>NC_083601.1:12839211-14102059 GCF_029168945.1 Cannabis sativa
GCTTAGTGAAAATTCACAAAGTAGACATAGTCTAACTTTAGAATTATAATTGATTAATCAAAATCAATTAACTGAGTCTTACAAGCAGTATGGTCTCAACTAGTGTGGGGACCATGGGTCTATATATCCGAGCTTCCAATAAGTAGATTAAGAATTTATATCTTAAATTCACTGACTTATTAATTCTTCGTTGAATCCACGCATAGAACTTAGAATTGCACTCTCAGTATATAGAACGCTCTATATGTTCCACGATATAGACACGTCATTAGTTATCCATTGTTATAACCCTAATGTGATCAATGATCCTCTATATAGATGATTTATACTGTAAAGGGATTAAATTACCGTAACACCCTACAATGTATTTTATCCTTAAAACACTTAACCCTGTATAAATGATATTTTAACTAAGTGAAATGAGATCTCCACCATTTATTTTTCGTTTGGTTAAGCTCGAAGGAAATCATCCTTTACTTTCTATTCGCCAGATAGAAGCTATAGATTCCATATTTATGTTAGCGCTCCCACTCAATTGCACTACCGTGTTCCCAAAATGTACGTATCACCCTGACCCAAAAGTAGGCTTAACTAACAAATCAAAGAACACGAATAACACTCTTGAGATTGAACCTAATCATATCAGGATTAAGATCATTTGATCTAGGATCAACAGGTGATATTGAATTGAATAGATATTACGGTAAATTCTAATATATCTAATCAAAGTTCAATATCGGTCCCTTCCGATGTATACTCCATACATCCGATGCTGGTAAACTTTGCCAATGTCCTGGAAAGGACATAACACTTATCCAAGGTGTAAGAATACCTATCGCTGATTATACCATGTCAGTCTAAATCCAGTGTTCTGACAAATCAGGGAATAAACTTTCGAACATATAATTAAGATTATATTCCACTGTGTTGACAACACTATAATCATTAACAAATTGATATGTTCTGGACTTAAATAGAATTCATACATTATGTACATATAATCATGAAATAAATCATGTGAACCGTGCAACATTAAATGTTATTTCTGATCTATATTATTAAGTAAATCTGATTATATTGAAATGAGTTTTATTTAGGGCATAAAACCCAACAGTGTACACATAGCACAATTTTATTGGCCACTTAAATAAATATTTAAAATAAATGAATTTTAAAAATAAAGTAATCTAAAATAAAAAATAAAAATTAAAAACCCTAATTCCCTAAAAGTTATTTCTCTTCTTCTCATGCTTACTCTCATTGCTCTAAACCAAGCTGTCATCCACCACTATTCTCTTCTGCCCCAGACATCGCCACCATCTTACGACCCAAACCTCACCACCTAAGCATCGCTCCCTCCCTTCCAGACCCTTCACCGTGGAGTTGAATCCAAGCCATCGCGAGACCAGAACGATCCATCCTAGTCGAAACCCAAATCGATACATCCCCGTTAAAGTCGCCAACATTTCCTCCTTCGAGTAGCGAGCTAGGTGCGAAACCACTTAGGGTGTCATCCTCATCGTCGGTGGTGCCCGTGATCGGAGAAGCACATGTGAGTGTGGCGTAGATATGTTGTTCATTGACAAAGTGGGTTTAAATCTGATCTCTCCCGATTTCCCATCTCATTCTCTCTCAGATCTCCTAGCTCTCTCTCTCTCTCTCTCTCACCAAATCTGTGTCAGAGATGCGTCGTTCTTTGATAAAGTTTAGCTCGTTGACGTCGATGAACAACTAGGCTGGCTTAGGGTATAGGCGATTTCTCTTCTCGTTAAGTGTCTCTTCTGATCTAATTCCCATATTATTTTTTAATTATTTTTTTGTGTGTTTGAATCTAATTTTGAGATTGATATGAGTTTTGTTGTTGTTTTTGGTTTTTTTAATTGAAACGTGTGGAATATTTCATATATAGATTTGTTGTTTTAGATATGGGTTTGTTGTTTCAAATTTGAGATAAAGGAGGCATTGGTGGTTCTTTGTAAGGGTTTCGAGGTAGACGTGAGCGAGACAGGAGAGTGAGTGAAGGAGGAGAAAGGGTTTTGGGGCCAATGGGTTCCGTCAGTAGCAACTGGTGGCCGGCCATTTAGTTGGCTTGGCAAAGATGAGAGAGAGAGGAGAGAGAGGGAGGCATATTTTGTTAGGGCAGTTTCTTTTTCTTTTTGTTTAATTTTAAAGTTAATTGCGGCAAAACCCCCAATAGTTTCATTTTACTTGCAATTAACTCCCAAAACCCAAATTTTAGCGGTAAAAACCCCAAAACCAGCATTTTTTTAGCAAGAACACACTTCCATTCCCTTGACTCCGTTATTTGCCAACATGGCTCACTTTAGTTCAGCCAACGTGGACACAGTGTACACGTGGCACAATATAATTGGCCCACGTAAATATTTTTTTAAAAAAAATTAAAATCTAAATACAAAATTAATTTACAATTAAAAATAAATTAAAAGGAAAATAATTTTTTTATTCTACTCTTTTTTTTTTCCAGCTCTCATTTCTTCTTCTTCATTCCTTCAACCAACGGAACTGCCACCACCAAAATAACCACTACCCTACCATCGCAACCACTGCAACCAACACCACAACCAAACCATTGTGTTTATTAGATCCAAATCAACGTAAAAACACAAAAGAAAAATTAAATCCATAAGCAATCTCAAATCCAGAAAACAATTTTGATTTAACATGATTCTCTCTCCTCAATTCTCAGATCCAGAAAAAAAATCCCCAAGAAAATCAATAAGCAAAAAAAGAAAAAGAAAGAAATGATAAATATCTTACCAAAGCCAAATAAAATACCAAAACGAGATCTAGGAGATCCGCATCGGGGTTGGTTTTTGTAGTTCGGTGGCTTCGGATAAACGGGATTTGAGATTTTGAATCTCCTTCCAGTGCCGGTGTGTGCGCAGACAAGAGAGAAAGAGATAAAAAAGAGTGAGGATGGGGTTTTTGGGCCAAGTTCTCATCGTGGCGAGCAAACGGCGCAGGCGCAGGCGATGGGAGGGAGATGGTACCGGTTCGAGAATGGCGCAGGCGAGAGAGAATAGAGTGAGGGGTGGGTGGGGTTTTTGTTAGTAAGGATCTCCATCGTGGTGCTACTTTGAGAACACGATGGCCGGAGATGGGAGGGAGAGGAATACCAGGAAAGATGGTTATGGTGCGTAGGCGACAGAGAGAGAAATGGGAAAAGATATGGTTAGTGAAATTAGGGTTTCAAAATGAAGAAGAAGGTAATGGGTGGTGGTAGTGTGGTCTGGAGAAAGAAACAGGGAGGGAGAGTGTAGAGAGAGTGAGCGTGAAGAAAGGGAAAAAAAGGCTGGAAAAAAAAAAAGAAAAAAAAATTATTTAATGATTTTTTTTTATGTTTTTTTTTTGTGTTTAAAAAAAATTAATTAATGTTTTTTAAATACTTATTTATGTGGGCCAATTATATTGTGCCACGTGTACATTGTGTCCACGTTGGCTGAACTGAACTGAGCCAAGTTGGCAAATAACGGAGTCGAGGGAACGGAAGTGTGTTTTTGCTAACAGAATGCTTGTTTTGGGGGGTTTTCCTGGCAAAATTTGAGTTTTGGAGGTTAATTGCAAGTAAAATGAAACTATTGGGGGTTTTGCCGCAATTAACCCTTAATTTTATTATTTTATTTATTTAGTAAATATATACATTTTAAAAAAATTAAAAATGATCTTTAATTTTTTTTTTTAAATAATTAAATTATGTGAACTCATAATAAAAATTATGACATGTGTATACTGTGTCCACATGGATATATGCTCACATGGCATTTAAGCAAAAATTTGATAGAAATGGCTAAATGCTAACAAAATACGAGTTTATGGGTTTTACTACTATAAAATAGATTTTGGGTTGCAACTAGAGCGAAACTTTTGAAGATTTCGCTGCAATTTACTCTATTTTTTAATCACATATCTTTTTACATTATTTATTTATACAATATAAAAGTAAACTCTACTAAAGTATTCCATATTTATGAAAAGACCCCAAGATAATAAAGAGAGATTGCAAACTTTGTTCAAAATGGTGTTTCTGCCAAAATATATACTTTTTATGGCAAAAGATAAACGCATGGTTATTAAAAAGGGGAATTTGCGGCTAAATTTCTTATACTTTTATGTTTGTTATGGTTAAACCCCCTTACTCGAAAAATTATGGCTCGCACCCAACAATCGTTTTGCTCTATAGTCTTTTCGTCCACTTTAGTCTGTTAAGTACTAAAGTGGACTACCACAGTAGTGTACATAAGTGTACACTTGGTAGAATTTTATTAGTCTACTTAATATTAATAATATAATAATTTTAAAAAATTCAAAATTAGAAAAAAAAAATGATTATTTAAATATAATAATTATAAATTTAAAAATTTTAAAAATAAAAATAAATTACAATTTTTTTTCTTTTATTTTCATTTCCTTTTTTTTTTCCAAAACGAGATTCCTCCTCCTCCTCCTCCTCATTCTTCTTCTTCTTCTTCTTCTCCTTTTCTCTCTCCCTCCCAGCCTCCTTCTAAACTGAACCCGAGACCTTTGTGTTCTCGTCGACCAATCCCACACCGGTGATCGAGAACCCCGAGACCCCAATGTTGTCACCATCACCGAAAACCCAAGACCCCAAGATCAACCTTCGTCACCATCGCCAAGAACTTTGAGGACTGATATCCGAACCCCGAGATCCCAACGTCGTTCTCCAGTGCCATTGCCATCTCTCCAGTTTGTCTGGTTGTGTTTGGGAGGGATTTAGGTGTTTAGGATGGGTTGTTTGGATGTCGGATCGAATATGGGTTGGGTTTAGATGGCTTGGGATTCAATTTCTGGGTTGGGGTAAGAGTTTTTTGGGTTGGGGTAATTTATATGTGGATTATTTGGGTTGGGATTAGATTTTCTGGGTTCGATTTTTGGGTTGGAGTTTGATTTTTGGTTGGGGTTCATGGGGTTGGGGGGTTTGATTTCTAGGAAGAACGAACGAACGAAGAAGAAAGATGAAGAAGAAAAAAAAACTATTAAATTTTTTTCTAACTTTTAAATATATTAAATTATTTTTTAATATATATATAAATATTAATATTAGGTGAATTAATGAAAATTTACCATATGTACACCGTGTGGCAGTCAACTTTTGCATTTAATAACAAATTAAAATGGACGAAAGGACTACATAACAAAACTATTATCGAGTCCACAGAGTATAGCCATATTTTTTTGAGTTAAACTGTAACAAATATAAAAATATAGAGAGTTTGGCCGCAAATTACCCAATTAAAAAAAATAATGAGTCAATATTTATTATATAAATATTATGTGAAGTGTTATTATAGAGTAGTGGTGTTTTTTTGTTGGACCTTTTTTAAAAGTCACAGACGTCTGTTAATAGAGTTTCTAAAAATAATAGACTTTCTAAAAATAATCTGTTAAATCATAACAAATATCGTTATATATAATATAGATATTTATATATTAAGTTATGTTATAAAATAATATAAAATAATATAAAGTAGATGAGAAGAAAAAAGAAGAAGATGAAAAGAGAAAGAGAAAGTGAATGAGAATTTCTGAGTTGTTTATTCCAATGGGGTGAACCCCTATTTATACAAATACAAGAGTAAGATATTAAGAAACTAAGAAAAAGGGAAACTAAGGAAAAGAGGAATGTTGATTACAATTATGGTAATAAATAAAAGATTTGGACATCCACATAATTATTAATATTTATAACACTCCCCCTTGGAAGTCCATAATAGCTGCCTTATTAAAAATCTTGCTGAAAACTTGGTCAAAGGAAAAAGAGTATAGTGTAAACTAACTCCCTCCCCCTCATTTAGGCATTTGTGGAGATCTTCTAATCGACGAATTTCGATCTTGTCTGCCGTCTTCTCAAATGTTGATGTTGGTAATAACTTTGTGAATAAGTTTGTAAGATTGACACTTGATTGAATATGTTGAACACCAATATGCATTTTCTTGAAGCGTATAAAGAAGAATTTCGTGAAATGTGTTCTAACTCTATCTCCTTCAATGTACCTCCTTTTAGTTGAACGATGCAAGCAGTATTATCCATATAGAATTGCTTGGGTTGATACTTCTTTATTGAGTGCAATCCATATGTTTCCCGAATATGCTATGCTAATGATCTCACTCACACACATTCTCTACTTGCTTCATAAAATGCAAGTATGTTAACATGATTTATAGTTGCCTCGTTAAAAACCTTGCCAGAAAAACCCAGTGGGACAAAATCTGAGCTAGGGAAAAGAGTACAATATATATTTCATATTCATAATTATTTGCAAGTTGCCTCGTTAAAAACCTTGCCAGGAAAACCCATTAGGACAAAACCTGAACTAAGGGAAAAAGAGTGCAACATGAATATGTCTCCCCCTCATGCACATATGATTCATAATTCTTTTGGTGATAATATATCTCATAAGATTATTGTTATCACTTTTAAAATATCACCATATATAATCTTTGATCATATATTTTCTATAACTCTTCCAGAGTATGTATGGACTTCTAAATTATAGATGAGGGGTTCGTGGAACATTAGTCTTTATCCAACTAATTGTATCATTCATGTGTGTACACAACTTTGTTCATACGGAAATTTAAAATTTCAAGTAGATATGAACATAACACATTAATGGTACTACAAATTTTCATTTGTGACAATGATGGTACTCCAAGACCATATATTTATTCCATCTTGTTTTATGATCTTAATTTCCATATCAAATGATCATATATCTATAATTCTTGATACATATGAAGTACTTCAGGACTTCAATACTAATGAACAAACTTTATATATTAATATTTCTCTAAATACAAAAGAAATAAAAGTTTGTTCTTCAATTAATCAAAAACTCTTTAAGAGTCTATCACAACGTATAATTTACGTATTTATATTGCATAGACAACCATAGGTATTTTTCAAATAATAATTTACTTACATGTTTTTATTTCATACAAAGATCTTTGTCATATAGTGCGCGCGACTTTGAATTTATATCACTTAAGACATGTATTAAATTCTTCTAGAATTTTTAGATAAGGCTTATTTCAAATTCTCACTATATTAGGAGCTCCAAATAAATAACCTTTTGTTGCAACATTTATGTGACGCTTATAAATCCTCATAAAATATATTCCAGGCTATAATCAAATCATGATTATATTTTCTCAATATTTAAGCCTTACTTCAATCAATCTCATGTCTATGCAAACTTTGTACAACAATTCATTATGTACAAATACATATATGCAAATTTCTCATTAGAAATATTTATTTGCACACCCTACAGGTCTTACTTCACTTTATGTGAGTAAATTTGCCTGGATTGCATCATAATATTTTGGCCAAAAATCAAAATGTATGTCGATGATTCTCGACAAATCTAATACCATGATCCTTGTTATCTCATGTTAGTTTATTGCATATGCAAACATTCAATATTTATTGTCGACAAAAATTTCAATGATAATTTCCTCCCATATTGACATAACTTATAGAGATCTCTTTAAATTACATATTTTTCAAATATGTTTATCATTTATAGGTACCTATATAGAATCACTTCAGGGATTCAATTATGATCAAATGTGTTATGTCTAACTTCTCTTGGGAGTCTTTTCGAGTACCGTTTTCATCACGGTTATCATTTTAATACTTTATAACATTAAGGTATCTCCATGAGTACCTCTAGATTTAACAACTTCAGGGCAAATCAAATGAACATTTATTAATAATTTCTACATTGTTCATTTACGCTTCAGGCGTTTTCAACTCATTCTATCTCAACTTTGAATAATATTGATTTGCAGTTGGTATATATCATTTTGAACTATATTGTTCTTATATACTTTGTGCAAGGATCATTTTTCAAAAATTATCATCGATCCCAACTGCTTCTCTCCCCCTGATCGAGAGAATTTTTAAAAATTGTGATATCTAATAATATTAATATACCTGTAGGGATTTCAGTATATCACAATGAATCAATATTTGTTTAAACTCATATATACTATATGACATTGAACTTCAGTTTCAAGTTCAATCCTTATGAACTTAATTCATTTCTAAGAATGAGTCATACGTGTATAATTAGAAATACATAAATTTACACATTTTGTAAATGCATGATTATATAATCTTATCACATTGATAAGAAACTATGCAATAAAAATCTAACAATGGCTCAAGATTGTTAAGAAAATATAATTTAAATATTTTCTATGTGCAAATATATGCACATTCTTCTTTTGAGCCTTATAAATAACAATGAGAAGAATCTTCTGGTTCTTCAACAAAATTTAGTCAAATTCTTTGACAATTTATTGCATATGATTGATCATGTCAAAATAATTCAATTCATGAACTTCAGGTTCACTATAATTTGTATTTCAATGAAACTTTCAAAATGTAATGTAAATTCATTACAACATAATCATTACAAGTTTCATTTTTATATACACGAATAATATAATTATATTATTCTCCAAAACATATACATTCTTCAAAAATCACTATCATCAATTCAATGATGTGTATAATTTAAAAGATACATGACAACTTCATCATGTTATTGTAATGGTCAAATAGATATAACCATAACATATCATTCATTTTTCCTGATATCTTTTTAACAAGTCGTCTAATTTATTAATAGACTATTCATCAGTCTAATTATCATGACTTGATATATTATATATTTAAATGTACAGCAAGTACATATAATAAGTTATTTATTATCACTTTCATAACTAGATAAAAGTTACACATCTAGGTGCATACAAAGACATTTTACTACTCAAAGTAGCAATTGTATGTAAGACTTCTTCAGGAAGCTTTTCAACTAATCATTTTGTGATTCTTTATCACTTTGATTATATTGGATCACTAACAAATATTAGTAAATTATATATCCACTTTTGGGAATATGCAAACTGAATTATATGGTAACTATATATTTACATATCATGTACCAACAATAGTTTGAAACTATTGATTTCAAGAAATAATAAAATATGTATATATTAATTTGCTTCTGGCATTATCAATATATGTGAAATCTATATTCTTTGAAATAGAATTTCATGCCTATTCATTCTCTTTAGGTAATGATATTTAAATATTCTAAATGTACAATTCACATTCTATTAAATAATCAAGTATACTTTTATCTTGATTATAAGTGTGTCCGTACTACAAGTACGCGACCACTATTATTTAATTCCACACATGATATATAGATTTCATGCACTTTGATTGTGTGTGGTATCTCATCTTTTGGTTGTTTCCACTTTTTTCTGGAAATATTTGAGTAGTAAATAATGTCATTGATTATTTAAAATCATTACATTCACTTCGGGGAATGACGTTGAACAAGTAGAACATTATTATAAATTTCTTAAAAATTTATTACTTGTTCATCCATAAAAATATAAGAAATTATTCAACAATTTCTTTTACGATATTTCAAAGAATATGTGAATGCAATTTTTGCATAGTCTCCAAGATGTATGTAAAATTTAATCTTTAATATATGTCAGATTCAATAATTTCCAACATTGCAAGTAATAACAATGTATATTAACATGACTAATACGAGGAATCTTTAAAAGTAATTGACTTCAATTCGTATCATTCTCTGCAGGGAATGATGAACAATAAATACATGCCTCATGTATTTAAATAACATTAGTCATGCTCATTGTTATTCTTATACTTTGATGTTTCAATGCAATTTTCTTAATATTCTTTTTGGATATTCAAAACCCACTATAAAATTGCATCAATAATAATCATTTTTAATGATTCTTTAGTTGTATTCACATAAATACAATCATTTTTTTTTTTGACAAATATAAAACATTTACTTCAAGAAATGTTTGTCAAAATCTATATCGATATTAGATTACTTTTCATTGTCCTCAAAGAATACAAGAACATATATATAAATATGTATTCATCTCTTTCATTATATATCCATCAACTATATAATGAATATTACGTTTGCATAATCTTCAGGATATATGCAAGATTTTATTAAGGACGCATAATCATCAGGATATATGCAATATTTTATCGAGGATGCATAATCTTCGGGATATATACAATTTTTTTTATCGATGATGCATAATCTTCAGGATATATGCAATATTTTATCGATGATGCATAATCTTCAGGATATATATGCAATATTTTATCGATGATGCATAATCTTTAGGATATATGCAATATTTTATCGATAATACATAATCTTTTGGATATATGTACAATTTATATAGATTTTCTCTATCATATCATAGGCACACATATATTGTAAATATTATGAATGATAAGAACATAATATATATATGAAATTAATAATAAATATATAAAAACATATACATACATATATAATATATAGATATATAGATAAAAAGAAAAAAGAAACCAAATGATTCTTGAAATTGTTTCAGTCAGATGAGTATATATATAAATATATATTTAGTGTATCGTGACTTTGAAACAATTCAAGAACTTTAACAAAATACTTACATTGGGTCTTAGGCAGAGATTCATGCTTGAAGCTTGGGCAGAGACTCGTGCTGATAACGTGTTATAAAATAATATAAAATAATATAAAGTAGATGAGAAGAAAGAAGAAGAAGATGAAAAGAGAAAGAGAAAGTGAATGAGAATTTCTGAGTTGTTTATTCCAATGGGGTGAACCCTTATTTATACAAATAAAAGAGTGAGATATTAAGAAACTAAGAAAAAGGGAAACTAAGGAAAAGAGCAATGTTGATTACAATTATGGTAATAAATAAAAGATTTGGACATCCACATAATTATTAATATTTATAACAAGTTATAATATATACACAATTTGTTTCTCTATCGATTTTATGTTTTATCGTTTTATTATTGCGCAAGTAGTTACTACAAGTTATTATATGGGAAAACCACACCCCATTAATAGATCCTCACCGTGGATTGATCATCATTATTTTTGCAATGATATTAGTCGACAGTTATATTAATTACAATTAATTATTATATATTATTATAGTAGTGTGTGAGATATATACATTATTAATAAAATTAACTTCCGGACTCATTACTAAGAAATTGGCATGTAATATTAGCTAGGCATAATAATTTCTACCAATTCATGTACGTTTTGCTGACTCTCATTACGTACGACTTTTTGTACCAACAAAAACTTCAGAATAATTAAATTATATAAATCAATGAAATGTCAGCTTCAATGGGTGACCTGTGGGACTACGATTAACCCACCACCCCATTAGAAATTCCAAGTACCCCTTTTGAAATCTCAACGTTCCAAAAAACTAAAATAAATTATGGTGATAAGTGTGCATTAAATGGAGAAAGAATAATAAGCATTTACATATATACACAAACTCATCAATTAACTTGTACGGCATGCAGCGTGACAAGTACAACTAATTCCAAATTAATATACATTCCTGTAAGGTTCTCTATCTTTGTCACGTATATATATCAAGAATATATTGTACTCGAAAAACCGTGTACAGGCAACAAGTACTGACTTTACAAGACTTTGGAGAGACAACAACCCTTTACATTTTTCAAAAAATATATATATGGCCTTTACACGCCACTGTTATTATATATGCATGACTTGAACTTTTTTTATATTATAATATAATTTATATAATAGTCTTTCCATTATGAAAAATAATAAATTAATTAAAAATAACTAATGAATTAGTGTATATTAATATAATGTGATCTATCTGGCTATATTAAGAGGAAATAAAAGAAATAATATATTGCTGTTCAATATTGTACATGTACAGCTATTTTTAATGTGTTAATAATAACATTTCACTGATTTCTCATTTATCACGTTAAATAAATAAATTTAAGAACATAATCACCGATCCACCGTCCACGTTATATAAGGATATTATATATAATTTGAGGAAGTATTCCTATATAACTTTTTAGTCAATACTCACTATATATATTACCATATTGTTAAATCATCAGTTCTCCTTCTAATAAGTTAATATACAGATATTCCTTGTAAAATAGCTCAATAAAACCTTGATTACTTGTATTTAATTAATTAGGCTGATGACGAAAAAAATATAAAGCAGATAAGAATTAATTCATTAATTAATTAAAATATATGGAAATTACACATGCTTTTAGGTTAAAGTATATGAAGTGGTTTAACTAATTCTAAACTTTCAACACTAATGAATTATTTTGTTGACTTCACTTATTGTTCTCAATATTATCCTGTGTATTTTTTTCTTCAGTACTGATGATCATATGTATCTATGTGATATGTAATTCATATATATTTTAAACAATAAATAAAATAAACAATTAAATTAAAGCCATGATATATATGAGGATCATGATGATAAACTTATTGTATTAATGAACAAATGTACAAATGTGATCAAATGCATACATGAGAATATATATAGCCTAAGAAAGGCCATATACAAAACAAAACTTAAATACATATAATAAACGAATAAATCCCAAAGCGCCCTAGCTATAATAAAAAGAAATAATAAATGAAAAGATGAAGAAAAGAGAAGAGAGAAGTATAAAAACTCTCCTCCATATATGATAGGCTCCTATACCATTACTATAACTAACTAACTAACTAGCTATATATATATTATAATATAAAAATATTATATGTATGTGAATGTGATGAACATAATATAAATCATATATATGTAACCAAAGAAACTGATTTCCCAAGCTGAAGAATCTTGATATCATTTTCCAAGGGTGTGAGGTTCAAATCCAAACACAAAACCCTATTGTTCTTCTTATTCACCATCGCGGCCGGCCGCCGTACTTGCAAAGAACCGGCGATATCAATAGGCGGTGGCCGGGTGGCGGCCGAGGCCGCTGACAAAGCATGATGATGAGTCTGGTCGGTCAAGGCGGCTCTATGGCGCCTCATGTGGCCCCCCAAGGCTTGGCCGATGGCGAATTCAAGCCCACATATGGTGCACTCGTGTGTCTTGGGCTTGGATGGTGAGCCTGACTGTGAATCAGAGCTGTTACCGCCTTCTCCGGTCATTAGCCTCGGCTTTTTGTGACTGGCTCGGTGGCCGCCGAGGGCTTGAAACGAAGGGAACTGCCGGTTACAGGTCTTGCACTCGAAAACTCGGTTAGGTGATGAAGATTGAGATGGAGATGGCGATAATGATAGAGTTGAAGATGAATTATTAGAGTACTGATCGAACTGATGAAGATGAAGATTGTGATTATGATTATGATGATGATGATGATGACTGCCGTTGTTTGTTGTGATAACTGATCCTGCTCCACGAGACAGGAACATAAGACAGTTGGCCATGGTTAGGTTTTCAAGCTCTCTGTCTGTTATGGATCTCTTCATGATTGAGCAAAAAAAAAAAATAACAAACAAAATTGGGTAATTGGAACAAAAAAAAAAGGTGTGTTTGGATGTTTTCAATATGTGAATTTTTTTTTTTTTTGAAACAAAAAGAAATAATATTGGAAGATTTATTGAAACGTTTGGTGTATTTATATAGGGGCCAAGAAAGAAGTAATGTTAGAGTTTGTTTTTTAGTCAAATAATGACTTTGTCATGGTTGACTTTTTAGATATTTTTGACCTTTCCTTTAAATAAAAAAAATTATTACAATAAATAGCTGGGTTTAATGGTTTTATTGTTATTATATATTATTAACGCATAGGATTAAGAATCACGTAAGCATGACACTGAATAAGTGGGTGAGGAGAATAAGCTATAAAATTTGAGTTATCTAGAAGATTCATACGATTCATATGAGTATTTTAAAATTTGGACTACTAGTTTGATAGTATATAAACTTGCTTTTTTGTTGATATGTTTTTCTTTGGTAAATGAAGCTACGTACACTTGATGATCATGAGGTGCACACAGGAAAAGTATGTACCATAGCCATATATATAAATAGGACTTAGACTTATAATATACGACTATTCCTCTATATGTATAAGTTACAGAATACGTGGCACATATACATTTTATAGAATAAAATTCCTTACAAAGGAATTTTATTACTTGAAATAGTAGTAAAGAGATAATTATTCAACTATTGATCGAACTTTCCATGTGAAAGTAGTAAAATGTATATGTAACTTTTCAATAATTATATGTCATGCGGTACGTATTACTAATCAAATACATGTGAACTCTATGTCTCTATATTTATAACAGTAAAACCCATATAATCAAACAATATGGGTCACGCGTGTTTCTATACTTTAGGACAAATGAAAAACATGTAATTCATGCATTAAATTATATATTAATTTTATTACAATCGTACTATTTTAATTGTTAAGTTTCACCTCAAAAATACGTTAAGACATATTATTGAACCATGCATTTAAAAATAAGAAATTAAGAAACTTTATATTTTTCCTTTAAAAAAATACTTTTATTTGTTTAATTAAAAAAATAATTTGGTTTTTTTATTCAAATTTGTATAGTATTAATTAAAAAATAAAATAAATAATAATTATTTAATATGTAGTTTAATAATATATCATTACATGTTTTTGAGTTGCTATTTCATATGGCTAAAATAAAATTGTAAGATAAATACTTTTGCTGTTATTTTTTTTAGTAAGATCAATGTATAATAATTACTAATATTAATGGGGTTTTGCTCGCAATTATTCTTAAAATGTTGTACAAGTCTAAGTAAAGTTGTAAGCAATTTGGTATAGCTAGCTAGAACATAAAAATTAGTATTAGAATAATGAGGTTTTTTTTTTTTCTTTTTCAATGAAAACTAGTGTAATTAGCTGTACTCACTTCCCGTATTAACCAAAATGATCGATCCCTTATTAGCACTTCATATTAATATGCCCCTTATTAACATTTCTCAAACTAATTGGGTCTAGTCATGTATATATAGACGCCCATCGCCCATTAATATCACTAATTAAGACTTTGCTAATATGTACTATATAGTCTAACTATGTTTAATTAGTTTATATAATCACAACATTATTTATATAGAATAATTTACGGCGTAAATACTTATTAGCAGTAAAATTCTGGAACTTCCCTAAGTACCTAACTGTTAAGTGTCAGGTCAATAGCTACTTGGAAATATCTTATTGATCCTCATCATTAATTTTTATTTTTTATTTAAAAGTTTTGTAAAATTATTTAAAAATTAAATGAATAAAATATATGAAAATTTAAATTTGAATTAAACATAATTTATTAAAAAATATTACAAGTAAAAAAAAAATAAACATGAAAAAAACATAAATGTGAAACAAAATAATGGATTATGTACGTATTGTTGTATATATTAATTTTATTTGGTAAAAATACTCTATTCAAAAATAATGTTTAAAAATGTGAAACAAAATACTAGATTGTGTATTGCTGTATAAATTGATTTTATTTGGTAAGAATACTTTATTCAAGAATAATTTTTAATTTGTTAAAAATAAGAATAGCCTAAATATAATTAGTTTTACATTTTTCAAATCTCATTTTTTTTTATGAATCCGAATTTCATTGCATCACAATCTCATTTATACAACCTATAGCACTCCAAAAGAGCCTGTGTGTTATCTATATAAGTATTACAATATTATAATAAACTAAATCATTTTATATCTTTTTGTTTTATGCATTTTGGCATTACACAAGAAATTTTATTTTTAACTAGCCATTTTGCATCTTAGACAAGAACATTCGAGTTGGTAGTTTCTTGGCTCCAAAAATTATTTTTCCTTGCCTGCCAAAGCTTGTAAACCAAGGCTGCAATCGCTGTTGTATAACAACTCTTCCTGAACTTGGTTCTTTTAGCCCTTTCGATCCATCTCAATATAGTTTGAAGGTTTTGTGATCTAGCATTCCACTTCAACCACACCTTCATCTGAGCTAAGCAATCTTGTGAGAAAGCACACTCAAAGAACAAGTGTTGTACAAACTCTTCAGCATTTTTACAAAGAAGGCAAGTTGCCTCATCTGTAACATGAAAACGCAACAGTCTTTCTCTAGTTTTCAATTTGTTCTGCACTGCAATCTAAAGCAAAAAACTATGCTTTAGAACATTAAGCCTGCACCACACCTGTTTGCCAACATAAAAGTTTCCTTGTTCCTGTGTTAGCAGCTTATAAACTGAGGAAAGTTTAAAGTTATTTGAAGAAAACAGATCAAGTTCCATGATCTATTTTACTATCTCTTTGATGCTCACTAATTTCCTCTAATACCAGCTGCTTTGAAGTGGGGCCTTGTAACTCCACTAGTCTTCATGAGCTATGTAAACACTATGCACCCACTTCACCCATAAATTGTCCTTCTTTGTGGCAATTGACCAAACATGCTTCATCACAGCAGCTTGGTTTCATTTTGTGTCGAGGAAGTCTATTCCTCCTACTTTTTTAGGCTTACAAAGCTTATCCCAAGCAATACTACCAAGGCCATTCATGTTACTTTGACCTTTCCATAGGAAACTTTTACATATGCCCTCTATTTCTTTTATTACTGAGGATTTGACTCTAATAAAGGTGGATAGTCATTAGTACAGAGTTAATCAAAATTGTCTTCGAGCAAAGGACAAATTTCTTGTGCTCCATACTCTGATTCTAGCTGTCATCTTCTCCACTAGGGTAATACACTTAGATCCAACTGTCATTCGAGTGACCTGCGGGAGTCCTCCTAGCCTAATTGACGGAGTCACTGGGAGGATTCCTCCGTCTTCTAGGCTTGGGTACTGGCGTGGTTGGTCCTCTCAGCACGGTTTCGCATCGAGGGTTAGAAGGGCGTCAGGCTCGAAAGCACTAGTGGCCTTCTGTGTCCTCGAGGGCTGACCAACCAAGGTCGCGTCTTTGCGAGGAGGCTTAGGAGTGGATTTTTATGGGAGCTCATCCATCTTGCGTTTACCTTTTCCTTGTGAGAGTTTGAGGTTTCAGCTTCATTTTAGTTTTGAGTTTTCCCCTCGACTATAGCTTCCACCAAGGGTTCCTCATCTAACTCAGCCAAGTCGTCAAACTTGCTGTGAAGTTGTTCCATCATGTTCTTCATTTTTGTAGTAAGTTCTCTTTGTTATACTAACTCCTCCTGAGTAGCTTCCAATTCTTTCACTACTTGTAACAGAATAGGGTCATGGTTGTATTGATAACCATCCTTATAATACCCATCTTTTACATATTCCTCATTGTCACCTTCTCCTTCTTCTTCACCACCAAGGTTTTGGCTATCACCAAGATTATCGCCAACTTACTCAGTATCCCCTTCTCAATTGCCTATCCATCGTTTCCTGCTCGGGGGTCGGCGACATGGGAGTCAGTTTCCTCCATAACTGTATCTAGGATAACTTTCTTACTATAGCCTTTTTAGGTATACACCATGGTTGAATCATGATGAGGATTACTAAACTTTTCTCATCTCTCAATGAAAGCACTAAAATATTTACCGAGATTTATAGAAACTGATTAAAGAGAGCTTAAGAAATTAAAAGATATTAAACAATAAGCAATTGAATTTTTTACGTCATTCAAGCGTTAATGATTTTAGTCCACGAGTCCATATTATTAGCCTCCTTGGGCAAGTGTTTACAATAATGAACTTTGTATTCCTCTTGTTTCTCTTTTTAGAAGAAAGCTCTCTAAGAATTTCAAAAGAGTGTCTGCAAATAAAATTTGTTCCCCTTGCTCGTAGAAAATAGGAGTATTTATAGGCACACATGGGGTAAAGGGCATACCCTTTATTCACCTAGAGTTTCGTACTCTACCCACTGCCAAGCCAGTATTACAATAGGACGATCTAACCATTGGTTGATAAGAACCTTCTTCATTGTGTGGCGTACAGTGAAGAATTTTGTACGAACCAGGACACGTGTCTTCCAAAGGTCTCTCCTCTGCAAAATACTCTCTAACCAAGTTGTTGGGCAAAAAACATGTCTAGAGGTGCGTATGCGCACTACCATGGCCCGACATGGGGGACAAGATTTGATCTTGTGTCAGAAAAATGTGTAACCATCTATAGAGTGATTTTTATATGGCGCTGACGTGGTCATTACCTGTGAGACTGCTATCACACTTAAGGTCCATCACTTAAAGGATTTCCATCTGGGCGTAGCCTACCTCAACTACTCTCCAGGTCCAGGAGATGCTACCTATCCGCAAATAACTCATTTTGTTGGGTGTCTAGTGCACACTTACAAGATTGCCTAGATATCCCCTCCGGGATGTCTTGTGAGTTATTTTGATTAATCCTTTCTGCTAATACACTTTGTCTTTTAATCATGCCACATATCTCATGTGTGAAAGCATGGATAATAATACCAATTTAGTCAAACTTTTCAAAAAAAAACTGAATTCTTACTCTTTTATTCAAAGTTTCCTAAAAGAAAATTACAGTCATGAAAACAAGATTAACACAAGAAACATAATATTTCAGTCACATAAAATATTCATAATAATTTAGAAATATTTTAACAACTTAAATTGTCAAAAAATAACCTAATAAGATATGAGTTGTGGAATTGTGTTTGGATCTATTTTCTCGGGTTGTGTTTGAGTTGGGGTGGAGGTGACAATAGATGTGGTTGTTTTGGATCTAGAAAAGAGTTTAAGGTGGTGGTGGGCATCTATGGTGTTGGTGGTGATGATAGTTTTGAAGAAGAATAATGATGAAGAAAAAAATGGAAAAAAGAAAAAAGTCGAATAGAAAAAGAAAGTTCAGAGAAAGACAAAAGATTTAATTTTTCTTTTATGATTTATTTTTAAATTTTTCCTTTTTAATGATAATTATCTATCGGGAAAAATAAAATTGTATCACGTGTACATTTTGTCTACATTGACACTCCAACATGACACTTAACACAAAAAATAGATGGAAATGGTAATCTGCTAACAAAATATGGGTGTTTGGGAGTTTTTCCACCAAAATTTAAGTTTGGGGATTAATTGCTAGTGAAGTGAAAGTATTAGGAGTTTTGTGGTAATTTACTCAAAATAATATACAAATAATAAAAAACCAATAACAAAATAACAAGAATATAATATCAGAATAACATGAAAATATCAAAAAACTATATTTTTTGTAAATAAAATCTTAAAAACCACAAAATATTAAAACTCTATACAACCGTATTTTTATAAAATTTTTTGTTATTTTTATGTATTTGTGAAATAATTCCTTACTAAATACATTAAATAAAAAAAGTTCATTTCATTGTGGTGACTGAATGCCATTACATCACTAGAAAACAGATAAAGAAAAAGTTGTAGCTTTTTTCTAAATAGCGTTCATAGATTAGACAAAAAAACAGTTAGACCTCGCGGTCCTTACAAAAAAGGTATTCAGGGATAGAAGAAACCGGAATACAACCAAACCTTTGGTGGGTAAACGCCCACTTAGCCATATTATGGGAAACAAAATTACAGTTTTTACTATTATTAGAGAAAACACAACTAACAAAATAAGTAGAGGATCTAATACAAAATGAGACATAGTTCTCAATGTAACACCCTAACTATTTTAGGCGTATTACGTGATTTTTAAACGTACTGTGCAGCTCGTTGCTAGTCAACGAGGTTTATGGAAAAACGTGATTAATTAAAATTTTGCTTTTTCATTAAACTTATAAGCCATTTTGCAAAAAGTCTCGGGATCCCGATTTATAAAAATATTTACAAACGTTTTTACTGTTCAACTTTTACATCAAAATAAAGTCGTCTAACGACAGTTACAAAATCTCAGCCCTGCTGTCCCGAGGATCGTACGCTCCAGGCCTAACCGCCCCGACATGTACAATCTCATAAGCTCGCTCACGGTCCATCAGCAACTGCCTTGCCTTTACCTACACATGAACGTAAACTGTGAGTCGACAGACTCAGTAAGAAAAGCATAATAATATCATACATAAAACTGACTGCCGTGTCCAACACGATACTGAGTCCCGCTACTGCCATGTCCAACATGGTGCGAGCACTCTTGCCATGTCCAACATGGTGCGAGTTTTGAACGTTCAGGGGACGGTACTATTGACAAGTATCCTCCTGATCGGTCGAACCGGTCATACTCCGCTTGGTCATACTCCAGCCTGTACCGACGGGATAGGTCAATAGCACTGAACCACCAACCAAGTGTCAGCCTGATCGGTCGAACCGGTCATACTCCGGCTGCTGGTCATACTCCAGCCTGTACCGACGTGACAGGGTTGGGTGGTTCGAAGCCTAAATACATATCTAATGTAATCTAGCAGGCTTCCTACATGCACGCTAAACATGTAATCTACATATGCATACTGTTATACTAATCTTACCTGTATTCCGATTTCAGGTGTGCCGGTCAACCTGACTGGAACTGAAGCTGAGCGGCGGATTACTGGCTCCTAAACCATAAAAATCACAACGCTATAAGTGACACGCTAAATCACTTCCCGGGGACTAAAACTCGAAACTAAAAGTTTCCCTATCGATAAAAAGCATGGCAATACCCCTAAAAACCCAAAAACGAGGAAAACTAGGGTTCTGAAAAATCCCCAACCGGCAGACCGGTTGCCCAACCGGAATTCCGGTTCTGGGAAAATTCAGGACCCCATCCGGAATTCCGGATGCTCAACCGGAATTCCGGTTCCTCGCAGGCAGCCAACTAAAAATCACATAACTTGACCAATTCAAACCCAATTGATCCCAAACTTTCCAGACCTGTTCTATATGCCCCAAATAACAATTCCAAGGCATCAAACCTACCCAGAAACCACATACACAAAATTTGCCATTGGAGCTCAAGCTTTGAGTTCCAAACTCAAGCTTGAGCAAAACCAACTAAACAAGCAATCCACTAGCTTAATTCACCTTAAACTAGCATAATATTACCTCAGAAAACATTTAGAAACAACAGCAACATCACAGAACAGAATCATAACAATTTCCTTCCAAAATTCATACTTTTTCACATAAAACTAAAAGCTTGAACAATCCTAACTAATCATGCTTCAAACAACCCAAATTAACTTCAATTAGCATGTTTTAAACCACATAAATCAACAACAAAATTACAGCAGCAACATAATCAAAACCATGCATGCATTTCATCCAATTTCATAAAAATCTCAAGAAAACTAAATAGAAAAAGCAAGACAAGATTTACCTTGATTAGAGACACACAACAAGCTGAAAACTACTAGAATTTGAAGAGGAAAAATCACCCTAGGAGCTGCCTCAAGTGGCCGAAAAGAGAGAAAGAGAGTTGAGAGAGTTTCTTTGAGAAAAATGTGATTTTTTTCTAAGTTTGGAAAAGTGAATAAAAGCTTTAACATTTCCTTATATTCAGCCAACAAAACACATAATTAAATAAACATTTAACATTTAATTTATCAAATAAAAAGCTCACATAAGACAAAATATCATTGGGGCAAAAAGACCATTTTGCCCCTCCATACAAAAACCACATAAATCATACATAAGGGGTATTTTTGGGACATTCTAAATTCCCGGCCATTCCCGACATTCCCAATGTCTAAAACCCGTCCCCAAAATGCTAACATACTAAGTTGTGATTTCTACTGAGCCAAACGCCGAGTTCCAAAATACCGGACACCGGAAATGCGAAATATAAAAACTGCTGATGACATAATTATGCATATCTGAATTCCATAAATATCCATAATAAATTATTTAAATAGCTATAAATAATTTCCTGATTAAACATAAACAACTGCTAATTTCCAAATTAACTAAGCGGGCTTTACAACTATCCCCCCCTTAAAAGGATTTCGTCCCCGAAATCTAACCTGAATAACTCTGGATATTGAGCTCGCATATCTGACTCTAGCTCCCAGGTGGCTTCTTCCACCTTACTGTTTCTCCAGAGAACCTTGACCAACGCTATAGTCTTATTCTGAAGGACTTTATCCTTTCTATCCAGGATCTGCACTGGCTGTTCCTCATAAGACATATCTGACTGAAGCTGAAGGCCCTCATAACTGAGTATATGAGAGGGGTCTGAAACGTATTTTCTCAACATTGAGACATGAAATACGTTGTGCACTGCTGATAAAGCTGGAGGCAATGCTAACCGATATGCCACTTGACCTATCTTCTCGAGAATCTCGAAAGGTCCTGTAAATCTAGGGCATAACTTGCCTCTTTTCCCGAAACGTTTAATCCCCTTCATCGGAGATACTCGCAAAAACACATGGTCCCCTACTCGGAACTCAACATCCCTACGTTTCGGATCTGCGTAACTCTTCTGTCTGCTCTGGGAGGCAAGCATTCTAGCTTTAATCTTCTCTATTGCCTCATTGGTCCGTTGAACTGACTCTGGACCTAGGTATTTCCTCTCCCCTGTCTCATCCCAGTGGATAGGGGATCTGCATTTTCTACCGTACAACAGTTCGTAGGGTGCCATCCCTATCGTACTCTGGTAGCTGTTGTTGTATGAAAACTCTATTAACGGTAGATATTTGCTCCATGAACCCTCAAAGTCCATAACACAGGCTCTCAACATATCCTCCAATATCTGAATTGTCCTTTCGGACTGACCATCTGTCTGAGGATGGAATGCTGTACTGAATTTCAGCTTCGTACCCATTGCCCGTTGCAAACTTTGCCAAAATTTGGAGGTGAATTTCGGATCCCTGTCCGAAACTATAGACTTCGGTACCCCGTGAAGTCTTACTATCTCCCTGACGTACAGTTCTGCCAACTGATCCACTGAAAATGTTGTTCTGACCGGCAGAAAATGAGCAGATTTCGTAAATCGGTCCACCACTACCCAGATGGAATCATACATACCCGTGGTCCTAGGTAACCCGACCACAAAATCCATCGTAATATCCTCCCATTTCCATTCTGGTAGGGTTAGAGGCTGCAACAACCCCCGCTCGGGTCTCGATGTTCAGCACTTGATCCGCGACAAGTGAGGCATCTCGATACGAATTCTACCAAATTCTTCTTCATACCGCTCCACCAGAAGTACGGTTTCAAATCTTGGTACATCTTGGTGGTGCCGGGATGCAGAGAATATGGAGTAGAATGAGCCTCCTCAAAGATCTCGTTTCTCAAGTCCACACTGTTCGGGACACAAACCCTGGCTTTATACAAAAGCATTCCACTATCTGACACTGAAAAGTCTTTGGCTTGACCAGCCAATACCTCGTCTCGGATCTTCACTAACTCCGGATCTGTCATCTGAGCAACCTTTATTCTTTCCAACAGATCAGATTGCAGCGTCAAGTTGTGAAGCTGACCTACCACAAACTCGATGCCGGATCTAACCATATCCTCAGCTAGCTGGGGTGAGATCTGAACCATGCTAGCTACTTGCCCGGGACCCTTTCTGCTCAGGGCATCGGCCACAACATTGGCTTTCCCGGGATGGTAGAGGATCTCACAATCATAATCCTTCACTAACTCCAACCAACGCCTTTGTCTCATGTTCAAATCTTTCTGAGTAAAGAAATACTTGAGACTTTTATGGTCGGTATAGATCTCGCACTTCTCCCCATAAAGATAATGCCGCCAAATCTTCAGCGCAAAAACCACTGCGGCCAATTCTAAATCATGAGTCGGGTATCGCTGTTCATAATCCTTTAACTGACGGGAGGCGTAAGCGATAACCCGATCGGCCTGCATCAATACGCACCCCAAACCCTGTTTGGATGCGTCTGATGAACTACAAACTTCTCCTTGTCCGAAGGCAAAGCTAGTACGGAGCGGTAATCAATCTCTGCTTCGGCTCACGAAAACTAGCTTCGCATTTATCCGACTCGGATAAATCGGCGATTCTTCTTTGTAAGCTCGGTTAGGGGCATTGAAATTTTGGAGAACCCCTCCACGAACCTACGGTAGTACCCGGCTAATCCCAAGAAGCTTCGATCTCATCCTTGTCTTCGGTCTCGGCCAATCCCTGACGGATTCAATCTTCCCGGGATCCACCTTGATCCCATCTTGACTTACTATGTGCCCTAGGAAGGACACCTGAGACAACCAGAACTCACATTTCTTGAACTTGGCGTAGAGTCTATGTTCTCGAAGTCGTTGCAGTACCAATTGAAGATGTAACTCATGCTCCTCTTCTGACTGAGAGTACACGAGGATGTCGTCGATAAACACAATCACACAGATATCGAGGAAATCCTTGAATACTCTATTCATCAGGTCCATGAATGCTGCAGGAGCATTGGTTAGTCCAAATGACATAACCAGGAACTCGTAGTGTCCATACCTAGTGCGGAAAGCCGTCTTTGGAATGTCCTCCTCTCGGATCCTCAACTGATGATAACCCGAACGGAGATCAATCTTAGAAAAGACCGTCTTCCCCTGAAGCTGATCGAACAAGTCATCGATCCTAGGTAATGGATATTTATTCTTCACCGTCAGCTTGTTCAACTCTCTGTAGTCGATGCACATCCTCATAGATCCATCCTTCTTCTTGACGAACAAAACCGGGGCTCCCCAGGGTGACACACTGGGCCGAATGAACCCTATGTCAAGCAACCCCTGGAGCTGAATCTTCAATTCCTTAAGTTCAGCTGGAGCCATCCTATACGGGGCTTTAGAAACCGGATCCACCCACAGTGCCAAGTCAATCACGAAGTCAATCTCCCGTGAGGTGGTAACCACGGAAGTTCTTCGGGAAAAACGTCCAAAAATTCCCGAACCACTCGATGTCCTCTGGCCGAGATGGTGTACGGCCGAGTGGTGTCCACCACCACGGCCGAAACCCTAAGCACCCACCGTGCAATAATTCTCTCGGCCCGACATAGCCGAGATCACCGGGATCCGAGATCCCTGAACCGAACCCACAAACACGAACGGTTCTTCACTTTCCCGTTGGAAGACCACCATCTTCCTCTTACAGTCAATGCTCGCCGAATATTTAGATAGGAAGTCCATTCCTAAAATAATATCGAATTCGACTAAGCTCATCTCTATCAGATCAGCGCTTAACTCTCTACCATCTATCCTGATCGGCATAGACCTAATCCACCTATTGGAGATAACCAATTCTCCGCCAGGTAACAGGGTTCCAAACCCTGATTCATATCTATCAAAGGGTCTACCCAACTTACTAAAGACTCTGGCCGCCACATAAGAACGTGTAGCCCCAGAATCAAACAGCACTGAATAAAGCGAGTCGTTAATAAAAATCTGACCTGTAACAACTGATGGGCTGGCATCTGCATCAGCCTGCGTGATAGCGAACACCACGGGCCGGAGTGGGTATCGCCGGAGCTCTCGGTGCCTGCGGCGGAGCCGGGGACATTCCCTCTTGAAGTGCCGGGCATGCCACAATGAAAGCATCCCCGCCCCTTGCACTCTCCCCGATGATGCCTCTTGCGGCTAGGGCACTCGGGGTAGGAGAATCGGGTCTCATTACCACCGGGACGACTCCTCCGTTCGGTTCCCCTGGAACCTCTTGTTCTGACTCGAGCCGCCGGAAGCAGTGGGTGCCCTCTTCCTCTGATCAATGGTCGAACCACTACTCCCCCTGCTAAAGCCTGATGCAGGAGGGGTAGGAGCCCCGCCACCAACCGGAGTACTAACTGAATCTGACATGCACCCCACTGCGCCCTCAGCTCGCAGTGCCTTCTCCACCATCTGAGCATAGGTGGTGCTGTCGTCTGTGGTAATCATCAGGTCATGCCTGATCTTGGGATTCAACCCGTCCAGATACTTCTCCTTTCTGCTGAAGTCGGTCGGCACAATTCCCGAGGCTAACCTCGCCAACCGGTCAAACTGAGTAGTATACTCAGTGACACTCATGTTCTCCCGCTGGGTCAGGTGAACGAACTCTTTCCTCTTGGCGCTTCTGACCGCCTCATTATAGTACTTCGCGTTGAAGAGTTCCCGAAACCTTTCCCAGGTCATGGTGGTGACATCGTGAATCTGAGACACCATGTCCCACCATACCAGGGCATCCTCCTGGAACTGGAATGTGGCGCACACCACTCTGTCATTACCGGTGACACCCATAAAGTTCAAGATTCTGGTGATCACCGTAAGCCACTGCTCGGCTTTCGACACATCTGGACCTCCCAGGAATACCGGAGGTGCTTGCTTCCGGAACCGCTCATACAATGGTTCCAGTCTATGGGCCGCCACCACTATCTCGGCACAGGCGGCGGGGGCGGTGCCCTTTGGAACTACGGGCACGGGAGCTGCGGGAGCACCTGCTGTCTCAACCTACGAATCTCGAGGTCTTGTTCTTCGATCCTGGCTTGCATCTCCGCAAACCGCGGCTCCCACGGGGCTCCACGATCGGGCTGGGAGCACAGGCGGCTGTGGCGGGTTCTCATCACCCCGAGCCACGAGCCCCTGCCTCGGGGACCTCTACCTCGGCCCCTAGCGGGTGGGGGAAACCGAGCTCCCTCTCCCCGATTCGACCCCACCGAGTTGCCACGACTCACGGTAGTCCGCCTGGCGTCCATCTAGTTAGAACCGCCTGCGAAACCAAGAGTTGGCATATCAGGTCGTATTCAAGGCGAGCTTACTAATGCCGCTTAATTTGGAAATTAGAAATGAAACATGCGCCTATTCTACTATCAGGCTACTAACATGCTTCCTAACAGGCTTTTCTTTTTCATAACTGAATAAAATAAACTACTAAAGCAATAAAGGCTTACTGAACCGTGAACCGAGCTAACTGCTGATGATGATTGTACATGTCGTGACGATCTTCGGAAGACAACCTGGCGGCTCTGATACCAAGTTGTAACACCCTAACTATTTTAGGCGTATTACGTGATTTTTAAACGTACTGTGCAGCTCGTTGCTAGTCAACGAGGTTTATGGAAAAACGTGATTAATTAAAATTTTGCTTTTTCATTAAACTTATAAGCCATTTTGCAAAAAGTCTCGGGATCCCGATTTATAAAAATATTTACAAACGTTTTTACTGTTCAACTTTTACATCAAAATAAAGTCGTCTAACGACAGTTACAAAATCTCGCCCTGGCATCCCGAGGATCGTACGCTCCAGGCCTAACCGCCCCGACATGTACAATCTCATAAGCTCGCTCACGGTCCATCAGCAACTGCCTTGCCTTTACCTACACATGAACGTAAACTGTGAGTCGACAGACTCAGTAAGAAAAGCATAATAATATCATACATAAAACTGACTGCCGTGTCCAACACGATACTGAGTCCCGCTACGCCATGTCCAACATGGTGCGAGCACTACCGCCATGTCCAACATGGTGCGAGTTTTGAACGTTCAGGGGACGGTACTATTGACAAGTATCCTCCTGATCGGTCGAACCGGTCATACTCCGGCTGCTGGTCATACTCCAGCCTGTCTACCGAGCGGGATAGGTCAATAGCATCAACCACCAACCAAGTGTCAGCCTGATCGGTCGAACCGGTCATACTCCGGCTGCTGGTCATACTCCAGCCTGTACCGACGTGACAGGGTTGGGTGGTTCGAAGCCTAAATACATATCTAATGTAATCTAGCAGGCTTCCTACATGCACGCTAAACATGTAATCTACATATGCATACTGTTATACTAATCTTACCTGTATTCCAATTTCAGGTGTGCCGGTCAACCTGACTGGAACTGAAGCTGAGCGGCGGATTACTGGCTCCTAAACCATAAAAATCACAACGCTATAAGTGACACGCTAAATCACTTCCCGGGGACTAAAACTCGAAACTAAAAGTTTCCCTATCGATAAAAAGCATGGCAATACCCCTAAAAACCCAAAAACGAGGAAAACTAGGGTTCTGAAAAATCCCCAACCGGCAGACCGGTTGCCCAACCGGAATTCCGGTTCTGGGAAAATTCAGGACCCCATCCGGACTTCCGGATGCTCAACCGGAATTCCGGTTCCTCGCAGGCAGCCAACTAAAAATCACATAACTTGACCAATTCAAACCCAATTGATCCCAAACTTTCCGGACACATGCTCCTATATGCCCCAAATAACAATTCCAAGGCATCAAACCTACCCAGAAACCACATACACAAAATTTGCCATTGGAGCTCAAGCTTTGAGTTCCAAACTCAAGCTTGAGCAAAACCAACTAAACAAGCAATCCACTAGCTTAATTCACCTTAAACTAGCATAATATTACCTCAGAAAACATTTAGAAACAACAGCAACATCACAGAACAGAATCATAACAATTTCCTTCCAAAATTCATACTTTTTCACATAAAACTAAAAGCTTGAACAATCCTAACTAATCATGCTTCAAACAACCCAAATTAACTTCAATTAGCATGTTTTAAACCACATAAATCAACAACAAAATTACAGCAGCAACATAATCAAAACCATGCATGCATTTCATCCAATTTCATAAAAATCTCAAGAAAACTAAATAGAAAAAGCAAGACAAGATTTACCTTGATTAGAGACACACAACAAGCTGAAAACTACTAGAATTTGAAGAGGAAAAATCACCACAGGAGAGCCCTCAAGTGGCCGAAAAGAGAGAAAGAGAGTTGAGAGAGTTTCTTTGAGAAAAATGTGATTTTTTTCTAAGTTTGGAAAAGTGAATAAAAGCTTTAACATTTCCTTATATTCAGCCAACAAAACACATAATTAAATAAACATTTAACATTTAATTTATCAAATAAAAAGCTCACATAAGACAAAATATCATTGGGGCAAAAAGACCATTTTGCCCCTCCATACAAAAACCACATAAATCATACATAAGGGGTATTTTTGGGACATTCTAAATTCCCGGCCATTCCCGACATTCCCAATGTCTAAAACCCGTCCCCAAAATGCTAACATACTAAGTTGTGATTTCTACTGAGCCAAACGCCGAGTTCCAAAATACCGGACACCGGAAATGCGAAATATAAAAACTGCTGATGACATAATTATGCATATCTGAATTCCATAAATATCCATAATAAATTATTTAAATAGCTATAAATAATTTCGTGATTAAACATAAACAACTGCTAATTTCCAAATTAACTAAGCGGGCTTTACACTCAAGCTCTCAATGGAACTCCTCCCTATTAAGAGCGTTAATAACTACCCTCGAATCACTCTCTACTATAATAAACTTAAAGCCTCGATCCATCGCAATACCCAGAGCATTGCAGCAAGCCACTGCTTCTCCACATAACACATCAGAAAACTCTAATCTAGAAGTATGAACCTAGATCACCTTGCCGAGATGATCCCTTGCAACAATAGCAGCACACATGCCCCACTTTAACATTACAATTCAGCTTTAGCTAGTCCTAAGGGAGAGGGCGCCATATATCTGCCAAACTCGGAGACGAGAAAGGGAACAGAGAAGCATGATGATTTGGAAAAGAAGAACGAATATTGTCAACACACTTAATTACATTAATTGGACAATTATTGTGTACCTTATCATTGCAGATCCGCCAGATGGTGTCAACAATAAATGAAGCATAAAGGAAGACCTGTATCGATGCCTTTGTTTCTAAGGTCCCAAATAAATTTGACACAATCCCACATCCGGATGCCCGTACCACAAATAGGCCAAGGAGTGAACCGCCACAAGTAAAAAGTCACATTACAGGATAGAAACAGATGTTCAAGAGATTCATCCTCTGTCCCACAAAGGGGGCATTTAACATCCACAATAGGAAATCTTTTATAGATCTTAGAACGAACTAGGATTGTCTTGGGCAAGATACACCACCACAGAATCTTCTGCCTCTTTGAGATTTTACTATTCCACAACTTTTTCCAGAGCGAAGGAGCGACCTCACAGTGAGGCACCCTATCTAAAGCTTGGGCAAGATAAGTTGGTTTGCTCGTGAAGCTATCATTACTTTCCAAAGTCCAAACACATATTATTACCCTGGCCAGACGGATTACTCCCTTTCAAGATTGCAGAAACAGTCTCCTGGTCGAAAAAACTATTTAACTGGAGGATATTCCAGCTGCCATTATTAGACAGAAGCTCGACAACTTTGTTCATCCCAATAGTGGAGGAATCATTAGAACGTTCTATGAGCGATTCAAGGATCCTCCCACGTGGTAGCTAGTTACCAATATATTAATACAAAATTAATTTGCTGCTGTTAAGATGTTATTGAAAAGCAATAACAATATTGCAAAAAGTTCGAAATAAAAAAGGTCTTTTAAAAATGTAAAAAGCTAGAAAACTAATGCTATATAAAATGAACAAATTTAAAAATGCTATTTTTATATCACCTTTGAAATTTTACTACATGTTGTGTAATTTTCTCAATTTACATAAGCACTCCGAAATATTGGTTATGTGTAATAAAGACAACTCAAACGATGTGCACTCATATTTTTCAATATCAAAAAATGCATTCAATCCACACAAATTATAAGAACTCTAAATTTCAGTCTTATCCAATTGACACAAGTAGTGCATATTACACTCTTAATTATTATTATTGATAATCAATTAATTTTTGTTTTTTCAAACGAGGGAGGAAGGTTCGCATATTAGTGTAGGAAGCTTCGTATTTTATTTTCAATGATCATAATCACATAAATGATTGAGAAGAAATTTTCGAATTGTAGTAGTGGGCCTAGTTGAAGTTTTGTAGTTTGTACTGAGAAGTGTTTGTGATATGGATTCTTTAATGGGTTGTTATCTTAAATATTTGGAATATTTGGGTATTGTTATTGTGCGTTTATAATATACTCTTATATTATATTTCATTCAAATTTATTAATTTTTGTGATGAGTTGTCTAAATATTTTTACTTTTTATTTAAGAATAGTACATGATTTACAGTAACATAAAAAGTATAAGAACACAATCATCTATAAAAATAGATATATCTTAAAGAATATATAAATAAAAATTAAAATTAAAATAGATAAAATAAAGTATATATACTAGACAATTTCCTCTAAAAGTTGTTGGGAACTTTTATATTATTTATTAAATTAAAATATGTGAGATCTAATATTAAATTATACCAATAATAATATATTATTTTTTATAATACCCCTTAGCTTTATTCTAAATATTAAGTGGTTAGATTAGGTATAAACTAAACAAAACGGCTATTCTTGAAATTAAGAGAAGATGTAGAGATATGATATATGGTTGGTTCATCCGTACACTTCTTTGTTAGCCAAGCCAAGCAAAGCCATCCAAATCCAAAATCAAATCATTTCACTAATATTATTGCTACTGCTTCAATTAAATACATTTATTCCTATTTATTTATGCTATGCTAAGAGGGATACACAAGGCTAGTGGTGGGGTCCATGAGTTTTCTTTTCATGACTTTGTTCCCATAAATTTAAGAATTTTAAATATAACCAGTATGAATTTTTAACTTTTATTTATGGTCATTTTTATATAATACTTATGAATTGGTATTATTAGAAATTTTAAATTTTTACAATTAATTTTGCTATTTATTTAAAATAAATCTTTTAATTTCGTATTATATGGTTGTGGTGGTTCTATCTGGCCCATAAAGATTAAAAAAAAATTAAAGTTTAAATTAGAAAGAAGAATAAAAGTAATAATGTAAATATATTTTTTTTATTTAATGTAAAAAAGTGATATTTTTTAATTAATAGTAAAATTAAGTATAAAAACTGTAATTTTTCTTTATTATTGGTTATTGAATTATCTAAAATTTAAAATTAATATTTCTAAAATTGAGGTGTAATTATAGTTATTTTTTAGGAATTATTTCACAAGCACACAAAAACAATAAAAAATTATAAAAATACAATTGTTAGGAATTTTAAATATTTTTACAATTTTTATAATTTTATGTACAAAAAATGTAATTTTTTGATGTATTTTTATGCTATGAGGTTGTTAATTTATTATTATTTGTATGCTATTTTGATGTTATTTTTTATTATTTTTATGTAATTTTTTGTTATTTTTGTATATAACAAAATATCGTAAACATAATTTAATAATATTACATTTCTTCATAGGAAGGAAAGATCTTAAATTTGAATTGAATCTTGCTTCTCAATTTAAAATACAAATGATATATAAACTTGGAAATATTATATAGCGCACGACTCTTAGGGCTCGTTTAGAACGCCGTATTAGATCGTATTGTATTGTATTTTATTATATTGAATTGTATTTTATGTAATATTTTTATATAAAACTATATGTGGTATTAACTTTTATAGATACCTAAATATATAATATTTTAGTATAAATTAAAGTTTAACATAGTATTATATAAAAATATGATATATAACCCAATTCAATATAATACAATACAATACAATACAACCTAGTACGGCGTTCCAAACGAGCCCTTAGTGTACATTTTTATGCAGTATCGTAGTGAATAGAACTATTTTTCATATATGTATTAGAAAAGTTATAATTCCAATATTTAAATAACATTGTTCATAGTGGTGACATCGAGTCTCTTATGTGGGGTTTTTTTTTATTTTGAATAATCTTATGTGGGTTTTCTAATAAAAAAGATTTGTTAAAAGTTATTACGGAATATCGCTAACTAATTATAAGACACCACTTATAGAAAGTGCTAGATATTATTGGTGTCCAATAAGAATGCTCTAATTTAAATAGTAAAAAACCGGATTCTAAAACATCTAGTACCACACAGTTAATATTATGCTTAAATATATTTTTAGCAACCTAAATTACTAATGGTGCGTTTGGAAAGCCACAGTGTAATTGGATTTGTGTGTAATTGGAAGTAATTATACAATTTGACGTGTTTGTCTAACCATGTAATTACACGGTAACTGTGTAATGTGTAATTATTAAAAACTTTCTATATTAAACATTAGTTATTAATTTTTTTTTTATTTTCCCATGTAATTACTAATTATTTTGCCAAATAAAATATTAGAAATTCATATGTAATTACCACCTCATATCCAAACACATCTTACATTTTAAAATATAGTGTAATTACTAAACTGTGTAATTTCTACCTTAGTAATTATTCTACCTAATAATTACATAGTTGTTTTCAAACATACCCAAGAGTTTTATGAAAACATAGAAAGAATTTGTCGTAATTAAATGAATACAGAATCGTATAAAACCACTAAATTCAGTAAATTGTAAGTTGACAACTATAATCGAGGCGTATTATATAATCCAATTACATATAATTGGTATGCCATATCAAAACTGGGACCAAATGTAGCAACAAATCCAAGTTAATGCAACAAGGAAAGAAGGTCAAAAAAATAATTAAATGCTATAGATTGACTACATTCGAAAATTTGAGACAAAATTTCAAAGGGGTCCATGCTTTGTTTGATATTTGATTTGATTGATTGGACTGAAATTAATCAATTCGAGTGGGTTACTTTAAATTACTTGGTCACATTTTGCCACTTTAATTAGTTTAGAACTGCATTTAAAAGCCCTTAGACAAATTGTATAACGCGGAATAATCAATTTTGATAAAGGCATTTTAATAATTAATATATGAATTGTATAGAAGGAGAAAGTACAGTTACAAAACAAACTATACAATATTAAGGTTCATATAATTTAGAATATGAGGTTCCAAACTCCACACCAAATGAATCTGGTGCGAATAGTCTAATCAATTTAGATTGCTTATGATTCTTTGGTTTAATCATGTTTTTCAAACTGTATGTAATTCAAACTAAACCGGACCACCTAGTTATTTATTTATTTATTTATTTATTTTTGTTAAATGTTGTGGAATAGTTCCTTCAAATTAAAGATTTTAAAAGTTATTATCATTTCTAAAAAGTTGTTGATTTGCGGAAGCAGGTCTTGGAAGGCTTTCTTGTCCTTTCGGGAAGAATCTTTAAGAAAGCTAGCATTCCTCCATAAAGGAGTTTCAAATGGCTAGTTGTTCCTCTTGGAAAGGAGTTTCAGATAGTCGACTCCAGCTGGTTCTTTTCTATCTGGAAAGCTCTTTCAGTGGGTGTGTTGGTTCGTGATTCTTGAAACCCTCATATATGCTCCCAAATGCACTCTTACTTATGCTGACGTGGAAATCTTGCTCAAAGGAGAGTTGGTTAAGTTGGTTAAGTTGGTTATTACCTAACTAACTTAACGACCTAACTTCTTGCAGCTACTGACTTTAGGATCTTGATCCTAAGCTTATAAATACCTTATCATTTCAAAAATAACGATTAGATTGAGTTTTGAGATAGAGAAAGAAAAAATTAAGAGGCAGGAGAGAAAGGTACAGTGAAAAGAGAGAGATTGGGTTTGAGTTTTTTGTATGAAGAATCTTTTATAGATGAAGAAGATTCATGGGTAAAAGTGTGAGAGTTGAAACACTTTGAGAGAACACATCAAAGAATCGATCTCAATTGTATTGTACATGTTCTTGCTCAATCAATAAAGAGGATTTAGTGGTGTTATAGAACTAGAGTAGAGCCATAGATCACATTGATTCATCGGACTTGAACTAGTATATATCTTGGTGTTGATTTTATTGGTTCACTGCATTATTTCTGAATTTTAATACTCTGTTCATCCCTATTTTTTCTCCAATTCCTATTTGTATTTTGTTAATCTTGTCATTGCTAATCGTTTGATTATTTAAAGTTTAATTGATTTGATTCACTATTAGTTATAATTTTCGCACAAATACAATATCAATATTTGAAAATACTTTTTATTCATTATAGTTACCGTCCTAGGCAGTGATACACCATAACAAAACGAATGCAAACACAATATGCGGTCAAGGGCAGTTGAAATGATGAAAAACTAAAATATCTAGAGATATTGAGGAAATAGTCACCTAACAAAAGGATTGCCCCCACCTCATCTTGACTAGCAGTAGAGCCATAGATCACATCGATCTATTAAATTTGAACTAGTATATATCTTGGTGTTAATTTTGTTATTATACTTCTTTAATCGTTTCTAAATTTCAATACCATGTTCATCCTTATTTTTCCTCCAATTCCTATTTGTGTTTTGTTAATCTTTTCATTGCAAATTGTTTGATTGTTTAAAGTTTAGATGATTTAATTTTGTATTATTAGTTGTAATTTTCCTAGAAATGCAATATCAATATTTGGAAACGATTTTTATGCATTATAGTTACTGTCTTACCCATCAATGTATTTTATCCTTAAAAGCTTAGTTCTTCGTAAATAATATTTTAGTAAACTAATGTAATTAACGAAATGAGCACTCTATCATTTAACACTGTTAACCAGGTTCAAAGAAAAATATTGTTTCACTTCTAACATATAAAAGCTATAAATTTCAATATCTATGACTAACACCCCCACTCAATTATACTACCGAGTTTTCAACATGTATGGCTAGTCCGTGGGGTAAGATGGTAACGAACAAGTCGAAGAACTCAATGTTGGTTTTGGCACTAAATCAGATATGCAGCGATAGTATTTATTTAGATTATCATCGTACTACACCCAAAGATCTCCATATGTACATATATTAACTCTAAAAAAAAAAGATCAAAGGAAATATTTACCTATTGAAGATCAATGTATCTTTGAATATTTTTTCGTAAGTTGCATCCAAGACGGTGATATTAAACTCACACCATGATCTTTCAAATATACCACTACACACAAGGATTAGTGTGAGCTAATAGGATATAACTATATAATGTGTTCTTATGTTTATCTCAACATATGAGAAATAATTTTTCTTTCTTTGAATAAATAATGATGTGATTCTTAACCATTTTAGGAATCCTAAAGTAAACGTATAGAAAGATTTAAGATTATACTAACATTAATTTAAACCGATAAAATAAAAATAAAAATTTAATTAAATAAGATATTTATTATTTTAAATATTAAAATAATTAAAATAATAATATTTAAATATTTGAACAAATATCAGTAACTGATTCTATTATAGATATTTATTTTGAATTAGATATTTAGGTTCGAATTTAATATTATAGTAAATATCTAATAACCGGTTGAGGGAATTTCTCAACCACTTGAGAGAATATCTCAACTACTTTGAGCGAATATTTAAACCACCATAAATATCTATAACTACTTTTTAAATTAAAATTTAAATAAATATTTATATTTTAAATTAATTAATTAATCAAAAAACAAATAAAGTAGCGCCCATCTTATCTCATAAGCGCCTATCACTGTGTCCTAATACAGTGACTGGCACAACCATTGTATTCACAAGATAATTGTGATGTCTTTGTCTAGACAACACTTTATCTTTTCCCTAATTTATTTAAATAATAATAAATTTAAAATTAATTATTTATTGCAAAATAAATAATTAATATCTTGACAATTCAAAATAAATTTTTCCGAACATCATTATATAGTTTTATCCATCCCCTTGACAATATTGTAAGGTGGTAATCCAGGGACCATGGACCTATAATACTAAGTTCCAATAAGTTAGATTATTTATTGAATCTCATTAACCAAGTAATCTTATTTATTAATTCTATAATTACTCTTTTATAAATATAGAATTAAACTCTTAGTGATTATAATTCAATTCAAGCATATATGAAAATGTTCAACTAATATTTATAATCAATAATGTCTTTATAGGCTTTGCGGGGCATAATCTCCAATAATCAAATTGCAGAATTAGCCTATATCTTAATTAACTTAAAATAGATATAACAGTAAGACTATGATATCCTTTTTATAGTTAATACCAGTCCAATCCAAAGTAAGCCTGTACATTCGATTGAAGTATATTTTACCAATTCCTTAGAAGCATACCATTAGTCTTAGTGTAACCACGTCACTGATTATCACGTTAGTGTAAATCTAGTACACTGGTAAATATTAGGGAGTAAATAAGTCCACAACTTATAATCATAATTATTTTTCACTATGAAGACATAACTATAATTGTGAATGACTATATGTACTTGATTTAATAAAATTTAAACATATAATCATGTAAGCAAAAACATGTGAGTTAAGCAATTGACAAAGTGGAAAGAGATTTCTATTTTTTTACTGATGAATAAATAAGATTATATAGATTAGGTTTTATCTAGGGCATAAAACCCTAATAGAAATATTGATGATATCATATCAAAAATTGGATCCCAAGTCGAAGTGCAATTTTTGGTATCAAAGCATCAAAATACGATCTAACAGTCCAGACCTGATCTCTTAAATCGACGATCCAAATCCCAAGTACAGCTTCAACATTTGGAATGATGACACAACCTATGCACTCTTAAGCACTCCAAAAGTATAGAAGATAAACCAGAAACTTATGAAGAAGCTATAAAGTGCAAGGATGCAAAGAAGTGGAACAAGAAAATGGATGAGGAGATGGACTCTTTGAGGAAAAACAAGACTTAAGTTTATGTTCCAAGACCCAAGGAAAGGGTATTGTGCAATGTAAGTGGCTCTTTAGACAAAAAGAAGGTAGAACCAAAGATGAATCAGTGTGACTCAATGCTAAATTGGTAGTAAAAGGATTCACACAAAAAGAAAGAATTAACTACACATAATTTTTTTCCCCTATAGTGAAGTACAAGACCATAAGGTTAATGTTAGCTTTACCAAACCAATTCAATATGGAGATAGATGTAACAACAACATTATTACATGGTGAACTAGAAGAGGACATCTACATGGAGCATCCTAAGGGTTATGTAGAGAAAGGAAATGGGCACTTAGTTTGCAAGTTTGTTAAGTCCTTATATGGACAAAAGGTTTGATGCATTCATGAAAAAGTAGGGTTTTAGTAAGAGTTATTATGATCCTTGTTTATACTTCTGTGGGAGTGATATCAATGATGTAATCTACCTGTTATTATATGTAGATGACATGCTAATAATCAACAAAGAAAGATCTAAGGTAAACTTGGTTAAAGAGATGTTAAAGTCCAAGTTTGAGATGAAGGACTTAGGAAATGCCACTAAAATCCTTGGAATAATTCTTGCGAGGGATAAAGGCAAGGGATCCCAAAGATGTGTCAGGAAGATTACATTCAGAAGGTGATTGAGAAATGTTAGGAATATTTTACTAGGATCAAGATTTACTAACCAGTATGATGATTAACATCCTAAATATGAATATATCTAAAATAATGAAATTATATACATAAGAGTTTAGAAAACCTTACATTGGTTGCAGCAGGATATAATAACTCCTTCCGCCCAACTCTCTAACCCTTGTTCCTTTTTGTCGCAGAGTATTATCAAGATCTGAGCCTGGATCTCTTTCTCTCCTTCGGGTTTGGTTACCACCATCTTACTCACTATGATTGAGTACTTAACTTGCTATGTGTGGGCATGACACTCTATCACTAAGGGTTCAAATATGGTGAAGAACAATGAAGGAGGTGAAATCACTATAAAAGGAACTCTCTCATTTACTAGTTGTTTGACAGAGAAAACTAGATTTTTGGCAGGTTGAAAATTAATTGTTCAAATGGATGAGATGAGAGCATCATGTTCCTTTTATAGTGTTTTAACTAGGGCTTAAAACTGAATTATATAGATTAAAAAAGAAAAAAATATTGGCCAAAAATAACTCTAACGTCGACCACATAAAATGGACCACTTTTTAGTTATAATTTTGTCACTTTATTTCAACCAGTTATTCTTATTTCAATAATACCATATTTTCCAATTCAATCCTATGAATTCCAAAACTATTTATTTGATAATTATAATTAATTATTAAATGAAAATTTCATTTATATTATTTATTAATTAGACCATACAAAGTCTCTTAATTAATAAATAGACTCCAAAACTTCTTTTCTTCACAATTAAGCCATTGCTTAGTGAAAATTCATAAATAAGACATAGTCTAATTTTAGAATTATAATTGATTAATTAAAATCAATTAATTGAGTCTGCAAGCAGTATTATCTCAACTACTGAGGGGACCATGTGCCTATATAATCGAGCTTTAAATAAGTAGATCTAGAATTTACCAAGTAAATTCTCTAACTTATTAATTCTGCCTTGCACCACTATAGATTTGGAATTGAATAGCAATCTCAATTATATAGAACGCTCTATATGTACCACGATAAAAATACATTATGATTATCCATTGTTACAATTCTAATAGTCAAAGATCTTCTATAGATGATCTACATTGAATAGGGATAAATTTACCGTTCTACCCTTCAATGCATTTTATCTTTAAAACACTTAGCTACCTATAAATGATACTTCAGTAAACTAATATAATTACTGAAATGAGGCCTCAATCATTTATTTCTATTCATACAAGCTCGAAGGAAATTATCGTTTCACTTCTAAATACTTATTGAAGCTATAAATTCCATATCTATGATCATCGCTCCCACTCAATTGAACAACCATGTTCCCAAGATGTAAATATCCACTAGAACCATAGGTTAGCATCCACAAAAAACTTGAAGAACATAAATAATACAACTAAACTGAACCTAATCATATCAGGATTAAGATCCTTAGACTAAGATCAACCATTTATATTGACTTAGAAAGATATAACGGTAAAATTATGATATCTTATCCAAGATTAATATCGGTCTCTTCCAATGTATACTCCATACATTCGATACTGGTAAACTTTGCTAATACCCTGAAAAGGATATAACACTTATCCAAGGTGTAAGTATACCTTATCGCCGATTATCATGTCAGTCTAAATTCAGTGAACTGACAAATAATGAGAATTAGACTTTTGAACATATAATCATGATTATATTCCACTGTGTTGACGACACTATAATCATGAACAAATATACACACATATTTATATATGTTCTGGACTTAATAGAATTTATCAATTAAACAAAGTCATGAAATAAATCATGTTAATCATGCAACATAAAATGCGATATTTGATCTTTATTAATTAATAAATCTGATTATATTGAAATAGGTTTTATTTAGGACACAAAAACCAACAAACTCCCACTTGCACTAATATAAACAAAAAGTGCATTTCAAATAATCTCAACACCTTGATATCCTGATCAAGTGTAGTATGTAGTATTCTCTCCGTAATAGGATCTGACAGGTTGTATTCAATACAAACTTTTCTCCACCATTACATATCTTTAATCACAAAATCCTTGATAATGTGAAATTCTTCTCTGTATGTCTACTACTCTAGGGTTACTGGATTCTTTACTTTTTGGCAAATACTTATGTGTTAGTCAGGAAGTAACACTAGTAGTTTATAAATTATTGGTACAATATCAAATATATATATGTTCTGGGATGGTTAGGTTCGAGCTTAACTATATTATTTGTGTTCTGGACTATATATTATTTATATATATTTTGAACTTAATAAAATTTATACATGAAATAAATCATGTGAGCCATGCAACATATTAATTAGTAAATCTGATTATATTGAAATGGGTTTTATTTAAGGCACAAAACTCAACAAGAAGTTCTAGATAACTTGTAACACCCTAACTAGCATAGGCGTATTACTGTGATTTTTAAACATGCTGTCCAGCTCGTTGCTAATCAACGAGGTTTATGGAAATCGTGATTAATTAATATTTTTACTTTTTAATTAAACTTATAAAATATTTTATACAAAAATACTCGAGATCCCGATTACAAAACACTTTACAAAAGATTACTGACTAATACAAAATACTTGTCGCCTAGCGACTAATTACAAAAAGCACTTCTGTCCCGAGGATCGTACGCTCCAGGCCTAACCGCCCCGACATGTAAAATCTTCATCGGCTCGCTCTCACAGTTCCTCAGCCTTGGCCTTGCCCTTACCTACACACGAACATAGCACTGTGAGTCGACAGACTCAGTAAGAAAAGCATAAATCATAATCATACATAAATCCCGGGTTATAATCAGACTCCCATACCCCTGACCATAACCCTAACTGTCGTGTCCCACACGATACTGAGTCCCGAACGTTCATAAGACGGTACTATTGACAAGTAACAGCCTATACTCAGTACACTGGTCATACTCCAGCTGCTAGTCATAATCTACCCTGTACCGATGTGTTACGCACGCCTCATACTCGGTTCACCGGTCATACTCCACAGCTAGTCATACTCTAGCCTAACCGATGTGATACTCGTCAACAAGATCGTACCACCAACCCTAGTATCAGCCTATACTCGGTATACTGGTCATAATCCAGTTGCTAGTCATACTCTAACCTAACCGATGTGATATGGTCTGATGGTACGAAGCCAACATACATATCTAATGTAATCTAACAGGCTTCCTAACATGCACGCTAAACATGTAATACATATGCATACTGTTATACTAATTATCTTACCTCAATTATGAATTCAGGTGTGCCGGTCAACCTGAGTGGAACGAACTGCACGACGGTTTACAGGCTCCTAAACCATAACAATCACAACACTATTAAGTGATACGCTAAATCACTTCCCGGGGACTTAAACTAGAAACTAAAAGTTTCCCTATCGATAAAAAGCATCGCAATACCCCAAATAACATAAAAATGAGAAAAACTAGGGTTCCTGAAAATTTCCCAACCGGCAGACCGGTTGCACAACCGGAATTCCGGTTCTGGGAATTCCTGAACCCCATCCGAAATTCCGGTTGCACATCCGGAATTCCGGTTACTCGCAGGAAACTTTCAAAAAAAACATAACTTGCTCAAATCAAATCCAATTCAAACAAAACCTTCCAGACCTGTTAATTAGACCCTACTAAACATTTCTAAAGCAACAAAACAAAGCTACATGCATAAAATCAAAATCCACCATTAAAGCTCCAAGCTTTGAGTTCAAAACTCAAACTTGGTTCAAACTAATAAACATGCATCACAACCTGCTAAAATCTACTTAAAAAAGCATATATTAACTGCAGAAAACATCCACAAACCATAACAACAACTGCAGTAACCAAGATCACCTTTTTACTTTGAAAATCATAGTTTGAGTAAAAATTGCATACTTTCTTAAAATCAACTAATCATGCTTTAAAACCTATTCTATTTCACTCATTCAAACATGATTAAACTTCTGAAAACAACACATAAATCCAGCAGCAACAAGAACCAAAAACAAAGCATGCAAACTATCCTTTTTGTCTTAAAACTCAAGAAAACATCAAGAACAAGTTACTAAAATCTTACCAAGGATTTGAGTTCACTAAATCTTGAGAAAATAGCTTGAATTCACAAAGAAAATTCCAATAATCCTTGATGCACAAGGAGGCCGAAAGAGAGAGAAGCTTGAGAGGAAACTTGGGGTTTTCTTTTCTTTTCTAATTTTCTAACTTTTTCCAATTTTGTAAAATAAAGATAAAAAGTTTCAAATAGTCATTTCAGCCAATACATTAATAATAAACCAAGCATTTTCACAACACAAAGTCCACTAAAGGACAAAATAACATTGGGGCAAAAAGACCATTTTGTTCCTCCACACTAAAATAACATAAAGGGCACTAAAGGGGTATTTTGGAAAATTCTAAATTCCCGGCCAATCCCGACACTCCCAATGTCTAAATAAGTTGTGATTTTATTGAGCCAAACACCGAGTTCCATGTTACCGGGCACCGGAAATGCAAAATTATGAAATTCACTATATGACATAAAATGCATTTCAGAATTCAATAATAACAGCATAAATAATTATTTAAATATCTATAAATAATTTTCATAATCAAACATAATTAACTGCTAATTTCCAAATTAAACTAAGCGGTCTTTACATGACTAGTGCTTAGAAGACTAGCCAACCTATTACAAGCAAGTACAAGATTTTTAAGGAAGGATGCTCTAAGACAGAGCAGGAGAAAGAGGAGATGAGTCAGATCTCCTACTCTAATGCAGTTGGTTCGATAATATATCTTATGGTGAGTACCAGACCGAATATTGCATATGCTATACGTGTTCTTAACAAGTATATGGGAAATTCTAGAAAGATACATTGGTTGGCTATGAAATAGATTTTTAGGTACTTAAAGGGGACAACAAATGTTGGACTTGTGTTTAGATAGTCACAAAACCAAACTTTGGTGGAAGGATTTAGTAACTCAAACTATGCAAGGGATAGAGACACAATGAAGTCTACTTCAACTTACTATTTTATGATTGGAGGTAATTGTGTGAGCTGGAAAGTCCAACTACAACCAGTGGTGGCCCTATCAACCACTTAAGCAGAGTATATCTCAGCAACAAAAGCGATAAAAGAGGCAGTGTAGATTAAAGGAGTACTAAAAGAGTTAAACTCACTGAGTAGTGTGCCTATAGTGTACTCTAACAACCAAAGTTGTGTTCAATTTTGCAAAAATCCAACCTTTCATGATATGACAAAGCATATGTTGAGATGAAGTACCACTTTATTAGAGACAAGGTGACACAGGGAGAGGTCACAGTGGAAAAGGTTCCCACTGAACATAACCCTGCAGACATGGAGACCAAAGTGGTAACCCTAGCTAAGTTCAAACATTGCATGAACTTGCTAGAGATAGACAAAGGAAGCTGACCCTAGTGGTCATTCAAGCTAAGACCCTCAAAGCATCATCAACTACCCTTGGTTATTTTCTCAATTGCCTCATTGGTCCGCTGCACTGACTCCAGACCTAAATATTTCCTCTCCCCTGTCTCATCCCAATGGATGGGAGATCTACACTTCCTACCGTATAACAGTTCATAATGAGCCATCCCTATCGTACTCTGATAACCGTTGTTGTAAGAAAATTCTATCAACGGTAGATATTTATTCCAAGAGCCTTCAAAATCCATAACACAGGCCCGTAACATGTCCTCCAATATCTGAATTGTCCTTTCGGCCTGCCCATCTGTCTGAGGATGGAATGTTGTACTGAATTTCAGTTTTGTACCCATTGCTCGTTGCAAACTCTGCCAAAACTTGGAGGTGAAATTCGGATCTCTATCCGAAACTATAGACTTCGGTAGCCCATGAAGTCTTACAATCTCTCTAACGTACAATTCTACCAACTGATCCACTTAATAGGTTGTTCTAACAGGCAGAAAATGAGCAGACTTCGTGAATCGATCCACCACAACCCTGATGGAATCGAATAAACCCGTGGTTCTAGGTAACCCAACCACGAAATCCATCGTGATATCCTCCCACTTCCATTCAGGTAGGGTTAAAGGTTGTAACAACCCTGTTGGTCTCTGATGTTCAGCCTTAATCTGCTGACAGATGAGGCATCTCGATACGAATTCTACCAAGTTCAAACATTGCATGAACTTGCTAGAGATAGACAAAGGAAGCTGACCCTAGTGGTCATTCAAGCTAAGACCCTCAAAGCATCATCAACTACCCTTGGTTATATGAGGGAATTTGGGTAGAATTTGTTAAAATTAGATCCCCTAATATAAAAGTTTCAAAAGCAAATCCTTGGGTATGAAATTACAGTTCTAACACAAGACAAAAAGACAATTACAAAGACATTCTCTACCGAAATCAAGATATAGACAGGTACAAAATAAGTTACAACAAATGTCTGGGGCTCAAACAGTTACAACCTTAGATCATTTCACAGATCTTATTTGTATTTGAAGGATACAATTTTTTTGTTTTCAATTGTGACAGTGCCTTTGAGAGAGAGCCATTGAGAGAGCTTTTCAAGTAGAGAGCCATTGTAAGAAAGAGAGAATACTTTATGTGTTATTTCCTCAGTGTGTATTTGTAAAAACAATGAAAAAGAGAGAGTTAGTAACTTGTAAAAAGAGAGAAAAACAGTGAGAACAAAAAAAGAGAAAGTTATAATCTTTACCTGATATATTGATGAATGAAGATCAAGATACTCTGAGGAGAGCTTGATGGAGAAGTAGCCATTGTTGGGTGAACTCCGAGAATAATTTTCGGATGTTGTCTTTGCACTGAGCAGTTGGAGCTGAACCTTGACTAGTTCTTTGGTGTGTGTGAGCATTGATTTGGCTGTTGGGCTTCTATTGTTAGGGCCTATTTCAAATTGCAACTATGTTAGTTTTTTAAAATGTCATTTTTGTTGTGGATGCATAACAAAAAGTAAAAAATTGAAAAATACCACCATTTGCATCTTGTATTAATTTTGTGTCTTTGAAATTGTACTGGGAAAGCTACAAATTTTCCAATAGGTACAAACTTTTGTTGCGTTCAACTTTCACTAATATGAAAATTTCTGATAACTCTTCAGCTTATAACGTAGACATATTACAAGTCAAAGTTTGCTCATGCATTTCTTACATGAAAATAAGAACTGGGTTTTCATACAATATGTGTTAATTATGCAAACTTAGCTTAACCTTAGGGGTGTTTTATATCTTTATATATTAAAAGTGCCTATCTAACGGCATTTCTTGGTTTAACATTCTTGGTTTAACAGAATATACTTAAAAATAAAAGAATATTCTGTTAAATTTAACGATTAGGTTTGATCTCCCGTTAAAAAATAAACCCAATAATTAAACCCAAAAAATTAAACAATCTTTTAAATAAACAATCTTTTAAATATTAATAATCTCTTTTTAAATTAAAAAAATCATCTTAACCACATATCTCTCTAACAAACTTATCTTGGGAGAATATTAATAATTTTTTTATTTATTTTTTTTTTAAAAAAAATATAGATAAAATATCTAGAAAAGATAATATAAAAGAAGATTGATTGTGTTGGCTTAAAGATTTTTGGGCTTGGACTTAAAAAAATAATAATAAGAAAAGATGAAATGGGCTGTAATTAGTATTTACCTTATATGTTTGTGCTTATTTTTAGTTTTATTTTTAATTTTACCACCAAGAGGAGAAGATTGAAAAATATTAGAATATGAAAATATTATTGGTGCTTATTAGTAATTTGCAAAGAATGTGAAAGTCTATAAATATATAGTTGTGTAGCTATTATTAGATATGGAATGAGATAATAAAACTTTTTTCAATTAGAAGATTAATGTACATTTTACTATTAATAACATACATTATTATAACACAACTATGTTTTATTTACTAAATATACTGACACATATTTTATTTTTATAAAACAAATCGTTCAAATAATTATACTATTTTAATTATTAATTAAAATAAAAAACTAAAATATTAAATAAAACTAACACTACGTGGCTTGGCACGTAACAATCACCTAGTATATATACTAGGTGAATGTACGTGCCGAGCCACGTATTGCTAGTTTTATTTAAGATTTTGGTATTTTTAAGATTTTGAATGTATTTTATTTTTAAAGATTACAAATTTTTTGTTTGAAAAAATTAAATATTTATATTTGAAATATTATTTAATAATGTATTAAAAATAATATTAGTGTAATTATAAAATTGTAAATAAATTTATTATTGGAGTAGTAGATTATTCTATTTAGTTCTTTTTTTAACATAGCATTGTAATGTAAGTTTATATTTATAAATATTCTGTAAAGTGTTAATATTATATGAACATCTCCATTTATAAAGCTAAAAAGTGGGTCAATGACAGAAGTGGTATATCTGCAATCACACAAAGATAGAAGTGGTATATTCTCCCAAAATAGGTTTGTTAGAGAGATATGTGGGTAAAATGATTTTTTTTATTTAAAAAAAGATTATTAATATTTAAAAGATGGTTTAATTTTTTGGGTTTAATTATTGGGTTTATTTGTTAACGGGAGATCAAACCTAATCGTTAAATTTAACAGAATATTCTTTTTATTTTTAAGAATATTCTGTTAAACCAAGAATTGCCGTTAGATAGGCACTTTTAATATATAAAGATATCCGTGAATGAATCATGATTTTTGTTAATTATGCAAACTTAGCTAAACCTTAGGGGTTTTATATGTATCAATGTATATTTAACCAAAGAGTTTGATTATGGTCAATATTTCACTCGAAATCGAACAATATTTGAAAGAAAACAGACTTGTGTAACAAAAAAGTTACTATTTTTCTTCTCAATTGTTGATTCTAGAACTGTGACAAGGTGAAATAACTTATGTACATCTTTTATTATCAATGAAGAAAGAGTCCAATGAGCATTTGTTTATTTCTAAAATGGCTTTGCTTGAATTGAACTAGCTTCTCTAAACTAAACCACTTAAAATTTGAGACATTGTTATAATCTCCGAACAACATTTAATAAAAAAAAAAGTACTGGTCTATGACTATAAAAGCTAGAAACTCAAATTTTAAATCAAATTAACAATTCTATCTTTTGTTCCTTCAGACAACTTCTTCTCCTGATTTTTTTGTTGTGTCATCAGTGGCCACAACAGAAAGTTCTTGATTTCTAGTCTTTGTAGTTTCGATTTTCACAATTATTTGTTCATCTGTTGTTGTTGTTGTTGTTGGTAAATCTTTTTCAGTGATTTCAGATGGAGGCTTATCCTTGCTCTTACCCCACAGAACCATGTAAAGGCCCACTACAATAATAACAGCTCCAATAACCCTGCAAAAAAAAAGTGTCAAAAATCATTTCTATGATTTGTGACAACATACTTGTACATGTTGTAGAGATTAAAGAAAGTACCTTCCCAAGTACATTAGCTCTGACAAAATGAAAGAGCTCAATATTGCAACAATTACAAGACCAACAGGATTAAAAGCAGTCACAAAAACAGGTCCCTTTTGAATCATGACTAATCCTTGAATATAGTAAGCAAAACCAGAACGAAATACACCCTGCAGTAGTAACCAATTGTTATTTATTATAAGTAAATATCAGTTAAAAAAGAGTGAAAAATAAAGAGAAGAGTGAGTGAGTTTCTAACACTGTAAAGTGATGCTAATATCATGGATTGTGATCTTAAAGACCAGGCTGCAGGGTTGCCCCATTCCATTCCTAAGGCCACAAATGTGCCTTGCCCTGCTCCCATCAAGCACATTAGAGATGTTAGGGAAAGCTCAGCAGGGTATGACTTCAGTGTGATTGCCTGTAAAAGCAAAATTTGTGTCTCAATATTTGAAATGAAATGAAAGAAAAAGTTTCAACTCTCTTAAAAATGTCAAGAAAGTGGAACTTACTTGTAGTATTATGAAACTAGACCAACATACACATCCTGCTATAATCATTAGAGCACCTTTAACAGAGTTTTGATTATTTGCAGCATTTACAGAATGATGAAGATGGTTAGCTTGTTTTGCCCATGGTAAATTCAACACTGGTCCATTATACATGGTCATGAACATTGCTCCCCCAACAGCTACTATGGTTCCCATTATCTTTGCTTGGCTATGTACTTTTTTAATATTAACCTTCTCAAGCCTACAAACAACCAGTTAAGACATTATTAATGAATTGTCCCCAAATGCTACTAATTCACAAGTTTGATACTTTTTTATTTCTTTGTCTTTTACCTACAAATCCAAGCCATTATAAATGCAAATGCAGGAAGAACATTGCACATGGCAGTTGCAAAAGTTGCTGTTGTGTACTTCATCCCAGTGTAGTACAAATTCTGGTCGAGTACAGGCCTGAAAAAGAGCCATGAACAAAAACAATTAATAACTAGTTTAGCTAATAACAATAATAATAATAAATTCTATGTAATGGTCTTTACTCCAAGAAGGCCAGCAACATAATCTTGAAAAAGATAGAGAAAGTCATCTTGGGCCTTGTTTTCCTGTTACAACATTGAGATGGTATTGATATGTTAGTATATTGTATTATACATACTCTCTGGCTCTCCAACACAATGACATATAATAAAGACTTAATAAAAAGAAAAGACAGATGTGAGATGTATATATAAATGTGTGTGTATTGTATACCTCTCTAACACGATTGCAAAAGGTGCAGTTATAACAGCTGCTATAATATGTCTATACACTACTAAAACATGTTGGCTCATCCCTTGGTTTAGAGCAGCTTTAGAGATTATTGACATTCCTGCATACCCAAATTGCTGCAGAATCAAAGCCACAAATGGTTTTGCTTGTTTGAGCATTTGAGCTGAGGACTTATTATTATTATTATTATTATTATTATTATCAGTTGACATTTTTTTTTGTTTTGAAAATTAACTCTTAAGACCCTCTCTATTTTTCTCCTTAAAAAAGAAAATGAACTATATGATGTTTCATTTGACACACTTATATAGTTTTTAAGTTTTAACCACTTCTGTCACTTTCCTTTTCTTTACATATTATATGTTTTAGAGAAAGAAAATTGTCTTACGATTACATTTTTTTCATTGAGGTGTAGGAATTCCACTATATGAAACCAAAATACCTTTATGAAAAAACGTAATCCTTTTCATCAATAATCATCTGACACCATCAACTTTATAATAATAATAATAAAAACTAGAACTGTTGCTTACTAAGAAGGAAGCACAAATGGCACCAAGCTAGTTCTATACGTATCAACCAAATTAGTGGGGGTTTTCCTTAAACGTAGTTATATCAAAATAAGTGACACTATAATATTAATTAATCATTAATGAAGTTTTGAGGGTAATTAGTGATGTGAATAAAGAGTGGATCAAATAATTCCATCTTTATTAGAATTGAGCATATTCTAATATTCGTTTAGGCATATCTTGGTTTCTTGTCATCATTTTCATTATTTGAATTCCTACACTACAAAGCACTACTAAAAGGTGGCAATAGGGAACATTGTCTTGATAGATACCTCAATTATAAGAGAACTCAACCAGAGATTAAATGAGGTTATCCAATCATGGACAACTTAACTATTGCTTAGATATTATTTATTTCATACTAAGGACATCTCTCACTAGAAAAAAAAAAAAAATATCTTCTTTGCTTAGTGGAACCTCTCCATTGTAGATGGGGAGCATAATGGGGAATACAAGACACAATTGTGTTGATTTTTACAGTGTTTGTTTGCTTTATTAATGGCTTACACAGATATTTGAGGAATTATAATTATGGCACGTATACTATATAATATTCAAAAAATGTAGAAATGTAACACAATAAATTAAGAATAATCGGAATCAATATTTTTAATATGTTGTTTATTAAATTTTTTTGGAAATATAATATTAGTGATTTTTATTGTTTACTAACGGAATATATAAATTGACTAAATTATCATTTTGAGTTAAATTATAGTATATATTAATTATTTTGTAAGGCATATTTTAAAGAACAAAATTATTTAATATTAAAAAATAAAATAAAAATAAATAAAATCTATTACTTTTAATAGCATTTCTTACAAAATTAGTGTAGGAAGTATTCCATTCTTTTATCCTTTATTTAATAAAATTTTCTATTTCTTAATTTTAATAATATAAGTAAACAAATATAAGAGAGTGATTACTTTACCATTAATTCCTATTACTTAATATTAAATTCTTTAAAATTAATTAATCAATTTTCGTATTAGGTAAATTAAAACATGTAAAACAACACAGAACTATTAATAAAGTTAATAATATATTGCGGTTCATGTCTTTTTTCATTAAGTTTTGTGTGGCCTTAATTTATTGGAAAAGTTTCATAAATATCATTAATTTAATACCTTTTATTTATGTTTTATTTACAATTTTATAATTTGAAGTTTTTTTTACAAAAATACGGTTGTAAAATTTTAAAATTATAAAAATATACTTTTTCCAGCATAAAGTAAGAAACCAATCAAAAAAATTGACAAAAAATCAACCTTACGACAACTATAAATAAACTATAAATAAACTATATAAAACAACTAGAAAAACAATATTATGACAACTATAATAGAACTATAAAACAAAACAAAAATGTTTATTATTTTTACTAAAGAGAATTTTTGTAAATAAAAAGTTCAATGCGTAAAAATAAAAATTTTTCCCGCATTAACATATTTTGGTAATTTTTTTCAAATTTTTACGGTTTATTATTTAATTTTTTTTGAGATATATATATATATATATATATATATAAAGTGTATAGGGGAATTACTTTATATATACTATTTCTTAATTATTCTTAAAAAAAAATTACAGTTTGGGTTATTCCGATAGTTGTTCGAATAATTTCTATATAGGTTGTTATGTGGATTTTGATTGTGATTTATATTATGTCGTTAGTTGTTATGTAAATTTTAGTAAGAAGGAAAAAAAAAACACTAATTTAAAGTGTAAAATGAAAAAACCTCTTCTATATATATATATTTATACATAGTAAGACTCATGCATTCGATTCACATGTTAGGTAATTGCAAGGGGATACGTTACACATGATGTTGTCATGAATTGAGCTTATAGTGTCAATCAAAGAGTTGCAGATCATGACAAAACAATATATAGAATCATCACAATCACATCAAATGTATGTACAGAGAGATTATGTTATTGGGGTTGTTGGCTCAATTTCCGCAATGGTCTACACTTTTTATATGGACACAACAAGTGTAAGCCTTTTCACCTTAATTTTTTGTAGTGGCAAGACCACACTTTCGACATGTTTTTAAGAATTTCAAATATTTTTCAATACTCAAAATATAGGTTTCGTTTGGTATCAAATTAATTAACTACAATGTTTGGGGCAATGTTTGCCACATAAGTTTGTATTAATTATTACAACACTTAATTTTAATAAAGCCCGTAGTGTTTTATAAAATACATAAAACAAATGGATGTTTAAAGGTTGTTTGTATCTTAATATTTATGAACTTAGATTGTATTATAGTAAAAATTAGAGTTGGGATTAAGGTTAGTGTTTGAGTTAAAACTAGAGTTGGGTCTGAGGTCTACATAGGGTTAGGCTTGGGATTAGGTCTGGGTTCCAAGTCGGCGCCAAGGGCTAGGATACGGGATCAAGGCCAGGGGTCTAGGGTCCAAGGTTAGGTCCTAGGTCAAGGTTCTAGGTTAAGGTTGGGGCTTGGGTTAGGTGTCTAAGTGAGGGTTCGAGGCTAGTTCTGGGGTCCACGGTCCAGGGTTCGAGGCCAAGACCAACAGGGTCTAGGGTCAAGAGCCATGTCTAGGGTTACGACCATGACCATTTGCGGAGCTAGGGACTAGAGTTAAGTTTGAGGTTGAGTCCCAAGTTTAAGGGTTTATGTTTGGGTTTGGGGTTATAGTCGAGGTTTAGGGTCAAGTAGTGGATTTGGGGACCAAGTCAGGATTTGGTGTTGGAATTGGGGTTCAAGGTCGGGGCAGAGGTCAGCAAGTTTTGGGGTCATGGGCGATGTCTTTAGTCCCTACCAGGACCATGGTCGGGCTAGGGGCTGGAGTCGGGTTATGGGTTAAGTCCTAGGTTTAGGGTCCGAGTTTCGGATTACAGTTAGAGTCAAGGTTCAGGTTCAAGAACAGGGTTCAGGGTCAGGGTTGGGATTGGGGTCGGGTTCAAGTGTCCAGGCCAGGGCCAAGATCTAAGGTGAAGGTCGAGGTTGGAGTCTGGGTTGTGGCCAAGGTGAGGTCTGAGGTTTGAGGTACATGGGTAGGTTAAACATAGAATACATTGTGAAAGTCTATCACATCAGAGGTCTACCTATCAAAACCCTGAACAAACACCATCTTTAAGGGGACGATCAAGCACCGTGAGGAATTTCCTAAAAGTCAATATTTTCCAATTAATAACAGAGATCGTGAATTATATTGTCATAGAACCTTCTCCCACTCATTATTTCAGGATGAAAGGTTTCTATACTAAAATTATCTCACATTTTAACTATTAAAAGCAATTACACTGTAATGACCGCGTATTAGACTTGGAAATTAGCAAACAATTACTAGCTTAATAGAATATAATTACTACTTTATGATTATGTGCACATTAGTAAAAAATAAAATATATTGTCAAAAATAGGCATTAGAGGAAATTATTTCTCAATTACAGAGATTTTATTAAATTCTAGATGTGTCGTGCATGTTATTTATAAATTATAATATTTTTTATATTTAATACCCGATAATAGTGGAATTCAATGATTTAACCATTAGTGTCACTTAAATACAATTTAGTATTTCAAAATTAGCGAGGCATGATTTATGGACTTTTAGAATGTCGGGGGTTATCTAGGGAATTTTCTTTGACCATTTTATCCCAAGGTTAAGAGGTTACTTAAAGATGAAGAATGGGATATTTTAGTAAATTTGTCATAAGTTTTCTTATTCGAAATTTCTAGAATTTAAGATTAAAGTATGCTGAATTATGTTAAGAACAAATCAAAAAAGGGTTTATTAATAGATAATATTAGTATAAAACAAAAAAATAAATAATTAGAGACTCTCTCTCTCTCTCTCTCTCTCTCTCTCTCTCTCTCTCTCTCTCTCTCTCTCTCTCTCTCTCTCTCTCTCTCTCTCTCTCTCTCTCTCTCTCTCCTAATAACCCCAAGACAAGACATAAATTTCTAGCTAATTTCATCCATTTTCAGCAAGGTTTAAAAGAGGAAAGTGTTAGCTAATCCAAGGTAATCCCTAGCTCTCTTTTCTTTTTTTGATTTTGTTAAGAAAATCTTGGTTTTGGTTGGTGATTCCAAGAGTTGGGTTCTGTTAGGGTTCGGGAATGATAGGAGCTATTTCGGGAGCTTGAATTAAGTTTGTTTGTGATTATTTTATCTATTGGTGGTTGTTGTAATTGGTGTTGAGCAAGTTTGAGTTTTGAAACTCAAAGCTTCCTCAACAATGGTGATTTTAAATTCAAAGGTTTGATGTTACATTTTTTTATGAGTTATGTTCACTAATTAGGTGTTCTGGAAAGTTTAATTAGATTTAGGATAGAATTGAGAAAGAAAAACTGAAGCATTGGATTTCTGCATTGAAAATGGCTTACCGTTTCCCTCGGCAGGACCCCAAGAAACAGTGAACCATTTGGGGATCTGGGTGACCGGTTGGGGTGATTTTTGGTTACCCCAATTTTTGAATTTTCTCAATATTTAGGATATTTTCATGTTTTATTGATAGAAAAATTTTTAGTTTTAAGTTTAAGTCCCCAAAAGTGTTTTATCGAGACACTTACCAGTTCTACGTGATTATGACTTAGGACCACTAATTGTCGAGTAATAATTTTCACTCAAGTTGGCCGACGCACCTAATTGTGGTGTTAAGGTGAGATTAGTATAACACACGCACATATGCACATGTTTAGCATACATGTTTATGTTTTCTAATTAGATAATATATTATGTAAGAGTAGTATTAATGTACATAGAGTTGCACTTAGATATCAATGTGATATATGTTTGGCAATTTATTAAAGTACGAATTGATGCTACTACACCAGTACGACTAGAGTGTTGAGTATAGGTTGGTATTATGGTTAATTGTACTTGTAGTGTGGATTAGTACAACTAGAGTGCTGAATAATTACGTGCTTGATTTTTAGAGTCTATTTATTTTTATTTATTTTGTTAATTAATTCAATATGATTTAAATGGAAAAATGATAATAAATAGATTTGATTGGATAGAAAAATATATTTATATTTTTTTTATTATTAATTAAAGATTTAAATGGTGAAAATAATAAATTCTCTTTCTTCACATAAAAAAAGAACCCTCTAAAAATTTCATTTAGTGTGACGTCAATATATTATATATATATATATATATATATATATATTTTAAGGACTTCAATATATAATTTTATACAAAAATAAAATAAAATAAAAGAATACACAAACACAAAAACAAAGTCAAAAATGTCACTTCAAAATAAAAAAGGAAAAGTCAGAATTGTAAAGATAAATAATTCAGTGTATCTCCAACCTACAAAACCAAATATAATTAATTGATGTGTCATTTTTTTATTCGCCAATTAACACCCATATGGGCCATATCCATGAGATCTTTTTTGGTGGTGCTATGAAAGAAACACCCTATATAAAACTAAGCTTGTGGGGATGTTGCTTGAATGTGAGTTTTTAATACTTACTAGAAAGTTATTTGTACTTATACACATATCCTATCTTTCAAAAAAAATTGCTATAAAACATGATAGAGATTGTTGCTGCTACTGTTATTTCGTTACTCATTATTATTTTTCCAAGGGGTTATATATTCCAATAGATACTAGTACAAATGGAAGATCTTATTTTCATATATTAAAAAAAAAATATCATTGGTTGGTGAATATCATTCAGCCCAAAATCATATTTAGATTTTTGTGGGAAATCTTAATCATATTTGATCATTCTAAATACAATAAAAATATGCATTACTATTGCTATTGTATTACTTTGCTACACTCTATTCTTTCTTTATTTTGTTAATTATTCTACTTAAAATGCACTATACCAATTTTGTTATGCTTATTTATTTATTCAATGTTTCATTAGCTATTTCTTCTTATATGAATTTCTTTTTTATTTATTTGTTATCTTTTTCTAGGAAGCTTTATTCAAGCAAGAGACATTTAAGAGTTTTTACATCAAATATTTATCCATACTACTCACCCTTGATCTGAGTCTTCTTAAGGGGATGGGCTATATTGACCCTTTTAATTTAAAGAAACTATAGGGGAGATCTTGATACGCTTCTATTTTCTTAGAACAACAGTATCATCACCTTCAGATTTGGTGGAGCAGTTAAATTTTTTATCTTCATGATCATGGTTTCATTATTTTAGTTCATATGCCTTTTTAATAATCACAACTTTCATACTTCCCACAAGATTGATAGTTTATGATAGGGGTGTTCATCAAACCGCTCAAACCGTCCGCACCGCACCACACCGCAAAAAAATGCGGTTTGAAATTCTTTGTGGTGCGGTCGCGGTTTCAATTTTTTCTAAACCGCGCGGTGCGGTGCGATTTGCGGTTTTGAATTATTAATATGCGGTTCAAACCGCACCGCACCGTATATTATAAAAATACTAATTTTTATATTTATTTAAGTCCAATATGTGAAGGCCCAACCTAAGCCCACTAATTATTGTATTGTTGAAACTTAAAACTTTCTTTTCATGTTTATTTTTAAGTCTTATGGTATTTTTGACAAGTGTTGCTCAAGATTCGTTGTATTTGTGATAGTTTAATTATTTAGTGATAGTCCAAATCGCAAAACCCTCATAAACCGCAACGCACCATTTTTTACGGTGCAGGTTTTGCGGTTTTTTAGTTTTGCGGTGCGGGTGCGGTTTGGGAAATTAAAAAAAAAAAACTGCATGTGTGGGTTGGTTTGAAAAAATAGTCAGAAACTGCACTAGGGATGGCAATTATACCCGCGGGTTCGGGTACCCTTTCGGGGACGGGGGCGGGTATGTGTTTAAAGATTCATACCCGAGTTAGAAACGGGGCGGGAGTGGGGGAATAGATACCCGACCCGAACCCGTCCCGATATAATATATGTATATATTTAAATTTTAAAATCATAACTACTACAATTAAAATAACTTCATGCTTTAGGCTTTTTATTGATTATACATTTTTTTTTTACTATACACACTATTCCACTTAAGTTTATTGTTTTACTAAGTTTTTTTGATTATTTTTTTTAATTCTCTTTAAAACATCATTTTTTTTTAAAAAAAAAATATATATGTAATGGGTACCCGATGGGGATCCTTCCCCCCGTCGGGTAATACCCACCCCGCCCCTGCTTTAATTTAAACGGGTATGGGAGTGAATTTAAGAAGCGGGTATGGGGGTGGGGGAGCAATCCCCGCACCCGCCCCGCCCCGTTTACATCCCTAAACTGCACCATCCGCACTGTGAACACTCCTAATTTATGATTAACTAAATATTTTATTGGGTCCTCTTGAGAAATATATGTATGATAGTGATACTTAATTGTAATGCTTGATTAGGAATAATTCTTGTTTGGGATAGTTTTGCTAATATGATTATATTTCTTAACCTGCTTTTAGCAAAATCGGATGCTTGTCTTAAATTATACAAATGAAGAAACTGATGATAAGCTCTATGACGCTCACAGTATTTTTATCTCGGCTCTTTTTAAATTTTATTAAGCATTTGGAACTATACTTAAGAGATAAAATTTGATACGTAATAGTTAGGCCTCCATCCACAAGTTTCGTTACATGTTTTGCGTATTTATCTCCCTACTTTATATGTATTTAAGGGTATATATATATATATATCTTTATATATTAAAAGTGTCTATCTAACGGCATTTCTTGGTTTAACAGAATATACTTAAAAATAAAAGAATATTCTGTTAAATTTAACGATTAAGTTTGATCTCCCGTTAACAAATAAACCCAATAATTAAACCAAAAAATTAAACAATCTTTTAAATATTAATAATCTCTTTTTAAATTAAAAAAATCATCTTAACCACATATCTCTCTAACAAACCTATCTCGGAGAATATTAATAATTTTTTTCATTTATTTTTTAAAAAAGAAAAATCTTTATATATTAAAGTTAACCTCACGTTATCTAATGTTTTCTCTGGATAAGCATAGGAAGCAGAAATACCACTTCTATCTTTGTGTGATTGCAGATATACCACTTCTGTCATTGACCCACTTTTTAGCTTTATAAATGGAGATGTTCATATAATATTAACACTTTACAGAATATTTATAGATATAAACTTACATTACAATGCTATGTTAAAAGAAGAACTAAATAGAATAATCTACTACTCCAATAATAAATTTATTTACAATTTTATAATTACACTAATATTATTTGTAATACATTATTAATATAAATATTTAATTTTTTCAAACAAAAAATTTGTAATCTTTAAAAATAAAATAAATTCAAAATCTTAAAAAAACCAAAATCTTAAATGAAACTAGCAATACGTGGCTCGGCACGTACATTCACCTAGTGTATATATATAAATATATATATATATATATTTGTGGAGATATGTTGTTCTAGGGATGTTATAAATTGAACGCAATATATTAGTAATTTTGATTTAATAAATTTGTAGAAATCTTGATAATCTAAATTGTGCAACCCTATTATTCATTAATTGGATATATGTACAAATAATTTCAGATAATAACTAATTATATTTTTTCTTTAATTATTTATTGTATTATTTTTAAATCAAGTAGAAAAGACTTAGCATAAAACTAAGTATACGTGTCTCCTACGTAGCTTTCTTATAGTAAATATATATATATATATATTTATATATATATTGTTGGATACTTTTGGAATGAACCCTCTAAAAGGGGTCCATCGAGTGTAACTGACTATTTAACTCTTATTTTGAACATGTTAAATTTTTCTGAATCTCTTAAAATTTTACAGGATGTCATTAACTACAACGTAGATGACCATAAAAAAATTACACTAAAAAATTTTCATAGGAAGTGCATAGATAGACTCTTTTTAAAGGGGTGCATTGTAAAAACTTTCTATATTACTTTATGTAAATGATGTAATAAAAAAGTTGAAAAAATATGAAAAGAAAAAAATTAGTATAAAGTAGCTAGTTACTCTAAGGAGGTAACTGGTTACCTTAAATTGTTTTTATCATATTTTGTAATTTTTTGAAGGAAAAAAAAAACATGTTTATAAAAATCATACAATATTATGATTTTTATCATGTCGGGCCTAAAGTTTACATGACCAACTTATTATTTTTTATGGGTTGGCAGGACAAATCCCCAATTTTGATAAACTCTAAAAAATATACATTGTCGACCCAACCCACTTGATTTTTTTGTTCGCAAGAAACCCACGATTTACAAGTCTACTAGACTACTACTACATATTATTCTTGGCCAATATAAATAAAATATTAGTAATATTCATAATTTTATATTATAGAATAACATAATCTAAGAAGAAATAGAAAACTCTATATCTCAAACTTAAATACCAAATACTACTACATAGATTCCCAATCTCACAATAACCAATCAAAATCTTGTAGAGGTTCTTATACTGTTAGTTAGTACAATATCTCTCATTCTTAATTAATTATATTTAAAAAATAATTTTAAATATTTAAATTTATTTTTAACATATGAATTCAATAATTATTTAAAAGTAGTAACAAAATTAAATGATTATTTTTTTTTATATATAAATCTTAATTTAAATGTAATGAATTAAAAGTTAATTCAATTAATTAATCATACTTTATAACAAATTTATTAGTTATATATTGTTATATCTAAACTTATTTACTTATTTTGTTTTGTAATAATTTAATTAGATATACTTTTTTATAAATAAATTTAAAATTAGGTTAAATTTTATATATTCAAAAAAATATAATTAAATAATTGCATTAGATTTAATTTTTTTATTATTTAAATTAACAATTAGATAAGAATAATTCTAATACAACACTCTAAGTAAATATGCATTAGATGGTACTAAATAATACTTAGTAATATATGTATACAAATTGTGGGAGTTCTACTACCTCCAACTTTGAGCTTCAGCAATAGGTTGTAAACTGCACTTTTGAATATTGATATCCAAAATTGTTTGATAGTTATGAAAGTTTGGTAGCAATTTTCAGTGGTGTTTTGACTTTTAATCACGGTTATTTTTGGAATAAACCTATCAATTCAAAAGCACAAATAAAATTGTTAAAAAAAAAAAAAGACAAGGAGAAGTTTTCTTATTAATTTCTGTTTAAAAAAATAAAACGAAAAATTAACTCAAATTGAATGGCACCAATTAAATTCCATTTGCTAATAAGGAAAAGAAAATGGCACCAAGAAAAAGAAAACTCGTCAACCAAATAATACGTACACTGTTTTGGTATTAAGATATTTGAGCAAAAGAAGAGTACTATAGAATAGATAGTGACATGTTTTAATTTTATCTCTTACCAAACAAACAACCAAAGCAACATGCCACTACCAACAAAGGCACCAAGTGGTGATTTGCTGTGGAACATAATTATATTTTTCTTTTATTAATTTTATATGCTTTTTAAAGAAATAGAAAATAATAATAATCATAATAATAGGCAGTGGATGCGATTTGGTTTCTTTTGTATAGACAGAAACATTATCACTAATAACATATCAATCCCAATCTTAATCACATATTGACTCTTGTCTTGTCTTAACCTAATTTAAATTTTACCAACACGTCATACAAACAAGGAATAATATATTAGTATGATTAATATTATTAGTGATTTGTGTACTATTAACATATCATAATTGGATATCTACGATGTGACAACTAATTAATAGAGAAGAAAATGAGAGGCTAATAATTGAAACACTACTGTTTACTCACATATAAAACCACTTTGCATTTTTATTGGATATCTACATATATATCAGTTAACAACATTAACTTATATTAATATATATATTTATATACATTTATAGTGCATATATATACCATCCATATTAAGATACGTGTTTGTATGCAAAAAAATTTACCTGTTACTTTCACTTCATCGAGAGAGAGAGAAGAGTTTTGTTGGAGTGATTTGAGTGGGAAACCACGTAAGTATTATAATATAGATCTACTTAATTACTTGTTTGATAATTTTGTTAATAAATATAACACTAACCAAATATGGCATCCTTCTCACACTTCACGACTGCATGTAAACAACGTCATATTTTGTCTTTGTCTTTTGCCTATACTTATATAATGCCTTGTTCTGTTTGCCAATGCTGCATATCACTAATTATAGGATTACGGAAATTAAGTTCAATACTTTAACTAAGGTATATAATGGTCTAACTTCTAAGTATTCCAAATTTTAGCAGTATAAGTACTCAATATATTTGTAGGGATATGATTTTGTCCTGTTATTGTACTTTTACGGAATATTAATGTATTTCGTAATGTACGACAGCCGTTGGATGAGGGAGTTATTTGATCTAAGAGTATAATTAGAGTTAAAAAGTGGTAACGTATCCTGAGACCTACCTAATGTACCCTAAGACCTATCTAATATAACACGGAATACATTCGTGAAAGTACATCACGGGACAAAATCGTGTCCCTATATTTGTAATACTGTAATATTCTTTTAATTTTGTCATTTTTTAGTATAAGACTCTATTTTAAATTTATTAAAATAAGATTTCAAAGTAATTGATACTACATTCAAATTCAATGATCTAGAATTTAAGTCTTATATAAGTATTCTATTTAAGGCAATAATAGAGTGTAATGATAAAACTATAAGAAAATTACTGTTTTACAAACATTGAATATTTATGTCGTTAATTTTTTTAAAAAAATTATACCACTTACAAATTCAAAATTTTCATTATTATTTATATCGATATTTATTCTTTTATAAAATAAAACATTATTTAATCATTTATTTTTGTGGTGCATGTATGCTACTACACCCAATAACTATATATGAAACGAGTCAGCCATGACTAACAAGATATGATCATTAATATAATAATGTATGGCTATAATATAATCTATTAAAATAAAAATTTTAAGAGCTAAATCCTCTCAATTATCGTTTTACTTATACTTAATTTTTATAAAATTTAAATTTTGGTGGTAAAATATTCTAAATTACTGAATCATTAGCAAATTTAAGGTGTCATTAGGCTAATTACCACCATGAATTACTTATGTGTATACATGACACTTTTATATTAATACACCTAATATTATTATTTTAAAATTATATAAAATTATAAAAATAAAAAATAAAATATTTAAAAAAAATAAAAAAAAATATATTATATATATAAATTTTAAAATAATTTTTTATATTTATTAAATAATAATATTAGTAGGTGTATCAATATAAACAATCTATGTTACACTTAACTGTGAAAATTATATGACATCTTAAATTTACTAATAGGTTAATAATTTAAAAGGTTTTATGACTAAAATTTAAGTTTATATGATTAAGTGGAAGTGAAATGATAGTTTGAGAGGCTCAGCATCGGCAAAAAAACTCTTTACAATAAAGAATTCTAATATTTTGCTCTATGCGAAATGAATTAGAGGATTGAAAGTGGTTTTAGTGTTTTGTTCCCTAATTGATTCAAATATTAGATTCAAGAATTAAAGCATGTAAAAGTAAAAAGATAGTACAAGGGTATGAGAGTTATGGTGTGTTATATGGTTTGATGATATTTTACATGTTTAAGGAGTGATGATGTGTTAGATGGTTTGACATTTCCTTTTTAGTTTTTATTGATGTTGCATTGGAGCTATTGCTCATAATCGCAAACATTTAGGAAGTACATGTTGATTTGGCTTTGATTATGATCATTCAGGGGACAGAGATTAGTAAATGTAGTATGTTGTCATTTGGTAATGTACTTTGGTGTGGTGTTTCGTTTAATATTCTCACCTACATTCTTTTTGTTACTTAATTCATTTGTTTTCATTTTCTTTAGTTTTTGTTTCAATTTAATTGTTACTGTTTGGTATTGTCGCCTGAGTCCCCCTGGGTCGGGGACTTGGGTCGGGGACTCGGGGTTGTGGTCCGGGTTCAGGCCAGGAGCCGAGGCTGGAGTTGGGGTCGGTAAGGCTGAAAGTTGGCCTTTGAATTGGGGTTGGGGTCCGAAGTGGGTTAAATTTTAATTAACAAAAAGAATATATTTTTGAAAAATATTTTTACTTTCCCAAATAAAGTAACAAAAAAAAAATATTTAAATAATAATTAGTGAAGGCATACTAAATATTTAGTTTGTTATTCATGCTTGAGTTTGTAAAAGTTTCAAACAAAACATGGAAGTGGTAATAACAGTTAAGGATGAAACACTAATTAATTACTTAGTACTTATTGAAATTTGATAACTCTGAAGCTTTTAAGTAAACTTAATACAAGATTTTGGCTAGGAAATCAAAATTGACAATCACTTGGATATATATAATGTTATGTTAAACAGCTTCTTCTCCACTTTTTCCTCGAACTGTATCAATCGAAACAAGCTCTTTACAATTCACATCCATAACAGGATCAATGTGTTGAGTTTCTGGCAATAAATCTTTGCTACTAATAATAAATTGATCAGCTGGGGGCTTGTCTTCACTTTTACCCCAAAGAACCATGTATAAGCCTAGGACAATGATAAGTGCTCCAATAACTCTACAAAACAATAAATAATACATACATAAAGTCTGAATTAATACTTGTAAAGTTATTGTCATATTTTTTCAAATTGAGATAATAACTGAAGGGAAATCTAGTGTATGCATTACCTGCCCAAGTACATTATCTCTGATAATATGAAGGAGCTCATTATTGCAACTATAATCATGCCTAGAGGATTAAAAGCTGTCACAAAAACTGGCCCCTTAACCTTCATGACTATACCCTGAATATAGTATGTGAACCCTGAACAAACAACACCCTGCATTGAAATTTGAAACATTTTTTCTTTTACTCATTAGTACATTTGTGTGGTTTTTTTTAGCTGATAAACATATTTAGATGAAGAAAGAATTCTAACACTGTAAAGAGAAGCTAATAACAAGGGACGCGAGCCTAAGGACCAGGCTGAAGGGTTGCCCCATTCTAATGCTAGTGCGACGACAGTGCTCTCGATTGCACCGGCCAAGCATATAAAAACTGTTAGGGAGAGCTCAGCAGGGTATGATGCCAATGTCATTGCCTACAAAAATCAAATGGTTTAGTATCTAACAAAAAAAAAAGTGTAGAAGTGAAGTATGGACAGGTAGTTGAGGGTGAAATTCTCTCTTACTTGAAGGATAATGAAGACTGACCAGGTTACACAACCTGATGCGATCATTACAGCGCCTTTAACCGAGGCTTCATTGTTAGTAGCTTGTGTAGAATCATGATGAATTGTTGGTTTTGTCCATGGAAGATTCAACATTGGTCCATTGTACATAGTCATAAACATAGCTCCTCCAACAGTCACTATGGTTCCCAATACCTTTGCTTGGCTATGAATTTTACCAAGATTGACCTTCTCAAGCCTATGAATGGTTAAAATGTTCAAAGATTAATTGATTAAAATTACAACCTTAAACGGGCATGGTTATGTGTATGCTAGTATGATGATGTATAATGTTACCTGACAATCCAAGCCAATAAGAACACAAATGCAGGAAGAACATTGCTCATGGCGGCTGAAACAGTAGCCGTTGTGAACTTCAATCCAGTGTAGCAAAGGTTCTGGTCTATCACAGGCCTAATTGAAAGAATAGACTTAGATTAGTTGATAATCCATATAAAAGAAATTAGTAAGAGTATGGTTAAAGTTTTAAGGATAATAACTCTAGTAAGCCAAGTAACATGATCTTGGTGAAGACAGATTTGGTCATTTTTGGCCTTGTTTTCCTGTAAAAACATTAAGAGTGTCAAGTGTCAACCTGTGAAATGTAAAAAGTCCAACTTAGTGAAAATTACTAAGATGAGAAATAATAGAAACCTCTCCAACACAAGGGCAAAAGGAGCAACAACAATAGTAGCAACAGCATGCCGGTATGCTACCAACACATGTGGGCTTATGCCTTGGTTTAAAGCGTACTTGAAAATTATGGACATCCCTGCAAAGCCGAATTGGAGTACAATGATACCAATAAATGGTTTTGCTGATTTGAGCATTTCAACAAATGATTTTGTTGACATTATTCTCTACTTACTTAAACTCTCTTACTTTCTATTTGTTCTGCTATAAAAGGCCAATAAACAAAATGAGCTCTCACTCATTTATATAGGGAATTATTTCATGCCTTAAGGTACATTCATGACTCATGTTTAGGTAGAGAAGTGAAAAAAATGAAGAGGGTTAGTTCCTACAAAGTTGAGCTGGCATAAATTCTAAATAATTTTTGTTTATGTGGATTCCATAGCCACCTCAGTGGGATTCCACAATTTCCATCATCTTTTGCAACTTGTATAAGTGTGTTATGATCTTAGCAATTTTTTTATTTTTATTTTTATTTTTATTATTACGCATATCATAACATGTCAATATCTCTCTCCTACACACATAACATATTCTTAACTTGGTGGTTAGCTTGGTGTGGTCTTCTCAAACATAGTTATATCTATCAAGTTTTTATGGACATGTTTAGCAGAGAAAGTGATACATTATAAAGTGTCTAATTAAGAATGTTTACTAACTTCTTAATTATTAAGATTACAAAAGCATTTTATTTTATAATATTAAGGTATACAATAATTAAAAGTAAAGTAAATTATTTTAATATAAGATTTAGAGTAACTTATTGATTAATTAGAACACATGATTATAATTATATGACTTCACTGAAGTGACAACCATATATTCTGCTGAATTCTCTTTAATGAGAATTCTGTAATAGCATCTCTTATTGTCAATCTTTGAATCTAACCAACATATGGGATATGCCAATGGAACAAGTAGGCAAGATTTGAAAGAGGCTTAAATCTCAACTATTTTTCCAGTCATTCCATGTTTTGTTATTTGACAAAGCCTTCTTTAATCCCTAATATATATCTTCTTTCTTTCTTTTTTCAGTTAATTCATATATATCTTTACCTATTTAGATAATTAGTGGACATGTGTGAGTAGAATTTTTATGTATTTCACCCATTGATGAGCACAATCTGTCAATCAAACCACCTTGCCAAGATGAGATAATATTACTCAATGAACAATCCCATCAGACAAACTATTCCTAAATGAATCACATGAAGAAAGGTGCCTTCTCCTCTGTTATGATATATATATATATATATATATATATATATCTGTGTGTGTATGATATATATATATATATATAGATGCCATTGTTCTGATTCTCATCCATTTCTCAACTATAAGGTATAATCACCTCAAATAAAGTCAAGTTTTCAAATCATATCTCACTAAAGCCACCTGAAGATCAATCAAATTTGTTTTTTCTTTTCTATTATGTTCAAAAAAAAAAAAAAAAAAAAAAAAGTTAGTTGTATTATTATTCTAAAAAAAAAAATTGTATTATTGTAGTAAAACTAAAACTATAATTTATATTATTTGTTTCTTTTGATTGAAAAGATTTTTATCATGCTGAAAAAAGTTTTTATTATTATATTTAGATTAAAGCTCTAAATACAAAAGTAGGGTATCCCATATTTTAATTAATCTATTTTTTTTTTCAAATGTTTTGAGCTTGTACTCAACAAACTCCATGTCACACAGCAATGAACAAAGAAATTTTAAATATTATTAAGAAAATTAACATATTTTTTTCTTTTTGAAATAACTTTTCTTTTTTTTTTTTTTTGTGTGTGTGTTTGGTACAACAAAATGTTTGAATTTTTAAAGTAGAATAAGGCCCTTTCAATATGAGAAGATTCCATTTTGCTTCATATAGTAGTTATCAAAACAAGGATAAAAGGTCTAAAACTTAAAAGGGATCAAGGTGACATCACTTTTTAATTTTATATCTTTTATAGGATACCAAAATGCCTTTGGCACCAAGTAGGAATAGAATTTTTATTTTATTTTAATTATTTTTATTATTATTTTTTTGTACAAAGGATTCCACTTGTAATTGCTTATGAGCACATATTTTGATTTTCAGTGCTGTTCCAACATCGGCCATTAGAGAAATTAGCAAGGTCGACTTTTGCTCTTCTTTTTCTTAAAATCATTCTTCAAATCCGATCCCAAATCAACCATCAAACAATGCACTTAACACAACTGTAACTATATAGAAATATTCTTTCAAAAGAAAAAAATTAATAGCAATAAATCTATTTACTTATGGATATATTATATATATATATATATAAATATATAAATCAAATTAATTGAGTTTTACAAATAGTGTTGTGCACACACAATCATGTGTATAATTTTAGCCATATATTTATATGTATCTTTATATAAAATGTGTGGCTATTTAACCGTTTTTATTGGTTTAACAGAATATTTTAAGAATATAAAATATTTCGTTAAATTTCACTACAACAAATTAATTTATTAGAGGTGATAACGCCCCTAATGTATTTTAGAGGCGACATGTCGCCCCTAATAAGTCATCCCTAAAAATACCATTAGGGTGACAAAAAGTCGCCTGACAATTGGAGCGACATTGTCGCCCCTTGAATTTAACGGTGTTAGTAGGGTTAGTTTTATAAATATATATAATTGGGGTGTGCATAAATCATCCAATCCAATGACAATCGACCGATTCAATTACAATTGACCGTCAAACATTGGATATCAAATTGTCATCGAATCGGATTGGATTTTATTTTTTAATATCCAATTGGATCGGATCGGATATTGGATGGGGTGTCCAAAAATCCAATACATCCAACATTCAATCGAACTAATTAGTATTTTCGTTTAGTTTGGATGAGTAATTAGATTTTATATTGTTATACGTAAAATATATATATATGTATACATAAAAATTAATATTAAAATTTTACTCTTTTTTTCTTATATTGGATAGATCCAATCCAATCCAATCCAATACTTACTGGACCTAAAATATTGGATGGATCCAATCAGATCCAAAAAATACTAGGTCTAAAATATTAAATAAACCTAAATTAAACCAATAAATATATATATGAAATATATCCAACGGATAGAACCAATCCAATCCAACATCCAATGAATATTGGATCGATTGGATGACTGAAATTAATTGGATCGGATCGGATGGTAAAATCTAACATCCAATATATAATTAAATCGAATCTGGATAGACCTAAAAACATTGGATGTGATCCAATAAACAACCCTATAATATAAATATTAATATTATTTATTTTAGATCAATTTAATATATATAAATATAAATATTATTTATTTTAGGTTAATTGAAGTTATATCAATTTTAAATTAATTTAAATATATATAAATATTAATACATTATTTATAACATTATTATTTTTTTTATTTTTACTTTTAATATTAAAAGTATATTTAATTTTAATATTCTTTAACTTTATATTTATTTTCCTTAAATTTTTAAAAATTCAAATATTTTTTAAAAAAATAAACAAAATTTTAAAAAATAATTAGTTGGGACTTTTTCATTTTTACACTTCAAAATAATTTTTTTTGCATTATGACAAAATTCTACATAGAAACTCCTATTGCAACTAGCGCTTCAACTTAAATTGCAACAAAAAATCTTAAAGAAATCCCTTCTCCTATACCATTCGTTAAAGAAAAAACAAAAAGAAAAAGTCTCTTCTTTCATATTCCCTTTTCACCTCACAATACCATCATATCTCCGTCTCTGTCCTCGGCGGCCAGGGCCGGCCCTGAATTGAAATGGGCTATAGGTAACAAATTTTTTTGGACCCTTACTATAAAGATAAATAGTATTTTTAAAAATTATTAAAATAAACATGTATATTTTTTAAAAGGCAATTTTTTAATTTGGGCCCCTAAAATGAGTGGGCCCTAGGCGCGGGCCTAGCCCGCCTATGCCCAGGGCCGGCCCTGTCGGTGGCGTGGCTGCTGTAATCTCAACGGCATGACTCTTCTAAACCTTGAAGACGCGATCGCTCTATTCCTGATCTCCCTCTCCTCTTGTTTTCGTTGCCATCCGTTGCATAAAGAAAAGTATCACTAAGCTTTGGGCTTGAAGTTTTAATCTTTTACCTTTGAATTCGCTATCAGTTTTTTTTTCTTTTCAATTTACTCTGAATTATATGTATATGTAACTGTCGGGGGCTGAATTGGGATCTTGCTTTGTGCTTTGAAAGCCGCGGTGGATAAATAAATACTAAAAAGCATCTTAAAGTGTCAATTATAAAAGGCCATACCTATGCAGGATTGAATTAGATTGGACTAAAAAGAATTGGATTGGACTGGACTGGACAAGATTGGATTATGCTAAAAGTAATCCTGTGTTTAGTTTAAGAATAGACTAGACTATTTTTATTAATTTTCTTTTAAAAAAACACTTAAACTAAAATAAAAAAATATATAATAATAAATAAATAAATATGAATAATTTACAGTAAAAGAATAAAAATAATTAAATTATAAAATAATAAATTGTATATAATTAAGTATATATTATAAACATATAATAAAATAATTTATCATATTTTTTATTTAATAAATAATTAAAATAGTAAAATCAAAAATACTTTTTTTAACTGAGTAAAATAAAAATACTTAAATAATGTAAAATTGTTTACGTTAAACACTAATTTAATATAAATATTAATTCTTTTATAAATTTTTTATAATTTAAAATTAATATATAATTTTATTGTCGTATTATTTCTCTTATAATCAATTTAATTAACTATTGTTTAATTAATAATAATTTAAATTTTGAAAGCTTATGTATAATAATTTAAAATTATACACTTTCACTGATTTTAATGAATAAGTTTTTGATAAAAAAAATCTATACATAAATGTGTGATAATTCTTTCATTTAAATTCTTATTAAATTTAAAATATATTAATAAAATAAAAATTAAAAAAACCTTCACCTGCATGGGATTATTTATCCCACTCTTCTAGATGGAATAAATAATCCAAGATAGATGAGATTAGCTAGATTAGTTATTCAGACTTTCAACAAAATATTGGACTGGACAAATTAGCTTGTCTAATCTAGTCTAATCCTGTGTACCAAACGGGTCCTAAGGTGTTAGCTAGTGATGCATCAAATACTAATACTATATTCATCAAACCACTTAAACTGTCTGCACCACACCACACCGCAAAAAAAAATGCGGTTTGAAATTTTTTGCAGTGCGGTTGCGTTTTGAATTTTTTAAATCGCATGGTGCGGTGCGGTTTGCAGTTTTGAATTATTAATATGCAGTTCAAATTGCACTGCACCACACATTATAAAAATACTAATTTTTATATTTATTTAGGTTCAATATTTGAATGTCCAACCCAAAGCCTACTAATTATTGTATTATTGAACCTTAATTTTTTTTTTATATTTATTTCTAAGTCTTATGGTAGTTTTGACAAGTGTTACTCAAGTTTTATTGTATTTGTGATAGTTTAATTATTGGTGATTGTCCAAACTGCAGAAACCGCAAAAATTGCACCGCACTATTTTTTTGCGGTGCGATTTTTGTAATTTTTTAGTTTCGCATGCAGTTTGCGAATTAGAAAATATCACATGTGGCAAATTGATTTGAAAAATAGTTAAAAATTGTATCACTTGTACCGCAAATACTTCTAATTTATAGCATTGTTATTAGGTACTCTACGATGATCAACACTATACTAATATAATGTATTGCAATTAATTAACTGGTTTTCATATTATTTATTATATTTAATTATGAGATGTAATATTAATTTATAACATAACAATACATCACCTCTTATTATCGTTACGCATTTCTGGTAATACTAATCCTAGTAATATGTTAAGTAAAATATGACTTCTCTATTTGTTTATTATCATTTGAAGAACTATATTTTATCAACTGCATATATTTCGAGAAACTAATACATTAACCCGTACAGTGACAGATATGATGAATAATTTTATTAATTTAATTATAATTTTTTTTTCTCGAACTTTGACATGTACCAAATTATGTTCTTTGAATTTTTTTTCGTTAAAAATTCTTCCTAAACTATTGAGATTGTTAGATTTAAAGAGAATTTTTAACGGCAAAAAAAATTCAGTAACATAATTTGGAACATGTTAAAGTTGAGACAAAAAAAATCATAATTAGCTATTTTATTAAACTTTATATCCACTGGTGATTCGACAATCCATATCATGATGGTCAATAATCTGCTAATCATTTCAAGTGCTCCACTAAAACATAAAAGGAAAATAGCAATGACGTAATTATAATTTTGAGTAAATGGGGCATAGTGCTATATATATTGTGGTCGGACTTTTCGACATAGTACAAAATCCGCAAGAGCTTGGAAGGAACAGGTATAAAACGGTACCAAAAAAGAAAAAACAAATTTAAATTTGGCATGCTACAAAAAAAAAAGTATAAGTTTGAGAAACAAAAAATATATAAATTTAATCACGGTGCAATATTACGAAAATACAGCATGGAAGCACTAATATGTTATATTATTTAAGGTAAATGCCATTTTAAACTCTGTGTTTTGTAAAAGTTACAGATTGGACCTTATGTTTTATTAAATGACAAAATAGACCTTGTATTTTCTAAAATAGTAAAAATAGAACCCTGAGCTTAATTTTTGACAACTTTTTTTTTAATACAACCAACTTGAAGACAATGCTTAATACGAACAGATACAAAAAATGTAAACAATTTTATCATAGCACTTTTAGATCAGATTATAATTAAACTTTATTTTGACAAAAAATCAATTCAGGATCCTATTTGTACTATTTTAGAAAATACAGGGTCCATTTTGTCATTTAACCAAACACAGGGTCTAATTGGTAACTTTTGCAAAACAGAGGGTCCAAAATAGTATTTACCCTATTATTTATAAATAATATAATATATAAATTAAATATGTGTAACAAACTAATATGCAATATATATGACATTATACATTAGGTGTCATGATTTTATAATATTTAAAGGAGTTATTTATTACTACGAGTAACTTTCACTATTATTATCTATCTTAAGAGTGTAAAAAGGTATTACACATCTTAATTTAAAATTCTTAATATTATAGGAGTTATGGTGTGTGCATGAATTACATTTGAATCTATAACATTGATGGGGTTATGAGTTTGAATTTCAAATGGATCCTAAACACTATATAAAGAGGTCTAAGGTGCTCATATTGAGAAGAAAAGTTTTCTATCAAAAAAACACATTGTTAGAAAACCATAATACTTAATAATTCCCAAAGTTATTTTCATGAGAGTTCTCTTAATACTTAGAGATAGGGGGAAATAAGCTTTTGGACAAAAGTGTAATACATTGTTCAAGTTATAGTGATCTCCGTTCAGCAAAAAAAAGTCATAATGATCCCCACTAATCTACACTCAAGCTTGTGAGTGAGTGTACATACATATATTCTTCTCTTGCTATATATATGTATTATATTACATGTGTTGTATTCTTCTTTTTCTATCTTTCATATATATATATGTAATATATATATATAGTGTATATATATGTATTGTAATATATATTTAATTAATTTCTTATTTTAGTCCTTGTATTATTTCACAATATAGAGGTATAATGCATCTTGATTTTCTTTCATTGTAATAAACATTACTACAAAAGACACTACTCACGTCGGTCAACACTTCTGTTCATTGCGTTGACCGATGTGAATAGTATAGGGGAATGTTGGGGCGTTGTTTTCAAACTAAAGCAAAAAATTATTAATTAGCGTCAGTTACTAAATCGTCGCTAATACTATACCCGATGCTAATAGCGAATTTTCTAAAAAAAAGTTATTTTTGTGTCAGTTTAAAATTGAAACTAACCTTCCTAGCTTCATTCCTAAACTGATGGTAAAAGGATTTGACTCTATGATACACTAACACTAATGTTCTATACCCTAACCTGTTGGAAATATTTTATCTGGATCTAGATTTACTACCAAGTATGTTTCATTAACAACCTAATATGAATTCTAAAGCAATGAAATAAGCACATAAGAGTTTAAGAAAACTTTACATTGGGTGCAGCGGAATATAATGACTCCTTCCATTCAGATCTCTAGCCCTTGATTCCTTTCTGTAGCAGAGCATTATCAAGATCTAAATCTGGATCTCTTTCTCTCCTTCTTTGGTGCTGATTTTCCATAGTCTTACATACTATGATTGAGGTACCACTTGATGTGTGTGGGCACTACTCTATCATTCAAGGGAATTTCGAAATTAGAAGAGAAGAAAAGAGAGAGAAGGCGCGGCTTGGCTTTTCTCTGAAGGAAACAATGTGCAAAGTTATTAGTTTTCTGAAGCCAATACTTTCTATTTGTAGAATGCCATCTAAGTTTAGGTTAGAATTGTGTGGCATTAAAATAATGGAAAAAATAAAATGGTAAACCTCTTGCATAGTGGGCGGCCCATATAAGGAAATTGGGCCTCACTTTGCAACTTTCCCATTTTGTTATTTTTATTCCCATTTTCTCAAAAATGCCAATTTTCTAATTTAACCATTTAAATGTCAATTCTAATTATTTAATAACTTAAAAATAATTATAAAATAATATTTCCATTTAATATATTTATTAATTTAGACATATAAAGTATATTAATTAATAAATAAACCTAGAATCTCTTTTCTTTACAATTTCACCCTTGCTTAGTGAAAATTCATAAAGTAGACATAGTCTAACTTTTAGAATTATAATTGATTAATTAAAATCAATTAACTGAGTCTTACAAGCAGTATGGTCTCAACTAGTATGGGGACCATGGGTCTATATAACCGAGCTTCCAATAAGTCGAACCGAATTCACCAAGTAAATTCCCTAACTTATGAATTCCTTATTGAATCCACTCTTAGAACTTGGAATTGCACTCTTAGTCATATAGAACGCTCTATATGTTCCACGATATAGATACGTCATTAGTTATCTATTGTTATAATCCTAATTTGATCAATGATCCTCTATATAGATGATTTACACTGTAAAGGGATTAAATTACCATAACACCCTACAATGTATTTTATCCTTAAAACACTTAACCCTGGATAAATGATATTTCAGCTAAGTGAAATGAGTACTCCACCATTTATTTTCGTTTGGTTAAGCTCGAAGGAAATCATCCTTTACTTTCTATTCGCTAGATAGAAGCTATAGATTCCCATATTTATGTTAGTGCTCCCACTCAATTGCACTACTGTGTTCCCAAAATGTACGTATCACCCTGACCCAAAAGTAGGCTTAACTAACAAATCAAAGAACACGAATAACACTCTTGAGATTGAACCTAATCATATCAGGATTAAGATCATTTGATCTGAGATCAACAGGTGATTGAATTGAATAGATATTACGGTAAATTCTAATATATCTAATCAAAGTTCAATATCGGTCCCTTCCGATGTATACTCCATACATCCGATACTGGTAAACTTTGCCAATGTCCTGGAAATGACATAACACTTTTCCAAGGTGTAAGAATACATATCGTTGATTATACCATATCAGTCTAAATCCAGTCTGACAAATCAGGGAATAAACTTTCGAACATATAATTAAGATTATATTCCACTGTGCTGACAACACTATAATCATTAACAAATTCATATGTTCTGGACTTAAATAGAATTCATACATTATATATATATAATCATGAAATGAATCATGTGAACCGTGCAACATAAAATGTTATTTATGATCTTTATTAATAAGTAAATCTGATTATACTGAAATGGATTTTATTTAGGGCACAAAACCCAACATAACCCCCATATCGATTTACACGTACACTTCACTTCGTCTTCAACCACCGAAGCCTCTCCTCCGCTCTGGCGATTACCAATTATCCTCACTTCGTCTTTGATCTATCCAACCCCAACGAGATTCGACGAAAACCCTATCAGTAAGTTTTTCCCCCTTTCTCTTCTCTTCTTTCATGGGTTTCGATGAAAAACCCCATTTCATGGGTTTCTTGTTTCTCTCTTAGATCTCTCTTCTTTTGGTCCTACACCGATATGTCAACGGTGCCTCTGGTGCGTCTGTTGGTACAACTGATAGAGTGAGTTTCTATAGCTTTGATTGTTGTTCTTAATTAAGAATAAAAAAAGTGAAGATAAAACTCAGTGTATTATTTGAATGTGAGAATAGAAAATGGAAGATATATTTGCACTTCCAATGTTTACTCATACTTTGAATGTGAGAGTCTAATTTCAGCTATTCAATGAGATTATTAAGATTTTTGGCTTTGATAACTTCATTGCAGATTGGAACTCATTTGGGTTATTGGTATCCGGCGAAAATTATGGAATGGGTGATTTAGTTAGTGGAATGAGCTTGCCTTGCACTCTAATTGTTTATTGACATTGTGAGGAGAGTTTATTACAAGAAAAGAGTAACACATTATTTGTGCTTAAAATAATTTGGTTTCAATGGAAGATCGGTTAGAAAAGTGTTGAAAAGGTGCTTTAAAGTGCCACATTTAGCTCTGAGGTTCTTTAACTGGATGAAAATCAAGTGGATGAGTGAGAGCATAATGTTCCTTTTATAGTATTTTAACTAGGATTTATGGCTGAATTATATGGATTAATAAAAAAAATAAAATATTGAGCAAAACTCACTTTTAAGGTCGACCATGCAAATGACCATTCTCTAGTTATAATTTTGTCACTTTATTTCAATCAATATTCTTCTTTTAATAATACCATATTTTCTAATTCAATCCTATAAATGCCAAAAATTATTTATTTAATAATTATAATTAATTATCAAATACAATTATCATTTATAATATTTATTAATTAGACCATGCAAGTCTCTTAATTAATAAATTGACCTCAAACTTCTTTTCTTCACAATTAAGCCATTGCTTAGTAAAAATTCATAAATAAGACAAAGTCTAATTTTAAAATTAAAATTAATTAATTAAAATAAATTGACTGAGTCTGCAAGCAGGATTATCTTAACTAGTGAGGAAACCATGGGCCTATATAACCGAGCTTTCAATAAGTAGATCTAGAATTCACCAAATAAATTCTCTAACTTATTAATTTCGTCTTGCGCCACTATAAATTTGGAATTGAATAGCACTCTCAATTATATAGAACGCTCTATATGTACCACGATATAGATACGTTATGATTATCCATTGTTACAATTTTAATAGTCAAAGATACTCTACAGATGATCTACACTGAATAGGGACAAATTTACCGTTCTACCTTTTAATGTATTTTATCCTTAAAATACTTAACTACCTATAAATGATATTTTAGTAAATTAATATAATTACTGAAATGAGATCTCAATCATTTATCTCTATTCAGCCAAGCTCGAAGGAAAGTATCGTTTCACTTCTGAATACTTATAGAAACTATAGATTCTAGATCTATGATCAACGCTCCCACTCAATTGAACTACCCGTTCCCAAGATGTAAATATCCGCCAGAACAATTTGTTAGCTTCCACGAACACCTCTAAGAACATAAATAATACAACTAAGTTAAACCTAATCATATCAGGATTAAGATCCATAGACCTAAGATCAACCATTGATATTGACTTAGAAAGATATAACGGTAAGTTTATGATATCTTATCTAAGATCAATATCGGTCCCTTCCAATGTATACTATATACATCCGATACTAGTAAACTTTGCCACTACCCTGGAAAGGACATAACACTTATTCAAGGTGTAAGTTTACCTTATCGCCAATTATCATGCTAGAATAAATCCAGTGAACTGACAAATTATGAGAATTAAATTTTTGAACATATAATCATGATTATGTTTCACTATGTTGACGACACTATAATCATGAACAAATATATATATATGTTCTAGACTTAGTAGAATTTATACATTAAGTATAATCATGAAATAAATCATGTGAAACATGCAACATAAAACGATTTTTGATCTTTTATTAACTAGTAAATCTGATTATATTGAAATGAGTTTTATTTAGAACACAATACCTAACAAACCAATTTGGGCCAGTTATAAATAAGAATAACTTTTAAATTGTAATTAGTTATATATTTTCTAAATCTCGTTTTAACAAAGTATATATCTATATACGAATAATTACATCTTAATAAAATATATGCATATATTTTGTAAATCTATTTACGTAAAATTAATAACTTTATTCTAAATTGTAATACATGTATAAATATTATTGTTGACGTTAAAAACTCGTCAAATAAACAATAAGGATAAAAAAATGGTATGTTGAGATCTTGATTGAAAAATGCATGAAATAAAAATCTTTCAATTTTTTCTCTTCAAAAGTCTTAATGTTTTATCCACCAGAAAGTCCCCTTACAATGAATTCAAAGGTCCTATTTATAGTGAGCCTTTAACATTTTACTTCGCCAGATTTTAAAATCATGGAATGTTAAGTCATTTTCACACCTGATAGTGTGGTTCTCTAGGCGGTCTGATGTACTTGACATTTTACACTAAAAATGCCCCTTTCATTTTGTACCGTGAGTGAAATAAATTTTGTCCCTATTATCTATACTCATTGTGTTATTGTTATTCTATCTGACATTTTCTCGCTTAGACTGTATGTGTTAGGAGGAAAAAGAAGATCGACGGGAGTATAGGAGGTTAGACGCAGAGAGTGGGCACGGGCAGGGACGCAGGTGGCGACAGGCGAGGGCGCGCAGGCGCACTAGCGCTGCAGGCGGGCGAGTACGGGCAGGGCGCTGATGACTCCAAATATTACACTTAATAATCTTTGGAGGTCAACAACTATATTTACTCTAAAATAATTCTATTATGATATAGTACTAATAATTATTTATTGTTATTATTGTAACATTGATATTTGGTATTTTTTTTCAGTGTATCTATATTTAGTTATAACCTCTCAATTAGAATATAATTTGCTTGATCTCAAGTATATTCTTGAATAGAGGTTCTACTGTATAATCAAACAACAATGTGTACATTATGATTTAAAATGACATAGTTCCTAACTTTTTATTTCAAACGTCCATAAAAAATTACATTCACCTTGTAGTATGACTTGAATTTTTTAGAATATCCTCCATACATAAAGTCTTAATTAACAAAAACTCATTTATTGAAACATCCATTTCTTTTACTCATCCATCAGGGAGACATGTCATAGTCTACTGCATAAGGATAAATTATAAACTTTTATTACATATTAATTAAATATAATTCTAAAATAATTTTAATTAATAAATATTTTTTTATAATTAAAATACTAATTATAACTTCACAATAAAAAAAATAAAAAATAAGTATACAATGCAATTTCCGCTATTATAAATGATGAAAAATTCCTTTCTACCGAGTTTAGCTCTTTTCTAAAACTTTTCCACTTTCGTATTGGATGTTATAGCTTCCACTGCATTTCTCAGCTTGCTTGTCTACAAAATGGACCTGTAGGCATAGAATTTTTTTTTCATCTAATGAAATTTAGCAGCTACAGTGACACAAAGAGATGAACATATTATAATGTAAATACTGAACACTATTACAATTCGCAGATCCTTAAAATTGATTCAAGGTAGAATATAATCTTCACATATAACCTTCTACGATAAAATATGTGAATGAATGCAGCAAATAATGTGAATTTATTAATTGTATTCAAGATTCTAAGTTTGTGAAGGAGAAAATGTAGGCTATTTCATTTATATATTAGGTTGATACTGACCAAAATAAAAGATCAATGTCATAACCAACTCACAATTACAATTTAAACATTGTTCCATAAGCAGTAATGAAACACTCTATAGCTTCCCTTGCACCAACAAATCTCTAATATAGTACCGGAATCAGATAGAGGAATAACTTAAATGACTAGGCATGTGATTTTCTCTCACACGGTTTGCGGTTTGAGAGTGTTAACGCAGATTTTCGTTAACTAAAAATTTGAGCCTAAATGATAATTTGCACAGAAAAATAAAAACAATAAAGGAAAAAGTATGAACACAAAGGATTTTTTACGTGGTTTTGCAGTTAAAATTTTGCATAGTCCACGAGTCAATCTTATAAGATTTCTGATGATTTTTCAGGGCCTTTTTTCTTGTGATCTTTTTTTGTCCCTTTTTTTTGTCCACCCAACTGTTATACTTAGTTTGTATATTATACGCTAAGTGTTTTCACAGTCAATATGCATCGCTTTCGTCTTCTCAGGTGTAACGAAGTTGATGTCTCGCCTTATGCTTCCAACGTCGTATAGTTTCTCGTTAATACATGAGACAACAGTTTGTATATCTTTATCTTGCATAAGACTTTATAGTCAGCGAGTTGCAAGTATATTCTGTCATTTCTATATTTAATGAGTTGTTCCATCAGAAGTGATTACTGTTTCACGCATCGATCCATATTCCCCTTAACTTGACACATGTCCTCTACTGAAATGGTAGTCGAATTTCAGGTATAACAGAGAGTATCTCCTAAGTTACATAGAAAATTTCTATCTAACAAGCCTAGCAAAGAAACAATATCATAAAGGACAGAATTGTCAATCAATTGTGACACTCTATGTATTTTGTGAACGAGCTCTTACTATAATAATGAGCAGGTGAGATTAAGCTTTTATGTATGTATATATCTTACCTAATATAAAAAATATCTATGTAGCGTTATTTTATTGTAACTTAATAGTATGTTGTGTATTTAACAGGATATACTTAAACAAAAAGTTAACTTTAACAGACACCCTATATACAAGTAAACCAATTCTATTTAAAAAGATTACACAGACCAACGCAACTATTCTGAAGATACCCATTCGCACAAGCACTCATTCATTCACAAGCCATAAATCATAAATGAAACAAACAGATAATCATCTTCTCAATAGTTTTTTATATAAAAAAAAACTTCGTGTAGTGCCACCATTTCAGATCAAATTGTTTATTATTTACTGGAAACCGCAGTCATTGTGGTCTCTTCAAGTATTTCTTTATCACTCTCTTGTTCTAAATTTAATAGCAATAGTGTTATAAAATCAACCTAAATTTTATATATATATATATACTAGTATATTGTTACGTGCGATGCACGTATGCTATGTTTTATATTAAGTATTATATTATGAGTTTGGAAGGAAATAAATGAATCAAAAATAAATAATATTTAATTTAGAGAGATTTGAATAATAAATTTAAATTAAATTTTTATGTCCAGTATAATGGAGTTTAAATTAAACTACAAATGTTAGTAAAAATATATTGGAAACAATAATAATAAGGTTATAATATATGTTGCATTTGTTCCTGTTCTTAAAATAATAGCAGCAAGAACATCTTTGACCTGGAAAAACAAATATTACAAAATTAAGAATAACTAACGAAGGAACATTCTCACTACCAAGAAGAAATCTTAGATATATATTACAAATATTACAAAATTAAGAATAACTAACACTTGAAGGAACATTCTCACTACCAAGGAGAAATCTTAGATATGGAGTCAAAAACAGAGCAAAATCAAAATTAATGTGTACAAGTATTCCTAAGAAGCTACCACTGTCAACCTACAAGAAGTCATGAATTAACAACTGATGATTGCATTCTGTTCCTCGAACACCCCTATTGTCAGAGCAGATTGTCCTATATAAGGAGCGATCTTTGCCTGAAATGAAAAGAAAAAGTAATTATATTCTGACCTTTAGCTTGGACACTCTTGTAAAATAACAGAACTGCAATCGATGAGAAAGAAATATAAAAATAGGTGAAATTGAGAGAGAGGCTTTTATTGTGTTTGCCTGGTGATGAATGGGTTAATCGTAAAGATTGTTTAATTTTTTGGGTTTAATTATTGGAGTTATTTTTTGAAATTTGAATGAAGCAGTGTAAAAAAATTTCAAAAATAGAGAGATATGTAAGTTAATCGTAAATAAATCAAAAAGTACTCATTCAGCAACGACTCGTAACTGCAAACAATTCTTTACAAAAATACTTATCCAAACTTTTTTCTTGCATAACTTTGTAGGAGTCCAACGTTCGTAACTTAAATATAAATTAACAATAATTTTGGTTGTATGATTTATAAATCATAGCCTTGAAAAGTAAATATCAAAAGAAAATGCAGGCATTTGAAGGAAGTAAGATATAAAACTTCGAAAAAAAATAGCTCAGACCCCAGCTCTACCTTCCAGTATTTTATGGTTTTGTCATTTGTCGAAAGAAGAAACAAAGCACCATTAGCTGCCTGGCACCATCTGATCTTGTTAATCTTCTCCTCAATTTCCAAACTCTTGAGATAGTCAAACTGATTTTGAACAAACAAAAAACAAAGGAGAAATCATCATACTTCATATTGTAGCGAGAAGGAAAAATATAACATGCAACAAAGAGTTAACAACATATTATTCAACTATAGAAAAAAAAAATACCTCTGGTTCATGACTTTGAAACTCAGTTTTATAACGGAACTCAGGATGTCTACCGATTGCATAGTCGGTCCTCTCTAGATCTCTCCGATCCGCAGCATGCTACATAATATAGATTGGTAATGGCAATGAATATTAAACCATTGTAACAAACAAAACACAGGAGAAACTGCAAAACTTACATGTAAACAAAAAGGTAGAAAGCTAACTAACTTACATCCCGAACATCTGTTCTTTCAAACAAAACAACACGGCCTCCACGGTCTGTGGCCAGATGGTCACCAGTTCTATCAAATTCAATGGCAGATATAATATCAACTGCAAATACCAAAAAAAAAAAATAAGTGAGCAGACTTAGAATCCACAAAAACATAAAGCAACTGTCTTTAAACTCATCTTTCGAGTAAACCTGTACAATTTCACCTTTTTCTTTCAATGCCACTCTAGCTATGAAACATACTACGATGTTTGACATTATGTACAGTGAGAATCTACATGACATACAGGACCAAGTAACTTCATTTTGAAGGGAATAAAAACACAGTGGTGAAGTGAACTGAAACCTAGAGAGATAAAACATTAACTCAAAGCTAGCCTTGTCAGTGCCTAAGGTAGTGTTCTAATATGTCATTACCCACTTAAGTTCTTCATTAGTGTTCCTTAAACAGTACTCAATCCCAACCCAATATACTAACATATATTTTTACTATAACATATATAAATTTATATATATACATACATAGATATAGATATAGCTATACATGTCAGTGTAAAGCAACTTTTTCTTCTGAGCAAACCAAATCAACAACACACAAAATCCCTTTTATCAAAATTCAATTCTCATATTGATGTATCTTTTTCATTCTATATATACACAAACTTACACACCACGCTAAGAAAAACAAAAGAAAAAAAAATCAGATTGGTCAGAGACAAATGCCATGAAACCAATGAAACAAATGATAATCGAAAACCCAATCACCAAATGCCTAATTTGAATAGAAACCCAAAACCAAAATAAATATATATATCAGAATCGAAAAACGAAAAGCAAAGAAACAAAACAAACAAAATTTTACCTTCCTGAACTTTTTCGCCAGCCGTACGTTCCCCAAACACCTGGGAGAACTTCCAATCGAGTGGCGCCGATGCTGCAATCGATGAGAAAGAAATATGAAAATAGGTGAAATTGAGAGAGAGGCTTTTATTGTGTTTGCCTGGTGATGAATGGGTTAATCGTAAAGATTGTTTAATTTTTTGGGTTTAATTATTGGGGTTATTTTTTGAAATTTGAATGAAAATTTCAAAAATAGAGAGATATGTAAGTTAATCGTAAATATTATTTAATTTTTTGGTTTAATTATTGGGTTTATTTTTTGAATTTCAATGAAGCCGTGATATGTGGGTAAGATATTTTTTTTAATTTAAAAAAAGATTGTTTAATTTTTTGGGTTTAATTATTGGGTTTATTTATTTGTTAGCGTTTCTGTTAAGTTAATCGTGTAAGGCTAAATAAAAAAAGAAATCGTTAAACCAAGAATTGCCGTTAGATAGGCACTTTTAATATATAAAGATATATATATATGTATGAGTACACTCTTAATGGATATTACCCATGAATGAGTAATATTAAAAAATTGACTTTTTATAATTAATTTTTCTATTTAATTAGAATAATTTCTCATTTTTACATTATATGGGCTAGGATTGTTCCATCAACTAAAAAAATAATAAAAAAAGTTTTTCGGCAAAAAAGTTAAATTTGACTTAAATATTTTTCATATAAATATATTTTTGATATAGTGTAAAAAAATATATATTTTTTGATATTTTAATAATGAAGTGTATTTATAATTTTATAGAGTACAAATAGAATTATTTAAAAACAAAAATCATAGAATCATAAAAATACCCGTAAGTTAAGGTGCGATTGCAGAAGCATTCTTCTAAAAGATCACTCCATTGGTCTCCCACATTGCCTCAAATTAGGAATACTACATGTCATTTACATTAAGAAGAGAGAAGAAGAAGTTTTGCAATTTGAATATAGAGAGAGGATAATAGTTGGTTGACTCTTTCTTACCTTACATATGCTTTATATTAGGTTTCTAATTAGGGATTCATTTCTTGGTTGGGCTGATCTAATCTCTTTGGGCCTAATTGTTGGTTCATTATGTGAGTTTTTCTCACTTCTTGTTGGGCCAAATCATTGTGAGTGAAAGAAGAGTTTGAGATAAGTTAAAAACTACCTATTTTTATTACATATTAACTAAATATAATTCTAAAATAATTTTAATTGATAAATACTCTCTTTTATAATCCAAATACCAAATATAATCTCACATAACTTATTAAAATTAGAGTTTCTAATACACATAATGAGAATATGATCTATAAAAATGGGTATAAATTAAAAAATAATCAAATGAAGGTAAAAATTAAAATAAGAAATAAAAGTGGGTATAGAATGCAATTTCCTCGAAAAATTTTGTGGAGCTCTTGTTGGACTTGGCTCTTGGGCTATTGGATTATTGGGCCTAAAATAAAGATTGGAAGTTGTAAGTTTTTAATAATACAATTTTTGTTGTGGACGCATATACACAACAAATTGGCATCTTCTTCTATCTACAAGAAGTGCAACCTGGACATATATTCTACCTCCAATTAATGATATTCTTAATATAAGAGTAATACAATAATAATAATAATAATAATAATAATAATAATAATAATAATAATAATAATAAATACTAATAACAATAGTAATTAATTTGTTAAAAATAATAATAATAATAATAATAATAATAATATTGTACCTGCTAATTAATGAAATTCTTTATATAATAGAGAAGAGTTTTGTGTAACTCTTGTTTAACTTGACTATTGGGCTCTTGGATTTCAATAAATGGGTCAGTTGAAAAATACCTCTTTTATTAATCAATTAACTAAGGTGCCGTTTGGTAATACTTTTATTTTTTAATTTTTTAATCACAAAATAAAAGTAAAATTTTTGTTTTTAAAAAATTTATTTTTAAAAAATAAAAATGTGTTTTGTAATCACTTTTATTTTTTAATTTTAAAAACAAAAAATAAAAGTGTGTTCTGTAAAGTTCATTTTTATTTTTATTTTTTGATTTTATTTAAGTCGGGTCAAGATCCGGGGGTGGATTCGGGTTTGGGTCAGAAGCCGGGTTCAGCGCCAAGGCCGTGAGGAGGGGATTTGGGTCCGGGTCTGGTTGTAATCCAAAGGATTGATTAAGAAAAAAAAAACTGTTTAAAAAAATGTTGAAAGTGATTTTTTTTGTTTTTAAAATTTTGATTTCTATTTATAAAATTGAAAAGTAAAAACAGATTTATAGAACATGTTTTTGAAAAATATTTTCACTTTTTCACTTTTAAAAACAGAAAACTGATTAAAAAAGTGTTACCAAACGCCACCTAAATTTATCTTTAATTTTTATTTAATTGAAACATACCTCTTTTTATATGTATTGTACCCAAAATACTCTGACATAAGGGAGTCATATGGAGGATATCTTGAAATGACAGGGGTAAAATTGATACAATATTTTAAAAAAGAGGTAAATATAATAAACTTAAAAAAAAGGTAAAAATTAAAAAAAATTAAAAAAAAAAAAAAACAATGTAAAAAGGATATATAATCTAATTTCCTCTTCAATGAGCTTCTGTCATTGGCCTTCTAATATTGAGCTATTGGTAACATATCCCAAATACAGTTACCTTTAACTCTTTCTCTTTTGGAGACAAAATTCAAAGACATGAAAGAAAAAACATCATAACTTAAATAAACATATTTGTATTATTTTTCATATCTAGAAAAGAAAGAAATTTATAAGAATGAACTTAGTATTTTATAATTAATACATTTATATAGTTTATAATACATTTGATGTTGTATATAAGAATGAACTTAAAGAACATGACATATATATATATATATATCTTTATATATTAAAAGTGCCTATCTAACGGCATTTCTTGGTTTAACATTCTTGGTTTAATAGAATATACTTAAAAATAAAAGAATATTCTGTTAAATTTAACGATTAGGTTTGATCTCCCGTTAAAAAATAAACCCAATAATTAAACCAAAAAATAAACAATCTTTTAAATATTAATAATCTCTTTTTAAATTAAAAAAATCATCTTAGCCACATATCTCTAACAAACCCTATCTTGGGAGAATATTAATAATAAAATAATAATAAAAAAAATAATAATAAAAAAAGATAAAATGGGCTGTAATTAGTATTTACCTTATATATTTGTGCTTATTATTAGTTTTATTTTTAATTTTACCACCAAGAGGAGAAGCTTGAAAAATATTAGAATATGAAAATATTATTGGTGCTTATTAGTAATTTGCAAAGAATGTGAAAATCTATAAATATATAGTTGTGTAGCTATTATTAGATATGAAATGAGATAATAGAACTTTTTTTCAATTAGAAGATTAATGTACATTTTACTATTAATAACATACATTATTATAACACAACTATATTTTACTTACTAAATATACTGACACATATTTTATTTTTATGAAACAAATCGTTCAAATAATTATACTATTTTAATTATTAATTCAAATAAAAAACTAAAATATTAAATAAAACTAACACTACGTGGCTTGACACGTAACAATTACCTAGTATATATATATATATGAGGATTAGTTTTCATTTACGGATAATGTTGAGATTACAATTTTTTACCTGAATATGTTTTTAGTTGGAAAAAATGATAAATTTTTAGGTAAAAATTGTTTCGTATATATAGAAGAATTTAAAATAAGAATAAAAAGTGTAAAAATGCCTACATGTATACATTTATTTCATGTCGATTGTATTGCCAATTAACTTTGTAGGAATCCACTTCTTTCTGTTTGTTGATCTCAGTTATTTTATTTAATTTAGTTGTAAGTTATAACAATTAATATTAATTATTTAAATTAAAATTATTCTATTTAATTTCATTGTAACTTGTAATAATTATTACATTATATTTGAAAATTATCTGTGCTATTGAGAATATTAAATATGTTATGATTTTTTTGCTTCTTAAATCTTTTCTTTGGCAGAATAAACCAAAAAGTTCAGTCAATGAAAAAATAATAATTATTCTCGTGGATAAAAATTATAGTTTTCAAAGAGTAAGATTTGGCCATAATTATTAATTAATTTTTATACAAATAAATACTAAATTTTATTTTGTGTTTTTACTTGTAGATAAGGCAAAGAATATGAAAAGAAGAAAAGCTTATAAAATTTTATTAAAAGAAATGAAAGAAAAAAATTATAGAAGAAAAAGAGAAAGATATGCCGAAAAAAAAAAGTTACAACAAGTAATGCAGCTTCTAATCAACATCAAATATTAAAAACGAATGTTATGAAGCTCTCAATAATATAATGAGAATTAAGAAAACTACTAATGTCATGAGTAATATTTGTGAATTTTCCACACAACTATCAATAATGGATAGAGGAAATTAATTATTATATAAATATGAAGTATTTGAGTTTATTTACTGAATTTGTATTTGTTAGTAGCATTTTTTTAAAAAATTATTTAGAAGATAAGAGTATAGAAATGCGAAAAAAGAGAATTGTACAAAACTTTAGCAACAGATAAGAAAGAAGAAATTCATAGAAGACAACAGAAAATGACATATCTTATCTTCAAGAAGAACATGTATCATACTGTCTTTATTTAAACTTAATTGATAAAAATAAAATATTTGATTCACCTACAAATTTTGACGGAGTTACATGTCTCTAACACATCTCTACATGCACTACTATATTATATACATGGATATTTGAAAACAAAGTAATGAGAAAAAAAATAATAATTAAGCTACTGAAGTAATTATTCATACAATATAATAAATTAGAACCAAATTAAAAAAAAAAAAGTTCAAAAAGTAAACTAAAAAATGAAAAAGTTGTGCTTGGCAAGTATATGCTTAGAAGATCCTCCTACCACCATCCCTACAGCTACAAAAAGGGGCACTATAATGACCAAGCTCATCACCTTTCCAACACTTAAAGAAACTTCAGGTTTTTTGTTTGTTTGTTTCTTTAATCTATTATTCTCATTTGCGATCATCTTCAGTTTATGATTTTGGGTAAGTTTAAGGTTCCAATGGAATTTGAAGTGGCTGCTGCTGATGTTTATGGCTGTCGTTTTGACACCCCAACCACCAAAACGACAATGGAAGGAATCAATATAGAGAAATGGAAGGTTAAATGAAGAGAGTTCTTCAACAAAAGTAAGGGCAACTACAAACCTTTGGCAATGTCTATAAGACTTAGTACTTTACATTACAAGTCTTCTTGTTTTTAATTTTTGGTTCCATTTTATGGATAAAATGAGTATTTAGAAGTTATAAATTGAGTACACTCTTCTTCACTCATTACAATGGGTTTTTTTTTTTTCATCTTCTTCTTTTGAATGTTCGTTGTAATGTCTAACATTATCTAGTATAGTTTCATTGTTGAATATCAAAGAAAAAGAAATCTATATGATATGATATAATATGATATTTACTTTGTTTTTTTTTTTTTTATCTGGTTAATTTTCGTATATATTTATGGAAGCATTACATAAAAAAGAAAAGGGAGTTGAGAATTAATAATTGTGCTCTTTAAAAAATATATCAACTTTGTTTGTAGATTTTGATAAGGAAAAAACAAACTGAGAGAGAAACTACAAGGAGAAAAATAAGAAAATATTTCTTAATAATCTCAATATAACGTTTTTCTTTTTATTATAAGCATTTCGATTCATATTAATTAATGTGTTGTTTTATTTCTCTTTAAAACTTAAATTGGATAAAATGAAAATAATCTTTTTTTTTTGCCGGGTAGAAAATCTGAATTACAAACTAAGCCTACAAATTAATATAAAATAAATATAAAGAAGAAAGTATAAGCTGAAATGACATAACTAGGAAACATTGTTGTTGGTGAGATGCGTGAGCGTGGAAAGATATTAATTAGTGCTCTAAATATTAGCTTAGCTTTTTAATATGCTATGAGTTCGGAAGGTGTGAGTATGACTAGACACAAAAAAAAAAATATAGATGTGGACACGATTAGGGCTAGTACAAACAGTTTGGAGGCTTTGGACAAGAAATTAAAACTAGACCTTTATTAGAAAAAATTATCAATCGCAAAAATTTTAGAATCATTTGTATTAGAACCACAAGATTTTAGTATTTTTTTGTAAGTGCTAATTGTATATTTACTCTTAGGAACATTTAATATGTATACTATACATTGGGCACCGAGTTAATCTTCCCTCGTACGGAGTCAGAATGTTTTCCGCGATGTACGTTGTGACAATTTTTTTTAGAGGTAATTGTAACTAGAAAAAAGGAAAACAAGTAAACGGTTATTACAATTACAACAAAGAAAGAGGAGATAAGCTCTCTAAACTAATTCTCAATCTTGTCGTAATGCATCTCCAGCAATATAATGAGCTGAAACATTGAGATTTCTAGAAACATGGTACAAAGTTATATTAAGAAAAGTAGATAAAGAGTCGATAATCTTTGAAATGAACCTTAAGGCTGCTGAACGATCTTTCCATTTGTGCTTAACCTTCAATATCAGCTAGAGGCAATTTGTCTCTGTGTGTGATTGGGATCTTGATTAAGGAGCACCATCTGAGAGCATAAAAAAAGACCTGAACTTCAGCGTAGAAAAGAGAGGCAGAAATTAACCACCAGAGCAGATAAAAATTCTACTATCATGTTTCCTTCCTAATCAGTAACAATCGCTCCTAACCCTGTGTAATGCCTTCGGTTATCTAAGACAGCATCTACATTTAATTTATATGGTATTGGGAGGATCGAAGTACCATTTGTAATGTTGGTAGCTGAAGCATTTCGTACTGTAGAATGTGAACTTATCTATGCAATCTAATAGGACTCAATCAGTTAAAGAAATCACAAGACTTGCAAAAGTTAGGCAAGCCTTGAAAAGAGATGTTATTTATAGAAGGAGAGGTAGAGTTTGTTACAAAGGAAAACAAGAAACAGAGAAAAGAAAATAGCCAAAACAAGTGGCATAGCAAACGGTTACAACAGTAAAAGAGAAACAGTGCTAACTAACACACTAACGAACTCTAACTATTGCTAACATCCCCCCTCCAGCGAAATGGTGATGAACACACTTTGAGCTTGTCTTGAGGTAAAGGAATCGATCTGTGACAGACTTTTGGTAAGAATATCTGCCGTTTGATCAATAGAAGGCACATATCAAACTTTCAGTGTTTTGGCCAACAGTTGATCCTTGATGAAGTGTTGATCAATTTCTAGATGTTTCGATCGAGCATGAAATACAGGGTTAGCAGCAAGAGAGGCAACACCCTGATTATTAACCCAGATTATAGGACAGCAAGGTAAGGGTACTTGAAGTTCTTTAACTAAGTATGTGAGCCAATTCACTTCGGCAGCAATGTTTGTGAGTGCCCTGAACTCATTCTCAGTGCTAGAACGAGCAACAACTTATTGCTTCTTTGCTGACCACGATATCAAATTGCCCCTAGAAATATTGCATAACCACCAGTGGATCTCCTATCATCAGGGTAGCTAGCCTAATCAGCATCCGAGTATGCTTGGAGGTCCATTCTAGCAGCTGGTTTGATAAAGATTCCCTCATGAATAGTACCCTTAAGATACCTGAATAATCGTGTACATGCATCCCAATGTGTAGATGTAGGAGCATGGATAAATTGACTCAGCTTATTGACAATGAAGGCCACATCGGGTCTTGTAAGAGTGAGGTATTGGAGAGCCCCTAAAGTACTTCGGTAGAGTGATGGGTCATGAAAGGGATCACCAACTGAAAGAGATAATTTGTGAGTAGAGCTTGTTTGACTCGGGCAAGGTTTGGCTCCATCCATTTTAAGTCGACTTAGAAGAGTTGTAATGTATTTAGATTGTGACAAATGCATACCAGCTTTGGTTCTTACCACTTCCACACCCAAGAAATAATGAACAGAGCTTAGATTCCTGACATCAAACTCAGTATTAAGTTCAATGATTAGTGTAGAGATGTGATGACTATTAGGGCCTGTTATGAAGATATCATCCACATAAACAAGTAGAAGAATTAAGGAGTCACCACTGCCTGAAATAAACAGAGAGTTGTCTGATCTGGATGTATGAAATCCTTTGCTGCAGAGAGTAAGTTTCAGTTTTTCATTCCATGCCCGAGGGGCTTGCTTGAGGCCATATAGAGCCTTGTTTAATCTACACACATGTGTAGGATATTGGGGATCCACAAATCCTAGGGGATGAGTCATAAAAACAGTCTCTTTAAGTGTCCTATTTAGAAAGGCATTGGAGATATCGAGCTGAGTAATTGGCCAATCATTGGAGACTGCTAGTGTCAACAAGACTCGAACTGTTGCAGGCTTTACAACCGGGCTGAAGGTTTCTATGTAATCAATCCCAGGAGTTTGAGAGTAGCCCTTTGCTACTAACCTAGATTTTAGCTTGTCGATGGAACCATCAGCTTTGAGTTTTATACGATGAACCCACTTGTTGTCACAAGATTCATATTAGATGTGTAAGGTACTAATGTCCATGTGTTGTTTTTCTTGAGTGCATAATTTTCTTGCTGCATTGACTTGTACCAGAGAGGATCAGAAAGTGCCTGCTGAAGTGTGGTGGGTTCCTTTGGTAAAATAGATTCAGGGAGAGGGTGTAAAGTGGAAGTGTAGGCTTTTGGTTTGTGAATACCGGCTTTGGATCTGGTTATCATACTATGTTGATTCATGGTTAGTGGAATCTGGTTGTGAGATGTTTTTGGTGTAGGAATGGGGAGATCTGGGGTAGTATGCTGGTTTTCTGGTGTAGAAGTGGTAGGAATTTGGACAAGATTTTGGTTTTTCTGAGGTTAAATTTTGTGAGTTTGGAGCAGTAAAGTCAAGATTAGATGGGGGAATAGGTGGGGTGGCATTTGCTAAGTTTGATTGTTGCATAATATGGGCAGTGGTAGTTGCAGCAGATCTTGTTGCAGCAGTGTGACCAGCATCAGGGACAACATCAGAACTCGAGGCTCGAGTAGGTGGTCTGGAATCATGAGCATGAATTTCCTCAGCATCACGGACAACATGAGAGATGTGGTCAGTGGGAAACATAGGTGTATTAAAAGATGCAGAGGGAAAATAAGGTAATAATTGATTATGTACCTGATATGGGGAGATTGTTTGAGAGGCTGGAAAGTCTTCCTCATTGAAAGTAACATTTCGTGCTATATACATTCGGCCAGCTTGATTTTCACACAAGTATCCTTTGTGATGCAAAGAGTAGCCAACAAAGATACACTTCTCAGATCTTAAGGAGAGTTTATGAGAATTGTATAGCCTTAAATGTGGATAGCATGCACATCCAAAAAGCTTGAGCATTTTGTAATCAAGTATGTTGTGAAACAGACATTCATTTGGAGAAATGTCTCCAATGATCTTGGTTGGAAGTCTGTTAATTACATAGACAACATTTTGAAAGGTAAGCCACCAGTAATGCATAGACAAACCACTTTGTGCAAGCAATGTGAATCCTGTTTCTGTAATATGTCGGTGCTTTCTTTCAGCACGACCGTTTTGCTCATGATCATGGGAGCAAGGATGTTGGAAATAGACTCCATGTTGGGATAGAAAAGATGCTAAGGATCTATACTCCCCTCTGCAGTCTGATTGGACAGATTTGATAGGTAAACCAAATTGTTTTTCGACAAACACTTTAAATTGGAGAAATGTGTTGTATGATTGAGACTTAAGTGATAATGGAAATATCCATGTGAATCTACCGAAGTCATCAATGAAATGTATGTAGTACCTATGTCCTTCTTTAGAAGGAGTGTGGGAAGGTCCCCACACATCAGTGTGAACCAATTCAAGTGGTTGGGAGGCCCTAGAATCAGAGAGGGAATATGGGAGTTTGTGACTTTTACCCCTTTTACAAGCCTCACAGAATTTGAGGTCTTTTATATTAGTTGGTATTTGTAATGTGGCCAAGATTTTGGCAAGAACATTAGGGGCAAGGTGACCTAACTTTGAATGCCACAGATTAATATTAGATTTTTCAGTGAGATAAAGAACTGAACTAGTGTTATTGGAGTTAAAAGAAGTTGTATTTTTATTAATAGGTAAACTATTACATGAGGAAGATGTTGTTGGAGCAGTACTTTTATTACAAGACTCAGTAATACAAGATGTAACTTCTAAAGAACTCTCAGGGACTGTTGCAGAAGACACAGCAGTCAATTTTAACTTGGTATTGGTTGTGGCAAGATGACAATCAAGATGAACTTTGGAGGTGGGAAAGGAACTGTGAGACAGAGTATATAAGCCATTTTTAAGCCTGCCCTTGATCAAGACTCTCCCTGTTAATTTGTCCTTAACAAAATAACACTTGGAGTGAAATTCTAGAAAAATATTATTATCTGCAGTAAGCTTAGACACACTAATTAGGTTCTTGGTAATTTGAAGGACTTTAAGGACATTTTTAAGATGTAAAGAACCATTAGAAGAAGAGAGAGAGGAGCTACCAATGTGACTTATGGGGAGACGTTTTCCAATTCCAATAGCCAAGGTGTCTGATCCAGAGTATGGATTTTTAGATTCCAGATATTCCATGCCTTGAGCAATATGGTTTGTTGCTCTTGTGTCAACGTACCAGTCGTGGTCATCTGCAAATTCTTGAATTGCAGAACTGGAATAGGCTTGAGGATCTTCTTGGTCATCAATCTCAGCAAGATAGGCACGGGTTTCATTGATCTTGGGTGTGATGAATTTTTTGTCAAATCTGTAGTGACATACTGCTGGTGTGTGTCCAGATTTGTGACAAACTTGGCACAGGAGGCATGGAATAGACTGGTTGCCACGACCATAAGATCGTCCGTGAGATCGATTAGAAGTGAAGTTTCCACGACCTTGACCAGCATAGGAACGATAACTAGGACCAGAGTTGGAACGAGAGTTGTGGAGAGTGAGATTGGCCATTATTTTAGATGAAGAATCATTTAAGGTGTAGTGTCTTTCCAGCCTGCTTTCATGGGTTAGTAACATAGATTGAATGGATTCTAAAGATAGAATATCCACAAGACTTGTAACATGAACCACCACAGGATCATATTCAGGGCCCAAGCCATTCAACATATGCATAATCAAATCACTGTCATCAAGAGGATGACCACCATTGGATAAAGAATCGGCAAGAAGCTTCACTTTATCATAGTAATCAGTAATAGAGAGATTACCTTTCTGAATTATGGAGAGTTGGGACTTTATTCGAAGTAATCTTGCCTTGGATTGATTGGCGAATCTCTGTTCCAGAGCACGCCAAGCATCATACGAGGAGTTGTATTGAGCTAACGATCCAAGAATCGTTTCAGACATGGAAGATCGGAGCCAGCTGAGTAACAATTGATCTTTTCTTTTCTATGTGGTAAATTTTGGGTTGATGTTGCCATTAACAAGAGTGGGAACAGGAGCAACTCCAGCAAGTAGAATATCATCGAGGCCGTGACCGATGACGGTAGGAATGACTTGCGATTTTCACGCAAGAAAGTTGGTTCGATCGAGTTGAACAGTGAGCGAGGAATTCAAAGAATTCTGGAATGGATTCAATTGATGAGCTGGTGAAGCAGCTACATCGGGGTAGCGGGTTCAGGGTGGCGAGGATCCATGGTCGACGTGGGTCAAAAGCTTCCTGATACCATTTATAGAAGGAGAGGCAGAGTTTGTTACAGAGGAAAACAAGAAACAGAGAAAATAAAATAGCCAAAACAAGTGGCATAACAAACGGTTACAACAGTAAAAGAAACAGTGCTGAACTCTAGCTATTGCTAACAAGTATGCCTACCTCGCGATGTAGTCGTGACAAGTGATTTTATTTAAAGTATACAATTTGATGAGTGATCTAAAGACTTAAGATGCTTATAATAGAAGCTTTCTACTTTGTGCAAATTGGAATGTGCTTGACTTGATGTGCGTGTCAAGCTTGTGTTGGGTTAAGCAAATAAATTTTTTTGCTTTTAGTAATAAAATAGCTGGTTTTCATTATTTTTGAACTGAATTATAAAAGAATTAATTTTCATTATCTAAAAATTATAAAAAATAAATATAAATAAGGAATAGAAGATACGATCCAACAAAATATTAGAAATTTTAATTTACTTTTGTGAATTAAAATATTAACCATGACTAATTTATTTTTTACGTAATCATGACTAATAAATTTAAATTGATACATTTTTAAATAATAATTAATACTTTATTTTAATACAATGAAAAAAATTTATGTATTACACATTTTATAAGAGTATTTTGGTAAATTTTTATCTATTTTTGATATCTAAAAAAAATTAATCCAATTTCATGATTGTGTATATTATAACTATATAGGACCACATAAAAAATTTTAAAAAAATTATAAATAGTTTACAATGTTAAAATTGATGTTCAAACAACTACTTACCACGCGTAGAAGAAAAAATAGTGGCGCATGCAACAAAATATTTAAACTTTATTTTCAGCATCGTAAACCACTCGAAATTTCACATGTTAGAATATTTTTTTTAAAAAAAAAAAATTCATAGCAGTATTCACTATAGTCATAATATCATTCTTGTAAATTTTTTAAAATTCCAAATAGTTTATAGTACCGAGAATAGAGTTCTCGATATTTCAGTTTAGTACTCATGTTCAAAAAATTACAAACTTAAGACACTATGTGGTCAAACTTACTCGATTGTTCTGGATCAAGACCTATCAGCACAATGTGCTGTAAATTTTGTACATGTCACTTAATTAGGGGGTGTTCCAGAATGATCCTATGATCCGATTAGGTACCGAAAACTTGCTACATGGTGGATCACTAAAATAACTATAGTTTGTTAAGACACTATATGGTCAAACTTACTTGATTGTTCTGGATCAAGACCTATCGGCGTAACATGCAGTAAATCTGGTAAGCCTCTCCTAATTAGGAGTAGCCTCTTCTGTACATTACTCCATCCATGATGATGAAGCGAGCTGCTTTCCTCATCAATCTCTTAACTTCGTTCTAATCAGTTGGAAGAATACCTTGTTCTAAGTATTGTGCAATCAGGGTCATCCATGATGTACTATTTTCGGTCATAAGGATAGGCTTTGAGTCTTCGTTGATGCTTCATTTGGATAGGTAATTGACGGGACCTACACTAAGAGTGTCAATTTCTATTGTACTAGCCAGTTTAGCTAGTGAGTGTAGGGTTTACGTTCTGTTCATGTGGTACTTATTGGATGGAGTAGTACTTGAGTTGGGCTAATAAATCTTTAGCTTTGCTTAAGCATGCTATCATGTTTGACCCTCGAGCTTTCTACTCGCCGAGAATCTAATTAACATCTTGATATGAGTAATTGTAGATTTTGAGTGACTCGACTTTCATTGCTAGTGCTAATCGTATTCCTATTAGGATTGCCTCAAACTCCACTTCATTGTTTGTTATGGTGAACTAAAGCCACAATGCACTGTGAGTTTGAAATCCCTCTAGAGTTACTAAGATGAGTCTTGCACCAGAGCTATGCTCATTGGAGGATCCATCTACATAAAGCTTATAGGAAGGTATAGCGACCTCCTGACTGGCAGTCTTAGGCGTGTGGACTTATTGTCTTTTTCTTGTGGCAAGTGAACTCAACTTCTAATGGTGAGTGTTTAGTGAATAAAATTAATAAGGTTGAGAGGGCCCTTACAAAATGGAATAGTAATATTTTAGGAGGCATAGCAAGAATGTTATGCATCAGAAAAAATAGTTGCAACATGTAGACCCCCATTGTCTCTTCTTCAAACTGGGGTGTTTCTGTGGCTATTGAGAAAGAACTTCATGTACTTCATTGTAAAGAAAAGTATTAACGTTGGTGATTGCAATACTAGTTTATTCCACAAGTGTGCTTAGGCTAGGAGGAAACAAAATTTTATTTACTCTTTGCTTGATGAGAACAATGTTTTGAGATAAACCCAAGCTTATCTTGCCTCTATTTTCCAAGGGTATTTTCACAAACTTTTTAGTTCAGACTCTCCTTCCTTTATGTCTATGAGGCTGGTTCTTAATGTTGTCAATATGAAAGTTTCAACTACCATGAATTCTCAATTTATCCATCCTTATACTCGTGATGATGTTAAATGGGCTCTTTTTTAGATGTACAATTCTAAGAGTCATAGGAAAGATGGTATGTCTGCTGGCTTTTACCAAAAATACTAGGTGATTGTGGGGTGATTATGCGTGTAATTTTTTTCTCAGTTTTTTTGAATGAGAATGGGAGTATTGTTGGTACTAATTCTACCTTGATTACACTTATTCCAAAAGTTGATGAGCCCAAGCTTGCTTCTAATTTTAGACATATTAACCTTTGCAATGTCCTTTACAAAATTATTGCTAAGGTTATGACTAACAGACTTTATGAGATTTTGGGCGATGTGGTTTCAGATGAACAAAGTGTTTTTCTCTCTGATAGTCTAATAACTGATAACACTATGATTGGGTTCGAGTGTGTTATCATCTCAAACGCTGAGTTAAGAGCAAGACTAGGGTGTTCACTCTTAAACTTGACATGTCTAAGGCTTATAATTGTGTGGGGTTTCATGAGAGATGGATTTCTTTGGTGTTCACCTGTATCTCTTTGGTGGACTACACTTTTAATTTGAATGGTGAAATGCAGGGTCATAGTCCTTAGTAGGGTTCTCAAACAAGGGGACCCCCTCTCACTCTTTTTGTTTTTGATTTGTGCTGAGGGTTTATCTGCTCTTGTCAGCCAAGATTATAAGGACAACTTACTTTCTAGGATCTACTATGGTGTATTGGGGCCTCCTATATCTCATCTTTTTTTGCTGATGATAGTTTGTTTTTCTTCAAAACTACTGAGTTTTCTTGTAGCATATTTAAGCAGCTACTGGGATGGTATGGTAGTGCTTTGGGTCAATTGATTAATTTCACAAAATCTACTATATGCTTTAGTTCTCAGGTTCCTGTTGAGGTAGTCAAATCCATGGCTTCTATTTTGGCAGTGAATGTCATAGCTTGTCATGAGAAATACATTGGTCTTTCTTGTTTTGTGGGTCAAAGTAAGAAAGGTTTGTTCCAATCTATCCGAGATAGCGATTAAAGTAAACTTTTTCACTGAATATCTCGATCATTCCCTTCTAGTGGTAGGGAGGTCCTTATCAAATCTACTATTCAATATTGTAACGCCCCGATATTTTGCCTTATTTTACAAAAATACTATTTTCATGCATAATTTGAAAAGATAAAAAAAAAAATTAAATACAACAGTGGATTTTATAAAAAATCAAAATGCAACAGAGAAGGATCCTTCATTTGTAAAACAAGATACGGTAAGTAAATAATTTTAAATAATGCATTTCCACTGTGTTAGATTTATCAACTGCTTGAAATGAAACTAAGGCACCACCGGCGTTCTAGATCGTTTGTCCGCCCGTAGCCGCTCACAGTATACGTACCAGAACTGACCCTGCTCACTATTTATAATTCCTTAGTCAGGGATTTTTTATTCTTACTTCCCATACTACCTTTAAGCACAAGTCAATAATTTGTTCAAGCGTCTCATTTTACATCCAAACGCCACCAAATTATCAATACTTATCTTGTTTTTTTCTACTTCTAACTTTTTGCACTTTCAATTGGACAAGACTTAGTAGTGTGCAATAAGTTAGTTATTGTCAGCTTGAGAGAGTCCTTCCAAAGATCTCTATTACTGGCATTTTAGATTGAGAAAAATATCTAATATTTTTTCCTTTTTTTTTTGCTCTTAACAATTTTAGCTTTTGACAAATCCATAGTCATTGTCTTCTCGGGCACTATAGGGCCTAGAAACACCATCTCTTTTCAGCAAGGCTGGACTTTGTGAGTTTTCCTCTTAGTTTCTCATTAGATGACACTCCAACATACTTATACTATTACCCATAATATAAGTCATAATTGGATTGTAGTATCCTTTGCTTACGTTGTGCCTTGAATTCCTTTATGTTGCATGAGTGTATTTTCTAATCCCAACACTTATCAAAAACTTGTATAGTCCTTGACATGCCATGACATTCTTCAATATATGTTACTTTGGTCCTAATTGTGTCTCACTTTTTTTTTTCCTGTCTCTAAGTGAGGCTTTCCTAACATTTTCTCATTGAGCTATACTCCACACCATTGTTGTTTTATCAGTGAGTATTTGGAATCTAGGGATGTCACCCTTGAATGCTAATTCTCCTCTTTCTCAAGTTTTGAATTTGCAATCTACTCTCTATAGTTGTTTGTTGTACACCCGCCACAAAGCTGCATCCACAATCTCTTAGTTGTGTAGTTGTGATCAATTCCGAGTAGTCACCCTCTTAGTTGTCTCTCATTCATGTTGTACCCAAATTGTTAGCCGTGCCTGGACTTTTTTTTGTCTTTCTCCTTTGAAAATGTCTCTGTCGAAACCATACACATTTTACTTTATTGTCTCCTCACAAAGTAGCTGACCTTGAGTTTGAAGCTTACAATTTTCCTTCGGTAATCTAATATTTGTTGATGCTCTACTTATCTCTTGGTGTTCAAGATACCTTCATAAGTCATTACTTTAAAAAAAAATTATATCAGGTCTCTTTCTAACTTCTTATTCTAGATTCTGTTCAGTGTGCTACACTCCTTTCTACGTGATGGCATAGTCCTCTTTGGACTAATTTGTATAATAGACTTTTCTCTAAAGTCTTCATATACAATATTCATACTTCTTACCATCTAACTTAGGGGTGTGTATCCATAGAATATCCATCAAGATAGTACTTGCTCCTTATAGGTCTATTATTTCATCCTTCTTAATAAGTAGGTTTCGTAAATTATACTGTCCCAGTCTGGTATAACGTCTACTATTCTAAGTCATCCCTACTTCCTATATGTTGGGCTTCCATTCATGGCTAGGTGTAGATACCGCTTCTTCAACCATTCATAGATAGGTGAAAATATATGCGTCGGTACTTAGTTGGCTATTGGTACATTTCATTATGTGCTTCAAGTTCCACTACTAGTGTTGGTGATATTTTGCTGAGCCTGTGAAAACTCTTCAAAAAATTGTCTTAGTCATGCTCGTAGTCCTTCCAATACCTCTATTAGATCGTTAGCCTTAACTATTATTGGGTTCTCTGGAACATCAACCATCTGTGGGTCAGCGGAACACACATCCTTAGCCCCCACCTCTATTGGTCGTTCCTTTCACATTGATTCTAACTGATCTTCTAGTTTCATATGTGAGCTCTTACAAGAAAGGTTGATTAAAAAGAAACAAAAGAGTTCAATTATTGGAAGAGAAGATTCTATGTACATATCTAAACTTAATGTTGTCAAGCTTAACTAGTAATATTCTATTTATCAAATAGTCTTATGAACTCCTAATATAATTTATTCTAAATTTTCAAGAAAGGAACACGGTCCTTCCTAGTTCAATTCAAGACAATAAAGAAATATAAACCTATACATCTTCTTCCTAAAAAGTGTAATCAAACATAAGAGATAGAGGGTACTATTGATGTCTCTAAGCACCACCTAAGATGAGGCTCTAATTATATATATCACATATAAGACTATTAATGGCAATACCAAGAAAATTAAAACTAACACTTACATAATAGTGAGAGGGATCTTTTTCAGTCTTCTGTATGTATATCGTGAGTATCCTTCGGGCTAACGGACGATCGGCTCTGATACCAACTGTAACGCCCCGATATTTTGCCTTATTTTACAAAAATACTATTTTCATGCATAATTTGAAAAGATAAAAAAAATTTAAATACAACAGTGGATTTTAAAAAAAATCAAAATGCAACAGAGAAGGATCCTTCATTTGTAAAACAAGATACGGTAAGTAAATAATTTTAAATAATGCATTTCCACTGTGTTAGATTTATCAACTGCTTGAAATGAAACTAAGGCACCACCGGCGTTCTAGATCGTTTTTCCGCCCGTAGCCGCTCACAGTATACGTACCAGAACTGACCCTGCTCACTATTTATAATTCCTTAGTCAGGGATTTTTTATTCTTACTTCCCATACTACCTTTAAGCACAAGTCAATAATTTGTTCAAGCGTCTCATTTTACATCCAAACGCCACCAAATTATCAATACTTATCTTGTTTTTCGGTAGCCCATCTCGAAAGAACTCCACAGTTAAGCGTGCTTGGCTTGGAGCAATTTCAAGGATGGGTGACCTCCTGGGAAGTTTTCCCAGGATGCGTGTGAGTGAGGACAAAGCACGCTGAAAACACTCGTGTTGGTCTGTAGGGTCAGTCATCAGTCCATGAAGCAGCCAGAGTGCCGTACTCGTGTATAAGAGCCATTAGTCCGTGGGTGTGAGGGCCCAATGGAGGCTTGAAGCGGGGACGTTACAAATATATCCGTACTTATTCCATGAACCTTTTCAGATTGCTCGTTACTTTTATTAATGAGGTTCACAGGTTGTGTGCCCGTTTCTGGTGGGGTGGGGGTGGATAAAAGGAAGTTATATTGGTGCACATGGGAAAAGCTTTGTTGGCACAAAAAAGATGGTGGAGTGGGGTTCTGTGATCTTTTTCTTTTTAGCTAAGCTATGTTGGAAAACAAGTTACTCGCCTTTACTCTGAGCCTGAGACCACTGTTGCTAAATTCGTGGAGGCTATTTATTTCCCCACTTCTTCGCTGCTTGATGCGACTAATACTAAGAGGTCTTCCTTCATTTGGAGATCCATTTTGTGGGGCAAGAATTTGTTCTAAGATGGCGCTAGCTAGCTTATTAAAGATGGTACGCAGGTTTTCATTTATCATGATAGTTGAATTTCTCTTCTTGATGGGAATAAATCACCATCACTTCCTTCCCTTCCCTTGGATACAACTGTTGACTTTTTTATTGATACTTATGGGCAGTGAAAAGAAGATTTGATTCACAACTCTTTTCGTCAAGAGAAGGCTAAGTCTGTCCTTTCTATTCATCGGGTTCATCTTTTCCTTTTGGATAAACTTATTTGGTACCATGATCAGTCTGATTATTATACGATGCATAGTAGTTACTGGAATGGGATTCACTTAGCTGGTCTTTTGGGTTCTAATGGGGGACCTTTGTTATGGTATAAATTGTGGAAGTTGAACTTACTAGTTAAAGTGAAACACTTCTTGTGGAAAGCTAGCCACAACTAGTTGCTTACCTTTTACAACCTGATGCTCAGGGGCATCTACTTGAGTACTTATTGCTAATTTTGCTCCAAAGGCCTTAAGACTGCTCAGCATGCTCTTTGGGTTGTGATTCTTTGAGACAGATTTTGGACTCTTTGGCTAGTTTTGCTTGCATATCCTACATTCCAGTGATGGATTTCTATGAGTTTTTACTGTCTCTTTGGGAAAAATTTTCTTCTTTAACTCTTAAGAAATTTCATGTTTGCCTCAGGCGAATTTGGTATAGACGCAATATACTTGTTAATGAAAAGAAAATGATTTATAATAAGCTTGTTGTTGAGTGGATCCTTGAGTACATTGAACGATATCGTAAGGCCAATGGTTTGTATTTTCATGGAACTAGTGATGGCTATAGGCCAGTTATTACTCACAAGTGGGTGAAGCCTCCGGATGGTATTATTAAAATAAATTGTGACGCTAGTTTAGATATTCTAAATGCTAGATCTGGTTTTGGCTTGGTGAAGCGGGATTCTTCTGGTGGGATTTTACCAATGGCCACTTGGCCTTTCCTGTTGGAAGTTATTTTACCAGGATCTTAGATCTACTCACAAGTATGTTGATTTAACAACCTAGATATGAACTTCTAAAACGATAGGAAATTAAACACATAAGAGTATCAGAAATCTTACAGTGATTGCAGCGGAATATATGTCTCCTCCCACTCAGATCTCTAACCCTTGATTCCTTTCTGTAGCAGAGTATAATCAAGATCTGAGCCCGATAGTCCTTCTTTGTTGTTTCTGAATTCTACACAGCCTTCCTCACTATGATTGAGGTATTACTTGATGTGTGTGGGCACTACTCTAGCACTTATACTTTTCGAAACAGTGAAGGAAGAGAGAGAGAGAGGGTGGCGGCTCAGAGAGAATTTTCTGAGAGAAAATTCTTTCAGAATAATGTTGTGAAAAGGTTGTACAGTTGTGTTCAACTCTGAAGCCTTTTCCTTCTATTTATAGAAGACCACCCAGGGCTATGATTGACATTTGGAATTGAAAAAATCAAAGAGAAAAGGAAGCTAAGTGGCCGCCCTAGGCATTGTGGAAACAAGGCTTGCCACTTTTCCAACTTTCCTTTTTCCTACACTAATAGTTTCCTGTTTTGTCAAAAACTGCCAATTCCTTTGTTCAACCACATAAATGTCAAATCTAATTATTTAATAATTAAAATTAATTATCAAATAGTATATTGTCATTTATTTTATTAATAATGAAACTAATTAAAGTTTCCTAATTAATAAATATGCCCTTCAAAATCTCTATTTACTGTTTTGCCCTTAATAAGTGATAAATTCTCAAATAGACAAGTCTATCTTGAGAATTTTTAATTGATTAATTAAAATCAATTAAATGAGTCTTACAAGTAATATCATCTCAACTAGTGAGGGGACCATGGGTCTATATATCCGAGCTTCTAATAAGCAGATCTAGAATTTACCACTTAAATTCACAGACTTATTAATTCTTCGTTGAATCCACACATAGAACTCAGAATTGCACTCTCAGTATATAGAATGCTCTATATGTTCCACCATATAGACACATTATTAGTTATTCATTGTTATAATCCTAATGTGATCAATGATCCTCTATATGGATGATTTACACTGTAAAGGGACTAAATTACCGTAACACCCTACAATGTATTTTATCCTTAAAACACTTAACCCTGTATAAATGATATTTCAACTAAGTGAAATGAGTACTCAATCATTTATCTCGTTTGGTTAAGCTCGAAGGAAATCACCCTTTGCTTACTATTCGTCAGATAGAAGCTATAGATTCCATATTTATGTTAGCGCTCCCACTCAATCGCACTACCGTGTTCCCAAAATGTATGTATTGCCCAGACTAAAGATTAGGCTTAACTAACAAATCAAAGAACACGAATAATACTCTTGAAATTAAGCCTAACCATATCAGGATTTCGATCATGTGATCTAGGATCAACTTATGATATTGAATTGAATAGATGTTTATGGTAAGTTTCAAAATCTAATTCAAAGTTCAATATCGGTCCATTCCAATGCATACTCCATGCATCCAACCTGAGCTTTACTTTAACCTATGTTCTGGAAAGAACATAACATTTCTCCAAATGTAAGTAAACTCTGTTGTAGATTATCATATCAGTAAAACCCAGTGTTCTGATAAATCTAGGAATACTTTATTCACATAGTCATGTTTATTTTCCACTGTGTTGACAACACAATAAACATGATCAAGTATGTGAAAAGGGGTTTGGATGAATTTATAAATCAAATAGACAAGCAATTGATTAAGTGAACCAAAACATACACAAGTGAATGAAAAATTACTTCTGTTACTTTATTGATATTGAATAATCTGGATTACATTGAAACAGAGTTTTATTTAGGGCATAAAACCCAACAAACTCCCACTTGCACTAATATAAAACAAATCAGTACATTTCAATTAATCCTAAATTCTGACGGTGCTTTTCGAATGAAGTTACTACCAAGACTTTGGTGAATGGATCAGCCAAGTTATCCTGCGTATCCACTTTCTCCACCAGTACATCCCCTCTTGCCACATATTCTCTGATAATATGATACTTTCTTTCTATATGCTTACTTCTCTTGTGGCTCCGAGGTTCCTTACTGTTGGCTATAGCTCCAGTGTTATCACAAAGCAGGACTAGAGGCCTTTCCATTCCAGGAACTACACCGAGACTGGTGAAGAACTTCCTAAGCTAGACAACCTCTTTAGCTGCTTCAGCCAAAGCTATGTATTCTGCCTCCATGGTAGAATCCGAAATCGCAGTTTGTTTAGCACTTCTCCAAACCACTGCTCCACCCCCAAGAGTAAACACCATCCAAGATGTAGATTTCCTGTCTTCAAGTCATCCCTGGAAATCTGAGTCTGTATAGCCTAAGGGATTTAAAGCACCACCCTTGTAGACTAATACATAATCTCTTGTACTCTTTAAGTATTTCAAAATATACTTAACAACATTCCAATGTACCCGTCCTGGATTTGACTGATACCTGCTCACGATTCCAACTGCATAGCAGATGTCAGGTCTAGTGCATAGCATAGCATACATTAGACTTCCAACTGCAGAAGCATAAGGAATTTTTGCCATGTCTTCTATCTCTTGAGGATCAGTAGGACACTGTTCCTTAGATAGACGGATATCATGTCTAGAGGGCATGTTTGCCCCTTTGGTATTGGTCATGGAAAATCTCTCTAGAACTTTGTCAATGTAAGCTGTTTGAGAGAGAGCAAGGGATTTGTTCTTTTAGTTTCTGACAATCTGAATACCAAGAACATAGGCTGCCTCACCCAAGTCTTTCATGTCGAATTGAGTGTCAAGCCATTCCTTGATGTGAGTCATTTTCTTGACATTGTTTCCAATGATCAAAATGTCATCAACATAAAGGACCAGGAATACTACTACTTGGTTTTCCTTGAGTTGGTAAACACAAGGTTCATCTTCATTCTGATGAAAGCCGTAGGTTTTGATGATCTCATCAAACCTTTTATTCCATGAGCGAGAAGCTTGCTTAAGTCCATATATGGACCTATTTAATTTGCAAACTTTATTCTCCTGCCCAGGAAGAACATAACCTTCTGGTTGCTCCATATAGATGGTTTCTTCAAGAAGCCCATTAAGAAGGGCTGTCTTGACATCCATTTGTCAAATTTCATAATCTAAAGCAGCAGCTATGGAGAGAAGAATTCGGATGGATTTGAGCATGGCAACCGGACTAAAAGTTTCCTCATAGTCCACACCTTCTCTTCGGGTATAACCCTTGGCGACCAGTCTAGCTTTGAAAGTTTCGACTTCGCCTCCAGCACCTCTTTTCTTCTTGTAGACCCATTTACATCCAATTGGACGAAAATCATCAGGTGGTTCTACATATTCCCAGACTTTGTTCTTTTTCATGGAATCCATTTCTGAATCCATACCGGCTGACCATCGCTTCCGTTGCGGACTTGCCATTGCCTGTTTATAGGTTAATGGGTCGTCATCAATACCGTCACCAACGACCATATTGATTTCACCATCCAAGCCATAACGAGATGGTTTTGTAGAAACCCTCCCACTACGACGAGGAGCGGTGACCTTCTGAACAGGAGCTTTAGTAGTAGTTTTCTCAGTTGCTACAACTGAGGGAGTGGGATGTTCCTCTTCTTGAGTAGAAGAAGATGGTACATTTGAAGGAACAGTATCTGTGAGCATTTCCTCTAATACAATTTCACTTTTCGGTTTGTTGTCTTTCATATAGTTATCTTCAAGGAAAGTAGCATTTGTAGAAACAAACACTTTGTTATCCTTGTGACTATAGAACAGTCCACCCCTAGTCTCTTTAGAATTTCCGACAAACATGCAAACTTCTGTTCGCGATTCCAGTTTGCCTTCTTTCTTTCTTAAGACGTGAGCAGAGCACCCCCAAATCCTATAATGGCGTAAACTAGGTGTACGAACATTCCATAGTTCGACGGGTGTCTTAGGGACTGCTTTAGATGGAACAACATTTAAAATGTCGTTTGCCATTTGAATAGCATATCCCCAGAAGGACGTAGACAGAGTTGAATAACTCAGCATAGACCTAACCATTTCTAAGAGAGTGCGATTTCTTCTTTCTGCAACTCCATTCGGCTGTGGAGTGCTTGGGGCAGTATATTGGGATTCAATTCCAAGTTCAATTAAATGATCTTTGAACTGCATATCCATATATTCTCCACCCCTATCAGTTCGCAAGATCTTTAATGTTTTACCTAATTGGTTTTGAGCCAAAGCATGAAATTCCTGAAACTTTTCAAACGTTTCAGATTTCTTTTGCATTAGGTAAAGAAAACTATATCTAGAGAAATCGTCAATGAAAGTGACGAAATACTCATAACCTCCTCTGGCTTTTACATTCAGCGGTCCGCAAACATCTGAATGTACTAACCTTAGGGGTTCTTTGGCACGCTCTCCCTTCGCAGAGAAAGAACGTTTGGTCATTTTTCCTTCTAGGCAAGACTCGCAGACTGGCAGTTCTCCTAAGACGACATTTTTCAATGGACCGTCTTTGGTTAGCCTATTGAGTCTATCAAAACCTATATGACCTAAACGTAAATGCCATAGATAAGTTTGATCATCATTATCAATCTCTTTTCTCTTAAGGCTTCTAGGTTTAGCTACATTGTAAAGTTCAGTATTTAGTGAGATTTGAGTATCAGGTCTTAAAACATAAAGCCCTCGTTCCATGTTTGCAACACATATATGAAATCCATTACGAGAAATTGAACAATTTGAACTCAAAAAATTCAATATATAAAATTGTGTCTGTAAACATGAAACGCTAATCAAGTTTCTACTAAAATTGGGAATATATAAAACATTCTCTAAAAGTAAAAACTTCTTAGAATTAAACTTGATTCGGGCTGTTGCTCTTGCTTTAACTAATACCAGCTCGCCATTTCCAACTTTAAGCTTTAACTCATCTGGGTGAAGATTCTCCCAAGTTTCAAGCAGCTGCAATGAAGAACATACATGGTTAGTAGATCCAGAATCAACAATCCAGGACGTTCTCTAAAACACATGATTCAAATACAAAAGCATCACCTTCGTTTGAATTGTCTAGAAGCCTGAGACATTGTTCTTCTTTATGTCCCTTTCCATTACAATTCGCACATAGAACGTGATGTCTGATAATTGTACTTGAAGAAGCAGCTTTGTTAGAGCCCTCATGCTTAATCTTCTTCCTCTGATTAAAGCTTGCAATCCAAGGAGGTCTCATTGCAATCAGATTCCGCTCATGGGCCCTTAACTTAGTCTCGAGTTTGTCCATGTCGGAGGAGTTAGGATTGTTCAATAAGTAATATAGAACAAAACTGTTATACTCTTGAGGAAGACTATAAAGTATGAGTCTTACCCATTGTTCCTTTGATAAATCAATTCCTAGTAGATTTGCCTTTTGAAATTTCAGATTCATCAACAATAGGTGCGAGTTAATGCAACTACCAGGATGCATTTTCACACTATTGAGTTCTTTTGCAAAGATACTAACTAGGAGTGGATCAGGATGAGGGTTATTCATATTGGCACTACAACATATCAATAAACAGAAGTAAGGTTTTTGGTTCTATAAATTCATACACAGGTTCAGAAAACAAATAATCACATATGTTATAAAAATACTAAATCTAACATAGTTTATTTTCCAAGGTTTCCAACGAACTGATACAGTGTCCCGTTTAGGCGAGAGTCAAAGCATCATCCATTGAATAGAGTTGCCAATTCATCTAAAATGTCAAACATTCTAGCAACATTTTATTCGATCAAGATTGGAATTCAGCGTTGTTCCGTTTAGGCGAGAGTCAAGGCAATTCTATCTTATGAGCTTCTACTATTGTTTCGCATTCTTGTAAGTCTTATATAGTCGCCACCATTAGGGTGGTCATGAACCATATAAAAAAAACTTATAAGAATACTTATCTTTCGAGATTAAACGGCGCTAACTTGCTAATGAACGTTCCTCCATTAGGGAGGATTACTCACTAAAACAATAGCTATGTAAAACCAACAATGGAGATCGAATTTCTCTTGATTAAAGCTCATTATTTAACAATGTATTTTGTTTAATCATTTATATTTCATATCTCAATAATGAAATATTACAAATTAAAGTAAAAACTTTAATTAAATTTCAAAAATGGAATAATTTTGAAAAATATCTTATTTAAGTTGTTTAGAAAAATCTAAATACCCAACTTAAAATATTCTTCAACCAATGACTTAATTAAATATTACCAATTAAGTAGTAACCACTTAATTTAGAAGATATTCCATTTTAAGTTCCCATATTTATAAAATATCAACTTAAAAAAATATCTAAAGAATCTTAATAACCAATTCCCAAAATTCCTCAACTTAATTTATAATAGGAAATTCAAAAATATTCAAATCTAAGTTGATTTGATAGATTTAACTAAATCTCAACTTAAATAGGAATATTTAATGAAATTATAAAATTAAGATTCAGAAAGAATTTATATGGTTATAATTCCATATTTAATTAAAAACAAGAAAAATACATATAGCTTTCCAGAATATAACTATTCAAACTATGTTTTTCTTAAATTAATTTCAAGGAAGAATGAAATTAATTATGTTGCTAATCAATTTTTTATTAGGTCAAACTAATATAATTAACCTAGCACAGTTATCCAAATCAGGCAAATGGGCCTTCACAATTGGGGTTGTTCATGTGAGGGGGGTTGGGTCCATTATGTCGTACCCACTTCTAAGGCTCCCAACTCTCACACAAGGCCCAAAAGAGAGGAATTTAACCTTAAAATGAATAACTGTTATTAATTGAATAGGCTCACTACTAAATGAGCCTAAATAAAATCTATCAGTTATGATATTTTATTTAGCAACAACAACCTATATGTATCTATAATAGAAATTAAACATATAGGCTCACACAGGCATACACATTTGGATGGATCCTATCATGTTGCTAGGTCATACACAGATGAAAGAAGTTTGTAAAAATTACCTGTTACAAATTATTTACTTGATCTATCATCAATTGAACCTTTGGTTAGAATTAGATCATAGGATCTATCATCAAGTTAACCAAGGCAATTTAGATCAAGCAATAATAGGTTTTAGAAAACTTACAAACAATCTAAAACACATACTCCTGCAACAAGGTTAGATTTGGATAGTTGGATGTAGGATTTATTTAATTTTAAACATTTATTTCGAAAATAAAATTAAAATTAAACCTACCATTTTGAAAAATTAGGTTTTGGGTAACCTAAATGTCATTTCAAAATTAAATTGCTAACTTTCCTTTTTAAATTTCATGTCATTTAATAAAGGGTAAATACCATTTTAGACCCTGTATTTTTCAAAAGTTACAGATTGGACCCTGTGTTTTGTTAAATGACAAAATGGACCCTGCATTTTCTAAAATAGTAAAAATAGGACCCTGAGCTTAATTTTTGACAACTTTTTTTTTTAATACAACCAACTTGAAGACAATGCTTAATACGAATAGATACAAAAAATGTAAACAGTTTTATCACAGCACTTTTAGATCGGATTTCAATTAAACTTTATTTTGACAAAAAAATCAATTCAGGGTCCTATTTGTACCATTTTAGAAAATACAGGGTCCATTTTGTCATTTAACAAAACACAGGGTCCAATTGGTAACTTTTGCAAAACAGAGGGTCCAAAATGGTATTTACCCTTTAATAAATTAAATAATAAAATAGAAAATGGTAAATATATACCCTTTTCTTGTTTTACAATTTAATTTAATTAAAAAATAACAAAATTTAAAAGTTAACAAAAATGCCTTATTTCCTCTTTTAAAATTATCATGATTATTTTGATCTTATTTTAATTAAGGTCAAGTTACCAAAAAAAAATTAAAATCTGACCTTAAAAAAAAATAAAATAATCAAATTTTAAAGGAAATAAGAAAAAAGGTAAGCAAAACTTGATTTTTCCTATTTTCAAAATCAAATTACACTAATATCTAAAATTAATTTTAAAGATAATTAGATTTGAAATTTGAAAAACAAAAATCAACATACAAAACTACACAAAAAATCGGAATTTAATTCCATGAAATAGCATGAAAAATCGAAAAAATTGAAAAATTAGATGAACTGTACGGACTGCATGCCATGCATGGCCATCCGCGCGCCTATCTGGGGTGATTGGCCGAGAAATCACGGCGCAGGAAGGCTGCAGGCAGCCATTCCGCGCGCGTGATGAGGTTGCTCGTCACCCCGATTTTTCCAATTTTCAAAAATTCATAACTAATTCAAATTAAATCGAAATCAAGTTCTGTAAAAAAGTAAATTGCTTAGAATTTTCAAAACTATCCAACAAAAATAATTACAGAATAAGAACAGTAACTATTTTTCCCAGAATTCACAAACAACAATCAAACATCAATATGACACTCAAAGCAACATGATACCATCTAAAAATCAAGCAAATCGTTTTAAGTCCAAATTTCTTGCAAGCAAATCAATTACCATGGCTCTGGTGCCAGTTGTTGGAAGTTATTTTACCAGGATCTTAGATCTACTCACAAGTATGTTGATTTAACAACCTAAATATGAACTTCTAAAACGATAGGAAATTAAACACATAAGAGTATCAGAAATCTTACAGTGATTGCAGCGGAATATATGTCTCCTCCCACTCAGATCTCTAACCCTTGATTCCTTTCTGTAGCAGAGTATAATCAAGATCTGAGCCCGATAGTCCTTCTTTGTTGATTCTGAATTCTACACAGCCTTCCTCACTATGATTGAGGTATTACTTGATGTGTGTGGGCACTACTCTAGCACTTATACATTTCGAAACAGTGAAGGAAGAGAGAGAGAGAGAGAGGGTGGCGGCTCAGAGAGAATTTTCTGAGAGAAAATTCTTTCAGAATAATGTTATGAAAAGGTTGTACAGTTGTGTTCAACTCTGAAGCCTTTGTCTTCTATTTATAGAAGACCACCAAGGGCTATGATTGACATTTGGAATTGAAAAAATCAAAGAGAAAAGGAAGCTAAGTGGCCGGCCTAGGCATTGTGGAAACAAGGCTTGCCACTTTTCCAACTTTCCTTTTCCTACACTGATAGTTTCCTGTTTTGTCAAAAACTGCCAATTCCTTTGTTCAATCACATAAATGTCAAATCTAATTATTTAATAATTAAAATTAATTATCAAATAATATATTGTCATTTATTTTATTAATAATGAAACTAATTAAAGTTTCCTAATTAATAAATATGCCCTTCAAAATCTCTATTTACTGTTTTGCCCTTAATAAGTGATAAATTCTCAAATAGACAAGTCTATCTTGAGAATTTTTAATTGATTAATTAAAATCAATTAAATGGGTCTTACAAGTAATATCATCTCAACTAGTGAGGGGACCATGGGTCTATATATCCGAGCTTCCAATAAGCAGATCTAGAATTTACCACTTAAATTCACTGACTTATTAATTCTTCGTTGAATCCACACATAGAACTCAGAATTGCACTCTTAGTATATAGAATGCTCTATATGTTCCACCATATAGACACATTATTAGTTATCCATTGTTATAATCCTAATGTGATCAATGATCCTTTATATGGATGATTTACACTGTAAAGGGACTAAATTACCGTAACACCCTACAATGTATTTTATCCTTAAAACACTTAACCCTGTATAAATGATATTTCAACTAAGTGAAATGAGTACTCAATCCTTTATCTCGTTTGGTTAAGCTTGAAGGAAATCACCCTTTGCTTACTATTCGCCAGATAGAAGCTATAGATTCCATATTTATGTTAGCGCTCCCACTCAATCGCACTACCGTGTTCCCAAAATGTATGTATTGCCCAGACTAAAGATTAGGCTTAACTAACAAATCAAAGAACACGAATAATACTCTTGAAATTAAGCCTAACCATATCAGGATTTTGATCATGTGATCTAGGATCAACTTATGATATTGAATTGAATAGATGTTTACGGTAAGTTTCAAAATCTAATTCAAAGTTCAATATCGGTCCATTCCAATGCATACTCCATGCATCCAACCTGAGCTTTACTTTAACCTTTGTTCTGGAAAGAACATAACATTTCTCCAAATGTAAGTAAACTCTGTTGTAGATTGTCATATCAGTGAAACCCAGTGTTCTGATAAATCTAGGAATACTTTATTCACATAGTCATGTTTATTTTCCACTGTGTTGACAACACAATAAACATGATCAAGTATGTGAAAAGGGGTTTGGATGAATTTATAAATCAAATAGACAAGCAATTGATTAAGTGAACCAAAACATACACAAGTGAATGAAAAATTACTTCTGTTACTTTATTGATATTGAATAATCTGGATTACATTGAAACAGAGTTTTATTTAGGGCATAAAACCCAACAAACTCCCACTTGCACTAATATAAAAAAAATCAGTACATTTCAATTAATCTTAAATTCTGACGGTGCTTTTCGAATGAAGTTACTGCCAAGACTTTGGTGAATAGATCAGCCAAGTTATCCTGCGTATCCACTTTCTCCACCAGTACATCCCCTCTTGCCACATATTCTCTGATAATATGATACTTTCTTTCTATATGCTTACTTCTCTTGTGGCTCCGAGGTTCCTTACTGTTGGCTATAGCTCCAGTGTTATCACAAAGCAGGACTAGAGGCCTTTCCATTCCAGAACTACACCGAGACCGGTGAAGAACTTCCTAAGCCGGTACAACCTCTTTAGCCGCTTCACCAGCATGACTATGTATTCTGCCTCCATGGTAGAATCCGAAATCGCAGTTTGTTTAGCACTTCTCCAAACCACTGCTCCACCCCCAAGAGTAAACACCATCCCAGATGTAGATTTCCTATCTTCAAGACATCCCTGGAAATCTGAGTCTGTATAGCCTAAGGGATTTAAAGCACCACCCTTGTAGACTAATACATAATCTCTTGTACTCTTTAAGTATTTCAAAATATACTTAACAGCATTCCAATGTACCCGTCCTGGATTTGACTGATACCTGCTCACGATTCCAACTGCATAGCAGATGTCAGGTCTAGTGCATAGCATAGCATACATTAGACTTCCAACTGCAGAAGCATAAAGAATTTTTGCCATGTCTTCTATCTCTTGAGGATCAGTAGGACACTGTTCCTTAGATAGACGGATACCATGTCTAGAGGGCATGTTTTCCCCTTTGGTATTGGTCATGGAAAATCTCTCTAGAACTTTGTCAATGTAAGCTGTTTGAGAGAGAGGAAGGGATCTGTTTTTTCGGTTTCTGACAATCTGAATACCAAGAACATAGGCTGCCTCACCCAAGTCTTTCATGTCGAATTGAGTGTCAAGCCATTCCTTGATGTGAGTCATTTTCTTGACATTCTTTCCAATGATCAAGATGTCATACACATAAAAGTCCGAGAATACTACCAGTACTTGATTTTCCTTGAGTTGGTAAAAACAAGGTTCATCTTCATTCTGATGAAAGCCGTAGGTTTTGATGATCTCATCAAACCTTTTATTCCATGAGCGAGAAGCTTGCTTAAGCCCATATATGGACCTATTTAATTTGCAAACTTTATTCTCCTGCCCAGGAAGAACATAACCTTCTGGTTGCTCCATATAGATGGTTTCTTCAAGAAGCCCATTAAGAAAGGTTGTCTTGACATCCATTTGCCAAATTTCATAATCTAAAGCGACAGCTATGGAGAGAAGAATTCGGATGGATTTGAGCATGGCAACCGGACTAAAAGTTTCCTCATAGTCCACACCTTCTCTTTGGGTATAACCCTTGGCGACCAGTCTAGCTTTGAAAGTTTCGACTTCGCCTCCAACACCTCTTTTCTTCTTGTAGACCCATTTACATCCAATTGGACGAAAATCATCAGGTGGTTCTACATATTCCCAGACTTTGTTCTTTTTCATGGAATCCATTTCTGAATCCATACCGGCTGACCATCGCTTCCGTTGCGGACTTGCCATTGCCTGTTTATAGGTTAATGGGTCATCATCAATACCGTCACCAACGACCATATTGATTTCACCATCCAAGCCATAACGAGATGGTTTTGTAGAAACCCTCCCACTACGACGAGGAGCGGTGACCTTCTGAACAGGAGCTTTAGTAGTAGTTTTCTCAGTTGCTACAACTGAGGGAGTGGGATGTTCCTCTTCTTGAGTAGAAGAAGATGGTACATTTGAAGGAACAGTATCTGTGAGCATTTCCTCTAATACAATTTCACTTTTTGGTTTGTTGTCTTTCATATAGTTATCTTCAAGGAAAGTAGCATTTGTAGAAACAAACACTTTGTTATCCTTGTGACTATAGAATAGTCCACCTCTAGTCTCTTTAGAATTTCCGACAAACATGCAAACTTCAGTTCGCGATTCCAGTTTGCCTTCTTTCTTTCTTAAGACGTGAGCAGGGCACCCCCAAATCCTATAATGGCGTAAACTAGGTGTGCGACCATTCCATAGTTCGACGGGTGTCTTAGGGACTGCTTTAGATGGAACAACATTTAAAATGTCGTTTGCCATTTGAATAGCATATCCCCAGAAGGACGTAGACAGAGTTGAATAACTCAGCATAGACCTAACCATTTCTAAGAGAGTGCGATTTCTTCTTCCTGCAACTCCATTCTGCTGTGGAGTGCTTGGGGCAGTATATTGGGATTCAATTCCAAGTTCAATTAAATGATCTTTGAATTGCATATCCATATATTCTCCACCCCTATCAGTTCGCAAGATCTTTAATGTTTTACCTAATTGGTTTTGAGCCAAAGCATGAAATTCCTAAAACTTTTCAAACGTTTCAGATTTCTTTTGCATTAGGTAAAGAAAACTATATCTAGAGAAATCGTCAATGAAAGTGACGAAATACTCATAACCTCCTCTGGCTTTTACATTCAGCGGTCCGCAAACATCTGAATGTACTAACCGTAGGGGTTCTTTGGCACGCTCTCCCTTTGCAGAGAAAGAACGTTTTGTCATTTTTCCTTCTAGGCAAGACTCGCAGACTGGCAGTTCTCCTAAGACGACATTTTTCAATGGACCGTCTTTGGTTAGCCTATTGAGTCTATCAAAACCTATATGACCTAAACGTAAATGCCATAGATAAGTTTGATCATCATTATCAATCTCTTTTCTCTTAAGGCTTCTAGGTTTAGCTACATTGAAAAGTTCAGTATTTAGTGAGATTTGAGTATCAGGTCTTAAAACATAAAGCCCTCGTTCCATGTTTGCAACACATATATGAAATCCATTACGAGAAATTGAACAATTTGAACTCGAAAAATTCAATATATAAAATTGTGTCTGTAAACATGAAACGCTAATCAAGTTTCTACTAAAATTGGGAATATATAAAACATTCTCTAAAAGTAAAAACTTCTTAGAATTAAACTTGATTCAGGTTGTTCCTCTTGCTTTAACTGATACCAACTCGCCATTTCCAACTTTAAGCTTTAACTCATCTGGGTGAAGATTCTCCCAAGTTTCAAGTAGCTGGAATGAAGAACATACATGGTTAGTAGATCCAGAATCAACAATCCAGGAGGATTTGTCGTTCTCTAAAACACATGATTCAAATACAAAAGCATCACCTTCGTTTGAATTGTCTAGAAGCCTGGGACATTGTTCTTCTTTATGTCCCTTTCCATTACAATTCGCACATAGAACATGATGTCTGATAATTGTACTTGAAGAAGCAGCTTTGTTAGAGCCCTCATGCTTAATCTTCTTCCTCTGATTAAAGCTTGCAATGCCAGGAGGTCTCATTGCAATCAGATTCCGCTCATGGGCCCTTAACTCAGACTCGAGTTTGTCCATGTCGGAGGAGTTAGGATTGTTCAATAAGTAATACAGAACAAAACTGTTATACTCCTGAGGAAGACTATAAAGTATGAGTTTTACCCATTGTTCCTTTGATAAATCAATTCCTAGTAGATTTGCCTTTTGGAATTTCAGATTCATCAACAATAGGTGTGAGTTAATGCAACTACCAGGATGCATTTTCACACTATTGAGTTCTTTTGCAAAGATACTAACTAGGAGTGGATCGGGATGAGGGTTATTCATATTGGCACTACAACATATCAATAAAAGTAAGGTTTTGGTTCTATAAATTCATACACAGGTTCAGAAAACAAATAATCACATATGTTATAAAAATACTAAATCTAACATAGTTTATTTTCTAAGGTTTCCAACGAACTGATACAGTGTCCCGTTTAGGCGAGAGTCAAAGCATCATCCATTGAATAGAGTTGCCAATTCATCTAAAATGTCAAACATTCTAGCAACCTTTTATTCGAACAAGATTGGAATTCAGCGTTGTCCCGTTTAGGCGAGAGTCAAGGCAATTCTATCTTATGAGCTTCTACCATCGTTTCGCATTCTTGTAAGTCTTATACAGTCGCCACCATTAGGGTGGTCATGAACCATATAAAATAAACTTATAAGAATACTTATCTTTCGAGATTAAACGGCGCTAACTTGCTAATGAACGTTCCTCCATTAGGGAGGATTACTCACTAAAACAATAGCTATGTAAAACCAACAATGGAGATCGAATTTCTCTTGATTAAAGCTCATTATTTAACAATGTATTTTGTTTAATCATTTATATTCCATATCTCAATACTGAAATATTACAAATTAAAGTAAGAACTTTAATTAAATTTCAAAAATGGAATAATTTTGAAAAATATCTTATTTAAGTTGTTTAGAAAAATCTAAATACACAACTTAAAATATTCTTCAACCAATGACTTAATTAAATATTACCAATTAAGTAGTAACCACTTAATTTAGAAGATATTCCATTTTAAGTTCCCATATTTATAAAATATCAACTTAAAAAAATATCTAAAGAATCTTAATAACCAATTCCCAAAATTCCTCAACTTAAATTATAATAGGAAATTCAAAAATATTCAAATCTAAGTTGATTTGATAGATTTAACTAAATCTCAACTTAAATAGGAATATTTAATGAAATTATAAAATTAAGATTCAGAAAGAATTTATATGGTTATAATTCCATATTTAATTAAAAACAAGAAAAATACATATAGCTTTCCAGAATATAACTATTCAAACTATGCTTTTCTTAAATTAATTTCAAGGAAGAATGAAATTAATTATGTTGCTAATCAATTTTTTATTAGGTCAAACTAATATAATTAACCTAGCACAGTTATCCAAATCAGGCAAATGGGTCTTCACAATTGGGGTTGTTCATGTGAGGGGAGGCTGGGTCCAGTATGTCGTACCCACTTCTAAGGCTCCCAACTCTCACACAAGGCCCAAAAGAGAGGAATTTAACCTTAAAATGAATAACTGTTATTAATTGAATAGGCTCACTACTAAATGAGCCTAAATAAAATCTATCAGTTATGATATTTTATTTAGCAACAACATCCTATATGTATCGATAATAGAAATTAAACATATAGGCTCACACAGGCATACACATTTGGATGGATCCTATCATGTTGCTAGGTCATACACAGATGAAAGAAGTTTGTAAAAATTACCTGTTACAAATTATTTACTTGATCTATCATCAATTGAACCTTTGGTTAAAATTAGATCATCGGATCTATCATCAAGTTAATCAAGGCAATTTAGATCAAGCAATAATAGGTTTTAGAAAACTTACAAACAATCTAAAACACATACTCCTGCAACAAGGTTAGATTTGGATAGTTGGATGTAGGATTTATTTAATTTTAAACATTTATTTCGAAAATAAAATTAAAATTAAACCTACTATTTTGAAAAATTAGGTTTTGGGTAACCTAAATGTCATTTCAAAATTAAATTGCTAACTTTCCTTCTAAATTTCATGTTATTTAATAAATTAAATAATAAAATAGAAAATGGTAAATACATACCCTTTTTCTTGTTTTACAATTTAATTTAATTAAAAAAAATAACAAAATTTAAAAGTTAACAAAAATACCTTATTTTTTCTTTTAAAATTATCATGATTATCTTGATCTTATTTTAATTAAGGTCAAGTTACCAAAAAAAATTAATATCTGACGTTAAAAAAAATAAAATAATCAAATTTTAAAGGAAATAAGAAAGAGGTAAGCTAAACTTGATTTTTCCTATTTTCAAAATCAAATTACACTAATATTTAAAATTAATTTTAAAAAATTAAAATTAATTTATTTCTGATAATTAGATTTGAAATTTGAAAAACAAAAATCAACATACAAAACTACACAAAAAATCGGAATTTAATTCCATGAAATAGCATGAAAAATCGAAAAAATTGAAAAATTAGATGAACTGTACGGACTGCATGCCATGCATGGCCATCCGCGCGCCTATCTGGGGTGATTGGCCGAGAAATCACGGCGCAGGAAGGCTGCAGGCAGCCATTCCGCGCGCGTGATGAGGTTGCTCGTCACCCCGATTTTTCCAATTTTCAAAAATTCATAACTAATTCAAATTAAATCGAAATCAAGTTCTGTAAAAAAGTAAATTGCTTAGAATTTTCGAAACTATCCAACAAAAATAATTACAGAATAAGAACAGTAACTATTTTTCCCAGAATTCACAAACAACAATCAAACATCAATATGACACTCAAAGAAACATGATACCATCTAAAAATCAAGCAAATCGTTTTAAGTCCAAATTTCTTGCAAGCAAATCAATTACCATGGCTCTGGTGCCAGTTGTTGGAAGTTATTTTACCAGGATCTTAGATCTACTCACAAGTATGTTGATTTAACAACCTAAATATGAACTTCTAAAACGATAGGAAATTAAACACATAAGAGCATCAGAAATCTTACAGTGATTGCAGCGGAATATATGTCTCCTCCCACTCAGATCTCTAACCCTTGATTCCTTTCTGTAGCAGAGTATAATCAAGATCTGAGCCCGATAGTCCTTCTTTGTTGTTTCTGAATTCTACACAGCCTTCCTCACTATGATTGAGGTATTACTTGATGTGTGTGGGCACTACTCTAGCACTTATACATTTCGAAACAGTGAAGGAAGAGAGAGAGAGAGAGAGAGAGAGAGAGGGTGGCGGCTCAGAGAGAATTTTCTGAGAGAAAATTCTTTCAGAATAATGTTGTGAAAAGGTTGTACAGTTGTGTTCAACTCTGAAGCCTTTGTCTTCTATTTATAGAAGACCACCAAGGGCTATGATTGACATTTGGAATTGAAAAAATCTAAGAGAAAAGGAAGTTAAGTGGCCGGCCTAGGCATTGTGGAAACAAGGCTTGCCACTTTTCCAACTTTCCTTTTCCTACACTGATAATTTCCTGTTTTGTCAAAAACTGCCAATTCCTTTGTTCAATCACATAAATGTCAAATCTAATTAATTAATAATTAAAATTAATTATCAAATAATATATTGTCATTGATTTTATTAATAATGAAACTAATTAAAGTTTCCTAATTAATAAATATGTCCTTCAAAATCTCTATTTACTGTTTTGCCCTTAATAAGTGATAAATTCTCAAATAGACAAGTCTATCTTGAGAATTTTTAATTGATTAATTAAAATCAATTAAATGAGTCTTACAAGTAATATCATCTCAACTAGTGAGGGGACCATGGGTCTATATATCCGAGCTTCCAATAAGCAGATCTAGAATTTACCACTTAAATTCACTGACTTATTAATTCTTTGTTAAATCCACACATAGAACTCAGAATTGCACTCTCAGTATATAGAATGCTCTATATGTTCCACCATATAGACACATTATTAGTTATCCATTGTTATAATCCTAATGTGATCAATGATCCTCTATATGGATGATTTATACTGTAAAGGGACTAAATTACTGTAACACCCTACAATGTATTTTATCCTTAAAACACTTAACCCTGTATAAATGATATTTCAACTATGTGAAATGAGTACTCAATCATTTATCTTGTTTGGTTAAGCTCGAAGGAAATCACCCTTTGCTTACTATTCATCAGATAGAAGCTATAGATTCCATATTTATGTTAGCGCTCCCACTCAATCGCACTACCGTGTTCCCAAAATGTATGTATTGCCCAGACTAAAGATTAGGGTTAACTAACAAATCAAAGAACACGAATAATACTCTTGAAATTAAGCCTAACCATATCAGGATTTCGATCATGTGATCTAGGATCAACTTATGATATTGAATTTAATAGATGTTTACGGTAAGTTTCAAAATCTAATTCAAAGTTCAATATCGGTCCATTCCAATGCATACTCCATGCATCCAACCTGAGCTTTACTTTAACCTATGTTCTGGAAAGAACATAACATTTCTCCAAATGTAAGTAAACTCTGTTGTAGATTATCATATCAGTAAAACCCAGTGTTTTGATAAATCTAGGAATACTTTATTCACATAGTCATGTTTATTTTCCACTGTGTTGACAACACAATAAACATGATCAAGTATGTGAAAAGGGGTTTGGATGAATTTATAAATCAAATAGACAAGCAATTGATTAAGTGAACCAAAACATACACAAGTGAATGAAAAATTACTTCTGTTACTTTATTGATATTGAATAATCTGGATTACATTGAAACAGAGTTTTATTTAGGGCCTAAAACCCAACATTTCCATGGTAAGGTAACTCATGTGATGGATGAAGCTACGACCATTTTATATTGTATTGGACTTTGTGTTCATCTTGGCTAGTGTTTTGGTATGTCATTAATGTGCTTAAAACTCATTCCATGAATCAATGAATCATTCTTAATTAGGGTGTAATATTAGAGATACTTTGGCTTATTGTACTCCTTGTAGTAGAGATTTTTCTTTTGTTTATTGTCTTAAGATCGCTAATAGTATTGCTCACTCATTGGAAAAATTAGCTCTTACCTTGGATGATTGTTTTGTTTGGTGGTATGGCTATCTTGTTTTATTAGTACCTATTTTCAGGTTGATTTATTTGTTAGAAAAAATTAATAATAAACCCAAGATCAATTTGTATATAACATGGAACACAATAATAATATATAATAATTAGGTATGCGTACCTGATTGATCCATAACAATTACTTCAATTCAATAGTCCAATACTATCAACTAAGTCTTCCTCCCTATATCTCTAAATTAGAAGCAGTTTATTTATCTGATTATCAAAAGGTATACAATTGTGATGAGACAATATGTATTTATAGAGTTAAGGAGGGGACTTAGCTACATAACCATAGTTGGACTGGGCCTCCTCATCAAAGGCTTCAGTCAACTAGAAAAGCCCACACTTCTGCTTCACCTAGACTTTACTCACAGATGCTAAGCCCATTACCAATTGATCACCAACAATATGGGCTAACACAACAAAGAACTATCCAATCAACCCAAGTTTTAATAAAACCAATAAAAGTTAATGTAAGCCCAAATAAAAAGTCTAACATTCTCCCACTTGGGCTACATTAATTTTAATACATATATATATTATATATCAAAATAATTTTGTTTGAAAACGACTCATGGGTTGAACAACAGGAAAACATTTGTGGCCACTTTAAAAATGATAGTTCTCTGATAGCATCTTAACATACCGGTCCAATTTAACCTTTGATAATGAACTATGACAGTCATATTATTTTTAACTCAACAAAAGACATTCATAATCACAAATACCAAAGTATTAAATCGACATGGTCAATAACTCTAGTAGTGTGGTAAGGAATTATGTTCAACATGAAATCAATTTAAAATAACATAATATCCTTATCAGTCCTTAATTTCACTGATACTGTGATGCTTATTAAATAAGCCAGTGAAATTAAACATACACTACTTAATAAATAAGTCAGTGTCATTAAACTTGCTTAAAAAATTAAGCCAACAAAATATCATTGTCATTAAGCAAATATACTTAAAATACAATGATCAAAACAAGATATGAACTACATGCTTTCAATTCAATTATTCTCGAGAATATAACAAAGCCTAACGGAAAGCATAAACATCCAATAATCAAAAAAGTATTGGCCCACAAAGTAGTTCATAACATCAACAAGTAAATTACATATAAATGTAATCTCAAAAGATAAAACAAGAAACTCCCACTAACCCAAAGGAACAAAAGATTATAAAATACTCATATCGATAACATGTTTATCAAACAATATGGCACTTAATCCTTTGGTTAGAGGATCTATAAACATCAACTCGGTCTTTCAATATTCTATCACAATGTCTCCTTTCTTGACCAAGTCTCTAACAGTGAGATACTTTATTTCCATATATTTGGAAGCACTACTAATCTCATTATTCTTTGAAAAGAAAACAACAATATTATTATCACAATAGATTAGTATATGAGAGGAAATAGGATCAACTAGTCGTATCTCTAAAATTAAATTCTTTAACCATAAAACTTGCAAAGATGCCCCATAACATACGACAAATTCAACATAAATAGTAGATGATGTGATTAAAGTCTATTTAACACTTTTTTCGAGAAATAGCAGCACCAAGAAAAGTAAAAATATAGCCAGAAGTTGACTTTAAATCATCTACATAACTACCAAAATCTGAATCTGAATAACCAACAACTTGAAGATTGTCGACATGCTTATACATAAGCATAAAACTCTTTGTTCTTTGCAAATACCTCAAAACTTTCTTGGCTGCAATCCAATGATCATGGCTAGGATCAGATAAATATCTCCCATGAACATCGACTATGAAACCAATGTCAGGTCTAGCACAAACCTAAGCATACATCAAGCTCCCTATTACACATATGGGATATTCTTCATTGCTTCTTTTTTTAAGTCGTTCTTGGGACAATGTTGCTTAGTAAATTTGTCCCTTTCAGAATAGGAACGAAACCAACCTTACATAAATTCATGTTAAACCTTTTGAGCACACGATTAATGTAAGTTTCTTGAGGTAAGCCAAGAAATTTTCGATTCTTATGATGATGAATCTCAATCTCCAAAAGATGCATTTCCAAGATCCTTCATATCAAAAATGGTAGACATAAAAATTTGGGTCTCATTTAGTAATGACAAATTACTGCCGGCAAGTAAAATATCGTCCACATAAAGAATAAGAAAAATATGATGCCACTGATCTTCATATAATTACACTAGTCAAACTTGTTCTCAATGAAACCAAACAGTGTCATAACCTTATCAAACTTCAAGTACCACTGTTGAGATGCTTGTTTGAGACTATAAATGGATCGTTTCAATTTGTAAACTAAATTGTCATTTCTATTTTCCTCGAAGCTTTCAGGTTGAGACATATAGACTTGCTCACTCAATTCTCCATTCAGAACAACAGTTTTAATAACCATTTGATGCAACTCTGAATCAAAGTGCGTAACTAAATCTATAATAATTCTAAATGAATCTTTAGTGGAAACAGGCAAGAAAGTTTAAACGTAATCAATACACTCTTTGAGTAAAGCCTTTTGTCACTAAACGTCCCTTATTTTTGAAACCATCAGGTAATAGAACTAACTTCCACACATTATTTTTGTCCATGAAATTAATCTCATCATCCATAGCTTTTATCCATTTTGAAGAATGTGGACTATTAACTGCTACACTATAAGTGACAGGATCCACAAAATGACCAGTATCATATTCTCCTTCTCCAAGGCAAACAAAATTAGTATGACATTTTGTTGACTTCTTTTGTCTTTGAGATCTCCATAGAAGAGGTACTTCTGTAATAACCTCTATTTGTTGATCATCATTTTGAATGACATATTCCACAATTGGATTTCTCCGATAATAAGACCCTCATCAACAACAAAACCTTCTTCAATAATAGGTTCTTCATCAATAATAGGACCCTCGTCATCTTAGACATTAGGAGCAATATATTCATCAGCAATGGGAGCGTTATCAACTAGAGTAAGAATAAGACTGCTATTATTATCATCTCTTGAAAAAGACATAGAATAAAAATTCCTTTAGATGACTCCCCCATTTCAAGAGATGTTGAAGGAATATTTTTAGCAACAATGAATTCAAGAAATTTAGCAGTCTGAGATTCAAAAATCTGCGTACCACGAGTAGGACAATAAGAGTGATCGCCTTTTGAGTGCATTGGATAACCAATGAAATAACAGCGAACTGTTCTTAGATCTAACTTTTTCAAATTAGAATCATAAATCCTTATTTAAGCTGGACAACCCATACACGAAGATGATTCAGACTAGGCTTTCTTCCAATCCACAACTCAAAAGGATTTCAGGAACAGATTTACTTGGAACACGATTTAAAAGATAAATTGCAGTCATAAGTGCTTCACCCTATAAAAACTCTAGAAGATTTGATCTACTCATCAAGCATCTAACATATCCATGAGAATGCGATTTCTCCTTTCAACAACGCCATTGTGCTCAACTGAACCTAACATAGTGTATTGAGAAACTACATTATTTTCTTGAAAATATTCAACAAAAGGCCCCATATGTTGTTTAGATTCTTTATAACAACCATAATATTCTCCTCTGCAATCAGAATGAACAAATTTTATGACTCTTCACAATTGTTTCTCAAGAAAAGATTTTGAGTTTATCAAACACGTTGGATAGTCTTTGATCAGGTAGGTGAGGCCATAAGAAGAAAAAACATCGATAAAAGTTATAAAATACTTATTTCTACACAACGTGGTGGAATAAGGTCTACTGATGTAAGTGTGGATAATCTCTTATAAAGAGTGACTATAGTTAGCAGTCTACTTTCTAATTTTAGTCAATTTTCCATAAGTATAATCAGCAAAAGTATCCCAACCGAAAATATCAAGAGGAGGAAGAATTTTAGCTCTAATTAATCATTCAAACTTGTTTCAAAAATTTGACCCAATCTAAGGATGTTACCTTAATATGAGAGGGGAAGTTAAAGGAGCCAATGACAATTTAAAAGACCATCAGAATAAAAAAAAAAATCACTAATCTAGAGTCAAACATAATGTCAACATTATGATTGGCAAAAGGAAAAGAATATCATTATTTAACCAAAAAAAAGGAAGCGAAATTGAATTCCTCTTAAAAGTAGGAACAAAGAAAGTACTGTTCAAAACAATTTGAACACTACACTGTAATTCAAGAATAAATGTACCAACATAGATAACGTCAACTCCAATATAAGTGTCCACTTTAAGCTTTGACTCCCTCTCACTTGGCTTTCTGAGATCCTTTAGCCCCTGGTTGTGGTTGCTTCTTTTCATATTTTCTTTATCCTTTGTTGGACTTGAGTTGAGAAACAAAGTGAGAAGATCCATTCTTCTCATTTTATTAGCTTGCTTGTTTCAGCTACCCACTGAGAAATTAGGTCACTAAAACTCCATACTTTATTATAAGTGTTCAGGCTATCTTGATAAAGCTAAAAGAGGCAGGAAGTTCATGAAGAACTTGAAGAATGGTGTAAAAGCTGGGAAGAGGAATATTATGATCTTTCAACTCGGACTGAACATTAATAATTTTCAGAATAAAACCTCGCACTCCTTTGATTTATCATACTGAATGGTTGTCATTTCATTCATAAGATGTCCAGTTGTGGCATTTTCACTAGTGTCAAATAGTTTTTCTACTGCTTTGAAAAACTCATTAGCATTTGTGGTGTTTGGCAAACCACTAAATGAATGTTTAAGAATTGAACTTTTCATAGCAATGAGACTAAGATGATTTGAATTTTTTCATTGTGCATGAAGATTTTTTTTTTTTAGGCAACAATGCTGATATTAGTAAGATCAGCAGATTTTTCTTCTCAAAGGCATAAGTCCAAATCTATTATGCCTAAAGTAACTTTCACATCTTGTTTCCATATCTTAAAGTTGGAAGCATTCAGAATTCAGATGAAAACGTTATTGTTGTTCGCAGAAAGGACACAAAAAAAATTCAAAAATTAAGACTTGATCAAGCTATATGAGCTAAGCAATTAGAAAATATTGTTGAGTCAACTGGTCATTATAAACTCTCCTTTGGGGTGAGAATATAACACACACATGATCTATCTTCATGAAGTTAACAATAAAGAAAAAAATACATATCAATTAAGAATTTATTACCTTTGGGCAATAAATTTCTTAAATAATATATATTAATTCAAACTGAAAATAATAATAAATATATATATATTTAAATTATTACCTTTGGGCAAATAATTAAAATATACACATTTAATATTAACTCACTTCATGGAATGTGAACTAATATATATAACTACTATCTTTGGGCAAGTAATTATACATATAGTCAACCAAAATAAATATGTTCTACAACATATGAAATTTGGTAAAAAAAATCATTGAAAATTTAATAATTTTCAGCCAAATTTCCAAAAAGTTATATATTAATTGCTTGTAATATATTGATAATAAATAATAAAGTGTCCACCATAACACATTATTTTTACATCAAACAATCAAGTTTTAAAAATTTTAGAACAACAAATAATAAAAAGATGTGAAATAAAGAGAATTGGTGGAGATTATATAGTTAAGATAAATTATATACGAGAGTGACTATGTTATATGGAACAAGAAGAAACCCAAAAAAATTTCTATGATTTACAGATTTCGAAAAATCATCAAAAATTATTTTTAATAATTTTTTAACTGCATAATTATCATTAAAATAATTATTATTATTAAACGGAGTCAAAAAATTAATTATAAATCACCCAAAAATCAAAAATTAAATTCTAATAATGCTGGAAAAAAGAATCGTCAAAAACACAGTTACAAAACTACCTCACTCTCTCTCACTCTCCGGCAGCCGTGAGTGGGCTTTGTCCCAGCAGGTTGTCTTCAACCTCCAGCAGCTTCCATGGCTGCAACACGGATCTTGAGCGACCCAGTTCAGACCCGGTCGGGTCGTAATGAAATTTCGGCCAAAAAGGTAACAAAACAGACGGAAAAAATAGGATTTTGTTCGGTTTACAATTTCTAATAGATCTACGATATTAATTTCATGTAACAACACATAAACTTAGGTAAATCTAATCTAAAACAAATCCGAAAACTAAAGAAGAAAGTAGCCCGAATATGTGATCCAATTCAGAAATTAAACGTGTAGAAACATTATAAATTAGTTGGTAATGAGATTTGCACCATCAATTTTAGTGTAGAAACAATTGAATCAAAAAACCCAAATTTAATTTCGTAAAGAAAAATATAAACCCTTAAAGTTTAATCTTAAAATTCTCCTAATTTACTCAATAATTGTATGCAAGTAATATATCAAAAGAAAGAGAATTTAATGAGGAATAAAAACCCTAAACTTTTAAGATTGAAAAACAAAAAATTCAACATAAAATAATAACGAAATCAATATGTAATTGAAGAAAATTAACATATACATATTAATTGTTATACAAATTATAGGTTCTAAATCATATACAATAGGCAATCTGATACCACATGTTAGAAAAAAATTAATAATAAACCCAAGATCAATTTGTATATAACATGGAACACAATAATAATATATAATAATTAGGTATGCGTACCTGATTGATCCATAGCAATTACTTCAATTCAATAGTCCAATACTATCAACTAAGTCTTTCTCCCTAGATCTCTAATTCAGAAGCAGTTTATTTATCTGATTATCAAAAGGTATACAATTGTGATGAGACAATACGTATTTATAGAGTTAGGGAGGGGACTTAGCTACATAACCCTAGTTTGATCATCAAAGGCTTCAGTCAACTAGAAAAGCCACACTTCTGCTTCACCTAGACTTTACTCACAGATGCTAAGCCCATTACCAATTGATCACCAACAATATGGGCTAACACAGCAAAGAACTATCCAATCAACCTAAGTTTTAATAAAACCAATAAAAGTTAAGGGGTTTTTTCAGTTATATACAAAAATTGTAAAATATTTATGGAAATAGCGTTAGTCAAATAAATATATTGTACGGAGGTATTTTTACCGAATCACAACATAAAGCCCACTAATATTAGAAAAAACAAAATAAGAAAAGAAACTGATTGAGATAACGTTTGAATTGATTTCTTTTTTTTTTTCAAATATAAAACCATCCATATATATTTCTTTCCTTTTATTTTTATTTAATATTTTTATAGTCAGTTAATTATTATTTACAATAATAACTTTTTTTTATATATATTATTAGAAAAATAAAAAAAAAAATACATTTGGATAAGCTTGAAATTTATTTTAAAAATTTATTAGTTGCCATATAATAAGATAATTTACCATATTCTATTTTGTATACTATAAAGTAACATTTTTTTTTTCAATCAATACATATTTTCAGTCACTTAATAGTATTTATATATGAATTGTTATTAGTATTTTGATTGACCAAGAAAAAAAAAAACATTTAAGCTACTTTAAAATTATAACTAAAAAAGTGTATTTAAACTTTTAGTATATTATTGAATAACTTTTAAATATAAAATCATAAAATAATTTATAATAACCATAAAGTTTGTTTGTAATTAAATTTTGTTTAATTTATAGTTCAATTACTTTTTGATAATAGAATATAAAAAAATTAAAATGTTGCTTTTTAATTTCGATCATTTTTTCTATTGATAATAAAAAAAATATATGTTTCTCACATATTAAAATGACCATCTTAAAAAATAAGATCCAATGATATTACTTGTGAGAAACAAATGAGTATTTTTTTTTAGAATCTTATCAAAATTACACTGAAAAAAAAGCTTATATTTTAGTTACTTTTAAATATAAATTAACACATTACTTTTTAATAACTTATCAAACTAGTTGGTAAATTAAACTTTATTTACATTGAAGTTTGATCATTATTTACATTGAAGTTTGATCATTATTTTCTTAAATGAATATAGTTTTAGTGTACAAACAATCATTAATATGGTTAGAATTTTTTTAAAAAAATTTAGTAGAAAAGAAAAAAAAAATAAGAGAGAGAAAAATATACATTATAATAATAGTTTATCTTTTTATATAAAAAAAATATTACAAAAAAATAAAGAAGAATAATGAAAGAAGGGAAGCAAATTAATGAGAAAAAGTATGAATATTTAGCTGTCTAGAAAATCGGTAGTTGTACCGAACATTGAACCACCCTCCTTTTATATTGATGATATTAAAATGTTGAAGGCTATTGTTAAGAATATTTTGAAAATTTTGTTAGGTATTGTAATTTTCTCAAAAGTTAATATAAACCCAAATAAAAGATCTAATATTATTGTCTTGACATTCTTTTTTCTTACGAAGTTTTCGCTGAGTTTAATTTTAAAAAGATTAGTTTCAGAAAAAAAAAAATTATAACATTTTCATGATAAATAATTTTTTTAATTAATATATATAATAAATAATATAATGTTTTTTTTTTATTATTGACAAAGACCTACGTTAATTAACTACTGCACTTGCCGGATTTCCTTTTGAATCATTATATGAGTGAGTTTATATATAATCAAGAATTAGAATATGTATACAATTTTCTAAACATATACTTAAGTTTGACTTTTTTTTCTTTAATGGAATCAAGTTTGAATCTCACTGTAATATTATATACGTGAACTAAATTTTGGGCTGTTTTAAGTGTTGCATGGTCAAAATTTCTGGATATGGATATCATAATAAAACAGTATTATTAACTAATTTTAATTTAAAAAATCATCCCTTTAATTTTATAATATGGTCAATCATAGTGGGAAGAAGTCAAATGGTTCCCTAATGACCCATGTCACATGTAGAGACAAGTTAAAGAATCCATGCAATGCAAAACAAATCCTGTGACATGCATATTACATATGTTTGTAAAAGTATTAATTTAATTTTATAACTAATTAAAAATTAATAATGATCAATGATAAAAACTCAAGTAGTATAAATATTGAAATGAAAGTAATGTTATGATCTAGTGATTCTGTGAAATTGTATATCGGAGCTATAAGGACCAAGACTGAGAGGTGGCCAAAATAAAGAAAAAGAAAATGAGGGGCCAAGAGTCTTTGGCCTTGACCGCCTTCTAATTGAATCGGATTGAGTAAGTTTTCTATGTTTAATTCTTATTTAGCACTTATTTTAAATGGTATTATTTGTGGAGTTTGTTAGTTGTGAAATTCTGATGTTATCCTAGAACACGGCGTTTGGTTGGGAGGGATAAAAATATAGGAATGGGAATAGAAATGAGAATAGGAATGGAATGGAATAAAATTTAAAATGCATAAAAAAAAATTGATAAAAAAATTATTCATTTTTTTTTTCTTGTTACATTAGAATGATCATTCCTTTCTTTTTTAAAATGGAATAGCCATCAAATACTTTAAAATGTAACCAAACAAAGGAATGGAATAAAAATTGTTTTATTTCCATTTCATTTTATTTTATTACCTCCAACTAAACGCCACCTAAGTGAAGTTTAGTTGGGAAGAATAAAAATATAAGATAAGAATAAGAATGAGAATATGAATAGCAATAGAATGGAATAAAATTTAAAATGCATACAAAAATTGATTAAAAAAATCATTAAATTTTTTCTCTTGTTACATTAGAATGGTCTTTCTTTTTATTGAACTTCAAAAATAAAATACTCATTCCATCAAAATGATAGAAATTAGAATAACATTTCAATATACTTTAAAATACAACCAAACAATAATAAATAAAATAAAAATTATTTTCTTTCCATTTTCTTTTTAGCGGTTCACTTAAAGGTGGTGCTTTTCAAAGGCTATTACCTTTAAAAAATAAATCTTTGGCTTGCATATATGACAAGCCTTAGTTATATATGATTCACAAACTATTATCAATTAGTATTTATATCATGTATCACAAGAAGTAGTGGTATATCATTAAGTTGTGCATTTCAATATTGAATTTTCTAAATAATATAAAATACTAGACATTTAACATTAAAAAAAAAAAAAAAAAAAAGAGGAGATATTTTTATAAATTAGAAAATATATATATAATTGTATGAAATTTTAAATATTTTTACTATTTATGAATTTTTATTTACGAAAAATAAGAACTATTGATATTTTCATGCTTTTTTTGTATTGTAATATTTTTTTTTTTGTTATTTATATATTGTTTTTATGTTGTTTTTGTTATTTTTATGTAATTTTTAATTATTTTTTTTAATAAAACATTGTAAAATTATAATTAAAAAATAAAAATCATAAAATTGAAAAAAAAAAAATTGTAAGAATATAAAAAGAATTATTTAATCATAAAAATGTTAAAAAATTTTGTCAAAAAAATAGTTTGTGTAAATTTTCCCAAAGAAAAAAAAACCAACTATATATTAGAATCCCCATAGCTATAATGCTAATTACTAAGCATCTTAGTTATTAAATAATAATGTTTTTATTTTTTACTATTCTCATTTCTTATTATTTTTTATTAGGGTGAATACTATTTTAGACACTGTGTTTTGCAAAAAATTATTAATTGGATCTTCTATTTTGTTAAATGACAAAATAAACTATGTATTTTCCAAAATAGTACAAATAGGACTCTGAACTAATTTTTTATCAAAATAAAATTTAATAATAATCCGATCTAAAAGTATTATGATAAAATTGTTTACATTTTTTGTAACTATTTGTGTTAAGAATTATCTTCAAGTTAATTATATTAAAAAAAAAATTGTCAAAAATTAAGCTCAAGGTCCTATTTTTACCATTTTGGAAAATACATGGTCCATTTTATCATTTAACAAAATAGAGGGTCCAATTGGTAACTTTTGTAAAACACATGGTCCAAAATGGTATTTACCTTTTTTACTACGTACTACTTTTCTTGACCATCACTTTTCTTTTGGTGTGGTTGTGTTAATGTTTTATTTTTTTGGCATAGTTATTAAACGGGTGATATTTAATACATGAGTCTTGATACGACACGAATATGACCCACAAACACAAATAGCAATCCTGGATATCCCTTCCCATACATATGTATTTTGCCTTACTAAATTTCTATTTTTGATTATTAAAACTTCATTACCTTTTCTTTTTTTTCCCTTCATATTACTAAGAAGGGTGTACCACTCTTAATTTAGAAAGACTATACGATTAAATCAATGCCAAATGTGAATAAATGTGATCATTATTCATTTAAACAACACACCTACATCAGTTTTAATTATATCTTAATTTAATCAACTTATAATTAGGCCTAGTAATGAAATATGAGGTGTATGTTACCCTTTTTGTGATTATAGTTTGTTTGTAGCTATTTAGTACACAACCTATAAACAAAATGAATATATCTAATCTAGCATACCAGCTACAACAATGACTTTCAATAAATGGACTCATCTGAACAAATACTAGTATTTTAATTCGTAATTAAGTCCTCATAACAAAAATAAATAAATCCTTTTCCAATGTATAATAATAATAATAATCATAATAATAATAATAATAATAATAATATGCATCAGCAAAGCAAGTCAAATTAGAGTGAAAGTGAAATGAAACAGATTATATCATAGTATTAATTGAACAAATACAAAAGTATTGGATTGGATGGTTTGGTTGGGCTAATTAGCCGTCCTTGTCCTATCAATATTAATTATAAGCCTTCTTCTGACTTGTGAGTCACCTCAGAGGTTTTATATATTCCTTTAATGTAATAATATTAAATAGTCTGTGACTTGAGAACTCTCTTAAAAGGAAAACATCAGTTTATTATACTCAATGTTACTTTGGAAAAAAAGGCAAACCCCTATTTACAGACACAAAAATAATAGTAGTATTAATCCATAACTTGTTTGATTACTTCTTGAACTTAGCTTGAGGAAAGACCAAAGCTTCTGCTTTGATTTTCTGGTGAAGACTTCTTCTCTTTGTGCAAGACTATTATATTAGGCCACTGTCAGGGGTTTGGAGGCAGAGATTTGGAAAATTTTTACAAAAATGAAAAACGCAATTCTTCCATCTGTAACCACACATTATGATTTTGGTAATGACCCATTTGGGAGTATTGGAGCATTTTTCATTCTTTTTAGTGTTTAGTTATAGCTTCGATAATGATTTTTTTTTCTTTTTTTTGTTTGTTTGATATGTTTCAGGTAACTTTAATTATGATCTCCAGATGTTTAGTGACATTAATCCTCAAAACAGTTTTGGGTTTTGCATGGATACTATTCCCAGCTTGGACAATTACAATCACACAAGACTTGAAGACTATTCCTTTCCCTTTCAACCATCATCTCTGCTCACCTATCCTCAACAAGGTTTAAACATTTTTTTTTATTTCTTATCTTTTCTGTCCTTGTTAACCACCCTTTTCAGAAAACTTAAAATTAAATCTAATATATACTATTTTGACCAACATACTGTTCTTCTATAGCTTTTCCATCCAACATTTTGAGCTGTGATGTCATTGATAATAGCTCTGATCATCACCAGCAGTCAAATATCTTCCTTGGCAAGAAGATTTTGGCTCCACAATTTGAAGTGGTATATGTTAATCTCTTCCTCCACTTAGTTTTTCTTTTTATAACCTAGCCAATGAATGAATGGCATCCCTAATTTTTTTTTTTGAAGGATTTTCATACTATTGAAAGGAGAAGGAAACGTCCAACTGAAGATAATGCCATACACTTTCCCAGAAGTAGCAGATGGGAGTTGCATAGTGACAAAAGAAATAAAAGAAACAAAGTGACAAGAAATGACCAAGAAGCAATGCAAGAGCACAAGGTGAGTTAATATTAATAATAATATGATTTATGGGATAATCCTTTATCAAGCTTAATAAGCTTGGAGAATGAGACATAAAAAAAAAAACAATTATTTATACATATGGCCATTTGAAACAGAGCACTAAATGGGATTTTGCAATATTTAATTTACAGTTGGGGATGCCTACAAAGAGGAGCCAAAAGCTCAGTGACAAAATCACTGCCCTTCAAAAGCTGGTTTCCCCCTATGGCAAGGTATTTGTGCCATTTTTTTTTCATGTTTACTAATTTGAATCTCAGTATGTTGTTGAAAATCATAATATATATTTATGAGAAGATGAATAAATTTAAATATTGAATCTAAATTGAATTAATATTGTAGACTGACACTGCCTCAGTTCTTCAAGAGGCTTCCCTATATATCAAGCTTATTCAAGAGCAAATTCAGGTACATATTTATATCACTCTAAGAATACTTGCATAATATACACACCTACATATATACATATATATGTTATTCATTATTTATATATGCCTTGTTTTTTCTTCATGCAGAACCTTTATAGGATGATGAGTAGCCCATGCGAGAGTATAAGAGTCTCTCAATCACAGGTATAGACATTGGGCCAAACACGTTTTACTATATACATATTTATTCATATATATAAATTGACTAGCTTTATAATATGTATATATTTTTATTTTATATGAAGTTTATTATGCTCACCTTTTTTTTGACAATAGAATTATGAACAGGGAAGTGGGAAAAGATGGCTAGATTTGCGAAGTAGAGAGCTTTGCTTGGTTCCGGTCTCATTTACCAAGGCAGTGGCGTTGGACGATCCAATTGATAAATGTTCAACCTACAAACATTAGTTCTTAATTATTAGATATTTAAAAGAAGAAAATAACCCATTCATAGGCACACACATATATCCAATTATTATTGCCAATTTACATTATATATTTATTATACTATTTTCTCCATTTTTTTTAAGCTAGAGAACATATTTTACATGTTATATATATACATAGTACTTTTCTTAAATATGTATTATTCAAAGAGGAAGTTTGAGTGAATCTCTCTTTTGCTTAATCAGATTATTATTATGATGATCATGATTAGAGTCCAAAATTTGATTATGGTATATACTCTTGTGTCAAACTTTGACTTTTGAGTTAAACGTGCATAGCTTCAACTGGAGAAATGCTCACACGTTTGGTGTACATGATGAAAGAAAATATATTCATGCACCTACCAAAACCTTGTATAATATAATGTAAATATTCATATAAAAATTCATCTTCACAAATTCTAACGAAAAATGCTAAAAGGCAACTGTGCTTAATTCCAACACTTAATAGCAATGCTCTATTCAAACACTATCATTTAACAAAAAATAAAAAATTAAGTTCGTACACTGCTGTTTGCCAAATTGGTCTAACACCACAACTTTATTGAGAGAGTTGACGCCATCTGTGATATTTTTTTTTTCTTTCCTTCCAATATTTTTTAAATTAAGCATTTTCAAAGCAAATGGAAAATGATAGCCGGAAAAAAAATTAAATTTTGAGTAAAACAATGCAACATTATTCGTTTTTTTTTTTTGAAAGGACAACATTATTCTTAATTATACTTTATTTCATAGTGAGAAGGGAACCATTTAAAATGAAAAGAAAGAAAGAAAAGAAAAAGTAATATCACATTATTTCATTGTCATAAAAGTTATTCTTATTCTCAAATATCCTGTGGTTGAAAAGCGGAATTAGATTTCGAGATTGGGCCGAGCCCATGTTATGACCCAGCCCAAATAGCATCGTACAGCAAATCGGGTAAAGCGCCTTTTGCGTGAAGCGCATGACAACTTCATGTGCGGTGGCATCATTTCTCCCTCAAGAGGACAGGTGGCGCAACGTGACCAGATCAGCTCTAAATCAGAGCGATCGATCACCGTTGGATTAGCTAAAAAGCAAAGGAGAACTCCACAGTCCACATTTTCAAGTCACAGCCCTTCTTTTTCTCTCTTCTCTACACAAACACACACTCATTTATCCATCTTTATCGTCCCCTTTCTTTCTCTCTCTCTCTCCCTCCCTGTCCTGAAGCCCTAGATTTTCTCTTCCCGATATTCTCTCGTCCAAAATGGTGAGTACTTTTTGCTAATTTTCTTCTGTATTTCTCTACTGTTTTAACTTTCATGCCCATTTTTTTTTATTTCATTTTATCTCGTTCTAGTGTTCGATCTATGAAAGTCATCGCTCGATTTGGATGAAATTGGGGTTCTTATGTAATGATTGAAAAGTCCTTCGTCTTGATATTGTTGATCGGTGTGGATTTTTTTTTTTTCAGAAAAAGCGTCTGATTCTCCGATCGGTGCTACTTAATCCGATTGATTGGTCACAAAGTGATTTATATATTTTTATCAGATGTATTTGCATGCTCATTTGAGTACGTGTCTATGGATCCGCAATTTTATGATATTTTTAAGATGAAATTTGATGATTATATAAATTGCTACCTATCACGTTTTGATTTTTGAAGAGCTTTGACCCAAATGGGGTAAACTCAGATGTGATTTTTGGCATATTATATACATATCATGAGATGATTTTGTTTTTGAATCATATTCCGCGATCATGGATAAAAAGGGTTAATAAAAGATATGGATCTCAGTTACCTAGATTGCTCATCAAGTTTTCGTTATTATGAGGTTTTCGTTTGTCCGAAAGTCTTTGTTTTGAAGTGGGTTTTCACTGAAGATTCAAAATTTAATCACTGATTGTTGGCTTTTATTTATTGTCTAGGCAAACGCTGCATCAGGAATGGCTGTCGATGATGACTGCAAGCTCAAGTTTCTAGAGCTTAAGACAAAAAGAAGTTATCGTTTCATTGTCTATAAGATTGAGGAAAAGCAAAAGCAAGTTATGGTGGAAAAGCTCGGTGAACCAGCTCAGAGCTATGAGGAGTTTTCTGCTCTCCTTCCGGCCGATGAATGCCGATACGCTGTTTATGACTTTGATTTTCTCACTGAGGAGAACGTACCAAAAAGCAGGATTTTTTTCATTGCATGGTAGTAAAATGAAACCTTTGGCGATTTCAATTACTCATTTCTGATTTGATTTATCAGTATGCTGTTTATGTTCTTGAAACCCTTCTAAGGTTTGTCTTTATTGTCTATGATTAAGGTCCCCTGACACAGCAAAGGTGAGAAGCAAGATGATTTATGCTAGCTCCAAGGACAGGTTCAAGAGAGAGTTGGATGGAATTCAGATTGAGTTGCAAGCAACTGACCCATCTGAGATGGATATCGATGTTATTAAAAGCCGCTCTGGAAAAGCCTGAAAATTGAAAACTATGCAATTGGAGAATCCTCCTTACTATCTGGTTTCCTTTTTTTTTTCTTCTTCTTTTTGTTTCAATGTGAAATGTCTATAGCGTATGAGACATGAATTTGTGTTTTACTATTAATATTGGGTTTATGACGTGATTTGTAATGTGGATTTGTTCGTGCCTCATTTGGGTTTGATATACAAACTAATATCATGTGGTGGCTTATTGGGAACCAGTTTGCATATTATACGGTAGCTTTTGCTGTAGTTTGCTACCTGTAAGAAAGAGGTTGAAATTTAACTTTCCTTCCTCATCAGAAATTTATTTCATTTTTGGTTTTGCGTGGAAATTGATTGGAACACCTCATTGCTTGAACAAAATTTATGAATTCTAGTTTTTTAGTCCTATAAAACTTGTCTTATTATCCTATGCTTCTAATTTCCTACCCCAAGGTATGTTATATGATGAAAGTAGGGTATTTAGGAAGCTACAAAGACCAGATTTCTTAACTGAAGTACTTAACCGTTTGACGTTATTGTCCTTTTTTTAGTCATTTGTTAATCTTGTCTGCTTACCCCACGTACGCATTAACAACGCTTGTATATTATTAGGCACAAAATATGTCAAACAATAATTGGAAGTAATTGTCAATTTTATAATAGCTAAAATGTTTATTTCTTCAAAAAAAAATAAAAAGGTTGTTTTGGTAACGGTGGCCGAAAGAGAACAATGGATTTGCCCCATGTTTCTTTAATCATTCCATCGTGAAGAACGCATGTGACCCCTGTTTTTTATGTGCGTGTACCGGTTTAAAGCTACCAATGATAAAAGCAATATAAAATAAGGTAAATCATACGTCTTGTTGATGGGTTTTGCTACAGTTTCTCTAGTTAAATTAACAGTTAGATGATTGAACTCAACTTCTAGCATGACCATAATAAAATGAAGCTGGAAAATGACTGGTGTGCAAGACAACGATTCAACGAATTACTATAAAAAGTCACTATGAGACAGAAGTTAAATGTCAAAACTATCTTCTTTTCTAAGCAGATTCCTGTTCGAGATAAAGCTATATCTGTAAACGAATAACTATAAAAGTTCCTATTCACCTAAACAACACAAAGTCAACACTTCACAAATGAACTATATAGATTAAAGATAACCATTCCCAACGACCGAAAGTTTTTTCTCGAGATGTAATTTTCCTGCCAATTGTAGTGAAAGCTTCTCTCTAAGAATCAAGGCAGACTTGTCAGCGGATTCGCATGTTAATTGTCGGTAGCCTGAATCATGATGATGAGACAATGGCACATCATCTTGCAAATCATCTTCCATATCTATAACAATGTTGTGGAGTATGCAGCAAACAAGAATGATTCTCGGCAATCTATGCTTATCAGGCTTCCACATAACTCCATGAATTATCTTCCAAGTCTCCTTCAACCTTGCTAATGCCCTCTGTGCCACCATTCGTGTAGCGGAGAGCCGTTTGTTAAACTCGGACTGAAAATCTGGTGGGCCTCGTCTACGGTATGGAGTAAGCAGCCATGGCAAAAGAGGGAATGCTGTATCTCCTACTAAATATTCTCTTATCTCGGTTCCATCTTGAAGGGTTAGCTTCTTGCCATTCAATCTTGTCTCCTCTTCAGACATTTTGAAAAACCCTGAGCTTTCAAGCACAACAGCATCACTAAAACTTCCAGGCCATCCGGCAATTATGTCCCTGAATCTCATTTCAGGGTCAACAATTGCTTGCAAGATCATGCTGCAGTTTTTCTCACAATCAAGCCACACATCATTATGTGGATCAGTAGTAGGCAGAGTCATCATGATGTGTGTGGTGTCAATTGCACCACAACAATTTGGAAGACCGCGTATTTTTTCAAAGTTGGCCTTTATCTTTTCCATCTCTTGTTCACTTGATGGCCAACAAAGATGGTGAAGCCCTCTTTCTTCCATTGCTTCCACAAATCGCCAAGTCAACTGAGCAACCGTAGACTGATTCATTCCAAATGACTCGCCGACACTAGATAACGATTCACCAGAGCTCAGCCTTCTTAGAGCAACAGCTACTTGATCATTTAAAGACAGATGCTTACCATTCAAATCACTGAAGTTTGATGCCTTAGCCTTCATATCTTCCTTTACAAGTGAGCAGATGTAGTTGAATGTCTTTCTTGAAATTTTGAAAACAGATTCAAATGTCACTGGATTCTTTAATTGAGATGATGGCCCTGGAAAGCAAAACATACAAAATCACCACACTTATCTATATCTGTGTCTATAGAGTATTTATCTCAGTTGACAGAAAAGGCAAACTTATGCTACATAAGGATATAAATCTTTGTTGCAAGGGAGTTACAGTCTTAACTTTCAGCAGACACAAGCCACCAGATCAAAGTAGTTTTTAACTTGTAACACATATGAGACTAGAACTATGAACCATAGTCGATACAACAATATTCAACTACCTCTTCAACAACGAAATCAAAATAGCTTTTCTGTTTCATAAAATAGATTTCAGTAGGCCTCAAAAATTACAGTGTTTCGATCTGTTTCTAACTAAAGAGTGAATATGTTCACAGACACAGTAAGTACAAGTACAAAAGCTTTTCACAAAAGAATGCTCCCTAAACTGGGATATGAATGAAGAATAATACAGTGAATCTCAAAGAGTATCACTAACATATGATCATGTTCAATGTAATGTTAGATTTTATTTTTGATCTGATACGAATTACATACCATCAACACTAGATTTCCATCAGAAAGTCAGTATAAACACAATGAAAAGGCAGTAATGACCCTAATATATTAAGCAGCATATGCAGTAAGATTATATTAAAGACGACTCTACAAAATTTGAATGAAACATTAACTGCAGTGATTCTCATTACAGCATACCAGAGTAGTTATTAATTGCAATGTAGTGTAAGCAAAAAAATCAAAGAGAGAGACACATTTCTAAATAAATCAAACAGAGATACATTTCTAAATCTTATGTAATCAATAACCCAGCTCACCAAGTTCGCCTAATATATAGAATTATACAAAAGAAGAATAAAAGAATGGACAGTAGAACAAAATCAACGGTGAAATTTGATAAAAGCTGTACAATTGACATCAACCTGAGAAATGGGCATACAGTGATGAAATAATCTTACAAGCTATGCATATTGCAATCATCAATCTGATAGTCAGAAACTGGACAGACCCGGTTTATCAAACTATCTCAACAGTGATTATAAGGATGGATAAGCCGAGTCCACAACCACTGCAATTCCCTACTTGAGGTATCATGACTGACAAATGCTAAGAAAGACATCGTAAGATCGAAATAGTTATACCAATAAATGAGACATCCCAGAACTCGATTTTTCTTTTCCTTCTTCTTTCCCTAAAATCACCATCTTTGGAAGGTAACATGAAAATCATAACTACATTAACCCAGGTCCTAAAATTTCACCAAATACAAAGAAATCCCTCACCAACCCCCTTGTAAACAGCGAAACCAGAATTAGAACTAAGACCAATATATGTAATGTAATAAAAACATATGAATATGCCATGTCAATCAACAACCATCGACTGAAGAGAATGTATTAACACTAAAACTTTATCAGAAAAAGGATAACTATTTTACCTGTAATAATCCTCTTAGAAAAGTCGTCCCACCAATCCTTGGGATTCAGTTGGGAACCCAGAGCAACAACCAACACATCCTTGTCAGCCTTCTTCTCATGGTTCTTCTTCCTCTTTAACCCTCTAATGGGTCCCATTACAAAACTCAAAATGGAAAACTCAGACGAGTCAAGGCAGGTGAAAGAAAATAAAAATGACCCAACAGCGTCAACCAAGAAAAATTAAAAGAAAACCCTTTAATCATAAGCCTCAGATTCAAAGCCAGACCAATGAAGGAGATTATGATGTTAACATACAAAACATATATGATGTTCTTTTTTCCTCTTCTTTAATTTTCAAAGCATGCAATAATAAAAGTTGAACTTGAAGACTATATATATATTGTGCTCAAAAAGAGGAAGAAGAATGAATGAGGATTATGTGTGTGAGAGCTTAAATCAAAAGAGAGTGAAATTGAAAAGGATCAATGGCAATGGTGAGTAGCATGAATATTTGATAACGCATTCATTCACAACCTGAGACTAATATCATGAAGGCGTAGTGTATAGTATACTTCCATCTATATATGTATATATATACACACACAATAATCAATATGATGTGTACCAATGTCTTTTTTTGTTTCTTTTTCTTCTTTACTTATTTGAATTGTAAGCCTCAAATTATATGTCTTCCAAAATTATATATGTAAACACATATCCTCAAATTATGTCTTCCAATATGTGTAAGCACATTGATATTATGTATTACTGGTGTACTCCCTTATATGGTTAATAATTTTTTATAATAATTATTAAATTAAAATATATTTATTGATATATAATAAATTAGTAAATAATTTTAAAAGAAAATTGTAAATTATATATTTTATTTAATAATAATCAAGTAATAAAATTGTATTAAATTTGAACTTTAATAATTTTAAATATATATTTTTAATTTTTATAATATTTATTAGTAACACTCATATAACGTTTTTGGGTATAAGATTATATGCGTAACAAATTCGTATAACTGGATTAAATACTATTTTTTAATTTTACTTAAATTATAAAAATAAAATTAATGTGCAAGATAAAATATAATATCAACATCTCTTTAAAATAATTTACATTTTAAAGTACAACAATCAAACTTTGTCAACAAAAAAATGTAACAAATTACATAATTGAGTACACCAATTTTAAAGATATATTTATATATATAATATACTTTCACGGAATGTATTCCGTAGTATATCATTAGATGGGTCTCAAGGTACATTAGATGAGTGTCATGGTACGTTACTATTTTTTAACCCTAATTACTCCTAAATCAATCTCAGCCCTCAGATCAAATAACTCCCTCATCTAACGGTTGTCGTACATCACGGAATACATTCCGTAAAAGTATAATCACAGGACAAAATTATGTCCTTATATATATGTTCATATAACTAAAAGAAGAAAAATAATTGAGAATAAAGTAATAAAATAAATTATTAAGTATATCGATCATACACATATTTAAATAAATTTAGATTTAAAGTAATATCTAATAAAAAAAATTAAAAAATAAAAATAATAACAATGTCGATTGTGGCAACAACGTAATCTTGAAAACGGGGATGTCGAGATCTCATGGACAACTATGACAGCAATGAATACTTAGCGACGATGATATGATTGTGAAAGTTATGAGATTGAATTTTATCGCGCATATATATGGTATCAATTTACATATATAATTATTTTTTTTTCTTTTTGAAACTTTTAATTAGAATATAAAAAAAAAAAAAAAAAAAACAAATTTGAAAATCTAAAGATATTTTTCTAAAAAAAAAAATTGATTAGTTGTTCAAAAAAAAATCTATTATTTTTTTCAATTAATTAATCTTGTTAAAATTTTAATTTCTTAAAAAATAGAAAACTAATAAAATAATAAATTAGAAAGAGAGAAAACCACAAAAAGACATATGTTTTGTTAATATTGAGTTGTGATAGATGCAAACTCATTATCATTAGAATTCTATTTCACTCACATTTTGTAATATAGATATTTTACCAAAGACTATGGAGTAAAATATAGAAACCACTAACCTTCATTATCAACTTTCATTTATTTTGTAATTAATCGTGTCAATCATCCTGCTCATGTTTAATTTCTATACTGTGTATTTTTTTTTAATGAGCTATAGGAACAACATGTTAAATCCTTTTGTTTGGGTAATATTTTAGGGTGTCAATAATAATTAAAATTAAATTCACAAGGAATAATTAAAAATAAATGCATACAAATTTAACAGTGAAAGACGTTTAAAGTTAGTTTGCACACAAAAAATAATATACAATAATCAATACTATATATTGCAAGTACAATTAATGATCATAATAAAAAAATTTATCTTCAATTAGAAATTCAAGACAAATTGAATCTAATTCCAAATTATATGTAAATAACAGAAAGATAATATAATAAAAACCACAAAATTATGAGATTTAGTTGATTTAGACAGTGAAGAGTATTACAATGAACAACAAATTATGGTTTACTATAACACCTTAAAAAATGTCACGTGTGTGCTTTTATGAATTATTTAAATAAACTTTAATTATAAAGATTACATTAATAAATATCTTGGGGATCCCCTATCATAAAAGTATTTTACAAAAAGTTTAATATAAGGTTTACATTCAAAATGCTATACAGATGCGGCACCAAAACATCTACTGACAACTCGACTCTACAGGCCGGTTAAGTCGATATGTACATTCATCGGAGAAGACTGCTGACTCATGACTACCCTAATTTACCCTTGCTCTTACCAACACCACAAAACACTCGTAAGTCAAAAAAGATACAATTAATCACATATGCATAACAATCTAAAATACACATTTATTTGTCTTATAAGACAAGCTAAAACAGTTACTTCATAAAGTAATCTGTAGAAAATTTAGCTATGATACATAGGAATTAACTTTTGTAATTCTAGCTTCAAGATTACACTTAAACAAATAAAAGTTAAATTAAAATAAACAAATTAAGAACAAAAATCAGCAAACACATATTAAACCAGAAAGATAACACAGATGAATCTAGATAGCTTTCAAACACAACAACACACGAGAATTATACTAGTTCTGATCCTAAGTTCAATGTGAACTTGGTCATACTCCAATTTAAAAGTATTGCCACCAATCTTTATTAATAATGAGAATTAGAGATATCAATCTCAGAAGCTACAAGAAAATAATCACAGTAAGTCATCCATGGTGTAATCCCTCAACACTCATTAACTCACTAACCCGAGCCAACATAATCGACAATGTTGCTCAATACAATTTTTCAATCCTAAATCTCTCCCAATTTCTCACTCTAACTTCTCTCTCTACTGTGTTGTGTCTCTCTTGTTATTCATCTTCCTCTTCTTTCTATTCTCTCTTTCTTGAAATGAGATGAGTAGTCCTCTTTATATAGACCAAAGGACCCAAAGTACTTACTGTCATATTTTATAGTTAAGTTAGTTAATAAACAACTAACTAACTGATCGAATCTTGGTTGGGGATTTAAAGAATAATACCACAAATTCCACCTTATTTCTTCAAGCCCCAATAAGCTAAGCATATCTATCCAATGGAGGTGGTAGTGCTTTCATGTATAGCTACTTAGCAACTAAGGTTGAGTAAGTTCAAGCAATGCTTGAACTTACTAACAGGTAACACCTTAGTGCCAATATCACCATGATTCTCTTATGACTTCACTTTCTCCAGCTCAATTACTTCTTCTATCTTCTCCCTTATCCAAAACAACCGAATATCAATATGTTCTGTCTTCTCGTGATAAACTGGATTCTTGCACAAATGAATCGAGGATTGGCGTTCAGAATATACCCTTGCCTTTCCAACTAGAAGCTTCAACTCTTTCAGAATTCCTTGTAGCCATATTACTTCTTTGAATGCCTCTGTGTTTGCCATGAATTCTGCCTCTGCAGTTGAAAGTGCTACTACGGATTGGAGCTATGATTTCTAACTAATACAATCCCCATTAGTTTGAAACACATAAGAGGTAGTAGACCTCCTAGTATCCTTGCTTGATGCATAATCAGCATCTACATATCCTTTCAAGGTTACTTTCTCTATAATTCTCTTGTAAGTCAATCCAATATTCGATGTCCCTCTCAAATATCTAAGCAACCATAGTGCCCTCCAATGGTTTATCCCAGGATTTGACATGAACCTACTCAATATGCTTAAAGCATGAGCAATATCTGGTCTTGTGCTAACCATGACATACATGAAACACTCCAAAACCATTGCATATGGAATTTCTTCCATCTCTTCTTTCTCTTCCCCTATTGTAGGGCTTTCTTTCTTGGTTAATACAAACTTTCCTCCAAGAGTTGTTAAAGTGCTCTTAGAATCTTACATCTTGAACTTCGTTAGGATCTCGAAATTTATAAACTTTTAGTATTGAATATATTTATTTAGTGAACTTACAATTATTTAAAAAAATATTCTATTTAAACACGATTTTACATCTAATCCTTTGGTCAACAAAGTTAGCACACTAATATATTACATTCTAAAGATCAACAAAATCCAAAGCCAACAATGGCTTTTTTCCCTAAGGAGTAGACAATGGACACCATGTTCATTGATCGAACCTCGTAAAAGCTAAGTGCATGTTTGACATCATAACTAAAAAACTGTTTTTTGTTTTTAAAAACAGAAAATTATTTTTTGAAAATAATTTGGCTTGTTTGACCTTGTTTTTTGAAAACAGTTTTCAGAAAACAAAGTTACAATAAACAAGAATTTTGAAAACAACAAAATATTATTTTCTGTTTTAAAAACCAATTCACTTTTGGTCAATATTGTTTTTAAAAAACACTAATTAAACATGACTTGTTTTTAAAAACTCCAAAAACTATTTTTTGTTCTCATTTCTAAAAACAATTTTTTGAAAACAAAAAACAGAAAACAATACCAAACATGCTCTAAGTCTCCATTTTGTTAACTTTCTGGTTTTTTAATCTTTGCTGGATTTCATTTTATTAATTGTTGATCACACTAAGGTGTTCTATTTTTTGTTGTGTGCATGATTGAATCACAACAAGTCATCACACTGAATGGTAATTTCAAGCATCCCCTCCCCTGTATCATAAGTAACTTGTGTTTTCTGCTTATCATCTTGGGCTACATCTTTATCTTCCTCCTGTGCCTCTTGATTAACTTTACTATTGGTTTTTGGCTTCCATTCTTTTCATTTTTTATGGTTTTAATGTCGTTTCGAAGGTTCGGTTTCATTTATATCCTCATTTTCGTTTTGTGCATTTGGTCAGAAGAGAAAACCCAAATTGGCCTTTAAGCTTTAGCTATCTCTGATCATAAAAACAACTCTGAGTCTCTAACACTTGGAAATCAGTCATAGACATTTGGCTTGAGCTTGTTGAAGTTGATATGATGACACTTGAATAAAGCTTCCATTTATACATGACATCTAAAAATTATTACTATCATCTGATCTAACTTAGCTTCAGCAATTTGGAATTTCAAGAATGACAATGTAGCATAAAAGTTAAAGAGAAAAGTCTAACAAGTGAAGTTCTTAATTCTTGTTTATTGAAAGAAAACAAAATACTTTGTTCTTTCCTAGCTAGCTTCATAACAGCAACAAGGAACTAAAGTGTGTTCATAATCTGATATAGTAAAACATTACTCTTCTTCTCACATTTGAATTCTTGTAGTGCCTTGATTTTTACTCTATGAATGCCCAAGTTGTTAATCCTTTTGTTTTTTAATGGCCCCAGAGTCTTTGATTTTTGTGGAGCCACAAGTGATGAATTGCATCAAAACTGTTGAGGCCTTTGCCTTTCCACATTCACAAGCATTCTCAACTGTCTGATCCTTCTTCCTAGACCCTTCAAACTCCATCGGCGAGCTCTCCAATCCACCATTCCTTTCAGGCCCAGAAACCTCACTGAGTCTTGATTTTCTTGGCCTGACCTTCTCGTCAGTTTGAGTAGAAACGTTTGTGCCTTTGGCAGCCAGTTCTTTAGAGATTTTAGGCTTGTAGACTTTGTATTCTCCGAGGTCATCAAATGAGCCCCATGACTGATTTTTTCTTCTAATGATTTTGGTTGGATCAAGATCAACACTGGAATGTTCCTCGATAGGACTGTCTGTTTCGCGGGAAATTAAGGAGGATGAAGACGATGATGAGTTTGATGAGATCGTGCTTTCGAAAGACCTGAAGCTCAAAGAAGATTCAAGCAGTTGTGACCCTTTTACAACGTACTCATGGCCTTGGCATGGATATATGAAATCATTATCGGATAAGTCTTGCCATACAAACCCGTTCTTATAGCTCCTGAAAATGTCAAAAACTTTTAATGAAGGAAAATCATGAAATGATAACAATGATTGCTAATAAACTAAACCTTTGTACCTCTTTGAAGACCAAGAATACATGGTGGCTATGCCTTGTCCTCTAAGGGAAATCAACTTACTTATCACATCTGTAAAGATAAGCAATACTACAAGTTATGTACAAAAACAAGGTAAGAATTTGATGTTAGAAGTTATTTTTCATGTATAAGTTTTTACCTTTGAGATAAAGTCCTTGGGGAGAAGAGAGAGGAACCACCATGAAATGAGGATGATCAAGCTGGTTATTCCTTGAAAGATAGTAAATCACTGGAACTTTTTTATCTGTTTTCACTGACTTTGTCTCTGTCCAAGCTCTACTTCCTCGGTTACTACAACTGCTACTATTATTCTCTTTCATATCTTGCCATTTTTGTGGCATGGAAATGTCAGCCTGCTTTAGTAAGCTAACCGCCATTGTTGGAACAGAGCTTTACTGAAAGAGGTTTAGCTTATTAGTAATGAATAAATTTAGTAGTAAGGAACAGCTGAGAGGAAAAGAAGGAAGTTTGTAATTTATAGAAGAACAAAGCTTGGAAGTACTACATTTGTTTCATCATGTTATCCTATATGATATTGATCTTAATAAAATCAATACCATTTTTTATTATTATTATTGTAGTTAGTGTATAGGGACCAAACTCTAAAACGTTCATTTAATCACATTGACTAATACCTTCTTAACAAGTTTAGGGACCCAAGTCAGAAGAAGGACAAAGGTTTCTTTTTTCGATATATACTAAGTCAAAGTAATCCCATGAAACTATGAAACTCAGTTAACACAGTTTGACAAATTCTCACTTGTAAACAGAAAAAAATGAGAATTTTTAGTAGACAATCTACAAAGCTCCAAGCAGAATAAGTAAAAGAGAATGAACAATAGTTATATCATGCCCCCCCAAGTCCGGCCATTACATGCCATGATACTTATGGCACTGCCTGCTTTGCCTCTATTTGTGTCCATATTCCTTGACCTTGTTACAATTTCTTCTATTATTAAGATTATAAACTTTTGTTTTAGCAATAATTTCAGACATTAGAATTTTAAGCCAAAAAAAAATAGTTTATTTTTTTATTTAGTAACACACACCACTTGCAACAAGCTAACATACCAAATAAAATATTCAGGTCAACTCTTTTGCCGGCTGGTTTTAACAGAAGGGTTTCTATGATGAGAATGTGCAATCCAAATCAAATGATTAGGCATATTATATTGGAGTGAAAGATATGAAGTTATTTGGGTGTTGCTGTTCATATAAGAGAAACTAGTTTTTGTATTCCATTATTAACAGTATGAATGAAGTAATTGTGTTGTTCATAATTATAAGTCTTGGGATAATAGTTTTCTTCTTTAAAACTTTCATAAAGAGGGGGAAAAAATGTGCTGACTTACAGAGCTACAAAATTTTTTCTCCAAGTCAAATAAAAACTAAGCCACAATACTGACTTTGAAAACAATGTTACATGTCTAACTGAAAAGTGCTTCCCCTACATATGTTTCACAAAAAAACATAGAAAGATGGCATACAGGTTTAATCTGTAGTGGCTTGCTTCTTTGGACAGTCAGAAGAAATATGGCCCTTCTCACCACATTCATAACATGTCCTTCTCTTCATCTTGCCAGTACTAACAGCAGGCACTACATTATTCCAATCATTAGTTTCAGTGGTTGTCAGAACAGGTCTTGAATCAGTAGTTTCTGTGGTTGTCGAAACAGGTCTTGAATCACTAGTTTCTGTAGTTGTCGAAACAGCTGCTTGCTTCTTTGGACAGTCGGAAGAGATGTGACCCTTCTCACCACATTCATAACATGTCCTTCTCTTCAACTTACCAGTACCAACAGCAGGCACTACATTATTCCAATCAATAGTTTCCGTGGTTGTCAGAACAGGTCTTGAATCAATAGTTTCTGTGGTAGTCGGAACAGGTCTTAAATCACTAGTTTCTGTAGTTGTTGAAACAGCTGCTTGCTTCATTGGGCACTCAGAAGAAATATGACCCTTCTCACCACATTCATAACATGTCCTTCTCTTCATCTTACCAGTACCAACAGCAGGCACTACAGTATTCAAATCAGTAGTTTCTGTGGTTGTCGGAACAGGTCTTGAAGCAGTAGTTTCTGTTGTTGCCGAAACAGTTCTTGATGTAGTAATCTCTGTAGATGTAGGAATGGGTCTTGAGAACTCCGTCCCTGCTGCTTTCTTCAAGGGGACTGCACAACTTATCTTCACGGGTCTTCCACAAACGTGCTTCTGATCCAATTTTAGTGCCAATGTCAAAGAAAGATTGTCTACGAAATCCACATGAGCATAACCTCGAAATTCACTTGTTTCCTTGTCCATACCAAATCGTACAGATGATATTTTGCAGTCTGAGAAAAAATTCCTTAGTTTGTCCTCAGTGATGTCCCATGACAAATTGCCAACATAGATTCTTCTGTAACCCTCTACATATTGTGGAGCAAAATTTGATGATTTGTTGGTTCGATTTGTTTTGTATGGCTGGATGGTCAAGAAGAGTCCACCCCTGAGATGTATTGCAATATGCTTGATGTGAGAATTGAGCAAGAATAGTGATTTAATTGATTTAAACTAAAGAATTTGTTTACTCACATGTCGGCTCCATCAAGAGCCAAGGCTCGTTTAGCTGCAGCTTCTGTCTGTACAAATTCAAGGCAAAGAAAGATCTGTATCAGGTAAAGATCATAGTTTCTAAATTCTTAAGAGCCAAAGTTTAAGATACATACATCATATTCCGATGGTCAAATTTTTATACATAAAGAACTTACAATGAATCATTGAAAATGCTATAGAAAATAAGCTATAATTAGTACAGTCATAAAAAGACTAGTGCATTTTGAGTGAGACAACACAATGGTACGGCAGATCCATTTCCAATATAGCATAACTATAATGCAAACTTACTTTACACAGTAATTTACCTTAAAGCTGATAATGGCGATTCCTCTAAACTTTCCACTCTCTGGAAATGTCATACAATCAATTTCGGTTATTGTGCCGCAGGCTTCAAAATAACTTCGAATGTCATCCTCAGTTGAGTAGAAAGGAATTCCTCCAACATAAACCTTTGTAGTAACATTTCCATTTATTTGACTGAAAAAAAAAAGGAGAAAACGTGAATAATTATCGGTGTAAATCCCACAAGCTTAGGTGCTCAGCAAAACCAGGAACAGTGAAAATATAGAACAAACAAACCAGAGCATACTTGAATATCAAACAACATTAACGCTAATTCCCACTGTGCCACAAAATAAAAAGCATGTCATTCATGAATACAGTCTCAAATCATAACATCTCTCCCTTTGGACAAATTCCAAATTTAAGGGCACATAGAAATGTAGAGTGAAACTTTCAAATCCTTCTAATAATTCAGTTTTCCTTTGAACAAATTCAACAGTCATTCAACAATCCAATTTTATGTTAAACAGAATACACAAGCTATGCTGAGCTCTAGGCAGGCAGAGATGTTCATGTTAAGATTCAATATAAAATTCAAGCCAATAAACAACATGCAAAAACAACAAAAACTATATAGAGCATTAAATTAAACACAACCGCAATGAAACCAAATGTGAAGTAAATTGAAAGGGAAATGACTAAACTAAATATGGGCATTGGGTGTAATTTAAAGTACCTATCATTCAGAAGATTCGTATTCGTTTCCATTACCATTTTCTCGTCCTCTTTCTCTTTCTCTTTCTCTTTCTCATTCTCTTCCTCATCCTTAACTTTGGCCTTGTTATTATTCTTCTTCTTATACTTATTCTTCTTTTTCTTCTTATTGCTCTTCTTCTCAGTCGATTTATCGACCCCATTTTCCTCTGACACCAAAACTCCATCTTTCTCGTCTACATTAGTTTCTCTCTTTCTTTTCTTCTCCTTCTTCTTCTTATCCCCTAAACCGTCTAATCCAGCTTCCTTAATTCCATTTTCTTCTCCTCCTCCTCCTCCTTTACTGATATTCTCTTCAGAACCATCACAGTGTACCGCCTTGGGACCTTGTAAAGATAGGGTTTTTCTGCGCTTTTCACGTTTGGACAATCTCTGCCTTTGAGTTGCCGAGTCCAAAAGAACTTTTAGAGGCTGAGGCTTAGGCTTAGGCTGCTGCAAATGACTATCCCCGTTTGGATTTGCGGAGGAGGCATCGTTGTTGGAATCTGATTTGGCTACAGATGCAGCTAAAGACTCGGCCAACTCTGCTCTGAGACGTTGCTTCAGCTTCTTGTTCGATAAAACCATGTTTGCCTCACCCTGCTGCTGTGATTCGGAGACCTGAGGTTTTGCTAATTCATTCTAGGGAAGGGGTTTTAGGCTTGGAGCGCACCAGGTGTTAGATACGACATGTCGTTATTCACATGTATACCAACCAAATGTCGTTTTACTCATTTTTCTTTTTTGGGAAAGTTTCAAAAATACCATTTTTTTTATTTATAATTTTACATTCTAAAGTTTTTATTTACAAAAATGCGTTGATAAAGTTTTAAAATTATAATATACGCTTCGCTAAACAAAAAGGAAAAAAAAAATTCATTTTTACACTTCAAAACAGTTTTTTTTTATATTTTTACGGAATTCTACAGAGAAACTCATATTGCAACTAGCGCTACAACTTAAATTGCAACAAGAAATCGTAGAGAAACCCCCATTGCAACTAGCGCTACAACCACTTTAGAAACTCAAACCGTAAATTTAAAAAAAAAAATTAAAAAAATAGTATATAGGGTAATTCCAAAAAAAAAAACGAGAAATAAATATCATGACAAGTTGACAATTATAAATAAACTATAAAATAATAAAAAATAACTTCATGACAACTATAAATAAATTATAAAATAACCAAAAAAAATGGTCTATTATTTTTACTGAAGATATATTTTTGTAAATAAAAAAGTTCAAAGCGTAAAAATAAAAATTTTTTCGTGTTGATGTATTTTTGTAATTTTTTTCAAATTTTTGGTCTATGTAAATTTTTTTCCTTTTTTTTGGGAAATAAAGTATAAAATTCTTTTGAACCTAAAAAAACATTAATTTTTTAAATTACAAAAATAAAGGTAAATTTTTTAGTAAAAATTATATGAAATATGAGATTTTATAACAAAGTTATAAAAATATGGCAGTTATAAGTTTGCCACCTTTTTATGGTATTTTTTTACATTTAAGATTTTTTATGGTATTTTATATGTCACATTTTTGTAAACAGTGGCGAAACCAAACGAGGAAAAAAGGAGGGGCTAAATAAAATGTATTTTCACTTAATTTTTTTAGTATGTAGTATTTTATAAATCAATATAAGAAGTTAAGTAACTTTATACAACATATAAAAAATAAAAAATAATAAAGGGCACCTTATAGTGCCAAGTACTATAAAATAATATCGAGTCCTATATATTTTGATTTAATAAATAATATAAGAAACCGTTAAGTGTCATATTAATATGGTATTGGATACCATAAAAATACATATATAAAGACACATGAATATATATCATACAAAAGTACTCTTCAAAAATAAATTATATTAATCATTTTTTTGTCATTTTTACCATAAAATAGAATAGATAACTAATTTAAATGGGCTATTGAGTTTGGGCTTCTTTTTCAATCTCAACTTCACAATTTATTATTAGGCTTAGTAATAAGAGAATTATCACATTTTTCTAATAAGTAAAATCTAATTATCTTAATTTAATTTATATATTATGTATATTTTTTTTCTTTTTCTAAAAAATTAGGGGGGGGGGGGGGGCATGGCCAATTTAATGTCCAAAACTTATATTTCATGTTTTTATTTTCAACCTAACTTTTAAAAGGTGAGTTAGTAATTTTTATACAAGCTAAAAACAGTTTTTTTAAACAAATTTATTTATATATATTAAAATAAAAATAGCAGTTATCTTTTCTAATTCTACATGTAATGAGTTCCCCTATTTCTCCTACTCTATTTTTTTGGCTCATTTTCTCCTATATGTTATAAGAACGATCGATTCTTTATTTTTTTGGTCTACTTTGCATTTGTATTTTAGGATTTCTATCTCTCTATCATTTCCTTCTACTATATTATTTTTGGATCCTTCTTCTTCTATATTGTGTTAATGGATTGCTCCTTGTTCCTTTTTTTTCTTCTTCTTCTTCTCTATTCAGTGGTAATCAGAGCTTTCTACTATGTTCGATGGTCATCGGCAGTGGCTCCTTCCTTTTGGGTTGTGTGTTGCTTAAGTGTGTGGTTATCAATAGTATTTTGAGGTGTGTGTCTCATTATTTTTTTTATATTTCCCTTTATTTATCTATTATTTTCTTATTTGACATTTTGTTTGGTTGGTAGTATGTTATATGTTGACTCAAAAATTTGGACTAAACTTCTAAGCCACACTCGCTCGCTAGATTAGCAAGAATGAATGAGTAGTTAAGCAATTATAAAAGAGACACGACAAATTTATAGTAGTTCACTCCCTGTATTGCGACAGTAATGGAGCTACGTCAACCTTGAGTTTTCATTTCTCACGAGATGGTAATTACAGGAAAAAAAAAAGTAAAAATCAAAAGCTCCAATAGAAAGAGAAGCTCTGACCTTGTTGGTAGTTTTCTGAACTTAAAAAGTGAGCTTATGGAGCTCTCCTTTTATAGGTGAAGGAGGCCCACAAAAATAGGAAAAGTACAAATTGGATGTTTTTGACCGTTGATGATGATCTAACGGTGAAAATGATCTCTTGCTGGTGTAGCCATTTTTTGGAACCCGGCGGGTCGCGCTGCATGTAACTCGAAACTTATTTTTGTAACTCCCTTGGGGTAAAATTTGAGGACGATAGCTTTAGAATTGTGATTCAAGTGTGAGACAAAACTTGATAGAGCATTGAATTAGATTTGAAACGCAAGTTGAATCACATCAATTAGATCAATATTGAGTGAGTTATAGTTGTTTTACTGAACACAATTCATGACCCATCGCCCAAGTTGACATATGACGTCAACCTGGATGCTGGGTAAGTGTAAAAATGTCCAAGGGATGTACTTTAAGGTGTTTAAGTGATATTTTGACATCACTTAGCCTATTTCTGTAATCTGGCGAAGTTGGTCACCGATTCTCGGAGATGTTGTCGTTTTGCATAAATGAGAGGCTCAAAATTCTTCATTTCCGAGTGAGTTTCCCATGTTGGAAATGAGAAATGCGAAGTTGTGAATTTGACTTCTCTGACTTCATGGATCTTAGTGATTGTAAAAAACTAGACAGACAACCAAAATAGAATCAGAATTGGATAAGTAGAACCTAGCGCACCGGGCCATTTGTCAACTTGGGCATTGGGTACTTACTCCCAAGCTCTTGGGATCTCATTTTTGATACTTCTAACGCTTATAAACTTGAGCACGAGGTCTCCTACCCATTTTTTGACCATCCCAGATTCATTGGTCGAATAAGATTTGGCATTTGATCAATTGAAGGTAGCGCCCCAGACTCATTGTCAATTTGAGCGCTAGGCCCAACACCAGGGCGCTGGGCCCAGCACTAGGTCAACCTAGGCGTTGGGCCCAACACTAGGTCAACCTGGGGCCCCATTTCTAGGAGCTCGGGTTTGTGGTTTTCTCCCTAAGTTTGCTTGAATCTTTATTATTTTTAATGATAAAAAATGCCTTAATATTTTTGGTAAACTTGATCGAAGACAACCCATGTTGACAATATGTCAACCTCGGCGTTGGGCCCAGCTCTAAGTGTCAACCTAGGGATTGGGTCCTAGTTCTGCCCCTTCAAAAATTCTATTTGGTCCCCAAAAATATTTAAATCTCAATATTTTATAAAATAAAGAATATCCTCAGAAGATTTCTTGAAAAACATCATCAAAAATGGCCCAGGTTGACAAAATATCAACCTTGGCGCTGGGCTAGCCCTAAGTGTAAACCTGGGTGTTGGGCCTCGTCTTTAGCACATAAGAAGTGTTATTTCTTCTCCAAAAAGGACCTATTTTCCCTGTTTTTGATGAAGATGAAGAAGATTTAAAAGTCAAATCTCTGATCTGATACTTGGAAGGCATCCAGATTGACAGATTGTCAACCTAAGTGCTAGGGGACTCGGTTGCTCAAAAATGAACTTGCTATGTTTTTTATTCCGATGCCTCAAATATGTTGTGGTATGTCTGTTGGAATATGTTTTACCAGGATCTAGATTTACTACCATGTATATTATTTAACATCCTAAATATGATTTTCTAAAACAATATAAATAAACACATATAAAGTTTTAGAAAACCTTACATTGGGTGCAGCGGAATTTTAATGGCTTCTTCCACTCAGATTTCTAACCCTTGTATCATGTCTGTAGCAGAGTATCACCAAGATCTGAGCTCGAATGTCTTTCTCTTGATTCTGGATTCTTCACAGCCTTACACACTATGATTGAGATACCACTTGATGTGTGTGGGCACTCACTCTATCACTCAAGGTATGAAAATATGAAGAAGAAAAGATAGGGGCTGGTTCGAAAATAGGTATAGAATAGATGGCTTAATTTTTTCCTAAAGGCAAGAAATTTCATCATCTTTTAAGTGTGAGCCATCACTATCTATTTATAGGCAACCACCTAGGTTTAGGTTAGGATTTATTAGGCATTAAAATAATAGAAAAATTAAGTGGAAATTACCACACAAGTGGCCGGCCATAGTAATGGGCCCCACTTTGGAATTTTTCCACTTTTGACAAATTTCCTTTTATTTTCTCAAAAATACAATTTTTTCAATTCTAACCATTTAAATGCCAAAACTATTTATTTAATAATTAAAATTAATTATTAAATAAAATTGTCATTTAATATATTTATTAATTAGACTTAATAAAGTTTCTTATTTAATAAATAAGACCTAGAATCTCTTTTCTTCACAATTAAGTCATTGCTTAGTGAAAATTCATAAACTAGACATAGTCTAATTTTAGAATTATAATTGATTAATTAAAATCAATTATCTGAGTCTTACAAGCAGTATGGTCTCAACTAGTATGGGGACCATGGGCCTATACAACCGAGCTTCCAATAAGCAGAACTAGAATTTACCAAGTAAATTCCCTAACTTATTAATTCTTTATTGCATCCACCATAGAACTTAGAATTGCACTCTCAGTCATATAGAACGCTCTATATGTTCCACAATATAGATACGCTATAAACATTTAACCATCGTTCTAATCTCAATAATCAAAGATCCTCTATAGATGATTTACACCGAGTAGGGATAAATTTACCGTTTCACCCCTCAATGTATTTTATCCTTAAAACACTTAGCTTCATGTAAATGATGTTTCAGTGAACTAATATATATAATCACTGAAACAAGAGCTCTTCCATTTATCTCTATTAAGCCAAGCTTGAAGGAAATCATCGTTTCACTTCTATGTCCTGATAGAAGCTATAGATTCCATATCTATGTTTAGCGCTCCCACTCAATCACACTACCATGTTCCCAAAATGTACGTATCACCCTGACCAGAAAGTAGGCTTAACTAACAAATCAAAGAACATGAATAGCACTCCTGAGATTGAACCTAAGCATGTTAGGATTAAGATCTTTTGATCTAAGATCAACTAGTGATATTGACTTAGAAAGATATAACGGTAAGATTATAATATCTTTACCAAGATCAATATCGGTCACAGTCCATTGTATACTCCATACATCCGAAACTAGCATACTTTGCCAATGTTCTGGAAAGAACATAACACTTATTCAAGTGTAAGTACACTTCATCGCTTATTATCACATCAGTGTAAATCCAGTGCACTGATGAATCAGGGACTTTGTCTTTTGAAGCATATAATCACAATCACATTCCACTGTGTTGACATCACTGTAATTGTGAATGACTATATGTTCTGGACTTAACAGATTTTGTATATATTAAACCATAAACATGAAAACTACATGTAAACATAAATGACTTCTAATCTTTCATTGATAACAAATCAGATTAGATTGAAATGTGTTTTATTTAGGGCATAAAATCCCAACAATGTCTAGTTGATGTCCCAATGTAAGTTTGACCCTTTTGCATTAAGACAGTCCTAAAAATTGAAACCTTAGTTGCAAATGTCAACCTCGGCGCCGAGTGAAACCCTAGGTGCCGAAGTTGGCTTCCATGTTGCGGGTTCTTGTAATTTTAGCTCCCATGGATTGCATTAGGTTGCTCCATGTCTTCATGGTACATAATACTGAAAGATAGTGAGTTGGATTCAAGTTGTTAAAGTTCAAAGTTCTATTCCGAAGTTAACTTGGGCATAGGGCTAGGGTCCCCTGCCAGGTTAACTGCTATGACTCGAGTCTACTCAACTCGATGATATCATCCTTCTTGCCATGTTTCAAATATTGATGTCCACATCACCGAGAAAAGTTTCTGAGTTAAAATTTGACCCCAAATCAACTTTACACTTGTGTAGTGTTTTGATGACGTGCATTGAGCCTGCTTCACTTGAAACTACCAGATGGGCATCAATTTTGATATTCTTAGTCAATTGTATCTGTTCTTCAAGCATTTCCAACTAAATTAGGACTTCGAAATCTTTTGCTTAGTCCTTGAAAATTTTGAAAATTAATTAACAAAGAAAAAGAGAAAAAACTTATCTTTAACCTTTTTCTTTGAATTTTTTTTAATTATTTTTGTCATGGAATGAGGATTAATTGGATTGGAATCTTAATCCTACTAAGGGATGCCATTCAAAATTAGAGAGAGAAAAAAAAAGAGAAAAGACTTTTGGTCTTTTACTTATCATTTATCTTTTTGTTTTAATTCTCCAATTTTCCTTAATCTTAATAGTATTGGGAATTATTATTACCTTTTAAATTTAGATTCCTATTCCTATTTGCATAGGAATTTCGAAATCTAGCTTAAAAAGAAAAGGGAAAAGATATAATTATATTTTTTACTTGTCATCTATCTCTTCCTTAGAAGCTTTAAATTTAAAGGAAAACTTACAAAAATACTGCCACATGGCAGAAATAACTTTTATACTGTCTTGGCCAGTTTTTTTTTCTTTTATACTGTAAACACCAAAAAAAAAATGAGGCCTCCATCTTCCACACCCACGGACAGAACCACCACAGGAACGCCATAACAATTGGAAAATAACCATCAATTCCGGTGAGATTGAGAAAAAAACAGTGAAATCGACGTCAAATAAATAATTATGACAAAACAATTGTAAAACAATACTAAAATAAATCAAACAAAAGAAAGGAAAAAATGATTAAAAAAATAAAAAATGTTGTGCACAATCTCAATACCAAATGCAATAGCAGTTATATTTGCAAGCCCAATCTTAAAAAATCAGAACAAAAAAACTACTAAAACAATACAAAAATAAAAGTAAAATAATAAGCAGATATAACCACTTAGAATTACATAAAAGAACCACACACCTCAAATTTTTTTTTCTAGTGAGCTCATCAAATGTATTTTTAGGAGAACCAGAATAAAAAAACCACAAATAACCATAAAGAAGGGCAAGGTGACAACATCAATCAAATCTGTAGGATTTCTTGGTGTGAATTTCCAAGATTGCCCTACACCAACTCAAGCAATTGATTAAAACGACAGGGGCAAAATTGTCCCAGAAAAGTCAATTAAAGAAAACATTCAAACGACAAAGAAACTTGTCGTTTCCTTCCTGCACGACAGATCGTTTTGCACAAAACGATTTTTCGTTCTTCCTTGAACAAAACCAAGTTCAATCAGAGCTAACCCTAGCTCATTTCTCAATTCGAACCTTCGAGAGTTCTCAGACTCTCTCTCTCTCTCTTTCTCTCCTTTCTCTCTGGTTCTCAAACCCTAGAACCAGAGATCCTTCTCGATCTATTGATCGATCTCACCCAGAAATCATCCCAGAAACCCCATAAAACACACACGCACAAAGATCGAACCAAAACATATGAGTTAGAAAGAAAAACAAACACCAAAAATTATAGAGGTTCGCCCTAAAATTAGGGGTACGTCCTCTGATGAGCTCGCCTTGAAGATCGACCTCAGATCTGCACTATTTGGAGAAGAACATTACAAAACAGGTGAGAAATACAAGTCACAATCTCGACTGGTATTTCTGATATTCACTCAATATTTCTTTTCTGTGTTTTTCTTTTGATTTCTCACTATCTCACTAACTCTCTTTTCTTTTCTCTTTGCATGAACACTTGGATCTACAACTTTGAGAGTTAAACTCTCAGATCTGGCTCTTGGCTTCTGGTATCTCTCGACTGAGAGATTGGTAAGTCTCTGCTCTTCTTTTATAGCTGTAGATTAGGGTTGATCAGAGGTTTAGGAGTTAGTTACAATTTCGGTTGTAACTAACTACTAAATCTTGATCCACTAGAGGCGAAGCCACCTAGGATCAAGTCTGTTTTATTTGTATTTCTTCTCTTTTCTGTAAAACTGTAATAATAAGTATAACAGGGGGGATCTAATTTAACAATTTCCACCTTAGATCTCTCCTGGAATACTTATTCTTATAGTGCATCTTTCTTCAAGGGTCTTAGCTCATTGTGGTAATGGTCATCCACCATTACTAACCCCTAATAAGTCCAAGCAGTGCTTGAACTTAGTTAAGGGTAGCACCTTAGTACCGATATCAGAAGGATTCTCTTCAGTGGGAACTTTCTCTATCTGTACAACCTTTTGTGTCACTTTATCTCATATAAAGTGGTACTTGATTTCCACATGTTTGGTTCTGTCATGAAAGACAGGATTCTTACACAAGTGGATACAGCTTTGGCTATCTGAGTAGATTATAGGTTCTTCATCTAGTAGGTTAAGCTCTTCTAGTAGTCCTTTAAGCCAAATAGCCTCTTTAATTGCCTCAGTAACAACTACATACTCAGATTCTGTTGTAGATAATGCTACAACAGGCTGAAGTTGTACTTTCCAGCTGATACAATTTCCCCATAGTGTAAAGAAATAGGCAGAGGTAGATTTTCTACTATCTCTGTCACCTGCATAGTCTGCATCACTGTACCCAGTGATCATTCTACTATTGTCCCTTCTCTTGTAGTTCAATCCTACTTCTGTAGATCCCAATAGGTACCTGAACAACCACTTCATACCCTCCCAGTGTTGTTTACCTGGGTTTGCCATGTACTTACTTAGTACACTAATGGCATAGGCTAAATCTGGTCTAGTACTGACCATTAGATACATCACTGATCCCACTGCACTTGAATAGGGCACTTCACTCATAGCTTCCTTCTCAGCTATAGTTTTAGGGCATTGGTCTTTGCTTAGGTAGTACTGATTAGTCATAGGTTGTTTAGTTAGCTTTGCATTAGTCAGAGAAAAATTTTCTATGACTTTCTTTATGTAGTTCTTGTTGGGTTATGCCCTAAATAAAACTCTTTACAATCTGATTAGTTATCAATATAAGAAATTTGAAGTGATTGATGTTTGCATGAATTTTACATGCTAATGGTTTAATATGTTTATTACATTCATACACACAAAATCAGTTAAATCCAGATCATATGTTTATTCACAATTATAGTATCGTCAACACAGTGGAATGTGATTGTGATCATATGAATCAAAAGTATTGGTCCTTGTTTCATCAGTGTTATTGGATTTACACTAATGTGATAATCAGCGATGATGTGTACTTACACTTGGAGTAAGTGTTATGTTCTTTCCAGGACATTAGTAAAGTATACTAGTTTCGAATGTATGGAGTATACATTGGACTGGACCGATATTGCAACTAAGTTAAGATATTACAAACTTACCGTTATACATATCTTTCCAAGTCAATATCAGTAGTTGATCTTAAGATTAAAAGAATCTAAATCCTGATATGCTTAGGCTCAACTCAGGAGTGCTATTCATGTTCTTTGATTTATTAGTTAAGCCTACTTTTGGGTCAGGGTGATACGTATATTTTGGGAACATGATAGTATGATTGAGTGGGAGTGCTGAACATAAATATGGAATCTATAGCTTCTACTGGTGTATAGAAGTCAAGTGATGATTCCCTTCTAGCTTAGCAAATAGAAGTAAATGGATGAGCTCTTGTTTAACTGACTAATTATTAGATCACTAAACACCATTTACAGGTAGCTAAGTGTTTTAAGGGGCAAAATACATTGAGGGGTGAGAACGGTAAAAAAAATCCCATCTCGATGTAGATCATCTATATAGAGGATCTTTAAATCACAATAAGATTATAACAATGGTTAAATGAGATAGCATGTTGATATCGTGGAACATACAATATGCTCTATATAAGTCTGAGAGTGCAATTCTAAGTTCTAAGAGTGGATTCAACGAAGAATTAATAAGTAGGAATTTACTTGGTAAATTTGGTTCACTTATTGGAAGCTCAGCATATAAATCCATGGTCCCCATTCTAGTTGAGAACATTCTGCTTGTAAGACTCATTAATTGATTCGTGATTGATCAATTATAATTCTAAAGTTAGACTATGTCTAATTTTATGAATTTTCACTAAGCAGGGGTGAAATTGTAAAGAAAAGAGTTTCTAGGTTTATTTATTTATTAATGGACTTTATATGTCTAATTAATAATTAAATTAAATGACAATATTATTTAATAATGTATTTTAGTTATTAAATAATTAGTTTTGGCATTTAAAAGGTTAGAATTGGAAAATTGGCGTTTTTGAGAAAATAGAGATAAAATTTGATAAAACTGCAAAATCAAGTGGGGCCCAATACAACACCATGGCTGGCCACTTAATGTAGGATTTCAAATTAATATTTTCATTATTTTAATGCCAAATAATTCCTAACCTAAACCTAGTAGTTGCCTATAAATAGAAAGTGATGGCTCAGTCACAACACATGCTTTCATATGCTTTCATTAGTAATCTGACAGAAATTTCTCTCTTCGCTTGAGCCTTCCCCACTTTCTATACCTGGCCGAAACCCTCTCTCCTCTTTTCTCCTTCATCTATTTCGACCCTAGTGAAAGAGTAAGTGCCCACACACAGCAAGCAGTAACTCAATCATAGATTGGAAGACTGTGAAGGATCAAACTTGAAGAAGAAGGACATTCGGGCTCAGATCTTGATTATACTCTGCTACAGAAAGGATTCGAGGGTTAGAGATCTGAGGGGAAGGAGACATTAATTCCGCTGCATCAATGTAAGGTTTTCTTAACTTTATATGTGTTTGATTTATCGTTTTAGAAAGTTCATATTTAGGGTGTTTAAACAACATACTTGTGAGTAGATCTAAGATCCTGGTAAAATAAATATTCCAACAACTGGCCTCAGAGCCATGGTAATTGATTTACTTACATGAAATTTATTGTTTGTTTGTTTTTGGATGGTATCATGTTGTATTGAGTGTTATTTGATGATTGATTGATGTTTGTAAATTTTCGTAAAAAATAATTGCGATTCTGTTTCTGGAATAGTATGAAAAAAATTAAGTAAGTTATTCTTTTACAGATTTTAATTTCTATTTAATTTGAATTAGTTATGATTTTTTGAAGATTCGACAAAATCGGAGTTGTGCTGAAATTTTCCTGCGATCGCGAAAATTGTCCGTACAACTCACAATTTTTTCGTTTTTCTTCGATTTTTCATGCTTTTTCATGGAATTAACTTCCGATTTTTTGTGTAGTTTTGTATTTATATATTTACTATTCCTAATTCAATTCTAATTATCATTATGAATTAATTTAATATTTTTTAAATTTAATTCAAGATATTAGTGTAATTTGAATTTTAAAATAGTAAATATCTATTTATTGCTTAATTATCTATCTTATTTTTAAATTTGATTACATCTTATCTTATTTTTAAATTTAAGGTAAGATTTTAAATATTTTTAAATTTAATTTTTTTTAAATATTTTGACCTTATTTAAATTTAAAATAAGATAATTATAATCATGTAATTTTAAATAGATGTAAGATATTTTGCTAACTTTTAAATTTTTGTTATTTTATCTATTTAAATTAAATTTAAAATTTGAAAAAGATATTTTATTTTGTCTTTTATAATTTTTTATCTAATTTATAAAAATAACATATAAATTTTAAAAGTAGTTAGCAAATTTTGAAATAATATTTAGGTTGGTTGAAACCTAATTTTTTTTCAAAATTGTAGGTTTAATTATAAATAAATTTTTTTTAAAATAATTTCGAAATTTAAATTAATATTTTTTTTAATTTCGAAAAATAAATATTTATTTTATTTTTTTTTCGAAAAATTAATTTTTTTTTATGTAATTATTAATTTCGAAATCTATTTATTTAAAATTAAATAAATCCTACTTCCAACTATCCAGCTAACCTTGTTGCAAGAGTATGTGGTTTTAGCTTGTGTGTAAGTTTTCAAAACCTATTATTACTTGATTGCAAATAGCCATGATTACTTTTTGCCAGATCTAATGATCTGATGGCTCCCTTGGTCAAGTTAATAATTTGTAACAGGTAAATTTTACAATCTTCTTTCATCTGTGTATGACCTAGCAACATGATAGGATCCATCCAAAGTGTGCCTGTGTGAGCCTATGTGTTTATTTTATTATATAGATGCATGTAGGTTGTTGCTAAATAAAATGTCACACCATGATAGATTTTATTTAGGTCCATCTAGTTATTGGACCTATTCAATTAATAACAGTTATTTATTTTAAGGTTAAATTCCTCTCTTTTGGACCTTGTGTGAGAGTTGGGAGCCATAGAAGTGGGTACGAGATACTGAACCCAGCACCCCCTCACATGAACTACCCCAATTGTGAAGGCCCATTTGCCTGATTTGAATAACTGTACTAGATTAATTATATTAGTTTGACCTAATAAAATTGAATTAGCAACATAATTAACTTTTAAAATATATGAAATTTATTTTCATTTTAATATTTTAAAGTTAATTTTAAGAAAAACACTTTTAGTTTTAGATATTATTTCTAGACAAACTATTTGTATTTTTCTTGTATTTAATTAAATATAGAATTTTAACTAACTAAGATTCTTTTTCTGGAGCTTATTTAATTAAATATTCCTATTTAAGTTATAAATTAGTTGTAACAACTGATTTTTCTTATCTAACTTAAATTTGAATATTTGATTTAAATTTTAAATCAAGTTGAGGAATCCTAGGCATTAGTTATTAAAGATTCTTAAGATATTTTTTAAGTTAATATCTTTTCGAATATTAACTTAAAATGGAATACTTTGAATATTTTTTAGGTTAATATCTTTTCGAATATTAACTTAAAAAGATATCTTCAAATTAAGTGGTTATAACTTAATTTTTGATATTTAATTAAATCTAAATTTGAAATTATTTAAGTTTTAGATTTTTTCTATATAACTTAAATTAGATATTTTTTAAATTTTTGAAAAGATACTTAGTCAAATATGATATTTTCTAGATAGTAATTTCTAGACTACTTATTATTTCTAATATTTAAATAGGAAAATATTATACTTTGTGAAATTAATTATTTAAATAATTAATTTTGGTACAATTTTATTAAGTATATTTTTCCTAGTATTAAATAGAAATTAATAATTAAGCCTTCTCTACACTTAATTATTTATTTCTTGAATTTAATACATTTAATTAACTTGAAAAATTTAAATATCTAAGTTGATTTTCATCATGATACTTAAATATTTATTTATTTTTCATGACACTTAATTAAATAGAAAATTATTTTTAGGTTGAAATTTAATTTTTCAATTTAAATTTAAATAATTTTCAATATATATATTTTTTCTTTATTTTCTTAATCAATTTCGAAAATTGCATTTTATTTATGCAATATTTTCGAATTTTTTATTTTGAAAAATAGATTGAGTTGTAAATTAATTATTTATTTTAATTAATTCTTGGACCAACTACAATCAATGATTTTTTCATTTAATTGATTAATTTAAAATAAATGAATTTAAAAAATATATATATATAACATTAGAAATTGAATTAATTAGTCAAAAGAAAATCTAGATAGGTGATATTTTTGCTTGAAGTATTTCTTTTCTATTTTTATTATTTTCGAAAATTGTATTTTTATATACTTTAAATTTTCGAACTCAATAAATATATTCTCAAAGGAAATTTTTAAGTTGCTAATTATTTAATTTAATTCAACTTAAATTAATTTCCTTAATATTTATATTTAAGATTATTACTAAGATGGAAATAATTTATTTTATTTCAATCACCATCTAAGTATAATTTTATAAATATTATATAAAATTCTTATTTTTGAATTTTAATTCTTAATTTCGAATTTAATGAGAATTTATTTATTAGAATAATAAAGAAAATACATTTTAAAGAATGAGCTTTATTATTATTAAGATATTCGATCTCCATTGTGGGTTTTACACCGCGTTTGTTTTAGTGAGTAATCCTCCCTAATGGAGGAACGTTCATTAGCAATTTCGCACCGTTTAATCTCGCATGATAAGTGGTTTGTAAGTGTTTTATATGGTATGGATCACCCTAATGGTGGCGACCATATTTGACTTGCAAATTGCAAAACAATGGTAGAAGCTCATAAGATAGAATAGCCTTGACTCTCGCCTAAACGGGACAACGCTGGATTCCAATCTTGATCGAATAAAAGGTTGCTAGAATGTTTAACATTTTAGATGAGCTGACAACTCTATTCAATGGATGGTAGCTTTGACTCTCGCCTAAACGGGACACTGATATCAGTTTGTTGAAAAACCTTGGAAATTATTTAGGATTGAATTTTTAAGTATTTTCTCATATCATTCCTACTTGCTATGTGCTTATAATTTCTGAATTGATTTTGTGTTAAACCATTATTAATTTCTATTTGTTGATTTCTATTATTTTGTAGTATCCTGTATTATCAAAATGAATCCCATGTTATCACTGTTGACTGAAAACAAGCTGAATGGATCTAACTTTAATAAGTGGAATGAGAACATAAATATTGCTCTCATAGGAGAAAGTGCCTTGTTTGTTTTAACTGAGCTGTCACCTGAAGTGCCTGGGGACAATGCTTCCATAGCTGTGAAAGAAAAGTATGAGCGTTGGCAGAAAGCAAATGACAAAGCTCTATACTTTATGCTTTCTAGCATGGTTGACACCCTCAAAACTCGGTTTTCTAAAACTGAGAAGGCTGTTGAAGTTATGAAGAAGTTAAATGAGCTATTCGGTAAGGCATCACTTCAGTCACGCTTTGACGCGACTAAGAAGTACATTAATGCACGGATACAACCTCATCAAAACGTGCGTGACCATGTTCTCCTCATGTCAAGTTATTTCCAAGAAGCCCAGGATCATGGTGCTGAAATAGACAGTGCTACTCAAGTAAGTCTTATCTTGAATAGCCTGACTCCAGCATTTCTACCATACACATCAAATTATGTCATGAATAAAAAGGAAATTGACTTTCATGAATTAGTCAATGACCTTCAAACTTATGAAAATTTGATTGGAGGACCCAAGAAGAAAGGGAGTAAACCTCATAATCCTGGGAATGGTAATGGGACGATGACACCTGAAGCAAATGTTGCCTTTGCTTCAAAGCCCAAATCGAAGAGGAAGTGGAACAACACCAAGAAGCGAACAAAAGCCATGAAGAATAAAAAGGTTGTTCCTTCTGGTGATGCTACACTTAAAGGAAAGTGTTTCTACTGCAATGAAAAAGGTCATTGGAAACTCCAGTGTCCTAAAGTTCTTGCAAAGAAACAACGTATTTCCATTAATAAACTTTAAGAGTTTAGTGAATTGTTATCCAACTGGATTTATGATTCTGGACTAACTTTGTTTATTTGTTTTCTTCTTCTGATAGGCCAAGCTACTTGAACTCAATTGAGTTGGATCAGAAAACTGGACCAAAGGGTTAAATCGTCGAGATGAAGATGAAGCTCTTCAATTTATTTTTGAATTAATTGTTTTAGTTTAAAGACAATTTGGATTTCAAATTTTAGTTAGGGATATTTATCCCTGTTTTTCTCATATTGTTGCAATACATTTTTTTTTATTATTAATAAAGTTTCTTTTATTTTCGAAATCACCATTGCAAATTATGAGATTGAGCTTCATTTATTTTATCTTCATCAACAATTACCACATTATATTTATATGTTTGTATGTGTAAGTGTTTTTATTATTGATGCAAATTCTATAATATTTACAACTCTTCATAGAGTTATATTAAATAAACACTAGAAATTATTTTTATGTTTATCAATAATTGTTAATTCTCATACAATTATTAAGAATTTGTTTAATAAAAGGATCTTTTGATCTGATTGGGGTGGAGAAAAGTTAAGAAAACTATGCAGTTCAACGATCTTTTATATCTAATGAACTCTGGATAGTATTCAACTCCACATAAACTCTATCACACTAAGAGAATCATGATCTTTACAACCTTTAGGGGTGGATCATAATCTCTATATACTTAGGGGTGGAGGTTATCCATAGTACCCTATATGTATATTCTTAGGGGTGGAGTCCATTCCACAATTCCCTATGTAACACATATCTTCTTTAAACATGGAAGTAATATAATGAGTTAGCTGTTATCAATATAAATTCTTGATCTTGATTGTATGTTCCATTTCGATTTTACTGTTGTAAGTAAAAGTTTGATACCTTTGAAAGTTCTTTGATAAAGTTTCACACTACCATAATTGAGTGGGAGAATTTTAAAGTTCTATACCCATCTTCATTAGGTTGATACTTGTGATAGGTACTTAAGAACACTACTAAAAAGCAAATCTAACCATTCACATGGATAGGTATAGCTTATCAGAATTATGAGAATAAGATAAAGAACTCTAGTTCAGTCCATTCGAATGACTTGAACCAAGAATTCTTAATCCTCATAAAATTTTATGGTATCTTAATTTTGATTACTTTATCTCTGGCATGTATTTTTCACTTCAAAATACTAGTCTGCTATGTTGATGACTTAGTCTTAACTTAAAGTTTTAGACTAATACAAAAGTCACAACTAGGTAACTCTCCAAACAATCAGAGGTTAAAAGTATTATTTAACCAGACATCTGCTATTGAGTGGGAGCTATCTGAGATGTAATCAAATAGGGAACATTAGAAGATATTCAAGAAAGATTTATGAAAGTGATCTATATGTCAGATATTAAGGAACTGTGTATCAGTTGTCCTTGTATCTCACCATCTAATTTCGAAATTCTTGAGATGGTGCTTACTTTGGGGGTGGAGGAATTATTGTATAATAATTCAAGCTCTACCAGAGAAGAATTATAACTTTGTGTATTCGAAATCCAAGAAAGTTATATCACTGAAGAAAAGTATACACTGTATTATCTCAATTACATATTTTAAAATATGAGAGATATGTCTTCTGTTAATTCAGATGTACTTTTAAACAGTAAAGATTTCAGTATCCCTTGATAAGTAAAGCATATAGTAAATGATGTTTCATAAGAGTATTTATGAACTAGTTCCAGAAGTTTGGGTGGATTCAAATATACTACACTTGATCTGAAGATCAAGACATCAAATTGACCTATTTGCACAGTTTGTTTTATATTAGTGCAAGTGGGAGTTTGTTGGGTTTTATGCCCTAAATAAAACTCTTTACAATCTGATTAGTTATCAATATAAGAAATTTAAAGTGAATGATGTTTGCATGAATTTTACATGCTAATGGTTTAATATGTTTATTACATTCATACACACAAAATCAGTTAAATCCAGATCATATGTTTATTCACAATTATAGTATCGTCAACACAGTGGAATGTGATTGTGATCATATGAATCAAAAGTATTGGTCCCTGTTTCATCAGTGTTATTAGATTTACACTAATGTGATAATCAGCGATGATGTGTACTTACACTTGGAGTAAGTGTTATGTTCTTTCCAGGACATTAGTAAAGTATACTAGTTTCGAATGTATGGAGTATACATTGGACTGGACCGATATTGCAACTAAGTTAAGATATTACAAACTTACCGTTATACATATCTTTCCAAGTCAATATCAGTAGTTGATCTTAAGATTAAAAGAATCTAAATCCTGATATGCTTAGGCTCAACTCAGGAGTGCTATTCATGTTCTTTGATTTATTAGTTAAGCCTACTTTTGGGTCAGGGTGATACGTATATTTTGGGAACATGATAGTATGATTGAGTGGGAGTGCTGAACATAAATATGGAATCTATAAACTTTCTATTTGGTGTATAGAAGTCAAGTGATGATTCCCTTCTAGCTTAGCAAATAGAAGTAAATGGATGAGCTCTTGTTTAACTGACTAATTATTAGATCACTAAACACCATTTACAGGTAGCTAAGTGTTTTAAGGGGCAAAATACATTGAGGGGTGAGAACGGTAAAAAAATCCCATCTCGATGTAGATCATCTATATAGAGGATCTTTAAATCACAATAAGATTATAACAATGGTTAAATGAGATAGCATGTTGATATCGTGGAACATACAATATGCTCTATATAAGTCTGAGAGTGCAATTCTAAGTTCTAAGAGTGGATTCAACGAAGAATTAATAAGTAGGAATTTACTTGGTAAATTTGGTTCACTTATTGGAAGCTCAGCATATAAATCCATGGTCCCCATTCTAGTTGAGAACATTCTGCTTGTAAGACTCATTAATTGATTCGTGATTGATCAATTATAATTCTAAAGTTAGACTATGTCTAATTTTATGAATTTTCACTAAGCAGGGGTGAAATTGTAAAGAAAAGAGTTTCTAGGTTTATTTATTTATTAATGGACTTTATATGTCTAATTAATAATTAAATTAAATGACAATATTATTTAATAATGTATTTTAGTTATTAAATAATTAGTTTTGGCATTTAAAAGGTTAGAATTGGAAAATTGGCGTTTTTGAGAAAATAGAGATAAAATTTGATAAAACTGCAAAATCAAGTGGGGCCCAATACAACACCATGGCTGGCCACTTAATGTAGGATTTCAAATTAATATTTTCATTATTTTAATGCCAAATAATTCCTAACCTAAACCTAGTAGTTGCCTATAAATAGAAAGTGATGGCTCAGTCACAACACATGCTTTCATATGCTTTCATTAGTAATCTGACAGAAATTTCTCTCTTCAGAAAAACTGAGCCTTCCCCACTTTCTATACCTGGCCGAAACCCTCTCTCCTCTTTTCTCCTTCATCTATTTCGACCCTAGTGAAAGAGTAAGTGCCCACACACAGCAAGCAGTAACTCAATCATAGATTGGAAGACTGTGAAGGATCAAACTTGAAGAAGAAGGACATTCGGGCTCAGATCTTGATTATACTCTGCTACAGAAAGGATTCGAGGGTTAGAGATCTGAGTGGAAGGAGACATTAATTCTGCTGCATCAATGTAAGGTTTTCTTAACTTTATATGTGTTTAATTTATCGTTTTAGAAAGTTCATATTTAGGGTGTTTAAACAACATACTTGTGAGTAGATCTAAGATCCTGGTAAAATAAATATTCCAACAGTTCTTCTGATGTAGCCTTAGTGTTCCATGTTCCCTGTTCCTAGAGATATTAATGCCTAGGATCTTAGCAGCCTTTCCTAAGTCCTTCATCTCAAACTCTTCTCTTAGCCAACCCTTCATTAGGTCAATTCCGGTCCTTTCTTTGCTCACAATGAGCATGTCATCTACATACAGAAGTAAGTAGATGACTTCATCAATTTTAGTGCCCTTGTAGTATAGACAGGTATCATAGTAGCTTCTAGTGAACCCTTTCTTGATCATAAACTCATCAAACCTTTTGTTCCATTGTCTTGGTGACTGTTTAAGTCCATACAAGGACTTAATCAGTTTGCAAACCAAGTCTTCCTTGCCTTTTTCCTTACATCCCTTAGGTTGTTGCATGTAGATCTCTTCCTCAAGTTCCCCATGTAGAAATGCAGTAGTTACATCCATTTGATCAACTTCTAGGTCAAATTGAGTAGCTATGGTAAGTATAATTCTAATAGTTTTACACTTAGCCACAGGTGAGAATATCTCATTAAAATCAATCCCTTCTTTCTGTGTAAACCCTTTAGCCACTAGTCTTGCCTTAAACTTCTTAGGATCTGTCTCAGTAAGTCCTTCCTTGTGTTTGAAAAGCCACTTGCATGAAACTATACTCTTTCCCTTAGGTTTCTTAACTAGTATCCAGGTTCTGTTCTTTCTCAGAGATTCCATCTCTGTATCCATTGCCTTGGACCATTTTTTGGCATCTTTATCTGTAATGACCGCTCTAGTTTATGAATTAGTAAAGGCAATTAGCACTAATTTTTATTATTTTATTATTATTTGTGAATTAAATTTTAATGTGGACCCCAATATTTAGAAATAAATATTAGAGTTATAATTTCTCAATTTCGGAGATCTTATTAAACTCTAGGGGTATTATCTAGCTTATATGTGTAATATGTTATTTTTGTAATTTTTATTCGGCGACAACGGAAAATGCGATGGATGGCTAGATTAATCACATGGGTAATTTTAGAACCCTATTTTATAGTGGGGAATATTTTAGAGAAAATAAATTACCGGGATTGAGCGGGGTTATGGATTTTGACCATTTTACCCCTAGCTTTAGAAATACCCTAGTTTTAAGTCTAGGGGCATTTTAGTCTTTTGGTTAAGGTTAGTGTGGTGGCTGCCCATATAGTTGACACCTAGCATCTAATTTGGAAGAGTTAAGTAATTAACTCATTTTTTCATTTGGAAAATAAGGAAAAAATCAAAGAAAATCAAGAGAAGCTCTCTCTTCTCTCTTTCTCTCTTCGAAGGCAGCAAGGGGCAAGGAATTTTGGGAGCTTAAGTTGTGTTTCAGCAAAGGATTCAAGAGGAATCAAAGCAAGGTAAACCCTAGAATCATTGTGTATGTGAATTTTCAAGTTTATGATAGTTTGAATTAATGAATTTGTGATATGGTGGCTGTTAGGTTTAGGTAAGTTTAAGGTTCGAATTTTAGGGTTTAGATGAGTTGATTCTAAGTCCTAGCTACTGGTTTTAATGGCTGTAGATAGTTTTTATGCAAATTTAGGTTTAAAGTTCAAGCTTTGTTCATTAATGGCAACTTGGGTTGTGATGGTTTGTTCTGTGAATTACTGCCTGGAAATCATTGTGTATGCTTTGTATAGGTATACTGGAGAGTTTGGTAAAGATTGGGCTTGATTTGAATCAAGGGGGAGAAATTTTTGGGTTTCTGCAGATGAACCGGAATTCCGGTTCTGGGTGGTCTATACCAACCGGTCGACCGGTTGGTGACCCAGAACCGGGATACCGGTTGGATCCGGTCTGCCTGTTGGGGGTTTTTCCAGAACCCTAGTTTTAGCCAATTTTGGGTTATATAGGGTATTGCCATGAGGTTTATTGATAGGGAAACTTTTAGTTTCGAGTTTTAAGTCCCGAAAAGTGATTTGGCGAGTCACTCATCTGTGTTACCGTTATTGTGATTAGGGCATCCATCTAGCACGTGAATTCCGTTCAGGTCGGCCAGCACACTTGAATTCGGAAAACAGGTAAGAACTGTGTATAATGTATGATGTGATTATCTGAATGTGTGTATATGTGTTTATATATGCATGCTTGAGTTATGTTAAACACTACCAACACTTGTATAATTAAGTTATAGAGTGTATTGGTACAGTGATTGTTGTTGATTTGAGTACGATACGGTGATACCAACACAAGCATAGGAAAATGCTAAGGTGTGTGGTACATTACTCAGTGTTACTCACTGATCGAGGTAAACCCTACCAACACTCGTACAGCTAGGTACGTTGTGTATGTGGTATAGTGGTCGTACCCTGGTATTGAACGTTCATGCTCATCTGTTAAGCTCTGTAAATAGGTGTATGGGCGCCTATTTACAGGTCGGAAATTATATGGTATGTTATATGCATTTCTTGCTGAGTCTGTCGACTCACAGTTTCTGCTTCCATGTGTAGGTAAAGGAAAGGCGAAAGCTGAACGAGAGTGAACACGAGCTCGGGTGAGATTGTACATGTCGGCTAGCCGCGACCTGGAGTGTTCGGTCTCGGGACATCTGGGTATTGTATTTTGAAAGTCGCTGTGCGACCCAGAACTTGTATATTTTGAATGTAAAGTTTAAACAGTAAATTTTCAAAAGTTTGAAATCGGGATCCCGGGATTTGTAAATATTATATTATTTTATAAAGTTTAATGTTTAAAGCAAAAATTTTAATTTGACACGTTTTTCGAGAAATTACTTTGATTAGCAAAGTTTGCACAATAATTGAAAAAGCACTGTAGCGTGCCTTAGCTTTAGGGCGTTACATTATCAGTCATAGCTTCCTCATAAGTCTTAGGTTCTGTCATTTCCACTCCCATAGCACAGAAGAATGCATAGGCTAGCACTTCTTCCCAAGCAGTGAAACTAAATCTCTGTGTGGGTCTAGAAACCCTTCTAGTTCTGTCTCTGGTCAATTGGTAATCTTGTATTGCCTCAGTTTCTTGCTCTTCTTCTAGAATAGGTTCCACCTGAATGTTGTCATCCTGAACTTGGTCATTTCCTTCCAAGTTTTCATCTCCTTGAGTGTTTTCCACCTGTTCTGGTTCCACCTGAACAGTATTAGGTTGAGTGTTCCTTGTTTGCATGTCCACAGATGTGCTTGCAGGGTTAATGTCTAAAGTAGGACTAGATAAAGCATTATTATTAGTAGTACAAGGAAATAAGTCTTCCTTAAAAATAACATCCCTACTATTTATAGCTTTAAACCCTTGTTTTTCTCTTACCCATAACCTGTAACCTTTAGTGCCTTCAGGATAGCCTAGGATTACACATTTGAGAGCTCTAGGCTCCAATTTACCAACACTCTGATGTGCATAGGATGCACATCCAAACACTCTTAAGTTTGAAAGATCAGGGGGATTGCCTGACCAGATCTCCTCTGGTGTCTTGAATTCAATGGCACTGAATGGACATCTGTTCACCAAGTAGGTTGTTGTTAACACAGCTTCTCCCCAGAAACCTTTAGTAAGTCCAGATTGCATCAACAGGCATCTGACCTTGTTTATCAAGGTCCTATTCATCCTTTCTGCTACCCCATTCTGTTGAGGAGTGATCCTCACAGTTCTGTGCCTTTGAATTCCAACAGAACCACAGTACCTGTTAAATTCATCACTGCAAAACTCCAAGCCATTGTCAGTCCTTAGGGTTTTAACCCTTTGATTAGTTAGATTTTCCATAAGAGTTTTCCATTGTATGAATTTAGATAGAGCCTCATTTTTATGTTTAAGTAAAAATACCCAAACTTTCCTAGAATGGTCATCTACAATTGACATAAAATACATATTACCACCATGTGTTGGAGTTTTCTCTGGTCCCCAAAGATCAGAGTGAACATACTCCAAGATATGCTTAGTTTTATGAATGCCAGTTTTAAATTTTAACCTGTGATGTTTACCTAGGACACAAGATTCACAGAAATCAACCTTACTTACTTTGTCCTTACCCAGCAGCCTTTGATCACTCATGATCTGTAGGCCTTTCTCACTGATATGCCCCAATCTTCTATGCCATAGAACAACTTTTAGGTCTTCTAGATTGCTAGTGACTGCATTGTTGTATTGTGTCACTGGTTCTCCATCTAGATAGTATAGCCCTTCATGCTTATGACCTTTGATAATAGTCATAGCTCCTTTACTTAGCTTCATTGAACCTGATTCAATTTTGCTAACAATCATGTCATCTACAACACTTATAGAAATTAAATTTCTAGCAAGATTAGGGACATACCTCACACCAGTTAGGGTTCTAACAATTCCATCAAACATTTTGAAACTGACATTACCTGAACCTTCTATATTGCATGTATTGTTGTTTCCCAGTATTACTTTGCCACCTTTAGAGTCTCTGTAGTCAGTTAGGATTTCCCTAGAGTTTGTCATATGAAAAGTACACCCAGAATCTAGTATCCAATCATCTTTGAAGGATGTGGATGCAACATAAACTTCACCACTGTCATAGCCATCAGAGTAGTTAGCTTCTTGTTGCTTGTCATTTTGATGTTTCTTTTGATCTGTTCTTTCTGGAAATCTGCCTCCTTTCTTGTTTTTGTACTTATTGTTGTAGAAATAGCAGTCTCTCTTATAGTGCCCAGTTTTGCCACAGTAGAAACAACCTGTAGAATCACCAGATTCTCTTGATGGTGATCTACTCTTCCCTCTATTTGAGTTCTTGTGATGATTCGTGCTATTACTCCTTCCCCTGTTCTGATAGGGTTTCTTGTGAGATGGCCTTCCTCTACTTAGGTTTATTTCACCATGTCCAGAATTAGATTTCTCACTCTTCATCTCCAGGTCTTTAGACTTTAGGGCAGAAATGACTTCATCAAGTGTGATTGAAGTCCTTCCATACTTGATTGTTGTCTTTACTTCTCTGTATGAATCGGCCAATGAATTCAGAATGATTATTGCCTGATTTTCATCACTTAGTGCTTCATTTTCCCCTGAATTTGCCAATTCAATATGCATCCTTAGAAACTCATCTAAATTCTGATCTAGGGTTTTAGTATGACTCATCTTGAACCCAAAGATTCTCTCTTTTAGGTAGATCTTATTAGTTAGAGACTTTTGTTGAAACTGTTCTTCAAGTTTCTTCCAAATCTTGGCAGGAGTCTCTTCCTTGTCAACCAATCTGATGATGGCATCAGAAAGGTTAAAGATTATGATCCCAGTAACTGTTTCTAACAGCTCTTCTTGCTGTATTTTTGAAGTGTTGTCTGGCCATTCAATAGGGTCTTCAAGAACCCTAAGTAATTTCTGTTGAGCCAATAGGGATCTAATCTTCCTCCTCCAAATCCTGTAATCACCAGATCCATCAAAACGATCAATGTCAACTTTGATATTGCTCATGTTAGAAAAATCAAAATTAAATTGAGTTGAGTTTATAGAAATTGATTGATTATCAATATGTGGAATTTCCACAGCTTTTCCACTGTCCACAACTTCTTGTTGTGTTTCTCCTTCTTCTTCCAGCCTTTGTCACTTTCTTGATTCCTTTTCTTGAGTTGAATTATGCTCGAACCAGAGCTCTGATACCACTGTAGGATTTCTTGATGTGAAATTCCAAGAATGCCCTACACCAACTCAAGCAATTGATTAAAACGACAGGGACAAAATTGTCCCAGAAAAGTCAATTAAAGAAAACATTCAAACGACAAAGAAACTTGCCGTTTCCTTCCTGCACGACAGATCGTTTTGCACAAAACGATTTGTCGTTCTTCCTTGAACAAAACCAAGTTCAATCAAAGCTAACCCTAGCTCATTTCTCAATTCGAACCTTCGAGAGTTCTCAGACTCTCTCTCTCTCTCTCTCTCTCTCTCTCTCTCTCTCTCTCTCTCTCTTTCTCTCCTTTCTCTCTGGTTCTCAAACCCTAGAACCAGAGATCCTTCTCGATCTATTGATCGATCTCACCCAGAAATCATCCCAGAAACCCCATAAAACACACACGCACAAAGATCGAACCAAAACATATGAGTTAGAAAGAAAAACAAACACCAAAAATTATAGAGGTTCGCCCTAAAATTAGGGGTACGTCCTCTGATGAGCTCGCCTTGAAGATCGACCTCAGATCTGCACTATTTGGAGAAGAACATTACAAAACAGGTGAGAAATCCAAGTCACAATCTCGACTGGTATTTCTGATATTCACTCAATATTTCTTTTCTGTGTTTTTCTTTTGATTTCTCACTATCTCACTAACTCTCTTTTCTTTTCTCTTTGCATGAACACTTGGATCTACAACTTTGAGAGTTAAACTCTCAGATCTGGCTCTTGGCTTCTGGTATCTCTCGACTGGGAGATTGGTAAGTCTCTGGTCTTCTTTTATAGCTGTAGATTAGGGTTGATCAGAGGTTTAGGAGTTAGTTACAATTTCGGTTGTAACTAACTACTAAATCTTGATCCACTAAAGGCGAAGCCACCTAGGATCGAGTCTGTTTTATTTGTATTTCTTCTCTTTTCTGTAAAACTGTAATAATAAGTATAACAGGGGGGATCTAATTTAATAAAATCAATTTTATATCAACATCAAAAATTTTATTTAAAAGAGGAAATTACACTTAGTATGAGATTTTAAAAGTTCTTATGATAAATATGGCACATTTAAGTTTGGCCAATTTATATGGTATTTTTTTGTTTTTAGGTTTTTTTATGGTATTTGATATGCCATATATATATGTAATTAGGTTTCTAAATCCCATATTTAATGTTTTTATTTGTTTAGGAAGTTTTATTTGTCATTGATGCCGGAAAAGTCACCGGAGTTTGCTGTCGGTGCCGGAAAAGTCGTCGGAGTAGCGGTCGGTGCCGAAAAAGTCGTCGGAGTTGCTGCCAGTGCCGAAAAATTCGTCGGAATTGGCATTGTCGCCGGAAAAATCACTGAAAAATCACCAAGAAACCGGTTTCTTAAAGTCTAAGAAACCGGTTTCTTGGTGATTTTTCAGTGATTTTTCCGGCGACAATGCCAATTCCGACGAATTTTTCCGTTGACAATGCCAATTCTGACGACTTTTCCGGTTTCTTGTTGATTTTTCCGTTGACAATGCCAATTCTGACGACTTTTCTGACGCTAGCAGCTACTTCTGCGACTTTTTCGGCACCGACAGTAAACTTCAGAAAAGTCATCAGAAATTGCATAGTCGCCGGAAAAATTACCAAAAAACTAGTTTCTTGGTAATTTTTCCGGTAATTTTTCTGACAATAATGGCAATTCTGACGAATTTTCTAGCGTTGGTAGCAACTCTGACGACTAATACACCGAAAACTACTCCGGTGACTTTTTCAGTACCGACAGTAAACTCTGGGAAATTCGTCAGAATTGGCATTGTCGCCGGAAAAATTATCAAAAAAATCACCAAGAAACTAGTTTTTTTCTTCATCAAGAAACCAATTTTTTGATGAAGAAACCAGTTTCTTGGTAATTTTTTTTGTATTTTTTTTCTCTATTTGGTTGATTTATGAAACTGGTTTCAATTATTTTTCAGTGTATATCATTTTTGTTTTGTTTTCATAATCTTTATTATTGTTGTGTAACAAAATTAGTTCTTTGATGAAGAAACCACTTTCTTGGTGAAGAAACTAGTTTCTTGATGAAAAAACCACTTTCTTGGTGATTTTTCTAATGATTTTGCCGGCGACAAGGCCAATTCTGAAGACTTTTTTTACGCCGGCAATAACTCCGGCAATTTTTCCAACACCAGGAACTACTCCGGCAACTTTTTCGGCACTGACATCAAACTCCAGAATAGTCGTTGGACTTGGCATTGTCACCGGTAAAATTACTTGAAAAATAATGCTAATTCTGACGACTTTTTCGGCGCCAGCAACAACTCCGGTGACTTTTCCGGCACCGGCGGCTACTCCGACGAATTTTCCGGTGCCGACAGTAAACTCCCGTGACTTTTCCAACACGAGTGACAACTTCGGCAATCACTATAGTTTTATTTATTTTATTTTTTAAAAAAAATAAATATGAAGGGAATTTTAATATTTTTTATGGTAATTTAATTAAGTTTTTATTTTTTATGAATTTTAAATTCAGATTTCTTTTTAATGTTTTATATGGTTTTTTTTCTAAAAAAACCATATTTTTAGTTTGATTGGTTAGATAATGTCATATTTAGTGGCATTTACTTTTTATGTCATATTTATCATAACCTTAATAATTTTTTCGATATTTTTGAAAATAACCCTATTTAAAAAGCTTTTAAAAAAGGCTTTTATATCAACATCAAATCTTTTGTCATCTTTGACAAAAAAAATTAATAAAAAGTAGTATAAAACCTTTAAAAAAATACAGTAAAATTGAAAAAGCTACTACCTGGCAGTATTTTTGTAAGAAAATGACAAAAGTCAGTATACTATGTAAATTTCCCAATTTAAAATACTCCTATTAGCTTCAATTTACAAAGCCCAAAATACGTTTGAAGTTTTTTGAGCACACGTGGTAAACTGGAATATCATGACTTCTATATTTGGTATTGTAAACTATATTAATTTTTTAAAAAATTTACAGGGATGATACTGTAACTATAACGAATACCGCTATGAAAAAAAAAATTGAAAAAAATATTTCGATATGTGATTTCGGACATAGAAGCTGATTAAGAGGTTGTAATTAACACTTCTCTAATTTAATATAACTTTTATAAAATATTGCTAACTAATTGTAAAATGGTGTTTTACCATATTAATAAAATTTTGTTTCTTCTTATATTTTCCAAATCTTTGAGTCTGGATTTGTTTAGCCTACATGGACACACCTAGAAAATTTCAAAAGACAGGAATGGTCACGCTCTTGCATTTACTTAGCGGCACGCTAGTCCGCACTTTTTCTTTGCATCCACATCGAGTATTTGTTGGAGCTAACACTAAAAAGTCTAAAATAATAAGCCAGGCTGACCAATACCATATATGTCCATGTGATCACCATTAATAATCTTCCACTTCATCACTTCTTTCATTCTTTGGAATGTGATGAATAATGGGGTTTAAGAGTTTTGTTTATCAACAATTCAAAAAAGAAAAACAAAAGAAGAGTTATTTATTTTACTATATATATTTTTTGTCCATAGAAAATAGAATAGAAGTAATTAATATAGGTAGCATAGCAGAAGCCAGAAAGAAAGAAAGAAAAATTTAGAAAGCCAGTTGGTCAACATGGAATCCCAGATCCTCTGACTGTTTGCTTTGAAGGTAGGGAAGGTTTAATGTTTTGAGCATTAAAAGGCTTTACAACCCCAATAAAGCTACCTATGTTCACTTTCTTCAAAATAAATATATAAAATATAAACAAGAGAGAGAGAGAGAAGTGAAGTTTGACTTGCATATGACCATCTTGCATTCCTCTGTATATATTATGCTCCTCAGTCCTCACACGACAGAACATAAGAGTTTAAAAAGAGATACTACAACCAGTTTAAGATACACACTGCAAAACCACCAGAGATACCTAGAGTCTAATGGTATTCTCTTTTAAAAATGCTAAAAATCTCTACATCATCTAAAAATATAGTGCAAGTTGGGCATCATAACTAAAAAGCTATTTTTTATTTTTAAAAACAAAAAATTCTTTTTTGAAAAAATTTGGCTTGTTTGGCCTTATTTTTTGAAAACAATTTTCAGAAAACAAAATTACAAAAAACAAAAAATTTGAAAACAACAAAATATTATTTTCTGTTTTAAAAACCAATTCACTTTTGATCAATATTGTTTTTAAAAAACACTAACCAAACATGACTTGTGTTTTAAAAACTTCAAAAAGAAATTTGTTCTCATTTCTAAAAACAATTTTTTAAAAACAAAAAACAGAAAACAATACAAAACATGCTCATAATATTTTATTTTATTTTTTTCTACATCATTTTTTACACTCTTTACTTCTAAAATCACTTCAATAGTATAACACTCTTCAATAATACTAGAATTATGATCTCACACATTATTATTTAGTTTTTTAGTAACAATAATTTTTTAGTTTTAATTTTTTATTAAAAAATAATGAATAATGAATGTATCAATGCTACTGTATAGCATCCACAAATATTTTTAGAATAGCATTCTTTTGCCTCCAATAGTATAGTTTCTCAACATTTTGCCACTTCAAGCATCAGAGATGCTCTAATTTAGTGTCACACTATCACTAAATTTAGTATTAAAATTTTTTTCTACTCTAACCACAATACCAAAAATTATACTAAAAATAATATTTTTTTATTATTATATTATTTTTAATAAAATATAATATAAAAAATACTATTCAAATAAGTTATTAGCCACGCGTATAAAAGATTTATGTGTACAAAAAATTGTTCGAACTATGTTTTTGGCGTATTATTTTTTTAAATTTCTCAAAATTTTACAAAATGTCTTAAATAACTACAATATACACAACCGTAAAAAAAAATAATTATTTTTCCGAATGCCGAAAGAGATAGAAGTGTATCGATACACCATTTTTTTTAAATAATTATAAAAAAATAATACATATCATATATAATAGAATAATTAAAAAAAATGGGATGTCGTGTGTGCTACGGTGCACGAACTGTAGCACACACAATAAAATAGTGTGTTATATAGAGCGTCATTGGATCATTAAGGAGCAGCATATTTGATAAATGCAGTCTCCTTGGAGCTGCTCTTAATACACAATATTATTATTTGGATAATTGTGTCATAACTACGTAAAATTTTGAGTTTGTAGTAGTATAAATTTAATAATTTTTTTTAGTAGCGATATAAATATTTAATATTTAAAAAGTTATAATTTTTGTCCATTTTTGTCAGTACAAATTCTATTTTCAATTTATTAAAAGAAAATTTAGAAATAATTGATACTACATATTTTTTATCCAAACTCAATAGTTTAAAAGCTGGATTTATATGTGTCATGTTTAAGACACTAACAAAGTTTGAACTGATAAAATTAGATAAAAATTAAAGTTTTACAAACATTAAGTAATTATGCGGCTAAAATATCATTAGATTTATGTCGCTTATAAATTTAAAACTTTGAGTTTACATATCACTATTTACCTATTATTAGTGTTAGTGTCATTCAATATTTAATAGAAGCTGTATAAATTGTCATAGGGAAAAAAAAAAGCTTATTATCTATTTGCATCATTTTATTATTTTTTTAGTATTGTCCTTTAATGGACATTTGTAAAACTTGATACAACATTTAATATTTAATTAATGCTCCTTAATATTTTATTATAAAAATCTATTATCTAATACTCTTTACATATGATAATAAAATTAAAAAAATAATATAAAAGTAAAATAATTATTGTGATGTAATGTTATAATAAAAAATAATAAAAAAGTAAATAAAATAAAAAGTGTATTGTGATACAAATTTTATGTTATGTAAAAAGGAAATTACATTCAGTTTTTGATTTTGTTATTTTAAGTAACTAATTTTTGTATGTTAGTTTTTAATTTGGTTGGTTCACATGTACGTTTTTTTCTGTGTCAAATTTTTAATTGGTTTGTTTAATGTAATTGGTTTCTATAACTTAATTTTAAAAGTCATTTGTTAAAAATCTCTCTATGGTTTGTCTTATTTTTTTAGTAACTGGTTTTTGGGTTCATTTTATCTTTTAAATGTTTTGGGTTTTTTTATATTTTTATTCTAATTTTTTAGTTGGTTGTATTAAGTAATTGGTTTTCATATTTAATTGTTAATTTTATTATTTTATGTAATAGAACTCTAAGTTTTATGTTTTAGTTTTTTATTCAGTTATTTTTGGTAATTAATTTTTATGTATTGATTTTTAATTTAATTGCTTTAGATAACCAGTTCTATATTAGTTTTTTTTTATTTATTTATTGTAATAATTTTTTTAATTGCTTTTTGATTAATTATGTTATATTACCATTATTCTATATATAATTGTGTTAACCACAAAAATAGAAGAAATAAAATGTTTCTATAAATATAAAACGTAGAGGTAATTAGTCCAAGATATTCCATACAAACAAAAAAGGATAAAGCTTGCCCCGTCTTGTCTATATTGACATGGTTTATACTGTTTGATTTGTTTTGATCGTTCGACATAGAAGTTTTGGTGTGTTTGTGGTCTGTACGTTATGGCTTCGTCAAGCAGAGATGCAGAGGAGTTGGAGGTTCGTTGGGATGATTTGCAGATCGATGAGGAAGAAGGAGGAGTATTATTTGATAATCCTTCTGAGTTGGAGGATGAGGTTGATGCAAGATGGTGTCTGGTGGGGAGATTGCTCACGAATCGTGTGTCCGATTTTGATACAGTTCGAAATGTCATGGCTTCACTCTGGCGTCCAGTAAAAGGCATGTTTGTTAAAGAATTAGAGTTTAATCGTTTTCTTTTTCAATTCTTTCATGAACTGGATATTAATAGGGTGCTTGAAGGTACACCATGGACGTTTAATAAAATACCTTTGATTGTTCAAAGATTGAAATTAGGAGAAAATCCTAGGTTGGTACCCCTGAACACTATGGAAATTTGGGTACAAGTTTATGATCTCAGAGTGGGTTTTCAGTCAGACCGAGTGCTTAGGGCCTGTGGTACTTACATTGGACAGTTTGTTTCATCTTGTCCCAAGAATTATGCGGGTATTTGGAGGGAGTACTTGAGAGTCCGGGTATTGATCAATATTGAAAAACCATTGAAGAGAAGAATGAAGATTTACTACACCAAGGAAGACTATTTCTGGGCAAATTTCAAATATGAGAGGGTGCCCACTTTTTGTTTCATTTGTGGTATACTCGGGCATAATGAAAGGTTTTGTCCCCGAGTCTTTGATGGACCAATAGAAAAGGTTGTTAAGCCATATGGTTTATTCATGAAAGCTCCAGATCGGCGTTCTCAAAAACAGATTGGTGCGAGATGGCTCCGTGACAATATGGCAAGACCTTTACAACCAAATGCCGGCGTTCCAAGAAGCAGTGGTTCTCCGGTGACAGCTACCAGTGTTGGGTTTTATGCCCTAAATAAAACTCATTTCAATATAATCAGATTTACTTATATAGATCAGAAATAACATTTAATGTTGCATGGTTCACATGATTTATTTCATGATTATATGTACATAATGTATAGATTCATCTGAAACCCTTTTCACATACTTGATCCTGTTTATTGTGCCGTCAACACATTGGAAAGTAAACATGACTATGTGAATAAAGTTTCCTAGATTTATCAGACACAGGGTTTTACTGATATGATAATCTACAACAAGAGTTTACTTGTATTTAGAGAAATACTATGTTCTTTCCAGAACATTGGTTAAAGTAAAGCTCAGGTTGGATGCATGGAGTATGCATCGGAAGGGACCGATATTGAACTTTGACTTAGATTTAATTAAACTTACCGTAAAATCTATTCAAGTCAATATCGCCTAGTTGATCCTAGATCAAATGATCTTAATCCTGTTATGATTAGGCTCAATCTTGAAAGGCTATTCGTGTTCCTTGAATTGTTAGTTAAGCCTACTTTTAGGTCAGGGTGATACGTACTTTTTGGGAACACGGTAGTGCAATTGAGTGGGAGCGCTAGCATAAACATGGAATCTATAGCTTCTATCTGGCGAATAGTAAGCAAAGGATGATCTCCTTCGAGCTTGACCAAACGAAAATAAATGGTGGAGATCTCATTTCACATAAGCTGAAATATCATTTATACGGGGTCAAGTGTTTTAAGGATAAAATACATAGTAGGGTGTTACGGTAATTTAATCCCTTTACTGTGTAGATCATTCATATAGAGGATAATTGATCACATTAGGATTATAACAATGGATAACTAATGATGTGTCTATATGGTGGAACATATAGAGCATTCTATATACTGAGAGTGCAATTCTAAGTTCTATGCGTGGATTCAACGAAGAATTAATAAGTTAGTGAATTTTAGTGCTAAATTCTTGATCTACTTATTGGAAGCTCGGTTATATAGACCCATGGTCCCCCCACTAGTTGAGATAATATTGCTTGTAAGACTCATGTAATTGGTTTTGATTAATCAATTATAATTCTCAAATTAGACTATGTCTATTTGTGAATTTTTCACTAAGTAAGGGCGAAATTGTAAAGAAAGAGTTTATAGGGGCATATTTGTTAATTATGATACTTTGTATGGTTCAATTAATAAATATGATAAATGACAATATTATTTAATAATTATATATAGTTATTAAATAGTTAGAATTGGCATTTAAATGGTTGAATTAGGAAATTGGCATTTTTGAGAAAATCAGATACAAAAGGTGTTAAAATTGCAAAATTGCAAAAAGCAAGGCCCAATCCACTAAGTGTATGGCCGGCCACCTTAGTAGGTATTTTAAGTTGATTTTTTCATTATTTTAATGCCATATAATTCAAATCTAACCCTAGTGGAATGCTATAAATAGATAGTGAAGGCTTCAGGAAAATCAGACTTTTCACTGACACTTTCTGAATCAGAAAAACCTGAGCCTTCTCTCTCCCTATCTGGCTGACCACTCCCTCTCTTCTTCTTCAATATTTCGAAATCCTTAGTGATTAGAGTAGTGCCCACACACATCAAGCAATACCTCAATCATAGTGAGGAAGATCGTGAAGAAAGACTTTCAGCAAGAAGGAGGTTTCAGCATCAAAGATTCAGAGAAAGAGATCCAGGTTCAGATATTGATAATGCTCTGCTACAGAAAGGAATCAAGGGCTAGATATCTGAACGGAAGGAGTCATTATGTTCCGCTGCACCCAATGTAAGGTTTCTTAAACTTTATATGTGTTTAATTTATCGTTTTAGAAAGTTCTTATTTAGGATGTTAATAAACATACTTGTGAGTAGATCTAAGATCCTGGTAAAATAATTTCCAACAACCAGTTCCAGGAGGGGGGCAGATCCGAGAAATCGGGGTGATGACAGAGAGGATATGGAGGTTAATGAGGATGTTGAGGGAGAGATTGTAGGAGAGAATCATGGGATTGTGGGCGCAGTTCAAGGAGGAAAGATTGGTGCCGTTAATGGTGGGATATCAATCAATGGGGAAGCGGGAAAGGAAAGTTGTTTTGAAAAGGGCGGGTTTATTTTCACGGATCCAAAAAGAAGAAGAGTTGAAGATAATGTTGAGTTGGGCAAGGATACTGTTCAAGTCTTAGGGCCGGCCCAATATTTGGTGGGTAATGGGAGTGGTGAAGAGGGTATGGCCAAGGCCCATGTGGCTGAAACTGAAATGGGCTTTATTGAAAATGTTAATGAGGGGGGGAATGGAGGATAGTTTCGGCCTAGTGGCAGCTAGTGTGGAAGATGGTATTTTTCAAAAAAACGAGTTAAAGGCGGGTACCAAAAATTGGGCCCGCCAAGGATTATGAGTTTTTAAAGTTGGAATTGCCGGGGGCTTGGGAACCCCCGGGTAGTTCAATTCTTGAAGGAAATTGTGTTCCAAAAGAAGCCCAATGTGATTTTTTTGTGTGAAACTATTAGTAAACAAGATAAGGTTGAGTTTGTGAAAAGAAGTTTGGGTTATGAAGCTTGTTTTGTTGTTGATGTCGTCGGTCATAGTGGGGGATTGGCAATGTTATGGAAGTTCCAACATGAAGGTAGACTACTCAGCTATAGCACTAATCATATAGATATGGTTTTTAATTTGGATGGACATCCAGAATTTCGCCTTACCGGTTTCTATGGAGAACCACAAAGAAGCTTAAGACCGAATACTTGGAGAAGAATTCGACAACTTTCCAGGGAGTCTACGTTGCCTTGGTGTCTCATGGGGGATCTTAATAATGTCTTGTCTCAAGGTGATAAACGTGGGGGACACCCTTATCCAGGGTGGCTTGTTGATGGGTTTCAAGAAGTTGTTGATGAGTGTGAGTTGCTGGATATGGAGTTAGTTGGCCATCCTTTTACTTGGGAGAAGGGAAAAGGTACGCCAAATTGGATTGAAGTTAGACTTGATCGTGCTCTTATCTCTAATGCTTGGAACTCTCTTTTTTCGGATGCAAAGCTTTTTAATATGGAGATCTCCGCTTCAGATCACTCTCCACTTTGGCTTGATCTTGCGTTTCAAAAACCGGTGTTGTTTCTTAAAAGGTTTCAGTTTGAGAATGCTTGGAGTAGGGAGCCTATGTGTAGACAGATTGTTCGTGACAATTGGGAAATGTATAATGAAGATCCTCTGCACCAGAAAATTAAGTGTTGTAGTACTTCCCTTGCTAAATGGGGGAAAGATATAACAGGTAATTTTAAGGATCGTATTACTCGATGTAATAAGCAGCTGAAAAAATTGAAGGGGCGCAGAGATGATACATCGGTTCAGAAATATAAGGAAACACATGCACAACTTTTTGAGATTCTGACACAGAAGGAGGTCTTTTGGAGGCAACGATCAAAGCAACTTTGGTTGCAAGCAGGAGACCAGAATACGAAATATTTCCATGCCTGTGCAAATACAAGGAAGAAAAACAACCAGATTGCTTCTCTCAAGAATGACAATGGTGTGTGGGTTGATTGGGATAGTGGCTTGGCCACGGTGATGGTTGACTATTATAAAGAGCTTTTTTCTGCTTCTGATACAAACTGGGACCGAGTAACAGAGTGTGTTCAAGGAAGAGTTAATGCTGATATGAATCAAAACCTTGTGACTCCGATTGATAGTGAGGAAGTAAAAAGAGCTTTGTTCCAAATGCATCCGGATAAATCCCCAGGACCTGATGGCTTTAATCCGGGGTTCTATCAGAAGTTCTGGGACATAGTCGGTTCAGATATTGTGAAGCTGGTGCAAAACTTTGTTATGCTTGGTGAGTTTCCGAACAACCTATATGATACCCATATTGTCCCTATTCCCAAAAAATCTAAGCCTGAATCTATGAGTGATCTTCGTCCTATTGCTCTCTGTAATGTGATTTACAAAGTAGTCTCGAAGGTACTAGCCAACCGTTTGAAAGGTGTTCTTCATCATGTTAATTCTGAATCTCAAAGTGCTTTCATTCCGGGGAGACTTATTACTGATAATATCTTAATTTCTTTTGAGATTATGCATTATTTGAAACGGAAGAGCTCGGGAAAGGAGGGAGTTATGGCTATCAAACTTGACATGAGTAAGGCGTATGATAGGGTTGAATGGGGTTTTCTTCAGGCAATTATGGAGAAGATGGGGTTTAGTGAGGAATGGATTCAGTTGATTATGTGTTGTGTTAGCTCGGTCTCCTACAATATCCTTTCAGGTGGAAAGGAATTGGGTCCTATTGTGCCTAAGCGAGGACTAAGACAAGGTGACCCTCTATTACCTTATCTTTTTCTTTTGTGTGTGGAGGGTCTTTCGGCTCTTATCTCAGATTTTGAGAGGCGAGGAAAGCTTAGGGGTTGTAAAGTTGCTCGTGGGGCTCCTATTATTACCCACATGTTTTTTGCTGATGATAGTTATTTGTACTGCCGTGCTACGGAGGAGGAGGCAAATAATGTGATGGAGCTTCTTCATTGTTTTCAGTTGGCCTCTGGACAACAGGTAAATCTGAATAAGTCCTCTGTTTTCTTCAGTGCTAATACTGGGATGGATGTTCGTGCAAGAATTTGCTCTGTTCTGAAGGTTCAAGAGGCAGGAGAAACAAGTACTTATCTGGGTCTTCCTAACATCTTGGGACGAAATAAAAATGCTCTTCTGGGTTTCTTGAAAGATAAGATGAGGAAAAAGATTCAGAGTTGGGAAGGAAAATTTTTGTCTAAGGCAGGTAAAGAGCTCATGCTGAAAACTGTTGCTCAATCCTTGCCTAGTTATGCCATGAATGTTTTTTTGCTTCCTTTGAAGACTGTTAATGAAATGGAGCAGTTAATGTGCAAGCATTGGTGGAAATCCTCTTCAAAGAACAATAAAGGGATTCATTGGAAGAGTTGGGATAAGTTGAAGATTCATAAGTCAAAAGGAGGGATGGGATTTAGAGATCTTCATGATTTTAATCTCTCCTTATTGAGTAAGCAAGGGTGGCGTCTGCTTTGTAAGCCTCATACTCTTGTTGGTCGATTGTTTCAAGCACGATATTTTGCGGGGAAGGACTTCTTGAGAGCAGAATTGGGAAGTAATCCTAGTTTTATTTGGCGAAGTATTTTCGAAACAATTGATATGGTTAGAATGGGGGCTCGTCGGCGGGTTGGAAATGGGTCAACAATTAATATACTTTCAGATCCTTGGCTGCCATGTGATGAGAATCCGAGAGTTAGTTCGAATCATCCTGCTTTATTAGATCATAATGTTGATGCTCTTATGGAAACTGATTGTTTTGCCTGGGACGTGGACTTGGTGCGAGATCTGTTTAATACAAGGGATGCTCAACTCATTTTGAGTATTCCCTTAAATTCAAGTCGTAGTGATGATGTTTGGTTCTGGTCTTTTGAGAGCTCGGGGAATTTTTCAGTGAAAAGTATGTATCGACATTTGCAACAAAGGAAGGAAGATGATTTGCAACTGGTGGGGTCTGATTTTTGGGGTAAGTTATGGCGACTTAAAGTTCCTCCGAAGGTGAAAGATTTATTGTGGAGAGCGGCATCCAACTGTTTACCTACCAAATCCATGCTTCGGTATAAACATGTCAACATTGATGCTATTTGTCCCGTGTGTTCCTCTAGTAATGAAACAATTCTGCATCGATTGGTGGATTGTTCTTTTGCACGGGCTTGTTGGGTCAATACGGGAATTGGTGTCGACTTGGATTATAGTGGTACTTTCACGGGATGGATTGAGGCTAGCTTTCAATCTTTTGATGGGGATCAAAGGAAGATCATAGCCATGACTTGTTGGGCTATCTGGAAGGCTAGAAATGATTGTGTTTGGAAGGAAAAAAATGCTAGTGTGGCGGCTGTTACTCTCTTGGCTTCGAGTATGTTGGAACAATGGAGCAAAGCGCAAGATAAAGCTCATGTTCCTACTGCTGCATTCTTGTCAGCAACCGATGGTGCTCTTTCTTGGCAAAAACCAGCAATAGGGGAAGTCAAAATTAATACCGATGCAGCTCTCTTTTCTGATCCTAACAGGTATAGTTTTGCTTGTGTTGCTAGGGATGATTCGGGCCATGTATTGGAAGCAATTTCTAGCTGCAAAACCGGTGTTGTAACTCCAGAATTAGCTGAGGCTATGGGTGTGAGGGAGGCATTGAGTTGGCTCAAGAAGAAAGGTTGGAATCGGGTTACCATTGAGTCCGATAGTCTTACTGTGGTGCAAGCTCTGCGTAGTTCACTTCCTATGTCTTCTTATTTTGGAGGTGTAATTTCAGATTGTAAGACGTTGTTGGAAGGTGTTAGTCATGTGTCTATTTTATTTGTTAAACGATCTGCTAATGGTGTTGCTCATGCTGTTGCCCGAGCTTCATCTTATGTCGATGGTCGTGTTTTTAGGAGTAATGATTTTACTCCTGATATTCGTGATGTAATCATGAAAGAAGTTTATTAATAAAGCTTTCTTTATTTTCAAAAAAAAAAACAAAAAAGGATAAAAAGCGGCCCCGCCTCCTTTGTTCGTGAATCTCCTTTAGTCAAATCAAATTATCTCTTGGAAAGCATCCACGCCTGCGGACCCTGCTCGCCCCTGCTCGCCCGCGCCCATGCCACGTATGTGCCACGCTCGCGCCTTGCCCGTGCCCGCGCCCGCGCCTCGCCCGCGCCCACTCCTCGCCCGCGCCCGCTCCACGCCTTGCCCGCGGTTGAGATTGATCATCTTGATTTTTGATGGTGATCTATGATTTCAGGAGATCGGATCTGGACTATTGATACCAATAAATTAAATTTCAACTTGTGATCCAATTTTTGATAGATTAAAGTCAGAATTGTGATATGGCTATTAAGCATGCGTAGAAGTATCTTTGAAAGAGCTTTACAATGAACTTTGAATCGCATTAACTCGAGCTTCAACGAGTGAGATATGACCGAATGTTGTAAAGTGTTCAGCAATAGGCGACCAGGTTGACATATGACGTCAACGTGGGCACCCACTACTCTGAAAAAATTGTATTCCCATCATACCTTTAGATGCCAAGGTTATGTGAGAGCATCTCTAAGATAGTTTTTAGATTATGGTGATGCTGGTCACCGTCTCTTGGTGATTGAGCTCGGGTGTGCACCGAGTGACAATCGGGTGTCACCTCGGCACATGTGTGTCACCATGGATGTAAGTGACATACCAACATGAAATTTTGGCTTGCCATGACAACAACACCTTATTTTTTAGACAAAATAAGAATGATTTCTAGAACAAAACTGCATTTGGATGGACGAAACTATGTGCTCTAGGTTGGATGTCAACCTAGGCGCTTATTACTGATGTCAGGTGGTGCTTGGGGCTAAACTAGTATCTTGAGGATGAATTCTTCTGAATAGAAATCCTACACCGTGTTTTGGAAGAAAATTAAGAATTATGACCGAGACAGAATTGTTATTTGAGTAACGAACCACGTGTACCGGGGTAATTCCATTTACTATTTTATATGTACAAGATTTTAATAATAATTTATTTATTTTTTAAAAATTATTTTACTTTCAAAATTAAGCTCCTCAAGTTTATTTCTGGGTAATTGACTGCCCAGTGCCTAAGAGCATCTCTAATGGAGTGCCAAAAAAATGGTGTATTGCTATATTTTAGCACACCTAAAAAAACTATATTCTAATGGTGTTATAAAAAGTGTGCTAAATTTGGCAAATGCTAAAAGTTGTGCCAAATGTGGTACAAGATATAGCATTGTGTCAAATTTAGCTCACAATAAATACTGTACTACTTTTTTATTTACTATAATGCCACTAATTATTATGATTCATTGGCTTTTACTAAACTTTATTTACTTTATTACTATTATTTAAATAATAAAAAAATAAAAAGTAATAAATTTTATATATTCTCAATAAAATATGAAATAACTATCAATATAATTAATTATTTTTTCTTATTTTACATTTTGTGCATTGGAGCACGATTATAAATATAGCACAAACTTATTTTTTGTGCTAAATTTAGCACAAATTTTAGATTTTCTATTAGAGATGGTTTAAGAGCAATGTTCACGATCTTAAAGATATGGGACCATTTTAGATAAATATTCATTATTGTTTTTCTGCTTTGTTTAATAGTAAAGTGTGTACTTGGAAAATTTATTAATTAAATGTGATGAAACTGTTTCCCATACAATACTGATAACTGTAAAAGGGTGATTACTGTAAGTGTTAATAATTTTAAAAGGGTGATTAATTGTACCAAAGTGTTGTCATCTTCTTCTTCTTCTTCTTTTTTTTTTCTTCTAACATACATTTAATTAGTATAACTTTCTGATTTGTACATATTTTAGTATTAGATTGTTAGGCTGGCATGGTAAGGGCATCATAACATGCCTCATATTGCCTTAATTGCCGCGAATATATGAAAAAAAGAGACAAACACAAGTTCAGTTAAGTCAGTTGCCTCAACTTCCCAAATCCACCTTTATTTTTATTTATTTATTATTCTTTAAAAGCACTTTAAAGCATTAGTTGGTCCATTTATTCACTCACAGACCACATCTTGGAAATACCACAACTTTCTTTCTTCACTATGATTCATCCCACACAACCACAACTACCCCTCAAAACTCCCTCTTTTTCCTTTTAACATTCACCAAACTCTTTCTCTCTCTCTACCATGTTGTTTTAAGTATAATGTGTGTGTATATATATATTATATATAGTTTTATAGTATTGTTTCTACTATATTGTAGTAGCTAAAGAGAGACACAATGTTGTTTAATTTAAGAAAAGTAAACATTATCTGCATTTTTTGTATTTTACATGTTACATTCCTTACCTTTGTATGTGCTTCTTTTCTTCCTCAAGACAGATTTTTCATTAACTGTGGAGGAAATGAGGTGATGGAACTAGAGGATGGCAGAGTTTTTGAGCCTGATTCTGGGAATCCATACGTGACTGTAGCAACTAGCTCTACTGTTGTTGTTGTTTCAGAGCCCCAGATGAGTCCTTCAAATGATATGAATCTGTACAATTCTGCTCGGGTTTTTGGTGAAGCTTCGGTTTATAACATTGTCACTAAGCAAGCTGGTCTCCATTGGCTGAGATTGCATTTCAACCCTGTTGAGAATCCACATTATGATTTGAGATCTGCTTGTTTCTCAGTTGTGGCTAATGGGATTACTCTTCTCCACAGGTTTTCTCTCTCAAACTCTGGATACTCCACCCCTTTAATCAAGGAGTATGTAGTTGATTTGAGTGGAAAAAGTTGGAGAAAATTGGTACTAAAGCTGAATCCATTGAATGGTTCAGTTGCATTTATTAATGGAGTGGAGGTTATTTCAGTTCCAAACAAGCAATTTCCTTCTACTGCATCACCTATTCCATTAGGGGCATCAGTTGAAATTCCTTCTGAGATAGCTTACGAAACGGTTTATAGAGTCAACATGGGGGGTCCTCTTATAACCCCCAAGAATGATTCACTTTGGAGAACATGGGAACCAGATGGGCCTTTTTTGCTCAATGCTGCTTCAGCAAGGAATGTAACTAAAAATCCCAGTTTAGTAAAATTCCCAGATGGAGTTTCACCTGAGATTGCGCCGAATTGGGTTTATTCCACAGCTCAAGAAATGGCTGATGCGAATGTCACTAATCAGAAGTTCAACATTTCATGGTCATTTAAGGTTCAAAATGGTTTCTCCTATTTTCTTAGGATGCATTTCTGTGATGTTGTCAGCATATCGCTTGGAAATCTGGTGTTCAATGTTTATGTGAATAAGCAATCTGCATTGAACACTTTTGATATCTCAAGCAGAACAATGGAGTTATTATCAGCAGCCTATTATGCTGATTTTGTGGTAAATCTTCCTAAGAACTCGGATAAAAAGATTTTGGTCCAAGTTGGTCCATCAAATTTAGGAGGTTTTTCTTCAAATGCAATCTTGAATGGTTTAGAGATCCTGAAAATGAATAGTCCTACTGGAAGCTTAGATGGAAGCCTTGCAGCTGATGTTATAGATTCCAAGTCTTCAAGCAGCAAGAAGTGGATGGTGCTTGCTATTTCTTCTGTCTTAGTTGGTTTTGGAGTTTTGGTGTTACTTTTCGCAGGCTTCTTTTACAGGCGGCGAGTTGATCCAAAGAAGCCAAGGCGTCAATTTTCATCATGGTTGTCATTTCCTACTCACATGGGAATCTCCAACTCAAAAGTTTCCATTGGTAGCTCTGCTTCAACTCTGCATTCCTTCAGTTTAGGAAGAATTCTCTCTTTCGCTGAGATCAAAGAAGCTACCAATAACTTTGATGAGAGCTTTCTTCTAGGAGTTGGAGGATTTGGAAAAGTTTACAAGGGTGTCCTTGAAAATGGAACTGTTGTAGCTGTAAAGCGAGGAAACCCGAGATCACAACAAGGACTTAATGAATTCAGAACAGAAATTCTAATGCTATCAAAGCTTCGCCACAGACACTTGGTTTCTCTCATAGGCTACTGTGAGGAACTCAATGAGATGATTCTTGTTTATGAGTTCATGGCAGGTGGTCCTCTCAGGAAACACTTGTATGGCTCTAACATTTCTCCTCTTACTTGGAAACAAAGGCTAGAAATCTGCATTGGAGCTGCAAAGGGGCTGCATTACCTTCATACAGGAGCATCAGACATCATTATTCACCGCGATGTCAAGACAACAAACATACTTCTTGATGAGAATCTCACTTCGAAAGTGGCTGATTTTGGACTCTCCAAGCTAGGCCCTACTCTTGATCAAACTCATGTGAGCACAGCAGTAAAGGGTAGCTTCGGATATCTTGATCCAGAGTACTATCGCCGTCAGCAGCTTACAGAGAAATCAGATGTTTATTCTTTTGGAGTAGTACTAATGGAGGTCTTGTGTGCTAGGCCTGCTATAAATCCCACTCTTCCAAGGGAACAAGTTAACATAGCAGAATGGGCTATGAATTGGCAAAAGAAAGGAAGATTGGAGAAGATTATTGACCCCCACTTGATTGAATCAATAAACCTTGACTCTCTTCGAAAGTTTGGTGAAACAGCTGAGAAATGTTTGGCTGAATATGGTGTTGAGAGGCCAACAATGGGAGATGTTCTGTGGAATTTGGAGTATGCTCTTCAGCTTCAAGAGGCTTCTGTACAGACTGTGTCAGCTGAGAATAGTGCTAACTATATTCCTGATATTCCAGAATGGCTTCCCCAAACAGAAGCTGATGACACTTGTCATATGTCTCTGCACTTCATGAGTACTGACCAAGAATCTGATGCAACTTCTAGTGCTGTTTTTTCACAGTTAATCGATCCAAGAGGTAGATAGATAAATAGTTAGCTTTAGATCATTGAGTAAAGGTTTTATTATTTTATATTTTTTCTTGGCTTTTGGCTTTTTTAGTCTATGTATCATGTATTGTGTTCACTAGGCTTTATACACCCCCCCAAAAACTTACTTAGCTGATTGTAAACAGACTTTGCAAATCAACAATTTATTTTATTGTTCCTCATCATCATTTTTTTTCTTTCATGGCTCTGAAAATCTTGAACCAGTTGCCAATTCTTAGACACTGTGAAGCAAATAAATAGAATTGTTCCTCATCATCATAATTTTATTACAACCTTATCTCTTTAGCATGCTAATTACTCTAAAACCTAATACTAGTAATTATGCTGACATTTTTTTGGACAAAATACAACATAACTTGTCAACTTATCACACCATTCATAGTTCAAAATTATTACATATGCATCCTCTCTATAATATAAATTTGACAAAATTTTAAGTACTAGTCAAAGACTCATTTGAGCATGTTTAGGAGTAGGTCCGTCAGTAGAAACTTCTGATGCTGATATAATAATAAGTGGCTCTACTGTGAGTATCTCTGTTATATTCTTAATCAATGTAATCTCATCCTCTTGCTTCTTAAAACCCTCAAGTTTGACCACTTTGAGATGACCAAGTTCTGTATGGCTAGTAGATTTCTTTGAGACTCTACTCATTCTTGGCACCAAATAGCTTTGGGGGTCAACCTGCAAATAAGTGAACAAAATAATAAACATTATTTTAGATGGTTAGTCAGATAATAGTAAATTTTAGATGAAAAATAAAAAATAAAAATTACAGTTACAAATAGCCTCTCCAAGGCAGGACAAAGTTTTAGAAAGGCTATTAAGGAATCTGTGCTGTAATCTTCCTCTGAGTAATCAATCCACCAAAGTTCATGCAGCTTGTAGAATTGAAAAGTCTCTCCCATGGGAAAAAGTGAGGGCCATATCAAGGTCTGCAACAAGTCAATTTCAAATAGAATTTGTATTATTATGTAATGAGAGAAATTCAAGGCAAAAAGAAGGTTGAAGTTGGTTTGAGAGCATACCTCGAAAGTCCACCTACAGAGAGTAATAACTTGAGCATTTTTTATGGTTAACATGGCAGGGTCAAAGTCACTACTACTAATGACACTATCTGTTCTAGGACCTTGTCTGAAATCAAGCATGGCATCTGCCAAATTAAAATGATATTCAGGCCAAATTCTTGGGAGCTTACCCCGATATCGAAAGGATCTAAGTTTGGAAGTTTTAAGGTGAAGATAATCTAGATGAGGACAATCCAAAATTGTCAAGTTTACAATCTTTGGACTACTTGACTCAATTTGGAGAGATTTCAAGCCACTGCACTTGATGATTTTCAAGCTCTCAAGGAAGTGAAATTTAGTGACAAGAGAAGAAACAGCCTCCTTGGTGGCAAAGCCAACTGATTCGAGATGTAGAGTTTTGACATAGAAAGTAGTGGAACAGCAAAGATTTTTAGCATAATTATGGTGATGATTTAGCTGCAGCTTCAAATCAAAATGGCTTGGAAATTCTTTCTCCTTAGCTGAAAAATCAACTCTGAGTTTATTGTTGGCTGCAAGTGTAGCTAAGAGTAGTTTGTTTTCGCCATCTTGTAACTGCAGCCGCCTAGGATGGCTTAAAGGATTGAGTTTGTCGAATCGAGTGAGGAATTTAGTGACAGCAGTGTCAATGCCAACTATTGTTGATTGTTGAACTGAAACTATGTTCCACAATCCTCTCCATCTTTTCGAGATGAAGCTGGTTTCGAGTGATGTTTCGCTAGGAAGGAAAGAAATGATTTGGCAAAGGATTTCATCTGGTAAGTTGCCAAACAAATCTTTTGATGCTTCTTCCTCTTCCATATTATACAACTATGTAGAAAACTGTTTCTAGAGAAAAGTTGGTTGATTCATATATTATTGCTTTGCCTTTTTATAGTGACATTCTTGTAAGGATTAAATCTTGTGTCATACTTTAGCAGACTACCCCATTTTCAATTCAGATATGCATAGAATTATGAGTCAAAGTTCTGAATAGTTACATGATCTTGACCTGTCAATGTAATAACCGCCTTTTGTGGCTTAACTTATTTGGACAGACCTATATATATATATTCATGTGAATGAAGAAGATTAATAAAAGAGGCACTTACTATATTATAGTATGTGAATTGAGTAGGGTACCTTTTTCTTCTTGGTAGGTCTTAAGAGCTTAGTTTGAGATTGAGTGTGAACTTAATTAATGACATGAAGTCTTCTCAATTTAAAAGTAAGACTGTGAAGAGATCAAAAATGATATTTTTATGACTTAAAACAACTTGGCATAGTAAACTTATTTTTACACTTTGAAATTTAAAAAAAAAAAAAAAAAGTTAGATGCTTGCTTCTGAATCAAGTAATGTAGCAGACAAACTACAATGGTTAAACTCTATACCAAGAAATGTATAGAACAGAAGATATATCTAGTTTCTTTTCTTCCAAATTTTAAATTAACATTTGGGCAAGTCATTTAAGAGAATTTAATTAGTCAAATATGTTCCATCACCAACCCCTGTCCCCAGGATTTTTTTTTTTCTTTGCACAATCTTTACTTGCATAACTTTAAGTTTTTTTTCATGGCTATAATATGTAGACGTGTTTCTATCAAATCTCTCTTAGTTTAAAGACTATGACACTTGTAGCATAATCCATATGAGAACAACTACTAATACCATATCAAAAATCATGATCTAAAAATATATATAGTGACAAATTTGATAGAAATATCAAACAAAGATATTTAAAACAATATTTGGAATTGTAATCCAATATGTACAATAGTGTTTTAAGATGAAACCTGATACAAAAAATAAACTACCACTAATCACCATTAAATCATCTCTAATGAATGGCCAAATTTGTGATGTAATACTATATCATATAATTTTGTAAAAAAAGAAAAATATATCTATATATATTTTTAACAGCTACAAAATATAATTATATGAGTTAAATTTAGCATCTATTATATTATCATTAGCTAATGATAAACTGTAGTACACACTTTTAATTAATATTTAATTTATTAACTATCATTAAATATTTTTTTTTCATATCAATTTGCATCCTAAAATATTTTGATAAATATAATATTTATTTATTATTGTGCTAATAGAGAAAGGCAATCGTGATGCCTAGTACAATGTCCTGCCCAGCTCTATAAGTTTATGGGTCCAAGAATTTTTGTTAATAAGGGGAATAAATTTCTTTTTTTTTTTAGGTTTTTTTTTTTATTTTTAAACTTCAAAATATTTTTTTTTTCATTTTTACGAAATTCTACGTAGAAACTCTTATTGCAACTAGCGCTGCAATCTAAATTGCAACAAAAAATCGTATAGAAACCCCTATTACAACTAGGGCTACAACCACTTTAGAAACCCAAACTGTAAATTTGAAAAAAAAAATTAAAAAAATAGTATAAGGGGAATTTCCTTTTTTTTATGAATTTTAAGGTATAATTTTACAAAAATATGATTTATTATCAAAACAAAAAAATATTTTATGGGAAAATTTGAAAAGAAAAAAAAAAGTTAAAAAATGTGGAAAAAAAAAAACAAAATAAGGTAATTCATTACCCTTCTTATTAGCTAAGGTACATGGTTATCTTTTTGGCTACCCATATTGACTTTCTCATATTTTTTCAACTTTTATTGAATTTTTTCCATAAATATCTTTTTTTAAAAGAAGAAAACTCCATATTTGTACACACATAGTAAATTTTTTTCCATAAATATATTTTTCTAAAAGAAGAAAACTCCATATTTTTAAGATTCGGCTTGTTTTTAATTATTAGAATTTGGGATAAGATGCATGGGATTCCATCTCAAAATCAATTAGCAATGGGAGGAGTAGCACATTCCTGTTATATATTTAATTATCTTTCCACACATTAGTAATGTGGGACTCTCTAACATCCCCTCAAGATGGTGGCTATTTTATATGCTCACCATCTTGGACAACTCGATCATAAGCTCCTCTTTTTTTTGGCTCACTATCCCTGATCACAAGTGGTTCTTTTGCTCTACTTTTTGGATCGGTATTTTTAGATTTTTAGTGGCTCTCTTTTTTTTTTTCGCTCACTATTCCCGAATCACAAATGACATTTTTTGACTTTTGGCTCTTGGGTCAATTTTTTTGGATTTTCGGTGGCTCCTTTTTTTTGGAGCTACTTCGATCGAGTTTTTTTTTGGAGTTGGATAGTCGCTGGAGATTTTTTTTGTGTGTGTTTGTTTTTGCTCTGATACCATATTAGAATTTGGGATAAGGTGAAACCTCCCATTGTCAATTGGTTTTGAGATGGAATTCCATTCACCTTATTCCAAATTCTAAAAGTTTTAAAATTGTTTTGCCATGATTATTTATTAGACGTCAATTTTACTTCTTTTTTTTCAATCTCACCGGAATTAATAGTTGTTTTCCGATTGTTCTGGTGACCCTGTGGTGGTTCTGTCTGTGGGTGTGGAAGATGAAGACCTCATTTTTTTTTGTGTTTACAGTATAAAATAAAAAAATAACTAAGACAGTATAAAAGTAATTTCTGCCGTGCGGCAATATTTTGTAAATATTAGGCCAAAAATCAGTATTTTTGTAAATTTCTCTAATACTAAGCATTATATTTCCGGGCTCAGACAACACACAAGAAAACTTTTTTTTTTTGGCATCTTGGTTTTGGTGAATTTTAGTTACGGACCTAACTCACTTTAGTCAATGGTTAAACTTAAAAATATTATATCGATATATTTTAATATTGAGTTTCACATAATTAATATAATCTTTTATAAAATATCATTAATTATTCTTAAAAGTGTCATTTTATAGTGGTGCTAGACACCTCTTAGGCGTTTGATTGGAAGAAATGAAAATATAGGAATAGGAATGGGAATGGGAATGGGAATAGGAATAGGAATGGAATGGAATAAAATTTAAAATGTATAAAAAAAAATTGATAAAAAAATCATTAATTTTTTTTTCTTGTTACATTGGAATGGTCATTCCTTTCTTTTTAAAATGGAATAGCCATTCCACTAAAATGGTGGAAAGAGCATTCCATTGATATGGAATAAAAATTGTTTCTTTTCTATTCAATTACCTCCAACCAAACGCCACCTTAATAATTTAGCACTGTTGTGAATCATGGGGTTCCATCTCAAAACTAAGGGATATGGCTCTGATGTCATGTTGTGAATCATGGGATTCCATCTCAAAACAAATTGGCAATGAGTGGAGTAGCCCATATTCTTATATATGGCTCATTTCTCTACCATTTATTTCATGTGGGACAATGTCAACAATAAGCACTTTCGTTAGATATGCATTGGTAAATAAGTGATGATAATTCAATTCTATTGCCTCCACTATATTTTCTATGAAAACAAAAAACATTATTTCATACTCTATCCTGAGTTGTATAAAATTGAATAATTTCTATCTCTGCGTCCACCCCAAATCCCTATGCATATCTATCTTTTCTTCATCTCATAACAATTGTATCCATTAATTAGTCAATTAAAACCATTCAAAAAAATAAATTGAAGACATCATCAGTGCGTGATACGAACTTAGACCATTGAAACATGTGTATTTATGTATGAAATGGATGAAGTCACAAAATTAACTTATTTGTGTTTAACGTTCACATTAATTAAAGTCATTCAAAATCAAATACAACCCATATTTTCTTTTTTTAGATCATTTTGGGAATGGGAACAAAAACAAGGCACTTATTATATCTAACGTCACACAAACAAACATGTGAGACTTGGGAAAGTTGTCGAAATATCACATGTGCTGCATTTTCACCAAATTTGAATATCTGCTCCACTTTAAATATTGGTTGGATTCAAAGAGCTTCAATAGTGGAAACTAGAATGGTTTTCTAATTTATTGTCAAATGTGAAAAATAAAATAAAGGCTAATTATGATTTTTTTTCTCTCTCGAATTTTGATATGTACCTAATCATGCTTCTGAATTTTTTTTGTCGTTAAAAATTCTCCCTAAACTATTGAGATTGTTAGATTTAAAGACTTTTGTCTAATTTAAGTAAAAAAATTCTAACATGGATTGAAGTTCAGGGGGTATGATTTAGTACATATTAAAGTTTGAGGAGCATGATTTGGTAGATATCAAAGTCTGTAAAGCATGGTTTAGTACATAAACAATCATTGAAACAATAAAATTGAATGAAAAAAGTTCATGGTGAATTTTTTAACGGCCAAAAAAGTTCAGAGAGCATGATTTGGTACATGTCAAAGTTCGGAGAAAAAATCCTAATTAGCCTAAAATAAAATTATAGACTTCTCACTTCACCACAAGATAATATCATGTTTGCCTTTTTAAACTTTAATATAAATTTGGTAGAAAATATTAGAAGGCTATTTTCAATAATATGGGAAAAATTATTAAGGTTATGATAAATATGACATAAAAAATAAATGCCACAAAATATGGCATTATCTAACCAATTAAACTGAAAATATGATTTTCTTAAAAAAAAAAACCATATAAAACATTAAAAAGAGAATCTAAATTTAAGATTCATAAAAACAAAAAACTTCATATATGGAATTGAATTACCATAAAAAAAATATTAAAATTCTCTTCATATTTATTTAAAAAAAATAAAATAAATGAAACTACAGTGATTGTCGGAGTTGTCACTCGTGCCGAAAAAAGTCACCGGAATTTGCTACCAGCATCAGAAAAATCGTCGGAGTAGCTGTCGGTGCCGAAAAAGTCGTCGAAGTTACCGCCAGCACCGAAAAAGTCGTCGAAATTAGCATTGTCGCCGGAAAAATCTCAAAGAAATTGGTTTCTTGGTGATTTTTTCGGTGATTTTACCGACGACAATGCCAATTCCGACGACTATTTGGAGATTGATGTCGGTGCGAAAAAGTCACCGGAGTAGCTGTCGGTGTCAGAAAAGTCACCGGAGTTGCTATCGGCGTGAAAAAAGTCGTCAGAATTGGTATTTTTGCCAGCAAAATTACTGAAAAAATCACCAAGAAACCGGTTTCTTCACCAAGAAAGTAGTTTCTTCATCAAGGAACTAGTTTCGTCAGAAAACAATAATAAAGATTATGAAAACAAAACAAAAATGATATACAATGAAAAGAATTGAAACCAGTTTCATCAATCAACCAAATGGAGAAAAAAATACACAAAAAATACTCATAAATATAAATAAAACAGCACACAATACACAACAATAATCTAAAACAAAATATAAGTGTGAAAATCAGTTTCAAACCTAGAAACAAAATAAAAAAAATTAAATTAAAAAATATACAATAACATCATAAAATAGAGCAACCTTTATACAGAACCCTTAAAACTTGTAAAACCAGTTTCGAACTTATGAACCCTATGAAACTAAATTTGACACTATGAAATATCATAACGAAATATAAATGCTAAACAATAAAGTTAACTGAAACAAATCATCAGAATTGGCATAGTCGCTGGAGTTGCTGCCAGCATCGGGAAAGTCACCAGAGTTGTTGCCGACGCCGAAAAAGTCATTGGAATTGGCATTGTCGTTAGAAAAATCACCGAAAAAATACCAAGAAACTTTTCCATCGACTATGCCAATTCTGATGACTTTTTCGAAGTTTGTTGTCGGTGCCAGAAAAGTCCTCGGAGTAGCTACCAATGGCATTGGAATTGGCATTGTCGTTAGAAAAATATTAAAACATAAGAACTTTTAAAATCTCATAGTAAGTGTAATTTCCTCAATATTAAAACATAGATTTGCAGAGAGTATGTAGTGTTTGTATCTCTCTTCCTATTTGGATCCCGTGTTTAAAAAATTAAGGGGTGTTCGGTAATACTTTTCTTTTTTTTATTTTTTTAATCACAAAAATAAAAATTAAATTTGTGTTTTCAAAATTTTATTTTTAAAAATCAAAAATGTGTTTAATAACTACTTTTATTTTTTAGTTTTAAAAACAGAAAACAAAAGAATATTCTATAATTTTTATTTTTATTTTTATTTTTTGATTTTATTTAAGTCGGGTCCAAGTTTAGATTTGGAGTTGGGACTGTGGTCTGAGCCCGAGAATGGGGTCGGGGCTAGAATTCGAGTCCCAAAATTTAGGTTGGGGTCGAAGTCCAAAATATTGATTAAGAAAAAAAAATTGTTTAAAAAAATTTTGAAAGTGATTTTTTTTTTATTTTCAAAATTTTTTTAAAAAAAATAATTCTCAATTAAAAAATTAAAAAGTGCAAACAATTTTATAAAACATATTTTTAAAAAATATTTTTACTTTTCTAATTAAAAAAATAGAAAACTGATTCAAAAATTGTTACCAAACACACCCTTAGCTTTTTCACCCTATATTTTATAAAAAAGGAAAAATAAAGTAGGTTTTTGGAATTTCAGTTAAGAATAATTTGCGATATAAATACCTAAGTTTATCTTGCAGCTGCAATTTAACACCTAAGTAAAAAAATTGACAGTAAAAATACCTTCCGTTAGGATTTTAGAACTTCCGTAGGTACCTCGATGTTAAGTGACAAATCATTATACACATGGCAATATCTTATTGGTCCACATCATTAATTTTTTTTATTATTTTTTAAAATTTCATATAAAATTATTAAAAAAAATACTAAGAATTTGAAATTAATAAAAACAAAATTTTTAAACAGATAAAAAAAACATTAATTAATAAAATAAAAGATTAAAAACTAAATCAAAATTTGAAAAGTAAATGAAACTAAACCTAAATGACCAAACCCTATCGCTAACCCAAATTCACTAACCCACCCCTGTTTTTCTTCCTTGTTCTTCTTTTCTTCTTCTATAGCCCAGATCAAACCAAAACAAATAAACTAAACCATTCGTCCTTTTCATTCTGTGATGTTGGGCACGAGACTTTCTGAGTTATGTGAGATGGGTTTCTGTTTCGTCTTCAGCGTTGATAGCAAGATCTATTGTTGGTATGGATGACATCGGCGGCGACACCAACAATGCCAGAGGAACCAATTTACTACCTACCTATAATAATGAACTAATTTTCAAGTAAAGTTCATGGCAAAAGTCTAAAACAAAAACAATCCCAATACAAGTAAAACAAATTTGATTCTTACACATAGAACATCAAATTCTTCACATTATCATGGATCGCAGGAAGGCTGCCATCCCTATCAATGCAGTGTTGGGTGCGAAATGCAGCCAAATGAGCATAGTAAGCCGGAGGAGCTTCATCACATGAAGAAAAAACACATACTGGTTTTGCAACTAATAAAGAAAATGAACAAAGATTTATTCAAAAATATATAAGATAAGACACTGATCTGTCGCACCTTGCATACCTGAAAAAGGAAAAAGAAAAAAGAAAAATAAATAAATTCAGGTCAAGAACTAGAACAAGAGTATAACAACAAAAGTGGTTCATAAAAAGATGTATATTGTATACATGTAGCAGAGATTGTTTGTGAGACTTTGTAAGTCATCAACATTGAATTTGTTCTCATCAGTACATGGTAGTGAGTTGGCCTGCTTGTTCCCTATGAAAGTATACAAGAATGAAAGTTCATGATTTGATATTTTTATGTTAAGTAACTCACACCCATAGGCAGCCCTTATGGGGTGCAAGATGTGCTATTGCACAGGGCCCAAAAAAATGAAGGACTTAGGTACCGTTTGGTAACACTTTTTTAATCAGTTTTCTGTTTTTAAAATTGAAAAAGTGAAAATATTTTTCAAAAACATGTTCTATAAAACTGTTTTTACTTTTCAATTTTATAATTAGAAATCAAAATTTTAAAAACAAAAAAAAAATCACTTTCAATATTTTTTTAAACAGTTTTTTTTCATAATCAATCTTTTGGATTACAACCACACCCGGACCCAAATCCCCTTCTCACGGCCTTGGTGATGAACCCGACTTCTGACTCGAACCCGAATCCAACCCCGGATCTTGACCCGATTTAAATCAAATCAAAAAATGAAAATGAAAATGAACTTTACAGAACACACTTTTGTTTTCTGTTTTTAAAATTGAAAAACAAAAGTGGTTACATAACGCATTTTTGTTTTTTAAAAATAAATTTTTTAAAAATAAAAATTTTACTTTCATTTTGTGATTAAAAAATTAAAAAACAAAAATGTTACCAAACGACACCTTAATATATATATTTTTTAATGGCCTTCAATTCTCTTTAATGAAGTAAACCAAATAAAGAAAACTTTCAAAATGTACACAATAATAGATAATCATCAATAGTTGTAAACCTCCATTTCCATCATGTTTTTCTCTACTCTTGTGGCCACTTTTTTTACATTGACTAAAAATATCAGCATTTACCCATTTACTACCTACCTATAAAAAAAAACCCCAAGTAATAATGAACCAATTTTCAAGTAAAGTTCATAGCAACAGTTTAAAACAAAAACAATCCTAATAGAAGTAAAACATGTCTGATTCTTACACATAGACATCAAATTCTTCACATTGTCGTGGATCGCCGGAATATTTCCGTCCCTATCAATGTAGTCTCAAGCGCGAAATGCAACCAAATGAGCATAGTAAGCTAGAGGAACTTCATCACATGAAGAAAAAACACATATTGGTTTTGCAACTAATACAGAAAATGAACAAAGATTTATTCAACGATATATAAGATACTAGGCATACCAATTGACACTGATCTGTCACACCTTGCATACCTAAAAAAGAAAAAAGAAGAAAGAAATAAAAACAAATTCAGGTCAAGAACTAGAACAAGAGTAATAACAACTAAAGTAGTTCATAAAAAGATGTATATTGTATACGTGTAGCAGAGATTGTTTGTGAGAATTTGTAAGTTATCAGCATTGAATTTGTTCTCATCATACAGTACATGGTAGTGAGTTGGTCTGCTTGTTCCCTGTGAAAGTATACAAGAATGAAAGTTCATAATTTGATATTTTTCTGTTAAGTAACTCACACCCATAGGCGACCCTTATGGGGTGCAAGATGTGCTATTGCACAGGGCCCCAAAAAATAAAGGGCCTAATATATATTTCTTTTAATGCCCTTCAATTTTTTTCAATGAACCCAACTTTTTAAAGGGCTAACAACTTATCATTGATCATTTCTATGTCAATTTCTAAAATCTATTTTCAATTCTATAATTGCTTTTAAGCAAAAAAAAAAATAAAAATTCATTGTTGCTATTTATTATTTTTTTTGTCCTATCATTTTTTTGTTGTATTGCAATCAATAACAATTTTTATAAATTAATGAGAGTTTTTTGGTGTTTTGTAAAATATATACCGTATATAATAATATTTAAAAATATTATTTATAAATTGTATTTTTTTTTTGTAGGGGCCCAATTTTCAAAATTAGAACAGGGCCTCCAAAATGTTTAAGACGGACTCATGCTTAGTGAACACGTCTGCGGTCTGCCAAGTCTTTAAATATTTCTAGAGGCAGGAAAGATTGCCCTGGCCAGAGGAGCTGGAGCTAGGTGTGTATTGTTGAAGAACGAATTCCTACAAAACAAAAATAAAAGTTGAGGTCAACAAGTCACCAAAGAAAATCTAATAACAATAATAATAAACACTAACCCATGTGCTATAGTTGAGGGTCGCCTCATGGAGTTCCTCCGTTGAATACTGGAAAACCCAAGACCAATCATGGGGGTGTATTCTCCCAAGTGTTCATTGTATTCACCAAAACTTTTGCCCATCTGGGACTAAGACCAAGATAACTTGTCTGGAACAAAGGATGGTTGAGAAACTTAACATCAGGACCATAGGAGGGTTGAAAGAGGTGTTGGGAGTTAAAAGACTCAAAAGATACATTAGAGGCATAACTTGAGCCTCTTGATCCATCTTGTCTCGAGGTTAACCCCTGGTCATGAGAATAAACACCCTGGAACAGAACATGATCTCCTAGGCCCTACAACTCGACGCCTTCCATTGGATCATTTGGAATGACTAACTCTAGTTCCTCCACATGGATCTCTTCCTTAGGATGGGTGATGAGGGAAATTGGAGGAGAGATGTCTTTAAAAGAGAATCTAGTGGGAATATGAAGGGTAGATGGCCAGACAACTCCAGGTGAGTTGTAACCTCTTTATGCTTACACTTGTAGCTTTCAAATAGCATACATGCCTTAGACAATGCTTTCTTAGATCTAGCAACCAATGACAAGCATGCTCCCTGGTTTTGGTCAATAAGAGAAGAAGAAACGCTCTTCCATGCCTCAGTAGAATGGCTCCAGCTTGAACTGGCTGTGTGAACGGTACCCTCACACAAAACTTCAACAATCGTAGTAGGAGTCACTGCCTCAACCTCATCATCATCCTAAACTTGGCCCTCAGAAAGCCCACTAAATTTTGGGTCAGATGTCAGGGTGTAGGTTGGGTCCCTATCAGCCTAGGATAATGTATTTAGGATTACGGTAAGAGCAGTTTTTAAAAGTAAGACGTTGCTTAGCCCATAATTCTTCAAGCTACTCGATGTAATAAGTCTCGAAGCAGACCTTGCCACATCAAGAAGGTTGTCGAATCTCTACAAGGTAGCCACAGAGTCCCTGCTAAGTACAAGAATATCTTTGGTCGTTGAAAGAAAAAGATCAAGTATGAGACCACGTCAAAAGTAATGGAACACGGCGAGAAGGGTAAATGAAATAATAATCATACTAGGAGCATTGGATTTGCAAAGGATGTCAGCGAGCATCTTTCTCAACCATGAAAATTTTATAATCTTGGAAGCGGAGTTTAGTAGACATCCTAGAGACACCCTTAACTTTGTTTGAGCCACACTTATTTAGGTTATAGGTCCCAAGTACCACAATGTTATGGCTAATATTGTAAACAATGTGGAATTCCTTAGCTATAGGAAAACGGGTGTTCACCTCCTTAAAGGCAATGGCAAAACACGTTAGGATGGCATAGCTAGTTGGGGGAACTGAAGTGGAGCGATTCTGAAATAGGCAAGGACTTTGACGAAGAATGGATGAAGAGGCAAGGTGGAACTGGCCCTCATGATATGCTCGTTAAAGGCTACTCTGCCCTTGCGAGGCTGAGTGGCCCACTAATCCGACTTAGCCAGGAACACCCGCAATTTCCCATCAAAAGGAATGTTGTAGGTTTCTAACACACTACAAATCTTCTCAATGGTCATGGAACTCGCAATGTCCCCATACGCAAACGAAGTCTCAGTGCTAGGAAAAGGCAGAATAATTCTTTGAGGAAGAGCCATACCTACAGACACGCAAAAGTGATGATAAGCACAAGTCTCACATACTTTTTGTTTTTTCCAAGATTCCTACATGCCTGAGCTTTGATCCTAGGAAGTCCAGGAAGAAGTAAAGGAAAAGTGGGTACAACTTTGGGCCTTTCATCAAAAGCAGGGTCATAAACCTCAAGAGATGAAGGAAGAGTAGGTTCTAGAGGAAAAGTGCTCTCCATGTACAATAGCTAACTCTGAATTTGGTCAAGTGATATCCTAAGCCAAAAAAAGTATAGGTAAGAATCGACAATCATGTCATCTTGTTATCCACTCAAGACTGAATGGATCTAAGTTTGAATCCTCTACCAGCACTCTTTGCAGTTAATAATGTGCTCTAGGTAAGCCCTCCTCTCAGACAACAACGTAACGTACTTCTCACGGGGATTCTCTTGAGGACCCCTAGAGTTTGAAGATGATATGCCAATAATTTCGACCTTAAAAGGTGCTTTGGCAGGCTCTCCCATAGAAATAAAGTAGAGTAGACAATGTCAATGAGACACAACGATACAACACCCTCACCTATGAGGAAAAAGAGATGTACTAAGTTCACTAAATAAGATGCATGGTGAAGCATGTCCTAAGGAGAATACAGACAACTCACCAATGATAAGGAAAATAGAGGCGACATTCAAGGAATCACACCAAAAGAATTTGTAAGCACAATGCAGGAACATCGATAACAAAGGAAAAGATGGCAAACTCCTTACCTCAAAGTGATGATGAAATCTTTCGTAAAACGATGAATTCTGCTAATGGCGAGTAAGGTGCATGTCATAAGAAACAAATAACGCACATGAAGAAATAGTTATGGATGTGGTCATAGCCAAACGGCACCACAAAGTGACCCACTTAGCACCCACAAGTGAGCCACTACACACCCGCGAGTGAGCCACTCAACACCCACGAGTAACCCACTCAGCAAAGGCCACTCGATACGCACCCCAAAAACAGGGAATTGACAAAACAAAGGAGAATAAATTAAAATTGAAAGATGACTTTGCCAAGAATCGAACTCGCCATCTCTTGATGGAATCAGGTAAAGTTCTCCACTAAGCTAGAAAGGTTTATGTGAAATGGATGGAAAGCTCATGAGGACCTCCTTATATACTAGGCACTTTTTTAAAGTGTGTGCCAAGGGTTGGGTTTATAACTCAACAAGATGCAACAAGGTGAGACACCAACTCTTTCAGTCAACAAGAACACTTAAAAGAATTCTCATGGACTAGGGGCAAGTGTTAATCCCAATAATTAACAAGGCTAACCCTCGAGATTAGTCAACATTAATTCAAAAGATTAGAGGGATTACCTTTCAAAGTTAGTCATAAGCGACCCACTCAATGTGTGTGCCATCAGGCTACTCAGTATGCATGATTAAGGAGCCACTCATCATGCATGCCCAAGCAGCCTCTCGATAACCAGGTTGTGTGCAGCCTCTTGGCAGTCTGGTTCTGTGCAGCCTCTCGACATGCACACTCACGTCCCTCTCAGCATGCGCACTCGCATGCCTCTCGACATGCATGCTCGGGTACGTCTCAGCATGCGCCTCAAGACGTGCTCACGAAAAACTCAACATTGTGACACATTTGGTCATTGCAACAAGTCGACGCATCTCTTAGTGAGACAATCACCACTTAGTGAATTGTAAGGAAAGGAATCAAAAGGACAACGCATGTGGGTACAACCATGCTACCTGCAAAGCCTGGACATGGAGAGACGACCAGTAGTGGAAGCGCCTCACCTGCAAGGCCTAACATCCCGACAAAGAGTACGTTGCAGCCACTACTCCTACCCCTGGGGACCACCTGACACGTGACATCAATACATAGCGCAAAACCACCTCCTGCAACTTGTACTTGTAAGGGCAAGACGTCCTTCCTCTGTCACTTGGGGACCACTAGCGAATCATCTTGTAAACGAGCCAATAGAGCCCACTAATAAATAGCCCCATTCTCATATTTGAGGGGAATTGGAAAATTATGTAACTCTACACTTATTCAAGTAATATAAAAACACATTTTTGAAGCTCTGAGATTCATGTATAGATAGTTTGCCTTTATGTTCATTATGTTTGATTTCATCTTGAATATTTTTTAGTTGACAAGCTCTCTGTTCCCAAATTGGTACATTAGTTTGTAAGAAAGTCACGTGCCTATCTCGTGAGAGAGGTCTCGAAGACATGTCACGAAAACAAACTTAGTGAATTATCTAATCCAAATTTCTTCGAACGAAAAACATACATAACATATCCAAGTCCAACTATGACTGACACTAAAGCCAAACTCCAATCTTCCCAATTCTGAAATCCACCATATATTCATATTCCTACTGTAATCATCAAATCAACTCAACCATGGCAGTTTCATCACTCTCATTGACCTGGGTCTCCACTCCTCTCTATAACAAGGTACATAGATTATTCACCCTATTTCTTTATCATTACCACACCATCAACTCAAGTATGTATTCTCAAAACTTATCAATATCAATTTAACGCTGCTTGTAGTTGAATTCCGCCCATTACAACGAGTTACCACGGCCTAATTCTTCATTATTTTCGTGTAACAACATTTCATGCTCAAAAGACCCAACTTCCAATGAAGAAGGTAACAAGAAAGTAACTTAATTTCCTTGCAGATTTTCTAGGTTTATTAAAATAAAACCAATATGGCATAAACCCAGACCAGATTCTTGAGAATTCGGTTCTAGAATCACCCATTATGTTAGAAATGGGTTTTGTCTCAAAATGCAATTATTAATGGCAAATTTATAGGTGCATAAGCATGCTTGCTTTAAATTCATGGGTTTTGTAATGTTTCTAATGCTTATGACTTGAATCAAATTTAGACCGTACCAAGAGGAGGACTCTACTGTTGGGAGTAGGAGCACTAACCTCAAGTCTTTTTCAAGCAAGTCCACTCTTTGCCCAAGGTATTGATCATTGTTGATATAGCTATCATTAAGGGAAAACAATCTACTTGCTTATGTTAAAAACATCTTAGATAGCATTTTTTATAAAACAAAATTTTCAAAAGTCTAAACATTGGTTTATTCTTTTGCAGAGATACCAGCAAATTATCGAGCTTTTGTTGACTCTTCAGATGGGTATTCTTATTATTACCCTTCGGATTGGAGGGTAAGACAATAAATTCAAAATGGTAAAAATTTGGATTAAATGGATTTTATAATACATTTTCTATCATAAGATGATAACCATCTCTAGTTTCTTGATTGTTCAGGACTTTGACTTCATGGCACATGATTCTGCTTTTAAGGACAGATATCTACAGCTCCAGAATGTTAGAGTAAGATTCCTACCAACAGATAAGAAAGATATCCATGACATGGGTCCAATGGAAGAGGTAAGTAGTTACTAATTCTCTAGTTGGGGGAAAATGGAATTTCAAAGAACTTTAGTATCTTAATGTCTAGAACAACTATAAATTTATTCATAAAGATGAGACATTAAAAAAAACATTATTTCTTTTGTTAAGCGATCTGCAAACAAGGCCGCACACTGTGTTGCGAGAAAGTCTTGTTTTCTGTCAGGTTGTATCTTTAGTCAGGTTGTATCTTTAGTGAGCTTAATGCTCCTTCAGATTTATTATTTATTGTATGGATAAACGTTCTTTTTAAATAAAATCTTTCTCCATTCAAAAAAAAAAAACAAACATGATCTAGAATTTTAAGAAAATGCTTTCCTTCATCTTTTTTACACAAAATTTTTGTTTTATAAAATCTAAAATCCAAACAAAGATTAATAATATGGCTTGTTCAATGTTTTTCTCAAACAAGTATAGTTATGTCACTGACTAGCTTTCTTTCTCTCCATTGAATCAAGTAGATCATTCCTGATTTGGTGAAACATAGATATGCTGCACCTAGTCAAGTAGCCACAATATTTGACATGCAGGAGGTAATTTATCAATTTTCATTATTTTCAAATGGAAATATTTCACCTTTCGGTTTTATTTTTGGTTACAAAATATTGAAAACTCTTTACAAACTGAGCCTAAATTTTATACATGCAGAAAAGCGTAGACGGGAAGAACTACTACACCGTTGAGTTTCAACTTACATCTCGAATCTTTGCAACAACTTCATTTGCTACCATAGCCATAGGAAATGGTGATTAACAAACATACCCTATAAAGTGTAGTCCACAGACTTTTTAACTGTTATATTACAAAAGAATCACTTCATAATAGGCCTTTTCTTTTCTTCAGAGAGTAAGATAGGTTGAAACTTTAGTTGTCTAGTTTCATAGGATTATCATAACTTGGGTTGTAATTATTTTGACAGGAAGATACTACACACTAATTGTTGGAGCCAATGAAAGACGCTGGAAAAGAGTCCGAAACAAGCTCAAAGTGGTTGCAGACTCATTCAGGGTGTTGGATATTTAAGACCATAATTCTCCATCTGTGTTATCATTTATTCTTCATGCTAATTAATCACCATTCATGTATATAACATATGTAATTGTACTGATCGTCTTTTTATGATTGCATTAATCAAATGCAAAAATTCAGACAAAGGAGTAATAATAATTAAAATCACCCATGAAAATTATTGTCACTTCTGTATAAAAACGGCCAAGAAGGTTGAACAAATCTTTTTCCCCTACTAAAGGGCATTTTACTTTCAATTAATGAAAAGATTAATGTTACTAAACATGTGTCTAACATAACAGTGATGTGAAATTTTATAGTACACAATTAGAATTAAAATCAGATCCAACATATTATAATTTAATAAATGGAAGTACCTTATAGCAACACATTCTAAAAAAAGAATAGAGAATAGGCATTAAATTATCTGTATATTTACAAAGTTACAAGAGTTCTATTTTCCTCCTAACTTTTAACAGTTTTCACAAATGGAAGAAAATTTTACACAAAATAATAAATTCATCCAAACTGTAGAGGAGCCATGTCAAAAACGTTCACTAGAAATTTAAGGGAAAGAAACCCACACCTCACCAAAAACTATAACTAGCTCCATCCACCTCATTTTCTGATTGAAAAACAAATCAAATATACCACAGGAGACAGCACAACCGATCCGATGATGCCTGCCTCCAAAAGAATAAGAATCCAGCCCTGAGTAGAGAACCCCGGACTGAACCAAACTCCAAAACCCTATCTCTAAAGCCTACATTTCATCAACACTATAACTATGCTGCCGCTTCTGTGCATTCTGCCCACTCATCCTGCCATATAAACATCGCTACACGTGTCATTGTTCTCCTTCTCCCTCTACCCCGTTGCAGGAAATCACCACCAGAGCCAGCAGGTTAAGGCATTTCCACCATTTCAAAATAAGAACGAGGAGAGCACAGATAAAACTGAACATTAGTTCCGTGGATCACAAAATCCTAAATAAGTCGATGAGGACGCAACTTCCCAAAGTGAGGTTGCGTCAATTGTACATATAGGCCATTCTTCGCGATCAATGTATCACGGGTCCCTTCTTCTACAATTCGACCTCCATTAAGAACTACAATATTGTCGACATGCCTCATCATTGCAGCTCTATGAGCTATCAAAATGGTTGTTTTGTTCCCCATGATCAGCGTATCAAGAGCCTCTTGCACGACACGGCTAGATTCAGATTCAATGGACGAGCTTGCTTCATCCAACAATAAGATGGGTGCATTCTTAAGCACAACCCGAGCAATAGCAATTCTCTGTTTCTGTCCAGGAGTCAAGTCTACTCCTCTCATCCCCACATGTGTGTCATAACCATGAGGCAAGCTACTGATGAAATGGTGGGCATTAGCTATTCTTGCAGCCTCCTTCATCTCAGCTTCACTAGCATTATGTCTTGCATAAATGATATTTTCCCTTATGGTTGTTGAGAAAATAATGGGTTCCTGCTGGACAAGACCAAGGTGATTCCGTAACCATCTCAAATTATATTGTTTCAAATCTCTCCCATCTAGTAACACCTGGCCAGCAACTGGATCATAAAATCTCTCAATCAAATTTATTATAGTGCTTTTTCCGGATCCTGAAACACCTACTACAGCTATAGTTTGCCCACCATTGACTTTGAGACTGAAATTGCTAAGCACCAACACCTCTGGGCGAGTTGGATAACAAAAATCAATATTTTTCAGTTCAATGCTTCCATAAACATTAGGTGGCTTCAATGCTAAATTATCATCTGGGTCAATTTTAGGCACTCGATCAATGATTTCAAACACTGAAATCAGAGATTTACGTCTCTTAAGTATGTATGGAGCCAGTCCAAACGGCTCCACCAGCGCAAATGTTGCAAAGGAGAAAACCATGTACTCCTTGAGAGCAGTAGATAGATCCATATATTGTCTTTTCACAGAAAAGGCAGTATACCAGAGGAGAAGTGCATTACTAGCGAAAAGAAGAAACTGTGAAAAGCCGAATGCAAAGCCAATAGCCATTCCTTTGAGGAAACTCTGTGTAAATATTTTTTTTAACTGCAGTCTGTAGAGCTCCATTACCTTGTTACCAGCACAGAATGCTACAACAGTGTATATGTTTCTAACAGCATCCTCAAGAACCAAAGATGCCTTCCGATGCATTTCCTGGATGCCCCTAGAAAATCCAGCAAGCCATAATTTCTGCAATAATTTATATTGGAAAATGTTAAATAATGAAAAAGAAACAACAAAGCAAATGATGGTTGTTCATATAAACAACAGCAACAACAAAGGGTTACCGCAGAACATGTCTTTTTCTTTTTTAATCTCTCTTTTTTCTTTCCAGAAGTTGATAAAAGCACTTTACAATTAGACTAATGATAAGAAAAATAAAACTGTCATAGTTCATCTAACAACAAAAATAGCAATTTTATTTTTATTTTCTTCGATATATATAAAGTACACGTGATAAACCTGTGCAATTGCAGAAATGGTGAGAAATGGAAGAGTAGCCAAAGCCACCAGAGCATATCGCCACTCTAGCAGCATCCCAATTAGAACAGCCACAATAACAGCAGCACTGTCCTGTATAAAAATGGAAAGCCGGTTACTAAAAGCAGCTCGCACAAATGTAGCATCATTTGCCAGGCGCATGGATAAGGTATCAGCACTGTTTTCCTCTTCATCAAACCATCCAACTTCATTGCGAAGCATCGCTGTGACAAGATTAAAACAGATAAGGTAAAGTGCATACAAGTAATCTCAAGAACATTGAAACAAAGTTTAAGAAAAAGAGAATGAAAGAAAGAGACGCACACCTGAGAACATCATTCTTCTAACACGTTCGGTCATTTTCTCACCCATAATTCCAAAATAGAAATGCTGCAAGAAGTTGGCAACAACTGTTACTACACCCATGCAAGCAATGATCAAACACCATTTGTCTACTTCATGCCGCAAGTGATGGCCTTCATTTTTATAGTATGCTGTCACAATCAATGCGATAACATAAGCTAGAAGCGGATTAAAAGAACCAAAGATAGCAGCACCAATGCTTCCCAACACAGCATAAAGCCATTCTGCGAAACTAAGCTCAGCCAGCCTCCAAAATGATGGTGGCTCCTTTTCGGTATCCTTTGCTTCACTTGCTTTTGTTGGAATATCACCTGAGTGACTATGAGGTCGGCTAAAAGTTTGTGAATGGGATCGTTCATTTTTGGGATCAGATGTTAATAGAGGTGAAACTGGGGATTCAGGATCTGAACCATTTGATATTGGCCGTTGTGCAGAGTGAACATCAATTTTGGGCAATTCTGGTAGCCTCATTTCAAAACTATCCTGCCTTATTATTGATGGTTCCTTGTCGGATGCATCCAAGGGCTGGCCATTTTCCATCATTTTCTCTGGCGGTGGACTCCGAATATTTGGTGATTCATGTGAGTTAAAGGCCCCATCAGTGGGCCGGAATACGCCAGGTACTCTCTGAAGTGAGGGTGATTTCATCATTTTTGGAGAAGATGGTTCATGGTAGCTATGACTTGCTGAAGAATCCTTTTCAATTTGGAAGGCTGCCGTCTCCTTGTAGTTTCTCACTGGCATCCTGCATGAAGAACATAGCCAGTATGATGAACTTGCTAACAGCTAGGGAAATTAGTTATTAAAGAAACATTCTTAATCCACAACCCCAAATAGAATAACTAATTTTTGTCAGATAATTATAAACCTTTGATGATGTAAGCAAAAGCATAGTGATAGTATTCTCTTGAATCATACCTCCGAGGAAGTTTTGCAGCTTCTTCACATTTAAGGAGCTCAGCATATAGACCATCAAGGGTTAATAATTCATCATGCGTGCCCATTTCAACAAGTTGTCCCTCTTCCATCACGGCTATGTAATCAGCATTCTTTATAAGACTGAGCCGACGGGCTATTATTATAGTTGAGCGCCCAAGCATGAGGAGATCCAAAGCCTCCTGAACAGACCTTTCAGCTTCAAAATCGAGTCCACCAGTGACCTCATCAAGCAAAAGAATTGAAGGATTTAAAAGCACAGCCCTAGCAATCGAAAGCTTAATCTTCTGTTCTTCTGTCAGAGGTAAACCAGCTCTCCCAACCTGATAATAAACAGAACCTCAAAACATACAAAACAAATGCCAAAAACCAGAAGAAAAAGGGAAAACACAATTTTTCAAAACAAAGTTACTATGACATTTATCTGTCCTCCAGATTATACCTGTGTTTCGTATCCTTTCTCAAGTGAGCTAATAAATGTATGTGCATGTGCTATCTTAGCAGCCTCTTCAATTTGATCACATGTAGCATCCCGCCCATATGCAATATTATCTCTTATGCTCAAACTTAGCAAAGCAGGCTCCTGAGTGACTAGTCCTATCTGGCTTCTAAGCCATTCTAATTTCAAGTTTTTTATATTTTCTCCATCCAAAAGAACTTCCCCTGCACCAACAAACAAAAAGAAGATTGACATGTGCAACAAGAAATTTATCGCTAATGGTCTTGGCAAAACCTTAAATAATTTAAGCCCAAAGTAACAACATACCTAATGTAGGATCATAAAATCGCTCCATAAGTGGGATAATACTGCTTTTTCCAGATCCATTTCTGCCAACAAGTGCCACTGCTTTCTTAGCAGGTACAGTGAGGTAAAAACCACTCAAAATAGGGATCTCGGGACGAGAAAGATAACTGAAATATACATTCCGAAACTCAATGTTTCCTTGAACAGGTGGAAGAGTAGTTCCTTCTTGATTAACAGTAGAAGATGACCGACTAATCATCTCATAAAGTCTATAAGCAGCAATTCTCCCTTGATCAAATGAATAGAAGTTTGTCGCTGCTTGATTCAACCCGCTACAGATAATCAGAAGAGAGTGCATAAAATAACATCAGAGACAGTGGTTGTGCTCGCAAGAAGAAAAATAAAAGTAGGAAAAGAATTAAGAGGCTTACAGGCCACTTAAAATTACAGCAAACAAGGCTGTTACAATTTCACCACCATGAGCTTGTCCTTTCACAACAAGGAACCTCCCAACCCACAGTTGTAGAGCACACGAACAAATTGCAAGCCCATACGTAAATCCAAGTCCAAGTCCTTGGACAAGACTTATAAGTATACCATATCTCAGAGTTGCTTGTAGTGATGTCGCATAAGAATACTTAGCCAGTGTTTCATTTGTAAATGCGTACAATGTCCTAATATACGAGACAGCCTAAATAATGGACAAATCATTCACATTTCAGCAACATAGGATTTCACTACTTTGTCAATTTATCACAGCTAAAATAATAACTCTCTCAATAATTTTGTCCACCGGAATAAAATCTTTATTTCTAAGTAAACATTTATCTGCAAAAGATATAATGCACAAAAACAAACCTGTTCAGCAATGCTAGCTGCTTCAGCATATGCATCTTGAATATTCTCAGCAAGCCTGTGGAGAAATATGTTTGATATTCCTCCGGCCGCAACAATAAATGGACCAGTGGCCAATGTTATGAGTGCAATCTGCCAACAGTTGACAAATCCAATAACAAGACCAGCGAAAAATGTAGCCATGTTGTGAACATAATTTCCAACCTGTAATCAAAGAGAAACACAGACTTTAGACAAGAAATTTGAATCAACAAATCATATAGAAAGCTGAAATTTTTCATAACAAATAAAAATTCCCAAAAGGGAACATGAGCTAGCTAATATAAATTAGCATAAAATTACCTTTTCACTTAAAGCGGACTGAATGAGCAGCACATCACTCAAAACTTGGCTCACAATATCTCCATTGTTGCCATAGGTATCAAAAAAGCTCATATCCTGGTTGAGTAATACTTGCACATATTTTGACCTGATGACAGCAGTCTGTCGTTCTCCAGTCAAAATCCAGCAAGAGACCTCTATAACACAGAAGAAATTAGTACATGTGGATAACGCAAAAATCAACTATGATACACTAGCACAAAGGCAGTAACACAACTGGTCTTTTGACAAAGTTTAAACCTTACCAATCCAACCGGCACAAAAAACAGCCACAGCAATGTGAACAATGGTTAACGCAAGCTGCAAACGAAACAAAATTGAGTTGCGGATATAAGATTCGTACCTTGCAATTCCAGTTCACTCATAAAAAAAAACATTGACTAATAACTAAAATTCCAATAGGACAGAAAGAAAAACATATAAAGAAGGAGAATCTAAAGCTCATGTAAAATTGAAAACACCCATTTCTATTAGTAAACCTATCAGAATCTAAATGATTCTACACGTAATCCTTTATTAATTGCTAGACATCCACTTGCTTTCGTCATAAATTTCTACAAACATACTATTGCAGACTGACATTTTCACAGATTAATAAAGGCCAGCTTTCACAAGCATGAGTTATATGCTTTCTCCCTGCAGCCACCATTACCCTAGCTCCACCCATGAATAATCAACCTAGAAAAGACTAAATAACAAGATAATTACTAAGCTTTAATAATTACAGGGCCCGGACATTACTAAACAAAATGCTTAATAGTTCATACTGATTTCCTGCCCTCCCAGGCTCCCACCCTTAAAAATGCTATTATGTAGAAACAATTTTCTTTTCTAGATATTTGTGGGTATATTCAAACTCCACCGCGATTTCACCACCGAAACGAACACTATTTCGAAATAAGTAATAAAATGTGTATTACACAGTGGCGAGACATTTTTCTCAACCAGTTATGTTTAATTGTTTATTTGAGATGGACCCGTTATTTCAAAAAGAGTAATGATATGTGCACACACAAATTACACAAACTTGACACTCACTTATGAGCAAATTATTTTAACCAATCATATTCATTTTATCAATCGAACCCCCTACATAGCTTAAGTGTGTTTTTAAAGAATAAACTTTCAATTCTTCCAGAGAATATGACAAGCAGAACCATAGAATTCTCTATGCTAACTACTAATGTAAGAAGTTCTAGTCTGAACAAGATCAATATACATTCTTAAAAAGGAAAAAAAAAAATTAATAGAAAGGATGCTTACACAAATGCCACTGTCGCCCAAGCAACATTGCATTTCATTTAATAAAACAATACACGGCATTACCACCAGCAGTAAATGTAATCATCAGAGGGTACCACAATATAAGTTTTTAACTTCAACAACTAACCAAAAAACTCATTTTTGAGCACACAATACTAATTTCTGATGATGCTTCTAGCTAAGTTGAAAAGGGTGAAGTTTCTAATCTGCCAAACAACAAGAACCTAGAAACGTCAAAGTCTTAAAATATATTTCCACTTCATACATTTCCCAGAAATCAAACAAAATAATTATGCAAAACTAATAACTGGAACGGCTAAACAAACTCCATTTAGAATACGATACAGAAATTGAGGATACTAGTAGCTTAGTTAATAAACTTTGAAGTATTTCACGTCTAAGTCCAAAATTATTTCTGCTTAATATACTTTACACGAAAACAATAGAAACCCAAATGCAAAAGCCCAAAAGGATTAAATCCATAAGGTTTCAGCTAAAAAAAAGAAAAAAGAAAAAGAAAAATATGAGCTTACGTCGATGAACTTATCATGCTGTAGTGCAGCGATTTGCTTCTCCGTCAAGTTGGGGTCATCGTGGCCGATCCAAAGGACCTGAATGATCTTAGCGAAGTAGTGCAAGTAAACAACTAAAGCGGCACCATGAGCAGCAGCTGCTAATGATCCAACGAACATAAGCACCCAATCTAGCCGGTCGGCACAGGCAAACAAACGCGAGAAAGGTACAGCAGCTGGCGGAGGCTCCATCTCTTCTGGCTCCTCCATCTCTTCCTCCGGCTCCATCGGCTGACCCGACGTCTCGGCACTTACGTCCAAGTACGGCGACGGAGATTCCGGCGGTTCCGATACCTCCGAGACTGGCGTCAACGGCTGTATATGAGGAGGGGACCATCCAAACAGCCCCCTCGAGATCATCATCTTGCTTGACCAAATAACGAAATTCTCACTCGCTCTTCTTCTTCTTCTTCAAGCTCGGAATCAAAATTCGTACGAATCCCGCCCAAAAGCCCTAATTATAATCCTCTCTGTCTCTATATTTAGCGGATCTGCTACTAAATTTTAGAGGCACACAGAAATCGGAACCCTAAAAAAATTTGAAAAAAAAAAATAAATAAAAAAAAACGCTTTTTGTTCAATGAGTGTATTTTGTGCGCTGCTTTTTTATTTTTCTTTTCATTATTTTTAATTTAATTTTATATTTTAGAGAACAAAAGGTTCGTTTCGTTGCAGGTGGGTGGGGACTGAGTCAAAGAAGGCAGAGAGAGAGAGAGAAAGCTCAAACAGAACAATTGACTCACCTCAGCTCCAGCCACACATAAACAAAAATCACGACCAAATTAAAATAAATAAATAAATGTAATTCTTTAGGAATTCTTGTTCTTCCTTCTACTATTCTATTATTAATTCTCTTTGCTTATTTTATTACAATAACACCTTACTATGTCAATATAAATTATTTGAGAAATGATATGGCCGATCACTATATCTATTCAATTCTTTTTTGTTTCCTTTTTTTATCACATTTATTTAGTAAAATTATTGTTGTTAGAAAAAAAAAAGAGGATTTTTTTTAGTTTTAATCAAAAAAAAAAAAATTACGAAAATACTTTTAGCTGGCCAATTAAACAAATATACCGCCAAAATAAAAAAAAAATTACGCAAATACCACTTAGGCTTCAATCCAGGATCCATGCTTTCTGGGCAAATATCGGCAACCACGCAGTAATCAAACGCAACCGAAACGAAAAATTCAACCAGAAAGAGAATCACCATTAATTCCGACGACTTTACCTGAGAACACGACCAGAATCAATCAAAATAGGAGTTCTTTCGAATTCATGAAAAAAAAAGTGTAGAAAAACTACTACGAAACTAAAACTCAACTGGAAGTCTAGTTTAATTTGCATAAAACTAATGTTGTGACTTTAATTTTCACATCCATGAAATGCAGATCTCAAAAAGTTAGCTAGAGTTCCCAAACAATCCAACTCAAGTATAATAAAAAAAAATTACATCAATACTATAGTAAAATATTTATCCTGGTGTATTTTCGTTGTTTTCCAAATTTCTAATGGTGAATTTGTTCATATTTAATCATGAAGAGACATGTAGATAGAGTTACGTATGTGGGAACACTGTTCTGATTTTTAATATTTCATAACAGTTGCATTAGAGTTGCATGAACATTTTGCTAACAGTTATTTCGTCTAATTGAAACCTTCGTCTAGTGCAACCTTCAGCCAACCACCCAAAAACCTTCGTCTGATTGAAATCTACTTCTAATGCAACATTCGGCCAACCATCCAACAACCTTCCTCTGATTGAAACTTCATTTAATGCAACCTTCGGCCAACCATCCAGCAACCATAGTCTAATTGTGTAAGTGATAGTGTAAGAGGTAATTTTTTTGATAGTGTAAGAGGTATTTTGGTATTTTGGTAATTAAAAACACATAAAAAGTATAAATATTGTTCACACCTTATGGAGGTATTTTTGTAAATAAAGCGTTAATTTATATTTTCCATGTAATAATTCCAAAAAAATATATTATTAATCGAATTTGAAAGGACTATACACTTCATTCCGTGTAGCTAAGGAATGGTGGATTTAAGAGGATTCTCTACTTTCATTTTTCTCATCCACTTTTCTCATCGTTGGGGACTTTGTGAGTGTTTTGTTGATGACTGGTATTTAAAATAGACGAGCTATGTTGTAGGTAACTATTATTGATTAGATTTTGAGCTTTCTTTTTATGCTCTCAATAAAAGTACTAACATATATATCCAATTCTTTTGGTAATTAGGAAAATAAGAGAGATTGAAGATGGAAAATAATAAATAAAAAGAAATGAAGTACATGTACTCAAATTTCGTCTAAGATCTTGTAGAAGCACCTTATGACAGTTATTGGATACAATTAGATTTACAGGAAGAAACAAGACCTTGATGGTAAAGTTTAGTGTTACAAAATGATTATACTTAAATAGAAGGTGTGGATTATGAAAAAACTTTTATCCTACTAGCCATGCTCAAATCAATCTGCATCATCCTATCCATAGTGGCCGCTCTCGACTATGAGATCTGAAAAATGGACGTCAAGATTATTTTCCTTAACAAAAAATTTGATGAAGTCATTTATATGGATTAGCCAAAAGGCTTTGCAATAATCAAACAAGAAAAAAAAAGTTTACAAGTTAAATAGGTCTATCTATGGACTTAAGCATGCTTTTTGTTCTTAGAATATTAAGTTTGAAGAAATAAATAAGCCATATGTTTCAAACAAAATATTAATGAACCTTGTGTTTACCAATTAAAGAAAATTTTAACAGTGGTACTCCTAGCCCTTTATGTAGATGATATCTTACTCATCAAAATCAATATTAAGAAATTATAAAAATGTAAAGGAATGGTTGAGCACTCAATTTCACATGAAGGATTTGGGTAAAGCAAGTTATGTTTTTATCACCAAAATTATAAGAGAGAGAAATAACAAACTCTTAGCTCTCTCAAGCAACTTACATTGATAAGATACTTGAGTGATGAAATCCAAGAAAATACGGTTAGATAAACTGATGTTAGTTAAGTCTTGTTGGTTTTGGTTGTTATACTTTTTGCTATAACAAGTGTTCATTCTTTAGTTTGTTTCTCTTTCTTGAACTGTATATATACTGAGCTAGAGCTCCTTTTCTATTCAATGAAAATCATTTCCTTCAATATGTTTTACACTCATATAATGGTATCAGAGTAAAAAAAAAATTCTCTCTCTCTCTCTCTCTTGGTTTTCGATCTTTTTCTTCTTGCTTCCACATTGTCTTCTTCCCTGGCTTTCCATGGCGTAAGTGAATGCTCTATCTGAACCAGCTACTCCAGCTGTGATTTTTCATCCCGTGTTCTTCTCTCACAAGCTCTCTGTCAAGCTCGATAACAATAACTTTCTTCTCTGGAGACCTCAAGTGCTCTCCGCCATTCAAGGTTATAATCTTTAAGATTACATCTCAGATCAGCCTCCTCTAGCTAAATTCCTCTCATATCAAGATCGAGTTATGGATATTGTTAATCCTCTGTTTACTCAATGGGAGCAACAATATCAGCTTCTCTACTCTTGGCTCCTTTCATCCATGACTGAAAAAGTTCTTACTCATGTTGTTGGAAGTCACACATATGCACAAGTCTAAAACACTCTTCAGGTATACTTCTCTACTCAAATGTATGCATTGCCAATTCACTAATCAATTACAAACTATCAAGAAAGGAGTTCTGCCTATCAAATATAATTTGTTGAGAATCAAGACTGTTGCGAATCGTCTTAGTTCAATTGGTCACCGTGTCATTGTGAAAGAACATATTTTTGCCATCTTCAAAGGTCTTCCTGCAGAGTACGATACCTTTGTAATCTCCGTAAATTCCAGAAATCAACCTTACACTGTAGCTGAAATTGAGTCTCTTCTTCTCTCTCAAGAACACTGTATGGATAGTCATCAACACGATCTTGGCTCTACAAATGTTGCTATGTATCAAAATTCTCGCAATAGACCCTCTTATCTTGTTCCTACAGATTCTCGATCCAACTTTAATCCTCACCCTATGCCTCCTGATTTTGGGTGTGGCCATTCTGTATGGAATCCCTATCCTATTCCTCCCCGTGGAGGTTCCTTCTCTTCTCCTCCTCCTTCAGTTGGTAGGGGTAACACTCAAAATTCTTCCTCAAATGTTGCTACTATCACCACTGGCTCACGTCCCATATGTCAACTTTGTTCGAAACCTAGTCATATGGAAACACACTGTTATCAGCATTTTAATATGGAATTTCCTAGAATTGGAGCTGCCAATATGGATCATCTTACTGCCAACATAGCTACATCATATTATTCTTGATCCATCTTGGTATTCGGATGTATGGAGTATACATTGGAAGGGACAGATATTGAACTTGGATAAGATATCATAAACTTACCGTTATATCTTTCTAAATCAATATCAATGGTTGATCTTGTTGGAAATTATTTTACCAGGATCTTAGATCTACTCACAAGTATGTTAATTAACACACTAAATATGAACTTTCTAAAACGATGAAATAAACACATCTAAAGTTTAGTAAACCTTACATTGGGTGCAGCGGAATAATATGACTCCTTCCGTTCAGATATCTAGCCTTTGATTCCTTTTTGTAGCAGAGCATTATCAATATCTGAACCTGGATCTCTTTCTCTGATTCTTTAGTGCTGAAACTCCTTCTTGCTGAAAGTCTTTCTTCACGATCTTCCTCACTATGATTGAGGTATCACTTTCTGTGTGTGTGCACTATTCTCACACTAAGAATTTCAAAATTGAAGAGGGAAATAAGAGAGCAAGGTGGCGGCTAAAGATAGGGAGAGAGAGAGGCTCAATTTTTCTGAATGAAAAGTCAGAAGGAAAGTGTAATTTTCCTGAAGCCTTCACTATCTATTTATAGCATTCCACTAGGGTTAGGTTTGAATTATTTGGCATTAAAATAATAAAAATATCAGTTTAAATTTCCTACAAAAGTGGCCGGCCATGCAATATGGATTTGGGCCTCACTTTTTGCAATTTTGCAGTTTTATCTTTTCTGCATCTGATTTTCTCAAAAACGCCAATTTTCTAATTCAACCATTTAAATGCCAATTCTAACTATTTAATAACTATAAATAATTATTAAATAATATTGTCATTTATCATATTTATTAATTGAACCATACAAAGTATCATAATTAACAAATATGCCCCTAAAACTCTTATTTACAATTTCGCCCTTACTTAGTGAAAAATTCACAAATAGACATAGTCTAATTTGAGAATTATAATTGATTAATCAAAACCAATTATATGAGTCTTACAAGCAATATTATCTCAACTAGTGCGGGGACCATGGGTCTATATAACCGAGCTTCCAATAAGTAGATCAAGAATTTATTACTAAAATTCACTAACTTATTAATTCTTCGTTGAATCCACGCATAGAACTTAGAATTGCACTCTCAGTATATAGAATGCTCTATATGTTCCACCATATAGACACATCATTAGTTATCCATTGTTATAATCCTAATTTGATCAATGATCCTCTATATGAATGATCTACACTGTAAAGGGATTAGATTACCGTTACACCCTACAATGTATTTAATCCTTAAAACACTTAACCCCGTATAAATGATATTTCAGCTTATGTGAAATGAGATCTCCACCATTTATTTTCGTTTGGTCAAGCTCGAAGGAGATCATCCTTTACTTACTATTCGCTAGATAGAAGCTATAGATTTCATGTTTATGTTAGCGCTCCCACTCAATTGCACTACCGTGTTCCCAAAATGTACGTATCACCCTGACCTGAAAGTAGGCTTAACTAACAAATCAAAGAACACGAATAGCCTCTTGAGATTGAGCCTAATCATAACAGGATTAAGAACATTTGATCTAGGATCAACTAGGCGATATTGACTTGAATAGATTTTACGGTAAGTTTAATAAATCTAAGTCAAAGTTCAATATCGGTCCCTTCCGATGCATACTCCATGCATCCAACCTGAGCTTTACTTTAACCAATGCTCTGGAAAGATCATAGCATTTCTCCAAATGCAAGTAAACTCTGTTGTAGATTATCATATCAGTAAAACCATATGTCTGATAAATCTAGGAAACTTTATTCACATAGTCATGTTTACTTTCCAATGTGTTGACAGCACAATAAACAGGATCAAGTATGTGAAAAGGGTTTCAGATGAATTCATACATTATGTATGTTGTATACCGAAATGGTACGTTTTACATTTATCAACTCGCAAGCGCACGAATCTTTATTGTAGTATGGAGATTGTGAAGAACGAGGTCGAACCCATGGGAATTGCGTGAGATCGAAGAAAATACTTATTTAATCTAAGCTATTACAACTCTAACCTAGTCCCGAAAATGGTGAGGTTTTTGGTAATAAAATAAAATAAAATATTTAAATAGTAAAAATGACAGTAAAATGACAGTAACAGGTATTTTCAGTAATATTTGGGATATTATTAAGGGTTCAGCTTCCACTTAAGTATATATAAAAATATTTATCTTTATATTGATTCTCATCATTTAACCAGTAATCAAACCAATTATTTTCTAATAAAAAATAGATTTTCCTTCGCTTTAAAATTATAACTTCTAAGCATTAAATGTGAAACAATTTAATGTAAATACAAAAAATCAAATAATATTATTTTTAATAAAATATAGAAGCAAGCATTAATAATTTCTAACTATCAAAAATACGTGATATTAAAGATGAAAGAAAATTATTTTAAGAAGCGAAAATCATAAGCATATATTGTAGTGAGAATCAAAATAAAAATAAATACTTAATTAAATACACTAGGTTTCATCGTCCACCTTAATAATAAGGGAACTTAGAAACCCATAAGAAAATTAACTAAGAAAAGCGGTAAACTAACTGAGCGTTTTCTCTGAATTTTTCTGTCTGAAACTCTGAAACTGTAACTGAATTCTAAAAACCTAAGCTTCTATTTATAGAAGGGTAAAAGGACTAATGCGCAATTAAACTTATTACAAATTGCATGTGGGTAAAAATATAAATACGAAAAATTATAACCGGAGTGCCACGTGTCAAGCTCGGATTGGTGGCTTTGGTGTGCAACTTGACACGTGGCGAGAGGAGAGAAAGCCACGTGGAAAGTGGTTGGGCTGCTGAAGGGAGGCGGTCATAGAGGAAGGCCAGCCTCGTGGCTGGCGAGTGCAGCAAACGAAAGGCCCAGAAGGGGCCGTGCGCTCCACGCGCGCGTGAGGAAGAATAGGGGGACAATCCCCCTGGTGCGCCTGTCGTGGGCCTGCGGAGCGAATCCCAGCTCGCCACATGGCAAGCATGTCGGCTGGGAAGGAAAATGGGTTGAATGGGCTGCCTTCTTGGGGTGCTCTTCTTGGACTTCAAAAATGCTATTTTTCATTGTTTTGGACCACATTTTTACTATTTTTCTTTTTCTTTTCCTTTCTTTTCACAAATGTCATTTTCTTAATCAAACACAAACAAAATTAAATCCAAATAAAATATTTTCAACACAAAATATATCACAATAATTTAAATGAAAATATTAAGATCTAATTAATTTGTATTTTTTTTTAAAATAAAAACAATGTATTTTCTTAGATTCTTTTTATTTATTTCTTTCTCTTATTTGTGTCATAAAATGTTATTTTCTTACAAAATTAACTCAACACTATAATATTTTCAAATAGAAATATATTACATTAATTTCATGAAAATATTATATAGAATTAATTTTATTTTGTATTTATACTAATAAATATGCATTTTTGACTACTTAACAATGTACATATAATCATGAAATAAATCATGTGAGCCATGCAACATTAAATGCTATTTCTGATCTATATTAATAAGTAAATCTGATTATATTGAAATGAGTTCTATTTAGGGCATAAAACCCAACAGATCTTAGGTCTATGGATCTTAATCTTGATATGCTTAGGTTCAACTTAGTTGTATTATTTATATTCTTCAAGTTGTTCGTGGATGCTAACCTATGGTTCTGACGAATATTTACATCTTGGGAACATGGTAGTTCAATTGACTGGGAGCGCTTATCATAGATATATAATCGATAGCTTCCATAAGTATTTAGAAGTGAAACGATGACTTCCTTTGAGCTTAGCTTGATAGAAATAAATGATTGAGATCTCATTTCAGTAATTATATTAGTTTACTAAAATATCATTTATAGTTAGCTAAGTGTTTTAAGGATAACATACATTGAAGGGTAGAACGGTAAATTTGTCCCTATTCAGTGTAGATCATCTACAGAGGATCTTTGACTATTAGGATTGTAACAATGGATAATCATAACGTATCTATATCATGGTACATATAGAGAGTTCTATATAATTGAGAGTGCTATTCAATTCCAAATCTATAGTGGCGCAAGGCGAAATTAATAAGTTAAGAAATTTACTTTGTAAATTCTAGAACTACTTATTTAAAGCTCGGTTATATAAGCCCATGATCCCCTTACTAATTGAGATAATACTGCTTGCAGACTCAGTCAATTGATTTTAATTAACCAATTATAATTCTAAAATTAGACTATGTCTTATTTATGAATTTTCACTAAGCAAGGGCTTAATTGTGAAGAAAAAGAGGTTTTGGGATCTATTTATTAATTAAGAGACTTCGTATGGTCTAATTAATAAATAATATAAATGACAATTTTATTTGATAATTAATTATAATTATTAAATAAATAGTTTTGGCATTTATATAATTGAATTGGAAAATATGGTATTATTGAAAGAAGAATAAGTGGTTGAAATAAAGTGGCAAAATTGTAACTAGAAACTGGTCTATTATATGGCCGGCCTTAGTGTTGATTTTTGCCAAATATTTTATTCTTTTTTAATCCATATAATTCAACCCTAAGCCCTAGTTGAAACACTATAAAAGGAACATGATGCTCTCATCTCATCCAACTATTACCTTCAACCAAATCAAACCTAGTTTTCTCTGTCAGACAACTAGTAGATGAGAGACACCTTCTATACAGTTTTCAAGCCTCCTTCATTGTTCTTCGTACTCGAGCCTATAGTGATAGAGTGTCATACCCACACATAGCAAGTCAAGTACTCAATTATAGTGAGTAAGATGGTGGTAACCAACCTGAAGGAGAGAAAGAGATCCAGGCTAAAATCTTGATAATACTCTGCGACAGAAAGGAACAAGGGTTAGAGATCTGAGCGTAATGAGTCATTATATTCCACTGCAACTAATGTAAGGTTTTCTAAAACTCTTATGTGTTTAATTTTATTATTTTAGAGATATTCATATTTAGGATGTTAATCAACATACTTGTTAGTAAATCTATATCCTAGTAAAATATTCACAACACTAAGGAAACTCTCTTTTGCACTCTTTCTATAATTTAGTGACAAATATCATCCTTTAGGATTACTTTATTTGTACTTAATAACTAGATATAATATTATTACCCTATTACAACTATGCCATCACAATAAAATTATCCTACTAATTTTTTAGTTAGGGCAACTCCAATGCTAAAACATAAATATAGTATTAAATTAAAACTAAAAGAGTACTATTTTAGCATTTTTTTTTATTCTAACCACAACACTAAAATCTATATTCTTTATTATAATGTTATTTTATTAATATAATAAAAATATTTACTTTATAAGTAAAATATTTAATTAAAAAAAATAATATTGAAGCATTTTATGGGAAAAATTACATTAAATATAAGTTTTTAAAGTGTTATTGGAGATGGTCTTAAACCTGAATATATATTAGAAAAAAAAAATTCTCTAAAACAAAATCATAACACATATGCTTACAATTATTTAACAAAATAAATAGTCATGATTATTATTTTATTTATTAAAAAAATCATGTCCTACTAATATAGACTAAGAAATAATTATTTATTTTAACTTTTATTTATACATATATATATTATTTTTATATTTTTGTAATATGATCTAAAAAATTTTAGCAAAAAATAAACGGAGAAAAATCTAATAATTTATCTAATCAATCGTTTAATAAAAAATAAATTAATTTTATTTGTTATATATTTTTTTAAATATATAAATACCACATAAAAATTATTACATTTTTCAAAATCTCATTTTTCTCTATTTTGTAGTTTTTAAATTTATTTATCTTTTTGTTTTATTTATTGTCCTCTATTTATATTGTTTTTCCTAAAAAAATCTAAAACATTAACAATTGGATGTTTATCTATTGTCATAATTTTATTATTATATTTTTTTTTCTATTTTTATCTGTTTAGTTTATCTAATAATTATATTTTTCTGTTTCTATCTATTTACTTTATCTAAGTAAATAAAAAAATTTATCAGGTTAAATATTATAAATTTAACAAACAATTAATATTTTTCTCTTTTTTTTTTTGTTTTTTTTTTTTTTGTATTTTCTAATTTATTTAGTGTACAATTTATAATTATATTGATTTATTTCTTTTTACATTGAAACAAAACATAAATAATGTGTTTTAGACTAAACTAATAATAATAATAAAAAAAATATTGTAAAAAAAACATATAAATAAAATAATTTCAATTACCATATATATAATTATTTAAATTGTTAAATAAATTCTAATTATACCTTATAATTTTGTTTTTTTAGCTCTAAGAAAAATGTTTAGAATAATTTTATTGTAATGACATAAATGTACCAATGCAATAATATTATGTCTAATTATTAAGTACAAATATATTAATATCAAAAAATAATATTATGATCAAGAACGGTCAAAAAATTGCTCAAGTGGATCTAGAGGAAGTTGAAGAGCAAGCTAAATCGTGGAATGCTGCTATAATCTGTATGATATTGGGAGTTAACCCTCCCATGACTGTGTTTGAAGGATTCATTAAGATGACTTGGGGACACCTTGGAATCGTCCAAATAGCTAGAATGGCTAGGGGGATGGTTATGGTTCGTTTCAATGATGAAGCTACAAGAAACGAAGTGGAGGCTGGAGTAGTGCAGTTTGATAGGAAGCCGATTATTACTCGACCATGGACAATAGATTTAAACTCTATTAAATTGGTAAGATTCATGCCTCTCTAGATTCGATTATTTGACCTAGGATTGCAATATTGGGGTAATAAAAGCCTCAATGCGTTAGTATTGTTGGAAAACGAATCATTGTAGACCAACACACTAAAGAACGCACTAGGGTTCAATTTGCTCAAATTCTAGCTGAAATGGATATATCGGACAATCCCCCAGAAACCTTTCAATATGTTAACGAATATGGGCAGTTTATAGAGCAGGCAATTGATTATAAATGGCTACCAGTCAAATACAAAAGCTGTGCTAGTTTTGGCCATATTGCAGCTGATTGTAGGAATGACAAAATGAAGGATAAAGTTGAGAACAAGGATAATACAAAACGAGACCAACATGAGACAACAAGCAAGGTTTTGGTTCAGAATGTTGCAGCTGCTACAAAAATTCAGCAATAGATTAAGGCAGTGGAAATGCAAGAGACTGCTGCTATTAAGAACATTTAGCAGCAGGTTAGTGCTACTGGGAAACAGCAGGTTGCTGCATCTAACAGTGGGGAAGTGAAGCATCAGGCTGCAACAATCAAGGATCCAAAAAATGATATTTCAATCAACAAGGGTACTTGGCAAACCCGTAAAAAAGCTGCCCATGGAAGAATGAAAAGCAAAAACAAGGAGCAGCAGGTGGATATTGCTACTGGGAACAGTTTCAAAGCTTCGCAAGGGCAAGTAGAAGGAGGATGCCCAATTCAGATCCTTAAAGATCAGAAAGAAAATGTTCAGGATCCCTCTCTTTTAACTTATGGATAATTGCAATTCATCTAGTTAGAATGTTAGGGGTATTAACAATAAAGATAAGCAAGCTACTGTTGCTGAATTTTGTCAAGTTAATAAGGTTGGTGTTGGTGCTATGTTGGAAACTAAGCTAAGAGGGAATAAGATTCAAGAGATGTTTGATTCTAAAATGTCTAATTGGAACTATTATACAAGTGATGTGATTGAAGGTAGAATTTTGATTTACTGGAGGAAGAATTTTGCTAGAGTAATTGTTACTGCTAAATCTCCCCAATTTGTGCATTGTTTTGTGAAAATGGCTGGCTGTGAGACAGGTTATTGTGTTTATTTTGTGTATGGTTTCAATACCATAGATGAAAGGAAGAAGTTGTGGGAAGATTTTTTAAAGATCAAGCTGAATGTGAAGCCTTGGATAGTCCTAGGAGATTTTAATGCTGTGTTCAATATTGTTGACAGAGTTGGGGGAAACTCAATCACTTTCCATGACACTCAAGATGCTTCAATGTGGCTGGTTGCTGCCAATCTTGAAGTCATTCCTAGAATAGGTTCTACTTATACTTGGACGAACAATCAAGATGGTACAATAGAATCTATTATATGATTGACCATGTTTTTGCTAATGAGGATTGGCCTAACGTGTTCCTTAACACGAAAGCCTTGTTCAAATGGGAAACAATATTGATCATTGCTCTTGCATAATAAAGAGTGGGATATCAGATAAGATAGGCTTCAAACCTTTTAGATACTATAATTTTTGGAGTGATCATCCTGAGTTCAAGGATATTGTGCTAACTAATTGGAGGAAGCCGATCAAAGCTCAGGGCATGCATGCAACTTATCTCAAGATGATGCGATTAAAGCATTGTCTTAGAAAGTTTAATCATGATCTCATTGGCGATATTGTGAAGAAGTATCAAGAGGCTAAGTCTGATTTCTTAGAAGCAAGATTGCAAGCCCAAGCTCACAGTGAACCCGTGTTCCTTGATATTGAAAAGGTAGCTACAGCTAATTTCCTTGTTCAGGAAAAAATGTACTTCAGTTTTCTTCGTCAAAGAAGCAAGGTCACTTGGATCCATAAAGGTGATGAAAACTCTTCTTTTTTTCATGCTTGTTTAAAGAAAAAAAGACTTGAAAATAACATTACTAGTTTTACTAATGAACATGGAGAAATTGTTGAGAATTACCAGGAGGTGGTGAACCATTTCATTTCTCACTTTTATGGGATAATGGGGACTCGAAATCAGATTTTCCATGGCCTAAAGACAGATTGTATGTCTTATGGTCATGTTCCTGATCTTGACGAACAGCTGGGGCTTTTAAAACTGTTCTCCAACAAGGATATAAGGGATGTTTTTTTTTTTTTTTTTTTTTCTTTTCAGCATTCCAGATACAAAATCTCCTAATGTCGGCGATTTTAGTTCAGGTTTTTTAAAGAAACTTTGGCCCAAAATTGGAGCTGAAATATGTTTAGCTATCAAGTATTTTTTTTATTAATGGAAATATGCTTAACGATCTCAATTAAACCCTTATTACTCTTATTCCGAAGACAGAGAATCCTTCAAATGCAAGAGATTACAGACCAATTGTTTGTTGCTCGACGATCTATAAATGTATATCCAAGCTTTTGTGTTCTAGACTAGCCGGGGTGCTCCCTAGTTTGATCAATCAAAACCAGGAAGCATTCATCCAAGGAAGATCGATTGCCCATAATGTCATGATTCTCCAAGATCTGTTGAAGAACTACAACAAGAAAAATGGTTCTCCTAGATACTCCCTCAAAATTGATATAAGCAAAGCTTATGACAATGTTAGTTGGGATTTTTTGGAACAATTGTTGGCAACTTTCAAATTTCCCCAAAGATTTATCAAGTGGATTATGGTTTGCTTAAGGGCAACTTCCTACTCGATTGTTATGAATGGCAGGATTCAAGGCAAATTTGAAGGTGAAAAAAAGTTAAGACAAGAGGATTCTATCTCTCCTTTGCTTTTTGTTCTTATAATGGAATATCTAACGAGAAGTCTTTTTTTGGCTGCTAATAACTCTCCATTTAAATATCTTATTCAACAAAGGTACAAGAGCTTCAATAATGGCGATCAAACATACTCTGGATGAGTTTGGCATGACTTCAGGTTTGTTCTTAAATACCAATAAATCTCACGTGTATTCAGGTGTAACGTCCCCGCTTCAAGTCTCGCCTCACTCACACGCTTCTTGAGAAAACTTCCCAGGAGGTCACCCATTCTCTAGGTTAAGCACGCTTAACTATGGAGTTCTTTCGTGATGGGCTACCAGAAAACAAGATGCACCTTATTGATATAGGTAGTACCAATCAATCCATTTAAGCTCTCTTCAACTGTGTAGTCTCATACCTACACAGTCTCAGAATCATTATACATGACTTTCCTCAGATAATGCGAGATTGCACAGCTTACCCAGTATCAGATTTTGATCTAAGTAAATGTTTATGATAATTTTATTGTAATGACATAATTATGATAATACAATAATATTATGAATATACTAATATAAAAAAAAAATAACATTTATCACTAATTTATGTAATAATGCAATAATATTTCTCTAGTTAATCACTTCGGAGAATTGATATTTTTATTTTATATCCTGCGATTTTGATCACTGAACGTTTGCCACAACGGGTCTTCTATCGACTTTCTACGAACCGCCATTGCTCGCTCTTCACTTGTAACTTGTAAGCCGTACCTTCTTCATCAATGCTCACAAAATTTAGATGTTAGGGTTTTGTTTGGTTGCCGAAGAACTTCTCCAGGAGAATCGTTTTGCTTGAACGTTAATTTTAGCTGATGAATTTTGTATTTTGTGTTTTGTATCATAGCTTAAAGTGGATGCTTGAGGTTGCTGGGCTCATAGTCATAGAGTGAGAATAATGAGCATTGTACCAAAAGAGAATATTGAGGTCATTGCTCAAAGCATTGGGATCAACAATTTGTCTTCCGATGTTGCTCTAGCTCTTGCTCCCGATGTCGAATATCGGTTGCGTGAGATTATGCAGGTCTTTACATTGCTTTATTTCTTGGTTGTTTCTTATGGGTTTTGCTCTCCATTGTACAATTATCGTTATTAGCTACTTGGGTGAAAAGGGTTTTAGTAGGTACTAGTGAAAGCCTGGCCATTTTTTCCTTGTTCTGTTTTTTTTGGTCCCATAGTTTATGTAAAATTAGTGGAGGAAGCAACGAAATCTTATTTCTCACATTGCTACAGGAGGCTATTAAATGCATGCGTCATTCTAGGAGGACTCGATTGTCGGTTGATGATGTTGATGCTGCACTAAATTTAAGAAATGTGGAGGTGAGTCTACAAATCATTACATAGTCTATGTTTTTTTCTTTCTTGGTTGTGTTCTGACTTGTTTTCCTATGTGTACAGTAATTGCTTAGTTTTCTAGCTCAATTGGATTATAATTGAAGTTATATATAGAATTTCTTATGGTTTAGTTTTTGAAAACTTTGGAGTTTCACATTTCATTTGCTATATTAATCTCATTTAGTGTGATCTTCTTGAACCAGCCTATTTATGGATTTTCCTCTGGAGGCCAGTTGCGGTTCAAAAGGGCTGTTGGATATAGAGATTTGTTTTACATTGATGACAGGGATGTGGATTTTAAAGATGTAAGGAATTGCTGGAATATTTCATTCATCATATCACTTGTTAGCTGCAATATTTCTTTTCATGTTCCTTCCATCTTTCAAATCCTCTGAATGTAGGTGATTGAGGCTCCTTTACCAAAAGTGCCTCTTGATACTGCAGTTTTTTGTCATTGGCTGGCTATTGATGGGGTACAACCCGCAATTCCAGAGAATGCTCCTGTGTCAGGTTTGTCATGTATTCATAAGAGTAGGTATTTCCATTAATAGAGATTACTTGCAATAGTTGTCGGATGACAATGTTTTCAAACTTAATCTGTTCAAGTTGGAATAACTCTTTGCTGCATATGCTGTGGTGAAGCTACAGTGAAATGATTGATATGTGTAGCCAGGAGCCACTTCATTCGAGATGTACTTCAATTAGGAACACTATTTATATTGACACAAATTCAATTATTTGTTTCTATTTTTATTTTGTTAGCCCAGTTTAGTATCTGGTCATTGAGCTTTTTTTTTAAAAAAAAAATAGTAATTGCAGCTCCTGATGATGCCAAAAAGTCTGAACAAAAGGATGAAGGAGTTGCTGTTGACATTAAACTACCAGTTAAGCACGTAGTATCTAAAGAGCTTCAGGTAGATTACATACCGTCTACTTTTATGTATAATTTGTTTGATTGTTTTTCTTTTTTTTTTTTGTTTATTCACATGTATTTTTATGTTTGTGTGTTGGCAGCTTTATTTTGATAAAATCACTGAACTTGTTGTAAGTAAGTCGGATTCAGTTTTGTTTAAAGAAGCACTAGTCAGTTTGGCTACAGATTCAGGACTTCATCCTCTAGTTCCTTATTTCACATGCTTTATCGCTGATGAGGTGATGTTTTTTGTCTTTACTACATGCTTAACATAAACATATAAGAGCATCATTTGTGCCAACAGCCACTTATTTCTACTTTCTTATTATTATTATATAGGTTACTCGTGGCTTGAATGATTATCATCTTCTCCTTGCTTTGATGCGAGTTGTTTGGAGTCTGCTCCAGAATCCTCATATACAGATAGAGCCTTATGTAAGTCAACATCTGTTTTGTGCCATGTTTTGCTATGCAATTATTATTATTATTATTATCATCATCATCATCAGATTGGCTGAGAGACTGGAATTTTATTCTTAAAATCCTGCGCTGTATCTTTAGTTACCTATGGATTTTGCATATCTTTGTTTTTCATTTTATGCATGTCAGTAGTCTTGCTGATAGTAACTTAGTAAACTCATGCCCTTTGTTTCAAAGATAGCGTGTCGTCTTTGTATCCAGCCCTTTTGATCTAATGAAAAGTTATGTTTCTTGTTGAAAAATTATATATATGTTCTGTATTCCAATTATGGCTGTGGCTTGTATGGCTTAGGATTCTTGTCTGCAACTCTATGTGAAGAGAAACATTTGTGTACTAGGATATGCATGTGCAACTTTGTGGAGTTTAGTTCAGATCACTGATATTGCTACAATTGTATTTGGACATAAATTTCTGCGTTAATGAACTTGAACTGGTAACTTGTCCTGGTTTGTAATACAGTCTGATATATACGTACAGTCACACACGTACTATGCATGGATTGGGATCTGTATTAAAGCAAAAAGAATGGGTCAAATTCTTAAACAATAATGAACATATCAGAAGCTGCATAAATTTGCTAATAAAAACCCTTATTTGATAGCACATAAAAAACAAATTATATACTCAATCTTTTTCTTAGATATTACCCCCTTCCTTTGTTGAAATTCTCACTTTTGCTCCTTTCAGCTTCATCTCATTTTTTGGGGTTTCAATTTTTCCATAAAATTATCATGTTATTCTGCATTGATTATGACTTGATTATATATTTCAGTAGCAATTTATTAGTTCTTTCATAGACTGTAAGATTGCCTTCAATCAGTTTCTAATTGTGGTTTAAGCACCTAATGAGCATCACAAAATCAAGTTTCTTTAGTTGTTACTTGTCAGTGTAAAGGTTGTACTATCTCTAAATCTGAGAACACATTTTTTTTTCTCCCTGCCAGCTACATCAATTGATGCCACCCGTGGTGACTTGCCTTGTAGCGAAAAGGTTAGGGAACAGGTTTGCAGACAATCACTGGGAACTTAGAGATTTCACAGCTAAACTGGTTGCTTCAATCTGCAAAAGGTAAGCTATTTTTTGTAAAGTTGTATGTGACAAAGGTTTGTGGAATTGAGTCTTAATTATTTTTTTGTTTATGTGTCTTTGTTTTCTGCACTTGAGTCGACATTTCTTATTGATAGTATTAGCATAATAATCTGCAGCAAGAGTTGTATTTCACTTTTGTTTTGTAGATGTTGCATGCTTGTTTGCTAATTTCTTCCCACTAAATTTGTCCCCTGGCAACCTAAACTGACATTTGGCAGGAGCTTCATTCTTTTGATTTTCGTATCAAACCCCAGTTAAATATTTCATCATAATTTTATTTCTAATAAAACGATACCAGTCGGATTGTTACATTTCATGGTTTTACCTTAGTCACTTCTAAAACCATGATTGAATTGTTACAGATTTGATATAATGTAATGATCTAGTAACACATTTCTTCAAAAATTAGGGGATAATTAGGTTGTTTTCTAATTTTAAATATTATTTGAGAGATGCTTAGCTGTTTCATTAATACTGCTGACTTACCAATATTACCAGTCTTCCCTTCAATTTACCAATTGCAACTGTTTTGCATTTGAAGAGTAACACTTGTCTGTGCGTAATGTTTTTTTTTTCCTTTTTAGTACAGAAGAATAAGTTTTTCATTTTTTATTTATTTTTAGATTTGGACATGTTTATAACACTCTCCAGACGCGTCTTACAAAAACTTTGCTCAATGCATTTTTGGACCCAAAACGGGCATTGACTCAGCATTATGGTGCAATTCAAGGGCTAACAGCTATAGGACCCAATGTGGTATTTTCTCACGCTCTTTGCAACTTCGAAAGAAAAGTTCATTTGTTTGGTGTATAATTATGTATATATTTAATCTCTTCTTGGTTAAAATTGCTCTGTATGTTTAAATATTCATCTTGATGCATTTTGAAGCCCCAATTAAACTGCTACTATTTCGTAACTTTGGCCAGTAACTGCTTATCTGAGATAAATTAGGAGAATGAAGAAAACTAAGGGAGATTATAGGTGGTTTTTTGAAAGATAGACAAATATGATTCCGATTGTTTCTTCCTAGCAAGAATAGGTTTTTGGAATGTGAAAGTTTTTTTAAAGACAGCGTTTGGTTGAAAGGAATGAGAATATAGGATTATGAATGAGAATGGAATAGAATTAAATGTAAAACGCAAAAAAATTATTAATATTTTTTTTCATCTTGTATTAGAATGATCTTTCCTTACATCATTCCACTAAAATGATGGAAAAGTTATTCCATTGTAATGCTACTTTAAAATGCAACCAATCAAAGGAATGGAATAATTAATTTTTTTTCCTTTCTATTCCATTTTATTTCATTATCTCCAACCAAACGCCACCTAAGTAAGTAGCTTGAATTAAATACCACCAATCTGTCCTTGCAGACCTGGTTCCTTCACTTTAAATTGTTATTGAAGTCAGAAAGATGGGAATTAAAGAATGAGGAGAAATAATATTTTTATTATATTTCTTTTCTGTGTACTTTGTACAACCTAGAGCTCATCTTATATAGAGTATTTACAAATCAAATAAAGACAATATATTTAATACAGAATAAGGAAAAATCCCTTAAAATATGAAACAACACAAAATTAGGAAACTAATTGATGTGATTTTATTTCCCATCTGTCAACACTCCCCCTCAAGCTGGACTATAGATATTGATGAGTCCAAGCTTGTTAACTAGGAAATCAAAGACTCGTTCAGATAACCCTTTTGTGAGAATATCAGCTAGTTGTTGATTTGTATGGACATATCTAATGCTGATAATCTCTTGATCAATTTTTTCTTTAATGAAGTGACGATCCACCTCTACATGCTTAGTTCGGTCATGATGTACAGGGTTATGAGCAATGCTGATGGTGGATTGATTATCACAATAAAGTTGAATAGGGGCCTCATACTCAATCTTCAACTCCTCTAGTAGGCGTTTGATCCATATTGCTTCACACACTCCATGGGCCATGGCTCTATACTCTGCTTCAGCGCTACTTCTTGCAACTACCGTTTGTTTTTTACTTCGCCATGTTACTACATTACCCCATACAAGAGTACAATACCCAGATGTAGACTTTCTATCATCAATTGACCCAGCCCAGTCTGCATCTGTGAAGACTTCAACCTTCCTCTCAATTGTCTTCTTGAAGAAAAGACCTTTTCCCGGTGTTTGCTTGAGGTACCTCAGAATTCTATATACAGCATTGAGATGTCCTTGACATGGATTATGCATATATTGACTGACTAGACTTACCGCAAAGGCAATGTCGGGTCTTGTATGGGAGAGGTAGATAAGTTTCCCTACTAGTTGTTGGTACCTCTCTTTGTCAACTGGGCTTCCTTCAAACATTTTCCTCTTGTCTCCGAGCTCAATTGGAGTCTTGCTGGGCTTGCTACCAAGCATTCCTGTTTCCTCCAAGAGATCAAGAGTATATTTCCTTTGGGACACAGAAATCCCTTTTTTGCTTCTAGCGAATTCCATTCCCAAAAAATATCTGAGTGCACCAAGATCCTTGACTTCGAACTCCTTTGCCAACATTTCCTTGATTAGAATAATCTCTTCAATATGGTTTCCAGTGACAATTATGTCATCCACATATACAATCGATCGCCATTTTCCCTTTTCCTGAGTGTTTGATAAAAAGAGTATGATCAGTCTGACCTTGCATGTATCCAAGCCCCTTGACTACTTTTAGAAAGCGATTGAACCATGCTCGAGGAGACTGTTTTAGACCGTATAGAGATTTGTTTAACTTGCAGACTTTAGTTGTATTGGGAGATTCTTCAAAACCGGGAGGTTGACTCATGTACACTTCTTCTTCCAGCTCACCATTTAAGAATGCATTTTTTACATCAAGTTGATGCAATTCCCAATCCAAGTTAGCTACTTGGACAACAATACTCTGATAGTATTGAGTTTGGCAACTGGAGCGAATGTTTCAGTGTAGTCAATTCCATAAGTTTGAGTAAAACCCTTGGCAACTAACCGAGCTTTATATCTTTCGATAGATCCATCTGCATTATATTTTACTGAAAACACCCATTTGCACCCTACTACTTTCTTGTTTAGTGGTAACTCCACTAATATCCAGGTTCCATTATGTTTAAGTGCTCTTATCTCTTCGAGAACAGCTGTCCTCCAGTGAGGAATGCTAAGTGCCTCGTTGATGTTCCCCGGGAATCACAACATACGAAAGACTAGGAGGTAAAAGCTTTAAATGGAGATGATAATTGTGAATACGAAATGAAATTTGAAATAAAGGGTGTTTTGTACAAGATCTAATTCCTTTCCTTAATGCGATAGGAATGTCCAGATCTCGATCGACTTTTTGTGGGAAGAGTACTCGGATCACTGAGGGACCGGTGGTTCTATCATGGGATTGGACTCTTGACCGTGAGGATTCGTGACTTGTTTACTTTCTGTAGAATACACTCGAATTTCCTTCGCATGTTTTCGATCTTGAGGAGGAAGACTTTCATTAGGAGATGGACGTTGATTGATTTCGGAAGAGGATGGAGGATTTTCTAGTTCTGAAGGGAATGGAATGTCAGGGGGTAATTCTAAACCCCACGACCACTGAGTTTCTTGCTTGTGATGATTGTTCTCCCCCTAAAGCGAGGTGGGAGTGAAGTACGAAGAATTTTCAAAAAAAATAACATCACTTGAAATGTATGATTTCTTGGTGAGTGGACAATAGCAACGATAGCCTTTCTTGGTAGGAGAATAACCCAAGAAAATTGTTTTGGTAGCTCGAGGATCAAGTTTACTCCGATGTTGGGAGTGAACATGTACAAATGCAGTGCAACCAAAAACTTTTACTGGCAAAGTGTTTGTAGAAATGTGGGGATAGAGAGACTGAATAACAGAATATGGTGTCTTGAACTGGAGAGGTCGACTAGGAAGACGGTTTATTAGATAAGTAGCAGTAAGAACAGCATCGCCCCAAAGATATTTTGGAACATGCATTTTGAACATGATTGCACGGCTACTTTAAGAGATGACGATTTTTTCTCTCAGCTACCCCATTTTGTTGTGGAGTATCCACACACGAGCTTTGATGAACAATTCCATTTTGGAGAAAATAATTACCGAGGATGGTATTGAAGTATTCAGTACCATTGTCGGTACGGAGTATTTGAATAGGTGTTCGAAATTGTGTTTGGATCATTTTGTGAAAGTTTTGGAAGACCTGACAAGTTTCAGATTTATGCTTAAGTAGATAGACCCAAGTGACTCGTGTGTGGTCGTCAATGAATGTAATAAACCATCGCTTACCAGAAGAGGTAGTGATTTTTGAAGGTCCCCATAGATCACTATGAACAAGAGAGAAAGGGCTAGATGGTGTATACATTCTTTGAGGGTATGAAACACGAGTATGCTTAGCAAATTGACAAACATCACATTGAAAATCAGATACGTTTTTATTAATAAACAAAGAAGGAAACAAATGTTTTAAATATAAAAAACTAGGATGCCCAAGTCGACAATGCCATAACATAATAGTTTGAAAATTTGAATCAGAAACAGAAATCGAACTCGAAGTCAAACAATGCAAGGAAAGTTGCTTCTCTTTTATTGGATGTTGAAAGAAATAAAGGCCATCACGAATCCTAGCACTGCCAATCATCCTCCCCGATGATAGATCCTGAAATTGACACGAATTGGACACAAATTTAGCAAGACATCTATTATCAGAAGTTAATTTGTGAACAGAGATTAGATTGCATTTTAATGATGGAACATAAAGTACTGATTTAAGAATTAAATCAGTAGATAATTTAATGGTGCCAACTCCAACAATAGGTGAATAAGAACCATATCCGCAATCTTGACACTAGATGTAGTAGAACATGGACAATAAGAATCAAACAAATGAGGTAAACTCGTCATGTGACCGCCTGTTGCTCCGGAATCTACATGACCCATGGTGTTTGGCAAGCAGAAAAGAAATACCAGAGTGTGCAACTGAGGCACTATGAGACTCTGAACCAGAGTTGGATGTCATAGAAGATTGACGGAGTGTGTATAAATGTTCAAGTTGTTCCTTACCGAATGAAGTGGGCATTAGCATCGCTTTCGATGCGAGTGTGGTAGACTTTTTTGTCATGTTGGCGACGAGGAGTCCAGTTTGGTGGTTTACCATGAATTTCCCAACAAGTGGATCGAGTATGTCCGTGACGCTGGCAATGATCACACCAAGGTCGATCACCCTTACGATTAGGCCGCGGATCAGGGTTCGATTTGCCAGATGGTAGTGGTCCAGACTTTGAGACAAGAGCAGAACTTTCAATGGGTGACACATCAGGATTTGTGAGCATAATACGACGACGTGCTTCTTCACGTCTAACCTCAGAGAATGCTTCTTCAGTGTCGGGAAATGGAGAACGACCAACCAAACGACCTCTTACTTCATCAAGATTGTTGTTTAACCCAGTAAGAAACTCAAAGACCCGCTCTTTTTCCAATTGTTGTCGCTGAATGGTGGTACAGTTCGCACACAGTGGTGTAGTATCCAGATACAAATCCAGCTCACATACAGATCTTGTAAGTCCGAAAAATATTGAGTAACAGTTTGATTACCTTGCTTAATCTCTTTAAGCTTGGTGCGAATTTCGAAAATCTGAGAAGCATTACCAAGATCAGAGTACATTTTTCTGGCAGCATCCCAAACCTCCTTAGCAGTCTTAAAGAATAGATATTTGCGGCTAATTTTTGGTTCCATCGAATTAATTAGCCATGCAAGAACAATAGAATTTTCAGCTTGCCATACCTTGTGTGTGGTGTCTGTTGGAGATGGTGCAGGGAGATCACCAGTGATGTACCCAAGTTTCCCACGTCCACAAATGACAAGTTTGACTGATTGTGCCCATTGCAGATAATTTTTTCCATCAAGTTTATGGGCTGTGATATGAAGAGAGTTGCTGTCATAGTTTATGGACTGAGTTGTAGTTTCTGTGGTGGTCTGAGAATTAATTTCCTCACTGGTTGACATTTCTAGAGAAAAGGAGGGCAGAGATAGATCTGGACTTTGACTAGTTGTTTGTTTTTTTTTTTTTTTTTTTTTTAAAGAGAGGGCAGAGGGAATAATGAGGTGGCTTCTTTGGCTGGTTTTAGTATTTTTTTCCCGGTCCATTTCCACTCTTCGATTCTCAACAATTCTATCAAATTGTTGTAGTTTTTGGGGAATTTTGACCCCCTTTTTCAATTTTATTATTAATTGGACCCGATTCACTTTATTTTTCTATCCCTGTTTCTAGATTGGCTATTGGTCAATTATATTTTATTTGAAATTCTGATGCATTTCATGTCTACCCTTTTATGTGATTTTGAGCTGTTTGAGTTACTCTACAATCAGGTTCGACTTCTTATGCTGCCAAATCTTGAGCCATATCTTCGGCTTCTTGAACCAGAGTTACTTCTAGAGAAACAAAAGAATGAGATGAAGAGATATGAAGCATGGCGTGTTTATGGAGCCTTGCTGGTGAGATCTCCTCTGTAGCTGTGATTTAGCATGCAAAATTTCCAAAAGGGAAAACTAACAAGAAATACACTTTTTCAGCATGCAGCAGGTCATTGTATTTATGATCGCCTTAAGATATTTCCGTCGTTGCATTCTCCTGCTGCCCGTGCTGTCTGGAGAGCAAATGCAAGAGTTGTTACCATCACGCCAACGCCAAGTAAGGTTTCTTTGACTTTATGTTCTTGGAGATTTCATATATATTTTTATAGGGATATTTACAGTATAAAATACCTTATTAAATAACTAAAACTAAAATGAAAACTTTTTTTTTTTTTGCTTTTATTTCTTAATCCAATTCAATTGTATTTCTCAAATACAATATGACCAGTCAGTACATGTTAAAAATGTTTCTCAATACTCGTGATTTCATATATAGACCAGAATCTAACTGCTACTTTTTTAATCATCAAGATAAACGGAAGGCAATCATGGATGTTGTGGAGCAGCCGCCGCCTAAGAAAATGGCTACCGATGGCCTTATTTGTTCACCGTCGTTGAATTCGTCCCCATCTCACCTGCAGGGTGAAACAGCTGTTATAGCTAATTCAGGAGAATCCAATGAAGGTCCATCGTCCTCAGTGCCTAATGAGATTGTTTCAGACAAAAAAGGTGGAAAGAATGAGGTCAACGGGCGACATTTAAAAACATCAGCCATGCTTGCACAGGTCTGGAAGGATGACTTGGACTCTGGATCTCTCCTGGTAAAATTGTTTGAGCTCTTTGGGGAAAGCATCCTTTCCTTCATCCCAGCTCCCGAAATGTCTTTGTTTCTGTAACCATACATGGTTTTATATTTTTAGGCTTAGCTATACAGATTCTTTTGTAGATAAGAGTTATGGAGATTTCAAGGACCTACATTTCTGTCTGTAACTCTAAATTTTTGTTACAACTTTTTCAATGAAAATCATATTTTCCATAGGAATCACTTTTAACAATTACACCCAGGAAAGACAGCCAGTTGTTCACTTCTATCAATCTTCCCCAACTAAATCACTTGGTGGAGATGCCCAATAATGATAAAATTTGGCTATGGTATTACGATTCGGGCAATGGAATATGAACAATAAAGTAAAATACTTAATCGATTTGTATATGAATTTCATTACTTCATTTTGTTATGCTGTATCCTGTATGTGAAGACTGAAGAGGCTTGATTCATTGACTCATTTTTTTTTTATTTATTTTGGGAAATGATAGAAAATAATCAATGGAGGCCAAGTTGAATCTTGGACATGTGTAAACTTCTCTCGCTACAATCCAGACATTCATGATCGCTTTTGTGCAGAATTAGTCAAAACGTGCCTTACCAGATTTTTGTTCTCATTTCTTTTACTGTGAACTTGCATTACTGATTGTTTGTATTTGACATTCTTTTACCATTTTGGATACTTGGAAGGCCTTTCAAACTAGACCAGTAATTCCCTGCTGCTCTTGGCCAGCTAATTAAATTGAGAATGCATTGAGATCTGTTAATGAGCAATGCAAGAAGATACTTGGCAACAAACAACTGCAGTTGTTAATAGTTATCTTGCCTGATTTTTCTGGTGCATATGGTGAGCAACACAACCATGACTTGTAACTATGATGTTTGAAATGCAATTTTTTTAACATTTAGTTTTAGCTAAATAAATGTTACTTGCCTCTTCTTGCAGGGATGATAAAACGAGTTTGTGAAACTGATCTTGGAATTGTTTCACAATATTGTGAGCCTAAACAAGTTGTAAAGCTCAATAGGCAGTATTTGGAGAATTTATCCCTCAAGATTAATAATAAGGTTTAGGTAATTTGAGCCTATTCTGACATTTACCTATAGTTTAAGTTTTCCTAACCAATTAACCTTTAAATCATGCATAAAAAATCAAAATTTTCAAAAAAATAAGGGATAAGTTGAGAAATACCTTTTTATTGTATCCATTAATAAAAAATACACTTATATTAATATACTCTCACCATCCACTTAAGTCTAGCACCTAATTTTCATTAACTTAAATGTATAATGAGGACATCATCTATAAAATAGGTATATTTCAAAGAATATAAAAATAAAAGTAAAAATTAAAACATGTAAAGTAAAGTGGATATACAATATAATTTCTTAAAAAAGTATTAATAATAATAATTTTTTTCTTAGAACAAATTAATGTATATATTCTTAGTGTAAATATAATTATATATATTTTTTCTATTACATATAATATATAAGTTAAAAAATAATTTGTAGCATAAATATTTAGCTATTAAGTGTCAAGTAAATTATGATGTGGTAATCTTTAATTAGTTCACATCATTAAATTTTTATTTTTTATTTAAGAATTAATTTAAATATACCAATAAAAAAATAAGACGTGGATAATGACTTGACGGTAAGTACGAAAGTTCTAAAAATATAACTTAGATATTATTATCGTCAAAAATTAAATTTAAGTATTTATCTGCAAGCTAAAATTAAAATTAAATATTTACACCACAAACTATTCTTAATTAAATTACTTATAACTATTATTTTAAACTTGAAAATATAAAACTATATTGAATTATAATTTCATTCTTACATTATTTTTCTTTCCTTTCATCACACCAAATAAAACAAGATAAATAAAAAATCTACATTTAATTTTAATATTTTTTACCAGTAATTTTCCTAATTTTTCTTCCTTTGAGGTCTTTCATTGAGAATTTTTCTTTTTTACCTTTTTTTTCTCTTTCTTCAATTGAAGTTCTTGTCAACGCAGATTTTCGTTAACCAAATATGAGCCTAAATGGTGATAAACTTGCACAGAAAATAAAAACAGTAAAGAAAAAAACAAGAACATGAAGGTTTTTAACGTGGTTTTGCAGTTAAAATTCTGCACAGTCCACGAGTCAATCTTATTAGATTTCTGATACAGTTCTGGGGCCTTTTCTCTTATGAATCTTTTGTCCCTTTTTCAGTATAACATGCCTCTATTTATAATTACATCATAGGGCAGTTAATTACAGTGTTGACTAATATTTTACAACAAATATCTCCTAAAATCATGGGATTTGATCACATTCCAAGTAAAATAAGTGTGGTTAATATCTAAAAATCACACGGGTGTGATTAGTCCACCTTTAATGGGTCAATATAAACGTGTATTAAATACGTTGTAACGTGTATTGTCTTGGGATCATCTTGTTGCGAACATAGCAACAATGACTTTAATAGCGAGCTAGAGATCTTCCTATGTTTAATCGAGGTTGACAGTATGAGCCTCGCCATTTATGCTAGTGAAGTCATAACGCTCCATCTGGCAATTGTAATTCTCGGCGACAAGGTGAACTTCAGCAGCTAACATCATTTGAATGTCAGTTTCTGACGAGACTATGAACCTTATTGAAAGATGTCTGAAGCTAATTAATGAAGGTACTAGGAGTGTGCCTTCCTGTGGCGAGATGGACGCCTCGCTAGTAATTGTTTGGGTTCGTCCGGATATTATATTTAGTGTGTATTATACACTAAGTGCCTTTCCAGCCACCATGTCTCGTCTTCTAATGTGTAGGGAGATTGACGCCTCGCCTTGTACATCTGAAATAGTATGGTTTCTCACTAATGCACGAGGCAACAGTTTGCATATCTTTATCTCGCTTGAGATTTTTCAGTCAATTGAGTTGTAAATATACCCTGTCAATTTCGCACTTAACGAGTTATTCCATTTCAAATATAATTATCTTTACGTGTGTTGATTCGTATTCTCCCCAGTTTAACACGTGTCCTCCTTTGATGTGCTAGCCGAATTTCGGGTATAACAGTTCTCAAATGGGAGAATATATCGACTAATTAAGATTTTTATCATTTTAACTTTGAAATGTATTAAATCATGTCTTTTAAACTTTTAAAATTGTTAAAATGCCCCCGAACTATTGAAATTATTAAATTTAAAGATTTTTGTCTAAATTTAGTAAGAAAAGCCTAACATAGATGGAAGTTTAAGGGGTATCATTTGGTGCATGTTAAAGTTCAAACATAATTTGATATCAAAATTTGGGTAGCATGATTTAGTATATGGATAGTCACTGAATTAATAAAATTAGATAAAAAAATTTAAATCTAACAATTTTAATAATTAAAGAAGAATTTTTAGAGGCCAGAAAATTTTAAAAGAATATAATATGTTACAAGTTAATATTAGTGTAAATTTTTTAATTAGCCTAATACATAAGAGGAATATTAAAGGATATCTTATAGTTCTAAATATTACAAGAAATAGCATGTTGTTATTAGTATAAATTAATATCAAATTCAAATTCATGATTTAATACAAAATATTGATACGAAGTAAACAACCCATATGGTAGAGCAATGCTCAATATATATGGCCTATTGCACGTTGTAGTAAATGGGATCCACTAACACACAATATCACATCACATCATAATATATTTTAAGTTTTTGTAAAGAAAAAAAGGTCTCATTTTAAATTTTGCCCTAAGTCTCTCAACACTTTGAGATGGTCTTATTTTAGACCTTGTGTTTTGCAAAAGTTATCAATTAGATAATCAGTTTAGTTAAATAACAAAATAGACTCTATATTTTCTAAAATGCTAAAAATAGAACCATGAGCTCAATTTTTAACAATTTTATTTTTTTAATATAACCAATTTTAAGACAATTTCTAACATGAACATATATATAAAATGTAATCAGTTTTGTCATGATATCTTTAGATCAGATTATTATTCAGTATTATTTTGACAAAAAATCAATTCAGAGTCCTATTTGTACAATTTTATAAAATATAAAATTTATTTTATCATTTAATAGAACAGAAAGTCTAATTAATAACTTTTACAAAATACAAAATCTAAAATTGTATTTATCCTAAAAAGAAAGAAACAAAATACCACATGACTATTATCCATATTAAGCAACGTCTTGAAAGTTAGACCACATTGTAGATGTGGCAAGTAAGGGTGTTCATAAAATAATGGATCCAATTCAATCCGCACAATTGACGATTTCAATCTAATCCAATCCGCAAAGTGCGAATATCCACACTTGAGCGGATTGGATTGGATTGGAAAATTCAAAATCTACATTTGTACGAATTGGATGTTGATTAGCAGTATGTAAAAATAACCGATCCAATTCAATCCACACATATTTATAAAAAATTATATATACAATTAAAATTTTAATGTAAAGAAAATAGTAATTTAAAAATCTAATATCTTTATATATTAAAAGTGTCTATCTAACGACAATTCTTGGTTTAACAGAATATACTTAAAAATAAAAGAATATTCTGTTAAATTTAACGATTAGGTTTAATCTCCCGTTAACAAATAAACCCAATAATTAAACCCAAAAAATTAAACAATCTTTTAAATATTAATAATCTCTTTTTAAATTAAAAAAATCATCTTAGCCACATATCTCTCTAACAAACCTATCTTGAGAGAATATTAATATTTTTTTTTATTTATTTTTTAAAAAAGAAAAATCTTTATATATTAAAGTTAACCTCACGTTATCTAATGTTTTCTCTGGATAAACATAGGAAGCAGAAATACCACTTCTATCTTTGTGTGATTGCAGATATACCACTTCTGTCATTGACCCACTTTTTAGCTTTATAAATGGAGATGTTCATATAATATTAACACTTTACAGAATATTTATAGATATAAACTTACATTACAATGCTATGTTAAAAAAAGAAGTAAATAGAATAATCTACTACTCCAATAATAAATTTATTTACAATTTTATAATTACACTAATATTATTTTTAATACATTATTAAATAATATTTCAAATATAAATATTTAATTTTTTCAAACAAAAAATTTGTAATCTTTAAAAATAAAATACATTCAAAATCTTAAAAATACCAAAATCTTAAATAAAACTAGCAATACGTGCCTCGGCACGTACATTCACCTAGTATATATATATACTAGTAAAAAGTTACGTGCAAGACACGTATACTAAATTTTATATGCTAGGTATTTTCTATTATATTAAAAGGTAATACACTTAAAAATGTTTATCTCATCTTGGTTCAACCCAACTTTATGTTGTTCCCATAGGATTGTGTGTTAGATATGAGCTTAGAAGAATAGTATTCGTTAGAATGGGTGCCAGTAATGGCGGTGCTGATGTGAGTTTTATCTTCTGGGAAAAATCTAGCTACTCCGACATTACAATTACACCTAGCCTTTCAAAATGAGCATCATCAAAAATTCAAGGATTATAAATTGAAAATGATATCTTGTTACTTTTGGTGTGCCCAACAAACTCTCTAACGGATGACATTATATTTCGCATATCCCAAAGCTGTTTAAAAGTAAAGCAAATAGCAAGGGAATAGAAGACTTACTCAAATAAATAATTACTTGAGCAACAAAGGATGACTCGCTAATAGAACACTGAATATTACACCCAAATCAACAAAAAGTGAGGAATCGCAGCAGAGAGGCCATGAATCACGGCATAGAAGCTGAAAGATTAAAGAGAATAGATGAGGCAATAATTCAATAGCAATATAGGGTTTGAGGGTTTGAGATTTAGAAAAAGAAATTATAAATGATTATCCTAAATAATCACGATTGGTTGCTAATCCTCTTGGGGTTAGTTATTTTATTGAGAATTTTCAGAGATTGTGTTTCCGGTTAAGTTTATACGATTAAAATTTAAAAGTAATATTAATTTATTTAAAAATTAATATTAAAATACATCTTCATAAAAAAAATTATTATTTTTGAATAGAAAATTATTTAAAAAAAAATTACTCATAAATTTCTCATAAACCCGATTAAAATTTAAAAGTAACATTAATTTATTTAAAAATTAATATTAAAATACATCTTAATAAAAAAAAATTATTATTTTTGAATAGAAAAATTATTTTAAAAAAAAGTTACCCATGAATTTCTCATAAACCAATAATTCAGTTATATAGGCACACTTTATATAGAATAGATACAATACACATATATTTCAAATCTTAATAGATTAAATATTCTACTCTTATATATAATTTTTTTCTACATATAATTTAAAATAAAATTAAACATTTTTTATATATACAATTTTTTTTTCTTTCTTTAAATTTGTTATTTATTATTTTATTTATTTTAATTTGTTGTTGGAGATATAAAATAACAATGTAGTTATGTGAAAAAAATATATTTTTATATATATTAAATAATTTAATATTAAAAAATAATTAATTCAAAATAACTTATGCAATCCGCACTTTTATAAATTAGATTGAATTCAAAATATGAACTACGCACTTAGTGCAGATGGAATGTAGCAAAATAATGCGGATTGAATTCAAAATATGAAATCCGCACTTAGTGGAGATTGATGCACTATGAGTAAAATAGTGCGTATTGAATTGAATAAACACGGGTAGTGGCAAGACCATGATGGGCAACCCCTATTGCCACCTGTCCGGTCGTCGTGGAGAGTCGAGTAGGATAACAAAGCCCAAGTGGTTTTAGCGATCTAGGGTTTAGATTTGAGTGAGGTCTCTCCCGCTTTCACTTTCAGTCTCACCAGTTCACCCCAAACCTAACCTAAAACCCTATATACCATTTTCTTCATTCCCACAACAATGGAGATGAATTTCTTTTAAATCTCCAACTTGGTTCTCTCCTGCTACTTCGAAATCTTCTTCTTCATCTTCGCCGTTTTTAAAAACCCTATTATTCAGCTGTCTTTCAAATCAATTTATCTGAGCTATGTACCTTTACAGTCTCACCCTCCAGCGGCCGACGGGCATCGTATCCGCCATTAATGGAAATTTCTCCGGCGGGAAGGCACAAGAAATCGTCGTTGGCAGAGGCAAAGTTCTCGATCTTCTTCGACCCGATGACAGTGGTAAGATCCAGACTGTTCTCTCTGTTGAAATTTTCGGTGCCATTAGGTCTTTAGCTCAATTTAGACTCACTGGTGCCCAAAAGGACTATATCGTTGTTGGTTCAGATTCAGGTAGAATTGTAATTCTTGAGTACAATAAAGAGAAAAATGTTTTTGATAAAATTCACCAAGAGACTTTTGGAAAATCGGGCTGTCGTAGGATAGTTCCGGGCCAGTATTTGGCCATTGATCCAAAGGGTAGAGCTGTTATGATAGGAGCTTGCGAGAAGCAGAAGCTGGTTTATGTTTTGAATAGAGATACAGCGGCAAGATTGACGATATCATCACCTTTGGAAGCTCATAAATCACATACTATAGTTTATTCCATTTGTGGAGTTGATTGCGGGTTTGATAACCCAATATTTGCTGCCATCGAGTTGGACTACTCGGAGGCGGATCAGGATTCTACTGGGCAGGCAGCTAGTGAGGCACAGAAACATTTGACCTTTTATGAACTTGATCTTGGGCTAAATCATGTGTCGAGAAAGTGGTCGGAGCAGGTTGATAATGGGGCAAATATGCTGGTCACGGTTCCTGGAGGTGGTGATGGCCCAAGTGGTGTCTTAGTATGTGCTGAAAATTTTGTCATTTATAAGAATCAGGGACAGTCTGATGTCAGGGCTGTGATTCCTAGACGTGCTGATTTGCCTGCTGAGCGTGGAGTTTTGATAGTTTCAGCTGCTATGCACAAGCAAAAATCGATGTTCTTTTTTCTTTTGCAGACTGAGTATGGTGATATATTTAAGGTTACTTTAGAGCATGACAATGACCGTGTCACAGAATTAAAAATTAAGTATTTTGATACAATTCCTGTTACAACTTCGATGTGTGTTCTTAAGTCAGGGTTTTTATTTGCTGCGTCTGAATTTGGGAATCACTCATTATATCAGTTCCAGGCTATAGGTGATGATGCCGATGTAGAGTCTTCCTCTGCTACATTGATGGAAACTGATGAAGGTTTTCAGCCTGTGTTTTTCCAACCTAGACGACTTAAGAACCTTGTTAGGATTGACCAGGTTGAGAGTTTGATGCCAATGATGGACATGAAAGTCCTTAATCTATTTGAGGAAGAAACACCTCAAATATTCACACTTTGTGGACGGGGTCCACGTTCCTCTCTTAGGATACTAAGGCCAGGTTTGGCTATTAGTGAGATGGCTGTGTCGGAGCTTCCTGGTGTGCCAAGTGCAGTTTGGACAGTGAAAAAGAATATTAATGATGAGTTTGATGCATACATTGTTGTGTCATTTGCAAATGCTACTCTTGTGCTTTCAATTGGAGAGACTGTTGAAGAAGTTAGTGATAGTGGGTTTCTTGATACCACCCCTTCACTTGCTGTTTCTTTGATAGGGGATGATTCTCTTATGCAAGTTCACCCAAATGGCATAAGGCATATCAGGGAAGATGGACGTATCAATGAGTGGAGGACACCAGGAAAAAGAACGATTGTTAAGGTTGGTTCTAATCGACTTCAGGTTGTTATTGCTCTGAGTGGCGGAGAGCTTATATATTTTGAGGTGGATATGACTGGTCAATTGATGGAGGTGGAGAAATATGAAATGTCTGGAGATGTTGCTTGCTTGGACATTGCCCAAGTACCCGAAGGGAGACAGAGATCTCGATTTCTTGCTGTTGGTTCTTATGACAATACAATTCGTATATTGTCACTGGATCCTGATGATTGTATGCAGATTCTGAGTGTGCAAAGTGTGTCTTCAACTCCAGAATCTCTTCTTTTTCTTGAGGTTCAGGCATCAGTTGGTGGAGAGGACGGTGCTGATCATCCTGCTAGCCTTTTCCTCAATGCTGGTTTACGCACTGGTGTTTTGTTCAGAACAGTGGTAGATATGGTGACCGGTCAACTTTCTGATTCTCGGTCACGCTTCTTAGGTTTGAGAGCTCCAAAACTATTTTCCATTATCGTTAGAGGCAAACGGGCAATGCTTTGTTTGTCGAGTCGGCCTTGGCTTGGTTATATTCATCAAGGGCATTTTCTCTTAACACCCCTGTCCTATGAAACCCTCGAATATGCTGCCTCATTTTCATCTGATCAGTGTGCTGAAGGTGTGGTTGCTGTTGCGGGTGATGCTCTGAGGGTTTTTACTATTGAGAGGTTAGGAGAAACATTCAATGAAACTGTAATTCCACTAAGGTACACTCCCAGAAAGTTTGTGGTTCAACCCAAGCGTAAGTTGCTGGTAATCATTGAGAGTGATCAAGGAGCTTTTAGTGCAGAAGAGCGTGAAGCTGCAAAAAAGGAGTGTTTTGAGGCTGCTGGAGCTGGGGAAAATGGAAATGGTAATGTAGAGCAGATGGAAAATGGTGATGATGAGGACAAGGATGATCCTCTTTCTGATGAACATTATGGTTATCCCAAGGCAGAGTCTGATAGATGGGTTTCTTGCATCAGAGTTCTTGATCCAAAGACATCAAGCACAACTTGCCTATTGGAACTTCAGGAGAATGAAGCTGCATTCAGCATATGTACTGTGAATTTTCATGATAAGGAGTATGGTACTCTTTTAGCAGTTGGCACAGCAAAGGGACTGCAATTTTTCCCAAAAAGAAATGTAACTGCTGGGTTCATTCACATTTATAGGTTTTTAGAGGATGGAAAATCCCTTGAACTTCTGCACAAGACACAGGTGGAAGGTGTTCCGCTTGCTTTGTGCCAATTCCAGGGAAGATTACTTGCTGGAATAGGATCAGTTCTCAGACTATATGATTTGGGGAAGAAGAGGTTGCTTAGAAAGTGCGAGAATAAGCTGTTTCCAAACACAATTGTATCAATTCAAACATATCGAGATCGACTTTATGTTGGTGACATTCAGGAGGTATGTTGATTCTTTAATCCTTTCTTAGGTGCATAATTCCTGAGAATTTTGAGATTGAAATTGCTCACTGTTTTCTGCCTATTTTCTTTCACACTAACCAACCAACTACATCTTGTCTCTTTTCTTGCAGTCGTTCCATTATTGCAAGTATAGGCGGGATGAGAATCAACTGTATATATTCGCTGATGATTGTGTCCCAAGATGGCTGACTGCATCGCACCACATAGACTTCGATACAATGGCAGGTGCAGATAAGTTCGGTAATGTCTATTTTGTGCGATTATCGCAAGATGTTTCAGATGAGATTGAAGAAGATCCAACTGGTGGGAGGATAAAGTGGGAGCAAGGGAAGTTGAATGGAGCACCCAACAAGGTAGAGGAGATAGTGCAGTACCACATTGGTGATGTGGTTACTTGCTTGCAGAAGGCTTCTCTGATTCCAGGTGGTGGGGAGTGCCTCATTTATGGGACAGTAATGGGGAGTTTGGGGGCACTGCTTACGTTCACCTCTCGTGATGATGTTGACTTCTTTTCTCATTTGGAGATGCATATGAGGCAGGAACATCCGCCCTTATGTGGAAGGGATCACATGGCTTACAGATCTGCTTATTTTCCGGTTAAGGTAAATAATCTTTTCCTTAAAAGTTGACTGATATGCAATCCCCTTCATGTGGGTTAGCTGCAGTGCTCTAAGTCAAGCTATAATAATTTTGCAGGATGTGATTGATGGTGATTTATGCGAGCAGTTTCCGACATTACCCATGGACTTGCAAAGAAAAATTGCAGATGAGCTGGACAGAACTCCTGGGGAGATTCTTAAGAAGCTTGAAGAAATCAGGAATAAGATCATATGAGAAGCTGTCATAAAACAGGTGTGAATTTAAATGGCTTTCATAGAATCGAAATTTTAAATGGCTAATCAGATGATGCTCGACAATGGTATATCGATTTTGGTCTGTATTTGCAGTTTATGTTAGCACTGAGTAGGAAGGCAAAATATGGTAGTGAGTGGTGAATGATTTGGTGCGGAATAATAGCTTCATTGAAAGAGAAATTATGTGTTACAAATCCCAAGTGTATTCAGAAATCTTATGGCTTCCTCGCACTTTGTAGGTTGCATTTATTACATTGTTGTAATTAATTAGAATAGATTTTTGCTGGTTTTCCTTACAAACTTATTGAATGATTCTCGACTAATCTCTTATTGAATGTACTTTTGTTTATCAAGGATATTGTATCCATGAAGCATGATTTTGTCAATCTTCTTGTGCAGTTATTTGGTGTTTTATAGAATATTTTTTTTTATTAATATATTGGTAAAATTCAGAAGGGATATTGGCGGTAAATTTTTTTGAAATTTATATTTTTTAATACTTAATTAAAAAAATTAATTTTTTTAATGGCAAAAGTACTTAAATTGCACTTCTATTTTGGTTTTGTATTGTTGATGTGTACATCAATGTATAAGGTAAAATTTAAGTGGTTGATATTATTTTAAAATATAAAAATAAATAAATAATAAAATTACAGAAAAAGTAAATATTTATAATTCAAAAAAGCTCTAATAACTTTCTCTTGTTCTCTCGATATCTCTCTTTGGTTTTCACTATGCCTGTGTCGCAGTCGGACTGAAGCCACCATCTTCGGTCACCCCTCTCACCTTAGGCAAACCTTGCTCTCTCCATCTCCCTTTCACTTTCTTTCTTTCGCTCGGCTTTTGTTGAGATAGGCCATTTTTGATCTCATTGAAGGCTTTTGGACGGAAGTGTAAAGAACAAAATGGAATATAAGTTCAGTAGGTTTTGCCGTCGAAAAATTAATTTATGTGGTTAAATGTTAAAAATATAAAATTTAGATAGTTTTGCCGTCAATATCCCAATCTAAGCTAAACTATTTTCTTTTTCTTTATGGTGGGAGAGGAGAATTGAATTTGTTATCTTGTGAAAGAGATCTAAGAGAAGTATTAATTATAATTTTTAATTTTCTCAACCTCCACCAAACTTTTATATACATATATATTATAGTAATTATTGTAGTTACATTTTTTTTTAATTTAGAATGGTAAATTATATTGTCAAAAAATAAGGAAAATTTACAAAATACATTTAAAATTGGATATTTATTCTTCAAATTTTTTTATGATTTATTTATTTATTTTTTCACATTTTTACGGATTTTATTTTCTTACAAGTTTTTCACTTATTTTTTTTCTTCTAGAAAAATATTGTTTTCACGTTGTTTTCCCGTAGTAGCAACGTAAAAATAATGTTTGTTTTTTGAGTAAACTTAAAAATAATGTTGATTTAAAAAAGAATGGAAAAATATCATTTCTTATATTTGTAAAAAAAAAAAAAATTCGTAAAAGTGTAAAAATAAATTATAAATCCGTAAAAATATAATTTTTTTTATCATTTTTAAGTATTTATAAAATAGTCCCAAAAATAAGTTTCATTTTTGAGCTAAATTATAATATAAGAAATATGATATTAGTACCAAAAGCTAATATATATATAATAAGATTTTATGTCAAATATTATTCAACATTAAATAAATAAATAAATAAATAAAATCTATTTTTGTAAGGAAATAAAAAATTGACATATTTTTTTTGATAACTGTTAGGACATCGAACACTATGAATCTTCACATTGCTATGATATTGTTTGCTTTGGGCCTAAGCCCTCATTGATTTGTTTTTGGGCACCTTCCCAAAAGGCCTTAACCAATGGAGTTATTGTCCATCCTTATATACCCATGATTTTTTTAAATTCTAGCCAATGTGGGACTTTGGTTGCACACCCAATAATTTTTCCCTCAAACAAAGGACCACATTGCCTCCCTCAAACGATCTTTCATCCGTGCACTCTATCTTGAGAGTTCTTACACTTTTCTCAGGCCAACTCCTCCATACACACCGTCTGTCTACTAGAGCGCATCCACGGATCCCATTGTGAGATTATTGAGGCTCATCTCCTTTGTTTGGCATTCCGAGAATTCATTCACATAGTTAATTTTGGGATCCAACTCTGATGTCAAATGAAAGACCTAACTTCTTTAGTTACTAAGTTCAAGACTAATTATTACTCGATTCATTCATTCAATTTGCTTCAAATGTTATAACTATAAACTTATGAAGCTAAAACAAAGATCACAATCAATTTAAAAGCTTCCCTTGACACTAGAACAACAACCAGGTTTGGCCTCCGGTACTATGCAGGAGAGACGAGACCAGGAATTAACGAGCCTTGCTTGGGCTTGGAAGAAGACCTTGAGTTGGCCAGATTCAAGGAAGCTGTAGATCGTGAATGCCTAATTGAAGAACCATGCGCTGTTTACTGCGATATATTTGCTCAACAAAGATGCGAATTCCTTGAAGAACCACGCGCTACTGACTGTGATATATTCCCCCAGTAGAGATGCGAATCCCTTAAAGAACCACGCGCTACTGATTGTGATGTACTTGCTCAGCAAAGACGCAAATTCTTGAGATAGATGGATGACCAAGGGCACATCCTTCGATCTCACCAGGCAGAGTTAGATCGCCGTAACAGAGAAGCCAACGATCTAATGAGGCAGTTCAACCAGAGAATCGATAGAAGAGGCAAGGATCTCATCAGAGATCCACTTCAAGGAAGACTTGTTGATAAATCAGGGAGGGTCTATCGATAAGCTGATCAACCCAATTCCTCATGAACTAGGACAGATCTTCCCTTGCCAGAGGGAGGACAGACTTTTCCGTAAAGGTAAAAAACCAGCAGCATCGGGGGCCGACCAGGGATCTCAGGCTCAACAAGAGCCCCCTCTATCCATCTTATGGTCGACCAACCTCTAGTAGGAGTCCCTATGACCAGCTAAACTCCTCTAGCAGTCCCCATGGTCGGCCAGATAAGAGCACTCCCTTGCCAAGGGGAGCGAGTCACCCAAAGATAAATTTTCAACCAAAGAGGACTAGGAGCGGGTGGAAACACCCAAAACAACAATTTGAAAAGTGAAGTTAATCACTTTAGACAGTTGGATCCACCAAACTCCAGCAATTTGTGTGATCTACTCCATGTCAACGCACAAGCTCCACCAGCTTGGTAGAGAAGTGTGGGTGGTTAGGCCCTGCCTAGCTTAGGGCTGGCCAACCATGTACTAGCACCAAAATCAGAGCTAGTCAACCTTGAATATACCTTCTCCTAAGGTATGGCTGGCCAGGCTTTGGCCAATCCGAGGCTTCAGCTCAATCAAAGAAGGTCAATCAACCAGGCCCCTGCAGCAACAGATCCTTCTGTGCAAGCACAGTTGGATCAAATACGAGACATGCTCAAGGGCCTAGCTGATCCAAAACCTTCAGAAGTCGAGCTAGATAGGGCGAAGGGATCGCCATTCTTAGCTTGGAAGATGTACACGGGAAAAGAAGACCCTCTAGTGCACCTGAAGTACTTTAAGATCCAAACAGATCTCCTACAAGTATCTGGAGATGTGCGATGCCGAATATTTTCGGTAACTCTAGGTGAAAGCCTAACAATGGTATTTCAAGCTGGCCACAGGAAGATTTAATTCTTGGAAAGAGCTCTCCTGAGAGTTCTATTTTCAGTTCTCTACTTCAAGACAAACACCTGGCTGACTGGAGGATGTTGTCGAAATAAAGCAAAGACAAGATGAACCCTTGAAGGACTACATTAAACGGTTCATGGATGAGGCCACCAAGGTCACAGGCCTAACAGAAGAAGGTCGATATACGACCATACTCGGAGGTATCCTACTGTTGAGTGACTTCTAGAAAGATATCAGGAGGATCTCAATGAACATCATGGAGGAGTTCCTTGAGAAAGCTGATGGCTTTATAAAGCGGGAAGAAGCTGTCCAGAAGGCCCAGACAAAATGGCAGGACAATGACGAATAAACACAGGGTCTCATAGCGCCCCAAACACTGTCTAGCATGCTGACTAGCGTAGACAATCTCTATTAATTCTCAAGCAACGAGATTGGTGGAGGCAAGCGCAACAACGATGGCCCTGACCCACATAATGGCAAAAGAGGGAATTCAACTATCCCTTTATGCCATGAAGTCCAAGGAAGAAGGAGGAGAAGTGTGTATGCTTAACTCTTCTATCAAAACTCCCAAAGCAAGGCATGACTAGACGTCTCAACAGGGTGGGTCAGCAATAGGCAGTCAAAAAGCTAGCCTCCATCCCAGAAGGCTGGTGTCCATCACCAAAGTCTGGCCCCTACCTCTGAAGGCTGGCTTCCATCCCAGAAGGCTTGCTTCCATCCCAGAAGACTGGCCTCCATCTCTGAAGTCTGGCCCCTGCCTCTTAAGGCTATCCTCCATCTCCGAAGTCTGGCCCCTACCTCCGAAGGTTGGCCTCCATCTTTAAAGTCTGATCTCTTCCTCTGAAGGTTGGCCTCCATCTTTGGTCAGGCGTATAGGCAGGTACCACCAATCCTGCCAAAACCTCCAATGGTAGGACACTCAGGGGTCGTTATTGATGGACCCCATATTGCAGGCAAGACCAATAAAGCCAGAGAGCCCTACGCTCAAACACTCAGTCACGAGCCCAAAAGAGACTTCGTGGCAGGACAAGAACAAGGCTCTAAGCAACTAAAGCTTGGAGCGCCCACGATCTCTTTCTTAAAAAGGAGATCCTATCCAAGACAGTTTCTCGCACAACGACCCCCTGGTCGTTACCGCACAAATCGAGAATATAACTGCAGCAAGATATATGGTGGACAATAGAGCCTCCCTCAATAGCCTTTTCAAAATCAACACATGAAAAAATGAGGCTCCAACTTGTTGACTGGGCACCCTTTAATCAAGTGACGTGTGGCCTCTTTGGCCGAAGCATCACACTCATCAGGTATATCAGATTACCCCTCACTATTGGAGAAAGTCCAACCACTAGAACTCTGATGGTGCAGTTTGTCTTAATCGACGTTCCCTCAGCTTTTAATGCCATGATAGGCTAACCAGCCCTCTACAACTTGAATGCGTAACATCCATCTACCACCTCTGCCTGAAATTCCCAACAAGACATGAAGTAAGATGTCAAGAGGATATCAGTAATCTGCCCGTCACTGTTACAACTTAGCCTTGTCCAAAGCCAAGAAATAGAAGATGCATCCATCAAATCAAAAGCATACAAGCTTCATAATGTTCAATGATCCTATTAGCTGCAACATGAGGTGCGCGTGGACGACATGCTTGTAAAGTCCAAAAGGGTTGGGGCATATGGAGGACCTAGACAAAAAATTTCAAAAATCCCCCACTACTACAACATGAAAAAGCTCAAACCTAAACAAGATCCAAGCCCTTTTGAAGATGAAGTTGCCCACAACAATTAAGGAAGTACAAAGCCAAACAGGATGCACTGCTCACTAAGCAGACTTGTGTCCAAGTATACAGACACATGTGTACCCTTCTTCAACATGAAGCGAAAGCAACAACAAATTCGAGTGGACAAAGGAATGTGAAACCACATTCTAGGAGCTAAAAGAAACAGATTGGCTCAACCACCTGTGTTGCCCAAATCCAAGACAAAGAAGAGCTAGACGTGCACCTAGTAGTCACAGAACATGCTATGAGTGCTGCCCTCACAAGAGACGAAGACATGTATAGCACCCTGTATACTACAATAGCAAGAGACTGATCGACACTAAAAGTTGGTTCCCACTCATGAAGAAGCTGACCCACAGCTTGCTCTTGGCTTCCAGAAAGCTAAGGCTATACTTCCAGATATGCCCTATAAAAGTGTACACCGATCAACAGTTGCGGCAGGTTCTATAGAAACTTAGAGCATCAGACCAACTACTCAAGTGAATCATTGAGATTCGACCAATATAAAAGCACCTCACAACCATGCATGGACACCAAAGGCCATTGTAAAGACCGCTTAGTTTAATTTGGAAATTAGCAGTTAATCACGTTTAATTATGAAATTATTTATAGGTATTTAAATAATTATTTATACTGTTATTATTGAATTCTGAGATGCATTTTATGTCATTCAGTAGTTTTCATAATTTTGCATTTCCGGTGCCTGGTATTTTGGAACTCGGTGTTTGGCTCAGTAAAAATCACAACTTAGTATGTTAGTAGTTTGAGACGGTTTATTAGACATTGGGAATGTCAGGAATGGCCGGGAATTTAGAATTTCCCAAAAATACTCCTTTAGTGTTAATTATGTTATTTTAGTGTGGAGGGGCAAAATGGTCTTTTTGCCCCAATGATATTTTTGTCCTTTAGTGGACTTAGTAAATGAATTTTATGTGTTTATTTTAATTATGTTTTGGCTGAAATAGATTATTGTTTAAGTATTCCTTTTATTCATTTTCATTCAAAACTTAGAAAATAGAAAAAAATTTCAAAAAGGCTCTCTCTTTTCCTCTCTTTCTCTCTCGGCTGGAAGGGTGTTTCTAGGGCTGGGATTTCTGATTTTCAAGCTATTTTTCTTTCATTCTAAGTGTTCTTCAAGCCTTGGTAAAGTTTCTAACTCTTTTCCTTTTGTAATTTTTAGAAAATGTTTAAAAAGATGATGATGCATGCTTGATTTTTAATATGTTCTTGCTGCTGTGAATTGTTGTTATTTTCAGTGGATTAATCTTGTTATTTTAAGTAGTTTAGAGTTAGTGAATGTATGTTATTTTCTTTGATTTCAAGCTTGGTAGTTTTTAGCTCAAAACTATGGTTTTCAAAGAGAAATGGTTAAAATCTGTTGCTGTGATGTTGTTGAAGTTTGTAGTTGTTTTCAGAGGCTAGTTTATGCATGATTATGTAGGTTTGAGCTAGTTTGGATGCATGTTATCTAGGTTTAACCAAGTTTGAGTTTAGAACTCAAAGCTTGGGCTTCAATGGTGATTTTTGTTTATGTGCAATCTGGGTGAGTTTGATGCTTTAGAAATGTTCTAGGGGAGGTATAGAACAGGTCTGAAAGTTTTGGTTTGATTTGAGCATTGTGTGATTTTTTGAAGTTCTGCCTGCGAGGAACCGGAATTCCGGTTGTGCATCCGGAATTCCGGATGGGGTTCTGAAATTTCCCAGAACCGGAATTCCGGTTGGGCAACCGGTCTACCGGTTGGGGAAAATTCAGGAACCCTAGTTTTCCTCGATTTTGTGTTTTTGGGGGTATTGCCATGCTTTTTATCGATAGGGAAACTTTTAGTTCCTAGTTTAAGTCCCCGGGAAGTGATTTAGCGTATCACTTATAGTGTTGTGATTTTTATGGTTTAGGAGCCTGTAATCCGCCGCGCAGATAGTTCCAGTCAGGTTGACCGGCACACTTGAATTCGGAATCCAGGTAAGATTAGTATAACAGTATGCATATGTAGATTACATGTTTAGCGTGCATGTAGGAAGCCTGTTAGATTACATTAGTTATGTATGTTGGCTTCGAACCATCCAACTGTGTCACGTCGGTACAGGCTGGAGTATGACCAGCAGCCGGAGTATGACCGGTTCGACCGATCAGGCTGACACTTAGGTTGGTGGTTCCGTACTATTTGACGTATCACGTCGGTACAGGCTGGAGTATGACCAGCAGCCGGAGTATGACCGGTTCGACCGATCAGGCTGATACTGTAACACGTCGGTACAGGCTGGAGTATGACCAGCAGCCGGAGTATGACCGGTTCGACCGATCAGGCTGTTACTTGTCAATAGTACCGTCCCTATGAACGTTCGTAACTCGCATCGTGTTGGACACGACAGTTAGGGGGACTCAGTATCGTGTTGGACACGGCAGTTAGGGTTATGATCAGTGGTATGGGCGTCTGATCATGACCGGGATTTATGTATGAGTATTATTATGCTTTTCTTACTAAGTCTGTCGATTCACAGTGCTATGTTTATGTGTAGGTAAAGGCAAGGCTAGAGCTGATGGACCGTGAGCGAGCCGGTGAAGATTGTACATGTCGGGGCGGTTAGGCCTGGAGCGTACGATCCTCGGGACAGCAAGGCTATTTTTGTAACTAGTCGCTAGGCGACAATTATTTTGTATGAACAGTAAACTTTTGTAAATGATTTTGTAATCGGGATCCCGAGTCTTTTGTATAAATATTTTACAAGTTTAATTTAAAAGAAAAAATTTTAATTAATCACGTTTTCCATAAACCTCGTTGAGTAGCAACGAGCTGCACAGCATGTTTAAAAATCACGTAATACGCCTATGTTAGTTAGGGTGTTACAATTTGGTATCAGAGCCGCCAGGTTGTCTTCCGAAGATCGTCACGACATGTACAATCATCATCAGCAGTTAGCTCGTTCCACGGTTCAGTAAGCCTTTATTGCTTTAGTAGTTTATTTATTTATTTACGAATAAGAAAAGCCTGATAGGAAGCATGTTAGTAGCCTGATAGTAGAATAGGCGCATGTTTCGTTTTTAATTTCCAAATTAAGCGGCATTAGTAAGCTCTCCTTGAATACGACCTGATATGCCAACTATTGGTTTCGCAGGCGGTTCTGACTAGATGGACGCCAGGCGGACTACCAGGAGCCAGGGCAATTCAGTGGGGTCGAATCAAGGACAGGGAGCTCAGTTTCCCCCGCCAGTTAGGGGCCGAGGTAGAGGTCCCCGGGGCAGGGCTCGTGGTCGGGGTGATGAGTGTTGGAAGTTATTTTACTAGGAACTTAGATCTACTCACAAGTATGTTGATTTAACAACCTAAATATGAACTTCTAAAACGATAGAAAATTAAACACATAAGAGTATTAGAAATCTTACATTGGGTGCAGCGGAATATATGTCTCCTCCCACTCAGATCTCTAACCCTTGATTCCTTTCTGTAGCAGAGTATAATCAAGATCTGAGCCCGATAGTCCTTCTTTGTTGTTTCTGAATTCTACACAGCATTCCTCACTATGATTGAGGTATTACTTGATGTGTGTGGGCACTACTCTAGCACTTATACATTTCGAAACGGTGAAGGAAGAGAGAGAGAGAGGGTGGCGGCTCAGAGAGAATTTTCAGAGAGAAAATTCTGTCAGAATAATGTTGTGAATCAGTTGTACAGTTCTGTTCAACTCTGAAGCCTTTGCCTTCTATTTATAGAAGACCACCTAGGGCTATGATTGAATTAATTGACATTTAATATTGAAAAAATCAAATGGAAAAGGGAAGCTAAGTGGCCGGCCTAGGCATTGTGGAAACAAGGCTTGCCACTTTTCCAACTTTCCTTTTCCTACACTGATAGTTTCCTGTTTTGTCAAAAACTGCCAATTCCTTTGTTCAACCACATAAATGTCAAATCTAATTATTTAATAATTAAAATTAATCATCAAATAATATATTGTCATTTATTTTATTAATAATGAAACTAATTAAAGTTTCCTAATTAATAAATATGCCCTTCAAAATCTCTATTTACTGTTTTGCCCTTAATAAGTGATAAATTCTCAAATAGACAAGTCTATCTTGAGAATTTTTAATTGATTAATTAAAATCAATTAAATGAGTCTTACAAGTAATATTATCTCAACTAGGCATGGCAAATTGAAGCTTTTTCGCGGATCGGGTCGGGGCCCCGACCCGACGGGGCAGTCCCGCCCCGACACAATCGGGTCTCTAATCGGGTCTTTGCCCCGCCCCGCCCCGCCCCGGTTAAATTTTTTCGGGTCGGGGCTGACCCGATTCGATAATTTAAAAAAAAAAAAAACCAAATTTTACTAAAACCCTAAATCCTTAAACGTTATTTCTCTGCCACGAACTACTTCAAGCTCTCCCTCTCACTGGATCATCAAATTCACGTCAAGTAATAAAACTTTAAGAAAATAAAATCCTTTCATAACTCGCGCTGCTAAAGAATGCACATAGGTAGTATTTCTTAATTGACGTCATTTTAACTTTATTTACTTTTGTCCTTCTTTATCTATACATATAGTAGTCCACTAGTCCTTTAAATTGAGTACGTGGCTGATAGTAACCTTTTATTTATTTTTTTTTTGATGAAAATAGTAATCTTTTATTATATGCTATTAATCTATCTATTTATATGTATACTAGATAGATGTTAGGTGTTAATTTTATCTAAGTTTTTAGTTTTTTTAATATCATAATTTTAAAATTAATAATATTCAATGTAGTAATAATCATTGAAATTTGAAAGCATAATAGTGATTTAAATAAAAACAAAAATTACTACTATACTTTGTAATAGTAATTAAAAAAAATATTATTTGTCCTAAATAAATCTTCACAATTAATGAAAATGCTCCTCAGGTTAAACTATCAAAACATTCAAATTTAATTTAAAATAATATTTAAAATTTAACTAACTCTAAATATCAAACTTTGAAAATAATTTTTGGATTTACTCGGTTAGTAAAAAATGTTTATTAAGGAATATATAAAAAAAAAAGAGAATATAAATTTTTTATTAAAAAAACTCCTAATGTTAAATTTGATAAATTTTAAAATAACTATAAAATATAATTAAATACTTTAATTGATTCAATAAAACTTCTTATAAAATTTTAGGAAAATATTTTTCTCTTAACTTATAAAGTCACTTATAAAATAAAATTTGAAGAAGTAAATTTGCAAAAAAAAAAAAAAAACAAAAAACAAAAAATCGGGTCAAACCCGACCCAGTTGGGTCGGGTCGGGTCAGACCCAATTAAATTTTCAAGGTAATCGGGGCGGGGCGGGGCGGGGCAATAGCTTGTCGGGGCGGGGCAATAACTAGTGAGGGGACCATGGGTCTATATATCCGAGCTTCCAATAAGCAGATCTAGAATTTACCACTTAAATTCACTGACTTATTAATTCTTCGTTGAATCCACACATAGAAGTCAGAATTGCACTCTCAGTATATAGAATGCTCTATATGTTCTACCATATAGACACATCATTAGTTATCCATTGTTATAATCCAAATGTGATCAATGATCCTCTATATGGATGATTTACATTGTAAAGGGACTAAATTACCGTAACACCCTACAATGTATTTTATCCTTAAAACACTTAACCCTGTATAAATGATATTTCAACTAAGTGAAATGAGTACTCAATCATTTATCTCGTTTGGTTAAGCTCGAAGGAAATCACCCTTTGCTTACTATTCGCCAGATAGAAGCTATAGATTCCATATTTATGTTAGCGCTCCCACTCAATCGCACTACCGTGTTCCCAAAATATATGTATTGCCCAGACTAAAGATTAGGCTTAACTAACAAATCAAAGAACACGAATAATACTCTTGAAATTGAGCCTAACCATATCAGGATTTCGATCATGTGATCTAGGATCAACTTATGATATTGAATTGAATAGATATTTACGGTAAGTTTCAAAAATCTAATTCAAAGTTCAATATCGGTCCATTCCAATGCATACTCCATGCATCCAACCTGAGCTTTACTTTAACCTATGTTCTGGAAAGAACATAACATTTCTCCAAATGCAAGTAAACTCTGTTGTAGATTGTCATATCAGTAAAACCCAGTGTTCTGATAAATCTAGGAATACTTTATTCACATAGTCATGTTTACTTTCCACTGTGTTGACAACACAATAAACATGATCAAGTATGTGAAAAGGGGTTTGGATGAATTTATAAATCAAATAGACAAGCAATTGATTAAGTGAACTAAAACATACACAAATGAATGAAAAAATACTTCTGTTACTTTATTGATATCGAATAATCTGGATTACATTGAAACAGAGTTTTATTTAGGGCATAAAACCCAACAAACTCCCACTTGCACTAATATAAAACAAATCAGTACATTTCAATTAATCCTAAATTCTGACGGTGCTTTTCGAATGAAGTTACTGCCAAGACTTTGGTGAATGGATCAGCTAAGTTATCCTGCGTATCCACTTTCTCCACCAGTACATCCCCTCTTGCCACATATTCTCTGATAATATGATACTTTCTTTCTATATGCTTACTTCTCTTGTGGCTCCGAGGTTCCTTACTGTTGGCTATAGCTCCAGTGTTATCACAAAGCAGGACTAGAGGCCTTTCCATTCCAGGAACTACACCGAGACTGGTGAAGAACTTCCTAAGCCAGACAACCTCTTTAGCTGCTTCAGCCGCAGCTATGTATTCTGCCTCCATGGTAGAATCCGAAATCGCAGTTTGTTTAACACTTCTCCAAACCACTGCTCCACCCCCAAGAGTAAACACCATCCCAGATGTAGATTTCCTGTCTTCAAGACATCCCTGGAAATCTGAGTCTGTATAGCCTAAGGGATTTAAAGCACCACCCTTGTAGACTAATACATAATCTCTTGTACTCTTTAAGTATTTCAAAATATACTTAACAGCATTCCAATGTACCCGTCCTGGATTTGACTGATACCTGCTCACGATTCCAACTGCATAGCAGATGTCAGGTCTAGTGCATAGCATAGCATACATTAGACTTCCAACTGCAGAAGCATAAGGAATTTTTGCCATGTCTTCTATCTCGAGGATCGCAGGACACTGTTCCTTAGATAGACGGATACCATGTCTAGAGGGCATGTTTGCCCCATTGGTATTGGTCATGGAAAATCTCTCTAGAACTTTGTCAATGTAAGCTGTTTGAGAGAGAGCAAGGTATCTATTCTTTCGGTTTCTGACAATCTGAATACCGAGAACATAGGCTGCCTCACCCAAGTCTTTCATGTCGAATTGAGTGTCAAGCCATTCCTTGATGTGAGTCATTTTCTTGACATTGTTGCCAATGATCAAAATGTCATCAACATAAAGGACCAGGAATACTACTACTTGGTTTTCCTTGAGTTGGTAAACACAAGGTTCATCTTCATTCTGATGAAAGCCGTAGGTTTTGATGATCTCATCAAACCTTTTATTCCATGAGCGAGAAGCTTGCTTAAGTCCATATATGGACCTATTTAATTTGCAAACTTTATTCTCCTGCCCAGGAAGAACATAACCTTCTGGTTGCTCCATATAGATGGTTTCTTCAAGAAGCCCATTAAGAAAAGCTGTCTTGACATCCATTTGCCAAATTTCATAATCTAAAGCGGCAGCTATGGAGAGAAGAATTCGGATGGATTTGAGCATGGCAACCGGACTAAAAGTTTCCTCATAGTCCACACCTTCTCTTTGGGTATAACCCTTGGCGACCAGTCTAGCTTTGAAAGTTTCAACTTCGCCTCCAGCACCTCTTTTCTTCTTGTAGACCCATTTACATCCAATTGGACGAAAATCATCAGGTGGTTCTACATATTCCCAGATTTTGTTCTTTTTCATGGAATCCATTTCTGAATCCATACCGGCTGACCATTGCTTCCGTTGCGGACTTGCCATTGCCTGTTTATAGGTTAATGGGTCGTCATCAATACCGTCATCAACGACCATATTGATTTCACCATCCAAGCCATAACGAGATGGTTTTGTAGAAACCCTCGCACTACGACGAGGAGCGGTGACCTTCTGAACAGGAGCTTTGGTAGTAGTTTTCTCAGTTGCTACAACTGAGGGAGTGGGATGTTCCTCTTCTTGAGTAGAAGAGGATGGTACATTTGAAGGAACAGTATCTGTGAGCATTTCCTCTAATACAATTTCACTTTTCGGTTTGTTGTCTTTCATATAGTTATCTTCAAGGAAAGTAGCATTTGTAGAAACAAACACTTTGTTATCCTTGTGACTATAGAATAGTCCACCCCTAGTCTCTTTAGAATTTCCGACAAACATGCAAACTTCAGTTCGCGATTCCAGTTTGCCTTCTTTCTTTCTTAAGACGTGAGCAGGGCACCCCCAAATCCTATAATGGCGCAAACTAGGTGTACGACCATTCCATAGTTCGACGGGTGTCTTAGGGACTGCTTTAGATGGAACAACATTTAAAATGTCGTTTGCCATTTGAATAGCATATCCCCAGAAGGACGTAGACAGAGTTGAATAACTCAGCATAGACCTAACCATTTCTAAGAGAGTGCGATTTCTTCTTTCTGCAACTCCATTCGCTCGTGGAGTGCTTGGGGCAGTATATTGGGATTCAATTCCAAGTTCAGTTAAATGATCTTTGAACTGCATATCCATATATTCTCCACCCCTATCAGTTCGCAAGATCTTTAATGTTTTACCTAATTGGTTTTGAGCCAAAGCATGAAATTCCTGAAACTTTTCAAACGTTTCAGATTTCTTTTGCATTAGGTAAAGAAAACTATATCTAGAGAAATCGTCAATGAAAGTGACGAAATACTCATAACCTCCTCTGGCTTTTACATTCAGCGGTCCGCAAACATCTGAATGTACTAACCCTAGGGGTTCTTTGGCACGCTCTCCCTTCGCAGAGAAAGAACGTTTGGTCATTTTTCCTTCTAGGCAAGACTCGCAGACTGGCAGTTCTCCTAAGATGACATTTTTCAATGGACCGTCTTTGGTTAGCCTATTGAGTCTATCAAAACCTATATGACCTAAACGTAAATGCCATAGATAAGTTTGATCATCATTATCAATCTCTTTTCTCTTAAGGCTTCTAGGTTTAGCTACATTGAAAAGTTCAGTATTTAGTGAGATTTGAGTATCAGGTCTTAAAACATAAAGCCCTCGTTCCATGTTTGCAACACATATATGAAATCCATTACGAGAAATTGAACAATTTGAACTCAAAAAATTCAATATATAATAAAGTGTTTGTAAACATGAAACGCTAATCAAGTTTCTACTAAAATTAGGAATATATAAAACATTCTCTAAAAGTAAAAACTTCTTAGAATTAAACTTGATTCGGGCTGTTCCTCTTGCTTTAACTGATACCAACTCGCCATTTCCAACTTTAAGATTTAACTCATCTGGGTGAAGATTCTCCCAAGTTTCAAGCAGCTGCAATGAAGAACATACATGGTTAGTAGATCCAGAATCAACAATCCAGGTGGATTTGTCGTTCTCTAAAACACACGATTCAAATACAAAAGCATCACCTTCGTTTGAATTGTCTAGAAGCCTGGGACATTGTTCTTCTTTATGTCCCTTTCCATTACAATTCGCACATAGAACATGATGTCTGATAATTGTACTTGAAGAAGCAGCTTTGTTAGAGCCCTCATGCTTAATCTTCTTCCTCTGATTAAAGTTTGCAATACCAGGAGGTCCCATTGCAATCAGATTCCGCTCATGGGCCCTCAACTCAGTCTCGAGTTTGTCCATGTCGGAGGAGTGAGGATTGTTTAATAAGTAATATAGAACAAAACTTTCATACTCCTGAGGAAGACTATAAAGTATGAGTCTTACCCATTGTTCCTTTGATAAATCAATTCCTAGTAGATTTGCCTTTTGGAATTTCAGATTCATCAACAATAGGTGCGAGTTAATGCAACTATCAGGATGCATTTTTCACACTATTGAGTTCTTTTGCAAAGATACTAAGTATGAGTGGATCGGGATGAGGGTTATTCATATTGGCACTACAACATATCTATAAACAGAAGTAAGGTTTTTGGTTCTATAAATTCATACACAGGTTCAGAAAACAAATAATCACATATGTTATAAAAATACTAAATCTAACATAGTTTATTTTCCAAGGTTTCCAACGAACTGATACAGTGTCCCGTTTAGGCGAGAGTCAAAGCATCATCCATTGAATAGAGTTGTCAATTCATCTAAAATGTCAAACATTCTAGCAACCTTTTATTCGATCAAGATTGGAATTCAGCGTTGTCCCGTTTAGGCGAGAGTCAAGGCAATTCTATCTTATGAGCTTCTACCATTGTTTCGCATTCTTGTAAGTCTTATACAGTCGCCACCATTAGGGTGGTCATGAACCATATAAAAAAAAATTATAAGAATACTTATCTTTCGAGATTAAACGGCGCTAACTTGCTAATGAACGTTCCTCCATTAGGGAGGATTACTCACTAAAACAATAGCTATGTAAAACCAACAATGGAGATCGAATCTCTCTTGATTAAAGCTCATTATTTAAAAATGTATTTTGTTTAATCATTTATATTCCATATCTCAATAATGAAATATTACAAATTAAAGTAAAAACTTTAATTAAATTTCAAAAATGGAATAATTTTGAAAAATATCTTATTTAAGTTGTTTAGAAAAAAAAATCTAAATACCCAACTTAAAATATTTTTCAATCAATGACTTAATTAAATATTACCAATTAAGTAGTAACCACTTAATTTAGAAGATATTCCATTTTAAGTTCCCATATTTATAAAATATCAACTTAAAAAATATCTAAAGAATCTTAATAACCAATTCCCAAAATTCCTCAACTTAATTTATAATAGGAAATTCAAAAATATTCAAATCTAAGTTGATTTGATAGATTTAACTACATCTCAATTTAAATAGAAATATTTAATGAAATTATAAAATTAAGATTCAGAAAGAATTTATATAGTTATAATTCCATATTTAATTAAAAATAAGAAAAATACATATAGCTTTCCAGAATATAACTATTCAAACTATGTTTTTCTTAAATTAATTTCAAGGAAGAATGAAATTAATTATATTGCTAATCAATTTTTATTAGGTCAAACTAATATAATTAACCTAGCCCAGTTATCCAAATCATGCAAATGGGCCTTCACAATTGGGGTTGTTCATGTGAGGGGGGGCTGGGTCCAGTATGTCGTACCCACTTCTAAGGCTCCCAACTCTCACACAAGGCCCAAAAGAGAGGAATTTAACCTTAAAATGAACAACTGTTATTAATTGAATAGGCTCACTACTAAATGAGCCTAAATAAAATCTATCAGTTATGATATTTTATTTAGCAACAACAACCTATATGTATCTATAACATAAATTAAACATATAGGCTCACACAGGCATACACACTTGGATGGATCCTATCATGTTGCTAGGTCATACACAGATGAAAGAAGTTTGTAAAAATTACCTGTTACAAATTATTTACTTGATCTATCATCAATTGAACCTTTTGTTAAAATTAGATCATAGGATCTATCATCAAGTTAACCAAGGCAATTTAGATCAAGCAATAATAGGTTTTAGAAAACTTATAAAAAATCTAAAACACATACTCCTACAACAAGGTTAGATTTGGATAGTTGGATGTAGGATTTATTTAATTTTAAACATTTATTTCGAAAATAAAATTAAAATTAAACCTACCATTTTGAAAAATTAGGTTTTGGGTAACCTAAATGTCATTTCAAAATTAAATTGCTAACTTTCCTTTTAAATTTCATGTCATTTAATAAATTAAATAATAAAATAGAAAATGGTAAATACATACCCTTTTCTTGTTTTATAATTTAATTTAATTAAAAAAAATAACAAAATTTAAAAGTTAACAAAAAATACCTTATTTCCTCTTTTAAAATTATCATGATTATTTTGATCTTATTTTAATTAAGGTCAAGTTACAAAAAAAAATTAATATCTGACCTTAAAAAAAAATAAAATAATCAAATTTTAAAGGAAATAAGAAAAGAGGTAAGCAAAACTTGATTTTTCCTATTTTCAAAATCAAATTACACTAATATCTAAAATTAATTTTAAAAATTAAAATTAATTTATTTCTGATAATTAGATTTGAAATTTGAAAAACAAAAATCAACATACAAAACTACACAAAAAATCAGAATTTAATTCCATGAAATAGCATGAAAAATCGAAAAAATTGAAAAATTGGATGAACTGTACGGATGGCATGCCATGCATGCTCATCCGCGCGCGTTCTAGGGGGAATGGCCGAGCTCACACGGCGTAGGGAGGCTGCATGCAGCCATTCCGCGAGCGTGTGATGAGGTTCATCATCCCGATTTTTCCAATTTTCAAAAATTCATAACTAATTCAAATTAAATCGAAATCGAGTTCTGTAAAAAAGTAAATTGCTTAGAATGTTCCAAACTATCCAATAAAAATAATTACAGAGACAGAAAAGTAACTATTTTTCCCAGAATTTACAAACAACAATCAAACATCAATATGACACTCAAAGCAACATGATACCATCCAAAAAACAAGCAAATCGTTTTAAGTCCAAATTTCTTGCAAGCAAATCAATTACCATGGCTCTGGTGCCAGTTGTTGGAAGTTATTTTACTAGGAACTTAGATCTACTCACAAGTATGTTGATTTAACAACCTAAATATGAACTTCTAAAACGATAGAAAATTAAACACATAAGAGTATCAGAAATCTTACATTGGGTGCAGCGGAATATATGTCTCCTCCCACTCAGATCTCTAACCCTTGATTCCTTTCTGTAGCAGAGTATAATCAAGATCTGAGCCCGATAGTCTTTCTTTGTTGTTTCTGAATTCTACACAGCCTTCCTCACTATGATTGAGGTATTACTTGATGTGTGTGGGCACTACTCTAGCACTTATACATTTCGAAACAGTGAAGGAAGAGAGAGAGAGAGGGTGGCGGCTCAGAGAGAATTTTCAGAGAGAAAATTCTGTCAGAATAATGTTGTGAATCAGTTGTACAGTTCTGTTCAACTCTGAAGCATTTGCCTTCTATTTATAGAAGACCACCTAGGGCTATGATTGAATTAATTGACATTTAATATTGAAAAAATCAAATGGAAAAGGGAAGCTAAGTGGTCGGCCTAGGCATTGTGGAAACAAGGCTTGCCACTTTTCCAACTTTCCTTTTCCTACACTGATAGTTTCCTGTTTTGTCAAAAATTGCCAATTCCTTTGTTCAACCACATATATGTCAAATCTAATTATTTAAAATTAATTATCAAATAATATATTGTCATTTATTTTATTAATAATGAAACTAATTAAAGTTTCCTAATTAATAAATATGCCCTTCAAAATCTCTATTTACTGTTTTGCCCTTAATAAGTGATAAATTCTCAAATAGACAAGTCTATCTTGAGAATTTTTAATTGATTAATTAAAATCAATTAAATGAGTCTTACAAGTAATATTATCTCAACTAGTGAGGGGACCATGGGTCTATATATCCGAGCTTCCAATAAGCAGATCTAGAATTTACCACTTAAATTCACTGACTTATTAATTCTTCGTTGAATCCACACATAGAACTCAGAATTGCACTCTCAGTATATAGAATGCTCTATATGTTCTACCATATAGACACATCATTAGTTATCCATTGTTATAATCCTAATGTGATCAATGATCCTCTATATGGATGATTTACACTGTAATGGGACTAAATTACCGTAACACCCTACAATGTATTTTATCCTTAAAACACTTAACCCTGTATAAATGATATTTCAAGTAAGTGAAATGAGTACTCAATCATTTATCTCGTTTGGTTAAGCTCGAAGGAAATTACCCTTTGCTTACTATTCGCCAGATAGAAGCTATAGATTCCATATTTATGTTAGCGCTCCCACTCAATCGCACTACCGTGTTCCCAAAATGTATGTATTGCCCAGACTAAAGATTAGGCTTAACTAACAAATCAAAGAACACGAATAATACTCTTGAAATTGAGCCTAACCATATCAGGATTTCGATCATGTGATCTAGGATCAACTTATGATATTGAATTGAATAGATATTTACGGTAAGTTTCAAAAATCTAATTCAAAGTTCAATATCGGTCCATTCCAATGCATACTCCATGCATCCAACCTGAGCTTTACTTTAACCTATGTTCTGGAAAGAACATAACATTTCTCCAAATGCAAGTAAACTCTGTTGTAGATTGTCATATCAGTAAAACCCAGTGTTCTGATAAATCTAGGAATACTTTATTCACATAGTCATGTTTACTTTCCACTGTGTTGACAACACAATAAACATGATCAAGTATGTGAAAAGGTGTTTGGATGAATTTATAAATCAAATAGACAAGAAATTGATTAAGTGAACCAAAACATACACAAATGAATGAAAAAATACTTATGTTACTTTATTGATATCGAATAATCTGGATTACATTGAAACAGAGTTTTATTTAGGGCATAAAACCCAACAATGAGAACCCGCCACAGGCTGCCCAGGCTCCCCCAGCCGATCAGGGAGCCCAGAATTGGGAGGTTAGGTTTGCGGAAATGCAAGCCAGAATAGAAGAGCAAGACCTCGAGATTCAGAGGTTGAGACAGCAGGGTGCTCCTGCAGTTCCGGTGCCAGTAGTTCCAGTGGCACCTGCCCTTGCTGCTCAGGCTGAATTAGTGGTGGCGGCCAATAGATTGGAACCTTTGTATGAACGGTTCCGGAAGCAAGCACCTCCGGTTTTCTTGGGAGGTCCAGACGTGATGAAGGCCGAGCAGTGGCTAACGGTGATTACCAAAATCCTGAATTTCATGGGTGTCACTGGTAATGACAGAGTGGTGTGTGCCGCTTTCCAGTTCCAGGAGGACGCTCTGGTCTGGTGGGACATGGTGTCTCAGATTCATGACGTCACCACCATGACCTGGGAAAGGTTTCAGGAACTCTTCAACGCCAAGTATTATAATGAGGCGGTTAGAAGCGCCAAGAGGAAAGAGTTCGCTCACCTGACCCAACGAGAGAACTTGAGCGTAACCGAGTATACTACTCAGTTCGACCGGTTGGCGAGGTTAGCCTCGGGAATTGTGCCAACCGACTTCAGCAAGAAGGAGAAGTACTTGGACGGGTTAAATGCAAAGATCAAACACGATTTGATGATCACCACTGACGACAACACCACCTATGCTGAGATGGTGGAGAAGGCTCTGCGAGCTGAGGGCGCAGTTGGGTGTATGTCGGAGTCAGCTAGTACTCCGACGAGTGGCGGGGCTCCTACCCCTCCTGCATCAGGCTTTAGCAGGGGGAGTAGTGGTTCGGCCATGGATCAGAGGAAGAGAGCATCCACTGCATCTGGTGGCTCAAGTCAGAACAAGAGGTTCCGGGGGAACCAGAATAGAGGTAGTCGTTCCAATGGTACTGAGACCCGATTCTCCTATCCCGAGTGCCCTAGCTGCAAAAGGCACCATCGTGGTGAGTGCAAAGGTCAGGGATGCTTTCACTGTGGCATGCCCGGACACTTCAAGAGGGACTGTCCCCAGCTCCGCTCAGAGGCACCGAGAGCTCCGGCGATACCCACTCCAGCCAGGGTGTTCGCCATCACTCAGGATGATGCAGATGCCAGCCCATCAGTCGTAAAAGGTCAGCTTTCTGTTAATAACTCGCTTTACTCAGTGCTGTTTGATTCTGGGGCTACACATTCTTATGTGGCAGCCAGAGTCTTTAGTAAATTGGATAGACCGTTCGATAGATATGAATCAGGGTTTGGAACCCTATTACCTGGCGGAGAGTTGGTTATCTCTAACAGGTGGATTAGGTCTATGCCGATGAGAATAGATGGTAGAGAGTTGAGTGCTGACTTGATAGAGATGAGTTTAGTAGAGTTTGATATTATTTTGGGAATGGATTTCATGTCTAAATATTCGGCGAGTATTGATTGCAAAAGGAAGATGGTGATCTTCCAACCGGAAAGTGAAGAACCATTCGTGTTTGTTGGTTCAGTTCGGGGATCTCGGATCCCGGTGATTTCGGCCATGTCAGCTAGAGAATTATTGCATGGTGGATGCTTAGGGTTTTTAGCCGTGGTGGTGGACACCACTTGGCCAGATACCATTCGGCCAGAGGACATCAAGGTGGTTCGGGAATTTTTAGATGTTTTTCCCGAAGAACTTCCAAGGTTACCACCTCAGCGGGAGATTGACTTCGTGATAGACTTGGCACCAGGGGTGGAACCGGTTTCCAAAGCCCCATATAGAATGGCACCAGCTGAACTAAAGGAATTAAAGATTCAGCTCCAAGGGTTGCTCGACATAGGGTTTATTCGGCCCAGTGTATCACCCTGGGGAGCCCCGGTTTTATTCGTCAAGAAGAAAGATGGATCTATGAGGATGTGCATTGACTACAGGGAATTGAACAAGCTGACGGTGAAGAATAAATATCCACTACCTAGGATTGATGATTTGTTCGATCAGCTTCAGGGAAAGACAGTCTTTTCTAAGATTGATCTCCGTTCGGGTTATCATCAGTTGAGAATCCGAGAGGAGGACATTCCGAAAATGGCTTTCCGCACTAGGTATGGACATTATGAATTCCTGGTTATGTCGTTCGGACTAACCAATGCTCCTGCAGCATTCATGGATTTGATGAACAGAGTATTCAAGGATTTCCTCGATATTTGTGTGATTGTGTTTATCGACGACATCCTCGTGTACTCCCAATCAGAAGAGGAGCATGAATTACATCTTCAGATGGTACTGCAACGGCTTCGGGAACACAAGCTTTATGCCAAGTTCAAGAAATGTGAATTCTGGCTATCTCAGGTGTCCTTCCTAGGGCACATTGTGAGCAAAGATGGGATCAAGGTGGATCCCGGGAAAATCGAATCCGTCAGGGATTGGCCGAGACCGAAGACTGTGACAGAGATCAGAAACTTCTTGGGTTTAGCTGGGTACTACCGTAGGTTCGTGGAAGGGTTCTCTAAAATTTCAATGCCCCTAACCGAACTTACAAAGAAGAATCAGCGATTTATCTGGTCAGACAAGTGCGAAGCTAATTTTCAGGAGCTGAAGCAGAGGTTGATTACCGCTCCAGTGCTAGCTTTGCCTTCAGACAGCGAGAAGTTTGTAGTTTATTGTGACGCATCCAAACAGGGTTTGGGGTGTGTGTTGATGCAAGCCGATCGGGTCATCGCTTATGCCTCTCGTCAGTTAAAGGATTATGAACAGCGATACCCGACTCATGATCTAGAGTTGGCCGCGGTAGTTTTTGCATTAAAGATTTGGCGGCATTACCTTTATGGAGAAAGGTGTGAAATCTATACCGACCATAAAAGTCTCAAGTATTTCTTTACTCAGAAGGATTTGAACATGAGACAGAGACGTTGGTTGGAATTAGTGAAAGATTATGACTGCGAGATTCTTTATCACCCTGGGAAGGCCAATGTAGTGGCCGATGCCCTGAGCAGAAAGGGTCCCGGGCAAGTAGCTAGTATGGTTCAGATCTCGCCTCAGCTAGCAGATGATATGGTTAGATCCAGCATTGAGTTTGTGGTAGGTCAGCTTCACAACTTAACGCTGTAATCTGATCTGTTAGAAAGAATTAAAGCCGCTCAGATGACGGATCCAGAGTTAATAAAGATCAAAGATGAGGTTTTGGCTGGTCAAGCCAAGGACTTTTCAGTGTCAAACAACGGGATGCTTCTGTATAAAGCTAGGGTTTGTGTTCTGAATAGTGTGGAACTCAGGAATGAGATCTTTGAGGAGGCTCATTCTACCCCGTATTCTCTGCATCCCGACACCACTAAGATGTACCAAGATCTTAAACCGTACTTCTGGTGGAGCGGTATGAAGAAGAATTTGGTAGAATTCGTATCGAGATGCCTCACTTGTCAGCAGATTAAGGCTGAACATCAGAGACCAGCAGGGTTGTTGCAGCCTCTAACCCTACCAGAATGGAAATGGGAAGATATTACGATGGATTTTGTGGTCGGGTTACCTAGGACCACGAGTTTGTTTGATTCCATCTGGGTAGTGGTGGATCGATTCACGAAATCTGCTCATTTTCTGCCGGTTAGAACAGCATTTACAGTGGATCAGTTGGCAGAGTTGTATGTCAGAGAGATCATAAGAATTCACGGGGTACCGAAGTCTATAGTTTCGGACAGGGATCCGAAGTTCACCTCCAAATTTTGGCAGAGTTTGCAGCGAGCAATGGGTACAAAGCTGAAATTCAGTACAACATTCCATCCTCAGACAGATGGTCAGTCCGAAAGGACAATTCAGATATTGGAGGACATGTTGCGAGCCTGTGTTATGGATTTTGAAGGCTCATGGAATAAATATCTACCATTGATAGAATTTTCTTACAACAACAGTTATCAGAGTACGATAGGGATGGCTACCTATGAACTGTTGTACGGTAGGAAGTGTAGATCTCCCATTCACTGGGATGAGACAGGGGAGAGAAAATACTTAGGTCCAGAGTCAGTACAGCGAACCAATGAGGCAATAGAGAAAATAAAAGCTAGAATGCTTGCCTCACAGAGTAGACAGAAGAGTTATGCAGATCCGAAACGCAGAGATGTTGAGTTCCAAGTAGGGGACCATGTGTTTTTACGGGTATCTCCAATGAAGGGGATCAAACGTTTCGGGAAAAGAGGCAAGTTATGCCCTAGATTTACAGGACCTTTCGAGATTCTCGAGAAGATAGGTCAAGTGGCATACCGGTTAGCGTTGCCTCCAGCTTTATCAGCAGTTCACAACGTATTCCATGTCTCGATGTTGAGAAAATACGTTTCAGATCTCTCTCATATACTCAGTTATGAGAGCCTAGAACTGCAGCCATATATGTCTTATGAGGAACAGCCAGTGCAGATCCTGGACAGAAAGGATAAAGTCCTTCGGAATAAGACCATAGCATTGGTCAAAGTTCTCTGGAGAAACAGCAAGGTGGAGGAAGCCACTTAGGAGCTAGAGTCAGATATGAGAGCTCAATATCCAGAGTTATTCAGGTTAGATTTCGGGGACGAAATCCTTTTAAGGGGGGAATAGTTGTAAAGACCGTTTAGTTTAATTTGGAAATTAGCAGTTAATCACGTTTAATTATGAAATTTTTTATAGCTATTTAAATAATTATTTATACTATTATTATTGAATTCTGAGATGCATTTTATGTCATTCAGTAGTTTTCATAATTTTGCATTTCCGGTGCCCAATATTTTGGAACTCGGTGTTTGGCTCAGTAAAAATCACAACTTAGTATGTTAGTAGTTTGTGACGGTTTATTAGACATTGGGAATGTCGGGAATGGCCGGGAATTTAGAATTTCCCAAAAATACCCCTTTAGTGTTAATTATGTTATTTTAGTGTGGAGGGGCAAAATGGTCTTTTTGCCCCCAATGATATTTTTGTCCTTTAGTGGACTTAGTAAATGAATTTTATGTGTTTATTTTAATTATGTGTTGGCTGAAATAGATTATTGTTTAAGTATTCCTTTTATTCATTTTCATTCAAAACTTAGAAAATAGAAAAAAATTTCAAAAAGGCTCTCTCTTTTCCTCTCTTTCTCTCTCGGCTGGAAGGGTGTTTCTAGGGCTGGGATTTCTGATTTTCAAGCTATTTTTCCTTCATTCTAAGTGTTCTTCAAGCCTTGGTAAAGTTTCTAACTCTTTTCCTTTTGTAATTTTTAGAAAATGTTTAAAAAGATGATGATGCATGCTTGATTTTTAATATGTTCTTGCTGCTGTGAATTGTTGTTATTTTCAGTGGATTAATCTTGTTATTTTAAGTAGTTTAGAGTTAGTGAATGCATGTTATTTGCTTTGATTTCAAGCTTGGTAGTTTTTAGCTCAAAACTATGGTTTTCAAAGAGAAATAGTTAAAATCTATTGCTGTGATGTTGTTGAAGTTTGTAGTTGTTTTCAGAGGCTAGTTTATGCATGATTATGTAGGTTTGAGCTAGTTTGGATGCATGTTATCTAGGTTTAACCAAGTTTGAGTTTAGAACTCAAAGCTTGGGCTTCAATGGTGATTTTTGTTTATGTGCAATCTGGCTGAGTTTGATGCTTTAGAAATGTTCTAGGGGAGGTATAGAACAGGTCTGGAAGTTTTGGTTTGATTTGGAGTTGATTTGAGCATTGTGTGATTTTTTGAAGTTCTGCCTGCGAGGAACCGGAATTCCGGTTGTGCATCCGGAATTCCGGATGGGGTTCTGAAATTTCCCAGAACCGGAATTCCGGTTGGGCAACCGGTCTACCGGTTGGGGAAAATTCAGGAACCCTAGTTTTCCTCGATTTTGTGTTTTTGGGGGTATTTCCATGCTTTTTATCGATAGGGAAACTTTTAGTTCCTAGTCGCTAGGCGGCAATTATTTTGTATGAACAGTAAACTTTTGTAAATGATTTTGTAATCGGGATCCCGAGTCTTTTGTATAAATATTTTACAAGTTTAATTTATAAGAAAAAATTTTAATTAATCACGTTTTCCATAAACCTCGTTGAGTAGCAACGAGCTGCACAGCATGTTTAAAAATCACGTAATACGCCTATGTTAGTTAGGGTGTTACAGCCATGCTCTCACCAGTTTCACGGCTAATCATAGAAGCATATCTCCCCAAATCTCTCAGAGTTCAGGAGAAAAGTAGGAGCCAGAGAAGAAGCAAGAGCGAGAATCCGGGAGGTGCATTGACCACTTGCCCGATGCAAACTTGGCCTCCAAGGCACCTGGGGGGCAACTGAGGCACAAGGCAACAAGGTCAGTTACAAAGCTTCTAACAATGAGGCTGAATATGAACCCGTGAATGCTAGCCCCAAGCTAGCACACGAAGCGCGAGCTAACCACCTCGACATGCACCAAGACTCTCAGCTAGTTGTAGATTATGTCCTGGGTGAATATACAGCTCAATACAAGAAAATGATGGCCTATCAGAGCTGTTAAGACAACTCAAAGGCTATACTAGAAGGCAAGCCCCCAAAGACAGCATAACTACCGACGTACTTACTCAACTAGCCAGTTGTGCCTTGACAACCAAGGAAAACTTGGTACCTATTCAGTTCTTCAAAGAACTAAGTCCTGTTTCAAAAAGAACAAAATACCACATCAGATGCACTTGCCTACCTAGCGAGCAGTACCATAGCTGACAAAGCAAACATGTTGCCTATCCAGTTCCTAGAAGAACCCATCATTGTTGTCCCCGAGGAGGTCGACATGCTGGATGACACTCCAACATGGATAACACCTATCGCAACTTACCTCCAAACAAAGATCTTGCTAGAGAGCATGGCCTGGGAGGACGGCTACAAGGTGTCCAATCCTGGAAAGCGTAACACATATAAGTGGTACTCCAACACCACCAAGGAGCATTTCTAAGAAAAAAGTTGTATAGTTAATGACAGAAGTGCAGAAAGGCTCTACGTCAATTACACCAGGGGGCAAAGCCAATCAAATGTAGACGGGATCCAACCACAGCATTTATTGGGACTTTAGAAGGCTGGCCAACCATGTCCTCAGTAAGCTGGTCGTCCATAGAATCCACATTCTGGCTGATCACCAACTTCACATGCTGGCCAGCCATGGCCTCATCCAATCGCCTAGGCAGTGCTCCCTCAATATGGCTGGCCACTTGTCTTGCCTGTTGGGATTTTATGCCCTAAATAAAACACATTTCAATATAATATGATTTGTTATTAATAGAAGATTAGAAGTCATTTATGTTTACATGTAGTTTTCATATTTATGGTTTAATATACTATTTCTGTTAAATCTAGAACATATAGTTATTCACAATCACAGTGATATCAACACAGTGGAAGGTAATTATGATTATATGCTTCAACAGATTATGTCCCATGATTCATCAGTGCATTGAATTTACACTGATGTGATAGTCAGTGATAAAGTTTACTTACACCTTCAATAATTTTATGTTCTTTCCTGGACATTGGTAAAGTATGCTAATATCGGATGTATGGAGTATACATTAGACTGGAACCGATATTGATTTTGTAAAGATATTATAATCTTATTGTTGTATCTCTCTAAGTCAATATCACTAGTTGATCTTAGATCAAAATATCTTAATCCTGATATGGTTAGGTTCGATCTCAAGAGTGTTATTTATGTTCTTTGATTTGTTCGTTGAACTCATACGGGTACATTTTGAGAACATGATAGTACAATTGAGTGGGAGCGCTAATCGTAGATATAGAATCTATAGCTTCTGTGTGGACATAGAAGTGAAATGATGATTTCTTTCGAGCTTGGCTTAATAGAGATAAATGGAAGAGCTCTTATTTTAGTAATTATATTTGTTTACTGAAATATCATTTATAGGAAGCTAAGTATTTTAAGGATAAAATACATTGAGGAGTGAAACGGTAAATTTGTCTCTACTCAATGTAAATCATCTATAAAGGATCTTTGATTATTGGGATTAGAATGATGGATAATTTTATAGCGTATTTACATCGTGGAACATAAAGAGCGCTCTATATAATTGAGAGTACAATTCCAATAGTGGTGCAAGAAGGAATTAATAAGTTAGAGAATTTACTTGGTAAATTCTTGATCTACTTATTGGAAGCTCGGTTATATAGGCCCACGGTTCCCACACTAGTTGAGACAATACTGTTTCTAAGACTCAATTAATTGGTTTTAATTAATTAATTATAATTTTAAAATTAGACTATGTCTTATTTATGAATTTTCACTAAGCAATAGCTTAATTGTGAAGAAAAGACGTTTTAGGGTTTATTTGTTATTAAGAAACTTTATTAAGTCTAATTAATAAATAAATTAAATGCCAATTTTATTTGATAATTAATTTTAATTATTAAATAAATAGTTTTGATATTTAAAGGATTGAAATTGGAAAATATGACATTTGTGAAAATATAAGATAAATAGTTGTATAAAATAGTAAAATTGTAATTACTGGGGCCCACATCCTATGGCCAACCACTTAAGCTCTTTTTAGCTATTTATTTATCAATTTTTTAATGCCTATAATTCAAACCTAAACCTAGAATGATTCCTATAAATAGATAGTGATAGACTCAAAATTGATAGGATAAGAAAAGCCTTTCAGCCAAATTTGTCAAAGTCTTCTCTCTCTCTCTCTCTCTCTCTCTCTCTCTCTCTCTCTCTCTCTCTCTCTCTCTCTCTCTCTCTCTCTCTCTTCCTTCAATTTTTGAGCCACATAGTGATAGAGTACATGTCCACACATAGCAAGTCTAGTACCCAACCATAGTGTGTAAGACTGTGAAGAATACAACACCTGAAGGAGAATCAGGCTCAAAGCTTTATAATACTCTACCACAAAAAGGAACAAGGATTAGAGATCTGAGTAGAAGGAGACATTTAATTTTGCTGCAATCAATGTAAAGTTTCTTAAACTTTATATGTGTTTAAATTCTATTGTTTTAGAAATTCATATTTAGGATGTTAAACAACATACATGGTAGTAAATCTATATCCTGGTAAAACAATCCCCAGCAACTGGCCTCAAGGCCATCGTAATGATTTACTTTCATGAAATATAGATTTAAAACAATGATTGTGATGATTTGGATGTATTCATGTTGGTTTATGTGCTTGTTTGATGAATGTATGTGAATTACAAAGGTAACATATAACAGAATTTGTAACAAGTGTTGGGGTGGGAGCGCTAATCATAAATATAGAATCTATAGCTTTGTATAAGTATTTAGAAGTGAAACGATGATTTCCTTTGAGCTTTGCTTAATAGAGATAAATGATTGAGATCTCATTTTAGTAATTATATTCGTTTACTAAAATATCACTTATAGCTAGCTAAGTATTTTAAAGATAAAATACATTGAAAGGTTGAACGGTAAATTTATCCGTACTCAATGTAAATCATCTATAGAGGATCTTTGACTATTTGGATTACAACAATAGATAATTAATAGTGTATCTATATCTTGGAGCATTTAGAGCATTCTATATAATTAAGAGTGCAATTCCAAATCTATAGTGGAGTCAGGATGAATAAATAAGTTAGAGAATTTAGTTGGTAAATTCTAGATCTACTTATTGGAAGCTTGATTATATAGGCCCATGGTCCCCACACTAGTTGAGATAATATTGCTTGTAGATTCAGTTAATTGGTTTTATTTAATCAATTATAATTCTAAATTAGACTATGTCTTATTTATGAATTTTTACTAAGGAAGGGCTTAATTGTGAAGAAAAGAAATTTTAGGGTTTATTTGTTAATTGAGAGACTTTGTAAGGTCTAATTAATAAATAAGTTAAATGCCAATTTTATTTGATAATTAGTTATAATTATTAAATACATAGTTTTGACATTTATAGGATTGAAATTCAAAAATATGGCATTAGTGAAAGAAAAGATAAATTGTTGAATAAAATGGCAAAGTTATAACTAGTGAGGCCCACTACTATGGTCGGCCACTTAAGTATTATTTTGCTTTTCTTTTATCTTTTTTAATCCATATAATTTAAATCCTAAACCCTAGTTGAAATACTATAAAAGGATTAAGATGGCTCTCATTCTCATAACATCATCCAACTCAAAGCCTGATTTTCATTCTTTGTCAGACAACTAGAAAATTAAGAGCCTCCTTCCTTTATATTTCTAATTCCTTTTCTTGTTCTTCATCGATTTCGAGCCATTAGTGATAGAGTACATGCCCACTCATATCAAGTCAAGTACTCAATCATAGTGTGAAAGATTGTGAAGAATCCAACCAAACTGAAGGAGAGAAGATCCATGTTCATATCTTGATAATGCTCTTTTACAGAAAGGAATCTAGGGCTAGAGATCTGAATGGAAGGAGTCATTAACATTCTGCTGCCATCAATGTAAGATTTTCTAAACTTTATATGTGTTTATTTCATCATATTAGGAATTCATATTTAGGGTGTTAGATTATAGAATTATAGTCAACATACATATTAGTAAATCTAGATCCTGGTAAAATAACTTCCTACAAATGGGTGAGGAGAACTTGCTCAATGAGGATCTTCAAGCTTGAATCCTCTCCAACAATCTTTAGTTTTCTCTTGAAACTTTAACTTTGAAATGGGTTTTGAAGCTATTTGAGAGAGTTTTCTTTTGGAAAAGCTCTTATTTTTCTAAATGGAGAGTGAAAAAAGACTCTTATGGATGGTGAAAACTTATTTAAAAGCTAGGGGGATTTTTTTTATCTTCCCAAAATACTTGGAAATTTTGTGGTTTACTTACATGTTTTTCTTAGTAGTATTGATATTTATGAGTATGGAGTTCAAAAATGCAGGAATTACTTTTTTGACAACTCTATCATAATATTATAAAATTATAACAAACTTGGGGGAAAAATATTATCTCTCAAAAAACCCAACGTAAATGTGCGTAGATTTTTGTTTAAGATATTGAAGAGCCATTAAGGGACCTGATCTGCACGCCCAGCTCCCTTTACCAAGGGTCCTGATTTGCACGCCAAGATCCCTTGTCCACCATTTGCCAAGGTGTAAGGGGATCCACATCTCCCTTCCTTACGAGCTGCTTAGGAAAAATCACCAAGGGACCGAATTGGATCCCCATCTCCCTTCTTTACGAGTCGCTCAACACTCCACACCTCCCACACATTCATGTGTACCCATGTTCATTCTGGTCTACCCATGTCCATTTAGGTCCACCCAGTGGAAATAACACATGCTACTGGAGCTACTCTAGAGATATAGATAATAAATGATAAGTTGTAACGATATTTATTTGTTGAATAATTACTTTATTATTATTTTTTGTATTTGAAATGTAACTTCACTTGTGCTAAGAAAAAGATATAACCAGGTTAAGAAACCCTAGGCCCATGATATATGCCTATAAAAAGTTTAAGAAATAAGTTGTAATAAAGGACATTCACTATTATTCCAAAAAAACTCACTTGAGTACTGAACTCTCGGAGAACATAACTCTGGAGAACTCTTCTCAAGCATTGAGATCAAAAAATATATAAGTGGACTAGCCTATTACCTCTGAAAGGGGGTGAACCACTATAAAAGTTTATTGTTCATTATTGTAAAACGCCTTTACATAAATCGATTTACTTTTGATCAACATTCACTTGTGTTCATGTTGCTCGTTTACGATCATCTTAGATTCATTGACGAAAAACCGCGTCAACACCTTATGTTTAAAAAATCTGGAACATTTGAGAAGTTTCAAGAATTTCTATCAAATGGATAAAAACCAATCAGGTAAAAAGCTAAAGATCTTACGAACTGATAGGGGTAAAAAATATAAATATGCAGTTCTAAGATTATTTAATTGGACTTGGAACTATATACACTATGCTCTAGATAATCCACAATAAATGGTGTTGTTGAACGTACATCAGAATTGAACAGTTATGGCAACGTCAATGATTAATTACTCAACTATCAGTGTCTTTCTAGAGATATGCCTTAGAGACAGCAAACCACATTCTCAACGTTGTCCCATCTAAGTTTATTCCCTAGACACCTTTAGAATGTTGAAATGGTCATTTACGCCATTAGAAAATTTGAGAAGAGCCCTGGTCATGTTCTTAGGAATAAGGTATGAAAGCTAGAATGGTTTACATTTTGTTGGATATTTTAATAAGACTAGGGGTGGAGGATATACTATAGTCACAAAAATAAGAAAGTTTTTATTTTTACAAATGTTATTTTTCTAGAAGATGGCTATATCATTAACCTAAAACCATGTAGCAAATTTTTACTAGAAGAGAAGCTTTCAAATTTTATTCCAATAGATATTTCGTCATCTTCTACATGTGAAGATGATGATCCCACTCCCTTTGTTTAAACTGACGCAAGTCATATTAAAACAAAGAGGAATATACCACTGTTACTTCTCATTAGACAGTCGCAATATCTCATCGTAGTGGGGGGATTTCAAGAAACTCTACTGGTTTCAATCTTGACAGTGAAATTAACTTGGTGGTTGGTGACATTAGTCACGACAAATCATTGTCCTTAGAATAGAGAATGGTAAGCCCTAATAAAGAACTATGAATCGAAGCAATGAAACTAGAAATGGGTTTAATGTATTCCAATTCTGTTTTGGAATCTTGTAATTGTACAAAGTAACTTTAGGATCATTGAATGCAAGCAAATCTACAAGAAGAACAAGAGGCATAAATGGAAAAGCCAAAGCTTACAAAATTAGACTTGTAGAAAAAAAAGTTATACCAAGAGAGAAGGTGTGGATTATAAGAAAACTCTTAGTGAAGTCGCCACACTCATAACCCTCTATATACTCTTATCCATACCCATTACTCTCAATTACAAGATTTGGCAAACAGACGTCAAACAACTTTTCCTTATAGAATGTTTGACAAGACCATTTACATGGATGAACCAGAAGTTTCAAATTATAAAAACAAGAAGGGAATGTCTACAAGATAAGTTCATTCATAGACTTAAGCAAGTTTTCCGTTCTTGAAATCATAGGTTTGATGTGATCATCGAAACCTATAGCTTCAAATAGAATATTGATGGGCCTAACAAAGGCAATCAAATTATGGTATTGTTGGTGCTTTACATAGATGATGTCTTATTCATTGGAAACAATGTTAGAATATCGTCAGACGTGAAAGAATGACTGAACACTCAAATCTAAATTAGGATTTGAGTGTAGCAAGCAATGTTCTTGGTATTTAAAATTGAAAGAATAAATTATTTGTTCTCACGCAAGCAACTTATGTAGATAAGGTGCTAGAGAACATCTCTATAGTTAACTCTTAGGAAGGTCGTTTGCCTTCCAGACACAAAATTTATCTATCTAAGGTGTAGTCCCAACTATTCCAGAAAAGATAAAAGCATTTAGAAAAATTTCTTATAAAATAGTAGTAGGAAGTCTTATGTACACTTTGCAGCATAATAGATTAGACTAGAGATCTATTATGAAGTGAGAGTTGTGAGTAGATATCAGTCTAACACAGGATTAGAACAGTCAAACATATCCTAAAATACTTGAAGAGGACTAGAAATTATATGCATAGTCTATAGGTGAGGTGTTCTAAACCCTTTTGGCTACGCTCAGATTTCCAAGCATGTGTCAAATAATAGAAATCTACATTTGAGATGGTGATTACTCTGGGGTGAAGCTGTAATTTCTAGAATTTAAGCTCTACCATAAAGATTGAATACATAGTCGTGTCTATGGCTGCTAGAGAATTATTCAGGCTGAGGGAGTTTTATACAAATTTTTGTATTGCTCCAGAAATAGATTAGTTGCTAGTGTTACTATATGATAACACTGATAAAAATGCCAATAGTAAAGAATCCAGTTCTTGTAAGAAAGTAAGCATGGGAATAGAAAATTTCACATTATCATCAATTTTGTGGATAATAGATTAAGTTAATATTGAAGAGAATTTAGTAAATATTTTTAAATATAGTGGATAAATTGAAATGTGTACGTATTTGGTTTTATATTGTTGTAAGTGGGATATATTGATTTTTGTATATAAATAAAACTTAATTTCAATTTAGTAGTGGATAAGATTGATACTATTTATTTGTTTATATATATATACTAGAAGAAAGTTACGTGCAAGGCACGTATATTTAGTTTTATGTTAGGTGTTCTATAATTTAATTGAGAAAGATTCAATAAATAATCATATAATTTAAAATGATTTAAAAACTAATTTTAATTAGTGTGTGGGGTTATTTAAAAATCAATACTGAAAAGTCAAATTTAAAATTTGCAGAAAGAGAAGAGGAGAATGGAGATTAGCTTGAAATATATTTAAAAAATAATAATGCTACACACTTACTATGGACACTTAACTCGAGCCGGTAATAATAAAATTATAAAGAATAAGCAGTAGTTGAGACATATAACTGGACATATGAAAGAAAGAATATAAAAAACAAGAAATATGATAGCTTCCAAATAATATTATAACAAAGCAATGCTCTCCAAATTTATCTTAATATCATTCTTCTCTTGAAGTCTCTCATCAATCTCATAGCACTCCATGATAGATTCAACAAAATATATGTGTTTATGTATATTTGGATTCAACAAAATATATGTGTTTATGTATATTTATTTTGAGCAAATCAGTAAACATATATTTTCAACAAATTAATCCGATAAACTCAAGATCCACACACATATATATATATAACTAAGTATTCAAATACAATTGTAAAATCTAAACTTAAAACAAAATCAAATGGACAATTCATGCTCAACTAAAGCTATATATATACTGTTATGATTACATCAACCCAAATATTCTTACTTCTTTATCACATAACCGAATTATAAAAATTAAAAAGTATAATTTGAGATATATAGACTAAAATCATCCAAATAAACAAATAAATTAGTTACACATAGAATTATAAATGATACTTTTTTTAGAGTGTGTTTGAAGCTTATGTGAAATTTTTTGGATCTCTTCACTACTATTTTTTATCTCTATTTTTTTTGTATAAATATATATGTATATAGAAAATTTATATTAAAAAAATGAAAAATATACGTACATATATTTTATTGTTGTTAATTAAATTTAAAATAGTATAGTAATAGAAAAAATTTAGAAATTAAATTTTTATTATGAATTTTTATTTATTTAAAATAATTAACTTTAATAAAAAAAAGTTAGAAAAAATGAGAACGTACAAGAGTAGGTATATATATTTTGTTGGTTTTAATTAAATTCAAAATAGGATAATAAATTTATGGTTTAAATAATATAATATTGTATATATATAAATAATATCAGTCCAAATATTAAATATCAGTTTAAATGAGATTTGTTTTATTTTTATTTTATTATTTTATTATATATAAATAATATTTTATTATTTTATTAAATATAAATAAAAAGTCACCCCATGAATTTCTCATAAACCAAGAATTCAGTTATATAGGCACACTTTATATAGAATAGATATATATATATATATTTTTAATGTGGTGTATATGCGTGTTGATTAATTTATAATGAACACGTATCTATAAATTGATATCATATAAAGATAACTATTTATTTTTTTTCACTCAATCTGATATACAAACATTGATTTAGAATAGATCCAATTTTGAACCACTCAAAATTTACATAAAGTCAAATTAAGGACTTAATTTAAAAAATTCAAAAAATGATAAACTAATACTACTAGAAGTGCATAAAAGGATTTTTCAAGTCTTATACTTTTGGTAGACTCAACGTAAAGTCATATATATTTTCATATATATTAAATTACTTAATTTCTGTTACTTTGATAACCATTGTTTATTTCTTGGAAAACATATCGTTCTGGGCCTTGAGCTCGTTTTCCAACCTGGAATTTCCAAAGGCAGTTCTTTGTTGTAACCACCCAATTATGTCAGAAAATACAATATCAATGTTCTCTGGTGGCTCCCCATAGAGTAATCCATGCCACATTTTTGGATACAACTTGAAGGTCTTGTCCTTACTTGAGGCTGTTTCGTATAACAGTTTGCTCACTGATTTGTCTGTTACTCGATCATCTTCTCCATGTAAAACTAGGAATGGAAATGAGATCTAAACAAACATAAAACAAAACAAATCAAATTTTAAATGTATATATAAATATATAGATTATAGTTATTCAATTAAGACACACCTAAATTTTAAAAGACGTGTGTAGGTTGAATTATACTAAATTTCTCATAAATTTGCACCATAAAATTTCTTTAATTTTTTTTATTTGTCTTCAATATATATAAATATAGGTGCACTGGCTATTATTTATAAATGAGTAATATTAAAAAATTTTGAATTTTTATAATTATTTTTTCTATTTAATTAGAAAAAAAAAATATTTTTACATTATAAAGGCTGAAATTAATCCATCAATTGAAAAAAATAATAAAAAAAAATATTTTTCAACAAAAAAAGTGATAAAAAAAATTAAATTTGATTTAAATATTTTTTTATATTTTTTTTAATTAAGTAGCTAAATTAATTATAGAAATTCAAATTTCTCTTTTATTATTCGTTATCGGACTAAAATTTAATAATTTAATATATTTAAAATTAATATTTATAGTTAAATTTATTTATTACTCTCAATAATACTCATTAAGTATATAAATATATATATATATATATATATTAAATTTTTATTTTTACCTGTTCAAGTTTCTGTTCAAGAGCAGTACTAACTCTCAAAAGTTCATAGCCTGTCTTCAACCTAGGCCGGCCCTTGTAACAATATGGATTAGCTCTAACCTGATTAATTAAATAAATCACAAACATGTATAGTGTTAGGTTTTAGTTTTAATTAAATAAAAAACTACTACATATTTTTGTATATATATATAATTTATAAATATTAAGAATATAATATTAAATAAATATTTGTACCGCTTGTCTAACTTCTGGAACTTTGAAAGCAAGGTCAATAATGTCGTTAGTGGGAATTATTTTCCAAGATGGAATGATCTTAGAAAGCTTGCTCAAAATACTGATCACTAGTGGAGGTGGTTTCATATCATCTGCAATCTGTAATCAAATAGATATTAAAATTAATAAATTATGGATTAGTTCATAATTGAATATATAATCTCAATCTCAATCTCGATGATTAAAATATTTAATAGTTAGTAGAGAGCACTGGCCCTAGTGGAATAGTTCAGAGAAGAATAATTTAACTATAAGGCACATCTCTAAAAAAATAAAAAATAAAATAAACAAATCAACAAAACAATCAAAGATTGGATCCCATGTTAATGCTATCATTAAAATAATGAATGGGTCAACTAATCCCATTTTAAACACAAAATTACAGCTCAGAAAAGTACTTTTCATGGTTGCTTATACATTAAACAATATCCAATATTTTATTGTTTATTTCATTTTTTTTTTTGTTATTATTAAACATGGGTTAACAAGTCATGACCAAGTGGACTGCATCATTTGAGATCTATTATTCTTCACTTACAAATTAAAAAAACAATCAATACATAACAAAATTTTAGTTGTTAGACAAGTTGGGCATGATGTCACTTAATTAACTACAAACTCTATTATGACTTTATTATATTAGTGTATTATATATGTATTCATTTATTAATATTGAATTTTTATGTACGTTAGGCCGTGAACCATGACTTTTATTTCATCTTTGACCATAAAAATAAAAATTAATGGTAAAAATTGATGGTCCAAAGTTAATAAAAAACTTCAAATAAAACAAGCTCCTTAGAAAAATGCGCACTACTTAGTAGAAATATAGGAGAAAGACCAGGACACATTCTTGGTATGATAATTCCAACTGAACCCCAAAACAATCTAAATACAATCCTTAATTTTAGTTAAGAACAATATAACCAAAATCTTAATTACTAATTGCTACATTACATTTTCTTTTCTTTTACTTTTAGGCTTAGTGGTAGTACCTACCACTAGTGGATCCAAATTTGATGGTCCATAATCAAATAAAATCATGTCAAACAAGACAAATGAAAAATAAATATATTTAAAAATTCACAAAAATGAAATAAATTGTAAATAAACTAGGGGAGTCAGCTGCCCCACTTATTATGTCCACATTAATTTTTATTTTATTTTTGGAAAAATAAAATGAAAAAAAAAAAGTATTATTAATTACCTTACACATAGGTGCGACCAAAACGCCACCGTCCCAATAATCAGGCTTTCTCTGGTGAACCATAAGAACCATTGCTCCTCCCATAGACTCACCCATTAGATATCTCAATTTTCCTCTGTTTTCTTTCTTCTCTGAATATCATAAATATTTATATAAATAAATAAATAAATAAATAAAATTGTTCATTATAATCATCATTAAGAAAAAAAACTGACCACATATGGATGTGAAGTGATCAGAACAGTCTGTAACGACGTCGTCAAAGCTATTAACAAGGCCTTGTAAGCCAGCTGATTTTCCATGCCCTTCATAATCTATACCATATATTGCAAATCCCTCTTTTGCTAATCGAGTCGCAGTACCTGAAATTATTATATTATTAATTAATATTTTATTTAATTATATATTTACATATTGACCAACCAATAAAATCAAAGCTTAGAGAGCTATAAAATACTAACTGTTCATGGTGATACTACACTCCATGGCGTAACCATGGCAGATGAAGATTAAGGCTTTGGGGTCTTGATTTTCAGGTATCCATTTGCACGTGAAAAGCTTCATCCCACGTGAGTTTATGATATGGCCCTAATTTTTTTAATTTTCAATATTAATTTCCAAAATCAATTAGAAATAAAAACCACAAATATTCTTAAAACTGTTGAAATAAATAAATAAATTGTTACCTCTTCATATGTTATATTCGAAATCTCCGACGCCTGCAGGAATCAAAAGAAGAAAAATGGGTCAATATAAAATGTTGAACGTTAAAGAGATTTATGAACACAGAGAAAGAGAGAGAGACTACAAACCATGATAATTCAAGGTAATTAAGAAAGAAATTTTGTTTTTGGATCTTTTGTTATTTTCTCTGTGTTTTCTGTTTGGAAAGCTTCAGTGCATGAAAATAGAAACGTTTTACTTTGAATTGGAGTAATGCTTTTGTTCGTAACGCACTTATATATATATATTTATATATGCGTGTGAGGGTGTGTATTTATAGTACTATATTACCCTTTGTGGTTTCGGGTGTCTTTCCTAATATTTTGGCAAGTCTTTATTATAATTTAGGAAATTATTATGATTATTATTATTGTTTATTATTTTAAATTCAAAATACAATGCACCTTTGGAATTTATTATTTTTTTTTTCAAAAAAAAAAAAAGGTTGAAATTATTTAATTATTATTTATTTTTTTTTGGCAAGTTTGAAACCATTTTTGAGTATTTAAGTTCCGGCTCATTATAATTAATATGTGTATATCTTAAAATAACACGTGTTCAGTTAGGGTGACGTAAGAGGTTACATATATTTTGTCGTTTTTTTATGACTGTGAGCGTAATCATATTTAGGTCCCACAATTTGAGGGTTATTCCATCGTAAAATACTTGCAACTTTTTCTAAGATATGACTATTATCTTTTGACAAAAAGATATGACTATTATCTCTTAACCTGTAAATTAATATTAATAATAATAATAATAATAAACCTAATAATAATAATGAATTAATGATCATCAAAATAATCATAATAATATCGTAATGTGGCTAGTGGATTTATTTAATTTTATCCTAATAATTGTTAAAATATATCCCATATTTGACGAGAATTATTGGGAAAGTTTGTTTTATTTTTTTCAAAGTTTGTATTATTGGGAAATAAATAATGATGAGTCAAATAATAAATATATAAAAATATATGTTTGAGGGTAAGTTACAAAAAATTAAAAAAAAAAAAAAAAGCATATACAAACCACTTCTATTTTAGGAGAGTTCATAAAATATTCAATCTAATTCAATCTGTATTTGCAAAATATAAATATTTGTAGTTGTGTAGATTAATTATATTAGAAAATTTAAAATCCGCACTTATGCGAATGTACAAAAGTAACAAATTAATCTCATTAAATCCACAAATATTTATATATTTATATGTGTAGGATTTTTACTCTTTTACCCTACACCAACAAGAAGTTTTAATATCAGTATCAAGGTCAAAACAGACCTTTCCTAGTCTAACTTAATCCTTAGACTAAAACGGCAACGTTTAATCAACACGACACCAAAACTAGTGTCGTTTGGATCTAAGAGTTTAAAGACTCTGATCGAAGAGTCTAGAACCCTAACACTCAAACACTCAGCCTCTCAGTCTCACAAATCGAAACCCTAGCAGAGCAAGTTCTCTTCAAGAACTTGCTCGATTCCAAGCCTGAAACCCAGAATCACCCTCACACACACATAGATTTAGGTTTTAACAAATGAAAAACAAGAGTAAGGGAGAGAAAATACCAGATTTGTTTCAGAGTTCACCCAAAAATTAGGGCTACGTCTCTGTCAAGCTCGTCTCAGAGATTAGCTTGATATCCACTATCATCAATGGTTGTTTACAAGGTTTTGGAGCTTCCTGTCACAGAAATCGATTAGGTAAGCTCGATTCTCTCTTTTACACTTTCTGATTTTTGTTCTTTCACTTGATTTATTCTCGATCTAACTCTATTTCTGTTTCCTTGTGCATATATGTACTTCTTTCTTCTACTTCCTCACCATGAGAACTTGGTTTCTCATCTCTGGATCTTGGAGCAGAATCCTTCAATCTAGGGTTTATTTCTTCTAACTCTTCTCTCTGTATTTCTGATATGTTTTCTGTGTAAATCACTATCTTTGTTTGCTTTGATCTGTTGTTTATATTCATGTAAAGAGTCGGTTTGATCACAGGTTTAGGAGTTAGTTACAATAACAATTGTAACTAACTCCTGAATCTTCCAGTAGAGGCGAAGCCACCTAGGATTGAGTCCTTGTTGTTTTGTTTCTGTTGTAAATGCTGATGTGGATATTTGTGTGTAAGTGGACTGGTTATAAGTGGAATTTACTCAACAATTTCCACATGAATTCCTCTTATAACCAGTTCTGCTATCTGTTTGTTTATCTCTGAGAGTCTTAGCTTGATAGGTCATACTTTTAGTCTCCTGAGTCAATTCTTAACAAGTTCATACAATGTGTGAACTTGTTAAGAGTCACAATTTTAGTTCCCATGTCTGCTGGGTTATCCTCAGTAGGCACCTTCTCAATGTCAATTTCACCTTGAGTCACTTTATCTCGTATAAAGTGATACTTGATTTCTATGTGCTTTGTTCTGTCATGGAACATAGGATTTTTACATAGAAATATGCAGCTCTGGTTGTCTGAATACACAGTAGGCACACCTTTAAGTAGATTTAGTTCATTCATTAGTCCTTTTAGCCATATTACCTCCTTTATAGCTTCAGTTGTGGCCACTGATGCGTGTCGTAAGCCACAACAAATTTACTATTTTTTTAATTCCAATACTTCCAATTATTTTAATATAATCGTAAGTAAGGGTCGATCCCACGAGGACTATGTTTATTCAATTATTCACAAATTAGTAAGAATTAGAAAAAAGAGAGTTTGGAAGATTAGAATAAAAATTAAAGAGAAGAACAAATTTAAAGTAAAGAATACGATATGAGAAACTAGTTAAAGGTTATTCGCCACCCTCAACAATCATTCCTAATTCCTATTAAAAAATGTAATTTTCAGTTTCCAATCAAATTATTAATCCCGCAGATAACGTTGAAGCAGTCAATTATCTCAATCTTCCTATTGTATGTAATCAAGGCGAAGCGCTCAATAATTAACTCTTTTACCTAAAGCAGTAAATCCATGAGGCATGCAATTTATTTAACTTAGATAAAGCATTGAGATTTATGGAGATAGACTAATCTAGGCAACAAATCAATGAAGCATATAATTCATTTAACCTAGGTTCTATTCTTCATCACAAATTGTAATTTGTCACAAACACTTAGAATTCTAGACTATTAGGTGAATAGTAATCCTAAGATGACGGTAGATTAAAGTAAAACCTAATTTAGCGGCCGTCTAAACAAGATTAAAACAATAATCATATTATTGAACATAGAAGAATAGAAGCAATTTGATATAATAGAAACTAAATATTAACATTCAATAATAAAATTAAGAATTCATGTTTTGGGTTTTGAAATAACCCTTAACTAAAAGAAAACTACTCAGAACTAGACATTAATAAAAATTATAATATTTAATTTGTAATTTTTGGATTCCCCTCCATTTGTAGTCTAAGAGGTCTTATTTATAGTAATGGGAAAGTTAGTTGAATCCTATTAGAATTAGGATTCTATTTATAGTGGATAGATAAATCCTCTTAGAATTAGGATTCTATTTATAATAGTATTAGAAAATATCTCGGATAAAGATAACTCATCTTTTAAACAAAAGATAAAAAATCGCAACTCTTCTTGAAAATTTATCTTTATTTTCGCTATCATTTTTTAGAAATTTCCTACTGCGATGACTGATAGTATTTTGGCTATAACTCTCTCAATATTGCTCGGAATTGGATGATTCAAGATGTTCTGGAAAGCTAAGAACGAGATCTAAAACTTTCATGTTGAGCTCCAAGTCAAATTCTGCCTTTAAGTTCGTCCGAATTTGTAATTAAGTTCTTCCTTGTACAATCGAGCTCGCCGACTTCCACCAAAATATGTTAAAATTCCTCCAAAAGACTCTAAATGGATGAATAGTATTTAAAAAACCTAACAAATTAAAATCACACTAATCAATAATTTAAAGAATCAATTTAAGAATATTAATAAATAAATTAATCATATTTATAAGATAAATATGGACTCATCAAATTCCCCCACACTTGACTCTTGCTCGTCCTCGAGTAAGTTAATGAATGATGCTTGGTTCGACCAATAAAATGAAGTATCCAAGCTCCGTTTAGAAATAAAACAATTGGTAATATATCTAGGATTTCTACTTAGATGATCATATTTTATATCATATTTTCTATTATATTCGATTTCTTAAACAAATCGGTCTTTGTGAAAAATAATTTTAGTTTCAAAAATTGTACATCTACTTATAATGCCAAGAAAATTCAAACTCTTCAATCATTAGAATTTCAACTCAAGATAAATTACTTTTCAAACCCAAATTTTTGTGTGTGTGTGTGTGTTCAATCAAATCCTCATACTACTAACATTCAAATCAATTCATGCATGTCAACAATCAATATTTGTCTCAAAATAAATGTATATTTCAACGAAAACCCACTCCATAAGCTTAATTATCAAACCATTCTCCACTAATGTAATCACACATAATTTAAAGATCAATAGGACATTAGAGGGTTATAATGTAAGGCTAGGGTGAAAGGTAGATAAAGAAGGTTAATTTAGGCTCAAATCACACCATAGCATATACAACATTCTCTCAAATAATTCCTATTTGTATTCCCCAATCACTCTCCTCAACAATTTAATCTTGTATCTTTTTTTTCCATAGAACTTACTATTCCCCCACACTTAAATTGTTGCAAGTATTCTTTTTTATTTATTTATTGATATTTTTTTTTTGAAATACTTACAACTTGCAAACATTAATTCTAAGGGAATAATAATTTTTTTTCATCGTCACATATACATAACCATGAATACTTTCTCATCAACAAAACTCTCACACCTTTACATAAAACATCAATATACTCTAGTGCAAAAAAGGATGAATAAGGATTTTCTTTAGGCTTAAAGGTTATTGTATAGGGTTAAAAAGAAAAAACAAAGATGTCAACATTTAGGCTCAAATTGGGTAAAACTAGGAATTTAACAAATAGGGTAGGCTTGAAAAGCTCAATCGATCCAAAAAATTTTTTTTGCCTATATCATATCTCAAAATCATGTATAATTTATCAATTTCGCCTCAAATGATTATCAAACAAGTTCTAGAGTAGTTGAGACTTTAAAAGAAAAGTCAAACATGCATTCATCTTTCCAAACATTAGCAAATATGATAATTCAATTGATGTGCAAAAGTTTTTTTTTTTTAAAAAAAAAAATCAAGTTTGAGTAGTAATTAATTATGAGTTAAGCACACAAATCATGAGAATCTATCATTTTCCTAAAATTATAACTAGAATTTCATCATCAACAAAATTATTTTTCCACAAGACCATGCATAAGACATCAAAGTAAAAATACATATCAAACATGAGCAATCATTGTCAACAGAATTCATTTAATCCACACTTACTAAAATTAAAGCAAGAAAAATGACATGAACTAAAAAAACAGTGAAAATAAGTAAATAAACAACTAAGGAAAACAATTCGGATAAACACGACAGTTAATCTCCCCCACACTTAATATAAGCATTGTCCTCAAGGCTCAATCAAATAAAATCAATGCAAAAAAAAAAAAAAAAAAGGTATGAAAAACTCCCATAAGGTTGCTTTGTTTAACGTCGTTAGCTCGACTGCATGTTGTACTCATGTGGTCTTCACATCGAATCTTCTAACAAAGAGTCATTCTTTATGTATTTATGAATGGAATCTAACACATTGAATTTGAGTGTTTCATCATCAAATTCCATTCTAAGTATCCATGCTTTTGTTGGGTTTTATGCCCTAAATAAAACTCATTTCAATATAATCGTATTTACTTATTAATATAGATCGTAAATAACATTTAATGTTGCATGGTTCACATGATTTATTTCATGATTATATGTACATAATGTATAAATTCATACGAAACCCTTTTCACATACTTGATCCCTGTTTATTGTGCCGTCAACACATTGGAAAGTAAACATGACTATGTGAATAAAGTTTCCTAGATTTATCAGACACAGGGTTTTACTGATATGATAATCTACAACAGAGTTTACTTGTATTTGGAGAAATACTATGTTCTTTCCAGAACATTGGTTAAAGTAAAGCTCAGGTTGGATGCATGGAGTATGCATCGGAAGGGACCGATATTGAACTTTGACTTAGATTTATTAAACTTACCGTAATATCTATTCAAGTCAATATCGCCTAAGTTGATCCTAGATCAAATGATCTTAATCCTGATATGATTAGGCTCAATCTTGAAAGGCTATTCGTGTTCTTTGATTTGTTAGTTAAGCCTACTTTTAGGTCGTGGTGATACGTACATTTTGGGAACACGGTAGTGCAATTGAGTGGGAGCGCTAGCATAAACATGGAATCTATAGCTTCTATCCGGCGAATATTAAGCAAAGGATGATCTCCTTTGAGCTTGACCAAACGAACATAAATGGTGGAGTACTCATTTCACATAAGCTGAAATATCATTTATACGGGGTCAAGTGTTTTAAGGAATAAATACATTGTAGGGTGTAACGGTAATTTAATCCACTTTACAAAGGTGTAGATCATTCATATAGAGCATCATTGATCACATTAGGATTATAACAATGGATAACTACTGATGTGTCTATATGGTGGAACATATAGAGCATTCTATATACTGAGAGTGCAATTCGAGTTCTATGCGTGGATTCAACGAAGAATTAATAAGTTAGTGAATTTTAGTGCTAAATTCTTGATCTACTTATTGGAAGCTCGGTTATATAGACCCATGGTCCCCCCACTAGTTGAGATAATATTGCTTGTAAGACTCATGTAATTGGTTTTGATTAATCAATTATAATTCACAAATTAGACTATGTCTATTTGTGAAATTTTCACTAAGTAAGGGCGAAATTGTAAAGAAAGAGTTTATAGGGGCATATTTGTTAATTATGATACTTTGTATGGTTCAATTAATAAATATGATAAATGACAATATTATTTAATAATTATTTATAGTTATTAAATAGTTAGAATTGGCATTTAAATGATTGAATTAGGAAATTGGCATTTTTGAGAAAATCAGATACAAAAGTGGTAAAATTGCAAAATTGCAAAAATCAAGGCCCAGTCCACCTAGCATAGGGCCGGCCACTTGTGTTATCTTTTTTAAATGATTTTTTCATTATTTTAATGCCATATAATTCAAATCAAGCCCTAGAGGAATGCTATAAATAGATAGTGAAGGCTTCAGGAAAATTACACTTTCTGAATCAGAAAAACCTGAGCCTCCACTCTCTTCTCTAGCCGCCACTCTCTCTCTCTTTTCTTCCTCAATATTTCGAACCTCTCTTAGTGATTAGAGTAGTGCCCACACACATCAAGTGATACCTCAATCATAGTGAGGAAGATCGTGAAGAAAGATCATCAGCAAAGGAGATTCAGCATCAAAGATTCAGAGAAAGAGATCCAGGTTCAGATATTGATAATGCTCTGCTACAGAAAGGAATCAAGGGCTAGATATCTGAACGGAAGGAGTCATATTATTCCGCTGCACCCAATGTAAGGTTTCTTAAACTTTATATGTGTTTAATTTATCGTTTTAGAAAGTTCTTATTTAGGATGTTAATAAACATACTTGTGAGTAGATCTAAGATCCTGGTAAAATAATTTCCAACAACTGGCCTCAGAGCCATGGTAATTGATTTACTTACATGTAATTTGGACTTTAAAACGATTGTTTGTATGTTCTTTGGATGGTATCATGTTGTATTGAGTGTTATTTGATGATTGATTGATGATTGTGAAATTTTCGTGAAAAATAATTGTTATTTCGGTTCTGGCATTATTTTTATTGGATAGTATGGAAAAAATTAAGCAAGTTAGCCTTTTACAGAACTCAATTTGGATTTTATTTGAATTAGTTATGATTTTTTGAAGATTTGACAAAATCGGGGCTGTGCTGATAGTTTCCTGCGATCGCAGAACTGTCCGTACAGTTTCGAATTTTTTCAATTTTCTTCAATTTTTCATACTTTTTCATGGAATTAACTTCCAATTTTTGTATGGTTTTGTATATATACTATTACTATTCCTAATTCAATTCTAATTATCATTTTGAATTAATTTAAATTTTTTTTAATTTAATTCAAGATATTAGTGTAATTTGAATTTGAATAGAATTAGTATTTATCTTTTTGCTTAAAAATCTATCTTATTTTTAAATTTGATTATATTTTTTTTAAATTTAAGGTCAGATATTTTAAGATATTTATAATATCTTTTAAGATATTTATAATATCTTTTAAGATATTTAAAAATATCTTATCTTTTAAAGATATTTATAATATCTTTTAAGATATTTTAAAAATATCTTATCTTTTAAGATTTTTTAATTAAATCTTTTTAGATATTTTGACCATATTTAAATTTAAAATAAGATATTTATAATCATGTAATTTTAAATAGATATAAGATATTTTGCTAATTTTTTTTTAAATTTTGTTATTTTATTTATTTAAATTATATTTAAAAATTTGAAAAAGATATTTATTTATCTTTTCTAATTTTTATTTAATTTTTATTTATAAAATAACATTTAAAATTTAAAAGTAGTTAGCAAATTTTTGAAATGATATTTAGGTTGGTTGAAACCTAATTTTTCAAAAATTGTAGGTTTAATTTTAATTTTTTTTTTAAATTTCGAATTTTTTTAAATTTTTTAAAAATTTTCGAAATTTTTTTTTTTTTTTTATTTATTTAATTAATTAATTTCGAAATTAAATATTTATTTAAAATTAAATAAATCCTACATCCAACTATCCAGCTAACCCTGTTGCAGGAGTATGTGTTTTAGCTTGTTTGTAAGTTTTTTAAAACCTATTATTACTTGATTGCAAATAGCCATGGTTACTTTTTGCCAGATCTAATGATCTGATGGCTCCCTTGGTCAAGATAATAATTTGTAACAGGTATATTTACAATCTTCTTTCATCTGTGTATGACCTAAATAACATGATAGGACCCATCCAAAGTGTGCCTGTGTGAGCCTATGTGTTTAATTTTATTATAGATGCATATAGGTTAATGTTGCTAAATAAAATGTCATAGTCATTGATAGATTTTATTTAGGCCCATTTAGTTTTGGGCTTATTCAATTAATAACAGTTGTTCTTATTAAGGTTAAATTCCTCTCTTTTGGGCCTTGTGTGAGAGTTGGGAGCCATAGAAGTGGGTACGACATACTGAACCCAGCACCCCCTCACACAAACCACCCCAATTGTGAAGGCCCATTTGCCTGATTTGAATGACTGTACTAGGTTAATTAAACTAGTTTAACCTAATAAAATTGATTAGCAACATAATTAATTTCATTTATTTTTGAAATTAATTTAAGAAAATTATAGTTTAAAGAATTTTTTTTTATTCTAAGCTAAACTATATGTATTTTCTTGTATTTAATTAAATATAGAATTATAACCATCTAGATTCTTTCTGGAACTTAATTTAAATTTTTCATTAAATATTCTTATTTAAGTTGATATTTAGTTATCTACAACTAACCAACTTAAATCAATATCTTTTGAATTTCAAATTTCAAAATTAAGTTGAGGAATTTTAGGCATTGGTTATTAAGATTCTTTAGATATTTTTTAAGTTAATATCTTTTCAAATATTAACTTAAAATGGAATATTTTTCAAATTAAGTGGTTACAACTTAATTTTTGATATTTAATTAAATTTAAATTTGAAAATATTTAAGTTCTAGATTTTTCTATTACAACTTAAATTAGATATTTTTTCAAATTTTGTGGAAAAGATACTTAGTCAAATAAGATATTTTCTAGATAGTTATTTCTAGACTACTTATTATTTCTAATATTAAATAGGAAAATATTATAAATTGTGAAATTAATTATTTATATAATTAATTTTGGTACAATTTATTTTAAGAATATTTTTCCTAGTATTAAACTAGAGATTAATAATTAAGCCTTCTCTACACTTAATTATTTATTTCTTGAATTTAATACATTTAATTAATTTGAAAATTAAATATCTAAGTTGATTTTATCATCATACTTAAATATTTCTTTTTCATGACATTTAATTAAATAGAAAATTATTTTTAGTTGAAATTTAATTTTTCAACTAAATTTAAATAATTTTCAAAATATATTTTTTCTTTACTTTATTAATCAATTTTCGAAATTGCATTTCTTAAATGCTAGAATTTCGAATTTTATCTTGAAAAATAGATTAAGTTGTAAATTAATTATTTTAATTAATTCTTGGATCAACTTAAATCAATGATTTTTTCATTTATTGATTAATTTAAAATAAATTGAATTAAAGTATATTATTAGAAATTGAATTAATTAGTCAAAGGAAAATCTAGATAGGTGATATTTTTGCTTGAAGTATTTTTTTAGTGTATTTAATTAAATAGAAAATTAATATTTAAGTTGATTTTCATCATCATACTTAAATATTTGAAATTTTTCTTATATATTTAATTAAATAGGAAAATTATATTTTTTTGTTGTAAATTAATTTTGGGCCAACATTAAATTAGAATAATTTTTCCAGGATTTATTTTTTATTTTAAAATGCATTTTTCGAAAATTGTATTCTTATATACTTTAATTTTTCGAAATGCAATATATATTTATAGAAAATTAAATTTGAGTTGTAAATTAATTTAAATTAATTTTGTAACAACTTAAATATTTTTTTTCTAAATATTTATTGGAAATTATTACTAAGATGGAAATAATTCATGTTATTTTCATATCCATCTAAGTAAAATTTATAAATATTAAATTAAAATTTATATTTAGAATTTTTCATTCTAAATTGGAAATTTTAATTAAATAAATATATATTTAAAATAAATAGAATAAATAAAGAGAATAAAAGAAAATACAATTTTTTTTAAATAATGAGCTTTATTATCAAGAGACATTCGATCTCCATTGTGGGTTTTACACCGCGTTTGTTTTAGTGAGTAATCCTCCCTAATGGAGGAACGTTCATTAGCAATTTCGCACCGTTTAACCTCGCATGATAAGTAGTTTGTAAGTGTTTTGTGTGGTATGGATCACCCTAATGGTGGCGACCATACTTGACTTGCAAATTATGAAACAATGGTGGAAGCTCATAAGATAGAATTGCCTTGACTCTCGCCTAAACGGGACAACGCTGAGTTCCAATCTTGATCGAATAAAAGGTTGCTAGAATGTTTAACATTTTAGACGAGCTGACAACTCTATTCAATGAATGGTAGCTTTGACTCTCGCCTAAACGGGACACTGATATCAGTTTGTTGAAAACCTTGGAAATTATTTAGGATTGTAAGTTTTAGTATTTTCACTTGTCATTCCTACTTGCTATATGTTTATAATTTCTGAATTGTGTATGAATTTATATTGAACCATGTTATTTTCTGTTATTAAGTTGTAGTTTAATTTCGAATCTTCATTGTTGGTCTAACTTGGCTTGTTTATCTAATGAGATAAATCCCTAATGGATTTTCACCATTAGACATTCATAATAGTGTTAGATCTCGAAAGATAAATATTGTATATGCGACATCTAGCTGTTCATCAATTGATGACACCTTAGACTAGTATTTTTACGATATGAAACAAGAAGATTGTATAAATAAGATTACTTTGACTTTCGCTAATCGAAGCATCGTTGGATTCTTATTTATAAACGAAATTATCCTAATTCCTCTTAGCTTATTCATTTTGAATTAGCTTCAAAACATATCATTGGATGAATGGTCTATAAATCATTTCATGTCATTCTATATTTTCTCTTAAGAAATTAAATGACGCTTATGATTATAATCCCGAAATTCTATTCCCAATTGATATAAATCCTCAATCTTAGAAATCTCCTACTTGTATGGGCAAATCAGACTTAGAGTTATATTAGTAGTGGTGGTCCAAGAAAGAATTACTCATTATATTTGGTTGAATTTAAGTCTTTGACTTTAATTTTAGAATCCAAACAGAAATTTTCTTATATTTCTAATTCCAGAATACAATACAGTTACACTTTCTCAAGTGTTTAATATCCATCTTCTATTATTGGATTAAAACTGTATGGAATATGAGTTAGGTATTCTGTGACCAGGATCCACTTGCAGTATTCTAAGAACTCTTTGATGTAACTAAACCTATGTCATCAATAGACACTACCACATTTTTTTATCTATGGCATTTGTATCTTGTTCAAATGGATTTGACAAGATCAATCTCTGCAAAGAGTTAATATGCCTATATCCACTGAAAATAGTTCATCTCATTCGCAGATGGATGTACATTCAAGGGTGGATATGAGTTTTTCGTTGTATTCTTAAAACGATAACTCTAGATTATACCTTATGCAAAGAAATTTGAAATGTTTGAAAAATTTCATTAATTTCTAGCAATGGTTAAACACCATTAAGGTAAGTGGTTAAAGATCTTGCGAACTGATAGGGGTGGAGAAATAGTTAGTAGATATGCAGTTCAAAGATCATTACATTGATTTTTGAATTATATCCAAACTTACCTCCCCAGAAATTTCGATTTGCATATTGATGATTAGTTACTAGTCGTTGCCTAAGTCCTTCTATGGTAATACAATTTCAGAATGATGTAATGGTTGTATACTTAATGTAAATCATTACTAGATTCATGGATGACCTAATCAAAATCTTAAGAAAGGCTAGAACTGTTAACCATGGTTTGTTAGCTTTTCTAAGTGATTAGGGGTGGACCATCCCATTGTCAATAGATAAGAAAGTGTTTGTTCAAACAAATACTACTTTTCTAAGAAAATGACTAAGTCTGGAAAACAAGTAGCAAATAAAGGAGATATTTAATTCTTGATTCCAAAAGTGTTCTATCATCTTATATGACATATGATGATCCCACTGCCTCTGTTGTCTTGTCACAACCGAAGAGATCAATACCATTTAGTTTTCTTAGACATAATTCACGGTACCTTGTCGTAGTGGGAGAGTTTCTAGGAACTCACCTTCTTATGATTTGGGAGACACTAGTGATTAAAATCCATTGTGAGTTTAAACAAGTAATGGATTGTCAAGATAAGAAACTAAGAAGAAAGCCAATAGAACTATGGTTTAATCCATTCACATGGAGTAACCTAAAGTTTTCTATTACAAGGACATAAAAGGAAATTTTGTTTATAAGTCCATTCAATGGACTTAACAAAACTTCTTGTTCCTAGTATTATAGGTTTGAGTTTATCTAAACCTATGGCTTGTGGTATAACTGGTAATTACTTACTCTAATGCAAGCAACTTACTTTAGTAAGATGCTGAAGCATTTTCTTTCTAATGGCAATCTATAGAAGCTTCACAACTTCTTAGGTATAGATTTTATTTATCTAAGGAAAAGTCTTGACTATTCCAGAAAAGATAAAGCCATGAAAGAATTTCTTACATCAACAGTGAGAGGTCTTAGATATGCTTTTGTATGCCTTAGACCAGACACCTGCTGTTGAGTGGGAGTAATGAGTAGGTATCAGATTAATCCAGGAGAAGAACATTGGAAGACAATCAAGGCGAAGCGCTCAATAATTAACTCTTTTACCTAAAGCAGTAAATCCATGAGGCATGCAATTTATTTAACTTAGATAAAGCATTGAGATTTATGGAGATAGACTAATCTAGGCAACAAATCAATGAAGCATATAATTCATTTAACCTAGGTTCTATTCTTCATCACAAATTGTAATTTGTCACAAACACTTAGAATTCTAGACTATTAGGTGAATAGTAATCCTAAGATGACGGTAGATTAAAGTAAAACCTAATTTAGCGGCCGTCTAAACAAGATTAAAACAATAATCATATTATTGAACATAGAAGAATAGAAGCAATTTGATATAATAGAAACTAAATATTAACATTCAATAATAAAATTAAGAATTCATGTTTTGGGTTTTGAAATAACCCTTAACTAAAAGAAAACTACTCAGAACTAGACATTAATAAAAATTATAATATTTAATTTGTAATTTTTGGATTCCCCTCCATTTGTAGTCTAAGAGGTCTTATTTATAGTAATGGGAAAGTTAGTTGAATCCTATTAGAATTAGGATTCTATTTATAGTGGATAGATAAATCCTCTTAGAATTAGGATTCTATTTATAATAGTATTAGAAAATATCTCGGATAAAGATAACTCATCTTTTAAACAAAAGATAAAAAATCGCAACTCTTCTTGAAAATTTATCTTTATTTTCGCTATCATTTTTTAGAAATTTCCTACTGCGATGACTGATAGTATTTTGGCTATAACTCTCTCAATATTGCTCGGAATTGGATGATTCAAGATGTTCTGGAAAGCTAAGAACGAGATCTAAAACTTTCATGTTGAGCTCCAAGTCAAATTCTGCCTTTAAGTTCGTCCGAATTTGTAATTAAGTTCTTCCTTGTACAATCGAGCTCGCCGACTTCCACCAAAATATGTTAAAATTCCTCCAAAAGACTCTAAATGGATGAATAGTATTTAAAAAACCTAACAAATTAAAATCACACTAATCAATAATTTAAAGAATCAATTTAAGAATATTAATAAATAAATTAATCATATTTATAAGATAAATATGGACTCATCAAATTCCCCCACACTTGACTCTTGCTCGTCCTCGAGTAAGTTAATGAATGATGCTTGGTTCGACCAATAAAATGAAGTATCCAAGCTCCGTTTAGAAATAAAACAATTGGTAATATATCTAGGATTTCTACTTAGATGATCATATTTTATATCATATTTTCTATTATATTCGATTTCTTAAACAAATCGGTCTTTGTGAAAAATAATTTTAGTTTCAAAAATTGTACATCTACTTATAATGCCAAGAAAATTCAAACTCTTCAATCATTAGAATTTCAACTCAAGATAAATTACTTTTCAAACCCAAATTTTTGTGTGTGTGTGTTCAATCAAATCCTCATACTACTAACATTCAAATCAATTCATGCATGTTAACAATCAATATTTGTCTCAAAATAAATGTATATTTCAACGAAAACCCACTCCATAAGCTTAATTATCAAACCATTCTCCACTAATGTAATCACACATAATTTAAAGATCAATAGGACATTAGACGGTTATAATGTAAGGCTAGGGTGAAAGGTAGATAAAGAAGGTTAATTTAGGCTCAAATCACACCATAGCATATACAACATTCTCTCAAATAATTCATATTTGTATTCCCCAATCACTCTCCTCAACAATTTAATCTTGTATCTTTTTTTTTCTATAATACTTACTATTCCCCCACACTTAAATTGTTGCAAGTATTCTTTTTTATTTATTTATTGATTTTTTTTTTTTTGAAATACTTACAACTTGCAAACATTAATTCTAAGGGAATAATAATTTTTTTTCATCGTCACATATACATAACCATGAATACTTTCTCATCAACAAAACTCTCACACCTTTACATAAAACATCAATATACTCTAGTGCGAAAAAGGATGAATAAGGATTTTCTTTAGGCTTAAAGGTTATTGTATAGGGTTAAAAAGAAAAAACAAAGATGTCAACATTTAGGCTCAAATTGGGTAAAACTAGGAATTTAACAAATAGGGTAGGCTTGAAAAGCTCAATCGATCCAAAAAATTTTTTTTGCCTATATCATATCTCAAAATCATGTATAATTTATCAATTTCGCCTCAAATGATTATCAAACAAGTTCTAGAGTAGTTGAGACTTTAAAAGAAAAGTCAAACATGCATTCATCTTTCCAAACATTAGCAAATATGATGATTCAATTGATGTACAAAAGTTTTTTTTAAAAAAAAATCAAGTTTGAGCTGTAATTAATCAGGAGTTAAGCACACAAATCATGAGAATCTATCATTTTCCTAAAATTATAACTAGAATTTCATCATCAACAAAATTATTTTCCCTAAGACCATGCATAAGACATCAAAGTAAAAACACATATCAAACACGAGCAATCATTGTCAACAGAATTTCATTTAATCCACACTTACAAAAATTAAAGCAAGAAAATAATATAAACTAAAAAAAACAATAAAAATAAGCAAATAAACAACTAAACAACTAAAAAAAAAAATTGGATAGACACGACAGTTAATCTCCCCCCACACTTAATATAAGCATTGTCCTCAAGGCTCAATCAAATAAAATCAATGCAAAATAAAAAAAAAAAAAGGTATGAAAAACTCCCATAAGGTTGCTTTGTTTAACGTCGTTAGCTCGACTGCATGTTGTACTCATGTGGTCTTCACATCGAATCTTCTAACAAAGAGTCATTCTTTATGTATTTATGAATGGAATCTAACACATTGAATTTGAGTGTTTCATCATCAAATTCCATTCTAAGTATCCATGCTTTTGTTGGGTTTTATGCCCTAAATAAAACTCATTTCAATATAATCAGATTTACTTATTAATATAGATCAGAAATAACATTTAATGTTGCATGGTTCACATGATTTATTTCATGATTATATGTACATAATGTATAAATTCATCTGAAACCCTTTTCACATACTTGATCCTGTTTATTGTGCCGTCAACACATTGGAAAGTAAACATGACTATGTGAATAAAGTTTCCTAGATTTATCAGACACAGGGTTTTACTGATATGATAATCTACAACAGAGTTTACTTGTATTTGGAGAAATACTATGTTCTTTCCAGAACATTGGTTAAAGTAAAGCTCAGGTTGGATGCATGGAGTATGCATCGGAAGGGACCGATATTGAACTTTGACTTAGATTTATTAAACTTACCGTAATATCTATTCAAGTCAATATCGCCTAAGTTGATCCTAGATCAAATGATCTTAATCCTGATATGATTAGGCTCAATCTTGAAAGGCTATTCGTGTTCTTTGATTTGTTAGTTAAGCCTACTTTTAGGTCAGGGTGATACGTACATTTTGGGAACACGGTAGTGCAATTGAGTGGGAGCGCTAGCATAAACATGGAATCTATAGCTTCTATCTGGCGAATAGTAAGCAAAGGATGATCTCCTTTGAGCTTGACCAAACGAACATAAATGGTGGAGTACTCATTTCACATAAGCTGAAATATCATTTATACGGGGTCAAGTGTTTTAAGGAATAAATACATTGTAGGGTGTAACGGTAATTTAATCCCTTTACAAAGGTAGATCATTCATATAGAGGATCATTGATCACATTAGGATTATAACAATGGATAACTAATGATGTGTCTATATGGTGGAACATATAGAGCATTCTATATACTGAGAGTGCAATTCTGAGTTCTATGCGTGGATTCAACGAAGAATTAATAAGTTAGTGAATTTTAGTGCTAAATTCTTGATCTACTTATTGGAAGCTCGGTTATATAGACCCATGGTCCCCCCACTAGTTGAGATAATATTGCTTGTAAGACTCATGTAATTGGTTTTGATTAATCAATTATAATTCACAAATTAGACTATGTCTATTTGTGAAATTTTCACTAAGTAAGGGCGAAATTGTAAAGAAAGAGTTTATAGGGGCATATTTGTTAATTATGATACTTTGTATGGTTCAATTAATAAATATGATAAATGACAATATTATTTAATAATTATTTATAGTTATTAAATAGTTAGAATTGGCATTTAAATGATTGAATTAGGAAATTGGCATTTTTGAGAAAATCAGATACAAAAGTGGTAAAATTGCAAAATTGCAAAAATCAAGGCCCAGTCCACCTAGCATAGGGCCGGCCACTTGTGTTATCTTTTTTAAATGATTTTTTCATTATTTTAATGCCATATAATTCAAATCAAGCCCTAGAGGAATGCTATAAATAGATAGTGAAGGCTTCAGGAAAATTACACTTTCTGAATCAGAAAAACCTGAGCCTCCACTCTCTTCTCTAGCCGCCACTCTCTCTCTCTTTTCTTCCTCAATATTTCGAACCTCTCTTAGTGATTAGAGTAGTGCCCACACACATCAAGTGATACCTCAATCATAGTGAGGAAGATCGTGAAGAAAGATCATCAGCAAAGGAGATTCAGCATCAAAGATTCAGAGAAAGAGATCCAGGTTCAGATATTGATAATGCTCTGCTACAGAAAGGAATCAAGGGCTAGATATCTGAACGGAAGGAGTCATATTATTCCGCTGCACCCAATGTAAGGTTTCTTAAACTTTATATGTGTTTAATTTATCGTTTTAGAAAGTTCTTATTTAGGATGTTAATAAACATACTTGTGAGTAGATCTAAGATCCTGGTAAAATAATTTCCAACAACTGGCCTCAGAGCCATGGTAATTGATTTACTTACATGTAATTTGGACTTTAAAACGATTGTTTGTATGTTCTTTGGATGGTATCATGTTGTATTGAGTGTTATTTGATGATTGATTGATGATTGTGAAATTTTCGTGAAAAATAATTGTTATTTCGGTTCTGGCATTATTTTTATTGGATAGTATGGAAAAAATTAAGCAAGTTAGCCTTTTACAGAACTCAATTTGGATTTTATTTGAATTAGTTATGATTTTTTGAAGATTTGACAAAATCGGGGCTGTGCTGATAGTTTCCTGCGATCGCAGAACTGTCCGTACAGTTTCGAATTTTTTCAATTTTCTTCAATTTTTCATACTTTTTCATGGAATTAACTTCCAATTTTTGTATGGTTTTGTATATATACTATTACTATTCCTAATTCAATTCTAATTATCATTTTGAATTAATTTAAATTTTTTTTTAATTTAATTCAAGATATTAGTGTAATTTGAATTTGAATAGAATTAGTATTTATCTTTTTGCTTAAAAATCTATCTTATTTTTAAATTTGATTATATTTTTTTTAAATTTAAGGTCAGATATTTTAAGATATTTATAATATCTTTTAAGATATTTATAATATCTTTTAAGATATTTAAAAATATCTTATCTTTTAAAGATATTTATAATATCTTTTAAGATATTTTAAAAATATCTTATCTTTTAAGATTTTTTAATTAAATCTTTTTAGATATTTTGACCATATTTAAATTTAAAATAAGATATTTATAATCATGTAATTTTAAATAGATATAAGATATTTTGCTAATTTTTTTTTAAATTTTGTTATTTTATTTATTTAAATTATATTTAAAAATTTGAAAAAGATATTTATTTATCTTTTCTAATTTTTATTTAATTTTTATTTATAAAATAACATTTAAAATTTAAAAGTAGTTAGCAAATTTTTGAAATGATATTTAGGTTGGTTGAAACCTAATTTTTCAAAAATTGTAGGTTTAATTTTAAATTTTTTTTAAATTTCGAATTTTTTTAAATTTTTTAAAAATTTTCGAAATTTTTTATTTTTTTTTATTTAATTAATTATTTTCGAAATTAAATATTTATTTAAAATTAAATAAATCCTACATCCAACTATCCAAATTAACCCTGTTGCAAGAGTATGTGTTTTAGCTTGTTTGTAAGTTTTTTAAAACCTATTATTACTTGATTGCAAATAGCCATGGTTACTTTTTGCGTATCTAATGATCTGATGGCTCCCTTGGTCAAGATAATAATTTGTAACAGTATATTTACAATCTTCTTTCATCCGTGTATGACCTTGAACATGATAGGACCCATCCAAAGTGTGCCTGTGTGAGCCTATGTGTTTAATTTTATTATAGATGCATATAGGTTAATGTTGCTAAATAAAATGTCATAGTCATTGATAGATTTTATTTAGGCCCATTTAGTTTTGGGCTTATTCAATTAATAACAGTTGTTCTTATTAAGGTTAAATTCCTCTCTTTTGGGCCTTGTGTGAGAGTTGGGAGCCATAGAAGTGGGTACGACATACCGAACTCCAAGACCCCCTCACACAAACCACCCCAATTGTGAAGGCCCATTTGCCTGATTTGAATGACTGTACTAGGTTAATTAAACTAGTTTAACCTAATAAAATTGATTAGCAACATAATTAATTTCATTTATTTTTGAAATTAATTTAAGAAAATTATAGTTTAAAGAATTTTTTTTTATTCTAAGCTAAACTATATGTATTTTCTTGTATTTAATTAAATATAGAATTATAACCATCTAGATTCTTTCTGGAACTTAATTTAAATTTTTCATTAAATATTCTTATTTAAGTTGATATTTAGTTATCTACAACTAACCAACTTAAATCTGAATATCTTTTGAATTTCAAATTTCAAAATTAAGTTGAGGAATTTTAGGCATTGGTTATTAAGATTCTTTAGATATTTTTTAAGTTAATATCTTTTCAAATATTAACTTAAAATGGAATATTTTTCAAATTAAGTGGTTACAACTTAATTTTTGATATTTAATTAAATTTAAATTTGAAAATATTTAAGTTCTAGATTTTTCTATTACAACTTAAATTAGATATTTTTTCAAATTTTGTGGAAAAGATACTTAGTCAAATAAGATATTTTCTAGATAGTTATTTCTAGACTACTTATTATTTCTAATATTAAATAGGAAAATATTATAAATTGTGAAATTAATTATTTATATAATTAATTTTGGTACAATTTATTTTAAGAATATTTTTCCTAGTATTAAACTAGAGATTAATAATTAAGCCTTCTCTACACTTAATTATTTATTTCTTGAATTTAATACATTTAATTAATTTGAAAATTAAATATCTAAGTTGATTTTATCATCATACTTAAATATTTCTTTTTCATGACATTTAATTAAATAGAAAATTATTTTTAGTTGAAATTTAATTTTTCAACTAAATTTAAATAATTTTCAAAATATATTTTTTCTTTACTTTATTAATCAATTTTCGAAATTGCATTTCTTAAATGCTAGAATTTCGAATTTTATCTTGAAAAATAGATTAAGTTGTAAATTAATTATTTTAATTAATTCTTGGATCAACTTAAATCAATGATTTTTTCATTTATTGATTAATTTAAAATAAATTGAATTAAAGTATATTATTAGAAATTGAATTAATTAGTCAAAGGAAAATCTAGATAGGTGATATTTTTGCTTGAAGTATTTTTTTAGTGTATTTAATTAAATAGAAAATTAATATTTAAGTTGATTTTCATCATCATACTTAAATATTTGAAATTTTTCTTATATATTTAATTAAATAGGAAAATTATATTTTTTTGTTGTAAATTAATTTTGGGCCAACATTAAATTAGAATAATTTTTCCAGATTTATTTTTTATTTTAAAATGCATTTTTCGAAAATTGTATTCTTATATACTTTAATTTTTCGAAATGCAATATATATTTATAGAAAATTAAATTTGAGTTGTAAATTAATTTAAATTAATTTTGTAACAACTTAAATATTTTTTCTAAATATTTATTGGAAATTATTACTAAGATGGAAATAATTCATGTTATTTTCATATCCATCTAAGTAAAATTTATAAATATTAAATTAAAATTTATATTTAGAATTTTTCATTCTAAATTGGAAATTTTAATTAAATAAATATATATTTAAAATAAATAGAATAAATAAAGAGAATAAAAGAAAATACAATTTTTTTAAATAATGAGCTTTATTATCAAGAGACATTCGATCTCCATTGTGGGTTTTACACCGCGTTTGTTTTAGTGAGTAATCCTCCCTAATGGAGGAACGTTCATTAGCAATTTCGCACCGTTTAACCTCGCATGATAAGTAGTTTGTAAGTGTTTTGTGTGGTATGGATCACCCTAATGGTGGCGACCATACTTGACTTGCAAATTATGAAACAATGGTGGAAGCTCATAAGATAGAATTGCCTTGACTCTCGCCTAAACGGGACAACGCTGAGTTCCAATCTTGATCGAATAAAAGGTTGCTAGAATGTTTAACATTTTAGACGAGCTGACAACTCTATTCAATGAATGGTAGCTTTGACTCTCGCCTAAACGGGACACTGATATCAGTTTGTTGAAAACCTTGGAAATTATTTAGGATTGTAAGTTTTAGTATTTTCACTTGTCATTCCTACTTGCTATATGTTTATAATTTTTGAATTGTGTATGAATTTATATTGAACCATGTTATTTTCTGTTATTAAGTTGTAGTTTAATTTCGAATCTTCATTGTTGGTCTAACTTGGCTTGTTTATCTAATGAGATAAATCCCTAATGGATTTTCACCATTAGACATTCATAATAGTGTTAGATCTCGAAAGATAAATATTGTATATGCGACATCTAAATTTGTTCATCAATTGATGACACCTTAGACTAGTATTTTTACGATATGAAACAAGAAGATTGTATAAATAAGATTACTTTGACTTTCGCTAATCGAAGCATCGTTGGATTCTTATTTATAAACGAAATTATCCTAATTCCTCTTAGCTTATTCATTTTGAATTAGCTTCAAAACATATCATTGGATGAATGGTCTATAAATCATTTCATGTCATTCTATATTTTCTCTTAAGAAATTAAATGACGCTTATGATTATAATCCCGAAATTCTATTCCCAATTGATATAAATCCTCAATCTTAGAAATCTCCTACTTGTATGGGCAAATCAGACTTAGAGTTATATTAGTAGTGGTGGTCCAAGAAAGAATTACTCATTATATTTGGTTGAATTTAAGTCTTTGACTTTAATTTTAGAATCCAAACAGAAATTTTCTTATATTTCTAATTCCAGAATACAATACAGTTACACTTTCTCAAGTGTTTAATATCCATCTTCTATTATTGGATTAAAACTGTATGGAATATGAGTTAGGTATTCTGTGACCAGGATCCACTTGCAGTATTCTAAGAACTCTTTGATGTAACTAAACCTATGTCATCAATAGACACTACCACATTTTTTTATCTATGGCATTTGTATCTTGTTCAAATGGATTTGACAAGATCAATCTCTGCAAAGAGTTAATATGCCTATATCCACTGAAAATAGTTCATCTCATTCGCAGATGGATGTACATTCAAGGGTGGATATGAGTTTTTCGTTGTATTCTTAAAACGATAACTCTAGATTATACCTTATGCAAAGAAATTTGAAATGTTTGAAAAATTTCATTAATTTCTAGCAATGGTTAAACACCATTAAGGTAAGTGGTTAAAGATCTTGCGAACTGATAGGGGTGGAGAAATAGTTAGTAGATATGCAGTTCAAAGATCATTACATTGATTTTTGAATTATATCCAAACTTACCTCCCCAGAAATTTCGATTTGCATATTGATGATTAGTTACTAGTCGTTGCCTAAGTCCTTCTATGGTAATACAATTTCAGAATGATGTAATGGTTGTATACTTAATGTAAATCATTACTAGATTCATGGATGACCTAATCAAAATCTTAAGAAAGGCTAGAACTGTTAACCATGGTTTGTTAGCTTTTCTAAGTGATTAGGGGTGGACCATCCCATTGTCAATAGATAAGAAAGTGTTTGTTCAAACAAATACTACTTTTCTAAGAAAATGACTAAGTCTGAAAACAAGTAGCAAATAAAGGAGATATTTAATTCTTGATTCCAAAAGTGTTCTATCATCTTATATGACATATGATGATCCCACTGCCTCTGTTGTCTTGTCACAACCGAAGAGATCAATACCATTTAGTTTTCTTAGACATAATTCACGGTACCTTGTCGTAGTGGGAGAGTTTCTAGGAACTCACCTTCTTATGATTTGGGAGACACTAGTGATTAAAATCCATTGTGAGTTTAAACAAGTAATGGATTGTCAAGATAAGAAACTAAGAAGAAAGCCAATAGAACTATGGTTTAATCCATTCACATGGAGTAACCTAAAGTTTTCTATTACAAGGACATAAAAGGAAATTTTGTTTATAAGTCCATTCAATGGACTTAACAAAACTTCTTGTTCCTAGTATTATAGGTTTGAGTTTATCTAAACCTATGGCTTGTGGTATACCTGGTAATTACTTACTCTAATGCAAGCAACTTACTTTAGTAAGATGCTGAAGCATTTTCTTTCTAATGGCAATCTATAGAAGCTTCACAACTTCTTAGGTATAGATTTTATTTATCTAAGGAAAAGTCTTGACTATTCCAGAAAAGATAAAGCCATGAAAGAATTTCTTACATCAACAGTGAGAGGTCTTAGATATGCTTTTGTATGCCTTAGACCAGACACCTGCTGTTGAGTGGGAGTAATGAGTAGGTATCAGATTAATCCAGGAGAAGAACATTGGAAGACAATCAAGTAAATCTTAAGATAAAGAAGAGGAACTATATGTTAGTCTATAAGAGTGTGTTTAAAAACTCTTAGACTACACCATATCAGATTTCGAAATTTGCCTTAGTGCTAGAAAATCTTTCTGATAAGATGGTGGTTACTCTGGGGGTGGAATAGTGATTTTGGAGAAGTTTAAAAACCTATCTGAAGTCTCTAGGTCTACCAGAGAGAGACTGAATGTTAAAGCTGCAGGAAAGGTACTTATTCAGTCTAAGGAAAGTTCTATACATCTTTGGCACCATTCCAAATTGCCTTAAACTACTAGTGTTAATTTCCTGATTAACCAAAAGTAGTTGCCAAAGGTATAGAATCCAGTATCCCAAGAGAGTAAACATATAGAGAGGAATTTCACATTATCAATGATTTTGTGATTAAAGGAAGAGTAATGGTGGAGAAAAGGTTGTGGTTAATTCAACCTTTCAGATCCTATTACGAGGAGTTTACTACTACTACACTTGATTTGTATATCAAGGTGTTGAGATTATTTGAAACGCACTTTTTGTTTTATATTAGTGCAAGTGGGAGTTTGTTGGGTTTTATGCCCTAAATAAAACTCATTTCAATATAATCAGATTTACTTATTAATATAGATCATAAATAACATTTAATGTTGCATGGTTCACATGATTTATTTCATGATTATATGTACATAATGTATAAATTCATCTGAAACCCTTTTCACATACTTGATCCTGTTTATTGTGCCGTCAACACATTGGAAAGTAAACATGACTATGTGAATAAAGTTTCCTAGATTTATCAGACACGGGTTTTACCGATATGATAATCTACAACAGAGTTTACTTGTATTTGGAGAAATACTATGTTCTTTCCAGAACATTGGTTAAAGTAAAGCTCAGGTTGGATGCATGGAGTATGCATCGGAAGGGACCGATATTGAACTTTGACTTAGATTTATTAAACTTACCGTAATATCTATTCAAGTCAATATCGCCTAAGTTGATCCTAGATCAAATGATCTTAATCCTGATATGATTAGGCTCAATCTTGAAAGGCTATTCGTGTTCTTTGATTTGTTAGTTAAGCCTACTTTTAGGTCAGGGTGATACGTACATTTTGGGAACACGGTAGTGCAATTGAGTGGGAGCGCTAGCATAAACATGGAATCTATAGCTTCTATCTGGCGAATAGTAAGCAAAGGATGATCTCCTTTGAGCTTGACCAAACGAACATAAATGGTGGAGTACTCATTTCACATAAGCTGAAATATCATTTATACGGGGTCAAGTGTTTTAAGGAATAAATACATTGTAGGGTGTAACGGTAATTTAATCCCTTTACAGTGTAGATCATTCATATAGAGGATCATTGATCACATTAGGATTATAACAATGGATAACTAATGATGTGTCTATATGGTGGAACATATAGAGCATTCTATATACTGAGAGTGCAATTCGAAGTTCTATGCGTGGATTCAACGAAGAATTAATAAGTTAGTGAATTTTAGTGCTAAATTCTTGATCTACTTATTGGAAGCTCGGTTATATAGACCCATGGTCCCCCCACTAGTTGAGATAATATTGCTTGTAAGACTCATGTAATTGGTTTTGATTAATCAATTATAATTCACAAATTAGACTATGTCTATTTGTGAAATTTTCACTAAGTAAGGGCGAAATTGTAAAGAAAGAGTTTATAGGGGCATATTTGTTAATTATGATACTTTGTATGGTTCAATTAATAAATATGATAAATGACAATATTATTTAATAATTATTTATAGTTATTAAATAGTTAGAATTGGCATTTAAATGATTGAATTAGGAAATTGGCATTTTTGAGAAAATCAGATACAAAAGTGGTAAAATTGCAAAATTGCAAAAATCAAGGCCCAGTCCACCTAGCATAGGGCCGGCCACTTGTGTTATCTTTTTTAAATGATTTTTTCATTATTTTAATGCCATATAATTCAAATCAAGCCCTAGAGGAATGCTATAAATAGATAGTGAAGGCTTCAGGAAAATTACACTTTCTGAATCAGAAAAAACTGAGCCTCCACTCTCTTCTCTAGCCGCCACTCTCTCTCTCTTTTCTTCCTCAATATTTCGAACCTCTCTTAGTGATTAGAGTAGTGCCCACACACATCAAGTGATACCTCAATCATAGTGAGGAAGATCGTGAAGAAAGATCATCAGCAAAGGAGATTCAGCATCAAAGATTCAGAGAAAGAGATCCAGGTTCAGATATTGATAATGCTCTGCTACAGAAAGGAATCAAGGGCTAGATATCTGAACGGAAGGAGTCATATTATTCCGCTGCACCCAATGTAAGGTTTCTTAAACTTTATATGTGTTTAATTTATCGTTTTAGAAAGTTCTTATTTAGGATGTTAATAAACATACTTGTGAGTAGATCTAAGATCCTGGTAAAATAATTTCCAACAGCTTTTGTATCCAACTTCTCACTCGCAATGAGTAAGAACGGTCTCCCAAATAATGTTGATGTAGGATTGGGATCACCCTCATCTTCCATCTCAATTATGTAGGAATCACCTGGAATGACAAGTCCATAAGCCTGCACAAAAATATCTTTAACTATCCCTAAAGGATAAGCATTAGTTTGATCTGTCAATTGAATAAAAACCTAAGTTTTTCTTGATGGACCAAGATTTAAAGAAGCAAAATTAGAATAAGACATATTATTAATAATTTCTCCTAAATCTATCATGCAATGATCAAACCTGGTTTTACTAATTGTGCATGGAATTGTACTTGGCTTAGCTCCTTCTTCCAAGAGAATTCTATGCATACATGTAGCAGGACTGATTCCTTTGATGTCAGCAACGGACCATGCAATGGCAGTTTTGTGAGCTCGTAGCACCCTCATCAGCTTTTCTTCTTGCACTTGGTCGAGATTTGTAGCAATTATGACTGGTAAGGTTTCATTCTCTCCTAAGTAAGCATATTCGAGATGATTGGGCAGTGTCTTCAGTTCAAGAATAGGAGCTTGTATAATAGATGGTTGTAACTTATCAGTTATGACTGGCAATTCCACATAGGCCACCTTCTTGTAAAGCTTATTGAAGTTGTTATTAAGTGCGGTTATGACATCCAACATCTCTTTAGAAAAGTTCACGTTTGAATTCAACTCCAAGTTCTCTCCTATAGTAACTTCCAGATCATCTTCACTATGTAGATCTAGCACCCTTTGGGAGAGGTCATCCAACACACCAAGAGAATAAACAGCATGTACATCACTTGGATACCTCATGGCTTCAAAGATGTTGAATCGAATTGTCTCTCCATCAAACTCCATTGTCAAGGTTCCCTCATGGACATCAATCTTGGTTCTTGCTGTTTTCATGAATGGTCTTCCTAACAAAATTGGAGTGGAGCAAGGGATAGAATCATCTTCCATATCAAGAACATAGAAATCTACTGGAAATACCAATTCATTGACTTGAACTAGCACATCTTCAATGACACCTCTGGGGTAGGCATTCGACCTATCAGCAAGTTGAATGATTATCCCAGTTTCTTCAAGTGGACCCAGATTCAAGGAGTTATAGATAGAGAATGGCATGACATTAATGGAGGCCCCCAAATCCAACATACACCGCTCAATCCTAGTGTTTCCAATAGTGCAAGGAATAGTGAAAGTTCCAGGATCCTTACACTTTGGAGGAAGCTTCTTTTGGAGGACTGCTGACACATTCTCCCCCACACTTACTTTTTCATTACCCCTTAACTTGCGCTTATTGGTGCAAAGCTCCTTCAGAAACTTGGCATATCGTGGTACTTATTTTATGGCATCAAGAAGAGGAATGCTCACTTCTACCTTGCGAAATGTTTCAAGAATTTCCTTGGCAGCTTCTTCCTTCTTAGTATTCTTTAATCTGCTTGGGAATGGTGGCGGTATGACAATGGTAGGCTTTGGTGGAGCTGGATTTTTTGGCTTAGGTGCCTCTTTTTCATCTTCTGGACTATCATCTTGTGGTTTTGATGGCACTAGTTTTGGTTTTGGGATGATAGGTGGGTCGTAGTGTTTTCCACTTCTCAAGGTCACTGCACTAGCATTCTCCTTAGGATTTTTCTCAGGTTGGGATGGTATTTGATTGAACAATTTAGATTGCATTCGATTACAAGATTTTGAGAGTTGACCCACTTGATTCTCTAAACTTTTTAACGCTGCTTGAGTTTGTTGTTTGAATTGTTGAGAATCAACCAACATGGCATTAATAAGATCTTCAGTGGTAGGCTTGGGAGGTGCTGGTGGAGCAACTTGTGGTGCTTGATTCTGTCTGGCAGGTGTCCACTGTTGATAATTAAAAGCAGGTTTTGCAGGTTGTTGGACATTTTGTTGATTGCCATAGCGAAAATTTGGATGATCACGCCATCCCTCATTATATGTGTTCGAATATGGATTATACTGCTGCCTTGGTTGACCTGGGAAACCTCCAATAGCATTAACATCTTTTGTTGGCCCTTCATAGAGAGTAGGACAAGTATCAGTAGTATGCCCCACAACTTGACATATTCCACATGGCTTTATCTGTTGGCTTAAAACAAGTTGTTGGACCACGGAGGTCAATTGAGCTATTTGTTGACTAAGCTGGTTCTCAATGGGTTTGCTCACTTCATTAACCTGTCGTGATGTTGAGGGAGAGTCTCGGCGAGTGCCAAACTGCTGTGAATTGGCAGCCATGTTTGAGATAAGATTTCTGGCTTCTGTTGGGGTTTTGTCTACCAATGCTCCTCCACTTGCTGCATCTATCATACTTCTCTCAAAAGGTAAGAGACCTTCATAAAAGTAATGAATTAGGAGTTGTTCACTGATTTGGTGGTGAGGGCAACTAGCACACAACCTTTTAAATCTTTCCCAATATTCATAAAGTGACTCTTTAGTAATTTACTGAATTCCACAGATTTCTTTTCGGATGCTTCCAACTTTAGAGGCTGGGAAGTATCACTCCAAGAAAATAGTCTTCATGTCATTCCATGTTTCAATAGTTCCCGGTGGTAGATAGTACAACCACTCCTTCGCAGCATCTTTTAAAGAGAAAGGGAAGGCCCGCAACTTGATTTGTTCTTCAGTAACTGATGTAGGTTTCATACTAGAGCAGACAATATAAAACTCCTTCAGGTGCTTGTTGGGGTCTTCTCCAGGTAATCCATGAAAAGCTGGTAGTAAATGGATGAGGCCGGATTTCAGTTCAAAATTGACATCCAAAGGTGCATAATAGATGCACAATGGTTGCTGGTCCAGATTTGGCGCGGCCAACTCCTTCAATGTCCTGTTTTGAGCCATGGTCTTGTGAGAAGTAACAGAGTCGCTCGAATCCGACTCCGGGATCGGCCTGATAGTGGGTTTTCAAGCGGTGACCCAAGAGGTTGAAATAGTGGGTTGTCGGTTATAGTCTTTGAAGATCGAGAAGCAGACAATGACTCAAGATATTGTTTAACCCTTGAAAGTCTCTCTTGAGTATCGTCAGCACTAGACATGTACACCTGAGATTATAAAAGTAAAAAAGGTTAGTGACAAAAATTAAATATGAATAATAAAACAATCTTTTTTTCTAATTTTTTTTTAAATAATTTTTTTAAAAAAATAAAAAAAACTAAAAACTAAATATGAATAATAAAATAAAATAATAGTCCCCGGCAACGGCGCCAAAAATTTGATGTGTGTCGTAAGCCACAACAAATTTACTATTTTTTTAATTCCAATACTTCCAATTATTTTAGTATAATCGTAAGTAAGGGTCGATCCCACGAGGACTATGTTTATTCAATTATTCACAAATTAGTAAGAATTAGGAAAAAGGGAGTTTTGAAGATTAGAATAAAAATTAAAGAGAAGAACAAATTTAAAGTAAAGAATACGATATGAGAAACTAGTTAAAGGCTATTCGCCACCCTCAACAATCATTCCTAATTCCTATTAAAAAATGTAATTTTCAGTTTCCAATCAAACTATTAATCCCGCAGATAACGCTGAAGCAGTCAATTATCTCAATCTCCCTATTGTATGTAATCAAGGCGAAGCGCTCAATAATTAACTCTTTTACCTAAAGCAGTAAATCCATGAGGCATGCAATTTATTTAACTTAGATAAAGCATTGAGATTTATGGAGATAGACTAATCTAGGCAACAAATCAATGAAGCATATAATTCATTTAACCTAGGTTCTATTCTTCATCACAAATTGTAATTTGTCACAAACACTTAGAATTCTAGACTATTAGGTGAATAGTAATCCTAAGATGACGGTAGATTAAAGTAAAACCTAATTTAGCGGCCGTCTAAACAAGATTAAAACAATAATCATATTATTGAACATAGAAGAATAGAAGCAATTTGATATAATGGAAACTAAATATTAACATTCAATAATAAAATTAAGAATTCATGTTTTGGGTTTTGAAATAACCCTTAACTAAAAGAAAACTACTCAGAACTAGACATTAATAAAAATAGTAATATTTAATTTGTAGTTTTTGGATTCCCCTCCATTTGTAGTCTAAGAGGTCTTATTTATAGTAATGGGAAAGTTAGTTGAATCCTATTAGAATTAGGATTCTATTTATAGTGGATAGATAAATCCTCTTAGAATTAGGATTCTATTTATAATAGTATTAGAAAATATCTCGGATAAAGATAACTCATCTTTTAAACAAAAATAAAAAATCGCAACTCTTCTTGAAAATTTATCTTTATTTTCGCTATCATTTTTTAGAAATTTCCTGCTGCGACGACTGATAGTATTTTGGCTATAATTCTCTCAATATTGCTCGGAATTGGAAGATTCAAGATGTTCTAGAAAGCTAAGAAAGAGATCTAAAACTTTCATGTTGAGCTCCAAGTCTAATTCTGCCTTTAAGTTCGTCCGAATTTGCAATTAAGTTCGACCTTGTACAATCGAGCTCGCCGACTTCCACCAAAATATGTTAAAATTCCTCCAAAAGACTCTAAATGGATGAATAGTATTTAAAATAACCTAACAAATTAAAATCACACTAATCAATAATTTAAAGAATCAATTTAAGAATATTAATAAATAAATTAATCATATTTATAAGATAAATATGGACTCATCAGCCACATACTCAGCTTTTGTAGTTGATAGTGCCACAACAGGTTGAAGCTGAACTTTCCAGCTAACACAATTTCCTCCAATTAGAAAGAAATAGGCAGATGTAGATCTCCTATTATCCCTGTCCCCAGCATAATCTGAATCACTGTAGCCTTCTATTACAGTATTAGCATTCTGTCTATTGTAGACTAATCCAACCTTAGTTGTCCCAAGAAGATACCTGACCACCCATTTCATGGCCAACCAGTGAACTTTTCCTGGATTTGCCATGTATTTGCTAAGTACACTCATAGCATAGCCTAGGTCAGGTCTAATGCTTACCATTAAGTACATTATTGACCCTACAGCATTAGAATAGGATACATCCTTCATAGCTTCTATCTCCTTTTCTGTCTTAGGACTCTGTTCTTTAGAAAGTGTGTACTGACTAGTAATTGGTTGCTTAACAACCTTTGCATTCCTCATAGAAAACTTATCTATGATCTTCTCAATGTAGTCATCCTGTCTAAGTATTAGTTTGCCTTTATCCCTGTCTCTTAGAATAGAAATCCCAAGGATCTTGGTAGCATTTCCAAGATCTTTCATTTCAAATTCTGTCTTGAGCAGATTCTTAACCATATCAATCCTAGACCTTTCTTGGCTTATAATAAGCATGTCATCTACATAAAGCAGTAAGTAGATAACATCTTTTATAGAACTTCCCTTGTAGTACAAACAGGTGTCATGATAGCTCCTGTTAAATCCATGCTTTAGCATAAAAGCATCAAACTTCCTATTCCATTGTCTGGGAGCTTGTTTGAGTCCATATAAGGACTTAACCAGCTTGCAGACCATGTCCTTCTTTTCTTTAACTTCAAAACCTTTAAGATGTTCCATGTAGATCTCTTCTTCTAGGTCTCCATGTAAGAAAGCTGTAGTGACATCCATTTGATCAATTTCCATGTCAAATTGATTTGCTATAGATAGCATGATTCTTATAGTCTTGTACTTGGCTACTGGTGAGAATATCTCATTATAGTCAATCCCTTCTTTCTGTGTGAATCCTTTGGCTACTAACCTAGCCTTAAACCTTATAGGTTCTCCCACAAATCTGCCCTCTTTGTGCTTGTAAACCCACTTGCATGCTATTATCCTTTTCCCTTTAGGCCTTAGAACCATTATCCAGGTTTTGTTTTTCTTTAGAGAAACCATTTCCTCATCCATAGCTTTAAACCATTTCTTAGCATTAGGCCTTGTCATCTTCTTCATAAGTTTGAGGTTCTGAACTTAGTGATTTCATGGCTGACATGAAGGCATAGGCTATGTCTTCATTCCAAATATTGAAAATATACTTAGGATTAGGTTTTGGTGTCCTTTTCTCTCTTTCTCTGGTCAGTTGGTAGTCATCTAGAGCTGCAGTGGGTTGAATAATGTAACGCCCTTACTTATGTAAAATAAGATGCCATAAATAAACTGACGTTAAGATACTAATGTTGCCTTTTAAAAAAAACTAACAATTTTCAAAACATGGGTACCCAGTTGAAAATAAAGTATTACCACTTAGGGAAAAGTAATAGAAAATTTAAACGACAACATCCTCGATAAGTTTAATAAATTAAAAAAAAACTTTCAGCGGAAGATGGCCAAGACCACACGCAGTTACATGATCACACGAGATACACCCCATGCTGCCCAGACTCAACTTGTCACCGAAAGCTTACAGGCTTACTTATCTGCACATAGGGGGTAAATAAGGGGTGAGCTACAAAGCCCAGTAAGGAAAAACAAAATACTATGTACCAGCATTCACACATCATAGCACAAACATATACATCAAACATACAACAAACTAATTATAAGTATAAATAGAGGCAGCCACACAAATACTGAAATACCACACACTCACACTCCAGCTTCCATACAAATCTGGAGTGTCTTACGTTCTTAACCAGAACGCAGTACCAATAACCAGTGCACCCTTACGTACACTGCCTCACTTACCACATCACCATACATGTGTGGTTTCCAACCACTTCCAAGTACCTGGAACATGATTAAACAGCCATATACAATCCATCGACAAAACACTAATATTTCACTGAAACTATCACATTCCACAGTTTCAATACAATTTATTCAAGCAGTCATACTAGGTACTCAAACCATATAAAAAGCAAGTGTAAAGTATAATTATTTTTCCTTACCTCAACTCCGCTGTAATTAACTCCTACGATACCTTCTAGGCCCTATAACATTTAACGAAACCCTTAGTCCACCGATAAACTCAATATATTTATTACTCTTACTGTACAGCAACTTTAGCCTAGAATTTGACTTATAAAACATTTGAATTAGAAGTCCTACTGTTCACAAAGTTTTTAGTTAATTGAAAGACCTTTCTAAAGGTATAAAGATCATCAAAATCGGAGCTATAACCTAGGAGTTATGCATGTTTTCTCAAAACAGTTTCTTTAAAATTCTGGATCACGCCGATTTCTGAATACAGCCTAAAAATAAATGTTTATAAAATAGTTACACCCCGATCTAGACAATACTTTCTTCATAAAAAATGTAGCTATTTTTCTAATATTTAAAACGAGATAAAGATCTTTTAAAATGGATCAAAAGTGAGAGAGATATTGAATTTTTACTGAAGATACTTTTTCTGAAACAAAACTTAAAACGAAATATCATAACCGAGTAAAGCTACTAACTTTTGACTGGTAAGAACTCCAAATTAGGGAAAGGTTTCTTCAAAGAAAATATGGATTATTAAATTATCTTTCTAACAGTACAAGAATCGCTTGAAAATAATAGATATCGAGAGAGATATCACACTTTTACTAAGGCAATATCGAAAAGAAATTTAAAAAAAAACTGTAATTCGAATGTCAGTGTAAAACATGAATTTTTTGACATCGAAATAATCAGAATTAGGAAATAGTTTCTTTATGAAAAATGTAGAACATTAAATTATCTTTAAAACGGTACCTAGATCACTGAAAACGGACATACGAGGAGAGAGATATGGCAGTTTTATGAAAACCTATTTCTCTGGAAACGAAAATAAAACATACTTACGAAAAACCTACATCCAACCCTAACATTAATTAAGAGACAGTAAAAGTTTTTACCTTAGAAATCGAATACTGTGATAGAGGCTTCAATTTATGCTATGCTGTAATTTGGTGTGATAGAGGCTATGAGAGATTTAAGAATTATCTAAGTGGAGAGAAAGAAGTAGAGACTGAAATTTGTGTTCATCGCTTCATTGAATGGTAAAACCATATCGTATATATTCAACTGATTAGATAAAATCTAGGAATTAAAAATTTAAACACAGCTATACCTTTTATTTTTTTTTTAAGGAATAAAATATTAATTAATTACTAATATAAAATTCCTCATAATTTAAATTTAAATTCAACTAAGTCAAATATCCTAAACTAACTTCCCCATTCTTCTCTCACTCTCACGTGTCCCTCTCTCCATTCATCTATTACTATAGCCTTTATAAATATATATATATTTTATTATCAAGCTTATACAAAATATATATATATTCCTATTATAAATACCACTAGTCTTATTTATTTAATAAACCTATACGTATAAAATAGTATACTAATTTTTATCTATATTCCTATTACATGTATAACAAATCTTATCACTTAATCATACAACTATTTACTAATAACTTATTCTCTAATATAATTAATATAAATTAATACTTAATCTAATTAACTATATAATTGTACTTAGCAAATACTAATAATATTCATATTTTATTTAATGCAACAATAACATATCAAAACACACAATAATATACCAAAAATAATATACTTGTACTGGATATTACATTCTACCCTCCTTAAAGGAAATTTCGTCCTCGAAATTAGACTTACCAAAAAGTTCGGGGTACTGTTCTTTCATGTCTCCCTCCATTTCCCACGTTGTCTCCCTTTCTGAACGGTTGCTCCACAGAACTTTTACTAGAGGAATACTTTTGGACCTTAACTCCTTCGTTCCTCTCTCTATAATGCGAACTGGTCGCACTTCATAACTCAAGTCCTGCTTTAGCTCCATTCTTTCATAGTTCAAGACGTGTGATGGATATGACACGTATTTTCGTAGCATAGAAATATGGAACACATTATGCGTCTCAGCTAATACTGGTGGCGTGCCGCCGATAAGCTACCTGTCCCACTCTGTCCAATATCTCAAAAGGACCTATAAATCTTGGACTTAGCTTTCCTCGCTTTCCAAAACGCATAACCCCTTTCATAGGTGACACTCGAAGGAACACTTTATCACCCACTGCAAATTCCACATTCCGTCTCTTTGCGTCGGCATAACTTTTCTGGCGGCTTTGTGCAGTTACCATTCTATTTCGAATCTTTTCTACCGCTTCAGTGGCCTCTCTTACTAGGTCTGGGCCTAAGTATCGCTTTTCGCCAACCTCATCCCAGTGTAGTGGTGATCGACACTTCCTCCCATACAACATTTCATAGGGTGCCATCCCTATTGTAGATTGATAGCTATTGTTGTACGAGAACTCCATTAGTGGCAAATAGTTACTCCAGTTACCTGGGAAATCCAACGCACAAGCTCGTAGCATGTCTTCTAGTATTTGAATAGTTCGTTCCGATTGTCCATCAGTTGGAGGATGGAATGCTGTACTCAACTTCAGTTTTGTGCCCAAAGCACTTTGCACACTTTCCCAAAACTTAGAGGTAAAAACTGAACCTCTATCAGATACAATGGTCTTTGGGACTCCGTGTAGCCTTACAATTTCTTTTACATACAGTTCAGCATATTGCTCTGCATTGTAATTAGTGCGCACAGGCAGAAAATGTGCTGATTTAGTAAGTCTGTCAATAATCACCTGCATTTAATCTTGTTGTTTGCTAGTCTTCGGTAACCCTGTCACAAAATCCATAGCAATATCTTCCCATTTCCACTCGGGAATATCAAGAGATTGCAACAGCCCTCGCAGTCTCCGTGTTCGGCCTTAACTTGCTGGCAGGTAAGATATTTTGCTACAAATTCTGCTATATCATTTTTCATACCCGGCCACCAATACCTACCTTTCAGATCATTGTACATTTTGGTTGATCCTAGGTGTAAAGAATAGGGTGTAGTGTGCACCTCTTGTAAGATTTTTGATTGCAACTCCGCTTTCTTAGGTACACACACCCTTGCCTTGTATAGTAGAATACCTTCTTCATTAACTGAGAAGTCCCCGGCTTTCCCATTTTGTAGTTTGACCCGCTTCTTGATTAAAAACTCATCTTGGGCTTGTTCTTCTTTGATATTCTCTAATAAATTTGATTCAATTGTGAGGTTAGCTAGCTTTCCTGTTACTAACTCTATTCCAGATCTCTCGATTTCCTGTTGCAACGGCACTTTTAATGCCCTTAACATTGATAAGCTTGCATAGTGGCGTCTGCTAAGTGCATCCGCCACTACATTAGCCTTTCCAGGATGGTATAGTATCTCACAATCGTAATCTTTTACCAGTTCCAACCACCGCCTCTGTCTCATGTTGAGCTCTTTCTGCGTAAAGAAGTATTTTAGGCTTTTGTGATCTGTGTATATTTCACACTTCTCTCCATAGAGGTAGTGCCTCCAGATTTTCAATGCAAAGACCACTGCTGCCAACTCTAAGTCATGAGTTGGGTACCTTGTCTCATACTCCTTTAGCTGCCTAGAGGCATAGGCTACCACCTTCTCATTCTGCATCAACACACAACCGAGCCCTTGCTTTGATGCATCGCAATATACTACAAATTTGTCTTTGTTAGTTGGAACACACAGGACGGGTGCTGTTATGAGTTTATCTTTCAATGTCTGAAAGCTTTCCTCACATTTATCTGTCCATGCAAATTTTTGTTGCTTTCGAGTCTGATTCGTCAATGGTGTGGCTATTTTTGAGAACCCTTCAACGAATCTCCTATAATATCCAAATTAGTCCGAGGAAACTCCGAACCTCACTTGCGGTTTTTGGTTTTGGCCAGCTCTTCACTGCTTCAATTTTCGCAGGGTCCACCTCTACCCCATCTTTGGACACTATATGGCCTAGAAACGCCACTTTCTCCAACCAGAACTCACACTTTTTGAATTTGGCATACAATTGGTGCTCTTTGAGTCTGCTTAGAGTTAGCCTTAAGTGCTCCTCGTGCTCTTCCATTGTCCTTGAATAAATGAGTATGTCATCAATGAATACCACAACAAACTTGTCAAGATATTCCTTGAATACTCTATTCATTAAATCCATGAAGGCTGCTGGGGCATTGGTTAACCCAAATGACATCACTAGAAATTCATAATGCACATACCGTGTTCGAAATGCCGTCTTTGCTATATCTTCCTCTCGGACTTTCAATTGGTGGTACCCAGATCTCAAGTCGATCTTTGAGAAGACGATCGCCCCTTGTAACTGATCAAACAAATCATCGATGCGAGGCAAGGGATACTTGTTCTTTATAGTCACTTTGTTCAGCTCTCGATAGTCTATACACATCCGCATACTACCGTCCTTCTTCTTGACGAATAACACTGGCGCACCCCAAGGTGAGTAACTTGGTCTAATGAACCCCTTGTCTAAAAGATCTTGTAGTTGAGCCTTCAATTCCTTCAATTCATTGGGAGCCATGCGGTATGGAGCCCTCGAGATTGGTGCTGTGCCTGGCACTAACTCAATCACAAATTCTATCTCTCTATCTGGGGGTAGCCCTGGTAGGTCTTCCGGAAAAATTTCTTGGAATTCACATACTATGTGGACATTCTCTGGCTTGAGGGTGGTTTCTCTTGACTTGTCTACTATGCTGGCCAAGTATGCTTGACATCCTGCACGTATCATCTTTTGTGCCTTCAGGGCTGTAACTAGTGGTAAGCTTGACTTGACTTTGATTCCTTCAAATATGAATGCCTCTCCAGATTCAGGGGTGAAAGTCACTGTCCTCTTTCGGCAGTCTATTGTTGCTCCATGTCGTGATAGCCAATCCATACCCAAGATAAGATCGTAATCCTACATCTCCAGCTCTATCAGATCTCCACTAAGTTCCTTGTCTGCAATCCTTATTGGCGCATCCCGCACTCCTCTAGATGATATCATAACCTCGCCCGAGGGCAACTCCGTCGTGAACTTATAACTAAAGTTTACATACGGTAGTTCTAACTTATCTATCATCTTTAAAGCAATAAATGAGTGCGTAGCTCCAGAATCAAATAAAACAGTACATAGTTTTCTAGAGATAGAAATCTGACCTGCAACCACAGTGTTACTAGTCTCAGCCTCCCCTCTGGTTAGTGCAAATACTCGAGCTGGGACAAGTTTGTCATCCTTGAGTTGATCACCCTTTTGTGGACAGTCTTTCTTATAGTGGCCTGTTTGCCCACACTTGTAACAAGTCTTGCCTTTCAGTCGACATTCTCCCGGATGCTTACGACCACATGTTGGGCATAGGGGGTACTCCACATATGGCTTCTTCCCTTTGTAGTCATTGGACCCTATCTTGTTTCTCTTGTCGGCTTCGTTGTGTTGGTTACTTGCGCTTCCTTTTGTTATCACCACCTCCATTACCGGCCTTTCGGCCTCCCACCTTGCCGTATTGTCTTTCTCGTATACGACTTTCACACAACTCGGCTTCTAGGGCTTTTTCCAAGCACTCGGCATACGTGGTTGCCCTTCCTCCTGACATCGCTATGTCCTGACTTATTCGGGAGTCGAGCCCTTCAGTAAAACGATGAATCCTCAGAAACTCAGTAGGAACCAGATCTGTGGCAAACTTTGCTAATCTGTCAAATTGGCGAGCATACTCTGTAACTGTAGACTTACCCTGCCACAGGTTCGTGAACTCATTAACTCTAGCTGAGCGTATTGCTTCACTGTAGTATTTTTTGTTAAAAACTTGTACAAAGTCAGACCAGGTCATTGCGGCCACATCCCGTGTTTGTTTAATAACATCCCACCAGATGCGGGCATCCTTTTTCAATAAACTAGCAGCACAAGCTACACTATCTCCGTTACCGAGCCGCATGTACTCAACAATACCTTCCACTGTTCTTAACCATTCCTCAGCTTCCATTGGATCTGAGCCCCCTTCAAAATTTGGTGGGTGTTGCTTGCGAAACCTTTCATATATTGGTTCCCATCGACCCTCCGGCACAGGCATGTACTGCACCGGCAAAAATCGATGTTGTCCTTGATTAGGTTGTTCTTGACGGTTGTGAGCCTCTTCATCTCGCTTCCTAATTTCTTCCCTGAGACGAGCAACTTCTTGCGCCAAATCTTCTTGTTGTGGTGGCACCACTACAGGGGCGTTTTGGTGTTCTTGACCAACTACCCCAGCAGGGACTTCGTGGTTGCCCCCACCTTGACCTGGTTGTTGTCCATTTACAGGGGCATTTTGATTCTCCTGGATCACCCCCTCGGCAGGGACATGCTGGTTTCCCCTGCCTCGACCGCGACCTCGACCGCGAGCACTTCCTCGCCCTCGACCTCTAGCTCGGTCTCTTACAGCCGCTCTTTCATTCAACCGGGTTGATCTTCTGGGTTCACCGTTTTCCATCAAATCCCTTAACTTGTTCTTCAAAAGAAAGGAGATGGTAGCGGTGAGAAAAATAACGAAAAATGTATCTCACTCAAAAATGAAATATCTATACACTAAATTATATAAACTTAAAAAAAACGTAAATCATCAAGCAACAATTCACCATGTAAAATAAATAAATAAATAAATAATCTTCACTCATAAAAAAAAATTACACTAATAAGAAAATTGTTTGAGTTATACTAAAATTCTAACTCCGAAGAATCAGTTAATTGTTTCGATTAACCATACCCTAAACTTCTAGCTAACTAAAGGAAAATTAAAAGATAAAGACTAAACCAAATTTAACATATAAGACATAACATATATAAAGCATACATACTTGATGACAAGTTGATCCTTTGCAGCGATGGTGTGTATGTCGCGTGAATTCAAGATCAATGTAACTGTGGCTCTGGTACCATTTGTAACGCCCTTACTTATGTAAAATAAGATGCCATAAATAAACTGGCGTTAAGATACTAATGTTGCCTTTTAAAAAAAACTAACAATTTTCAAAACATGGGTACCCAGTTGAAAATAAAGTATTACCACTTAGGGAAAAGTAATAGAAAATTTAAACGACAACATCCTCGATAAGTTTAATAAATTAAAAAAAAAACTTTCAGCGGAAGATGGCCAAGACCACACGCAGTTACATGATCACACGAGATACACCCCATGCTGCCCAGACTCAACTTGTCACCGAAAGCTTACAGGCTTACTTATCTGCACATAGGGGGTAAATAAGGGGTGAGCTACAAAGCCCAGTAAGGAAAAACAAAATACTATGTACCAGCATTCACACATCATAGCACAAACATATACATCAAACATACAACAAACTAATTATAAGTATAAATAGAGGCAGCCACACAAATACTGAAATACCACACACTCACACTCCAGCTTCCATACAAATCTGGAGTGTCTTACGTTCTTAACCAGAACACACTACCAATAACCAGTGCACCCTTACGTACACTGCCTCACTTACCACATCACCATACATGTGTGGTTTCCAACCACTTCCAAGTACCTGGAACATGATTAAACAGCCATATACAATCCATCGACAAAACACTAATATTTCACTGAAACTATCACATTCCACAGTTTCAATACAATTTATTCAAGCAGTCATACTAGGTACTCAAACCATATAAAAAGCAAGTATAAAGTATAATTATTTTTCATTACCTCAACTCCGCTGTAATTAACTCCTACGATACCTTCTAGGCCCTATAACATTTAACGAAACCCTTAGTCCACCGATAAACTCAATATATTTATTACTCTTACTGTACAGCAACTTTAGCCTAGAATTTTACTTATAAAATGTTTGAATTAGAAGTCCTACTGTTCACAAAGTTTTTAGTTAATTGAAAGACCTTTCTAACGGTATAAAGATCATCAAAATCAGAGCTATAACCTAGGAGTTATGCATGTTTTCTCAAAACAGTTTCTTTAAAATTCTGGATCACGCCGATTTCTGAATACAGCCCAAAAATAAATGTTTATAAAATAGTTACACCCCGATCTAAACAATACTTTCTTCATAAAAAATGTAGCTATTTTTCTAAGCTTTAAAACGAGATAAAGATCTTTTAAAATGGATCAAAAGTGAGAGAGATATTGAATTTTTACTGAAGATACTTTTTCTGAAACAAAACTTAAAACGAAATATCATAACCGAGTAAAGATACTAACTTTTGACTGGTAAGAACAACGAATTAGGGAAAGGTTTCTTCAAAGAAAATATGGATTATTAAATTATCTTTCTAACAGTACAAGAATCGCTTGAAAATAATAGATATCGAGAGAGATATCACACTTTTACTAAGGCAATATCGAAAAGAAATTTAAAAAAAAACTGTAATTCGAAAGTCAGTGTAAAACATGAATTTTTTTGACATCGAAATAATCAGAATTAGGAAATAGTTTCTTCATAAAAAATGTAGAACATTAAATTATCTTTAAAACGGTACCTAGATCACTGAAAACGGACATACGGGGAGAGAAATATGGTAGTTTTATGAAAACCTATTTCTCTGGAAACGAAAATAAAACACACTTACGAAAAACCTACATCCAACCCTAACATTAATTAAGAGACAGTAAAAGTTTTTACCTTAGAAATCGAATACTGTGATAGAGGCTTCAATTTATGCTATGCTGTAATTTGGTGTGATAGAGGCTATGAGAGATTTAAGAATTATCTAAGTGGAGAGAAAGAAGTAGAGACTGAAATTTGTGTTCATCGCTTCATTGAATGGTAAAACCATATCGTATATATTCAACTGATTAGATAAAATCTAGGAATTTAAAATTTAAACTCAGCTATACCTTTTATTTTTTTTTTTTAAGGAATAAAATATTAATTAATTACTAATATAAAATTCCTCATAATTTAAATTTAAATTCAACTAAGTCAAATATCCTAAACTAACTTCCCCATTCTCCTCTCACTCTCACGTGTCCCTCTCTCCATTCATCTATTACTATAGCCTTTATAAATATATATATATATATTTTATTATCAAGCTTATACAAAATATATATATATTCCTATTATAAATACCTTTAGTCTTATTTATTTAATAAACCTATACGTATAAAATAGTATACTAATTTTTATCTATATTCCTATTACATGTATAACAAATCTTATCACTTAATCATACAACTATTTACTAATAACTTATTCTCTAATATAATTAATATAAATTAATACTTAATCTAATTAACTATATAATTGTACTTAGCAAATACTAATAATATTCATATTTTATTTAATGCAACAATAACATATCAAAACACACAATAATATACCAAAAATAATATACTTGTACTGGATATTACAAATAACCTCCTTTTCATCTCTCTGTTGCTCTTCATTCTGTGTCTCTTCTCTGTTAGAGCTTTCTGTATGTTCCACCTGATCCTGATCAGGTTCATTTCTAGCTGGTTCCATCTGATTTATATCAGGTTCTTCTTGATCATCTAGCCTCCATGGAGTAGGGTCAAACTGTATTGTACCTGCATGGTTAGTTTCTACTGTACCTGCAGGGTTAGTCTTAAGTAAACAAGGACATTCATTTTCTTTAAAAATAACATCCCTGCTAATAATAGTTTTAAATCCACCCTTTTCTCTTAGCCAGATTCTATAGCCCTTAACTCCTTCAGGATATCCTAGAAACACTCCTTTAATAGCTCTAGGTTCAAGCTTACCAACACTTTGGTGCACAAAAGCACTACAACCAAATACCCTTAAATTTGAGAGATCAGGTGGTTTACCAGACCACCTTTCCTCAGGTGTTTTGAATTCAATAACACTTGAGGGACATTTGTTTATTAGATAAGCAGATGTCATGACTGCCTCTCCCCAGAAACCATGGGACAAACCAGATTGTATTAACATACATCTGGCTTTGTTCAGAATGGTTCCGTTCATCCTTTCTGCAACACCATTTTGTTGTGGTGTTAGCCTGACTGTTCTATGCCTTTGAATACCTGTTTCTCTGCAAAACATATCAAATTCATTGTTGCAAAATTCCAGACCATTGTCTGTCCTTAGGTTTTTAACCCTTCTGTTAGTAAGATTTTCAACAAGTATTTTCCAGTGTTTAAACCTTTGAAAAGCATCATTTTTATTTTTAAGTAGAAAAATCCATACTTTTCTAGAAAAATCATCAACTATAGACATAAAGTAGGTATTACCTCCATGAGTTGGTGTCTTTTCAGGGCCCCATAAATCTGAGTGTATATAATCCAATATACCTTTAGATTTATGTGTCTCTATTTTGAACTTCAGCCTGTGATGTTTTCCAAGTATGCAATCCTCACAAAATTCCACCTTGCTGATTTTATCTTTGCCTAGCAATTGTTGTTCATTGACAATTTGCAACCCTTTTTCTGCTAAGTGTCCAAGTCTGTTGTGCCATAGAATTGCTTTAGCATCTTCTGGACTTTGCAAAATGTTGTTCTGTCCAACTGTATTGTTGCTTCTAGCTATAGGTTCCCCTATCATGTAGTATAGGCCTTCCTTCTTGACTCCTTTAATAATGGTCATAGATCCTTTGCAAATTTTCATTTGTCCATCTTTGATTTTGCTTCCTATTTTCAAATCATCTAGCACACTTAGTGAAATAAGATTTCTAGACAAGTCAGGTACATATTTTACCCCAGTTAGTGACCTAGTGACCCCATCATGCATTTTAAATGCCACTGTTCCTGCCCCTTTAATTTCACAGCTTTGGTCATTCCCTAGGATCACTTTTCCTTTAGTAGAGTCCCTGAAAATAGTCAAAATAGATCTATTATTAGTCATATGAAATGTACAACCTGAGTCATGTATCCAATCATCTTTAAAAGATGATCCTGCAACATAGACCTCCCCATTTTCATAACAGTCACTGAAATTTGCATTTTGGTGATCTGTTTTACTCTTAGGGTTTCTGGAATCTGAGTTGTAGTTAGTTCTTTGCCCATTGAACTTGTTCTTTCTGTTTTTGTTCAAGAAATAGCAGTCTTTCTTGAAGTGTCCAAGTTTCCCACAGTTATAGCATCCTTCTGTGTCTTGTGGCCCTTTAGAATTAGATCTCCCTTTGTTTTGTCCTCTGTTTGGACCCCTGCTATGGCTTTGACTCCTTCCCTTTCCATGCCAAGGCTTCTTCTGAGTAGATCTACCTCTACTCAGATTTAGTTCACCATTAGAGCCACCATTTCTTTCTGACTTCATCTCTAAGTCCTTAGATTTTAAGGCAGAGATAACCTCATCAAGAGTGAAAGAGGTTCTTCCATACTTAATAGCTGTTCTCACTTCTCTGTAAGTTTCTGGTAGTGAATTAAGTATGATCATGGCTTGGTTCTCATAACTGAGAGCCTCATTCTCCCCTGACAGGCACTACATGCCTGTCAGGACTTTGGTTTTACAATATTTTGGTTAGAATAACTAGCAATTTTGCCTGCTGAACTTTCGACACTACCAGATCTTGCCCCCTAAAATATATGGCTTGTTAAAAATACCATCTAAAATATAACAGTTACATAATTATGCAATTTCTATTAGGTTTCGTTTCTTTTACCGTTAAAAATTAGTATTTTTACCCCCTCAACTTTGACCGATACAAAATTTCACCCCTTTTATTAGAAAAAATAAAAATTTGATAACAATTTTAAATTAATTAACAAATATTAAGTTTACTTAAGAAACCTAAAGTATTCTTAAGAAAAATATTTTTCAAATTTTATTTTATTTATAAACACGTATCTTAAAAAAATAACACTAAAATTATTAAAAATCCAATATATAGTTTAAACAAACTAATATTTTTTGAAGAAAAATCAAAATTATTTATATTTATAAACTAATATCTTAAAAAAAATAATAATTCAAAATTGAATAAAAAAATAAAGTTATTTTGGAAAAAATAAGTTAGAAATTAAACTAAAGAAATATTATGTTTACTTAAACAAATCTATATTTTTGGAGAGAGAGAAAAATAAACTCAAACTTGTTCCCCTAAAATTTATTTTTTACAAAAATTAAATTTTTAATATATATTTTTTGTATCTAAATGGAATTTTAATAAAATAAATAAATAATTTTTAAATCTCTTAATTGTTTTTAAAATTTTAATGTCTTTTTTAATTTTCTAAATCATTCAAAATGATTTTATTTTAAGATCTAAATTAATTTTTAAGATTTACTAAAAAAAAAATTGAATTTTCCTCGTTTTTATTTTGAAGGGGTACGATTTAATAGTTGTCAAAGTTTAGGGGATAAAATTGTTAATTTACAAAGATACATCAGCATTTAAACGAAATAATAAGAATGAACCTAAAAGAATGACTAAATTTTTGTAAATGTAAAAATTCAACAGGAATTCTTAACAAATCGTATATTTTAGGGAGCAGAATCAATATTGTCGAAAATTCAAGAGGTAAAAGTACTAATTATTTTTAATATTATATTTTGCTTAAATTTTGTAATTATATTCCAATGCATAAGGTGTCTATTGACACTCAAAAGTCAACAATTTTTTTATTGAAACTATATAAAATAATTATTTCAATGAATAATAAAATATTAAAACACTTTTAATTAATAAAAATTATTAATTAGTAGCAAATGAGTAAATAAAAAATGTAATATTAATTATGGTGGAAATTTAGCTCATGTTATATTTTATGCTAAATTTTATTAGAGCTTTATTTTTTTATGTTTAATTTTTTTGACGTGGTTAACTGAATCATACATGAATTAACGATGCAACAATTCACAATTGGTGGTAGAACCTCCTCGAACCAGGATAGCTCATCGTCTAACTGAAGAGCATGCTTTTCCAAACCATGAGCTGGATAATTCTTATTGCAAGCTACTTGTGACAAAACTATCTCCAGAAATTTAGACCATAAAGTTATAACATCCTTAAATAGCACCCCCAGCTCATTGAAGAACACCCTTCCATTGTTGGTAGCTATCACCAAAGTTTCAGCTTGTAATATTGAGTAACTACTTGAAAAACCTAAAAAAACAACACAAAAAAATAAGGAAAATTTACATCTAGAGCCTTATATTGTATCTAATTTTCACAAATAACGTGGCTTTTAAAATTATCAATATTATTGTTTTATTTGTACCGTTTTTAATTTAATTAAGTTGTTTTTAATTTATGTGTTGCAAGCTAATGTCATTTGTCTACGTCTATCACGTCAATCAGGTTTTTTCATTTTTTTTTCTTTTGTTTTTTGGGAAATCCATCACGTCAATCAAGTTGAGCATCAATACATAATAAATAAAAGTCTAGAGTGAGAGTTTATTTTTCTCTTTATTACTCATATTTTTTTTTTTTTTGTCTTTTATATGTTCCATATTATGAGTATGAATTAATAATTTCTTCTCTCTATATTGTTTTTCACTTTTATTTTTTTTTTTTACAAATACATATGATGATTTTGATATTTTAAAAGTATAAGTATCTTTAATGTTATCGATACAATTAATCATTTGATATTTTAAAAATAGACTAATTAGTTTGTTATTTTATAGGCATACATGATGATATGTGTTTGAAAAAATAAATTGTTATTCCAATATACGAACAATAAATTAATAAGTTTATTAGTGTATATCATCATTTTTATTAAAGTTTACTATGTATTGAAAAAAATTCTAATAAACAGAAACTAGTAGGTTTATTGACATATATAATGGTAGGCTATATAAAATGAAATGAATTGTTATTCCAATATACGAAAAGAAATAAAAATTTATTTTAATATGCCAAAATAAACTAATAGATTTATTAGTATATACGATAGTATAGGCTATACGAAAATCCTATTATATAAACAAAGAATGAAAATTTATTTTAATATGTCAAAATAAACTAATTTATGAGTATAGGCGTAGTATAGTCATATATGCCAAATAAACTTATGTGCAAGACATTTCATGTGAACAAGGTATTTCATCATATTCAATTTGACAAGTGCATATATTGTTATCCAAGTTTACTATGTAAGACAAGTTACAGTCATGTACTGATTTGATGTTAGTTTGTTTTTTAGTAGCACACATTGTGTTTGAAATAAAAATTGAATTGTAGTTCCAATATACGAAAAATAGAGTAATAGGTTTATTGGCACATATTATTATGTTTGATTATAGTTTACTCTGTATTGAAAAATATAAAATGTTGTTCCAACAAACAGAAACTAGTAGGTTTATTGACATATTAGGCTATATGAAATGAAATAAATTGTTGTTCCAATATACGAAAAAAAAATAAAAATTTGTTTCAACATGCCAAAATAAACCAATAGATTTATTAGCATATACGATGGTAGGCTATAAGAAAAATGTAAACAAAGAATAAAAATTTGTTTCAATATGCCAAAATAAACTAATCCGTTTATTTAGCATATATGAGTATAGGCATATTTGATTATAGGATTTTTGGTATGATCATCTTTTTAATTTAAAATTGATGATTTTATCAAAAGTAACTAATTAGTATCTTATCGAAATCATAATTAATTTGTCCAAAAAATGTGTCTTATTAGTAACGATTTAAAAGTTACTATAATTTCATTTTTTTATTTAACTAATCAAAATGCATGTATTAATTTATATTTAAAAAAATATGGGTGACTTAAACATTTATGATATATATTTTTTAAAAATACAGTTTACTAAAATGATAGCTTACTGGATGACAACTCATTATTTTTCAAAAATAAACTTGAAAGTTACTCAAATGTATTAACATAACTTAAATAATTAATTGATTATTAAAGTGTATACATGTAAGTTATAGTAACACATTAGTATATCTTATTGTAACACATTAGTTTTTTAAATAGTATGGAAGGTAACATAAATATTGTTACACAAAAAAAAATTAAAAGTATATCTTAATCAACATAATATAAACTAAAAATAAACATATAGTTTAAAATAACTAATCCAAAAATTAAAGATTGTCTATAAGAGATATTTATATTTAAAGTGGATCATTTTATAAAAAGTAACTAATTGGTATATTATTGAAATCATAATTAATTAAAATATTACTATAAAGTATATTAAATAAAATTATTTCAAATTTATGCTTATTTATTAAACTATATGAAAACTAATTAGTTTCTACTGTAAACTTAAAAAGTAACTAAAAATATAACTTTAAAATAACTAATTAGCAATTTCTTATCAATTTTGCCAATAAATTCTGTGAGTTTTTTTTTTAAAAAAAAAATAAATATTCTTGTAACTTATCAGTTTTAAATATACATGAAAGTAACATAAATATTTTTATATTTACAAAATAAAAAATAAGTAACGTAAAAGTATTTAAAATAACAAATTAATTTCATATAATTTAAAAATAAACACATAAGTTTCAAAGTAATAAAAATGTATATAAAATAATTGGTAAATAAAAATAGTAACTTATTATATTATATGACAACTCATTAGTTTTGAAAATAAACTTTAAAGTTACCCAATTATATTTTAAATAATAAAATAACAGAATATAACTTAAAAAATAGCTAATTGATTATTAAGATGTTTACAAATAAGGTCTTAGAGGTAACCAAATTGTATCTCAAATTATATTATTTAAAAATAAATTTTTTTACGTAATAGTAACTAATTAGTTTATTATCAGCATCATAAGTAACCAAAAGGTTACTTTTGAAAACACGGGAAAATAATAAAAAAAATGGAATTTGAGATTAATTTCGTTTCAGGCATAATATTTTAAAATTAAGGTATTTTTTAATGACGTGGCAAGGTATTATTGTAATTGAGATTTAATAAGGCATTTTTGTAAATAATTTATATTTTAAGTATATAATTGAAAAAATCCCAAAAAATAACAGGCATTAGAAAAGGTTATATTTGAATTAAAATTAGGAAAATTTACATGTGCAGCCATTTTTTATATCTTATTATCAATAATATTGTACAACATTTAATTAATAATTTTACCGTTTGTTTTATACCGTTTTTATTTTAATTGATATACTAAGCTGATACCTTTTTCTTTCTTTCTTTCTTTCTTTCTTTATTTTTTTTTTCTTTTTTCCTTTTGTTTACTTATTTATTTGTACAGCATGTGGAATTAAGCATAGATAGATCCAGTTTATCCTTACCATCTTCCCCTCTCTTTATCTTTTTCTCTTTCTCTCTTTCTCTCTCTTATCTTTAAATTTTAAAAAGAATTTATGGTCATGTTGTTACTCAATTGAGCCTAGAAAAAATATTATTGTAATCTACGCTTCAATGTAAGCATTTTAAAATGCGGAAAATATATATTTTTTTTGTTATTTCGAAAATCAAAGAAACATTAGATTACTCATAATACTAATCATATACTAATTAGTTATCTTGTTTTTAATCTTAGTCAATATTTATTTTAGAATTTAGTTAACTTAATTATTATACTATGATAACTAATTAGTTTTTACAATAAATTAAAATTACAAAACTGTATCTTAAATAATATTAAGATATCGTAATATACTTTTAAAATAACTAATTAGTAATTAATTTAGATGACTAATTAATTTTCAATCAATGGTTCGCTGATTGTGTGGTTATAAGAATAATGAAAATTTGTTTTAATATGCCAAAATAAACTTATGAACAAGACATTTCATGTGAGCATGCATTTCATATTCAAATCTTTGACAAGTGCATATATCGTTATCCAAGTTTACTATGTAAGACACATGTTACAGTCATGTACTTTGTATACAGCCAAATTTGATGTCTAGACTTGAAAAAAAAAAGACCAATTAGTTTGTTATTTTATAGCACACATTGTCTTTGAAATAAAAAAATAAATTGTTGTTCCAATATACGAAAAATAGACTAATAGATTTATCGGCATATATCATTATGTTTGATTATAGTTTACTCTGTATTGAAAAATATAAAATGTTGTTCCATCAAACAGAAACTAGTAAGTTTATTGACATATATATTGGTAGGCTATATGAAATGAATTATTGTTCTAATATACGAAGAGAAAAATAAAAATTTACTTCATCATGTCAAAATAAATCAATAAATTTATTAGCACGTACGATGGTAGGCTATATAAAAAATATAAACAAAGAATGAAATTTTGTTTCAATATGCCAAAATAAACTAATAAGTTTATTTGACATATATGAGTATATGCATATCTGATTATAGAATATTTGGTCTGATCATCATCTTTTTTATTTTAAAATTGATAATTTTATCAAAAGTAACCAATTGGTATCTTATCGAAATCATAACTAATTGGTCTAAAAATATCTTTTATTAGTAATAATTCAAAAGTTATTTGTAACTTCATTCTTTTATTTAACTAATCAAAATGCATATATCAATTTATATTTAAAAAAATATGAGTGACTTAAACATTTCTGATATATATTTTTTTAAATACAATTTACTAAAATGGTAGTTTACTGGATGACAACTCATTATTTTCGAAAATAAACTTGAAAGTTACTCAAATGTATTAATATAATCTAAATAATTAATTGATTATTAAAGTTTATACATGTAAGTTTTTGAGGTAACCAAAATGTATCTCAAATTATATGATATAAAAGTGATACTTTTTAAGAAAAAGTTACTTATTAGTTTCTTATCAATATCATAAGTAACCAAAAGGTTACTTTTGAAACGCAGGAAAATTAAAAAAAAAAAAAAAGAATTTCGGGAATAGTTTCATTTCAGGCATATTATTTTGGAATTAAGATATTTTTTAATGACGTGACAAGATATTATTGTAATTGAGATTTGTTAGGTTATTTTTGTAATTATTTTGTATTTTATGTATATTTTTGAAAAAATCCCTTAAAATTAATAGGATGGAAATCGAATTTAAACACTTAACTGAATGAATAATTAGTATTTTTACCCCCTAAACTTTCGACAATATTGATTCTGTCCCCTAAAATATACAGCTTGTTAAGAACTCCCCTGAACTTTTACATTTACAGAAATTTGGTCCTTCTGTTAGGTTCCCCATCCTATTATTTCGTTTAAATACTGATGTATCTTTGTAAATTAGCAATTTTACTTCCTAAACTTTGACAACTATTAAATTGTACCCCCTCAAAATAAAAATAAGAAAAATTCAATATTTTTTTAAATAAATCTTAAAAAATTAATTTAAATCTTAAAACAAAATTATTATGAATGATTAAGAAAATTAAAAAAGACATTAAAATTTTAAAACTAATTAAGAGATTTAAAAAATTATTTATTTTTTATTAAAAATTCCATTTAGATATAGAAAAAATATATAATAAAAATTTATTTTTTGTAAAAAGTAAATTTTAGGGGAACAAGTTTGAGTTTATTTTTCTCTCTCCAAAAATATAGATTTGTTTAAGTAAACATAATATTTTTTTTAAGTTTAATTTTTAGCTTTTTTAATTGGATTTTAAATTATTTTTCTTTATTTTTTTTAAGATATTAGTTTATAAATATAAATAAGTTTGATTTTTCTTCAAAAAATCTTAATTTGTCTAAACTATATATTAGATTTTTAATCATTTTGGTATTGTTTTTTTTAAGATACGTGTTTATAAATAAGATAAAATTTGAAAAATATTTTTCTTGAGAATACTATAAGTTTTTTTAAGTAAACTTAATATTTTTATCAATTTTTGAAATTTTTCAAAATTAATAGAATATTATAATTTTTAATTTCTTTTTAATAAAAGCATGTAAAATTTTATATTGGTCAAAATTCATAAAGTAAAAATACTAATTTCTGATAGTAAAAAAATAAAACCTAAGTATAATTATGAAACAAGATCAGGTAGTGTTGGACAAAAGTACTATTTATTCTAATATTAAGTCATTTTTTTGAGTTAAATTTGCTATAAAAATTTTATATATCATGCATTGTAGATGGACTTAGTGTATAGTAAGATATGATTTGGCAATTGGGCTGGTATTAGCCGAAGTCCCAGCCCACCAAAACTGAAGTTGGTTTCAGCATTCCTAAAACTTTTCAAGTTTGCATTTTCTGAAAGTTGTGATGTAGTTGAAAGTTTTCCTTTAATCCTTTGGTACCTTAGCTTAACCTTCGAGAATTTCAGCCGTGTTTTGAAAAGAAAAAAATAATGAGTTTTTAGGGACTAAATTTTTCCAATTGCCATTTCACTTACATTTAATCCTCTAAACACAAACTCGAAGTAAAATCCTCCAAACTGATAATAAATTAGGTATCATCTAATTAAGTATGACTATGGACTGCATATATATATATATATATATATACTCTTATACACATGATACGTTTATATTAGTACACTTAATATTATTATTTAAAAATAATTTTCAAAATTTATTTTAAAATTAAATAAAATTATAAAATAAAAAATATTATAAATTTAAAATAATTTTTATATTTAATACCAATATAGATATGATACATATACAAAAGTATACAATCTATATTGGCAGTTAACAGTGCAAGATGAATAGTACTTTAAATTTGCTACCAGTTCAGTAATCTAAAAGGTTTTACTATTAAAATTTCAGCTTAGAGGATTAAGTGCAAGTAGAGTGATTAAGTGCAAATAATTTTACTGATAAAAAAACAAAAAAGAAACTTTCAAGATTTACTTCTAGAATGAGTGAATATACAAAGTTGGTCCAGAGGACAATAGTTAAGAAAGAGGTGTGTTACACAGGCTACAGCATTGTACAGCCAGTTGATTAGAGCTACTTGGTTAGCTACCCCCTGCATCGAACATGTCCAGAAGAAAAATAGGCAATAAGAACACAAACACACAAGGAAAATATAAAATATATCAAATCTACAAGCTTTTTTCAAGAACAATACAATAGTAGGCAGTGTCCAATGCAAGTTCAACTTTCTACTTTGGTTAGCGTGTATTTCTTTGACCACAAAACCCAAAAGGGAAGTAGCAAATATCCAACAATTTGAATTCATAGTTAATTACCTTGCTGGTTTTGGCTATCTATAAACCAATGTTGATGTCTGAAAGTAAGTCGAGGGTCGAAAAGAGCCACCTAAAGGAATAAGAACTTGGTTGAAACTCCTGCATTACTGCATGCGCTACAACAGACTCAACATTGCGAGAAATTCTGCTGGTTCTTCATCTTCTTTAACAATCTGTTCATACAGAGCATCCAAGATTCAAGAGTTAAAACACTTCAAACAACAAATTACTCTAATGACTGAAAGTTAAGCTTTTTACAGGATTGAGTATAAAAGAATATCATCCACACAGAGAATGAGCAAAATATAGACCCAACATGCCAGAACATGAGACATTTATGATTCACTACTGCTAGTTTATGACGAACATCAGCAGCCAAAATGTGGCATGAATAACTATTATGTAGTATGTCATAGGCTAATAGCAGTCTAGATGGAAATACACATTAAACAACGAATAAGCAAACAGTAAATGATAAATGGCAGATTAAATCTGATAATTAGCTATTTTAAATAATAATAGTAAGAAACTGCAGGGTGAACGTGTAGGAAGTCAATAAATAGTGAACGATTATTATTGTTTTACAAGGAATATAGAATTACTGTATTTAGGAAAAGAAACGAAAAGATTCTTGGTAATAGTTCAGATGTCATTTCAAACAAGCCTGGCATAAATAGCTTGACCAATCACACGCTTATATAGAAAGAAATTAAAACAGAATAGAATAGTACAATGATATTGAGAATAAAGTGCATAAGAGCACTAAGGCTCCTTGTCTTAGAAGTTAGCTTTTTAGAAAATAAAATAAGAGGAAAGAGAAGTGCCGCAAAATGCATTCGTATTTCAACTATGCTGGTTCTTTATCATGGTAATACTTATTTTTTTATTTAGTGGCTAAGACCCTTTGTTACTTATTCCCAATCCCCACCAAAAACAATTTAAATTATATAGCTGAGCATCATTGGCCCAGATCATTGCACAAAAAATTAAAACTCAAGCCACAAGATGAAACCAAGTGGCAAGTTATAAACCTATATAATATCAGTGTAATCTTGCTTTGTGCACTATGTTTCTGTATCATTTGTTAGAACTAAATTATGAAAGCTATTTTACCTATGCTAAACAAGAAAAAATAAAAAGTTGAATATTGAGAATAAATTTAAATTTTAACAAACAAGTAACCCCACTAGCAAAATACAAAAGAACTTCCCATACCTTAATCTTTATGCCCTTCGAGAGACCCATTTGAATAAGCACATCGGAACCAACATGATTCCAGTCAAGCTCTTCTAGATCATCTGATCCTTTACCACTACCTAGCTTAAGTTGACATTTGCTGCGGTCAGCAGATCTTCCTACCCAAACATATAAAACCCTCTCCTCATTTTTGCCTGCTCCTGTATTTGGAGACAAAACAGCGAAAGTAGCTCTGGAATCCAGATCATTCACACCAAATGTTGTCATTTTCTCTAAAGTGGGCCAACGACATATTATAGGATGTGAAGCATCGTATCTCTTTGAGCCACCACAATCTACTATCATATTTGGGGCTGAGAAATCTGGGCCTTCTCTCCGAGGTTCACTACAATGTTTAACAAAATCATCTTTTGCCTGGCTTGAATCAAGATCAACACCAGTTTCCCTGGCAGGATACATATAGCATTGTTCTGAAGAGACTCTCTCCCCATTTTCAAAAATGTCACTGTTCTCCAAGGCATTGCCAACATTATTGGCTAAGAAGCAACTACTGTGGCTTAGATTTACAGCACGCTCTTGATCATCAGGAAGAAGTGAGAAGGTGGGAGCAGCCCTCATCTTATCACTCAAAAGTGGGAGCTTAAGAGACTTAGACATGCTACCTCTCCGCTCTACAAGGGAAGGTGAGGAAGACTTCTTAAATGGTGAAGAACTCGACTGAGAAGTTAAATTAGAGCCAGCTATTTCTGGACTTCTAGATTTTGGTTGAGATGAAGTTTTGGTTGAGAGCAGAGATAAGTTAGAAAAATTAGACAGTGATGAAGGTACACCAGAAGCTGCAGAAGGAGAATGCAAAGAAGATTCTGGGAAATAATTAGAACTGGTACTTGGTTCAGAAGATATGGAATCCGGAGAGAGATAAGGAGGTGAAGGTGAAGAGGATGATGATGAGCAAGAGGAGGAGGAAGATGACACTGATGAAGGTGATGAAGAATTTTTAGGGGAATGCACCAACATCATTGAGTCTAAATACACCCTGGAGAGGGGAATTCTAGGTGCAGAGACAAAATCCTTCATATTGCCAGAGGCAAACTTCCTCCTCAGCAGACTCCAACTGCTTTCTCTAGCAGGAAGATGGGTTTCATGCTCATTTCCTGATGATGCAAATGGCGGTACAAAGCCCCCCATAATAGCTTTCTGGAAAATCTCAAAGTCAACATTATAAGATTCAACTTTTCTATCACCAGGGAAAATCCTAGTAGCTGATTTTCCAACTAAGTTAACGTTGGCAGACTTATCCATCAAGGGTAAAAGATTTGAAAAAGCATCCCAAAAATACAATGGTTCTTCCCCTTCCTTGAGTACTGTTATTGGTCCTTGCACTCTTTCATACCGAACAATCTGACAAACAGCACCTCTTGCATCCCTTTCCATGATTGTCCCACAGTTCTTACCAATCCAAACATAAATTGCGGAACGAATATGAATGATAAAGGCCCCTCTGGAATCCAAAGCAGCCGGAGAAGGATCATTCAACATCTTCGGAACAAGATGAAGAGGATCGTAGGGCGAGTGTGGAGCAAGTCTGTACATCCTAAGCAAGGAACTTGGGCTGAGTGGAAACGCATGGACCCTCTTTTGACACTGCAACAACTGACAAGCAAACCCCATATTGGGATCAGCTATTCCTCTCGCTGCTTTGACATACTGAAAAGCATCGTCAAAACTCTGACCTTCTCTCCACATAAGATAAGCAATGACCAAAGATGTTGAACGGGACACCCCTTGGCAACAGTGAACAAAAACCCTCCCTCGCTGTTCCCTAACATCTTCAAAGTAATCAAAAACATCATACAAGATACTAGTAATATCCTCTGACGGGCTATCTTGTAACCACAATGTTCTATACATGAAATCCGCTTTGAAGTACTCTGGACAGACAAACCCAACACAGTTCAGTACATGGGTAATGCCATTCTGCTCAAGTATTTCCCTGTCCTTTGCAACAGCATCGCCACCGAGGTAGATATGTTCTGCAACTTTTGAACACTCTTTATCAAAGAAAGCAATCTTATCCCTTCTCACAAGCCCACCATTCTTATCTGGCTGGTTTCGCTGAATCGACGACAAATCAAGCTTCAGCCTTTCCCCGCCTCCTCTTCCACTTGGTGTTGGAGGCTGCGGCCACTCACCGATATCGTCTGAACTCGCTTTGGGCCACTCATCCAAGCTCCGACGAGCTATCGATAATGGCTGCAAGGGTGGCAAACATGACCTGGCCTTGCAATTCTGCTGAGAACGAGGGGTTAATGGAGCAGGAAACCGACGGTTTTGCCCATGGCCGTTTCCAAGACTACCATTACTTGGATCTGCAACATCTTTCTCTTCATTCTCAGGGTTGTGTAACGAAGACCGAGAAGCAGACCATGAAGCCGAACGCCAGAACATCTTCCGGGAACCGGAAGGAGGCTGCGATGGACCCCATGAAGCACCAGATGCATCCTCCTTGCCCACCATGCCCACTTCCAAATCCTTACAGTAAAGTTCACAAAATAAACTCAACTACCCCCTCACTAAGCTCCAAACATGGCGGAGTTTATGCTAACCCAAATGCCTAAAACCAGCACCCATGACTATGAAAGCACTCACAAAAAAAGAAACTGAAATTTAACGACAAAATAACAACTGATTAGCAATCATGTAGTGCTATAATGTTAGAAATCAATGATAAAAGAAATAGCAACCTAGCTATGTATCTTCAACTGAAAACTACTCCTTCCTGACTATCTAGGGTTTATAATCGATTTAGAAACTGAGAAATTGGTTAACTTACTAATAGGAGAGTTGGGAGCTAGAATGTAATAAAGAGAGTCTGAGAGAAAACTTTGATCATTCGGACTTGGAAGACTGTAATTTTCCAAACTGAAAAGAAGAAGAGAAGAGTGAGGCGAAGAGAAAAAAATGAGTGAAGGAGTGAAGAGAGGAAAGAGGAACAGTCACATTCTAATGTCATAGATGGAGGCGAAGGTGCACCCTATTTCCCTGCACCGCTACTTCTTTTTTTATTATTATTATTTTTAAGAAAAAAAAAATGATTTATTAAGCATCCACTGTCAACTTTCTCTAAAATAGGTAACATTAATATAAATTAAAAAAGGGAAATTGCGGCATAAATACTAAATTATATATTTAAATATTTTATGTTTATTTTTTGTGGCAAAAATATTTAATGTTACAATTCTCTTATACCGAACTACCAATACTTCCGTTAGCTCATATGGACACGTGAAGGGTTCAGATGCATTACATTTATTTTTATTTTATTTTAAAACTTAATATTCTTAACATCATAAACTAAATACTACTTGTTTAAAAAAAAACGTATTCTCATTAACAATTTTCACATGATATTGGTACTTCAATTCGATAATCATATTCCATATACTACACCGGTTCACTCAGCTATGGTAATTTAGTATTGCATCTCTCTTATTTTTTTTAAAAAAAAATAAGTAATATTTAATTTTTTATATTAAGAATATTAAATTTTAGAATAAAATAAATAAATGTAATACATTTGAGTCTTCCACGTGTCTATATTTATGAGTTAATAACGGAAGTGGTAGTAACGGTGTAAGAGAATTGTAACATTAGGTATTTTTGCCACCAAAAATAAACATTAGGTATTTAAGTGTATAAAATTAGAAACATTAAGTATTTATGCCGCAATTTACCCAATATAAAATATATAACTGATTATTATTTGTTATGTTTTATTAGATCGTATCCTATTGTATTGAATTATATTTTGTGAGAGAATTATGGTTAACATTGCATAATCAAATCGATTAGTTTTAAACAATTAATAATTAACAAGGACAAAATTAATAAATCATAAACAATAATTAGATGAAAAATAGAGACGAACAGAATGGGTAAAACTAGAAAACAACAAAGGCAGAAAATAATAAATCAATAATACCAAGATTATATTGGTTAAAGTCTAATAGATTTATGTAATTTATGGCTCTACTCTAATTCTGAAACAGTACCAAATCTTCTTTATTGATTGAACAAGAACAAGTATAATATAGTCGAGAATGATTCTCTGTTGAGTTCTCTCAAAGTGATTCAACTCTCACATTCTTACCCAAAAATCTTCTTTTTCTACAGGAGATTTTTCTTACAAAATCCAAACCCAATCTCTCTCTTTTCTCTATACCTCTCTCCTTGAATGCTTCTGTGGTCGCCATAAATTATGTTTTCGTGGTGGAAAGAGCAACCACATACTGTAATTGGGCCTTCCAGCTTATACAGTTTCAGTTTGTCAATAAAATGTAGGAAGTGGTTGATTTTTCAGTAACTCTATTCGAGGCGTAGTCTGCGTCCACGAACCCTTTCAATTCTAATTTTCCTTTAGAATTTTCATAGGTCAGACCATAATCCCAAGTTCCCTACAAATATCTTAATAACCATTTGATTTAGAGGGTCTTCCAATGTTCAATGCCCGGATTGGACATGAACCTGCTTAGGATGCTTAGAGCACGAGCTATATCCAGTCTTGTGCTAGCCATCACGTACATTAAGCATCCGAGAACCACAACATAAGGTACATCCTTTATTTCTTCTTTCTCCTTCATTCTGTTGGGACATTGTTCCTTTGACAAAACAAATTAAACCCTAACGGAATGGATGTACTCTTTGCTTCTTCCATGTTGAACTTCTGAATAATTTTCTTGATGTACCCAGACTGCTTTAAGCAAATAGTCTCTTCCTTCCGATTCCGTGAAACTTTGATACTAAGTATCTTTTAAATTGGTCCAAGCTCGTTCATCTCAAATTATCTTTTGAGCTTGGTTTTGATAATTTTGATCAAAGATTTAACTTTGCTCATGATGAACATATCATCCACATAGAGCAATAAGAACACGGCTATAGATTGCTCCAGATTCTTGAAATACAAGCAGCGATCATATGCAGATCGTTTGAACTCAATTTGTTGCATATAAGTATCAAAATGTTTATTCCATTGCATTGGGGATTGTTTCAAACCATATAAAGATCTATTAAGCTTGCACACTAGTTCAACTCCTTTCTCTTCTACCTAAAACCCAGGTGGTTGCTTCATGTAGATCTCTTCATCCAAGAATCCAGTCAGAAAGACAGTCTTAACATCAAGCTGTTCAACTTCAAACTCCATTTGAGCAGCTAAAGACAACATCAGTGTTATTGTTTTGTACTTTACCATAGGTGAGAAGATCGTAGTGTAGTCTATATATTCCACCTGAGTAAAGCATTTAGCCACTAACCTAGCTTTGAACCTCACTAGTTCATTCTCATTGATCCCTCTTTCACCTTTAGAATCCATTTACACTCCACAATCTTCTTATTCTCCGGCTTCGGCACAACTACCTAATTCTTGTTTTTCTGGAGTGAATCCATTTCTTCATCCATGGCTTAAAGCTATTTAGACTTGTTTCCACCTAAAATTACCTCTTCATAGCTTTTAGGCTCTTCAATTTTAGTCTGTTGAACTGCCGCCAGTGCAAATGCAATCAAGTTTGCTTCCACAAACCTTGTCGGAGGGTGAATCTCTCTCCGTGTTCTATCACAAGCCAACTGATAACCTTCTAAATCTGTCTGTATGAATCCTTTTGACACCTTTATTTGGTCTTCGTTATCTTGTTCTTTCGGCTCCACAACAACTTTTGTCTACACATTGTCTTCTGATTCCACACTAACTTCCATCTGTGAACCTTCTCCGAAAGCTTCGTTCCGTACTCCATTTCCACACTTACAGTGTCTTTGTTTCTTATTTTTCCTGCATCACACGGAGAAACACTACCTTTCCTGGAGGACAAGTAAGGATATTCCAACTCATTAAAAATAATATTTCTAGAAATCACAACATTTGGTTTACCCTTCCTGGAAATGTAGATTCTATACCCCTTGGTACTTAAGGCATAATCTAGGAAAGTTCCATTCACGAATTTAGGTTCCATCTTGTCAATAGATTAGTGTACATATGTTGTACACCTAAATATTCTTAAATACGTTAGGTTGGGGGTTCTGTTGTACCATATTTCATAAGGGGTTTTCAAGCCTATCACTTTATTCGGGCTTCTATTTATAAAATAGGTTACGGTTGCTAAAGCTTCCCTCCAAAAAGGTTTTTCTAGCCCAGAATTGAATAGTAAACATCTAACTTTGTTCAATAAGGTTCAGTTCATCCTCTCAGCAATGTCATTTTGCTCTGGAGTCTTCACTACGGTTCTATACCTAGTGATTCCAAAAAATATATGGGTCGTATTGTGTTAAAAAAAAATATAGGCCATGCCGTATTGTGCAATAATTTATATGGTAGGCCCGTCACGGCCTGCTAATCCAATAATTTTGTATTGTGCTTTATTCAGGCAGACTTGTTTTTCTTAAATAGAACAACCTGTTTTCTTATACTGGTTCAAATTCGTGCTCCATATTTTTGTCTTTTTTTTTTACAATTAATGAACTAAATACTAAAATATATGTATTTTATAAATTTTAAGCTAACTATAATTTTTGTCCCCAAACTTTAACACATATTAAATTATACTTCCTGAACTTTTAAGGTCATTAAAAATTTCTCATAAACTATTGAGATTGTTGTATTTAAGAACTCTTGTCTAATTTTAGTAAGAAAAATCTAATATAGACGAAAGTTTAGAGAACATAAATTAGTACATAATAATTACAGAATTAGTAAAACGGCATGAAATTTGACAAAAATTCTAAAATTCAACCATATCAATAATTTTTTTTTTAACTATTAGAAAAATTTAAACAGCATAATTAAGTATATCTTGCACATAATTATATAAGAATTATTTTAATTTGAATATTACTATTCCTTTGTGTTGCTGTTTCGTCCCTAAACCCATATTTTATCGTAAGCACATATTTTTATATTGATTGAACTTGCAAGATCACTATCAAGTCAACAACACTAAGCTCTCTCTCTCTCTCTCTCGCTCTCCATATGTGTGTGGATTCTAAGAACAATGTTCACCATTTCCTTTACAGCTTTCAGATCAACGATCCATGTCTTCTCCTTCTTTCTCATTCTCATCTGTTCTGGTGTTCTGAGTGATTCTGTTAATTCAGTACCGGTTGTCAACGACTCCCTCACTTACCTGTGGCCTCTGCCCACGGAATTTACTTCCGGTAACGAGACTCTTTCCGTCGACCCACGCCTCTCGCTCACCGGAGTTGGAAATGGAGGAAATTCCACCATTGTCAGAGCGGCTTTTGATCGCTACAAACGGATCATTTTCAAGCACACTAATAGGTTTTCTTCATTTAGTTTACTGAGGGGAATAAAACCCGTGTATGATATTACAACATTGAGGATTATTGTCAATTCGGAAATCGAAGAGGTGAGTTGGGCTCTTTGATCGGAAAGTTGCGATCTCTCTCTCTCACTTTTCTATTTTATTATTTATGTTGGTGGAAGTGGCTTTAGGTACTTGGGATTGTGATATGCTCTGACTTGCTTATTTTTTGCAGCTTCAACTTGGCGTTGACGAGAGCTATACTTTGTATGTAGCTAAGAATGACGGGCAATCGATTACTGGTGATGTGACCATTGAGGTAGGTTTTATATATTTATGTAAATATAACACACACACATATATATGTATATATTAAGGAGAGTGGAAATCCAGCTGATTCTTAGATAGTTATTTCACTTACATTTAGTGAATAGAGATGGACTTAATGTTCAATCAAAGCATATATGGGCAAGGTTACATCCTCGTGTTATTGTTACAGTTAAAATCAAGTACACAATTCAAATTGGCTTTAGTTTTGCTGTTGCTAAATATAGCATTAACAATAGTATTTGCGTTCGAGATGGTCTATTAAGAAGCCCAATGTTATATACACATAAAATGTTGACAGATGTATTGAATAGTATCCTGAATCCTGTCTGACAGCAAGATTTCAAGGTGTAAACCCTCATTAAGTTAAAAATCTCTGTAAGCTGATTTGTGCAAGTAGTTTGGTGTCATTCTATGCTGTTTTGCTTTGCAGCTCTAGCCTTAGTGATGATAATCTTGTTTTTGTTGCAGGCAAACACTGTTTATGGCGCACTAAGGGGTTTGGAGGTACGCAATGATTTTTATTCTTCGCTTTTAAAAACATGAGGATGCCAATAAATGGAAATCAGATATCTTGTATAGATCTCTAGGACACTTTGTGGATTAGTTTCTCTTAAATTGAACGATTTAAAATTTTAAATTAGAATGCTGCTTTATGCTTTGATAAAATAATTATGTAGTAAGGATGGAACAATTACATTTCTGATTTGCAACTTACACTTCTGCAAGATTTGAGCTGTTCGTGTAAATATTTTATCAGGAGATGTGGAATTACATCGTACACATATCTGCCATTGCTAGCTAATTAATTGGTTTTGAGAAGTCCTTTGGATGTTGCAATTCCATTTAGTTGTATGAAGAATTTTGTAGAAACAATTTCATCTACTGTGTTGCATCTTTTAAGTTGCCTTGGAATGACAAGCTGCGCTATTTTAAGGTGTTGTATATGCTACTATGTTAGAGAATAACACATTATTGCATATGTCACTGCCTTTAATCCATTATAAGTTCATTCAATAATGAAGAAATACATTATTGCATGTCACTATCAATAGTCCATTATAAGTCATTCAATGGTTTTTGGAAGTCTTTTGCAATTGATTGTGTATGAAGAACTTCGTAGCAACAATGTTAGCTACAGTTTTGCATTTCATTTGGATGTAGTTGGAATGATTAGCTGCTAGTCCAAAGGTGATCCTATAAATATAATTGTTAGCATGTGCAATGTGGTTGTATGTTATTTCAGATATTTGCACTGTTCCTTTTTTGACTTTGCTGTTCTTCTGGGATTTTCAGACATTCAGCCAACTGTGTACATTTGACTATAGTTCTAAGTCTGTGCTAGTTTACCAAGCGCCCTGGTATATTCAAGACAAACCAAGATTTTCCTATCGCGGGCTTTTGCTTGGTAAGATACTGTACGTCTTTCTACTTTATTTATTTTGTCCATTAATTTTATTCTCGTAGGATTCCATCTTGAAGATTGTTACTCACTGTCCATGTTATTACCGTTTCTGCAGATACATCAAGACACTATTTACCAGTCGATGTAATTAAGCAGATAATTGATTCCATGTCATATGCTAAACTTGTAAGTATTGATTCTTCTTTTACAAGTCCCATCTTATTTTATTTTAGGACTTCTAGCTCTCGTGATCGGACATTCTTATTAGTACTCTTGTTTATATTTTTCTTGTTTCATTTAAGACAAAAATGGTTTAATTGCTGATTAGGATAAAATTCTTGAGACTTGCTCAATATTGCTTTACTGCTTTTTCCTTTTTTCTAATAAAATTTAATATGATACTAATGTTGAGAATCACATTTATTAGAATGTTCTTCATTGGCACGTCATAGATGAGCAGTCATTTCCCATAGAAATACCTTCATATCCAAATTTATGGAGAGGTTCGTATACAAAGTGGGAGCGCTATACAGTAGAGGATGCAATTGAAATCGTAAAGTATGGGTTCTTTACTTTTCTAATTTCTATAGCTTACTAAAGTTCATGCAAAACTTCCTCTTGTTATAATCATATAAATTATATAGATTTTGGCTGGTAATAACTCATAGTTTTCTGTATTGCCGTTTTATTAATTATTGTGTGATGTTTGATCTCTTCAAAGTTTGAGATCACCTCCCTTGAAAGCAAAGATAATTTAATTAATTCTTTTATTTTAAAGGATAAAAGAACATTTGTAATGTGGTGCTATGGCTGAAGATCACACTTTAAGTGCTTTAATTTTTTTAAGCCTTACTGCTTATTTGCTTCTCCTCAATGCAGTTCACAAATTTCAATGGATATGAACTAATTATGTTTTTTTTTTCCCAATTTCAATGTGAAGCTATGCCAAACTACGAGGTGCGTCATAACTTTATATACTGCACTTCATTGTTATATTTTTATGCTGTAACTTTTTATTGTAAGACACTTGTGCATTTTATGAATATGGAATCTGTCACTTGATGACAAAAGTAATGCATATGTTACCTTAATTTGCAAGATTACAAATTTAAACTCTACTGAATTATTACCTTTGAAATCTGGGGATAGGCACGTTTCTTGCACTTGATTTGAATTTATTATCATTTTGGGACCTGTTTCCTGATTACATCTATGCATTATGGGCAGGCATTAATATTATGGCCGAAGTAGATGTTCCTGGCCATGCAGAATCATGGTAAAACCTTTCTTTCTAAATTTCAATTTCATCCAAAGTTATATTGTGAAATGTGAAAACACTTTTCTTGCTGAGAGATCATAGCATGAGAATAGGGGTTTCCATTTTAATTCTTGACTTGTACTACCTGGCCATTTTGACTGAGCTAAAATTTTGGACATTTGCAATTACAGAATGTAGTTTCTGGGCATTGCCTAGTGGTCATATACTCATAAATTGAGTCATTTTGTGAAATGTAATACTAATCCACATATGGCAGGGGCAAAGGATATCCTGATCTTTGGCCTAGTTCTTCCTGCAGAGAGCCCCTTGATGTTTCAAAAAATTATACCTTTGATGTAATTTCTGGCATGCTGACAGGTTAAGCTCCCTAATAATTTTTTTAGATGATATAATTTAAGAATGTTTTTCTTTCTTTTTACTTTGCCGTGTGTTTTGAAACAGCATGATTAGTTAATTTCTGCAATAGGTGCTATAATTATTTATTGAAAAAATATTCTATATATTATTTTCTTAAACACATACGTTTTTTCTTTTTTTAAAAGAGACAACCTGTATTAATGAAATAAATCCTACAAGAATGTGGAAAACCACAAGTATCACCATAACATACAAGTTATGAAAAAAAAACATTTATTACAAAAATAAAAATCCATTCTTTGAGTAAATGAGAGAATGGGATTTCTTAAATTAAATCCCTTATTTACATAATGAAGCCAAAAGGCAACCAGAAATCTAATAATATCTCAAAGACTATTCTCATCATTAGCCTGTCCTTCAAAAATCCTCAAATTCCTTTCCAGCCACACTCTCCATAGACATACAGCAGCCAATACTGTAGTGAGCCATGTTTCTCATGGGCTTTTTTTATGTAGCTCCAATTACACAGTGTAGCCTCCTTTTTCCTTTTCAAGAGATTCTTAATTAAAGAGAGTAGGACTAGTATTATTGTTTATGAATTAAAGGAAAATCTGAACTATTCAGTCATCTTGATCCATCATTATTGATGCTACATTCCTATGTTTAAGGAAATAATAATCGTGCATCTTCTTACAATGGTCATTTTCTTACTTTTCACTCATTGCTCATTATTTTTTATTGTTATTAGCTATTACTAGATTCACTTTGTAAAGTTGCGGAAGAAAATTTTCCCTTTTTTTTTTCTCTCTACCTATATTTACTATTTTATACAGATATGAGAGAGATTTTTCCCTTTGAGCTATTCCACTTGGGTGGTGACGAAGTTAATACAGGTTAGTAAAAGTACTTTCTTGTTGTCAGCCAAGATTCCATTCCACTACTACCAAAGTAGTAATAAAAGAGACATGTCTATACAAAGGAAATTGTAGTAACTCGGCTCCAAAATATTCTTTCCATGTTGATAGTAATGATCTTCTAATGCTTGTATACTTGCTGATGGTACTAAGAAGAAAGTCTAAAGATGTTTTCTCATTGGCTTTTATGCTATTAACTGAACTTATTTCTGAGAAACTATTCCATATTTGGCAGATTGCTGGAACACTACACCACATGTGAAGGAATGGTAATCCAAATGTTTATGCTGAACTGTTGATTGTTTTTTAATTGTTATATGTTGCATTAGTGAAGACCACTTGTAAAAGTCTAAGTTATAAACAAATGAGTCAAATTACTTTTTGAATGTTTCTGTGGCCTTCTTTTTATAGTGTCTCTGATTTATCTATAATTCTAATGCAGGCTTCAGGATAAGAACTTAACTACGAAAGAGGCATATCAATACTTCGTACTCAGAGCACAACAAATAGCTCTGTCAAAAAATTGGACTCCTGTCAACTGGTATGTTGTATGCAGTTTCATCATATCCTTTCATGCATTTTAGAGTTTGTTTCTTCATGTATTTGTTTGCATATTAGTATGGTAGAGAAAATTTCTTGGAGAAAAATTTCTGGTTGGATTACATCTATATTTGACATTTTGCCATTCGGTTGCTCCAATGGTAAAACTCAAATTTGGTATTAAATCAACACTAAAAAAGTATAAATTTAGCACTAAATTTTTATCTTAATTCAACTACAATACCAAAAATTACATCGAAAAAACAAAAAATAAACAAAAAGTGGATTTACCGTGATCTATAGTGCTGTAGACATCCACATAAATAAGTTGGAATTTAGTGTTCGGTTGGAGCATTTTTGTAACAAACCTATTTTTGGGTTTATAGTGTTGGGTTGGAGTTGGATTCTGACACAAAACTGACGTGACAGGCAGCTCTACAAAGGAACCTACTTTATAGTCCTCTACGTGGAGCCCTTCATGTGTCATTGTGTTGATTACTGCTACATTTTTTTAAATAAAAAACAATGTAATAGCCCCTTCCCAGAAGCTCAAAAGTGATGTTGTAACTTATCTGAAGTTTTATGTAGTAGTGTCGACTCAATGTCAAAAAAAATTATATGGTGACTTAGTGCAATTAATTACACATCTCAGTGACTCAAATTATAGACTTAATGGATGACGACCTGTGATGGCACCATATGTTGACAGAAGTAATTTTTACAGCAAACAAAATGGCACTACTTGGTGACTTTCACCATAAATCCGTCACGCCCGACCAAAAAATATTGCTAATAGCTTATATATGACTAAATTTGACTAATAAGTAAGCACTATTTCTGTTGTGAAATATCTATCTATCAGCTGGGGTTCTTATTTATTGTTTCACTAAACTGTAATGGTATCTATTGTTACAATTTTGAATGTTGATGGATTTTATTTTCTTTATAATAGGGAAGAAACATTCAATACATTTGCAGAAAACCTTCATCCAAGGACTGTTGTGCATAACTGGTGAATTTTCTATCCTTCTGTGTACTTCTCTTGTGGTATCAAACTAAATATATAATGTTGTTAGGCATAATTTATGTTTTCTATGATAGGTTGGGTCCAGGGGTTTGTCCAAAGGCTGTTGCCAAAGGTTTCAGATGCATTTTCAGCAATCAAGGAGTTTGGTATCTGGACCACTTAGATGTCCCATGGCATGAATTTTACACTGCTGAACCACTAGAAGGAATAGATGATTCTTCTCAGCAAAAGCTTGTGCTTGGTGGAGAAGTTTGCATGTGGGCTGAGACAGCTGATACATCAAATGTACAGCAAACAATTTGGCCTCGAGCTGCAGCTGCTGCAGGTATGCATTTGACAATATTAATTCGTCCTTATACTTTCTCTTGAAATATAAAATTTTCTGAAGTTTCTTTGAAACATTGTGATTTCACTGCTGCAGTGTCTTGTGTGCTGCTATGCACTTGCCTTTTCATTGCTAATTTAGGCAGTTGATTTCCAGTGAAATTAGACTAATAAACTAACCCAAAGAGTATTGGACCAATTTTATAATCAAGATGCAACATTTTTAGAAAATCAAGTACATACTACTTGTATATGTATACATGGTTCTGCTGTATGCTTTTAATTGATGCATTTTTTTGCACCTTTATTCTTTAATTAGAATATTACACTAGATATGCAAGTATTTTGGCTTTATCTTAGCATGCTTTAAGCAAATGTTGAACTTTTCTTCTTTACTTTCTTCCTTGTAGAGCGGTTATGGAGCAGTAAGGAAGCCATATCTTCTGGAAACATTAATGAAACTGCATTACCTCGGTTGCATTACTTCAGATGCCTCTTGAATAGACGTGGAGTTCAAGCTGCCCCGTTAACGAACAAATTGGCTCGAACTCCTCCAATTGGCCCTGGCTCATGTTACATACAGTAATTCTTTCCATGAATATGTGTGTGTGTGTGAGCATTCTTATGCTTCATGCATCATTTGCTTGTGTAAAATAATACGAATCTTTGTCCTTTGTTAGTAATTGATGTACATTGAAGGGTAGAACAGTAAATTTGTCCCTATTCGATGTAGATCATCTATAGAAGATCTTTGAATATTTGTCCCTCTAATTTCATTATTCTGATTGAGGGAGAGATTGTAGCACCAAATGGAAAGGAGGCAATGATAGTTTGATATTGTTTGAGAATGTTAATGGTCTCATCATAAATGGGAGTGGCACTATTGATGGACGTGGTCAACCATGGTGGGATGCCTCTTGTGCTCGTCATCCTCAATTTAAGGTATACTAATATTATTGGTGTCTAGTACTTTATTCGTTGTCATATTATTATTAATGTGATTAAGATTCAAGTTTCATAAAACTTAATACAATAAATTTTGTGGAATATTACTAACTAATTATTAGACGTCACCTATAGAAAATGCTAGATACCACTGATGCCTAATAAGAATGTCCTATATATTTAGAATTTTTGCCTTTCAAATTATAATCTATAGTATTATGTCTCTTATTTTTTTAGGCTGTTAATAATAGTCCCAGAACTATTAATATTTCACAATATTATAAAGTGGAACTTTTGTTAATTTTTCTGGTACGCGGCAAACAAATTATAATTTAAAATTTGTATTATTAAGAGATCATTAAACTAAAAATTATTAAAAAAATTTATATGAAATTTTTAAATTATCTTTTTAAAATTAATTACACAATTCCTAAAACAATCACATTCTCATTCTATTTGTCATGTATAACAAAATCTGAAAACTAATTTATAACAATGTGAATGGTTCGGAATTCAATTTTAACAAGCTGGAAAATTTAGTCCCACATTTATATGCTTATTATAATATCACACTTATTATCAATTGATTAACAATGAATTTTTCCTTTTATATGATCTTTGTTTTGATCTTATTTAAAAGCTCTCCTAATCCAGATCCTCTTTTGGATTGGACTGAAAACTCGATTATGAGGTGAGTTTCTTTCTTGTTTTTGAATTAAATCTTTCATTCTTTTTAGATATTCATATGAGTTATGAATTTTAGAAATATCTTTTCGAAACCAAAATCTTTAATCCCCTAAATTTTCTTGGCCCGTGAGACCCCAATTTCTCTATAGGAGACGGATTTCTAAAACATAGTAACACTATTCCTCTAGTTTATATTATTTTATTTTTCATTTTTGTGCCATAGATTGTATATACATACAGTATGTGAATCTAGATAACACTAGTCCTTTAGTTTTAGATTCATTAAGATTGTTTGTAGTTGGTTTGTTTGGGAATTTATGCTGGTTTCTTTTTGAGTTAGTGAAAGGCCTATAGATTTTAGAATTTTTGCTTAAATGTTTGCACAGTGTGATGAAAATTTTGAGTTAAATTTTTTAAATTTAGTTTTGAGCCTGGGAGATCTCGGTCAATGTCGTGTTGGGTTGAAGGCTAAAATGGTGGATAGTTGATTTTATCTTGTTGTTTGTTATTGATTTTGTTCTTTTTTGGGTGAGCTGATATAATGGGATATACTGTTAATTTTGTTATAGGTTTGTTTTATATTGATTTTGTTCTATTTTGTGCCATTATTTATGGCTTTGGCGCCTTACAAGGCTTTAGCACCTATTATATGGTTGGGCCCCTAATTATTTAGGGAGTTTGTTTAAATTTTCACATTTTTCGGTATTGAATGTATAAGAAAATTTTGACAGAATAATATTTTAAAGTTAAAGTTATGTACTATACAGATTTATTAGTCGGAATAAAAGGATTATTTTGGTTAAGGTATGATTTAAAGAATATTTTAAACTGAAATAAGGTTTAGGAGGGTTTACTTTAAACGCTAATTCCTATTAGCTATATTTTAGTTTATATTTTTTAAGACTTTTCGTGTTTGAAATTTTAGTATTCAGATTCTAATATTATAATTAATTAAATAAATTGAAGAATAAGAATCTTGAGGATCTTGTAATAAAGGGAGGTGGTAATACCAATGGTCTAATGAGAATATATTGCTTCAGATATATTAGGGAAGTCAAATTATTATAGAATTTTGGTTTGTTATTAATATTATGGGAATGTACCAAAATTATTACATTATTAGTATTTTTAAATAATTTCTGGATGAGTGGTATTAGCTTTTTTTGATGGAAGAAATAGAAGTGCAAATTTGATGGATGAGTTGCGCCATTATTATGGCTTTGGTGCCTTTCAAGGTTTTCGCGTCTGATTTATGGCTGGCCCCTAATTATTTAGGGTAATTTGGTTAAAATTACAAGATATCATTAATTATTAAAATATTATAAAATTTAATAGCTAACAATTATGGTATGTAATTATGAGATTATTGCCTTATTAGTTTATTATGGATAAAATAATATTAATTTTGGCTATATAAATTATAAATATGAGTTTATTATAGATAACATAATATTATAAATAACATAATATTAATTTTGGTATATAAATTATAAATGTGGAATTTTGTAATTAATTGGAGGTAGGAACATTTATTGTGAATTGAGAATATTTTATTTTATTTTATTTTATTTTTGGAAAGATATTGAAATTAATGGGAAGTAAATGCTAATGAAGTATTGAGATTATTGCCTTATTAGTAGTATAGGAAGATACTAATATTAATGGTTTTTATAATAATTTGAATGGTTTAATAATTAGGAGGTCATCTTTTTAAATAATAAATAAGGAAGCATTATGTCATAATACCGAATTAGATTAATTAATATTAATTTAATATTAATAATTAAATGTATGATTAAGAGGTATTAGGAAAAAGGTATTTTTGAATGTGAAGAGTACAATTTTAAGTTTTAAGGAGATTAATACAATTTTGATTTAATTTAGGCTGAATAAAGATTATAGATACTATGTTTTACGCTATAAATAAAATAATATACAATTTGACTTATTAAGAATTTTGACATGTTTTAGTCTAAAAATAAGTAACACTTTTAAGAAATAAATGAAAGAATTAGTATATAATATTTTGAATATTTAAGGAATAATGGATATTAAAAGGAAAATTTTATTTATGTTTGTTTTTAAAAGGGTAAAAGTAAGGAATAGGAATCCTATGAAGGTTATGAAGTAGAATGCTATAATTTAGTTGTTACTAGCCAAAGTGTACTCCCTTTGGCTAGTTCTAGTATTTTATAGGGAGATCTAGTTGCTTAGTCTTGGTGGTTAGTTGATTCTATTCAGTTTGAATAGTTTTCTAATTAAAGTTTTATTCTGTTTTTTGATATTTTTTCAGGTGGAATTTCAGTATTTTATTGAGTTGGGAGCGTTGTTGGAAGATGTTATAGCTTTATTGTCTAAATTTCCGGGGGCAGTTTTGTCCCATGGGGCTCGCTCTAAGATTTTAGCGGCCAATGGTTGGCAAAGCATGCTCTGCGGTTAGACGATGAGCTATCCTGGTTCGAGGAGGTTCCAGCGCCGGTGGCGGACGTAGGCGTCGTAAATTCATGAGTGATTTTAATCACTTTGTCAAAAAAAAAAAATTACATTTATTTTTGGTAATAGTGCTTAAATGTATCACAACTGCCACATTTCAATTCAACCTCAATGGTAAGATCTCAGGTAATGTTATTCCCACTCAGAGCATCCTTCAAGGCGACCCTCTCTCTCCATATCTCTTTTTATTGTGTTCCGAAGGTTTCTCCTCCCTTATCCGCCCCTGCTATATTCCATCTCTTCTTTGTGGATGACAACATCCTCTTTTGCCATGCTTTTATTAGTTCTTGTAATGCTATCAAGGAGATCTTACATCTATACAAAAAAGTGATTGGACAACAAGTGAACCTCAAAAAATCCTTTCTCTACTTCTCTCCTAACATGGCTATCAAGGATAAAAACTTAATTTCCAATTACATGGGTATCCTTGTGAGAGCCTCCTTTGAAAAGTACTTGGGGCTTCCTTAGTAGTTTGGCTGATCTAAGAAGCAAGTTTTCCAATACATCAAAGATAAGATTTGGAATCATCTCAAAAACTAGAAACACAAGGTTTTTTCCAAAGGGGGCAAAGAGGTTTTGCTCAAGTTAGTCATCCAAGCCATTCCTACCTACACGATGGCTTGCTTCCGAATTCTAGTTGCCACCTATCATTCTCTGGAGTCCATCATGGCTAACTTTTGGTGGGGCTTCAATGCTAGTAATATGCCCAAGGTCCACTGGCAAAGCTGGCAAAAACTTTACAATTCCAAAAAGGATGGCAATTTAGGCTTTCGATCACTCGTCACTTTAACCAAGCAATGTTGGCAAAGCAAACTTGGCGAATTCTTAAGCATCCAAACTCGCTTGTGGCTAAAACCTTTGTAGCTAGATATCACTCTCGGGCCTCTTTCATCAACTGCTCTCTTGTCCACTCCTCCTCTTTTGTTTGGCGTAGCATTTAATGGGGAAAAGAGAAACTGCACAAAGGTCTCATCACTAAAATAAGTAATGGGCAAAACACATCCCCAATTCATGATTTTTGGATCCCCTCCTTTTGCCATGTCTACGCTATCCAACCAACTGCTAACCTTGTTGCGTCTTTCATCACAAACAACTCGGTCTGGGATACTACTCGCCTAAACTAATGTTATCCTCCTCATATTATTCAAGTCATTTTTTCCATTCCTCTTCCTCTCATGCCTACTGAAGACAACCTTTTTTGGAAATTTACAAAATCGGGGACTTACTTGGTTAAGACCAGTTATCACTTAAGTCATTCGTCCAGCTCCATGGTGGAAATCACTTTGGCACCTAAATCTCCCTTCAAAACTAAAGCACTTTGCGTATAAAGCTTCCATATCCACCCTTCCTACAAGCAAGAACCTTAAACCCTAAACCCTAAACCCTAAACCCTTCCTACAAACAAGAACCTTGCCCATAGGAAAATCACCCAATCCCCTTTGTGTATCCGTTGTGGTAGAGATGTTGAATCTGTTTCACATGCCTTGTTCTTTTGCAAGAGTGTTAAAAGGATTTGAAAAAGTACAATTTTCTATCCCTATTTATCTCATTCAAATACTTTTTGCTTCCATGAAATTATTTTTAATATTTTTTCTAACATGAGCAAAGAAGATGTGGAATTTTTTCTTTGTATAGCCTGGTTTGTTTGGAATAACATGAACAAGGAAATTAGGAATCAGACCACAGATCACGCCCATGCTATCCTCAAGCTTGTTGACAACTACTTACCTGAATTCAAAGCAGTGGCTACTGCCCAAAAAATCATCTTTTCCAGCTGCCACGCTCGCTGCCACAGTCACATGAACACCACCACCACAAGGTCTCCTAAAGCTCAATACCGATGCAACAACCTCGAAGAACCAACTCAAAGCTGGCTTAGGAGGAATCATTTGTAACAGATGGAGGAGTAGTAGTTGCAGTAGCTTTTTCTCATGAAGGAGGTGGAGATGCCACAACCCTTGAAGCAAAATCACTTCTTTGGTGTTTTGAAGAGGGGTTCCCGCTCCATCAGGTCAAAACTGATTGTAAAACAGTTTCTGATGCTATAGCTGCTAATAAAGAAGATTTCTCACTCTTGGAGATCTCATTACACAAATTAAAATGACTTTGTCTCACTTCCCTAATATCTCAATCAATCATGTGAAGCGCTCCGCTAACTCGTTTACTCATAAGCTAGCAAAGTTGGCTAGGGTTAGATGAAGTTTCAATTTGGATTGGAGTTGATCCTTGCAATCTCGTTGCTCTTCTTTTCTCATAGGCAGGCCCGACCCTAGGCATAGGCGGGCTAAGCCCGCGCCTAGGGCCTACTCATTTTAGGGGTCCAAATAAAAAAAAAAATATGTATATTTTTAAATAATTTTTAAAAATACCATTGATCTTTATAATTCGAGCCCAAATTTTTTTTTTTTGACTTTATTTCAACTCAGGTAGGCCTTACTGATAGGGCATCATTCTTCTAATTTTTTTTTTATTATTTTAATAAAAGGCTAATTAGGATTTTTACCCCCTGAACTTTGACATATACCAAATCATGCCCCTTGAATTTTTAATATCGTTAAAAATACCCCCTGAATTATTGAAATTGTTAGATTTAAGGACTTTTGTCAAATTTCATTCAATTTTACTATTTCAAAGATTGTTTATATATTAAATTATGCTCCTAAACTTTGATATCTACCAAATCATGTCCCTTGAACTTTGACATGTACTAAATTATGCCCTCTGAACTTTCATCCATGTTAGACTTTTTTACTAAAATTGGAAAAAAAATCCTTAAATCCAACAATCTCAATAGTTCAGGGAGCATTTTTAACGACCTTAAAAGTTCAGGGGCAAAAATCCTAATTAACCTTAATAAAATTATATTAAAAGGTATTTATAACTTTATATGTAATATATATATTTTTTTCTAACTTGAGAAGAGGCACATGGGAAGCACGTAACCTCTTCAACTATATTGTTTACTTTGATAAAAGTTGAACCGAATATAATTACGCATTTTATTCAAAAAAAATTAAAAATTGAACCGAATGAAAGCAAAGTACGACGTCGTATAAAGCGTATAGGTGGCCGATCCACGCTTAAGACTGTTTCATCGTCGTCCCTCTTTGTCAATGGCCCTTTTTGAAACAGACACGAATGCTAACTTGCTCCATTTCTCCTAAACCCTCCCTCAACTCCTTCCCCATCTCTCTCATTTTTCTTCTTCTTCTTCTTCCTCTTCACTTCGATTGATTCTTCTGGGCTGAATTTTGAAAATGTCGTGGCTGAGCAAAGCCGTGAGCAAAGCCGTGGAGGTTGGGAACAAGAACAACCTCACTCGCACTGTCAAAAACTACGCCGACTCCGTCGTTCATCAGGCCGGACAAGCTGTAGCTGGCGGTGCTAAAATCCTTCAAGAACGCATAGTAATTTTCTCAATTTCTCGAATTTTTCCCAGTTATGATTGCGTTTTATCTTAAAATGCGTTATTGAATTTTGGTGTCCGTTAATCTCTCCTTTTTTATTTTTTTTTTCTTGTATATTTTTTTTCACTGTTTGCATTTGGTTTCGTATGTTGAGCATAGGTGTAGCTGAAATTTTTTGGGTTTAGGAATTTTTCTTTGATATGTGAGTGTGTAATATAAATCCTTAAATGCTACTTGTAAAGTAAAAAAGTTTCATTTAAACTTAGCTCAACATGCGAATCTAAAAGCAAAAATGCAACAGTTATAGAGAAAATAAACTTATATGGCAATTTGCGTTGAAGACTAACCTAATCGGGTTCTCAGATTTTGACAGTTACTTTCAAGATAGAGAGTGAACTATTGGTGTGTGTGGCTGTATGAAACTAATCCGTTTAGCAAACAATATTGTGATATCGTACTTGTTATCAGAAAATGTATGAAATGCGCCTTCATGTGAGCACACCAAAGTGTAAGAATTTGTACTTACAGTCATAGCATTGAAGACCACCTGAAAAATGTGCTTTTTGATTCAAAAAGCTTTATTTTTTTTGAAAGTGTTGGATTTGGCAAGTTTCCTTATTAGTGAATTTTTGGGAAATTTTTGGGAATTGCCAATTCACATTAGTGGATCTATGAGTTTAGCAAGTGTAATTTATCGTTTTGCATTTAAAGAGAACAAGAGAGAAAATAATTATCGATGAATTTACTAATTTCCATACTAGTAGATCTTCAAAGAGGGGGCCTGTCACTTGTTCAAAAAAAAAAAAAAAGAGGGGCCTCTCATAGAAAAAATATATAAATGAATTAAAGAACATTGTATGTGAGCTTTGTTGTTGATATCGCTAATTTAATATTATATATCTAATAGTAAAGGGCCAGATTAGATGAGATGTGGAAGAATGTGAAATAGGAAAACCTGTTAATTTTTTGTCTAGGGAGAATCATATTTAGACAAATTTAACCCTAATTTAGAACTATTCTTGTAACTCCATCTATGTATGAGACGGTCATAAATTATCTGTTTGGAAATGAAATTAATTTCTTTACAATAAAACTGGGAACCTGCTAATCTTTAGGATCAATTTGATATTAGAGGTAACTTAGAGCTGTAGTTGTCTCGTTATCATTTTTCAATAATTTACAACTTACATATATTTATTGGGTATGTATTTGGGTGAATTTATATGTTATCTATTTATCATTATCATTATTGCTGTTTTATTTTCTATTTTTCCTTTAATGTTATGCATATTCAGAGTGCTCGAAATTTTAGAAGTGTCAAGCAGACTATAAAAAGATTGGAAGAAGCAGCTGTCTCTTGTAGGGGCAATGAAAGAACTCATTTACTTAAAAGATGGTTGGCTGTGCTTAAAGAGATTGAAAAGTTGTCTGACGGTTCTTCTGAAGATAAGCAAAGCACTCTTGAGCAAAATTCAGCTTCTGATGAATTGAAAGATAGTCCAAGAAAACCATCCATGGTGAGAAGTGTTTTTTTTTTCTCTCTCTTTGTATGAAATTAGTTGGGTTGAGATCTACACTTACATAACCTGGAAACGTCCCTAGAGCCCATATTTTTATTTGTATCTATGACTTCAAACACCTTGTTGACTTGCTTTCAACTGCAACCAGGCAGTTATTGTAATTTTATTCCATTTTGTAGAAATGATTAAGGTATATGTAATTTAGGTAAAGGACCAGAACTTATCATACATTCAGTACTTAATTTCATGATTTGTAAGCCTCTGAATTAGTTGTCAGTTGATTATCTTTTCTTCCAGTTATTGCTGAAGTTTGTCATTTTGCTGTGTTGCTTAGTGCTGACATTCTGTTCTGTGTAGGTTCTGTATTATGACTTGGATTTGGGTGGTGAACCAATGAATTTTCATGATGTCTTTCTTCAAAGCCAAGCTCTAGAAGGCATAACATTGTCTATGGTATGTTACACCCACTTTATCAATAATTAAGAGTTGGTCCTACTACTTGTAAGTTTTTGATATGATACGTGAGCTGTCTTTGGAAGCATGCTAAGCAATTCTTAGTAATGTTTTACATCAATTTCTGTGAATCAAATTATTTTATTGCTGAACTTCGATATGCAGATAGCTTTACTTAAGATGAATTCATCAATCATAGACAGTTGAAAATGTACACCAATAATACATGATAAACGACTCCTAATTAAATAACAATTGAGATAAGCATAGTGATGCATGTATTGGTGTGGTGTTTACAATGCCCTTTATTTATTAAGTAAACAAATAAATAAAAACTTGATTAGGGTTTCTTTGACATTGTTGTAAGTTTGCACAAGACTTGATTCCAAAAAATAGTACCTGTGTGCTTGGTTATTCAAGCTGGACTATATGACTTTTTTGGGAATAACTGATGATAAAACATTGCCTCTAATATTAGCGTGAGCCAGAGAAAGTTATAAATGTTGAGTTTAACCTAATGTCAACTCGCTTTTCCTTATTTGGGCTTAGATTCTGGAAGCACCAACTGAGGAAGAAGTTTCTCTTCTCCTGGAGATGTTTGGGTGAGTATGCTTTAAACCATATTAGTGTTTTGAGGCTTCAGAATGATCCGCAGAGTGCCAACATGGGTACTAATATACTTTTCTCTGAAAAAAAATGTAAAGTAGGCTCTTTAGTGTCATACACTCACAGGATTCATTATCATATTGTTTTGGGCTTCCTAATCTTGGTAGTATTTGTTCTGACTGGAAAATATACACAAATAACTTGTGATTAGGGCAGATAGGACGATGGGAACTGAAGTCTAACTAACTTGTTGCTTGCAGGCTCTGCCTTACAGGTGGGAAGGAAGTTCACAATGCGGTACTTAGCAGTATACTGGATCTGTCAAAAGCTTTATCCAGCTATGAAGATGAAGTATTGGTAAATAAATGAAGAATTTGGTTATACTCCTGAGTTTACTGAAATTAGTCAAATATATCTATGTATAAATGTGTATTTTATATAATATTATACATATATAATATATATATATATATATATATATATATTCTAATGAAACATCAAGAAAATTATTGATGGAATATGTTTAAAAGAAAAATGTCTTACCCTCTTGTGGTAGGAATTCTGCTTAGTGATATGTCTTGCTTTATATACTTAATAATGAATGCCATGTAACAGCAGACCCTTTTGGAACATCTAATATCCTTACCATGTTTAATTACACTTGAAGTGCTAGTTTTTTGGTTTCATATCCTCTCTTCTCTATTGGTACCCTTTCGGAAAACAAAATTTTGATTACATCATTTTGAAAAAGTGGCTTAGTGACCTAAGAAACTGTATAAGTTTGGGGATATTCATTTAAATATATGTATGTATATTTATATATACACTATTTGTCTTTTCTGCTAAATATGTAATTGACCTCCTTTTCTTCTAGAGTAAACCACAATAATACCATTAAGACTCTAAATGCAACTAAAGCCACATCAATATTCAATACAACATTCCCTCATTTATGGTTATACATGAATGCATGGCCTTGTTCATTCTTTTTGTGCTTACAAGTAAATTGTGTTAGTTTATTCATTTTTGTATTTTTTTCTCTAGGTAAAGCGAGAGGAACTGCTTCAATTTGCTCAAGGGGCCATTTCTGGGCTTAAAATTAATGCTGATATTGGAAGGTGAGAAAAAATAAGCTTTTATCATTAATCTGCTGTTAATACTCATTAAGCTTTGAGGTATCAAGATGAAGCCTTTCTGTACAGGTTTCCACTCAGATTTTGCGTGTTGATTATATATTGACTAGTTTCTCTAACTTTTACGAGAGCAAATGGAAAAAGAGAAAAAAAATCCAGTTTTACGCAGAATAGGAAATATGACATTAAATAATTACTTGCATCCCCTGCGATGACTTAGTTGTGCCTCACACTTCACCATTGAGAATGAGGCACAGTCTGGTAATAACAAACCAAGTTGGTCCAGTGTTTTGTTGGTCTCTGGTGACTAATGGAAGTCCCTCTCTCTCTCTCTCTCTCTCTCTCTCCTCCTGGTTTGCATTGTTGCATGTAGGACCAATTTTCAGATATGGTTATCTAGTTTTCAGAAACTAATTTTATGAACTGTATCTAGATATTTTCTGTTTACTTTTAGCTGAAAAGATTCAGAAGTTAGTTGTTCAAAATTTAATGAGAATTTTATGCTCTAACTAAATGCTCCTAGGTTGTAAATGACACAAAAGAAAAACAGGAAGACTGGAGACAAATTATGTTCTAGTTATGCTTAACGTATTTTTAATTCATCATGATTTCTGGTTACAGAATAAACACTGAAGCATCTAGGCTAAAGGGAAAGCTTGATGAGATGGCTGCTTCACAAAAGTTGTCTGAAGTTTGTGAAGGAACAATGTCAGAGATGATAGAGGTGGGCTGTTTACTTCTGATGATCCTTGTAATTGATATCACCTGGTTCTGTATCTTTTGCACGGAAGTAAAAACATCAAATGCTTGTAATATAACTGATACTTAGTACACACTCATATATATTGCTATATATTTTCACCGTACACTATGTTTTACTTAGAAAATGTGGCATGACATGCTGTGTGCTGTTGGTCCAAAATTTTATTAAAGAAACTTAATGATAACATCCACTTTAATTATTCCAAAATAGTGAACTTGCTTGCAAAGTAACTCCCTAAAACTTGCTCTATTTATCATACAAAAATAGACTTGTAAAACTTGGATTCTAATGTTTTTGTGAACGCATTTAACTCTCAGAATTTTGTGGTTAAACTTTTTGGACTGAAGTTTAACTGTTTTACTTTTGTGTCAGTAGTTTAAAGAAGCACTTGCACAAATTCGAGCTTGTTCCAAATTGGAAGCGCTTTTACTAAAGAAGAAAGTTCTCAACAATGGAGATTCTCCTGAGATTCATGCACAAAAGGTTTGTGCTTTCTGCCTTCTTGTTTCATGATGAAGGTCTTTGTGTTCTTAGATGGAAGTGCTCATATTAAGTGCTGGTTTATTTGTCTGAATGAGTGGTATTTTTAGAAATTTTAGTGTAATCATAGAAATTGTAATCTACAAACTTTTATATTAACATTATTTGAGCTGTATAAGTAGGTTGATAAGTTGAAGGTCTTGTCAGAATCTCTCACTAGCTCCTCTGTGAAATCTGAAAAGCGTATCTCAGAGCACAGGTACAAAACCAATTTTAATAGTTTTTGGAGCTTTTATTGAATATTATCAGAACTAGCATCTAAAATGTGGACGTATAAAAAAATGTTTGGTAGATCACAAAAGGCAGAGGCACTAAAAGTTCGTGTTACTAAAGCAGATGAGGCAAGTGAAAGGGAGAAGGTAAGCTGTCTTCCTAGCAAATGCATTTTTATTCGCAAGGCAATGATAAGCAGTTCTAGTTTGTACTGCAGTAGATAATGCCATAGCAATGCAAATGGAATGTGGGCACAATGAGCTATAATTGGATAGCTTGAATAATTGATTGCCAATTATATTTTGTGCTTGCATTTACGTTGACATTATTGTGTTTGGAGATTAAGTGGTGAAATTGTAATCCTATTAGGACCCTATTCTCTATGATTGCAAATGCTTAAGAAAACAAGAGCAAAAACTAACTGAAATTTTTCCTAGTAGAAATTATGAACAAATACAATTTGGAAGGTTATTTGGAGACCCCCAGCCCTCCCCAAGTAGTCTCTTAACAACACGATGTCCCAGCCAAAAGATAAACCCCTTTCCAATCTGTGCTATTTATGTACTCTACTTCCCAACCTCTTTCTCTCTTAGCTGTCTCCTTTGATGCCACATTGGCCAAGCCTATCTAATTCTATCTTTACCCTTTATTTCTTCGCCTAGCCAAAGACGAACCCTGTCCGCAAGGTTAAAGTGGTGTTAATAATTACATCAAAATTTTACCGTATGTCCTTGTAAGCTGATAGGTCTTTCCTTGTTTTTAAAATTTCTACTCTATCACTTGATCTGGTAAGCTCTTTGGCTAGACCAGCACGAGTGTCAGTTGCTGTAGGATCAGATCCTTATTTGATTAATTGTATTCTTCTATCTTCATTTTACGTGCCGTGCCATTTATTTGGGGCAAAGATCTAAGGCTTTGTTTTATTGGTATATTTTCAGGAATTAGCATCTGAGATTTCAGAGCTTGAAAGACAAAGAGATGATCTTGAGGCTCAATTGAAGAAGGTTGTTCACTCTATATCTTTGTTATTACAAATATTAGTGTTGCTATTATTTTTGTGATCTGACTTAAAATGCTTTATTTACCATCTCCCATAGCAATAAGTAAAAATGAATAAAACGTTTTGAAGAGAACCAATTTTTTTAGTTATTGATTGTTATGACAAGTCTTGCACTATTTCCTTTTCAGTCAGATCTATGTCTACCTCTTAATTTTATTGAGCATTGTACACTTATTGATTGTACATGCGAATATGAGTTGGTGTGTAGGTTAATATCTCGTTGGCAGCAGCTAATGCCCGACTTCGAAATGCTAGGGAAGAGAGAGATCAGTTTGAGGAAGCAAACGATCAGATTGTTGCACATTTGAAAACAAAGGTCTGCATTCGTGTTCTGTCTTAAGTGCTAGAGTAATTCGACATTCAATATCTGAATGTGGTTCAGAATTTGACTTTTAATATGTTAATGTGGTTTGGAAAATGATACTGTGCTGAGTACTTAGAGCTCACTTCACTGAATCTCTCAGCCTTAAAGAGAAATGTCTAAACATTGTTTGGACTTTGTACAGGAGGATGAGCTATCAAAATCTGTTGCCTCGTGTAGAATAGAAGCAGATGTTCTAAGTACATGGCTTAACTTTTTGGAAGATACCTGGGTTCTCCAACGCTCATATGCAGAAATGAAGGAGAAAGAGGTCAAGTATGTACTTGGCGTGATACCTGGGTTCTCCAACGCTCATATTATTTATTTGTTTGTCTTTGTTTCGTTCCTAGTTAGTTACTACTTCTTCTCATCAATGCATTCCATATTTGTGTTGCTTGTTTGTATTTTCAAGTGATGAATTAGAGAAACATGAGGACTATTTTGTGAACTTGGTCATCCATCTTCTCTCTGCATACAAGGTATTTGACTATCCTTTACTTTTGAATGAAAGAACTTTCAATGTTATGGATTGGTGACGTACTTGTTCTCGGGACATACCTTTCACTTTCTATGCAGAAAGAGTTGGAGCCCTCTATCAGCCGTATATCAAAATTTGTGGAGAACTTAAATAAATTGAGTGATGGGTAATGTTACTCCTGTGATGTTGGGATGGTTCTGATTTTCATCCTCTTTGACTTTGCTTTTAAGTATTCTTGATCTTCTTTGACTCTCTTATTAAGTACTTTTGGACATGTAATATAGGTCACAGACAGCATCTGCTGCTGATGAGGACTCCCAACTGTTAAACCCAAGGAAAAATCTCGAGGAGGAATATTTGGAATATGAAGCAAAGGTACATTACTTTTGAGCTTGTTTGGCATAGTTTTTACTTTTTCTTTACACATTAGAAGAAGAGAAGTAAAAGTTTGAGTTTTTTAATTAGTGTTTGGATTTTTATTTTTAAAGCACTTTTTTCATTTGAAGAGATTTTTGAAGTGTTTGGTATGTACAATATAAATACTCTTACGGGATTTAAAAAAAATAAAAAATATAATAACTCTTAAAAAATAATATGTATTTCAAATTTGCCCAGAACTAAATGTTAAATAATAATACTAATAATTGTTTTTTTCAATCATAAAAGATAAAATAAAAATACATAAATAAAATACACCCTGAGTTACCAAGCCTTAACCCAGTTTTGGTAATTGAATAAATACTATGTATGTGTGTGACATCTAAAAAAGAAACTGAAGTAGACAATAGAATATATAATATAGTAAAACCTCTATTTAAGAATACTTTATTTAAGAATAACCTTTAACTTATTATAAAAAAATAAGTCTCCATTTGGTCAGCTATAAATAAAAATAACCTCTAAATTGTAATTAGTTATACATTTTCTAGGTCCCATATTAAAAATATATATCTCTATATAAGAATAATTGTATCTTAATAAAATATGTATAGTTTATAAATTTATTTATGTAGAATTAATTGGATTTTAGCTTATTGTGCGAATTGGATTGAATTCAAAATATGAAATACACACTTAATGCGGATCAGATGCATTATGAGCAAAATAGTGCGGATTGAATTAGATGAACACCCCTAATAATACATGTATATAAATATTATATTTACTCAAAAATAATTTTATTATGATATAGTATTAAGGATTTTTTATTGTTGTTGTTGTTACATTTGATACTTTTTGGTGTTTTAGTTATTATTTTTTTCTAGTACCTCTATTTAGTTATAACTTCTAAATTAGAATATAATTTATTTGGTTCAAAATATATTAGGTTTTACTTATATATATAAATATGCATTTATTGATCTACCTATTATTTCAAATTCTAAAAATAAAAATCTAAAATTTATGTAACAAGTAAGATTCTAACAAAAAAAAAAAATCTAATAACAACTATTCGATGGTGAGAACTCACAAACTGAACTTTAGTTAGAAAATCAAATACAAAGAAGGCTTAAGAAAAATTAAGAATACTCAGCCACCAATGGAGAAAATACTGTTGTATTGAATACTAGAACTTTCATACAAATGGTGATTTTCCAACCTCCCTTACAAATATTTAAATGAGGCTTTTATTCTTGAGCTTTAATGGCTTTGAGATACAAGTGGTCCCAAAATTAAGGGGGAAAAATTCTGTTTGTACCATGAAGATCAACACGTCAAATGGGTAGTGGAGGAGGGGTGATCAGGTGTCAGTTTGTACTCCTAATAAGACAAATGGTATATCCACTACTTGTAGAAAAATGTAATATACCCTAATATTATAATATACCAATTAGGAGAAGAATGTAATTTAAATTTTTGTTTTCAAAAAGAAAGGTAAAGTAAGTATTCTAAAAGATTCATTAAAATGAGAAAATAGCTCCTTCCCGTGATCCTTTTTAGTTCCCTAGAAAAACTGGTGTCATTGCTTCTCTGAAAAGCTCTTCTAAACTTTTATTGGTCTTTTAATATTTCATCCACACATCTAAAAGTCAACTTTACACCCCAAAACTGTTCTAAAATGCCAAACAAGCCCTTTGTGTTACAACTTTGCTTCAAATGGTAATCACAAATCACAGTTCTTGTCACTTTGATTATTGTTTTATTATGCCAGCTGGACACATATTTACTGATGTAAGCATTCCAAAGTTTTTTTTCCAAAAGTACTTTTCTTTTCCCTTTGAACCATATTTCTGTAGGTTGTATCCCTTATTTTTAGTGCAGAATTAGTTGCAGTGCCCGGTCTTTTTTTTTCTTCTGAACAAGAGACAGGCCACATGTCCTTGACTGACCTCTGCCCAAGTTTAATAAAACCCTGGAAAACCTTGGTAACATGAACATGGGAATCCCAGAAACAGAAATCAGTGAAACTCTGTAAATACAACATAATGCAGAAGCTCAAAGCCTACTAGAAAGCTAGAACAAAATAGCTAGTAAAATAAGTTTCCCCACTCTCCACACAATTCTATGATGGATTATAGAGACCTTCAAAACATCTTTTAGAGGTCCTTTCATGTACCCCCTCCTATGGTTTATTGTTTAATGTAGTTCAGTTTCTTTTGGAAAAGAAACAATTTTAATTATGAGTTAATGCTTGTTTTTAAGTTTCTAGTTTTTGTATGGGATGTAACTTGCATAGATAGTAAAACCTCTATCTAAGTGAATTTTCAAAGATATTCTTTTTTTTTATGTTTTAATTATAATTATGCGGCGTAAAATTTTTATTTATAAAAATATGCTTGTCAAGTTTTGAAATTATAAAAATATATTTTATTCATCAAAAAGTAAAAACACAACTAAAAGACGATGAGACATCAAACTCATGACAACTATAAATAAATTATGAAACAATAAAAAATAACTCCATGATAATTGTAATACAATTATACATAAATTATAAAACAACCAAAAAAATAATTTATTATTTTTACTAAAGAGGTCGTTTTGTAATAAAAAAGTTCAAAGAGTAAATGAAATTTTTCCGTGTTGACATATTTTTGTAATTTTTTTCAATGTTTTTGGTCTATTATGTAAATTTTTCTTAACACTAAACTAATTATATTATAATTAAGAGATTATAACTAAATAGAGTTACTAGTAAAAAAATTAAAACACGATAAAATATCATATGAATATTTATATTGTGGAAATTCTTAATATGCCTATTACTTATACATATTAGATTATAGTTGAAAAAGAAAAAGAAATAACGTATAATAAAATTATTTTGAGTAAATAAAATATACACATATTATTATACGTGCATTACATGTAATTCAGATGTGGAATAAAATTCTTGACTCTACATAAACAAATGTGTTATACATGTATGGATATATACTGAGATATAATTATTTTTATATAGAGGTACACTTTCTTAATACAAGAATTTATAAAAAATATTACTAATTACAATTCAAAGATTATTCTTAATTATAATTAGTCAAAATTGGGACTTAAATTTTTTATAATAAATTGGGACTGTTAAATCTTTGCTGGTCCTGATGCTGCTGGAATGCCAAATTTGGCAACTTCCTAGATTTTATTATTTATGCATGTAGTCTGAACTGAAGAAAAATGATTCTATTCTCAATCACCACACATTAATCTCCATTTTTGCTTTTTTCAGATCATTACAACTTTTAGTGTTGTGGATAACATGAGGGAGCAATTTTATGCTCAACAAGATAAAATCTCCAGGTAATGACATGGAGACAAATATTGGTGAATTGTTTTCATCTCTTTTTTTTCTTTTAGCAATTCCTAAAGACAAATACATGATTTGCATATATTCTAGGAAAGACGACCCAAAGATTAAGGAGCTCTTTGATGAAATTGAGAAGTTAAGAGGGGAGTTTGAATCTATTGAGAGACCAGATCTTGAAATGGAAAATCCTACTCAGAAAGCAGAAACTTCATCTACTTCTGAAATTATCAAAGGTAGTCAGCCTCAGTCTCCAAAAACGGATGCAGGAACACATAAAACTGAGCAAGATGAGCATTGCAAATCACCTGCAGCAAAGGCAGAGCAGAGGTTAGACCCTGAGGAAGAATTAGCAAAGCTCGAGTCGGAGTTTGGAAAGGTGGATCAAGACTACACGACCGAGGAGATTGGTGGCTGGGAGTTTGATGAGCTTGAAAGGGAATTAAGGTCTGGAGATTAAGCATGGTTCTAACATGTCAACCCTTGTTCACATTTAATAAACAAAACAACATATATTTATGATAATGTTGAGACTGTATCTTACCTCTTTGAAGCCAGTGTCACAAGCTTATGTGTAACTTGTAACAATTTGGATCTTCAATTTGTTTATTCTTCTGTAAATTATCTCAAATACGAATATGTTGTAATGTAAGATATCCAAGTATTGTCTGAATGCAAATGTTGAACTTGGCCAGTTTCTTGGACCACTTGTTTCGAAACGCCTATTGGTTGATAGTGCAATTGTGGGGTGAAAATGTGGCCTCAATTGCTTCCCTTATGTTAATGGGGGATCCCCACCTGGCGCCATATAAAAGGACCCATGATTCTAACACACTAGGAAATGAGGGAAGCTTGGGGAGAATGTGGGGTTCGAGATTTCTCTATGTTTTCCATACATGGTAAGTTCAATTTTGTCTCACCTTTTGAACAGCATCATCATTATGCATGAGCTTGACCTCTTATGTTTATTATCATAAGGGCACATAAGATAGTGGGATGTGTACTCTTCCACCCAAAATCTCTTCGAAGGCCAATTTTCAAAAGTGACTATAGAGCATTGTCGCCTGGAACTGTTTAGCTACTTTGCATTTCACATTTGGCTGGTGCTGGTAGGATGGCCAGCAAAGGTATGTCCCCACTTTCCAATTTGAACATGTAGACCTGGAGATGCTTAAAAAAAGTAAATAATTCCCGATTTTCAGGGTAGTGGGTCGTTTGGGTGGATCAATATTCTGGCTATGCTTTGCTCGTGCTTCCTTTTCTGGGTCTGTGGGATGAGTTTTTGTCCCATCATTATGTTAATCCAATATCTTCAGTGGCTTGTGTGGTAATGTGAGATAGAGTGTAAACAAAAGTTGGGGGGCATTGTGTCCCACAGTGCGTCATACCAATCATATGGTGGATGAGAGATGAGAAAACAAAATGAAAAGAAAAATCACGCTTCTTAAAATGATGCTGCAATTTTCTTCCAAAGATAATTTGGTAGTTTATTTGCTATAAAATCATTTTGGCATAATTGGTTAATTTATAATGTACTTGGAGATATTCAAATTGAATCATGTGAGTAATAATGGGTTAGAAGTTTTGTATGTAGTGATGCTTGTCATTGCTATATCATCAACAGTCTATCGAGAAAATAATAGCCTTTATAGGAACTTTGTTTTAAGTAGGTTTGGCCTTAAAAACAGAAAAGCTAGACAAAGTTAATATTTTATTAAAAAGAGGAATTTTGCCATTACTTTTTTATTTTATTTTTTTGGTTAGTGGTTACATATTAAAAGAGGGGAAAGATAGAGAAAAAAAAGAGGGAGAAATTGAAATCGTAGGGACTGTGATAAAAAAGGAGAAGACAAAGAGAGGGCCTCGAGCTAAGCAGGCATTCGATCCGGAATTTCCCTCTCCCACCTCCAAATGTCGGGTATTCTCTTGTTCATTGTTAAGTGTCAACAACTTTCTATTTTAAGCCATGAATTTTATTTTATGTCAATTTTTCTTCTTCTTCTTCTTTTTTTTTTCCCTATAACTAAACAATAAAATATATACACTAGAACATAAGACTAAGTAAATTATATTCTAATTAAAAAGTTATAACTAACTAGAGTTATACTAAAAAATAGAAAATCATATATATTATTTTTTTTTAAATTTACAGTTTGGGTTTCTAAAGTGGTTGCAGCGCTAAGTTTCTATACGATTTTTTGTTGCGATTTAAGTTGCAGCGTTAGTTGCAATAAAAGTTTCTATATAAAATTCTATAAAAATACAAAAACAAAAATATTTAGAAGTGTAAAAATAAAAAAGACCTAAAAAAAATCAAAACACTAAAAAATATCAATGTAACAATAATAACAATAAATAATCCTTAATACTACATTATAATAGAATTATTTTGAGTAAATATAATATTAATATTTATACATTTATTACAATTTGTAATAAAATCATTAATTCTACATAAATAAATTTATAAAATATATGTATATTTTATTGAGATGTAATTATTTTTATATAGAAGTATTGAGATTTAGAAAACGTACAACTAATTACAATTTAAAAATTGTTTTTATTTATAGTTGGACTTAATATATATATTTTTTTTATAATAAATTAGTGGTTAATTTTAAATAAAATATTCTTTGATAAAAATTTTAGGAGAATTTACAGATGAAAAGAAAGGGTAAAATCAAAAAGCAAAAAAGAAGATGCACACGCTTCCAGAAATCCAGTGACCCAAAACATTTATTTATATATGCATGTCAGAAAGTAAACTGAAGCCAAGTAGAAAGTGATTTTTAACTTCCAATTATTATTCTATTTTTCTTTGCAATAAAAGAAAAAGGTATTATTCTACTTTCATTGGAGCAGCTCCTTTCGTGTTTGTTTTATTAGAGAGAGTCAAAAGTGTGCACAAAAGCCAGAATTTGATATTTGGTTCCCATTTTTTTTAAAAAAATAGTTCACAATTTACACATCTAGTTAAAAAGGTTGTGGTGCTATAATTTAAGTTGAGCAGATAAACTAATATATGTCTTGGAAATGAAAGCAATACATAATTTTCAGAAAAATGCTAAAAGGGATTAGTGGTGCTAAACATTATTCTACGTATCAATATCGTTATTGGTGTAATTTAGTATTGAGTCCCATAGGGAGATCGTTAGCCAATCCTAAGGCAACACGTCTTAAGGATGCTAGGCACCACTGGTACCCAATAGCAATGATCATAATTTTCAAGTGTGGGTTGTATCTAACTATCTATCTCTTGACTATTTTGTAAAAGTATTGCTAAAAGACCTAATTTGATAATTATTATTATATAAAAAAAATTACTTGAAAAAGTTACTTGCTTGAAGTGTTAGAAAATATTAGTAGGTGAAAATGAGTCAATTTAAAAATTATTGACTGTTTCCGAACAAAATATTAATTCACTAACATAACATTAATGTTTCAATAAAACAAGTTCAACTTCACATCTAAGATGATCTTTAATTAATGAAATATTATAAAAGTAATGGGCTGTTATATTTTAACATATCTTAAACAAATTAATTAAGGTCTAACAATGCTGTAAAAAGTATGTCAAAGTTAATTATTCACTCAATAATTTTTATGTTAATTTGCATCTAATTTATTAGAGCACAAAGCTAAAAATTAGGTCAAATATAATATTAACTTAAATAAGGAGTGAATGATGTTACTTTTCTTAATTTTTAGAATTATACTCCAACATGTAAGTTATTTTTTTCCCAAAGAGATGCAAATTAACTCAAAAAGTCTTTGATTTATATTGAAAATGTATAAAATAGTTTTTTTTTCTTCAAATGAATGAATAAAAAGTTTTGAATCAATTAAAGGAGTAAATTGTAACTAATATACCTCAGAGTTAATAATGCTTTTTTTTTTTTTTTTTTTTTTTTCAAACAAAGCGTGAAACATAGTTAATAATGCTAGACACACTCAAATTGTACACAATTATTATACATAATATTGTAACATTTACACATTTTTTGGGGGTAAATATAATTAACATTTTCAAAATATTACACTTTTGTACCTATTTTTTTTTTTTTTTTTTTTTTTAAAAAATATGTCTGTACATTTAGTCACTGGAACCAGCTAGTTTTTTTTAACAACTAACATCTAATATAAAGAAAAGCTATGAATAGTTAATTATATGCCTCTCAACTTTAGTCAAATAAGATGGGAAATTTGATTTTCTATACTTTCATATACTTAATATTTTATTTCTAAACTAATACATATCATCATTGAAAATATATGACCACTTTATCTAAAACCCAAAAATACCCCTCTTAAATTTTCCATACTTTTTTTAGTGCAAAAACATAAAAAAAAAAAAAATTGGTAATCCGATGGGGTCCGATGGTAGTCCGATGGTGGTCCGATGGTCACCTGATGCTACTTTTGTATGTACAAAAACATAAAAAAAAAAATTGGTAGCAGATTTGGTCCGATGGTAGTCCGATGGGTGGTCCGATGGGTCCGATGGGTGGCCCGATGGAGTGGCCCGATGGATGGTCTGATGGGTAGCCCGATGGTGTTAATGAGGTGATGTAAATGGGGGTATTTTAGGGATATCATAAAAATTGTCATATTTTACAAATATTAATTATTATTTGTTTAGAAAAAAAATTTTAACCAAATGTAAGCATAAAAAATCAAATTTCCCAATAAGATTCGGAAAAAGCAATACTTTTGTTAAAAACGGGACTAGGAGAGTAGGAGACAAAGTAGACCTACAATTTATTATAACTATTGTGGAAATTATACCTTCAAATTTATGGGATTATTTTTCAGATATTAAGAGACTTTAACAAAAAAAAAGATGCATTAAATTTATGTAATAATAATTGTGTTAAAAATTGTACTTTATTTTAAGTTAGTATTTTATTAATTATTATTATTTTCACAATTACTTTTTTTTTTTATTGAAAATAATTAGACATCTTAAAAAGATTAAAAAATCATCCAATTAAATTTTGTAATGAAGTTTTCTTCTTCTTGATAAAAAAAAATATTTCACAATCCATATATAACTAATTGTTGAGTGGCCATATTAGCCGTGAGTGATCAGAATATAAATTAAGGACACTTCAAAAAGATTGAAGAGTAAATTATTAATATCTTCCAACAAGGAACCTAAATCATTACAAAATGTTAGTGATCAAAAGTTTAAAATTATTATTGATATGAGAACTGAATATATACACAAGATTTGAACCAAAATGTTATTGCAAAAGAGATCAAGCAACGCAGCTAAGGTCATTGGAAAAATAACATAAAGAGCCAAATGTCTAACTAACAAATTATAACTAACTCTAATATAGACTTTAATACTCTCTCTTAAGATGAAGTATATAGATGAGTGACGTTTATCTTGGACAATAAAAAAATTAAATTGAGTTAGGAAGAGAACCTTGGTCATAATGTGCAATGTTGTGTCAAGAAGGGACATGAGATAGCTTGAGACAATTTTCGGTGACTTGTTCTCAAATTATGTGGCAGTCGATGTCAACATGTTTGGTACGCTCATAAAATACAACATTTTCAAAGATCTGAATTGCAACTTGATTATCACAATAGAGTGTAGCAAGTTGATGATGCTTTATGCCAAAATCAAAAAGAATGTTAAGTAGCTAGAGGTGCTCTTAGGTTGTGTTGGCCATGAATCTATAATCAGCCTCTGCAAATGATTTGGATATAGTGGTTTGCTTCTTTAATTTTCATGATATGGGGGAGTTTTCTAGGAAGATACAAAACCTAGTGATGGATTGTTTGGTGTCTGGATAAGTTCCCCAGTTAACATTCGAGAAGGCTTGGAGATGAAAAACCAAGATGAATAATGGGAATGGAAGAATGGACCTTGGCCTGGGGTACCCTTGAGGTGTTGAAGGATTCTGGCAGCAACCTTCATGTGAGGTTGTCGAGGATCACTGAGGTATTGACTGAGTCGATTAACTACATAGGAGATGTTAGGTCTGGTGATGGTCAAATATAGAAGTTTTCCAATGAGGTTTCTGTACGAAGTAGGATCTAAAACAGGGGCTCTAATATCTTTGTTGATAGATAGATTGGCTTCTATTGGCGTGGATACAAATTGACTCTTAGAGAACCAATTTCATTGAGCACCTGTAAAATAAATGATCTTTTAGAAATAGATATGCTTGCTTTTGATCAACCTATTTCTAAGCAATGCACTATTACAAACATTACTTCTGGTGTCAATTTTAAACTGACACTTATACCTAGTGTCGGTTCATAGATGACACCTATTCCACTGAGACAAAAAATTTAGGGTCTAGTTTCTCCAGTGTATACCTGACTAGTATTTCCAATCTCCTATGTGCTAGGAGTAAATCCAACTAGAGGGGTTGTCACTCTATGTCTTGCTGGTGGGAGAACTCGTGGAGGCAGTGGAGTGTTTGGATAAGGATTGATCACCATTGGATCACTTTGATTAGTGTGAGCTTGAATTGGGATTCGTTACCATCGAATCAGTTGATTTAGTGGATTGAGACCTTCTCGTCAGTACCGTCTCTTGTCGAACTGAAGACAATCAGAGGTTGATGGAATCATATTTTTTTTCTCACAATAAAAGTACCAAAATATTGACCTCATTTTTAGCAACCACGCCGAGTCTTTAAAGTGATGGGATTATGCTTAATAATAAATAATAAAAAAATAATAATACGCAATATGAACACCGGAATTTATAAAGGTTCAACCCCGTTATGGTGGTAATATCCTACTCTCCTTTTTGTTGTATTACTTTGAAGATTATCAAGATCACAAGGAGTCGGCCAAGTGAGTTTCTTAAAAATATTGAATGAAAGTGTACAAGTATTTTGACAGCATAAATGTTCTCTTGAAAATATGAATTTAGATTCTTTAACAATGAAATAACTCCACTATTTATAGGGGATTACAATGAATAGTGTTATCCAAAATAATAGGAAATAATTAGGAAACTAAATATTGAATCCCTAAAATCTCTTGGTTGTACAAAATTGATCCCATAAATGTAGAAATTTAACCATATTACAAATGTGGAGATACTTAAGAAAAATATCTTAGAGAATTTATATTCAGAGCGTCCTTCTGAGTGGAGAATTCTGCCTCACTGGCTGGAGTCTGGAGACGTTCTGCTTGGAGCATCACGCAGTGGTCTTGTCCGGATATTGCTTGCTGGAGACTTAAACTTATTTTTTAGCATAAGCCATTCTGGACGGAACATCAGAGAAATATGATCCGTCCAGGTCTTGAAATAGTTTTCATATGTCATCCTACTTAATGCCACGTCACTCTGTGCAAAAATTGAGATAACAATATTTATTACATATTTTAATTTATAAGTGAATTATTAGGATTTAACTTTTTTTTTTTGAATTATCAAGATTTAACTATTTGATCTAAATCACTTGTGAATTAGAAGTCCAACTCTTAAATTTTTAGTGCTACCAAAATGATAAACGAATTGTTAAAATATGTTTACTCTTTGTTTAATCTATATTTTTTTTTTTGAAATGTGTGTTTAATCTATTTTTTTTTTAATAAAATTCATCTTTATTTAAACTTAGAACTTTGTGTTAACATATTAAAATATCTATGTTAAGTATTTAAGATAATATTATTAAATTTTACTAATTAAATATAGAGAGCAATTATATTGTCTTATTTAAATATACACTATTCACCCGTACAATTGTTAGATCAATAGTTAAGTTGATTAAACAATTTTTAATCATTAGAATCCAAAATACATCAAACCTTAACCAACCTTTAAGTACATTAAACTTTGTTCAAAGTGTTAGAGATTTTATAACAATGGAAGAAAATCAAAATTTATTATAACTCTATTGTAAAATAATACAAGGACTAAAATAAGAGATTGATTAAATATATGTTACAGTACATATATATACACTATATATATATGAAAGGTAGAAGAGAAGATTACAACACATGTAATATAATATATGTATATATATATAACAAGAGAATAATATATATATAAACACTCACTCACAACCTTAGTGTAGATTAGTGGGATCACCATGACTTGAACAAGGTATTACACCTTTGTCCAAAAGCTTATTTCCCCCATCTCTAAGCACTAAGGGAACTCTCTAGGAAATAGCTTTGGGAATTATCAAGCCTTTTAGGGTTTTCTAGCAATGTGCTTTCTTGATAGAAAACTTCTCCTCTCACAAATGAGCACATTAGACTCCTTTATATAGTGTTTAGGTGATCACACTTAGAATTCAAACTCACCATCTCATTTCTCTTATATAATGAGCATTAATATAGTTTGTAACAACTATATTTCAAACCATTTGAATCCTATCATCAAATTGTGTAACATCTCTTTTATTACACAATATTATGATCAACCAAAAGAAGTTACAAAAGCAATTAACTTTGTAACTCTTCTCCATGTTATAAAGTGTAGGTTACAATTTTAGGTTAAATAAATTATATGTTACACAATTTATTTACCAAACACCTAATACATATTATTCACATAATAATATATATTACTACATTTTAATCTACAGTTATTATAATATAACACAAAGTACATAAAATAAAGCATATAACGAGATGCATTCAAATCCATTACCATTACATATGAGATCATATTTATTTTTGTTCGGGAAAAGAAAAAGAATTATAGGACTTTTCTAACCTTGAAAACCCACAACAAGTAAAGTAGGAAAAAAATGTTATGCAATATGAATAGTCTTATGATGTGTGATGCATTCAAATAATTAGTAGTAGTTACATAATCATATATTATAGAATATTTGGGGTATGAACTAACACTACTACTACAAAAAAAAAGATTTTTTTGTATTGGTTTAGAATTGATTGTATTACTTTTTTTGTCGACTCACATTATTGACGGCTATGTTCACCCCATAAATTTGGGTGTCTAAGCCGTGTGTTCTCAACTGATGCTATAAAAAAGTATTGTCAGTGCAAAACTGATACAACAAAATTGTTAGGGTATCAATCCAAGTCCCACATTGGCTAGGAATGAGAAGAATTATGGGTATATAAGGATGGACACTACTCCATTAGTATGAGGCCTTTGGGGAAGGTGCCCAAAAATAAAACCGTGAGGGCTTAGGTCCAAAGCGGATAATATCATATTAGTATGTACCTCAAGGTGAGGTAGCAACCCGGCAAGGTGAAAGAACGGAGCCCAACAAGTGGTATCAGAGCCAAAGGTTCAAGCGTTGGGATAGTGGGCTGTATTTGCGATGTGTGGAAGAAACTCTCAATGTGATGACCTCGCGATCAAAGATCTATATGGTGCCTTGTATCGAAAGTCTATCTGATATTTAGGTAGTCAGGTGGTATGTCCCGTTGATGATTACGGCAGTACAAGATGGAGATCGGTGTTAGGACCTATGTCGAAAGTCTTCCTGACAAAAGTAATGGTCAGGCGGCGAGTTCCCTTTGTGATAGCGGCGACATAAGGTAGTTTCGCTGAAGGGGAGGCCACAAGTATGTGGTCCTTAGTTTAAGGGGAGGATTGTTGGGGTATCAACCCAAGTCCCACATTGACTAGGAATGAGAAGAATTATGGGTATATAAGGATGGACACTACTCCATTAGTATGAGACCTTTTGGGAAGGTGCCCAAAAAAAAAACTGTGAGGGCTTAGGCCTAAAGCGGACAATATCATACTAATGTGGGAGTAAGGTGAGGTACCGGCCCGACAAGGTAAAAGAACGGGGCCCAACTGATGCTATAAAAAAGTATTGTCAGTGCAAAACTGATACAACAAAATCTGTACTATGGGTTGAATGTACATTCTCCCCATAGAATGACACCCCACAAGGACCCCTCCCCCTAATCAGGTCGACCTTGAGTATAGGCAGACTAGACTTGTATTTAGGGTCCACCTAGCTCAAGGACTCAAACAAATTTGTTCCCTTTTAAAAGTACACATTTTGTTTTTATTGATTTTAAAAAAAATTATATTTTTTTTTCTAATTAAGGGTGCAAATATTTTTTTTTTCTATAACCCACTAAATTTTAGATGGGTCTAGAGTCCTCCATCTAAATAGAAGAATAAGGCAGGAATGAAGATCAATTTTTATCCTAAATAGAGCAGGGACGGAGATCACTCGCTATATCTGTATGTATTTTTATTTGGGTAAATACTATTTTAGACCTTGTGATTTGCAAAAGTTACTGATTGGACCCTGTGTTTTGTTAAATGATAAAATGGATCCCGTATTTTTCAAAATAGTAAAATAGGACCTTGAATTTAATTTTTGACAACTTTTTTTTTTTTGTAATATAATCAACTTGAAAACAATTTCTAATACGAATAGAGTGTTGCGATATTTTGCACACGCAAGTGTACGTATCGTTTTAAGTAGTAAACTCACCAGGAGTGAGGTCGATCCCACAGGGAGTGCAGTTAAGTACGTTAAAATTAAACTTTTACTTCTATTTGATTGAATGAAAAGAAAGAATTAAAAATAAGGAACTAGTAAGAAAAAATTATTCAAGAAAATTGAAAGTTAATAAAAACTAGGGCTTCGATTTCAATTGTTTCTATTGAATATGGCCTAATATGATTATTTTCCTAATATTAATTTCTATGCAATAGCAGGTTTACTAAGGTAATTTATAGTCTTCTCAGATATATAAATCTCAATTACATGCAAACTTTCTACTCTCGTGATAAATTTAACATGCAACAGGCATTAAAGACAGAAACCCTATAAGCTATCTAAACCATATAGGTACTCTCGTCCTATATCAAAATTTAGTTCTATTTTACTATAGCATATTTAACACTCACTTCTCAGATCTCGCATCAAAATCATAAACAGATAATTGGTGATCAGACAATTAAAAGTAATTAAGCACAAATAAAATAGAATACATAGAAATTAGGGGGAAAATAAATCATATTAAAACCATAAATAATGTTAAACAATATCCATCTAACCCTAATAAAGTGTTTAGATACTCATGTTTATGAGAGAACAATCACACATATTAACTTTAAGAAAAGAGATGAAAATAGAGAAGAGAAGAATGCTGAAAACCCTCCGAAGAATGCCTCCAATATTGCAGTTGATCTCTCCACTTTGCATCTGTATTCTCTCTGTTTTTCTCTCTAAAATTGCTTGATGAAATCAACTCTCTTCTGCTCTTTATATAGGCATTCAGGGCCTAAAAAGATGGGAAAATCGCACAAATTTAAATTCCATTCGGATTTAAATTTTTGGGAAACCTCAAACGAGATATTTTTTCTGCTGCGTTTACTGATAGTATTTTAATCATAACTCTCTCGATATTGCTCGGAATTGAACGATTCAAGATGTTACGGAAAGATAAAAGAGAGATCTAGAACTTTTATGTTTTGACTTTTTCCAAAATCTAATCAAAAGATAGTCGAATTCAGGATTGAAGTTTCGGCTTTATTTTCTTGCACAATTTTCTCTATTTTAAATATCATCTTTTTGTGAGATATTTTTATCTTTTTTCCCATCTTTTTCTCTGATATTTTTCTAATCTTCTTCTATTTTAAATCTGCAAAAATAAAAGATAACAAGCGTAAAAATGCTCCAAACATGATTAAAACTCAATTAAAAATATACTAAACTTACTCTAAAATTAATACTAAAAATAACCTAACATAGAGACAGAAAATGTAAATAATTTTGTCATAACACTTTTAGATCGGATTATAATTAAATTTTATTTTGACAAAAAATCAATTCAGGGTCCTATTTGTACCATTTTAGAAAATATAAGGTCTATTTTGTCATTTAACAAAACAGAAAGTCCAATTAATAACTTTTACAAAACACAGGTTACAAAATAGTATTTAACTTTTTATTTTGATAGTGTTTTTACATATGCATTTTTTCTAGTATATTATTAACTTTTTGTAAAATTTTAAGTTGGAATTAATCATCACATCATACCACTTTTCTATTTAATTATCTCATTATCTACACACAAACTCATAAACAAATGAGAATAAAATTGCATAAAACTTTTACATCAATGCCTGCCAACTAGCCTCATCTTTTTCTTTCTTTTAAAAGCTTGCACTTGTCTTCAATCTCATTCCGACAAAACCTCTCAAAGCAGCTACTTCTTGTAAACTTCCACTTCCACCACACCAAAAGCAAAGAAAAACCATTAATGGCTTTCGACCCCATAACAGCAGAAGATGACTACATCGACATGGAAGTTGGTTCCTACTCCAACTTCTTCTGTAACTCAATAGTACCTTCTCCAAGAGAGTTTGAATTCCAAATGTCTTCCACACCAAAAGAAAGAGATTACTCAACCATGACAACATCCCCTGCAGATGAACTTTTTTACAAAGGAAAACTTCTTCCTCTTCATCTTCCACCTCGTTTACAAATGGTCGAAAAACTACTCCTTCAAAACTCCAAACCCAACTTCATCTCATCATTTGATCATATGATGAGTCAAGAAGAAAGCTTATTTGGTTGTGGTGATGAATTCTACAGCACCCCTTTAATGACAACAGCACCAACACCAACAGCAACAAGTACTCCATTCGAGTCCTGCAATATCTCACCTTCAGAATCTTTTCGCATGATCAATGACTCGACAGAGGAGGAGTACATGATGATGAACAAGTGTTACTCCACAGAGCTTAGTGACTTCACCAATGGTGGTCTTAACAATGGTAGTAAAAAATCTTGGGGTAAAGCTAAAAAGCTCAAGAACTCATCTTCTTCTTCTTCCTCCTCACTTGGGTCGAAGCTTAAAGCTTCCAAGGCTTACCTCAAATCTTGGTTTGGGAAATCAGGTTGTTCCAACGAATCATCCACAGCTTCGAAAGACATAGCAGAGAAGAGATCAGTCGTCTCATTTGGGCAAACTGAGAAAGAAAAGAAGGCAAAGATTAGTAACACTGATCAAGTAGATGGTGGTGGTCGCCATAGAAGATCATTCTCTTTGGCTTTTTTAAGATATTCAACATACAAGTCCAGTTCATCTTCTTCTTCATCATCATCATCAGCATCATCTACATCATCATCTTCCTCTGGTTCATCTTCTTTTTCTTCTTCTAACATTTGTAATAATCAAGAATTAAAACAGTTGAAGAGATGTGGGAGTGTTAAGCATTCTGAGATTGAGAACTCGATTCAAGGAGCTATTGCACACTGTAAACAATCTCAGTTTCATTCTAGAAACACTGTCAATGTTGACAAAGTTGGATTATGTGAAGAACATGATACAGTACCAGAAGGACTTTCCAGAGGATGAGAGAGATCAAAGTACAGATTTTTTTTTTTTTTGGGTTTAATATTTTATTTTTTTGACTCCCCTTTTTGATTATGCTGTAATTTTTCTTTGATTTTTGTATTTCATAAATTTGACAAAAGAGATTCTGTTTAATTCTGAGTTAGTGTACTTGTAAAATGTCAAAACAACTAAAGTTGCTGGGACAAGCTTTTCTGTCTGATCAAATTAATTAATGATTGGTAATAAAGAGACACTTTGATTATTATCAAAATATATTAGAACCTTAAAATCTGGAAGTGGAAAAAACATCATTAGCTAATAAGAACAGTAAATGTTAAATATTTTGTATGCATATCATTGTTGTTATTGTTATTTAGAATATATTATATATATAGGTAGGGTGGTCCATTACTCTTGCTACGAAGATTCATAGACCACACTTGTGAATAATGCCAACTACGTTTGGTCACATTATTGCCTTGTTATTATTATACATACAACAAAAGAAAAATCAAAGTTAATGCCAAAAGGAGTATTTATATTGTATATTTAAAATGATATTAATGATTTTTATGCAACCCTGCTGGCATATATATGACTCAAACTAAAACTATAATGCATATTTATTTTCAATTTTAATTACAAAAATAGGGGTGGGTCTGGTTTGAACCCTTTGATATACTAGTATCTCCCATGGTAATGGTTTAAAGAATACTACATGTACATATTTTTGGTATTTTTTAATAAATGCTTATCATTAGAGTGAGTAAAAAAAATGTCTGCATATAAAAAAGACATTCTTAGTATCTTCTCTTTCTTTCATTTACTATTATATTTATTTGGGACACAATTTTATCTCGTGATGTACTTTTACAGAATGTATTTTGTGATGTACGACAGTCGTTAGCTGGGAGAGTTATTTGATCTGAGAGTTGAGGTACATCTAGGGTAATTAGGGTTAAAAAATAGTAACGTATATCCTGAGACCCATCTAATGTACCTTAAGACCCATCTAATGTACCACAGAATACATTCTGTAAAAGTACATTACAGGACAAAATCGTGATAAAATAAGAAAATTTAATCATTTAATATATATAAATGAATAATAATATAATATCATTAGGAAACACGCTTCGCGTGAAGTTGTATTTTGTTTGGTGTTAATTTTTTTTGATATATTGTTTAGTGATAATTTAATCGTAAATCTGTATTAAATTTAAAATTTTGATATACATATTTTAAAATAATTATATAATAAGTATTTTACTACACTTTCATTTTTGTATTACTTAGAAAAATAAATTTATTATATTCAAAACTATCATCATCAATGTATCTTACTTGTGCATCTAATTAAACATAAAGTACAAACTTGTGTATCAAAAAAATCACTCTTCAATAATAATTATTATACATGTAAACTTTCAATCTTAAATTAAAAATAATATGTGTTTAATTATAAGAGTATTTTTATAAATTCACACTCTACAGTGTTGACCAGCGCAAAGTTAGACTTTAATAAATAATAAAACACTAAGAAGATAATAAGGAATAAAAAAGACAATATAAACACCAAGTATTTGCACCATATCCTTATCCTGCCATAAAAAAAAAAAAAAAAAAAAAATCAAAGTCACCCAATTGCTCTTCAGAAAAAGCCACGTAATTATAATAAAATAAGTTTTATAACAATAAAATTATAAATATTTATAGGATAATTATAAATTTTTATTAGGAGAATAATATATATAAATTAAATAAATATTTAATTTTAATAAATTATTCAAATATGTTATTAGCTATTATTTTAAAAGATATTAAATAAATATAATATTATTAAAAAAATAGTTATTAACTATTAAAAAATTAATTATTAGTAAATATTTAATTTAAATTTAAGTTACTATAAATATTTTTATTGATATTCATAATAAATTAAAATTTTTAAATTCAAATACAATTTATATATTGAAATGTATTGTTATAAATATTTTTAATTTAGTTTCTTAACACTACAAGAATTAAAAATAGGGACAGATATATTACCGGCGGAGCATGTCCACTCTTATTAATGGGATTATTACTGGCGGATACCAGTAAATTTGAACGATTTTTTTTTTTTAAAAATAAAATGAACAATATCGGTGGGCTTTAGTTATTACTGACGGAATGTCCTATCGGTATTGGGTGATGTGGATTTGTGTGAGAAAATTCTTGTTTTTTTTTTTTTTTTTTTTTTTTTTTTAATTTTAAAAACAATTAGCAACAGATTTTTACCAGTGGATCCCACCATTAATAAAAAGACAATTGGACCATGTACCCTATTACCGACGAAACCCACTAATACGGACAGGTCTCTACCGGTAATAGTTTTATATACATAAAAAAAAATTACTGAAATCATTTCAAGCGTCTTCCTTTATTCTCTTCTTCATCAAATCTTTCTTCATCTCATTCCATCTCTTTCTCTTACTCCAACCCAAGCTATCATCACCATCCCAGCTCTAGCCTAAGCTCCCACCACTATCCCAACTCAGTAAACTTTTTGGTAAGTGAATGGTTTTTTATTTCAGATTTGAAGTCATATCTTTCTATCTCGTACACTCTGATTTATTGAGTTTTAAAGGATTTTTTTAATTTTTTTAGATCTGAATTTTTCTCTGGCAAGGAAGCTCTTCCAAGCTGTTGCCCCCAGCCGAAGCTCTGTCCATAAACAAATAGAAATTTTTCTTGAAAAAAAAAAGTTACGTACGAATTTTATTTTAAAAAAACCAAATAGAAAAAATGAGCAAGATAATTAATCAAATTATATATTTATAAACTTAATAGAAATAAAAAAAAAAAAAGAGAAAATTAAGGAGATATAATAGAAAATATTATATCAACTATAATGATAATATAGTATTGTGTTATCACTAACACATAAATCAATTAAATTTAGAATTACGCATTGAAATCCATTGATTGGAATTATGTTAACTATTTCTTCTTCTAGTATCATCAATAAAGTTGTAGTCAAAAATAAAATTTTATAGTTATTTGAAAGTAGTCTATACTTACTCACCTATTATTCCAACAATCTTCAAATTTTGTACACAAAACCCTCACTCAATAGGTTCTTAAACATATAAACTAAAATTTTCTTTTTTGTCAAGTGTATTAGATTTTTTCGTAAAATAAATTACATGGCATATTAATATAGCATGATTGACAAATAAAAAAATAAAAAAAAATAATAATATAAAAAAATTATATGACACATAAAGTATAAAATAATTGACAAAAAACTAAAAAGAGAATAATTTATACAACTTTCTCATAAATAAAAATCATATCTAGACTTATTAAGGTGCCGTTTGGTAACACTTTTGTTTTCTAATTTTTTAATCACAAAATGAAAGTAAAATGTTTGTTTTTAAAAATTTTGCTTTTGAAAAACAAAAATGCGTTCTGTAACCACTTTTATTTTTCAATTTTAAAAACAGAAAACAAAAATGTGTTCTGTAAAGTTCATTTTCATTTTAATTTTTTGATTTTATTTACGTTGGGTCTAGGTTCGGGATCGGATTTGGGTTCAAGTCAAAGGCCGGGTTCAGCGCCAGGACCGTGGGGGGATTTGGATCTGGGTCATGATCGAAGTCCAAGATATTGAGTAAGAAAAAAAAACTGTTTAAAAAAATATTGAAAGTGATTTTTTTTTTTTGTTTTTAAAATTTTGATTCTCAATTAAAAAATTGAAAGGTAAAAACAATTTTATAGAACATGTTTTTGAAAAATATTTTTACTTTTTCAATTTTAAAAACAGAAAACTGATTAAAAAAGTGTTACCAAACGATATCTAAATTCTTCATTTTTCTTAGTATGAAAAGATTCCCACATAATATAAATTAACTTGATTAAAAGAATACTCTTTAATAGAAAAATTAAAGTAGTAGAGATTATTATGAAATTAATGAAAAGAATTAATAGAGTAAATTATGAAAATTAATAAAAATAGTTTGAAATATATAGTTTACAATTATTTAAATAAATAAATTAATTACACATAAAATTATAAATATTAAGGATCAACCTACATTGAAAATAAATTTTACATATCTCTTTTTTTAGAGTATTTGTTTGAAGCTTCTGACTTTTCACTACAAAAAATTACACATTTTATTGATGTATATAAATAAAATTTAATTAATAAATAATATAAAATAGTCCTTTTCCTATAAATTTTAAAATAAAAATATTTACCTAAAAAGTACAATATTTTTTAATTATTACTACAATTTATCTTTTCCATACATCTAGCAAAGATGGTCTCTCTCTCCATACATATTTTAGTAGTAATTTTTGTAATTTTACATTACATCAATAAATTAAAAGATTATTGTTATTGGGCACCAGTAATGCCTAACACCTCTAGACATGTCGTTTTTGCAAATTAACTAGTAATATTCTCTAAAAATTATTATATTAAGAATAATAGCGGTATAAGTACCCAAAGTTTTAAGTTTGTTAGCGGCATAAATCCAATGTTTATTTTTAGCGGCATAAGTAGCCAATGTTTGTAAAACTGTAATTTTTGTTCAGTTTTGTCAGTACAGACTTCGTTTTAAATTTATTAAAAGAACATTTAGAAGTAACTGATACTACATGTTTCTGTCTAGATCCAATGATCAAGAATCTAGACCTTATATGTGGCCTATTTAAGAAAATAAGAGGGTTTGTACGAATGAAATTAGAGAAAAATTACAGTTTTATAAACATTGGGTATTTATGCCGCTAAAAATAAACATTGGGATTATGCCACTTACAAAATGGTGTTATTTACCTTTATATTAAATTATATGAGAACCGATACTTCAATAGACCGATAACGATATTGACTCGTAAAAACGTGTTAGGCAAAATTGGTGCCTGTTCTATTAATTGAAATTGTTTAGGCCCATGTAAAATGTCAACTAGGGTTATGAATTCAATATCCCGACATTGTATCTGAAATGCAGTAAAGGTTAGATAGGAGAAAGAGAATAAGAAAATGCGAATAGTATGATTATGTCTTAACCAATTATCGATTATTGAGTTTAATCATGACTAAGCTGCAAAACCCACATGTCTGCCTCTCCACATCTACAACAGACACTTTTATTCATTGCCTTAAAATATTTCCAAAACTAATAACTTCTCTTCCATCAACAACAAATGCACCATTTTTCTCAAATCATAATAAATTCCTACTTGTTATGCCTACCTTGGATTAAACAATATTTACAGCTCACACTTCTAACTGTGAGAAAATGAAAAAAAACAAAAAAAAGCCATTCCTTTTGTTATTTGTTTTATGCAATTGATTACTGCCTTAATAAACATTAAAATTTAATGGTCAGTATTTTATGTTATAACTAATGAAGATAGTGCTTGTATTTGTGTATGTGCTGTTTTATTTTGTTCCCCTGAATTTCAGGAGTGTTTATGTAAATAAATACAGGGAAGGGAAGGAATTTTTATTATTTATTTATTTTTTTCACACATGATAATAACTCAACAAACATTCTACAGTAGGAAAAGGATAATAGCCTTTTCAAGTGGCTCTCTTCCTTTTAGGCTTTATACTTCAAATTCAGTAGTGGGTGTGTGTACTAAACATTAATCTAAGTGTGCTTCTCACTTGTCAGCAAAGAATTAAGAAAACAATCTTAAAAGGTTTAATTTGATGTTGTTGAGCACTAACTAACAAGGTACAGATAAGCATTTTAAAGAACAAACCCTTTATTTTCTCCACTAATTTCCATGGTTTTCAACATGAAAAAGAATAGACAAGGTAGGCCTATAAACACATGGTATTTAAGCTTTCAGGAGATTAAAAAATGATGGTATATATCAGGAGTCAATTCACTTCTCAAAATGGGGTAAGTTGAAGAATACCACTTTTATTAAGCAATTAATCAAATTTGCCTCTAATTTTATATTTATTTGAAACATACCTCTTTTTATATGTATTGTACCCAAAATACCCTGACATAAGAGAGTCACATGGAGAGTATCTTGAAGTGACAGGGGCAAAATTGGTACAATGTTTAAAAAAAAGAGGTAAAAATGATAGACTTTAAAAAAGAAGGTAAAAATAAAATAGGACAATATAAAAAGGGTATAGAGTGTAATTTCCTCTCTCAAAATTGTGTCAGTTACATTAATCATTATTAGCAGTATCACTTAATTTAAGAACATGTAGCAGTAAGTACTGAAATGGATAAACACTAATTTTACCATCTAACAAATGTATTAATGTGACTTATCTGTTATGTTAAGTTTGTGTGTATATGTATAGATAGATAGGAACATATATGTTATATTGTCCTTAAAAGAGTGATTTTATGTGATGATTTATGTGGGAGAACTCAATATGGTAATAATAATTTGAGTTTGGGTTGGGACAGTCAACAATATTTGGCCCAGTGCAAATATGGAAACATGAAACCACAGACACAAAGTTGGTTTGATTGAGCAGTCTTCTTTTCCCTTTAAATAAATGGGAATCTCTATTGATTTTGTTATGGCATACAACAAGTGATGAGTGAGCATATATTTAACTGTATAATATGAAGGTGGAGTAAATTATATGTGTACTCAAATTGTATTTCAATCAATTACATTTATTTATTTTTTATTGAAATTGTCACTTATTGTTTTGCTATGTTAAATTGTGTAATATTTAGGGTAGATATTTTAGATGCAAATATTATTAAACTGTGAAGGTTTACCTCATTGAGAGTCAAGGCCCGATTAGCCCAAGAGTTTAGGAATGGTGTTTTTTTTTCTCAATTCCATCTATATAGCTCCAATGAAGAAAATTTGCAAAGCAAGAAACATGAAAGTATAAAATAGACTTATAGGAATTGTTTGGTACGTTGTATTAGGTCGTATTGTATTGTATTATATTAAATTGGATTATATATCATATTTTCATATAATATTATCTTAAATTTTAATTTATATTAAAATATTATATATCTATATGCTGATACAAGTCAATAATACATATAATTTTACATAAAAACATTACATAAAATATAATTCAATATAATATTATACAATGCAATACGATATAATATGACATACCAAACGAATCCATAATGTAAATTTATGGCCACATAAATGACTATAATAGTCGTTTATGGGTAATTTTTGGATGCTCATACAACCAAACATTATTATTTTACTAATAAAACTATTTTTTAAAAATTATTTTGCTGATAAAAATATTTCATCTTTGCTTTAGATAGCAACTTCTCTAATGCTAGCCAGATATATTGTTGAAAGTGTTGTGAATACATAAAACTTGAAAGAGTTTTTGGCGGCTAAACTTTCAACTAGCATTTTACTTATACTTAGCCTTTTAAACTCAAATTGTGGTAGTAAAACTCTTCAAACTATTGAACTGTTAATAATTTAAAGTTGACTACCAACATGGAATAATTTTATTTTATGTGTACACTCTTATACGCTTGAGACGTTTATATTGATACACTTAATATAAAAAATTCATTTTAAAATAAAAAAGTTAAAGTTATAAACTTATTAAAATAAATAAATATTTTTTTTTCTTTTTTCCTCCACATCCATCTCCTAACTCTCTCTCTTCCTCGTTGAACTTTTCCCACTTTCTCTCCTTGACTCTCTCTTTTTCCTTCCTAGAACTAAGTTCATATATGAGCTTCTCTATCCCTTGTTGTGTCGTATACTGTATAACTTATTATCATCGTTCTGTATACATTATTAAAAAAAACAGAAATCAAAATTTAATCGTGTTCTGTATGACTTATTATCATTATTAGTATGCCATAAATAAACAAATGCTATATATCCCAAAATATATTGAAGATTGTTCCAGCAAAGAAACCAAGTCCAAATTATCAAATAAAACACATAAAATTAAGCTATAAATATTTCATGATTAAAGTTCATTATTGACTACTATTTCAAAATAATGAAAAAAAAACACCTCAAGCCATCCCTACCATTCACGATCAACATATTTCTCGATTCCCTTCTAGATTCCATGAATGAAAATTTAAGGATAATTTATTATTTCAACACAAATCAATTCAAAATGAAACTAGATTTAAGAAATATTAACTCAGATTATTCCTCTCACCCAAATTTGGTCCACACCTAAACAAATGTAAATCTAGTCTAAAAATAATTGCCAAACTCATTGACCTCAAAAAGTTACTGACTGACAGCGGAATCGTATGAATTTGATGTTTGCCTCGTGTTATACAACAAGAACAATAAAGTAAATAAAATAAGAATTTTTATAGAGGTTTGGCTCCTTTAGTTAACGAGTAATGACCTACTCTCTTTTTAGCTGTATTGATAACTAGAGATAATGCTATTCAGATATAGCTCTCTATAATGCTAATCAAACTTAGAGTGATTTGGAGGCTAGAATTAGACTTAGCTTTTTTAGGTTAGAGTTAAAAGCCTTTATATAGGAAAGCCTAAATCCTAATTTACAATTAAAATCCTTAAATATTTACATACTAAATTGATTAAATACAAAAGACTAAATTGCCCCTTGAAAGTAAATAATTTTCATCACTTTGTTGGGTTGTTAATGGCCCAATTCGTAAGTAGCTTGCAGTCCACGTATCAGGTTGTACAAAGAATCTTGCCAGGGCAATCCTAACTGGCCATACACGGTAGGATATGGTCTCCCCGGCCATACAAGGTCTGGAGGTTGATTAAAAATATCGAATCACAATTAAATAAATTAAAAAAAATAATTAAAAAAAGGAGTCAGCACCGGTGCTACTGTTAAGCCATTTTCTTGAGAGAATTTTGGTAAAAAAAAAAAAAAACAAGTTGAGACCCAGTTAGTGATTGAGCAGCACCTAGAACACTCCCATAATCCAACTGAAGTTGCTCTTAGAGAAATGCTAAGGATCTTAAGGCATTAAACACCACAAAATGTGTCAAACCATTATTGATACAATTCAATATTAAATCTCACTTTTTAATTTAATAAACAACATAGAAAATCACTACACTCACAACATATTACATATTTGGCATTTAAGGTGTCTAATAGCAATGATTTTCTCTTTAAGATAACTGCTCTAGCATACATGTAAATAAAGCTTCGTTTAGCTAAAACACTTACAATGGTGATACAAACTTAATCCCATTTTTTGTTTTCAGGTTATTGCAAATTGGAGCGATGTCAGTTGTTTATGCCCATCGTATTTCATCCATATCAAGTCATATATAACATATCAACTACTCCTAGCCCATTAACCCTCTTCTTCTTCTATTTTCTCCTTCCATAGAAATGGCAATTGGGGTAAGGCATTAGTAGTTCGAAATAGCTAAGGTCTTCGAGTTGGGATGTAGCTAAAATGAGAATAACAGGTAATAGCACAGCCAAATAACTCCATAGCTACACCGGAGTTGCAGTAGTTTAACATTCCATGGTTTGGTAACAAACTATGCCCTTTGACAGATTCACACATCAAAGGGCATAAATTCGATCAATCTCTGAATTGGAATAATCAGAGTGGTGCCATGAGTTGGAACCGCTTCTCTTTGAGTACTTCTCTTTTTTTCTCATAGACCGGGATCTCTTTGACTTTACCACATAATATGTCATGGTGCCAAGAACAGCAGCCATTATCAACCCACCAACACATGTGACCAGAATTGCAGCCCATCGGTGCTTTCGTCCCACAACTATGTACGAAGACGCCATGAAAGCCACTGAAGTGCACACTGAAGCTAGCCACATCAACTTATTGATTACTTCCACTACCTTTTTCTCAGCCTTCGTCTCACCTCTAACCAGAGTAATTTGGACAACCACAACGGCCAAAGAAGTGAAAAGTGCAATGGCATTAAAGATGAAGAAAATTTTAAATGGAGGACTTTTTACCATCACAGCTGTACCATCGTTATTATCACCGCCGGGTACAGTAAATATAGCTGCAAAGGCAACTGTTGCAAAAAGCACAGCCACGACAGTGACCGAGTTGGTAGCATTGTTGATTCCTTCACGGTGGAGCTTCCTGAGTTCTTTTGAAATATTATGGACATTTTTGTTTGTTTTCTTTGTTTGTTCAAGCTGAGTATGAACGTCTTTTTTAATTTGAGTTACAGTTTTCCTCAATTCATCCCTTGGTTGGTTAAGTTCATTAGCTCTTACAGCTCCATATTGAGCAAGGCACGCCTTTATATCTGTGGCTTCTTCAGAAGGAGGGAGTTCTTCAGCAATGTCAAGAGCTGTTTTATGGTCTCTAGTCAATGCATTAACATTGGTGTCTGGAAGGAGTAACAACTCCTTTACTATCTGCAAGGGAAAGGAAAACATCAGTATATTAAGAATATGTAAATATAAAACTGTAATGAGATGCTTGGCTATAATTCAAGTTTTCTCATTTGCATAAGCGTGCGGATATATAAAGAAGACGACAAAGATTTCTTTAGAGGATAGAGAGGGAGGGGTGGGGCATAAAGAATCCACAGAAAAGTGTCATTTAATGTAGTGATATAGGAAATTTATATTATACAAGCTTTCTTGGCATCTTCCATTTGTACAAACTGTCTAATATGACACATGCAGAATATGAATAATGGGAAGAAAATATATAATACCTCTGCCCGCTTTTTCCTGGTAGCTACATGTAATGCTGTGTTACCAAATTTGTCTGGAAGCATCACAATCGCAGCATCTGCCTCAAGAAGCAACTTCACCACCCCAGTACTCTGCCCTTTAACAGCCATATGCAATGCAGTTTGCCCTTTCTTGTCAGTCCTCCTTGCCAATTGTGAATCCTTTTTAAGTAATGCATCTACAATATCTACATGTCCCTGTCTTGCAGCCAAATGCAATGGATTTTTCCCATTAGATCTAGATATTTCCAATAAACTACAATCCTTTGAGAGGAGTTCATTGACAACTGCAGTGTGCCCTCTTGTAGCTGCAGAAGTAAGCGGGGTTGAATTTGACGGACCAATCGTTCTGCTAAGCCCAGGATCATGATCTAATAGCACTTGGACAATTGCTGCAGGAAAGTAAGTGCCAACATGAGTTTAGAAGTTAATGTAGAAGTCCATTTTATTTGATTAAAGACACTTCCTAAGTAAAAGAATGTTAGAGAAAAGCATTCAGCACGATATCAAATAATGAGGAGGACCATAGCAGACAATAACGAAACCTATTCTTACAAGTATAGACAAATGAAGAAAGGGCAAAACCATATGATCTGAATGTAAACCAAGCTATCTATTTGTGTAGTAGAGCTATTATACTATCATGTTGCCATCATAAGGAAAAAATTTATGTATGGCTTGCCATGATTCTGGTAGTCACTCACTGTAATGCCGAATGCTCATAAAAGCACTTATAAATTCTTCTAAATTTCTCAGGCATCGTGTAATTAAGAATGGCAGCATGATAGCGAAGAATTCAAGTGCAATAAAAACTAGCCACATGATAATAAAGAACTCGTTCTTTGTTTGCATCTCTTATAGGAAACAGACAAAGATAATCTGAACCTTCTACATAGGCTTAGAGGAACAAAAACAGCAACCAAAGAGACTGAATTTGTGTTTATGTTCAACAAATGCAGATAAGATATCCTCGCTACTAAAGATATCCATTCTTCTGCCCCATTTCTTTAATCAGATTTGAATAACCTTATTAAGAATACTTGATAAACTTAAACTAGGCAACCTCCACTACAGTTTTACTAATATTTCTTCTAAATGCGAGATTGCATCCATGTTTTTATCAGCCAACTTCAAATTAAATGTCCTTTCTTCTAACCGATTTCTTTGATCAATCTTGAGCAACCTCAATTAACATTACTGGATAAGCGGATATCCTTAAACTAGGCAAGCCAAATAAAGGTAATTCCGTTACATTTGTACTACCATCACTTTTAAAATGGCGGATTGCACCCAATCGTATTTTCGTTTCAGAACTTCAACATAATAAAACTTCCCTAAATCATACAGCTACTTCGACAAAACTACTCAGTCAGCACAAAGCCTTAAGAATATTACCATGGTGGCCTTGGTTTGCAGCGGTATGAAGTGGGTCATATCCACCTCGATTTTTCTTTGAAATAGTTTCTTTATTCGAATATTTGAGCAACTCCTTAACGATGTCAAGATACCCTTTGTCCGCAGCTGTGTATAAGGCAGTGTCTCCCAACTCATTCACCTCGTTCACTACTGACGCCCGAATCTCCGCCACCTCTGCATCAAACTCAGCCCCTCTCGGCGTCCCCACCATCTGACTATCAATGTCGTCAAGAATCTGCTTCACGGCCGCAAGATCACCGCGCTGCGCTGCCAAGTGAAGTTCAGTATCGTTATGCCGCCCCGTCACCTGCTTTACATATTTCTTCCTCCCAGCCTGATCGATCCGCTTGCCAGAGTTCGAGAGAACCAGAGCCGGCGCCGATGCAGTTGAAGACGGTGACGGAGACGGCGATGGCTCCGCCGTCGGGTTTTGACTCATCGCAGCAGCTGATGATGATGCTACTGATGCTGGACTGATCAAACCTGACTCCAAGTCCCTCCCACCACCTACACATAAATTCATAACCAAATCCGTTTGTTTCAGAAGTAAACTAACTTTCTACGAAAATAATATCAAACAAACTTAGCAATTCACAAGTTTTTTTTTTCTTTTGATTAACTTAGCAATTCACAAGTTGATCTTCTAACATGTGACATATCCACTTTCAATTGCAAATTCTTAAGGTACTAATCACAGCATAACTGAATACAAACTTCACCCATTCTTAAAATTTTCCAGGAAAGCATTTTCGAGCTAGCCAAACAGTAAAAATACCATAAAACAGAGATAGAAGTAAGAATACCATAATCGACTAAGGTCGCCATACAAGATAGAGAGCTTTTAGAGAGAGAGATACGATTAGGGCTTCATTCAAAGTTTTTGAGCTGAGCAGAACAAAACGAAGAAGACAATGGTTTTGATTGATAATGAAATTGAAAGGAAAGTGCCGAGAAAGCAAGTATTGGTTGGCGCATAATTATAAAACTATAAAAATAAAAACAAAATAAAAAATAAAAGGTAAGGTACACTATTAAAAACTCACTCGCGAGTGTAACAACTTGTTATTATTGTCCGTTCGATTAGAAATTGACGGTATAAACTGGAGCATTGTTAGACTTGCGAGTGTAATAATAGAGATGACGGAAAATGGAATTGGATTTTTATTCCTATTCTTTCCACGTAGGCAAGAAAATTTTGTATGTAAATTTATGACAAATGGTACAGTGCATGTGTGGAGTGTGGACTAGCCTCAAGGTCTTCATAGCCATATGTAGTCATTTTTTTTTACAGAAATTGTAATTTAGTTAAGATATAAGCATTCGTTACTAGAGTAGAGTAATACTGTTGGTAGATTTATGCTATATTTTATTCAGCCTAATTTAAAAATAGGGTTACAAAATGCAATCAGTATAATTAAGAAAAAAAAATAATAACTCACAAATTGGTCGGTTCGGTCGGGTTAACCAGTCCAAACCACTACTAATTTTTTAATTTAATTTTTTTTTATTTTTACATTTAATTATTATATTTTAGTTTTTTTTGAAAGAACCTTAGTTCGGGATAAATTAACTCCAAAAGATGTCGGGATTCACAGGGGAAATCCCTCCCCTTTGTAGTTCAGAAAGCCGCTTTGAACATGTGTAGCATCCTTAGCAAGCTTATCAACATGAGTAAGTCTCTTTTAGCAAACACAACATTATAGAAAGAAAAGGAAGTAAGCAATATAAGATAGAAGAAAAAAGAGCAGATAATTGCCAGTCCGGGGTTCTTTTCGCACGAAGAGCATCCACAAAGCCTTTGAATCCGAGGCAATGGAAACACGATCCCATTGATGTTCAACTACCCATTTTAAGGCAAGCAAAACAGCTTCCATCTTGGCTTCCAATGCAGAGCCACAGCAGCCGGAGGAGGAGTTAAACCACCAATCAAGCGAGCCTTTAGTGAGGGAAATCATGGCACAACCGTAATCACCATTAAGAAAGGATCCGTCCACTAGCAAAAATCTATCCATAGTGATAAGGGCCTCAACCTGAATCGGATTCACCTGCATCACAATAGGATTAGCCATACAAACTTCCTGAAATCTATTAAAGATCTTCCTCCTAGCTTGATCCAAGCAGGGCCGGGCATCAATAGTGTGAGCAATCTGATTCCTGGCTCTCCAAATACTGTCAAAAATCAAGGCTGCACAGCATAACATATCAGCTTTCATCTTAAGTTCCAGCAAGGAACAGAGCTTAGTGATTAGATCAGCAATATCATCGCAAGGGATAGAATCAATCCGGACCGGCAAAGGATCAGTAAACAAAAGAGAAAATGCATAAAGGCACTTAGTAAATAAGTGCAAGGGTGTCTCAAAGGAAGATTAACACAATGGGCACTCATTTTCCACAGAAGGGTTAAATTTATAAGGAGATATTTTAGTTAATTGTAATAATGAGATAAATATATATATATTGAATTTAAAATTTAAATCTACCATTTCAACTTATATTTTTTAAATAATCATATAAATTATATGATATATAAATATATATCATGGAAACATATAAATATATGTAAAAAAAAAACTCTCTTAATCGGGTTGGTCGGATTAGTTCGGATTAATTGAGCGTGTTGGTATTATTTTTAACCCGCCTAATATAAAAATTCGGCAGGTTATATTTTGATTGGATTTTTTAGTTTGTATTTTTTGTCGAGTTATCTCGATTTGGTTTGGACGGATTATTCAGGTTGGACGGTTTATAAAAATTTATGTACAGTTATCCCTCTTTTTTAGGTCTTAAAGCTATTTTAGCTACATTATGTACTCTTTGATTAGCATTTATTTTTACATAATATATGTAAGAGCATTTCTATTAGGCATTAGTAGTATCCAATACTTTTTATAGGTGGCGCCTCACAATTGGTTAGTGATATTCTTTAAAATTTATTTTTAAAATTATATGGGACCTTATATTTAAGGGCTTTTTTCATAAATGTACAACAAAAACAAAATAATTACAAAAAATGTGCAAAAAAAAAATTATTTTAAAAATTTATACATTTTGAAAACTTATTACATGAAACCATACATTTTTAATATGTTTATTAAACCTCAAAATAAACAATTTCGTAAAATTAATTAAACAGATTTATAAAAATAAACAAGTTAAATATTTTTTTATTAAAAGATAAATGTTTATTATCTATTTTAGTATGAATTATTATAATTTAATAAGATTTTTTTTTTAATAAAATACAATATCAAAATTATAAACATTAATGTATATACATATAAATCAATACTTAAAATTACTAAAAATAAACATGACACGTAGAGTGATATAATAAACATATGTGAATATTATTATTTTGTTTATTAAAGTAGTATGTTTAATAAATAGAAAACAAAATAAACATATATATACAAAGTATTTTATATTATTAGTATGTTTATTATAATTGTAAACATAAAAATAGACATAGTCAATTTATACTATACTAAAATAAGTATATTTTCTTTCTATTGTTTCTTTATATTGATTATTTTCTAATGAGTTAGTGAACGGGTTTTCTATTGAAGTATAATTCTTACATCAAAAAATAAATAAACAAACATAACTTTATAAATTCCAAAAATTATTTAATTAAAAAAAATAAACACGACACAATTAATAAACAAAGAAAAAGATAAAGATAAACAATTTTTTATATATATTATTTATTTTCTAAAAAAATAAACATAGCACACGTAGAGTGATATAATAAACTTATGTGAATATTATTATTTTATTTATTAAATTAGTATGTTTAATTAATAGAAAATAAAATAAACACATATATAAAATATTTTATATTATTAGTATGTTTATTATAATTGTAAACATAAAAATAAACATAGCCAATAAACACATATATAAAATGTTTTATATTATTAGTATGTTTATTATAATTGTAAATATAAAAAAAAAACATAACCAATATTACCATATATATACTAATCAATAATTATTACCATATATATTATAAAAAAAATTGAAAAAAAGTTTTTAATTATATATAAAAGTGTATGAGAAAATGATAATAAGTTTTTTTGCACATATTTTGTAATTAATTAAAATAATGTATACAAAATTGTAAAATGCCCTATATTTAATTATACCAATAACTAGGGGTGTTCATCAAATCCAATCTGCACTATTTTGCTCATAGTGTATCTGATTCGCACTGAGTGCGGATTTTATTTTTTGAATCCAATCTAATCCGCACAATAGCTCAAATCCAACCCAATCTAATTCGCAAAAGTGCGGATTGGATCGGGTATTTTGAATTGGTTACTTTTTAATATCAAATTATTTAATATTTATGAAAAAAAATATATTTTTTACATAACTAGCAACAAAATAAAATAAATTACAGTTATTTTATGTCTCTAACAACAAATTAAAATAAATAAAATAACAAATGATAAATTCAAAGGAAAAAAATTGTATGTACAAATAAATATTTAATTTTGTTATAAATTGTATGTAAAAAAAATTATATATAATAATAGAATACACATTTGATCTATTAAGTTTTAAAATATAATTGTATTACATGTATTAGATTTTTAAATTACTATTTTTTTTACATTAAAATAGTATTTGTATATATAATTTTTTAATTTTTTTATAAGTATGTGCGGATTGGATTGGATCGGATCGGTTACTTTTACATGTCAATCAACATCCAATCCTCACAAGTACGGATTTTGAATTTTTTAATCCAATCTAATCTGCACAAATGCGGGTATCTTTGCGGATTGGATTGGATTGGACCGTATGGATTGGATTGGCTATTTTATGAACACCTCTGCCAATAGCAGTATGACACCGAAAAAAGTACTAGTCACCAATGATACTTTTTAACAATTCTCTATATGTAAACAGTAGGAGAATGAGGACACAGAGCTTCTAATTGTATCAATTACATCAGAAAAGATTGAATAATTTGAAAAAGAAGAGCTAACTTTTCTTTGAACATATTGTGAATAAGTTTCACCTACATAGAGGGAGTTCAACAGTTGTACACCGCTGTAATTCCTACAGTAAAGCCATTGCCTTGGTTAGAGTGGAGTTATCCAATCCTAGATTGCTAGTTAACAAACATGCATTGACTCTATGTGATCACTAAATACAGCCCCGACACTAACCTTCATGTTATTTTCATCTACAACAGCATCAACATTCATCTTTAAAGTCCCTGGAAGTGGAGGCTTCCAACTATTAGCTGCTAAATTCCCTTCATTACTGTAAAGTCCTTTTTTGGCAAGTTAGGTGACAAAATAATTTTTCCTTTTTATGGTAAGATTGCCTTGCATTCATTTTCGAAATCTTACCTCTTTTATTCGGTTTTAGTTGCCATTTTCCTTGTTTGGAAAGTTGCACTTTCAGCTGAACTTTCCTTTGTTGAAAACTTCTCAAAAGAGAAGGAATTCTCTTTTGGAAAGTTGTCCTTTTTTAGGGAAACTTTGTTTATTGCCTTTTCCTTATTGATTTCGATTGTATCTTGATACAATCAGAATATCTAATCTGTTTTTGGCAGGAATCAAGCTTTGAAAGAAGATCGGACCCGATTTTAGTAAGTTTCCTGTTTCTGGTCAGATCTGCTTCGTCAGCAACCGAATCTGATGTAGCAGATCGTGTTTGTTTTTGGAAAGTTTTTGTACAGCTGCTAATTCGAACTTGTGGTTGCCTCTTTGGTTTCTATGATCTATAAATAGAGCCTAGAGAGCAACCATTCGAATTACCTCTTCCATTATTCATTTTTTGCATTTATCTTTTGTGAGAAGAGAGTGTTTCTTTGTTTTGTGAGAGCCTAGTTGTTCACCTAGGTTCTAGTTGTTCTATTTCTGTTCTTACTCTATCCTAGAGGTTGTGAAGAACTACTTGACTGAACAAGAGATTGGTCTTCGGGAGAAGACTTGATTAAGCCTTACTTCGGGAGGAAGTAAGCACTTGGTCTTCGGGAGAAGACTTGCTAAAGCCTTTCTTCGGGAGGAAGTAAGCACTCACACTTCAAAGACGAAGGGAGTTCGGGCTTGAAGGTGTTTCAAGAAGTCAGATTCATAAAGTGGATTACAAAGGATTGCGGCAATACTTTAGAGGGAGTCTAAACTTGTTTAAGTCAATTGTCTTTGTAATTTTGATACTTTATTAATTGATTTCATTCTCTGGGCGTGGCCCCGTGGACTAGGAGTGTTCGTGAGAACACTGATACCACGTATAAATCTCTTGTGTCAAGTTATTTATTTTTCTGCAAAATATTTTATATTCTGCCTGTTCAGTTTTGCTGTAGCAGAATTACTTTCTGCTGCTGCAAACGTTTACAGTTTTTATAATTTCACATATACAACTGACATTTGCAAAAACACGGTTTTTCAATTGGTATCAGAGCAGGACACTAAACTCTTAGTGTGGTCCTATAACGTTTTTGCTAGAATGTCATTTTTTGCAGAAGGAAGTTCTATTTCTAGACCACCATTACTTAATGACTCTAACTATCCTTATTGGAAAGTTAGAATGAGAGCCTTCATCAAATCTCAAGATGAGAAGGCGTGGAGAATGGTTCTATCAGGTTGGTCTCCTCCAGTTGAGACAGATTCTTCAGGTAATACTATTATAAAATCTGAACTGGAATGGTCTATTGAAGATGATAAACTATCTGCCTACAATAGCAAAGCCTTGCATGCTATCTTTAATGGTGTAGGTGAGGGTTACATTAAACTTATATCATCTTGTGTTTCTGCTAAGGAAGCTTGGGAGATTCTTCAAACTCAGTTTGAAGGAACTTCTGATGTGAAAAGATCTAGATTTATCATGCTTCAAACTAAATTTGATGAACTTAGAATGTCTGATAATGAAACTTTAACTGAATTCTATGAAAAATTATCTGACATTGCTAATGAATATTTTGCTCTTGGAGAAAAGCTTGATGACTCTGTTCTTGTGAGAAAAATTGTTAGAGTTCTTCCTGAAAGATTTGATACGAAACTTTTGGCAATGGAGGAAGCTAAAGATTTTAGCACTATGAAAGTGGAAGAATTGATGGGTTCCTTACGTACTTTTGAATTAAATCAACAGATTAAACAAAAGGACAAACCCAAATCCATTGCTGATAAAGGTAAAAGTATTGCTTTGAAAGTTGCTGATAATGAAAATTCTGATAGTGAATGTGATGATGAGATTGCTTTATTAACTAAGAATTTTCAGAAATATATGAAGAAGATGGGAAATAAAAAGAATATTTCGAAAGGTTCAAAAGGTAATACTTTCATTAAACCTTCTGTCTCTAACAAAAAGGGAATTCAGTGCAGGGAATGTGAAGGTTTTGGGCATATTCAATCTGAGTGTGCAAACACTTTGAAAAAGAATAAGAAAAGTTTCAATGTCACTTGGAGTGATGATGAAACCGAAAGTGATGAAGATATTACTGAAAATGTTGCCCTAACCTCTGTTATGACTAATGTGTTATGTGATTCACAGGTGAAAGATAGATTGGTATGTCTGAATAATACCACCAAACAAGAGGAATCAGATTCAGATGAGTCCGAAATCCGTGAAGAATCTCTTCTTGAATCATACAAAGTCATGTATGAAAAATGGATTCAGATTGCTTCTGAAAATAGAGAGTTGAATAAATTGAATAAAAAATTGTCTCATCAGATTGAAATGTGTGAGTTGAAAATAAAAGAATATGAGACAAGTGTTTGTGATAAAGATGAAAAAATCTCTCTATTGAAGAAGGAACTTGAAAACTTTAAGAAAAATGTTCAAATGCTTAATCCTGGATCGTCTATTTTTGAAAAAGCTCAGAATGCAGGTCAGAGAGGTTTTGCAGGCCTTGGTTCTAATGGAATAGAAAGTTCTGGAGTCACGAAGTTTGTAAAAGCTAGTGTCCCAACGAATCACCATGAGGCTACAAACTCTGCCGTAACAGTTTCACGGCTTGTGGCGACGAACGACTTCGATGCTTTGTAAAATCTCCGGGATTTTCGAAAAGGGTAAGATCTCGGAGTAAAAAGATTTGTTCCCATTTGTCATTTTTGTGGTAGAAAAGGACATATCGTACCTAAATGTTTCACATTGAACAACTTTGTTTAAAACAAATTATTTTGATAATTTGAAAAAATCTCAAAAGAAACATAAAGGTTTGAAACAAATATTGGTGAAAAAGAAGTGTCTAGCCGGTTTTTCGATAAAGCTATTTGCATCTCAAATGTGGTATTTTGACAGTGGTTGCTCTAGACATATGACAGGTGACAAGGATTTTTTGACTAACATACGGCCTATGCAATGTGGAGAAGTCACTTTTGGTAATGGCTTATCAGGAAAAGTTGTTGGTATGGGAACTCTAAATTTTGAAGGGTTACCTAGACTGAAAAATGTAATGTTAGTTGAAGGACTGAGGGCTAATTTACTTAGCATCAGTCAAATCTGTGATCAAGGGTTTACTGTTTCTTTTGATAGTGATCATTGTTATGTTTTGAATGATGACAATGAATGTATCTTGCAAGGATTTCGATCCAATGATAACTGTTACACTCTAACCCCTGTGTTTACTTGTCACTCAGCTATCAACAACACCACAGATCTGTGGCATGCCAAGCTTGGGCATATTAACTTTAAAAACCTGAAAAAACTGTCAAATGCAGGTATTGTTCGAGGTCTTCCCAAGCTTGGCAAGGAAAGTGAAGGTAAGTGTGAACCGTGTCAACTCGGGAAGCAATTAAAAATCACTCACAAGCTCGTGTTACGATATCAATACCTCAAAGGTATTAGAATTGCTTCACATGGATCTTATGGGTCCAATCCAAGTTGAAAGTTTGAATGGTAAACGATATATCTTTGTGTGTGTTGATGATTTCTCTCGTTTTACTTGGGTAGATTTCTTAAGAGAAAAATCTGACACTTTTGATGCCTTTAAAACTACGTGTCCGAGATTAAGAGTTGAGAAAGGTTGTAATATTGGGAAAATTGTTCGAATTCGAAGTGATCATGGTAAGGAGTTTGAAAATTCGTGTATGATGATTTTTGCAAGTCTACGGTGTATAACTCATGAATTTTCGGCTCCCAAAACTCCTCAACAAAATGGAGTTGTTGAGAGGAAGAATCGAACTTTGCAGAAATGGCAAGAGTGATGTTAAATAGCAAGAAGTTGACAAAGCGATTATGGGGTGAAGCTATTAACACGGCTTGCTACATAATAAACAGAGTGTTTATTCGTCCGGGTACCTCAAAAACATCTTATGAAATGCGGAAAGGTAAGCGCCCCAATGTAAGTCATTTTCATGTTTTTGGATGTGTGTGTTATGTCTATAGAGATCGTGAGCATATTGGTAAATTTGATGCTAAAAGTGATGTTGGTGTGTTTATTGGATATTCCTTAAACAGTAGAGCTTATCGTGTTTATAACATGAGAACTCAAACTGTTTTAGAATCAGCTAATGTGGTTGTTGATGATTTTAGAGATTTTTCAGAGTTTTCCACAGAAGCCAAGATAGATAGTCTCATGGATATTCCTCCAAAAGTTGTAACAACAGATCCCGATGCGGCGGGAACCCATTGCCGATGCCGCAAATGACGAATCTGCTTCTTTGCAATCGAAAGCTGGAGAACCGTAACCGTCTATCTTGACTCATCCAAACATCATCACCGACTCTATTCGAAAGAACCAAGCACCGCAGTCAAACTGAATCACCCAAAAGATCTCATCCTTGGAAATCCTGAAGAAAGCATGGTAACTCGCAGAAGGTACATTAATTTAATCAGCTTTCTTTGCTTTGTTTCTCAATATGAACCGAAAAATGTGAAGGAAGCCATGACCTTTGAGGAATGGCTCAATGCAATGCAAGAGGAACTCAACCAATTTGTTCGCAACAAGGTATGGATTTTGGTCCGAAGACCAAAAGGTATAAATGTTATTGGAACAAAGTGGTTATTTAAAAATAAAAGTGATGAGTTCGGTACAATTGTGAGAAACAAGGCTCGTTTGGTGGCACAAGGGTACACTCAGGTAGAAGGTATTGATTTTGATGAAACTTTTGCTCCTGTTGCAAGATTAGAATCAATACGTTTACTTTTATGTATTGCTTGTATTCTCAATATTAAACTGTTTCAAATGGATGTGAAATCTGCCTTCCTAAATGGTATTTTGCATGAGGAAGTTTATGTTGAGCAACCACAAGGATTCGAAGATCCTCAATTTCCAGACCATGTATACAATCTTGAAAAAGCTTTGTATGGTACGAAACAAGCTCCTCGAGCTTGGTATGAAAGGTTGACTCAATTTTTACTTTCTCATGGCTATCACGGAGGTAGTGTGGATAAAACTCTTTTCATCAAACATATAAAATCTGATTTTATCATTGCTCAAATTTATGTTGATGATATAGGTTTTGGTTCTACATCTAACCATGAAGTGCGGGTATTTGTTGATCAAATGAAAAGTGAATTTGAAATGAGCATGGTTGGTGAGCTTAATTTCTTTACGGGTCTTCAAGTGAGACAAATGGAAGGAGGTACATTTGTATCTCAAAGCAAGTATGCTAAGAACCTTGTCAAGAAATTTGGCCTTGAATCGGCTAAGCGAGGTAAGTACTCCTATGAGCACCACTGCGAAATTAACAAAAGATGAGAATGGAGTAAAGGTAGACACTACACTCTATCGTAGCATGATTGGAAGTCTCTTGTATTTAATGCTAGTCGTCCCGATATATGTTACGGTGTGGGAGTGTGTGCTAGATATCAAAGTAATCCTATGGAATCTCATGTATCGAGTTTGTAAAAAGGATTATTAGATATGTTAATAGCACTCACGATTATGGAATTTGGTACTCGAAAGATACCAATTCAAATCTTGCTTGTTTTAGTGATGCGGATTGGGCGGGAAATGCCGATGATCGAAAGAGCACAAGTGGAGGGTGCTTCTTTCTTGGGAATAACCTAGTATCTTGGCATAGCAAGAAACAAATTCCATCTCCTTATCCACCGCCGAAGCCGAGTACCTAGTCTTGGCGGTTGTTGCACTCAACTATTGTGGTTGAAACAAATGTTGATTGATTATGGGTTTGATTTGGGTGTTTTGACTATTTTTTGTGACAATACTAGTGCCATAAATATTTCCAAAAATCCTGTTCAACACTCTAGAACAAAGCACATTGATATAAGACACCACTTTATTAGGGAACTTGTTGAAAATAAATCATTGCAATTAGAATATGTTGATACTGAAAAACAATTAGCTGATATTTTCACAAAGGCCCTAGATGCAAGTCGCTTTGACTCCCTCAGAAAGTCTTTGGGAGTTTGCATTGTTTAATTTTATCTGTTCATCATTCGTGTACAATAGTGTTGTGTGATTCTTCTCTAGCTCTAAATCTTCTATCATTGTTTTTGTCAAATCATGTTTATGCTTTTGGAATATAATTAGTTAGGATCTCTGCCTGATCATACTTTGTGATGTTGTGTTAAAAGATTCATGTTACTCTTTATTTGTGTCTGGGATTAAATAATGTTCTTATACGAGTTGAGCAATTTTTGTTTCATGCTTGTCGGGCCCCTTTGGAATAGAGCTACCCATACTGAAGTGTGAAAGCCATCTGATGAGTAAGCTGGAACATTGTAATTAGCAACTATGATGAGGATGTACTACCATAGAAAAGGGCTACCTTCAGTATGGTGTGAAAGCATCCAGTTGCGGGATCAATTTGAAAAAGGCGAAAATGAAAAATCATGCCAAGGACAATGATCCTATTTTCACTGCACACACTTATGTCTGACAAGTGTGTTCAACTCTGTAAGTCTCCTCTATTAAAATTAAATTAATAATCCTGGTTCACAATTCTCAGTAACATGCATATCTTTTTCCTCAACATCAATTAAGTATGATCATCTCATGAGATTCTAATTAGTTATTTTCCTTGAAAGCATAACATGTAATCTACTTTGTCAATTGTCAATGATATTTGATTTCTCTCGCTTGATTCGAATCACATATACTCATCTGTACACATTATTTTTTTAGTTTCGGTTTTATTTTAAAATAAAAAAAAAAAAAAAAAGGAGGCGTGTGACTTGCTTCATGGGTCAAGGAAAATCTTGTGCATAAATGGTAAGTATCAACATTCATTCTTTCTTTGGTTTATTATGATATTTTTCCAAGTAAAGATTAATCTTTATATGGTAATGTGTCTTTATTCTTGAAAGATTGCTTTATTTTTGGAAAAATTTGTTGGCATTTCTAGTTTCCTTTTATTTTTTTTTTAAAAAAAAAAAAAAGGGAAAGGGGAAAGGAGTTGAGAAGTGGGCGGTTTCCTCTTTTGGTTCATGGGCTGGCGGTTTCCTTTTGAATTTTCAAAATTGGTTTCCTTTTTCTTGTTTTGATTCCAAGGTTATATAAACCAAATTTTGTCACTTATTTCACCACCTACCCGAACCCCCTTTCGTGTTTCTCTGTCAAACACTATTCATCTTCTCTTTCAGTTTCAAAATGGTGAGAACCAAGAATCTAGGGCACTCTAAAAAATTAGAAGAAACCGTTCCAACTCCTTCTAGTGCACCCCCTGCTGCCTCAGTTCCTCCTCCCTGCTTGCAAAGCTCGGAGATTCATCGCTTCCTCGCCGTGAATCTCAAGCCGTGAAGCCAAAACGTCCACCCAAGCAAGTTGCTCGCAAATCCGTAAGGCCCTATCGCACCCGGACTTCCTCTTCGAATCCTCGAAGGAATCTCCTCCTCCATTGGCCGTTCCTCCTCCTGCCGCATCAATGGGCCGGCACCTCTCCAACGAGCCCTTCCACTCGAACTCGAGCCCAGCAAGCCTCGGCGAGAAAGAACTTCAAGCCTCTCAATCTCGAGAGAAGATCGCTCCTCCAGCCCAAGAAGAAACTCAAGACTAATCCTCCCTCGGCTTCCTCAAGTTCCGGTTCGAAGAAGAGGATCCAATGGAAGTCTCTTCAGACAACTCAGTATCTCTGCATACCGAGAAGGACGATGAAGACACGTAACTCGAGCCGCAGCCTCCTCGTTCAAAACCGCTTCGCAAAGAAAGGCCTCTGCGCCGCCAAAGGCAAGCGGCCCATGGAAGATCCTCCATCCGGTAATATCCCTTCCTCTATCTCTCGTCGTCCAACTTTTTACTACCGAGACAATGAGCGTGACTGGAATCTTTATGCAACTCGTAAGTTTGAAAGTGAGAGGAATTATGATTTGCATGCCCATCGTGTGTATGGTATTGTAAAGTTCATTCAATTTCATCAATGGGAACACACTCTTACTGGTTTTATTGGATTCATTGCTAACATTGTTAAAGAATTTTATGCTAATCTTACTGATGATTTCCTTGATGAGAACTCTAGACTGTATAGAAGAGTGTATGTTAGAGGTCACTGGTTCTCTTTTTACGAAAAGGACATTGCTCGGGCTCGCAATTGCACGAGAATGTTTCCAATGCCGTGATGTCCATGGATCGTGACTTGATGCACTGCGAACTCACCGGAGCTCGTTCGTAATTGAAACCGGGGAGAGTCTTCGAATTACTCACCTCACTTTTGCTCATGCTTCCCTTATGCGGTTTGCACTAAGCAATTGGGTTCCAAATTCGAACAAGACCGTGGTGTCTCAAGAAGTGGCTACACTCCTATACCGCATCACCTCTGGAACTTCCATTGATCTAGCTTCTCATATTCTCAACCAGATTGTCTCCTTTCGAAGAGGTAAAAAGCCAACCTTCAAACTTGTATTTCCAAATCTCATCTATAAGGTGTTATCTTCTCAGAAGAATGTGGCCCAAGAACATGAAACTCTGGAGCCTCCCATCACTGGCCCTACATTCCAACCTTCTGAATATTTTGATGGTGTGTTCCAAAAACGGCCAAAGGCTGGTCGCTCTTCGCTTCGCCGGTGCAAGTTCGGGCTCGCTGCCGCAGCTCTGGAAGTCAAGTCCGAACTTCGAATGTGTACACTCGTCTTGAAGCAATGGCCGATGTCCGGCTTGACATGTCCGTGCAATCGACCACCTTGATTAAACTCTCCAAAAATTAAAGTGTTATAGTTTGTTTCTTTTTACTTAAACTTTGGTCTATTTTTGTTCTTTGTTTACTTTGGCCCTCCGATAAACAAAAAGGGGGAGAGATATTTATTTTTTGGTTTGTTGCCCAACTCTGGACCCTCTTTTTCAGGGGGAGTTGTGGTGTGTTAGTACCTGTGAACTTAATGTTTCTTAATATTTAAAGTTAGCATTTTTTTTGGTTTTGTTGTGATATTCGATTGTGCTACTCAGGGGGAGTAGTATCGTTTGCTCTTGCTAACTTTGCATTGCAGGTACTTTATGGAAAAAATTATTTTGTTCATCTAAAGTGCCAAAGGGGGAGATTGTAAAGTCCTTTTTTGGCAAGTTAGGTGACAAAATAATTTTTCCTTTTTATGGTAAGATTGCCTTGCATTCATTTTCGAAATCTTACCTCTTTTATTCGGTTTTAGTTGCCATTTTCCTTGTTTGGAAAGTTGCACTTTCAGCTGAACTTTCCTTTGTTGAAAACTTCTCAAAAGAGAAGGAATTCTCTTTTGGAAAGTTGTCCTTTTTTAGGGAAACTTTGTTTATTGCCTTTTCCTTATTGATTTCGATTGTATCTTGATACAATCAGAATATCTAATCTGTTTTTGGCAGGAATCAAGCTTTGAAAGAAGATCGGACCCGATTTTAGTAAGTTTCCGTTTAAGGCGGTCTGCTTCGTCAGCAACCGAATCTGATGTAGCAGATCGTGTTTGTTTTTGGAAAGTTTTTGTACAGCTGCTAATTCGAACTTGTGGTTGCCTCTTTGGTTTCTATGATCTATAAATAGAGCCTAGAGAGCAACCATTCGAATTACCTCTTCCATTATTCATTTTTTGCATTTATCTTTTGTGAGAAGAGAGTGTTTCTTTGTTTTGTGAGAGCCTAGTTGTTCACCTAGGTTCTAGTTGTTCTATTTCTGTTCTTACTCTATCCTAGAGGTTGTGAAGAACTACTTGACTGAACAAGAGATTGGTCTTCGGGAGAAGACTTGATTAAGCCTTACTTCGGGAGGAAGTAAGCACTTGGTCTTCGGGAGAAGACTTGCTAAAGCCTTTCTTCGGGAGGAAGTAAGCACTCACACTTCAAAGACGAAGGGAGTTCGGGCTTGAAGGTGTTTCAAGAAGTCAGATTCATAAAGTGGATTACAAAGGATTGCGGCAATACTTTAGAGGGAGTCTAAACTTGTTTAAGTCAATTGTCTTTGTAATTTTGATACTTTATTAATTGATTTCATTCTCTGGGCGTGGCCCCGTGGACTAGGAGTGTTCGTGAGAACACTGATACCACGTATAAATCTCTTGTGTCAAGTTATTTATTTTTCTGCAAAATATTTTATATTACGCCCGTTCGGTTTTCTTTGTAGCGAAATTACTTTCTGCTGCTGCAAACGTTTACAGTTTTTATAATTTCACATATACAACTGACATTTGCAAAAACACGGTTTTTCAATTACTAAGGTTATAAACATTTCTTTGTACTTGTTTATACTCTTGAAGATACTTTGAATTCCATGAGTACACATCCTTAGCTGGAAGATAATTAGACCTGAAAATCTTTAAATTTCTATTATTCCAAATCATCCATAAAAGACCTAAAACAGTTTCACAATCAGATTTACTCATTGTTTTAAAAGTCGTTAACATATAGTCTTTAATATCCAAATGTTTATTTTGATTCTAGAAAAGGTGCGTATTTCCATATCTTCCTATCTCTGGAATACTCAAGTAGGGAATAGGTCACTATTTCAGACTGATAGGCACAATAAGAGCATGGAGAAGTCATGGGTTCGAACCCAGGACCTTTAAGTTATTAAGCTAATAAATGATTGTAAAATACCATATTACGTTACACTCAAAAAAAAAAAAGAAATGTCTTTTATATTATGCAGATTCAAAGTAGTGGGAAGAAGGTGCTTACAAGTTCTCCAAACAAATTGTTTTAATTTAAGAGGTAAGGCAGCATATCCCCAAATGATCTATTGCTTTCAAGGTGATAACCAAATTTAAAAATTTCCAAATGGAGCATATCCCCAAATGATTGAATCAGACTTCTAGGTGTCTAAAATAAGAATGAATAGGATATCATTAACCACATCAAGATGGAAAAAATGTTGAAGTTTATGCACATCCCAATGTCCAGAAGGATTCATATATAAAAAAAAGGAAAGAAAGAAACAATATTTGAAGGAGGTGCAAAAGAAGTTTTGTAATTGTTGTGCTTCATATAGGGGATCCAATAATCTTACAAAGTTCTAACAGAGAGACTATTACCAATGTTATCCCAAAATTTGCACAGGGTGACTTGGCATTTATCTGAGTGATACATGAGGAACATTTCATGACTTGGATGGGCAATACGCACCAGGATGTACTGTCTAGAATAATTTATCATTTGTAAACAATTGATTAGAAGGATAACTTGGAATATCCAAACAGAGTAAATGGCACCGTCCTACCAACGTCGATCTTGTCGCAAGCCCACATACACTGGCCAAGGTAAATGCGGGTGGAATATCTTCAGAGATATTTTTCTCTTTTATTTATCAATTAAATCCTTATTTTCATGGAATTTATACATGCAAAAAAATATACAAGTTTCCCATTTATTTCCTAGTTATTTTGGAAAACTAACATGATGTAATTTTTTTTTTATAAATAGTGGAGTCATTTCACTATTGATGGATCCGAAAATTATTCATTCAATAGAGTATTTACGCAGCTAAAATCTCTATAAAAGCTTTCGACAAAGATCAAAAACTTCTTGCTTTTTTTTTTCTCACAAGTTAATACAAGTAAAATTACCATTTACCACTATCATGTGGTCGAACTACTATAACCAATTCGTGTTCATATTGCTCAATTATTATTTTTTATTATTTATAATCACTTTAATGGACTCATTGTCGTTGGCTAAAAGTGAGGTCAAAAACTAATTTTCACAATTAATCCTTTGCTCAAGAGTTCCCTTCCCCAAATAAGACTCTGCCAAACAAAGGAGGAAGAATGGCCTTTCCTAGCTTCAAGAAAAATTGTATGAGCAAAGTACTTAGCTTTAAACAATTTACCCAATAAAGAATTAGGATTTTTATAGATTCTCACTGCTTGTTTAGCAAAAATGGCTTGACTAAAATGAATAAAAAATGTAAATCCTATCCTTCTAAAATATTTAGAGTGACATAAATCTGACTATCTCTTCAATTGAATTTTAAAACATTCATTAAGATAACCCCACCAAAAGTTAGGCAAAAGAGATTCAATTTTTGAACAAATATTAAGAGGAATTTTAAAACAAGACCTCGCATTAGAAGGCAGAGATTGAATGACAATTTTAAGAAGAATTTATTTCCTAGCTCTAGAGAAAAACTTATTGTTATAGAAATCAGGATAAGGATTGACTTTATTAACAAGAAATTGAAATTGCTCCTTCTTATTTCTACAATAAATTGAGACAAATCTATATATTTACTAACAAAAGGTCTATCATATAGATTTAGATTATTAAAGAAACAACATTTCATATCATAAGGTGTATTAGGTGAAAACAAAATTAAAGATTCAAAAAAGTTAACAAGTTGACCTAATGCCCTATGATAGATAGAAAGAGCATCTTTAATAGCTAAACAAGAGTTTCTATCAGCAGTGGTGAATAAAAGACTATCATCTGCAAATAAAAGATGAAATATAGAGGGAGTTGTCCTTCAAATTCTAATTCTACTAAGCTGAGAAGACATTTCCTAACAACATGGTGTCTTTTCTTGACAACATCTTTGTCTCCCAATCGAATTACATACTAAATTATTTATTACAAAAATAAATAATTACTATTTTGCTATTTCAAAACATATTTTTCTCAACATCATTATTTTGTGTCATCTGTTGACATTGAAAAGTGGCCAATACCTAGCTAAATAAAAGAGATGAATAATGAATGTACGTATATAATTTATAGAGACATGCAAAATTTATAGTAGTTAACTGTCGTGATGGTAATGGAGCTACATATGCTTTGAGTTTGTATTCTCACGAGATTGAATTATAAAAAAATGGATAAGTGTTTAAGCTCTAATTTCTATAGAGAGAAACTAGAGAGATTTTCTCTAACCTTGTGGGTAGTAATCTGAATATGAAAAATAAACTAAGGGAGCTCTCCTTTTATAGGTGAAGGACGTCCTTGAAAATAAGAAAAAGTATGAAAAAAATTTAAATTGGCTAATTTTGATCATAGATGATGATCTAATGGTCAAAATTAACTTTTGAGGTTGATACTTAATTTTTGGAGTTCGGGTCGAGACGGCAGGACTCGCTCTAGGTAAGTCGGAGCTTATTTTTGTAACTCCATTGGGGGTGAAAATTGGAGTCGATAACTTAAGAATTGTGATTGAAATTTGAGACATGACTTGTTAGATCATTGAATTATCTTAAAAATGCAAGTTGAATTGCATCAATCAGATCAATATTGAGTGAGTTATGGTCATTTTACTAAAGGTTATTCTGGGCCCAGCCCCCGAGTTGACATCCCATCTCCCAGGTTGACATATGACGTCAACCTGGATGTTGGGTAAGTGAAATAAATATCCAGGGGATGCACTTTATGATGCCTAAGTGATACTTTGAATCACTTAGTATGTTTCTTTGTTCTAGCAAAGTTGGTCACCAGTTCTCGAAGATATTATTGTTTTGTGAAAATGAGAGACTCAAAACTCTTCACTTCCGAGTGAGTTTTCCAATGTAAAAATGATAAATGTGAAGTTATGAATTTAACTTTTCTGACTTCATGGATCTTAGTCATTGTAAAAAACTAGATAGACCGTTGAGACAAAATCGGAATCGAATAAGCAGAACCCAGAGCACCAGAACATTTGTCAACCTGGGCGTTGGGTGCTCATTTTAGAGCTTCTGGGATATCATTTTGATACTTCCAAGGTTCAAGAACCTAAGGACGAGGTCTCCTACCCCATTTTTGACCATTTTGAAGAGAATGCTCAGATCAAATTTGACATTTGAATGATCAAAACTAGAGCACCAGGCTAATTGTCAACCTGGGTGTTAGGCTTAGCTTTAAGGCCCTCGAGTTTGTAGTTTTCTCCTCGAGTTTGCTTATATCTTCGTTATTTCTTATGACAAAAAAAATGCCTAGAATACTTTTTTTGAGAACTTGATTGAAAACAGTTTTGGCCCTCTAGAAGTTCTGTTTGGTCCCTAAAAATAGTTGAATCTTAATATTTTCTAAAAATAGAGAACATGCTCGTAAGAGTTCTCGAAAAACATCATTAAAATCGGCCCAAGTTGACATAATGTCAACTTGGGCATTTTGCCTTGCTTCTAATACCCAAGAACAACTGTTTCTTCCCCAAAGTACCTATTTCCCTATTTTTGATGAAGATGAAGATAATGCAACAGTCAGATCGTCAATTTGATACTTGGAAGTCACCCAGACATCGGGTGCTTTGGGTGCTCAAAAATGAACTTTTTCCAAGTCTAATTATGATGCCTCAAATATTTTCGTGGTATGTCTAGTTTATGTTTCAATGCAAAATTTGACCCATTTACACTAAGACGATCTCGAAAATAGATACCCTAGTTGAGGATGTCAACTTGGGCGCTAGGTGAAACCCTAGTGCCTAGGTTGACTTTTGAGGTGTTGGTTCGTGTATTTTTAGCTCCCAGGGCCTAGACTTGGATGTTTCATGTTTTCATGGTACAGAATACTGAAAGATGGTGAGTTGGAAACAACTTGGCAAAATTAAAACACCCATTTTGGAGTTCTCGAAGTCAACTTAGGCCCAGGGCTAGGGACCCCTCCAGGTCAACTTACTATGATTCAAGACTACTTAACTCCAGGATGTTTTCCTTCTTGCCAAGTGTCAAACATTGATGTCCATGTCACTAAGACTACTTTTGGTGTAAATTTTTTCCCCCCAAGTCAACTTTACACTTGTGTGAGGTTGACTTAATGATGTGAACTGAGCCTGTTTCTCTCGAAACTACTAGGTGGGCATCAATTTTGACAATCTTGGACAATTATTTCTATTCTTCAAGCATTCCCAGTGAAAGTAGGATTTCAAATTCTCATTCCCTGTTGAATAGTAGAATTCAAAATTTCTAGTATAAAAGGAGAAGAGGAAAGATGATCATCTTTTCTTATCGCTTATCTTTTCCTTTACAACTTAAAATTTAAATGAATGCTTGAGTGATTTCTTTTTATTTGAGATACCGTGAAATCATGCTAATATTGGAATGTCAACATTTACTCTGACCTTTGGCTATTGTCTTAGCATTGACTCTCTTGTCGTGCTGTGTGTTTATGTGAATATAGATGTAGTCTTTGTCTTCTCTGAGATTTTAGCCTTGTAGCTCTTTAGCATTCCCTCGACTGTGTTTCAATGAAGGTGGTCTTGTTCATCTCCTAGATTTGGTAGTAGGGGAGGCCTTCGTCAACTCCTTAACTTTACAGCGTAGGAGGCCTTCAACATCCCATCAGCTTTGTAGCCGAGGAGGCCTTCAACATCCTATCGGCTTTGCAGCGGAAGAGGCCTTCATCGTCTCCTCAACTCTACAGTAGAGGAGATCTTTGTCATCTCCTCGACTTCACAGTAGAGGAGGTCTTCATCATCTCTCCAACTTTACAGTAGAGGAGGTATTCACCATCTCATGGGCTTTACAACAGTCTTCTTGACGACTGTCAACGATGTGTGTAGCAGTCGCTGGCTGTTCTTTGGTCAATTGAGGATGTGACCAACTCCTGGATTAATATACCCAATATAAGGTGATGTCTTTCTGATAACTCTAGAAATTAGAGTTATTATATCTCATTTTTTAAGCTAAATCAGTTTAGTTCTTGAGTTTTTAATTAATTACATAAGCTTTTATTTATTTTTGAATTTATTAGCTTTATTTTAATTTTATAGGTTTTATGTATTTTTATAAATATTTTGTTATAATTTGTTATGGGTTATTTATTTATAATATTATGTTAATTTTCTTTCTTTTTTTTTTTTTTTTTTTTTTAATTTTTAGGTGTATTGTTGGAGCAAAGTTGGGATTAGATTGAAGAAAGTATGAGAAAACAGGGACAAGATTGTATTTTAAAAAATAATTCAGATCTGGCCTCAAGCAAATCCCAACTCGTCAGCTCTGCACTAACCAAAAGTTGCCACGCAAGCCAACCGTCAGCCTCCATCCAATCGTGCCACACCTTGTGGCCGTCTGTTGAGAAGAAAAAGAAAGGAAAAAAGAGAATTGTTAATTGATTTTCCACATTTTCTCCCACAATTTACACATAAATAATATAAATGACAATTTCATTTGATAATTAATTATAATTATTAAATAAATAATTTTGGCATTTATAGGATTGAATTATAATATAAAGAAGCACCATCACCATTCGTCGCCAGTGAAAGATTTGACAATTCAGAAGAAGGGTCACGTTGTTAGTGTGACAGAGAGTTTGTAGAGTAAACTAGTAAAGTAGCTTGTGTGCGACATCAGTTGAGGACATTTCGAACATTTCCTCTCGTAGTTACCAATTGTGTTTTGGTGAATATGGATGTTACGAATTTTATGTTTATTACGCAAGTGTACGCAATCAAGTAGTATCTCACGCAAGTGAGGTCGAACCACAGGGAATTGGATTAAGTACTACTAAACTATACTTATGATTCTATTTGGTAAGATAATAAGTTTGCAATTTGAAAGTAAATTACTCAGAAAATTAAAGAGAAAATAAACGAAGATTAATCAAGATGAGAGATTAGGGAGGTGAATCCTGTTGTTAAGCTACCAATGTTAATACCTAATTGCTAATCTCAATGTGAATGACAGATTATAAATTAACCTAACTCTTTTCAGATCTTTTAGGCTCTAAATAATGTGTTCTCTAATTAACTTCTTAATTAAATCAACACAAAATCAGCAGTAAGCAATAATCTATTAGTCATTGAGGCTATGTAAATACTTTCGTTTCACATCAAAACCTAGACTATCCAAATTTTAGCATTCCCAATTCTCACTTTTAAGATTTCGAATTGAGATCATTGAACGTGTAAAAGGTAATCAAGCTTGCACATGGAATTAAACACAAATAAAGATAGTATTCACACATAAGATGAAGGAATGACAATTATTTATTAACTAGGCAAAAACTTAAACAACAATCATCATCCTCCCTTATTGGGAAATTTAGTTCATAATAATTCTAAAAACATCCATGATTAATTCAGAAACAAAACTAAACATAAAGGAAGAAATTAAGGGTAAAAGAAAGAAACTAGAAGGTGATATCGCTCCGGGTCTTCAAGATAGCTTCCTCTCCACTTGCATCTACTATTTAGGTCTATTTCTGCTTAATTCTGACCTTCAGTGTCGTATTCCTTATATAGGGATGAGTAGTGTGCCTCCAATTGAGAGAAAAATCAAAATTAGGTCAAAACCACGATGTCCGTACCAAGTCGCGACTAGCCCTTAAGTTGGTCGCGACTACAAGCAAACCTCAAAAATCGAAGGTTCTGCCAAACCTCGAAGTCGCGACCAGGGTCGCGACCAGGAAAAAGGGTCGCGATCTGGCTCTCATGAGGTCGCGACTACTGACGCGTCTGGAGCCGAATTTTCCAATTTTTTTCCAATTTATCCCAGTTTTTCGCCATTTGACTGAATTTGAACTTTAACACTCCGGGAACCTGAAATAATGAAAATCAAGCGTAAAACTGCTCCAAAAGACACCAATAGACGAGATAATGCTAACTTTAAAGACCCGAAACATAGGCTAATTATAACCTAACAAAATCCCCCAAACTAGATTCTTACTCACCCCCGAGTAAGATAAAAAAAAACTAACTACGCTATCAGATAATTACTATGCTGCTGACTCATGCTCTGTTTTCTTCCTTGCATAAACTAGAATTTTGACCCTACTAACTCTAACAATTAACTCGGATGCTCAATTAATAACACTATGTACAACTGCAACAATTTATTCAAATGTGAAACATTGTTATAAAAGTTTTACTCTTTCCAACAGTTCCACAATCCGACAACTCATAAGCTTGCATGCTTACCTTTCTCCACTAATGTTGACAGTATTCTTTGGAATCATTAGGTCTTTTAAAGGCTTAAGTATAATGGCTCAGATATTCAGGGATAGGCAAAAGACAATTTTTTTTTTTGGCTCAACATATCATAAGCACACAAATAGAACCCACAAGCTTCTTACTTTTCTTTTTTTTTCTAGAATCCCATAATGTTCCCCAAATTTACCAGGATTGATAGAAGATATCTCTATTATTTTTCCAACATCACTGAATCTTTTTTTTTTTCAAACATATTTTTACTTTTTATTGTTTTTTTTTCTTCATACTTCATTTTTTTTTTCCAGTGACATTGAATTACACAATTTTTTTTCATCTTCTCAATCTTACAAGTTTTTCTCCCTCTCACTATTTCCTCACACTAAATGTTTCTCCTCCCCCAAACTAATCATGTAGCTTATGATATCATGGATAACATGGTGAAGAAAAATTAATAGTGTGGTTGCAAAATTTTTAAATCAATGGGTGAAAAACATAACAGGTTTAGGCTCAAAAGGTTAACTAGGGATACACATTATTATGGTAGGCTTGAAAGGCTCAAACTATCCAACAAATGCCTAAGTCATATTCCAATTGAACACTATCAAGGATTTCGCCTCAAAAGAATAAACATGCAAGTTCTAAGCTATCATGTCAATCTTACCACAAACCATAGTAAAACAATTATAATAATTTTCACAGATTGAATATTTGCAGAAAAACATAGGTTTCAAAACATCCGAACTAATCCAAAGAGTTAACAAAATCAAACACACAGTTATTTTACAGTTTCAGATCACATCGCACTAATCAGCAGTATACAACTATCATCAAGCTTATTGCCATTCCTTGACTAAAACAAAAAACTAAAACAGAAAATTAAAAGGCAGAAATTAAAGTGCAGAATTTAAAATGCAGAATTAAAAATTTTTAAGTCTCTCCCCCCAAACTAAAATATGACATTGTCCCCAATGTGTACAGTACGATACAGAGAAAAGAGACTTACCTGAGACCCTCTCAGAAAGGGTTGGGTGGTGGCGGCTGGTCATAGGGATAGAACCGAGGAGGTTGCGCCAAATAGTTCGGGTCATCAATCCCGATGTTCATTCTGTTGATGAGAGAGTTAAGTTGCTGAACTTGTCCCTCATCATAGACACTCCTCTGCACCATGTATTGTTGCATGTGGTTGTTCTGCTGAATTATATAACTCAGCTGTGCATGAGTGTATTGTGTTGTAGGATCGATAGGCCCATGCAATTGTAGGGGCTGCTCCTCTTCTTCTTCAACACTAGGCTCGCGTTGCCGCCTACGCCCTTGCGGTGCATCAGGTGGTAGTTGGCCATAGGGATGTGGCTCTTTCAGCCTATTGACAAAGGCGATGTCCATCTTGCGAAGTGGCAACACCGTGTTGTCATACTCTAATTGGGGAACTTCATATGCCCCGCAGAGTTCTGTGATCACTCCCGCCAAACCAAAACCACCTCCCGTGGCTCCTTGCACGATCTGCTCAATGCTTTGCCTTATGACTTGTCCAATGTTAATGTTGTACCCCTTCATTATGGCGTACACATATTTCAGGCGATCCATTTGGACATCGGAAAAGTGCTTATTTGGCACTAACCGAGCACTTACAAAGTACAGCCATGTTTTTGCCACCGGGTTCAGCTCACACCGGTATAGGATATTTGGGGACCCTTTTGTGCCATCATTGTCATGGAACCTCAACCCAGGAAATCACACTGTCTCCGCCACATCCACCATATCAAACTGCTCTTCCTCCTCAATAATTCGGAGGCGTTGTTCTTGTTGGGTTTTATGCCCTAAATAAAACTCCTTTCAATATAATCAGATTTACTTATTAATATAGATCAGAAATAACATTTAATGTTGCATGGTTCACATGATTTATTTCATGATTATATGTACATAATGTATAAATTCATCTGAAACCCTTTTCACATACTTGATCCTATTTATTGTGCCATCAACACATTGGAAAGTAAACATGACTATGTGAATAAAGTTTCCTAGATTTATCAGACATAGGGTTTTACTGATATGATAATCTACAACAGAGTTTAATTGCATTTGGAGAAGTGTTATGTTCTTTCGAGAGCATTGGTTAAAGTAAAGCTCAGGTTGGATGCATGGAGTATGCATCGGAAGGGACCGATATTGAACTTTGACTTAGATTTATTAAACTTACCGTAATATCTATTCAAGTCAATATCGCCTAGTTGATCCTAGATCAAATGTTCTTAATCCTGTTATGATTAGGCTCAATCTTGAAAGGCTATTCGTGTTCTTTGATTTTTTAGTTAAGCCTACTTTTAGGTCAGGGTGATACGTACATTTTGGGAACACGGTAGTGCAATTGAGTGGGAGCGCTAGCATAAACATAGAATCTATAGCTTCTATCTGGCGAATAGTAAGCAAAGGATGATCTCCTTCGAGCTTGACCAAACGAACATAAATGGTGGAGTACTCATTTCACATAAGCTGAAATATCATTTATACGGGGTCAAGTGTTTTAAGGAATAAATACATTGTAGGGTGTAACGGTAATCTAATCCCTTTACAGTGTAGATTATTCATATAGAGGATCATTGATCAAATTAGGATTATAACAATGGATAACTAATGATGTGTCTATATGGTGGAACATATAGAGCATTCTATATACTGAGAGTGCAATTCTAAGTTCTATGCGTGGATTCAACGAAGAATTAATAAGTTAGTGAATTTTAGTGCTAAATTCTTGATCTACTTATTGGAAGCTCGATTATATAAACCCATGGTCCCCGCACTAGTTGAGATAATATTGCTTGTAAGACTCATATAATTAGTTTTGATTAATCAATTATAATTCTCAAATTAGACTATGTCTATTTGTGAATTTTTCACTAAGGACGAAATTGTAAAGAAAGAGTTTATTAGGGGCATATTTGTTAATTATGATACTTTGTATGGTTCAATTAATAAATATGATAAATGAAAATATTATTTAATAATTATTTATAGTTATTAAATAGTTAGAATTGGCATTTAAATGGTTGAATTAGAAAAATGGCGTTTTTGAGAAAATCATATGCAAAAAAGGTAAAACTGCAAAATTGCAAAAAGTGAGGCCCAAATCCACTATGTAGTGTCGGCCACTTTTGTAGGGTTTTTCCCTCTGATATTTTCATTATTTTAATTCCAAATAATTGAAACCTAACCCTAGTGGAATGCTATAAATAGATAGTGAAGGCTTCAGAAAAATTACACTTAAATTTTCTACTTTTTCATTCAGAAAAAACTGAGCCTTCTCTCTCCCTATCTTTGGCCGAGCCCACTCTCTCTCTCTTCCTCATTGAGATTTCGAAATTCTTAGTGTATGAGTAGTGCCCACACACAGCAAGTGATACCTCAATCATAGTGAGGAAGATCGTGAAGAAAGACTTTCAGCAAGAAGGAGGTTTCAGCATCAAAGATTCAGAGAAAGAGATCCAAGTTCAGATATTGATAATGCTCTGCTACAGAAAGGAATCAAGGGCTAGATATCTGAACGGAAGGAGTCATTTAATTCCGCTGCACCCAATGTAAGGTTTCTTTAACTTTATATGTGTTTATTTTATCGTTTTAGAAAGTTCATATTTAGGGTGTTAATCAACATACTTGTGAGTAGATCTAAGATCCTGGTAAAATAATTTCCAACAACTGGCCTCAGAGCCATGGTAATTGATTTACTTGCAAGAAATTTGGACTTTAAAACGATTGTTTGTTTGTTTTTGGATGGTATCATGTTGTATTGAGTGTTATTTGATGATTGATTGATGTTTGTGAATTTTCATTAAAAATAATTGCGATTCTGTTTCTGGAATTATTTTTATTGGATAGTATGAAAAAAATTAAGCAAGTTACTTTTCTACAGAACTCAATTTCGATTTAATTTGAATTAGTTATGATTTTTTGAAGATTCGAAAAAATCGGAGTTGTCCTGAAATTTTCCTGCGATCGCGAAAACTGTCCGTACAGCTCACAATTTTTTCGTTTTTCTTCGTTTTTTCATGCTTTTTCATGGAATTAACTTTCGATTTTTTGTGTAGTTCTATATTTATACTATTACTATTCCTAATTCAATTCTAATTATCATTATGAATTAATTTAATATTTTTTAAATTTAATTCAAGATATTAGTGTAATTTGAATTTGAAAATCATTAGTATCTATCTTTTTGCTTAATAATCTATCTTATTTTTAAATTTGATTATATCTTATCTTATTTTTAAATTTAAGGTCAGATTTAGAATATTTTAAATTAATTTTTTTTTTAAATAATTTGACCTTATTTAAATTTAAAATAAGAGAACTATAATCATGTAATTTTAAAAAGATGTAAGATATTTTGCTAATTTTTAAATTTTGTTATTTTATTTATTTAAATTACATTTAAAATCTGAAAAAGATATTCATTTATCTTTTTTAATTTTTCATTTAATTTTTATTTATAAAATAACATTTAATTTTTAAAAGTATTTAGCAAATTTTGAAATGATATTTTGGTTGGTTGAAACCTAATTTTTTAAAATTGTAGGTTTAATTTTAATTTTTTTTTTTAAATTTCGAATTTTCAAATTTTTTTTAAATTATCGAAAATTATTTTTTTATTTAATTAATTATTTTTGAAATTAATTATTTAATTTAAAATTAAATAAATCCTACATCCAACTATCCAGCTAACCTTATTGCAGGAGTATGTGTTTTAGCTTGTTTGTAAGTTTTCAAAACCTATTATTACTTGATTGCAAATAGCCATGGTTACTTTTTGCCAGATCTAATGATCTGATGGCTCCCTTGGTCAAGTAAATAATTTGTAACAGGTATATTTACAATCTTCTTTCATCTGTGTATGACCTAACAACATGATAGGACCCATCCAAAGTGTGCCTGTGTGAGCCTATGTGTTTAATTTCATTATAGATGCATATAGGTTGTTGTTGCTAAATAAAATGTCATAATTCTTGATAGATTTTATTTAGGCCCATTTAGTTTTTTTGGTCTATTCAATTAATAACAGTTGTTCATTTTAAGGTTAAATTCCTCTCTTTTGGGCCTTGTGTGAGAGTTGGGAGCCATAGAAGTGGGTACGACATACTGAACCCAGCACCCCCTCACATGAACCACCCCAATTGTGAAGGCCCATTTGCCTGATTTGAATAACTGTACTAGGTTAATTACACTAGTTTAACCTAATAAAATTGATCAGCAACATAATTAATTTCATTTATTTTGAAATTAATTTAAGAAAATTATAGTTTAAAGAATTTTTTATTCTAAGCTAAACTATATGTATTTTCTTGTATTTAATTAAATATAGAATTATAACCATCTAGATTCTTTCTGGAGCTTAATTTAAATTTTTCATTAAATATTCCTATTTAAGTTGATATTTAGTTATCTAAAACTAACCAACTTAAATCTGAATATCTTTTGAATTTCAAATTTCAAAATTAAGTTGAGGAATTGTAGGCATTGGTTATTAAGATTCTTTAGATATTTTTTAGGTTAATATCTTTTCGAATATTAACTTAAAATGGAATATTTTCAAATTAAGTGGTTATAACTTAATTTTTTGATATTTAATTAAATTTAAATTTGAAAATATTTAAGTTCTAGATTTTTTCTAATACAACTTAAATAAGATATTTTTTCAAATTTTGTGGAAAAGATACTTAGTCAAATAAGATATTTTCTAGATAGTTATTTCTAGACTACTTATTATTTCTAATATTAAATAGGAAAATATTATACATTGTGAAATTAATTATTTAAATAATTAATTTTGGTACAATTTATTTTAAGTATATTTTTTCCTAGTATTAAACTAGAGATTAATAATTAAGCCTTCTCTACACTTAATTATTTATTTCTTGAATTTAATACATTTAATTAATTTGAAAATTAAATATCTAAGTTGATTTTCATCATGATACTTAAATATTTCTTTTTCATGACACTTAATTAAATAGAAAATTATTTTTAGTTGAAATTTATTTTTTCAACTAAATTTAAATAATTTTTAAAATATATATTTTTTATTTTATTAATCAAATTTCGAAATTGCATTTATTAAATGCTGGAATTTCGAATTTTATTTGAAAAATAGATTAAAGCTGTAAATTAATTATTTTAATTTTGGACCAACTTAAATCAATGATTTTTTCATTTAATGATTAATTAGAATAAATGAAGTAAAATATATTTTTCTTTATTTTATTAATCAATTTTCGAAATTGCATTTCTTAAATGCTGGAATTTCGAATTTCATCTTGAAAAATAGATTAAGTTGTAAATTAATTATTTATTTTAATTAATTCTTGGATCAACTTAAATAAATGATTTTTTCATTTATTGATTAATTTAAAATAAATAAAATTAAAGTATATTATTAGAAATTGAATTAATTAGTCAAAGGAAAATCTAGATAGATGATATTTTTGCTTGAAGTATTTTTCTAGTGTATTTAATTAAATAGAAAATTAATATTTAAGTTGATTTTCATCATCATACTTAAATATTTGAAATTTTTCTTATATATTTAATTAAATAGGAAAATTATATTTTTTGTTGTAAATTAATTTTATTAATTAATTTTGGGCCAACATTAAATTAGAATAATTTTTCCAGGATTTATTTTTTTTATTTTAATATGCATTTTCGAAAATTGTGTCCTTGAATACTTTAATTTTTCGAAATGCAATATATATTTATAGAAAATTAAATTTGAGTTGTAAATTAATTTAAATTAATTTTGTAACAACTTAAATTGAATCTTTTTCTAAATATTTATTGGAAATTATTACTAAGATGGAAATAATTCATGTTATTTTCATATCCATCTAAGTAAAATTTATAAATATTAAATTAAAATTTATATTTAGAATTTTTCATTCTAAATTGGAAATTTTAAATAAATATATATTTAAAATAAATAGATTAAATAAAGAGAATCAAAGAAAATACAACTCACTTTAAATAATGAGCTTGATTATTATTAAGATATTCGATCTCCATTGTTGGTCTTACAAAAGTTAAATGTTTTCAATATAACCTCGAGACGCTAGACTTCGTCCCCCTATGGATGGTTATTCGTTGAACGCATTTAACACCGTAAAATCTCATTTGATAAGTGTTTTGTAAGTTTTCGTCTCTATTAGACTTTCCCCTACGGTGACTACTTAGAGATAAACTTATGAAACATGAAACAATGGTGGAAGCTCATAAAATGAGAATAACCTTGACTCTCGCCTACCGGGACAACGTTGGATTCTTATTTTGATCGAATAAAAGGTTGCTAGAATGGTTTGCATTTTAGATGAGCTGACAACTCTATTCAATGAATGATACTTTGACTCTCGCCTACCGGGACACTGTATCAGTTTGTTGAAAACCTTGGAAATTATTTAGGATTGTATGTTTTAGTATTTTCACTGGTCATTCCTACTTGCTATATGTTTAATAATTTCTGAATTGTGTATGAATTTATATTGAACCATGTTAATTTCTGTTATTAAATTGTAGTTTAATTTCGAATCTTCATTGTTGGTCTAACATGTTTGTTTATCTAATGAGATAAATCCCTAATGGATTTTCACCATTAGACATACATAATAGTGTAAGATCTCGAAAGATAAATATTGTATATGCAACATCTAGCTGTTCATCAATTGATGACACCTTAGACTAGTATTTTTACAATATGAAACAAGAAGATTACATAAATAAGATTACTTTGTCTTTCGCTAATCGAAGCATCGTTGGATTCTTATTTATAAACGAAATTATCCTAATTCCTCTTAGCCTATTCATTTCGAATTAGCTTTAAAACATATCATTGGATGAATGGTCTATAAATCATTTCATGTCATTCTATATTTTCTCTTAAGAAATTAAATGACCCATATGATTATAATCCCGAAATTCTATTCCCAATTGATATAAATCCTCAATCTTAGAAATCTCCTACTTGTATGGGCAAATCTGACTTAGAGTTTGTATTAGTAGTGCTGGTCTAAGCTAGAATTACTCATTCCAGGAAGCAATACAGTTACACTTTCCAAGTGTTCAATATCCATCTTCTATTAATGGATTCAAACTGTATGGAATATGAGTTTGGTATTCTGTGACCAGGATCCACTTGCACTATTCTAAGAACTCTTTGATGTAACTATACCTAAATCATCAAAAGACACAACCACATTTTTATTAATCTATGGCATTTGTATCTTGTTCATAGTGGATTTGACAAGATCAATCTCTGCAAAGAGTTAATATGCCTATATCCACTGAAAGTAGTTCATCTCATTCGCAGATGGATGTACATTCAGGGGTGGATATGAGTTTTTCGTTGTATTCTTAAAACGATAACTCTAGATATACCTTTTATCAAAGAAATTTGAAATGTTTGAAAAATTTCATAAATTTCTAGCAATGGTTAAAACCATTAAGGTAAGTAGTTAAAGATCTTGCGAACTGATAGGGGTGGAGAAATAGTTAGTAGATATGCAGTTCAAAGATCATTAAATTGATTTTTGAATTATATCCAAACTTACCTCCCCATAAATTTCGAGTTGCATGTTGATGATTAGTTACTAGTCGTTGCCTAATTCCTTCTATGGTAATACAATTTCAGAATGATGTAATGGTTGTATACTTAATGTAAATCATTACTAGATTCATGGATGACCTAATCAAAATCTTAAGAAAAGCTAGAACTGTTAACCATGGTTTGTTAGCTGTTCTAAGTGATTAGGGGTGGACCATCCCATTGTCAATAGATAAGAAAGTGTTTGTTCAAACAAATACCACTTTTCTAAGAAAATGACTAAGTCTGAAAATCAAGTAGCAAATAAAGGAGATATTTTTTTTCTTGATTCCAAAAGTGTTCTATCATCTTATTTAACATATGATGATCCCACTGCCTCTGTTGTCTTGTCACAACCGAAGAGATCAATACCATTTAGTTTTCTTCGACATAATTCAGGGTACCTTGTCGTAGTGGGTGAGTTTCTAGGAACTCACCTTCTTATGACTTGGGAGACACTAGTGATTAAAATCCATTGTGAGTTTAAACAAGTAATGGATTGTCAAGATAAGAAACTAAGAAGAAAGCCAATAGAACTATGGTTTAATCCATTCACATGGAGTAACCTAAAGTTTTCTATTACAAGGACATAAAAGGAAATTTTCGTTTATAAGTCTATTCAATGGACTTAACAAACTTCCTGTTCCTAGTATTATAGGTTTGAGTTTATCTAAACCTATGGCTTGTGGTATACTTGGTAATTACTTACTCTAATGCAAGCAACTTACTTTAGTAAGATGCTGAAGCATTTTCTTTCTAATGGCAATCTATAGAAGCTTCACAACTTCTTAAACATAGATTTTATTTATCTAAGGAAAAGTTTCAACTATTCCAGAAAAGATAAAGTCATGAAAGAATTTCTTAAATCAACAGTGAGAGGTCTTAGATATGCTTGTGTATGCCTTAGACCAGACACTTGCTGTTGAGTGGGAGTAATGAGTAGGTATCAGATTAATCCAGGAGAAGAACATTGGAAGACAATCAAGTAAATCTTAAGATAAAGAAGAGGAACTATATGTTAGTCTATAAGGGTGTGTTTAAAACTCTTAGACTACACCATATCAGATTTCAAAATTTGCCTTTGTGTTAGTAAATCTTTCTGATAAGATTGTGGCTACTCTGGGGGTGGAATAGTGGTTTTGGAGAAGTGTAAAAACCTATCTGAAGTCTCTAGGTCTACCAGAGAGAGACTGAATGTTAAAGCTGCAGGAAAGGTACTTATTCAGTCTAAGGAAAGTTCTATACATTTTTGGCATCATTCCAAATTGCCTTAAACTACTAGTGTTAATTTCCTGATTAACCAAAAGTAGTTGCCAAAGATATAGAATCCAGTATCCCAAGAGAGTAGACATATAGAGAGGAATTTCACATTATCAATAATTTTGTGATTAAAGGAAGAGTAATGGTGGAGAAAAGGTTGTGTTTAATTCAACCTTTCAGATCCAATTACGAGGAGTTTACTACTACTACACTTGATTTGTATATCAAGGTGTTGAGATTATTTGAAACGCACTTTTTTGTTTTATATTAGTGCAAGTGGGAGTTTGTTGGGTTTTATGCCCTAAATAAAACTCCTTTCAATATAATTAGATTTACTTATTAATATAGATCAGAAATAACATTTAATGTTGCATGGTTCACATGATTTATTTCATGATTATATGTACATAATGTATAAATTCATCTGAAACCCTTTTCACATACTTGATCCTGTTTATTGTGCCGTCAACACATTGGAAAGTAAACATGACTATGTGAATAAAGTTTCCTAGATTTATCAGACATAGAGTTTTACTGATATGATAATCTACAACAGAGTTTACTTGCATTTGGAGAAGTGCTATGTTCTTTCCAGAGCATTGGTTAAAGTAAAGCTCAGGTTGGATGCATGGAGTATGCATCGTAAGGGACCGATATTGAACTTTGACTTAGATTTATTAAACTTACCGTAATATCTATTCAAGTCAATATCGCCTAGTTGATCCTAGATCAAATGTTCTTAATCCTGTTATGATTAGGCTCAATCTTGAAAGGCTATTCGTGTTCTTTGATTTGTTAGTTAAGCCTACTTTTAGGTTAGGGTGATACGTACATTTTGGGAACACGGTAGTGCAATTGAATGGGAGCGCTAGCATAAACATGGAATCTATAGCTTCTATCTGGCGAATAGTAAGCAAAGGATGATCTCCTTCGAGCTTGACCAAACGAACATAAATGGTGGAGTACTCATTTCACATAAGCTGAAATATCATTTATACGGGGTCAAGTGTTTTAAGGAATAAATACATTGTAGGGTGTAACGGTAATCTAATCCCTTTACAGTGTAGATTATTCATATAGAGGATCATTGATCAAATTAGGATTATAACAATGGATAACTAATGATGTGTCTATATGGTGGAACATATAGAGCATTCTATATACTGAGAGTGCAATTCTAAGTTCTATGCGTGGATTCAACGAAGAATTAATAAGTTAGTGAATTTTAGTGCTAAATTCTTGATCTACTTATTGGAAGCTCGATTATATAGACCCATGGTCCCCGCACTAGTTGAGATAATATTGCTTGTAAGACTCATATAATTGGTTTAGATTAATCAATTATAATTCTCAAATTAGACTATGTCTATTTGTGAATTTTTCACTAAGTAAGGACGAAATTGTAAAGAAAGAGTTTATTAGGGGCATATTTGTTAATTATGATACTTTGTATGGTTCAATTAATAAATATGATAAATGACAATATTATTTAATAATTATTTATAGTTATTAAATAGTTAGAATTGACATTTAAATGGTTGAATTAGAAAATTGGCGTTTTTGAGAAAATCAGATGCAGAAAAGGTAAAACTGCAAAATTGCAAAAAGTGAGGCCCAAATCCACTATGTAGTGCCGGCCACTTTTGTAGGGTTTTTCCCTCTGATATTTTCATTATTTTAATGCCAAATAATTCAAACCTAACCCTAGTGGAATGCTATAAATAGATAGTGAAGGCTTCAGAAAAATTACACTTAAATTTTCTACTTTTTCATTCAGAAAAAACTGAGCCTTCTTTCTCCCTATCTTTGGCCGAACCCACTCTCTCTCTCTTCCTCATTGAGATTTCGAAATTCTTAGTGTATGAGTAGTGCCCACACACAGCAAGTGATACCTCAATCATAGTGAGGAAGATCGTGAAGAAAGACTTTCAGCAAGAAGGAGGTTTCAACATCAAAGATTCAGAGAAAGAGATCCAGGTTCAGATATTGATAATGCTCTGCTACAGAAAGGAATCAAGGGCTAGATATCTGAACGGAAGGAGTCATTTAATTCCGCTGCACCCAATGTAAGGTTTCTTTAACTTTATATGTGTTTATTTTATCGTTTTAGAAAGTTCATATTTAGGGTGTTCATCAACATACTTGTGAGTAGATCTAAGATCCTTGTAAAATAATTTCCAACAGTTCTTCAATAGTGTAATCTTGGACAGAGAACATCACATTAAATGCATCAGCAGTAGCGGGAACTTTCTTCCCACGCACTTTCACTTCCCCATTCCGGCGGTCAGGCCAATTTGCAAGAAATTCACAAGCCATAGTAACATTAGCCCGACCCCGAGCATCCACAAAACTTCCCCACTTCATTCTTTCTATTTGAGCTCTGATTGTTTCAAATCGAGGTTGATGCCTCAAAGGATTCTCGGGGAATTCAATACCCCGATCATCAATATAAGTCCTATTCTTTAGCCTCATGAAGTGATTTTGGGCCTCAATGTTTCCAAAGCGGGTCTATCAAAACCCGTTGGTGGTGGGTTTGAAGACGAACCCTCCTCTACATTCCTAGTCCTCTTAGGTGCCATATTTTTTTTTATTTTTTTCTTCGAAATTTTTTTTCTTTTTTTTTCTGTTTTTTTTTTCTTTCAAAAAAAAATTGGGCAGCACCTCCCCTTAATTTTTCTCTATCCCAAAAAATAAAAAATCACTCAAACAATAATCTCAAATACTCAATACAATAATGACAACCCAATATCAATAATATTTTGCACAATACACAATTAGACCACCCAAAATCTAAAAAAAATTAATCAAATTCCTAAAAGATCGAAGAAAGTGATACTTACAAACCCGAAAAAGCTTTACTCCACCTCCATTGTTGAATGTTCTTGAAAGCTTGAGGTTGAAGATGAAGACAATGATGATTTTCGGAATTGGGGTGTTAGGGTGATTTTTGGTATGGGTTTTGATGATATGTGTAGTAACATTAGCCCGACCCCGTTGGTGGCGGTCAGGCCAATTTGCAAGAAATTCACAAGCCATAGTAACATTAGCCCGACCCCGAGCATCCACAAAACTTCCCCACTTCATTCTTTCTATTTGAGCTCTGATTGTTTCAAATCGAGGTTGATGCCTCAAAGGATTCTCGGGGAATTCAATACCCCGATCATCAATATAAGTCCTATTCTTTAGCCTCATGAAGTGATTTTGGGCCTCAATGTTTCCAAAGCGGGTCTATCAAAACCCGTTGTTGGTGCGTTTGAAGACGAACCCTCCTCTACATTCCTAGTCCTCTTAGGTGCCATAATTTTTTTTTTATTTTTTTTTTAGAAATTTTTTTTCTTTTTTTTCTTTTTTTCTCGTTTTTTTTTTTTTCTTTCAAAAAAAATTGGGCAGCACCTCCCCTTAATTTTTCTCTATCCCAAAAAATAAAAAATCACTCAAACAATAATCTCAAATACTCAATACAATAATGACAACCCAATATCAATAATATTTTGCACAATACACAATTAGACCACCCAAAATCTAAAAAAAATTAATCAAATTCCTAAAAGATCGAAGAAAGTGATACTTACAAACCCGAAAAAGCTTTACTCCACCTCCATTGTTGAATGTTCTTGAAAGCTTGAGGTTGAAGATGAAGACAATGATGATTTTCGGAATTGGGGTGTTAGGGTGATTTTTGGTATGGGTTTTGATGATATGTGTAGATTATTGAGTAAAATTGGGTTTTTGAATGGATTGGGTTTAAGAAATTTGAGAAAAGATGAAAAGATTGAAGATTGGAGATGAAAATTTGAAATTTTGAGATGGAAAGGGGTAGGGTTCGGCTGAGAGGATTTGAAATTTGAAATTTTTAGTGTAGGGTTGAATGAGGGGGAAAATTTTGAATTTATAGAAAATACGTGAGCAAGTCGCGACTTGGCCAAAGGCTAGTCGCGACTAGCTTACGATCAAATTATGTGCTTCTCTGGAAAATTGGGAAGTCGCGACTGGGGTCGCGACTTGGAAAATAGGTCGCGACTTGGCCAAAGGCAGGTCGCGACCACTGGAGCCAAAAAAATTCACGAGTTTCTGTAAAAGTCCAGGTCGCGACTTGAAAAATAGGTCGCGACCTAGGAACCCTCAGGTCGCGACCACTGGGCTCCAGGTCGATTTTTTTTTTTTCACGCTTTTCACGATTCAACTAAAAAGAAATAATGTCTGGTACTATTCGAAAAATTAAACTACTAAAAATACTAAAGCATAGACTATAAACATAATCAAAAAGTCTGAAAAATTAAAGAAAAACACTTGGGTTGCCTCCCAAGAGCGCTGTCTTTATCGTCATATAGCCGGACGCTGAGCCTTGTGCTTCAAAGTGGCGCCAGAATCATGGCAGACTTGGCTTGGTTAAATTGACCTCCCAAGTAAAGCTTTAAATGCTGTCCATTAACTTTGAAAGTTGCTGGACCAACACCTTTTAACTCCACCGCTCCATAAGGAAACACCTTGACCACTGTGAATGGTCCTGACCACCTTGACTTCAGCTTCCCAGGAAACAGTTTCAACCTTGAATTAAAGAGTAACACTTGCTGCCCTGGTTGAAACTCCTCCCGTACTAGACTTTGATCGTGCCACTTCTTAGTTCTCTCCTTGTATATTTTTGCGTTTTCATAGGCTTCGTTTCGAAACTCCTCTAACTCATTCAGCTGTAACAATCTCTTCTCCCCTGCAGCTTTTAGTTCCATGTTAAGAGTCTTCATGGCCCAAAAAGCTTTATGCTCTAACTCTACCGGTAGATGACAAGCCTTTCCAAACACCAACCGATATGGGGACATGCCAATCGGTGTTTTGAAAGCAGTTCTATACGCCCACAATGCATCATCTAATTTTCTTGACCAATCTTTCCTTGATCTTTGCACTGTTTTCTCTAGAATCATTTTGATCTCCCGATTAGAAATTTCGGCTTGGCCATTACTTTGGGGATGGTATGGTAAAGTAGTTCGATATCGGACACCATATCTTGAAAGAAGTGCTTCAAACTGCTTGTTGCAGAAGTGACTCCCTTCATCGCTTACTATTGCTCGAGGAGTACCAAACCGAGTAAAGATGTTCTTTTGTAGGAAGCGAAGAACTGTCTTACCATCATTCTGAGGTGTAGCTGTTTGTTGACAACGATCACATGCCTTTACAAAGGTAGTAGCATCCTTGAATAGCGTTGGCCAAAAGAATCCACTTTGCAACACCTTCGCAGCCGTTCTGTTTCCACTAAAATGTCCTCCACATGGTAAAGCATGACAATGATTTAGGATAGAATACATCTCCTCTTCAGGCACACATCTCCTAATTATCTGATCGGCGCAGTGCTTGTAGAGGATTGGCTCTTCCCAATAATAATGTTTCACCTCAGAAAAGAACTTCTTCAATTGTTGACGCGAAAGCTCGGGAGGGGTTATTTTTGCAGCCAAGAAATTAACATAGTCAGCATACCATGGTACCATCAGGTTTTCCCTCACACTAAAGAGTTGTTCATCAGGAAATTGCTCATTTATTTGTACCTCCTTTGTATCCTGACTCTCTTCCAGCTCTAATCTTGACAAGTGGTCTGCTACCAGGTTTTCGGTGCCCTCCTTATCTTTTATCTCTAAGTCAAACTCTTGAAGTAGAAGTACCCACCGAATCAGTCTCGGTTTTGCATCCTTCTTGGTCATAAGGTATTTGATTGCTGAATGATCTGTGTAGACAATTACCTTATTTCCAATCAGGTAGGGTCGGAATTTGTCACAAGCAAACACTATTGCCAGCATTTCTTTCTCTGTAGTGGCGTAATTTAATTGAGCATCATTCAGAGTTCTACTAGCATAGTAGATTGTGTGGAATACTCTGTCAACTCTTTGACCCAAGACCGCTCCAATGGCATAGTCACTTGCGTCGCACATCAACTCAAACGGCAACTCCCAATTTGGTGAAGTTACTATCGGTGCTGTAATCAATCTCTTCTTTAGAACCTTGAAAGCTTTTAAACAATCTTCTCCAAACTCAAATGGAACACCATTGACAAGTAAGCTAGACAAAGGTTTTGAGATCTTGGAGAAGTCCTTGATAAATCTGCGGTAGAAGCCAGCATGTCCTAGGAAACTCCTCACTCCTTTTACAGAAACTGGAGGTGGCAAATTCTCTATTGTTGAAACTTTAGCCTTATCCACCTCAATTCCTGCCTTTGAAATTTTGTGCCCAAGAACAATTCCTTCTGTTACCATAAAGTGGCACTTCTCCCAGTTTAACACCAAGTTAGACTTCTCGCACCTAGTTAGCACTTTTTCCAAATTTTCCAAACAATGATCGAAGGAAGAACCAAAAACTGAGAAATCATCCATAAAGATTTCAATACAAGATTCAATCAAGTCTGAAAAGATAGCCATCATACACCTTTGAAAAGTAGCAGGGGCGTTGCACAAGCCGAATGACATTCTTTTGAAAGCAAAGGTACCGTAGGGACATGTGAAAGTAGTCTTCTCCTTATCTTCGGGTGCTATAGCTATCTGGTGGTAGCCAGAATATCCATCAAGAAAGCAGTAATATTCTTGCCCCGCCAATCTGTCTAGCATTTGATCAATGAAGGGCAAAGGGAAGTGATCTTTTTTGTTGCTTTGTTGAGTTTCCTGTAATCGATGTAGATCCTCCAACCAGTGACTGTTCTTGTAGGAATCAATTCATTCTTTTCATTCTTGATCACAGTCATTCCACCTTTCTTTGGAACCACTTGCACCGGGCTAACCCACTTACTATCTGAAATAGGATAAGCAACTCCAGCATCCAACCACTTAACTACTTCTTTTCTGACAACTTCTTTCATGGGTGGATTGAGTCTTCGTTGAGCGTCAATTGTCAGTTTGGCATTGTCTTCCATGAGAATTCGATGCATCACTGTTGAAGGACTGATTCCTTTGACATCACCTAGTGTCCAAGCGATGGCCTTATTATGAGCTCGGAGTACCCTCAGAAGTCTATTAGTTTCCACATCAGAGAGAGAAGCTGAAACAATAACTGGCAGCTTTTTATCTTGACCCAAAAACTCATACCTCAAGTGACTAGGAAGCACCTTCAATTCAAGTTCTGGAGGCTTTTCAGTAGATGGCTTTAGCTCTTTTGGAACTGCTCCCAATTCCTCAAAATATCTTCTGTTCAAGGGCCCATAGGAATCAAGCCACTTCACATAACCCATGACCTCTTGTCCCTCTTGCTCCGTCAATTCATCTTCAGTTAAACTTAGTTCAAGAGGATCATCTAGCAGATTTTTCTCACCCACAATTTCATCAATCAAGTCAATGAAGAAACAGTTATCACTTGCCTTTGGGTACGTCATAGCCTTTAGCACATTAAAGACCACTTCTTCTCCTTGGACTCTCAGCTTTAATTCACCCTTCTGAACATCGATCAAGGCTTGGCCAGTTGCCAAGAATGGTCTCCCAAGAATGATTGGGACATTGCTATCTTTTTCCATATCCAAAACGATGAAATCAGCTGGAAAGATGAACTTGTCAACTTTAACTAACACATCCTCAATGACTCCTCTAGGATGGGCTAGTGATCAGTCCGCCAATTGGAGAGTTACTATTGTTGGCTTTGCTTCACCCAGCTGCAATCTTTTAAACACTGATAGAGGCATCAAGTTAATGCTGGCTCCCAAGTCACAAAGTGCATTTATTCCTTCAATTCTCCCGATAGTACAAGGAATAGTGAAACTCCCTGGATCTCTGAGTTTGGGAGGGAGTTTCTTCTATAGAATGGCGCTGCACTCTTCAGTTAGAGCCACTGCCTCATAATCCTCCATCTTTCTCTTCTTTGACAGAATTTCCTTCATAAACTTCACATAACTTGGCATCTGCTCTAAAGCTTCAGCAAAGGGAATGTTAATGTGAAGTCTTTTGAAGACTTCTAGGAATTTGATGAACTGCTTGTTTAGGCTTGACTTTCTAAGCCTTTGAGGGTAGGGTATTTTCACATGGTGATCACTATTAATTGGTGGAGACTGTTGTGGTTGTGTTGGGCTGTCAGTAGCCTTCTCTGATGTGGGTGTTGGTGTTGGCATTGGTTGAGCTTCGTTCTCCTTTTCTCCATTCGCTAGTTGTGGCATTTCAGGACCATCATAATTTTTACCGCTTCTCAGGGTAATTGCTTTGCAGTTTTCTTTGGGGTTTACTTCAGTTGTGCTAGGCAGATTCCCTTGAGGACGGGTTGCTACTTGAGTTGCTAGTTGGCCCATCTGTGTCTGCAGGTCTTTGATTGAAGATCTAGTTTCAGTCATGAATTGAAGCAATAAATCTGTTTGCAAACTAGAATTTCCACCAGAGGTTTGTTGCTGATTAAACTGTTGGTTCTGATTTCATGGCTGATAGAACCCACTGTTTCTTCAGTTATTACCCTGGTTAAACCCATAATTGTTGTTGTTATTCTGTGAATAATTTCCAATGGCTTTAGCTTCATCCATTGGCAAATCATCCACATCTGCTTGACACTCTGAAAAGTGATGACTTCCTCCACATAACTCACAAAAAACTTGGGCTTGTTTAGCTTGCCTGCAATTAGCTTTGTCAATGCCTCAACCTGAGCTGTCAACTTTGTGATGGCATCAACCTCTAACAGAGCAGCTACCTTCTTTGATTGACTCCTTTCAGTTGGCCACTGCTGATTGTTTAGAGCCATCTCCTCCAATAGATCATAAGCCTCATTAGCACTCTTTCTCATAAAGGCTCCACCAGCTGCTGCATCTATTAGAGTTCTAGTGTTTCCTACCAACCCATTGTAGAAGTTGTGGACCAGCATCCACTTCTCTATACCATGATGAGGGCACTTTCTGATCAGATCTTAAAATCTCTCCTAAGCCTCATGGAGAGATTCATTATCTTGTTGGCAGAAGTTGTTAATTTCTCCTCTCAGCTTTGCAGACTTGGCTGGAGGAAAGAACTTTGACAAGAATTTCGTTGCCAGATCATTCCATGTGGCAATAGAGTTGGGTGGCAAGGAGTTTAGCCAACTCTTGGCTCGTTCTCTAAGAGAGAATGGGAACAGTCTCAGTCTAATAGCATCATAACTAACTCCATTAACTTTAAAAGTTTCACAAAGTTCCATGAAGTTAGAGAGATGCAGGTTAGGATCTTCAGAAGGGAGGCCACCAAACTGAACTGAAGACTGCACCATTTGAAGTATGGCAGGTTTGATCTCAAAGTTGTTCGCATCCACTGCCGGTGGCCTGATACATGACTGCACTCCCGTCAGAGTAGGGAGAATATAATCTCTCAAGCTGCGGCCATTAGCTTGATCTTCCACGGTGCCACCATTATTACCGTTATTACCTCCATTGTTTGCAGCATTAGCATTCACATTAGCAGCCATGATTTCTGAAGTTTCAGCAGTGGCTGAAACTCCTTCTTGCCTCTTGTTCTTTCGGTTTCTCCTACAAGTTTTCTCGATTTCAGGATCAACTGGTAATATGACAGCTTGTCCTTGACGGCGCATACACTTAGGATTCCTGAAATGGATCACGAAAATATTGCAAGAAAAAGGTTAGAAAGATCAGCAAGAGAAAAATATACCAAAGTAGAAGTTAGTATAATTTTGTGTAATATTAATTGTTGCTCCTAAAATCGCCCAATGTACGTGGACCAATCAAGAAGGGACACGTGGATCAAATTACTTGGGAAGAACTGCTAAGTCTTTGTATGGCACCAGGAAGCATTATTCGCATGAGTCCCGGAGGATGCTCCCGGAGTACACGGTACTCCCGGAAGCGAGCATAGCTTAAAGGCACTCCGGGATGTGTCAGGTCTCTCCCGAGACATCAAGTCGCATTTAATGCTGCATGGGAGGAAGCGTGTTGGGACTGTAACACGCAATAAAGTCCGACCAAGCACATCCCCCAAACAAGAAAGCGCTACAGTAATGATCATTTAAGTCTAACGACGGCTACTCTGCGAAGAGTCACGTCAATCATAAGACAAAAAGGACATTCTCCATAAAAACCCTACAGCACCTAGGGATTTGACCATGCATCACCCATGGTATATTCATCGGAAATGCCCAACTTTATGGATACTTACAGACACATGTGTAAGTACAATTCTAGGGATTACCCCACCAAAACACTATAAATACCCCCTCAAAGCTCATTTAATGGGGTCGGAGAATCTTGGCTGCTTAAGAGCAAACAGAGAAAAAACTCACCAAGAACATTCTTTGTATTAAAGAGAGAAACATTCTCCCAAGTGTAGAATCTGTATTAAAGATATCCATAAATATCAGTGGCTCGTGGACTAAGGCTCATTAACGCCCCAACCACGTAAAAAGTCTTCATCTCGCTTTCTTACAGCTCATTATTATATTCATATTTTATTAGTTGCCGAAAACCTCGGTCAACATTTTGGTGCTTTCATTGAGAGCTGAGGAAAGCTGCTTCACAACAAGCATTTAACTTCACAACAATGGTGGAGACAAGAGCTACACGTCACCCTCGCCCTCTAGAAGACGCTCAAGATCCCAATGAAGAGGATGTAGCCTCAAGGGCAGCAGAGGAGTCCGAGGAAGAAGTTCCAGATGAAAACCACGAGGAACACCTCGACGAATACGCTTACGATGACGGAAGCTACCAAGAGCTGGTGCTCCTCAGACAAAAAGCCATCGATCACGAAGCTGAGATCGAAGCTCAGAAAGTGCAAAATCAAAAGATGCATGAGGTGATGCTAGCCATGCAAAAAGCCATGGAGGCAGCTGGCATTCACGTGCATCCCAAGGCAATGGCCGCTGGACTCGATGGGGAGCCAGCTACGTCTTCGCCCAATTCCCAGCAGCAAAGGCCTAGGGAACCTAGCCCTATAAGGCACCCTGCTGAGGAAAACCAAATAAAAAACCCTACTTCTGCCCCTGGTCGAAAGAAAAGGCGCAGATCCGCGTAAGGTCCGCTCGCATTTCCCTAAAGGGAAAGGTCCGCAGAGGGGCAAGCCCCAAAGAGGGAGTCTTGGCCCTCAGGATCGAGGGGACCGAAAAAGCGTTTCCGTGCACCAAGAACCGGGGGTAGAGGCAGAGGAGGACAGAGATGTCCACCCGTTGATTTGAGAAATCAAATCAATGGGAATCAGGGTGACCTCCGGGATCACCTTGATCAAAAAAGATACAGACCCGAAGTCTCCTCGGGTACTGTAAACGAAGGGATTATGGCAGAGCTTGCCATCCTTCGAAAAGATATTGCCCGAGTCTCCCGGAGGCAGAAGGGAGATGACTCCGACTCGGATAGTGAGGACCGGGAGCCCTGTGCCAAGCATATCCTGGAGGCGGAGCTCCCTAAAAACTTCAAGATGCCCGAAATGGCGGCATATACTGGGAACTCCGACCCCAGTGATCACCTGTCACGATTCAACCGAGTCATGACAGTCATGCGGGTCAGCAATGACGCCAAATGCCTATGCTTCCCCCTCACTCTGAGCGGTTCGGCAGAGGAGTGGTTCAAGAAACTAGAACCAGGATCGGTGGGATGTTGGAACAAACTCCAAACCAACTTCCGGAGACAATTTGTCGCCGCCAGGAAGGTCAATTTGGAGGTTAGTGCCTTGACTAACATCAAGCAACTACCCACCGAGACCTTGAAGAATTACATCAAGAGGTTCCGAGAGGAGGCCTCGAAGACCAAGAAGGTTGACGACGGACAACAGCTTGCGCTTCTCCAAGCAGGAATCCGTACTGGGACTCCCTTCTGGAACGAATTACAGCAAGAAGGCGCTGCTAGCCTTCAGGACTTCCAGAAGCGAGTCCAAAAATATATTAACCTCGAAGAAGCCCAGATCGTGGCCTACGGAGGCTATTATCCCACTGGGATAGCAGTGGTACATGCCGGTAGTATCGCCCTCGGCATCGTCCCGACCGCGGCCCCTCCGGTTAGTGGCATACGGTTTCTGCCACTCCCGGGTACAACCAAGGCCAAGCTCTGCCCCCGGCATCTTCCCATTACGGCAATCCGTCCGGGGTGAATGGACGGGCTCCTTCACAGGCTGCCCCAACCGCTAGCTTAACAGGCCCTACTCAAGGGTCTAGAAGCAAGAGGTCTTCCAAAGGCAGCACCCGAACGGGAGAGAAGCGCCAAAAGAAGGGGTACACACCCCAATACACCCAGTACACAGAGCTCACGGACTCTCAGGAACGTGTCTATTTTGCCACAAGGCAGAATACGCATTACCGGAGACCCCAGCCATTGTACAGGGACAGCTCCCGGAGAGATCCGAGCAAAAGGTGCGAATATCACAACGACATCGGCCACAGCACCAACGAGTGTAAAAATCTCAAAGATGAGATTGAGAATCTGATCCGGTTGGGCCACCTCTATGAGTGGATCAAGAATAGGTTACCCCACCTTAACCCGGGGCAGGTGACCGGGGGCATGCCTTCGGGAACACCAGGGGGTACAGCAGGAGTATTGCCTCCAGCTGCTCCCGCAGGTGACACCCAGCATATACCCGGACTACCGCCTCGGCCTAATGGACGGGTAGCCATGATCTCCGGAGGTCCCCATATCGGAGGAAACACTCGAAAGGAGCGAAAGAGATATGCCGAGGCCGCAAGGCACAGTGAGGTGTGGGAGGTCACTCAACTCCCAGCTCAAAGGCCTCGGTTAATGGACCAACCCATAACGTTCACGGAAGAAGACGCCAAGACGGTGCGTTTTCCTCATCACGACCCGCTGGTCATAGAGACCCCCATTGCAAATAAAGTGGTGGCCAGGGTCCTGATTGATAATGGAAGTTCCGTGAACTTGCTCTTCAAAGAGGCCTTCACTGCGATAGGGTTGACCGACCGGGACCTCTCTCCTAGCGGATCGCAGCTCACAGGGTTTAACGGGACAACTCTAATCCCGATGGGAAAAGTCAGGCTCCCAGTTACCCTGTGCCCGGACACTCCCCAAAGCACGTTTAAGTATTGCACCTTCGTGGTGGTAGACTGCCCAACAGCCTACAACGCAATCTTAGGCCGACCGGCCCTCGTCGACTTTGGTGCAATAACTTCCATCCGACACCTATGCCTAAAATTTCCTACCCAGGAAGCCGGAGTCGGAACGGTGAGGGGAAACCAAGGAGAGGCCAGGCAATGTTACAACGTTGCCACCCACTTGCCAGTGCTCATGGTCCGGGGGCCCCCTGAAGTAGAGAAGGCTGAAGAAGACGAGTTGGATCCTCGTATAGGATCCGAAAGGGTCGTAGAACCAATGGAGGACGTCGAAGAGATACCAGTGTGCGACGACGGCTCCACCAAAGTACTCCGGATAGGGAGAGGCCTAGATCCGGAGGAAAAGGATAAAATAATAAAAACCCTGAAGGGCGCCATTGATGTTTTTGCATGGCGCCAAGAGGACATGACCGGCATCAGCCCTCATGTCATCACCCATGTCCTCAACGTCAACCCGGACATGCCTCCTATACAACAAAAGAGACGCCCGCTCGACTCGGCGAAAGCCGAGGCCTTAGAAAAAGAGGTGGATAAACTTTTGTCCAACAGCATGATCCGCGACGTATACTATCCGGAATGGCTGGCCAATCCGGTCCTGGTGCCCAAGCCGAACGGAACTTGGCGGGTTTGCATAGATTTCACAGATCTAAACAAAGCCTGCCCAAAGGACTGCTTTCCGCTGCCCAGGATTGACCAAATGGTGGACGCCACCTCCGGATTTAAACTGCTATCTTTCATGGATGCCTATGCTGGGTACAATCAGATAAAGATGCATACGGCAGACCAGGAGTGCACTAGCTTCGTGACCGATAAGGGGGTATACTGTTACCTAGTCATGCCTTTCGGACTGAAAAACGCCGGAGCAACCTATCAAAGAATGGTTAACCGGATGTTTAAAAGCCTCCTGGGACGAAACATGGAAGTATATGTAGACGACATGCTCGTCAAATCCAAAGCATGCAATAGCCATGCAAACGACTTAGAAGAATGTTTCGAAGTCGTCCGAAGATACGGCATGAAGCTCAATCCGAAGAAGTGTACCTTCGGAGTCAAGTCGGGAAAATTCCTGGGCTTCATAGTCAGCCAGAGGGGGATCGAGGCAAACCCGGAGAAAATCCAAGCTCTCTTGGACATGCCATCCCCCAAGAAACATAAGGACGTGCAAAGTTTGACCGGGAAGGTGGCCGCCTTGAGCCGTTTTATCTCACGATCCACGGACAAGTGCATACCCTTCTTCAGCATACTGAAGAAATGCCAAAAGTTCGAATGGACGGACGAATGCGAAGAGGCATTCAAGAGGCTAAAAGACCATATGGCCAAACCTCCTATACTATCAAAGCCCATCCTCGGAGAAGACTTGTTCCTTTACTTGGCGGTCTCCGAACATGCGGTCAGTGCTGCATTGGTCCGGGAGGAAGAAAAGATCCAGCATCCCGTGTACTATGTTAGTAAACGCATGATAGGGGCCGAGACAAGGTACCCGGTCATTGAAAAGCTAGTATTCTGCCTCCTGATGGCATCGCGGAAGTTGAGACCATACTTCCAAGCACATCCAATCAGAGTTTTGACCAATCATCCACTCCGGCAAGTCCTCCAGAAACCTGAAGCCTCCGGAAGACTCCTCAAATGGGCAATGGAACTGAGTCAGTTTGACTTGCATTACGTGCCCCGGATTTCTGTAAAAGGCCAAGCCTTGGCGGACTTCATCACCGAATGTAATGAAGCCGAGGCAACAGCCAACACTCCGGAGCCACCCATTCCCACTTGGAGAGTATTTGTGGATGGAGCTTCAAACGAAAACGGCTCGGGAGCCGGAGTGGCTATGATATCACCCACTGGGTTGCGGCTCCAGGCAGCACTCCGATTCAACTTCACAGCTTCGAATAACGAAGCCGAGTATGAGGCCCTGATAGCAGGGCTAAAATTGGCTAAAGCTGTAGGAGCCAAGAGGGTGGAAATCTACAGTGATTCCCAGCTGGTCGTAAACCAAGTATCCGGAGAATACCAAACCCGCGGCGAAAGGATGGCCGCGTACGTAACAATAGTCCGAGAACTGCTCCACGAGTTCACGGACTATAAAATAGAAAGAATCCCCCGAGAAAAGAACGCTCATGCGGACTGTCTGGCTAAGTTAGCCTCGGATAGTGAGATCGAAGAGCTGGGGGTAGTACCCGTGGAACGCTTGGCAGAGCCAAGCATCAAAATAAAAGAGACCACACAAACGGTTGGGCAAGAGCCCAGCTGGATGGTCCCCATCATAAAATACATAACCACAGGTGAGTTGCCCCAAGAGAGGGCAGCCGTCTCGAAAGATTCAGTATCAGGCTCATCGTTATGTAATGATGGATCAAATTCTCTACCGGAGAGGACTCAGCATGCCTTATTTAAGGTGTGTATCGGACCCTGAAGCTAGACAAATCATGCTGGAGGTCCACGAAGGGTTCTGTGGAGATCATACGGGAGGACCCAGCCTCTCAAAGAAAATATTGAGGCAGGGATACTTCTGGCCAACAATGAAAAAAGATTGTATAGACTATGTCCAAAAGTGTGACTCGTGCCAAAGGTACGCGAACATACCGAGAGCTCCTCCAAATGAGATCACGCTGATGACAAGCCCCTGGCCCTTCGCGGTCTGGGGCATAGATCTCATCGGGTCTCTACCTACGGGAAAAAGGAGGAGTAAAGTATGCAATAGTAGCAGTAGACTACTTCACCAAATGGACAGAGGCTGAGCCTATGAAGACAATAACCGCTAAGAAGGCGTTGGACTTTGTTGTCAAAAACATAGTGTGTCGATACGGCTTACCTCACAAAATAGTCTCGTACAATGGAAAGCAATTTGATTGCGAGGAATTTCTCGACTTCGCAACCGACACGGAGTAGTGAAAAGCTTCTCCGCGGTAGCCGGTCTCAAACAAACGGCCAAAGTGAGGCAAATAATAAAATCCTAAAGGTCACCTTGAAAAAGAAGCTGCTGGCTTGTAAAAATAACTGGCCTGAAGAATTGCCAAGGGTATTGTGGGCCTACCGGACGACCCCCAGAACCACAACAGGTCACTCGCCGTTCTCAATGGCATACGGTTGTGAAGCAATGGTCCCGGTGGAAACATTATTCCCATCCCACAGGAGAACGACCTACGATCCGGCCACTAATCAGGCCCTGCTCCAAGAAGCTCTGGATCAAGTCGAAGAACTCCGGGATGAGTCCCAAATACGGATGGCCGCTTATCAAAAGAAGGTGACCAAGTATTTTAACTCCAAGGTTAAAAACAGAAAATTCGCTATCGGTGACATGGTCCTAAGAAGGGTCTTCCCAGCCACCCAAGAACCCGGAGTGGGGGTACTTGGACCAAATTGGGAAGGACCATATGAAATCGAGGACGAAATCGGCTCTGGCACTTACAAACTGAAAAGAATGGACGGAACTACTGTCCCAAGAGCCTGGAATGCCGATCACCTCAGAAAATACTACCAGTAGCGAATTAAACTTAGCTTTTGTTCAAAAGGGTTTGTACCGTCCAAATGTATGCCTCCTCTATATTAAATAAAGCTGAGTGCCTTAAAAACAAAGTTTCTATGCCACTCAGGGGGGTACTAGGGTATACCGCACGGACAAACAAAAACAAGCTAAGTAAAATATCCTGACCCAAAGGGCAGGTCAAGCTAAGTAAAATATCCTGACCCAAAGGGCAGGTCAAGCTAAGTAAAATATCCTGACCCGAAGGGCAGGTCAAAAATATGCGCAAAAATAAAGAGCGTAAGTATGAAATCCTGAGCCAAAGGACAGGTTGAAATATATAAAGTGTGGAAAAAAGATCGCACATATATATATAAATAAAAAAAAATAAAATATCCTAGCCCGAAGGTTAGGTCATACACATATAAATGGCCCGGGGACAGGCCTTAAATTGTCTCCCCTTTAAATAAAGGCTGCCGCCTGTAAGTAAATTGTTCTAAGGCAGCAGCAAGTATGTACAAAGAAAAAAAAAGAGTTATGAAAAGAACGAGTACAATCTGGGTCAGTAATACGGCAGCTCAGTCAGCCCGCGGTGGAAGACGAGGTCCGATCCGTGCCTCAAGCTCAGCATCAAGTCTCTTCTTCTTCTCCCGAAATTTGGCAATCATGTCCTCGGGTTTGGGATAGAAGGAAAGCTTGATACTCTGATCGTTGGTGGCCCAAGCCATGTAGACACCATCATCAAAGCGCTTCGGGCACCGGGCACAGGAGACGGGAGAAAGGAGCTCGGCCCTCTTGGCCTTCCTAATAGACTGATCTTTATAGTCCCGAAGCTCCTTCAACTCCGCAGCCAGAGCGGCCTTGGATTCAATATCCGACTGGTGAGTCTCCTCTAGAGACCTCACCTTGACGGCCATTTCGTCCAAAGCCTCCCTGGCCTCCCGAAGGTCCCGCCTAGCCTTCTCGGCAGCCTCGGTTTGAGCCCTTAGCTCCTCCTGATGATGGGCCTCCATCCTGCCTCTCCGCTGGGCCTCGGCCTGGATCATGTCCTCCGCCTGAGCCTCCCTCCGGATGGCCTCCTCCTCCCTGGCCTTGGCCCTCTCTTCCTTAGCCTTGGCCGCTGCTTCCTGGCGCTCGGCGGCCTCCTGGTAGATCTGCCTCTCCGCAGTAAGGTCTTGGAGGACCTTCTTGACGTCGTTCATGTCCCCAAAATCGGACAGAGCGAAGCCATGGCTTATGATGTTCTTGGAGAGGCGACCAGCCTCAGCTGCAAGCTGAACCATAACGGGATGTAAGGAAAAATTTCTCAAAGGAAGAAAACAAAATACAAACACCAAAAAGGAAACGCAAAAAGTTGCGAAGTACTTACCACTGTGAGGGAATGGCTGAGGTCCTGGACTTGGAAGATGGAGTTCAGGGAAGCGCAAGTGGCAAACCGCTTGGGCGCACAGCGTGTAAGCTGAGAGGCGAACTCACCGGTCATTTCCGCGGCGAAGGGAGCCAGAGTGGGCCCTAGGAGGGGACGGAACCGGGCCTCGCCAAAGGATCCGGGTTGAGGTTCCACGGATCATGATAGTCCGGATGGTTAATGCTCGCCTCAACCTCCGCTCGCAAAATCCTCCTAAGGGCCTCCACATCGGCATATCCCCGGGAGTACTCGTCCATAGCGTAGTTGTGTTTGGCTATGCGAAGCTCCTGCCTTGCCTCATCCCCCGGAATCGGGGTAAGCTCAATGCGAGGAGGAGCAGGATTTTCCTCCATCGGAGACACCCCGCCGTCTAGGCCATGAGCGGGAGTGTCGGCCCTCCGAGGCCTCTTCGGCTCGTCTTGGGCGATCATCTTGCCCTTACGCTTGCGAATCAGAGCCACTTCAGACTCCTCCTCGTCCTCCTCTGCTACCACTGGAAGAGCTTGAGGGTCTCCAGCACCCTCGGCGGCTTCCTCCGAGAAGTCCCGCCCTTTCCCCTGGCCTTCTCCCGGAAGCACCTCCTCGTCATCCACCAAGTCGATTGTTTCGGGAGGAGCGCCGGAGGAAACCTTCAAGGAAGGGGCCGGGGGAGAGGGGGTGAAAGCCGGAGGAGCCACCGGAGTATGGACCCCAGCCAGTGCTCCGGGATGGCATCCATGGAGGTACCTGTTCCAATAAAACAAGCAAGTGTTAAAAGTCCGTGAGAAACTACTTACAAAAAGGTGCAGCAAATAAACTACTCCTACCCGGACTCCCTAGTTTGGCCCTAGCAAAGTCCCGAACTTTAATGCTGGCAGCATCATCTCCAAGATAACTGTCCGAGGGCCGAAACCAGCTGGACGCTATGTAAGCCGACGGACCTAAGGGAATAGGTTCCGGAGGGCCGGGGCCTATCCGGGACCGACCTAGGTAATCTCCTAAGTTTGTAAAATAAAATTCCTTCAAATGATCCCCCCACCGGGTCGACGGCATCTTAAACCTACGGAGACGCTCGTCGAACCCTATGGGCCTACGACTGGTATATTCATCAACGGAAGGAACATATTGAATTATCAAAGGAGACTTACCACCAGCACCAGAAGTGCTAGCACCGGGAGCACCCGAGTTTGGTTCGGGGACTGAAGGCTGAGGCCGGGAAGTCTGGTTCTCGGAAGAACCTTCAAGACGAAGGGGTCCCCCGGCGGAAGGACCTCCAATCTCTTCTTGAAGAATCTTGTCAAAAAATTTTGCCTCGGACTTCCCGCCGATGGCTTGGCTCCTCCGCACCACCGGGCTCCCCACGCGAAGCCCTCTCCCAGAGGCAGCCTGGGCACTAGAGTACGCCTTCTCCTGGGCCTTCCGGTAGAGATAATCTTGGTACTTCTTCTCTGCCGTAGCAATAAGCTCATCCCGGAAGGCCTTCTCCGCGACTGGCGCCCTCACGTTAGGGCAGATAACCTTGGAAAGGTTGGAGTCATCCACGGATTGGTGAGAAAGGATAAGTTTGGCCTTTCTACAATTCTCCGTGGTGACCAGGCCCCCGACGTCAAGATCGGCATGGTCGTAAGAGGCGAAGGCTTGGGCCCTTCGAAGGAACGCCTGAGTGGTGAGCGTCCGCTGGTAAGGTGGGATCCGCACCCACTCCGTGAGAAGCTCCGGGTGGTCCACGGCCCTAAAACCGGAGGAGAAGAAAAATCGGTGGCGGTACTCCTTAACATGAGTCTGCCTATTATACGGAACCACCCCTTCGTTAGCAGGGTGGATCCGGAACCCATAAAAACCGTCCTTAAGTTTGTCCCCTTTCTTGGGGACGGATACAAGTTCATAAAAATACAAAATCTCCGCCGGGCTGGGAGACCCCCAGCCGCGCGCGGAGTAAAAATAAATAAGCCCGAGAGCAAAGCGGTAAGCTTGAGGAATAAGTTGGTATGGCGCAAGGCCGACAAATACGAGAAAATTAACAAAATAATCCTGGAGCGGGAGCATTGCACCGGCCATCAGATGGGTCTGACTCCAAGCCCCGAAGCCATCATAGTTGAGATTGGGCGTCTCCGAGTCACGGGGAGGCCGGTGGAAGGTCCCTGAGGTAGAGGGTTTAATTCCAGCCACATTAATGATGTTCTCCAGCTGGTGAGGGCAGGTCAGGGTCGATCGAAGCTCGGCCGCCTCCCAGCCAGTGGCGCGGGACTTGTACCCTTCCTGGGCAACGGGTCCCAGAGAAACCTCCTCCAGGGTGGCAATGTTCTTCCCCTTCTTCTTCGAAGACTTCGAGCCAGAAGCAGACATGTTATGCTCTGAGAAAAACGAAAAGAAAAAACAAAGCAGTTAGGCCCCATATCAAACCCTAAACCAGAAAAAAGGGAGTGGGGGTCCCCTAACCGCTGGAAAGAGGCCCCCTCCGGACACGTGTCACCTGGGAAACTCAAAAGAGAATCCCTGAACAAGTGTCGGGTGCAGTGAAATCGCAGTAAAAATAGTTTTGCAAAAAGGAAAAGAAAAGAGAAAAGTTTTCCTATGCCCTAAGCGATTGCTAAACGAAGGATACATGGCCTTCTTCAAACAAAACTGTACGCCTACAACTAATACAGTAAAACATAAAGCAGAACTCGAAGAACTCAAACACCCACACTCCAGAAATCTCTAAGTGCGAACCCAGAAAACAAACAAAATAAATGTAAGCATGTTATTATCTAAAGATGCAAAAAAACTTACAGTTGATTGTTGAACTGGGGGTACTGGGTATGATTGAGCGAGAGTTGAGAAGCACTGGCAAAACCGAACACTGGAAAAATTACAGGAAGTGTTTAAGTGTTAAGACGGTTCGTGCTACTTTGAGGAATTTTTTCTCTCTGAGAAATTCGAGCAAAAATGGTAAGGAATGGAAAGTAACCGAAATAAAGGAAAGGTGGTGGCTTTTATAGGCAAAAATGCATGAGGAACAGGCGTCTTCACCTACCAATCGTACGGCAGGGGAAACGCACGATTCGAATTCCCAACAGATCAACGGGCTAGATCAATCTACCATTAAGGCGGTGCAAACGTTTGAGTATCCGCCTGACACCATCAATGCGCCGCATCAATCATGGGGCGTGAAACGAATCGACCTCTGCAAAAGTGAATCACTGCATTTAATGCCATTATTAGACACATCTTCACGCGCCCCCAAGTCGTATCATAAGACCGAGGAGGCGGCTGGAAACATTCCTGCGAACAAGCATATTGTCGCATTAAATAACATCATTTAATGTGCCCCCCACGCGCTCGAGACTCGAGCTGGGGAAACGAGGAGTCAACTGGAGACACTTGAACAAGCCTTGGTTTATTTTTACTAAGTAAACAAGGCTTGGGGGGTAAATGTTGCTCCTAAAATCGCCCAATGTACGTGGACCAATCAAGAAGGGACACGTGGATCAAATTACTTGGGAAGAACTGCTAAGTCTTTGTATGGCACCAGGAAGCATTATTCGCATGAGTCCCGGAGGATGCTCCCGGAGTACACGGTACTCCCGGAAGCGAGCATAGCTTAAAGGCACTCCGGGATGTGTCAGGTCTCTCCCGAGACATCAAGTCGCATTTAATGCTGCATGGGAGGAAGCGTGTTGGGACTGTAACACGCAATAAAGTCTGACGGCACATCCCCCAAACAGCAGCGCTACAGTAATGATCATTTAAGTCTAACGACGGCTACTCTGCGAAGAGTCACGTCAATCATAAGACAAAAAGGACATTCTCCATAAAAACCCTACAACACCTAGGGATTTGACCATGCATCACCCATGGTATATTCATCGGAAATGCCCAACTTTATGGATACTTACAGACACATGTGTAAGTACAATTCTAGGGATTACCCCACCAAAACACTATAAATACCCCCTCAAAGCTCATTTAATGGGGTCGGAGAATCTTGGCTGCTTAAGAGCAAACAGAGAAAAAACTCACCAAGAACATTCTTTGTATTAAAGAGAGAAACATTCTCCCAAGTGTAGAATCTGTATTAAAGATATCCATAAATATCAGTGGCTCGTGGACTAAGGCTCATTAACGCCCCAACCACGTAAAAAGTCTTCATCTCGCTTTCTTACAGCTCATTATTATATTCATATTTTATTAGTTGCCGAAAACCTCGGTCAACATTAATCTTTAAACAATTTCCCGGCAACGGCGCCAAAAACTTGTTACGAATTTTATGTTTATTACGCAAGTGTACGCAATCAAGTAGTATCTCACGCAAGTGAGGTCGAACCACAGGGAATTGGATTAAGTACTACTAAACTATACTTATGATTCTATTTGGTAAGATAATAAGTTTGCAATTTGAAAGTAAATTACTCAGAAAATTAAAGAGAAAATAAACGAAGATTAATCAAGATGAGAGATTAGGGAGGTGAATCCAGTTGTTAAGCTACCAATGTTAATACCTAATTGCTATCCTTATCTCAATGTGAATGACAGATTATAAATTAACCTAACTCTTTTCAGATCTTTTAGGTTCTAAATAATGTGTTCTCTAATTAACTTCTTAATTAAATCAACACAAAATCAGCAGTAAGCAATAATCTATTAGTCACTAAGGCTATGTAAATACTTTCGTTTCACATCAAAACCTAGACTATCCAAATTTTAGAATTCCCAATTCTCACTTTTCAGATTTCGAATTAAGATCATTGAACATGTAAAAGGTGATCAAGCTTGCACATGGAATTAAACACAAATAAAGATAGTATTCACACATAAGATGAAGGAATGGCAATTATTTATTAACTAGGCAAAAACTTAAACAACAATCATCATCCTCCCTTATTGGGAAATTTAGTTCATAATAATTCTAAAAACATCCATGATTAATTCAGAAACAAAACTAAACATAAAGGAAGAAATTAAGGGTAAAAGAAAGAAACTAGAAGGTGATATCGCTCCGGGTCTTCAAGATAGCTTCCTCTCCACTTGCATCCACTATTTAGGTCTATTTCTGCTTAATTCTGACCTTCAGTGTCGTATTCCTTATATAGGGATGAGTAGTGTGCCTCCAATTGAGAGAAAAATCAAAATTAGGTCAAAACCACGACGTCCGTACCAAGTCCCGACTAGCCCTTTAGCTGGTCGCGACTACAGGCAAACCTCAAAAATCGAAGGTTCTGCCAAACCTCGAAGTCGCGACTAGGGTCGCGACTAGGAAAAAGGGTCGCGACCTGGCTCTCATGAGGTCGCGACTACTGATGCGTCTGGAGCCGAATTTTCCAATTTTTTTCCAGTTTATCCCAGTTTTTTGCCATTTGACTGAATTTGAACTTTAACACTCCAAGAACCTGAAATAATGAAAATCAAGCGTAAAACTGCTCCAAAAGACACCAATAGACGAGATAATGCTAACTTTAAAGACTCGAAATATAGGGTAATTATAACCTAACAATGGAAGACATTCTATTCTCATTAGACGTGGATGAATCAGCATTGAAAAGTTGGTGGAGCAAGGGAAATATCAGCACCGGTATTCAGTTCAATCGCAATAGAAGTTGAGTGTGTCATCTCAACTTGTGATGGAGGTATTGTTGTGTTGGTGTGATTCGAAGATGAGACATGGATGTTTGTTGGAGGAGTAGGAATTGACAAAGCAACATAACTACTTAGTGAATCTAAGAACGTGACAGCATCTACATTGCAGATCATCTCCTTAGGTATTGGACTAGGACTTAAAGCTGGTGGTAGGCTTCGAATTTTTGTGCGTGAAATAGAGAAATTACCAGGCCTACCAGAAGCATTTGAGACATTGGCAACATTATTCTTCAAACCATTAACCACAAGGGTATGAACAGAGGATGAAGCAAGTTTTCCTTGAGAAGCCAGATCAAGAACAACTTTAGAAGAGAAGTTGTTCTGTTGTGAAGATTGTGAAGGCAGAGTTTGAACTAAGCTGTCATTAGAGACCATAATGCCTTTGCCCTTTTCACGAGTGGTGATTGAGGGTGGCAAAGCAAGAGGTTGTCTAGTTTGAGGGATGATAAGGTTAATTGTGTTGCGAGCAAGGCATGTCATAAAAGGCCAAGGTCTTGCTTTAGAAAAATTTTGCCTGTATCAATTGTATCCTGAACTAGGCAGAGCCAATCCTTCCATCCAAGGTCCATAAGGGAGATCAGGGTCTCCACCTTCATCAATCTTTTAAAAAAAGAATAGGACATTTGTCAAAAACATGGCCTATAATACCACATTCATATTAGAAATCTAGTAGTCTTTCGTAACGGTATTCTAGCCATAGTTCATCAGCTTTCCATGGGAAAGTAACAGTTTTCCCTCTAAGCAGAGGCTTGGAGACATCTATGGCAACTCTAATCCTTAGAAAAAGACCCCATCCTTCATTGAGAGAGTCCTCATGAACATCAATGAATGATCCGATCAGATTACTAATAACTTGTGCAAGAGTTTCAGATTTACTTAAAAACGACAGACGATAGACTTGTATCCAGAAAAAAGTAGTGGTGTATGCTTCCATTGAAGCATTCTACAGAACACTTGGGAGGCAAAGAATCATATGTTGGTTATGGAAATACCATGGTTTTTGGACAGAACTCTTCTAAGATCTCCTTCACAGCCAAAGGAGACCATATAAGCATCAAATTCGTAATTTGATATGGTCACATCAAATCTTTGTTTCCATTGAGTAGTGATGAAATTGTTGAATTCCTTTGGGTTGTAGCCTTTTTTGGAAAAAAATCCTGCAAATAAGTCGGTGGGAAACAAGGCATGGCGGAGGAATAGCAATGTTAGTAGATTGATAACTTCACGCTTTCTGACTGAGAGTGCATTGGACAAATCGGGATGAAAGGAATCCATGAAGAAAACTAAGAAATTGAAAAAGAACTGAAGGAAAGTAATGGAGAGATAAAGAAAAGGCAGGTGATAGTGAATAGAAATAATGAAATAAAGATTGAGAAGCAGTTATCTACGGTGGAGTATGGTGGCTAGAGAAGTTATGGACGGTGGATAGAGAAGTTATGGGTGATGGGAGTGGAAATAAACTGTCAAGAAACAGTTAAAAAGATGAAAGAGAAACAACTGCCACAGAGCAAACATCAATGGCAGACAATGCTTAATTTCCTTTATTTTATTGGGTGACTATTCAATGGTTACATTTTTATTGTAACCATATGGTTACATTTTTCTTTAACCTGTAATAGCAGTTTACTAATAGGTAGACTTTCCTTTTTTAGATTTAATTAATTATAATTAACTATTTTCTTAAAATAATTAATTAAAAAGTAGACATTCCTTTTTTAGAATTATTTAATTATAATTAACTATTTTCTTAAAATAATTAATTAAATATTTAACAAGATCTCTTTTAGCAATTAATATTTATATTTAAATCCTTACTTGAATTATTTTAATAATTAAGCCATTTAATTATAATATTTACAATAAAATTAATTTTTTTTTACAAAAATTAAACTTCTTTTGACACAAATTAAAATTCTCTTCTTATAATAAATTTTTAAATAATTAATTATTTTTAAGTAATATTTAATTATTTTGTTACAATTATATGAACTGAGTATCAGGCCTCAAGCTAATCAATCAATAACAAGTGCAGCTATTTTTTTTTCTAAAAAATCCTTCAGTTTAAATCATTTTTTACTTTTTAAATATTTAAATAAAAAATTAAATAATTAAGTGTAATAATTTAAAATTAAGATTACAAGTATAATAAAATTTAAATTATGAAATTGTATGTGTATAATTTTAAATTATAAAAAGGTTTGCTATAAAATTTTAAATAATTTAAGTATAAAAAAATAAATTGTTAAAAGATCCTTATATAGTAATAAATTGCAAAAAATTAATTAATAATTATAATTAATTTAATTTTAAAATACAATTAATCTTAATTAAAGTTTTATAAGGAAATAAATGATTAGGTTACTTTCAGGTTACAAGTTATTTATTATTTATTTTTATTTAATTTCCAAATTAATCACAACCATTTAATAGTGATCCAATGGCTTAAAAAAATGTAACCATGATGGTTACAATAAAAATGTAACCATTGAAACCTCTTCCTTATTTTATTTTATGTTTTTTAAAAGTAAAAAATCAAATTAGGTTTGGAGTTAGCTAAGTTTGAAATTTTTTTACTTGAACATAATAAATAAGATTTAAAATTAATTTTAAACAAAAAAAAAATCAATAATTAACTGTATTGTAGTTTTTAATTGGTCGTCGAGTATCTATATTGTTATACCCGAAATTTGGTTGCCACCTCAGTTGAGGACACGTGTCACGATAAGGGAAATATGAATCGATACAATCGCCTAATATGGAATAACTCATTAATTACGTGAGTACCAGAGTAAACTTGTAACCTGTAGACGTTAAGTTCTTAGGCGAGGAGCTAATATACAAACAGATACTTAGCATATTGGCGAGAAACTATATGTCGCTGAAGGCGAGTTGCGAGGCATTAATGACGGTATACATTGGAGGACAAAAACAATATATATCAATTGCAAAAGTCCTTAGTATACAAACTGTTAGGTTATAATTAGCCTATGTTTTGGGTCTTTAAAGTTAGCATTATCTCGTCTATTGGTGTCTTTTGGAGCAGTTTTACGCTTGATTTTCATTATTTCAGGTTCCCGGAGTGTCAAAGTTCAAATTCAGTCAAATGGCAAAAAACTGGGATAAACTGGAAAAAATTGGAAAATTCGGCTCCAGAAGGTACAATAGTCGCGACTTCATGAGAGCCAGGTCGCGACTCTGGTCGCGACTTCGAGATTTGGCAGAACCTTTGATTTTCGAGGTTTGCCTATAGTCGCGACCACCTTAAGGGCTAGTTGCGACTTGGTACGGACGTCGTGGTTTTGACCTAATTTTGATTTTTCTCTCAATTGGAGGCACACTACTCATCCCTATATAAGGAATACGACACTGAAGGTCAGAATCAAGCAAAAACAGACCTAATAGTGGATGCAAGTGGAGAGGAAGCTATCTTGAAGACCCGGAGCGATATCACCTTCTAGTTTCTTTCTTTTACCCTTAAATTCTTCTTTATGTTTGTTTTTATTTCAGAATTAATCATGGATGTTTTTAGAGTTATTATGAACTAAATTTCCCAATAAGGGAGGATGATGATTGTTGTTTAAGTTTATGCCTAGTTAATAAATAATTGCCATTCCTTCATCTTATGTGTGAATATTATCCTTATTTGTGTTTAATTCCATGTGCAAGCTTGATCACCTTTTACATGTTTAATGATCTCAATTCGAAATCTGAAAAGTGAGAATTGAGAATGCTAAAATTTGGATAGTCTAGGTTTTGATGTAAAACGAAAGTATTTACATAGCCTTAGTGACTAATAGATTATTGCTTAATGCTGATTTTGTGTTGATTTAATTAAGAAGTTAATTAGAGAATACATTATTTAGAACTTAAAAGATCTGAAAAGAGTTAGGTTAATTTATAATCTGTCATTCACATTGAGATAAGGATAGCAATTAGGTATTAACATTGGTAGCTTAACAACAGGATTCACCTCCCTAGTCTCTCATCGTGATTAATCTTCGTTTATTTTCTCTTTAATTTCTGAGTTGTTCACTTTCAAATTGCAAAATTATTATTTTACCAAATAGAATCATAAGTATAATTCAGTAGTACTTAATCCAATTTCCTGTGGTTCGACCTCACTTGCGTGAGATACTACTTGATTGCGTACACTTGCGTAATAAACATAAAATTCGTAACAAGTTTTTGGTGTCGTTGCCGGGGAATTGTTTAAAGATTAATATTACACAAATTATACTAACTTCTACTTTGGTATATTTTCTCTTGCTGATTTTTCTAACCTTTTTCTTGCAATATTTTCGTGATCCATTTCAGGAATCCTAAGTGTATGCGCCGTCAAGGACAAGCTGTCATATTACCAGTTGATCCTGAAATCGAGAAAACTTGTAGGAGAAACCGAAAGAACAAGAGGCAAGAAGGAGTTTCGAATCGCTGAAACTTCAGAAATCATGGCTGCTAATGTGAATGCTAATGCTGCGAACAATGGAGGTAATAACGGTAATAATGGTGGCGCCGTGGAAGATCAAGCTAATGGCCGCAGCTTGAGAGATTACATTCTCCCTACTCTGACGGGAGTGCAGTCATGTATCAGGCCACCGACAGTGGATGCAAATAACTTTGAGATCAAACCTGCCATACTTCAAATGGTGCAGTCTTCAGTTCAGTTTGGTGGCCTCCCTTATGAAGATCCTAACCTGCATCTCTCTAACTTCATGGAACTTTGTGAAACTTTTAAAGTTAATGGAGTCAGTGATGATGCCATTCGACTGAGATTGTTCCCATTCTCTCTCAGAGAACGAGCCAAGAGTTGGCTAAACTCCTTGCCACCCAACTCTATTGCCACCTGGAATGATCTGGCAACGAAATTCTTGTCAAAGTTCTTTGCTCCAGCCAAGTCTGCAAAGCTGAGAGGAGAAATCAATAACTTCTGCCAACAAGATAATGAATCTCTCCATGAGGCTTGGGAGAGGTTTAAAGATCAGATCAGAAAATGCCCTCATCATGGTATAGAGAAGTGGATGCTGGTCCACAACTTCTACAATGGGTTGGTAGGAAACACTAGAACTCTAATAGATGCAGCAGCTGGTGGAGCCTTCATGAGAAAAAGTGCTAATGAGGCTTATGATCTATTGGAGGAGATGGCTCTAAATAATCAGCAGTGGCCAACTGAAAGGAGTCAATCAAAGAGGGTAGCTGGTGTGTTAGAGGTTGATGCCATCACAAAGTTGACAGCTCAGGTTGAGGCATTGAGAAAGCTAATTGCAGGGCAAGCTAAACAAGCCCAAGTTGTTTGTGAGTTATGTGGAGGAAGTCATCACTTTTCAGATTGTCAAGCAGATGTTGAATATTTGCCAATGGATGAAGCTAAAGCCATTGGAAATTTTTCGCAGAATAACAACAACAATTATGGGTTCAACCAGGGTAATAACCGAAGAAACAGTGGGTTCTATCAGCAACGAAATCAGAACCAGAATCAGAATCAACAGTTTAATCAGCAACAAACCTCTGGTGGAAATTCTAGTTTGCAAACAGATTTACTGCTTCAATTCATGACTGAAACTAGATCTTCAATCAAAGACCTGCAAACTCAGATGGGCCAACTAGCAACTCAAGTAGCAACCCGTGCTCAAGGGAATTTGCCTAGCACAACTGAAGTAAACCCCAAAGAAAACTGCAAAGCAATTACCCTGAGAAGCGGTAAAAATTATGATGGTCCTGAACTGCCACAATCAGCTGATGGAGAAAAGGAGAATGAAGCTCAACCAAAGCCAACCCCAACACCAACATCAGAGAAGGCTACTGACAGCCCAACACAACCACAACAGTCTCCACCAATTAGCATTGATCACCATGTGAAAATACCCTATCCTCAGAGGCTCAGAAAGTCAAGTCTAGACAAGCAGTTCACCAAATTCCTAGAGGTCTTCAAAAGACTACACATCAACATTCCTTTTGCTGAAGCCTTGGAAAAAATGCCCCGTTATGTGAAGTTCATGAAGGAGATATTATCTAAGAAGAGAAAATTGGAGGACTATGAAACAGTGGCATTAACTGAGGAGTGTAGCGCCATTTTGCAAAAGAAACTACCGCCCAAGCTTAAAGATCCGGGTAGTTTCAATATTCCATGCTCTATAGGGGGTTCGGTGGAAACTAAAGCTCTATGTGATCTAGGAGCAAGCATTAATCTAATGCCTTTGTCTGTCTTCAAGAGGCTAGGATTGTGAAAAGCAAAGCCTACAACAGTGACTTTACAACTGGCAGATCGTTCTTTGACTCATCCTCGTGGGATAATTGAAGATGTACTGGTGAAGGTTGGTAAGTTTATCTTCCCTGCTGATTTCCTAATTCTTGATATGGAGGAAGATTCAACTATTCCCATTATTTTGGGAAGACCATTCTTAGCCACGGGCCGAGCATTAATAGATGTTCAAAAGGGAGAGTTAAAGTTGAGAGTGCAAGATGAAGAGGTCAATTTTAATGTTTTTGCCCCAACCGACATTCCTACCTGTTGCAAGATTGAGATGGTGAAGGGTTCTTTTGTTAAAGCTGATAAGAAGAAAGCAAAGCCTAAAGAGCGACTTCGAACGATTCAGCGTCGTTGGAAAAGATTGATGTGTGGTAGTTCTGAAGGTGAGCTTACTCTTGTGCAAAACTCTGAAATCAACACTATTGGTGGTCAATTTTCTTCACTTAGTACGAGGACTCTTTTGGATGAAAAGGGTCCACCTAACCCTTTCTGATAGGGTCTCAGGTAAGTCTCTTTTCTCTGCATATTCCTGTATACATTGGGGACAATGTCATATTTAGTTTGGGGGGAGAGACTTAAAAATATTAAATTCTGCACTTTAATTTCTGCATTTTAATTTTCTGTTTTAGTTTTTTGTTTTAGTCAAGGAATGGCAATAAGCTTGATGATAGTTGTATACTGCTGATTAGTGCGATGTGATCTGAAATTGTAAAATAACTGTGTGCTTGATTCTGTTAACTCTTTGGATTAGTTTGGATGCTTAGAAACCTGTGAACAATTGTAATTACTCAATCTGTGAAAATTGTTATAATTGTTTTACTATGGTTTGTGGTAAGATTGACAGGATAGCTTAGAACTTGCATGTTTATTCTTTTGAGGCGAAATCCTTGGTAGTGTTCAATTGGAATATGATTTAGGCATTTGTTGGATAGTTTGAGCCTTTCAAGCCTACCATAATAATGTTTACCCCTAGTTAACCTTATTGAGCCTAAACCCGTTATGTTTTTCACCCATTGACTCGAAAAATTGTAACCACACTATTAAATTTTTTTTTTCACCATGTTATCCATGATATCATAAGCTACATGATTAGTTTGGGGGAGGAGAAACATTTAGTGTGAGGAAATAGTGAGAGGGAGAAAAACTTGTAAGATTGAGAAGAGAAAAAAATTGTGTAATTCAATGTCACTGAAAAAAAAAACACAATGAAAAAGTAAAAATATGTGTTCAAAAAAAAAAAGTAAATAAAATATATGATTTCAGTGATGTTGGAAAATAATAAATATAACTTCTCTCAATCTTGGTAAATGTGGGAACACTATGGGGTATTGAAAAAGAAAGGTAAAAAAGCTTGTGGGTTCTATTTGTGAGCTTATGATATGTTGAGCCAAAAATTGTCTTTTGCCTATCCCTGAATATCTGAGCCATTATACTTAAGCCTTTAAAAGACCTAATGATTCCAAAGAATACTGTCAACATTAGTGGAGAAAGGTAAGCATGCAAGCTTATGAGTTATCGGATTGTGGAACTGTTGGAATGAGTAAAACTTTTATAACAATGTTTCACATTGGAGTAAATTGTTGCAGTTGTACATAGTGTTATTAATGGAGCATCCAAGTTAATTGTTAGAGTTAGTAGGATCAAAATTCTAGTTTATGCAAGTAAGAAAACAGAGCATGAGCCAGCAGCATAGTAATTATCTGATAGCGTAGTTAGTTTTTTTTATCTTACTCGGGGGTGAGTAAGAATCTAGTTTGGGGGATTTTGTTAGGTTATAATTAGCCTATGTTTCGGGTCTTTAAAGTTAGCATTATCTCGTCTATTGGTGTCTTTTGGAGCAGTTTTACGCTTGATTTTCATTATTTCAGGTTCCCGGAGTGTTAAAGTTCAAATTCAGTCAAATGGCGAAAAACTGGGATAAACTGGAAAAAATTGGAAAATTCGGCTCCAGAAGCTACAGTAGTCGCGACTTCATGAGAGCCAGGTCGCGACCCTTTTTCCAGATCGCGACTCTGGTCGCGACTTCGAGATTCGGCAAAACCTTTGATTTTCGAGGTTTGCCTATAGTCGCGACCACCTTAAGGGCTAGTTGCGACTTGGTACGGACGTCGTGGTTTTGACCTAATTTTGATTTTTCTCTCAATTGGAGGCACACTACTCATCCCTATATAAGGAATACGACACTGAAGGTCAGAATCAAGCAAAAACAGACCTAATAGTGGATGCAAGTGGAGAGGAAGCTATCTTGAAGACCCGGAGCGATATCACCTTCTAGTTTCTTTCTTTTACCCTTAAATTATTCTTTATGTTTGTTTTTATTTCTGAATTAATCATGGATGTTTTTAGAGTTATTATGAACTAAATTTCCCAATAAGGGAGGATGATGATTGTTGTTTAAGTTTATGCCTAGTTAATAAATAATTGCCATTCCTTCATCTTGTGTGTGAATATTATCTTTATTTGTGTTTAATTCCATGTGCAAGCTTGATCACCTTTTACATGTTTAATGATCTCAATTCGAAATCTGAAAAGTGAGAATTGAGAATGCTAAAATTTGGATAGTCTAGGTTTTGATGTAAAACGAAAGTATTTACATAGCCTTAGTGACTAATAGATTATTGCTTAACGCTGATTTTGTGTTGATTTAATTAAGAAGTTAATTAGAGAATACATTATTTAGAACCTAACAGATCTGAAAAGAGTTAGGTTAATTTATAATCTGTCATTCACATTGAGATAAGGATAGCAATTAGGTATTAACATTGGTAGCTTAACAACAGGATTCACCTCCCTAATCTCTCATCTTGATTAATCTTCGTTTATTTTCTCTTTAATTTCTGAGTTGTTTACTTTCAAATTGCAAAATTATTATTTTACCAAATAGAATCATAAGTATAATTCAGTAGTACTTAATCAAATTCCCTGTGGTTCGACCTCACTTGCGTGAGATACTACTTGATTGCGTACACTTGCGTAATAAACATAAAATTCGTAACACAAACTAAATGCTACTAACGTATCGGCTCAAGACCAAGTAAGCGAGGTGCCTGTCTCGTTATGGGAAGACTTCATATAACTTCATCCCGTTAGCATCAGCGAGGCTCACAATCCTGGCGAGCCAGAAGATGACATTCAAATGAGCCTCGAAGAACTCTTTAAGAACCATGGTCGTTACAATACATGCATCGACGACCCCGAAAGAAAAATGGTCCCAGCTTGCTATTGAGATCAATGGAACCAAGCTTCTATCGAGACATCTTCAGATACAACAATTAAAGACGTGTTTAATACACGATTATTTTGACCTAGTAAAAGCGGGAAAATTACAGTGTTGTCGAGTGAATTTCGCAACACCAAAATGTATTATTTAATTAATATAAAAGAGAATTTTCAGGGAAGTGACAAGTGCGAGTATTCGACCTAGAATGGCGAGTACTCGACTGGGAATGCAAGAACAAACAACAAGGCTGGAAAATGTAAATAAGACAAAGAATTATAGTGGTTCAGTCAGATTGTGATCTGCTTAGTCCACTGTAGCAAAGGATTCGTAGGTGCCATTTTCATGGTGGATCACCCCTTTATATACAAAGTAGGTGTCCAATCGGTTACACAAGGATCACATTCATTGTTAATCCATTATTTACATATTGAATTGCAATAATTAAACCCAAACAACGTTAACATCAATAAATGTGTAACAGTTACTAAGTTCATCAACGTATGGGTCTTCCGCATCTGCGAGTTGACTGTTCATGTTCCGTTTGTTGAGCTCGCAGGGTCATCAGTACGTTTAGAACGTCTGCGCCCTTAGGTAATCGCCCCTTGTATACATCGCATGTTTGAGCTGGTAGAACTTGGACATGCGAATTTATATCGGCTTGTCAGGGCTATTGGATCATTGGGACCAAATTGCATCATAGAGAGTTGGTCTCTATGCTTTCCGCGGAAATATAGAGGGGACACTCGCACATGTTCTGACACATGCGAGTTGGATCTACCCTGCATAACGAGAATTATGGTTACGTGGTTCGACTTAGGTCGCACTCGCAATATCTCGCTGGTTTTATCCTGAGCGAGGTCTAAACTTCGAGAAGTCTCTCACGGACATTTCAGCTTTCATTGGAAATCTGAACACACGTGTCCTTTAGAGAGGAGTCTGGTCTCGAGTTTCTAAGTGAGAGAAATCTCACTATAACACATGCCCCTAGTTTCGCGACGTGACAGGAGCGGTCACTGAGGGAAACTATTATTCGAGAGACAGGTGAAAGGTTGTCACGAGGAGGTGACCTTTTGGTTGTCCCATCGAGGGTTTCGAAAAATGACGGTTGTAATTATTAGTAATTATTACCTTTATGGTGCCACGTCACAAAACCCTTCGGTTTTCGTGTAGGCGTGGCCATCGTTGGCCGTTAGATTGGGCGACCTTAGGCATTCTGGCTGCCACGTGTCACAATCCCAATTAATAAGGGATATGGGTATTTAAATACTTTGATACGAATCAAAATTCCCATTTTTCCCTCTCACTCTTAACTTCTTCTTTCCCTCCATTACATACACTTCGAAAATCCATCCCCAGATTTTCTACCATTTTTCCACAACATTCTCAATCTCAGAAGTGATCGAAAGCAATCGCAGAAATCAGAACTAAAGGTTAGTTTTCAAATCACTGCATTTTTCGTTTTCTGTTTTGGGGAAAATATGCTTTACTTTCTGGGTTCGGGTATTTTAAAGGTTTTATTAGGAATGTATGCTAGTGGGTGTTAATGAGGCTATGTGTTTTAGGTAAGAAAACCTGGGTAAATTCGTAGGATATGACCTGTAAACTGACATAACAGCACACAATTCATAGGCACTGTTCCACGTCTTGAATACTCGCGGATATTCGGATGAACAACTTGAATGTTCGCGGGTGTTCAGATGAACAGCTTGAATACTCGCATGTTGCCAAAATTTATTTCCATTTGACTGTTAGCTAGATCTTTTAGGATTTTTATATGTCGCGGGCTGAGTTGCGAGGGTATTAATCGCTATTCCAAATGGTGGGTGTGTCACAGTATTCTAATGGCCATATACGCGGTTATATGCCCCTTGAGTTACTGAGATACACCCAGCCATTTGCGACATGCGTTAATATTCGAATGAGCGTACTCTTTGGTTGATAGGTAGTCTCGGAACGGTGGGGGTCTCCTAGTAACTTCAGGATTATGCTCGAAAATGCATACCCCTTGAGTCACTGGGAAACTCCCAGCCGTTTCTGGAGGTATACCGCTTAGCCGAGGATGCGTGAATTACTTGCCCAAGATAGTTTTATCTCTTCTCGCACATTGATGGGATGGTCAGTATTCGCAAGGAGGCTGACCATTCTGTCGAGTGCGACTTTATAATCTACTGCGGGTGAGATCACTCACTTTGTTTTTCACACATCCATCACGCTGAAAAGATCTTCTATCTTTCAGATGAGCGATCTATCGGATAGCCAACAGCTCGACTCGGGAGGCCATGCATTTGACGGTGAGACTGACCAGGAGAGGGACAGTTTTCTCCCCACGGACATTTCCGAAGTGGAGGCCGCTCAAATAGAATTAGGTCAGATGTCTTCTGTGGACATCGAGAGGATGGTGCAGGAACTCGCAGAACCTGGGACCATCGATATCCGGGACAGCGAGTCCACAGTGTCGGCACGCGACTACCTTATACATACGAGGCATGCTCCTGACGTCGAGGTCGAGGAGATGGACGAGGAATGGACGACTCCAGCTCGCGAGTCAGGTGGGGAAGAGGAGGAGGCGGAAGGGAGTGGGACAGATTCGGTCGACGATTCCCAGCTGAACGAGCCCTTCGCGTGCGAGGATTTAATCTCGAGGGTTGCAAAATCAGACTTCACCACCTTTGTGAGGTTGAATTTGCTGCGACTCGCGTTTCAACGTCCTAAACCGTCTCAGAGAGCGCACCTTCCATTTACTAACCCTGCGATCATTCCCACAGAGGATGTGGTAGTCTCAATACCCATCCTTCGGTGTGGTGTATCGATCCCCTTTCACCCCTTCGTCGCAGCCATTCTCAGGCGATATGATGTATTGCCCTTTCAGCTAACTCCCAACAGTTATCGCACTGTCCTAGCCTTCTATGCGATGTACATGGAGTACGTCCATAGGGCTCCCTCAGTAGAAGAGTTCAGTTATTTCTACGACATAAAAAGCGTAGGTCTTCATAACGGCTTCTACTGCTTTAGCAAATGGGCGACTTCTGAAATCAACGGAGTTGAGGGAATGGTGTCGAACATGGGTGATTGGAAATCGAAGTGGTTTTATGTCTTTAAGGTTCCTGGGATTAGGACTGACTTTAATCGCAGACCTAGTATGTCGCGTATTTCTTGACTTAGACATTTTTTTTTTTTTGCATTACTTTTGAAATCTTTTGCTCACTCGCTCTTTGTTGTCATCGCAGATAGACCAGCTCGACCGACCCTTGACGCGACTAGCAAGGAGACAGCTGAAATTCTCGGGAGCCTTCCGGTACAAGATCGCGACTGGCGATTATTGTGTACAACTGCGAAGTTGCGAGAACATCAGCTGATTCCTGAGAACGCAAGTCTTCAAAGGGAGCCAGTATACAAAGAACCATCAGAGAAGCAGCAAGAACGAATAGACAAGCGTCTTTCTAAGCAAACTCCTCGACAAATTTCAGGTAATTCGTCTCTTGTTATAAACTAACAGGTAGGATTTTGACTTATACTTATCTTTCATTTGTGTTCGCAGATATGACTTTTCTGAAGTCTGCCCCTATCCTGAAGATCAAACCAAAGGGTGGAACAGCGACGACTTCGCCGGTTGTCGCTCAGAAGAGGAAGAGCGACGCGATAGCTACACTTGTCGCGGACTCTTCCAAGAAGCTGGCCAAGACCACACAAGACAAGGGGAAGAAAGTCGTAATTGATCCACCTGTTCGAGCTCGCGACTTCCTGGCCATGCAAGAGAAGTTCCTGGCTGAGATTCCTTATGGGGATCTTGTTACGCGATCTGCTGAACTGGCCGCGCAGTCAATGGCTTTGTTCATAAAAGCTGCGGCTACTCCTTCGAAGGAAGCCGACTCGCTGAAGAGGCAGAACGCTTATTTTCAGGAGAATATAAAAAAGCTGAAGCAAGAAGTGGTGAGGATGGAGAAAGAGCTCGAGGAACTCAGCAAGGCCAAGGAGAAGGAGCTCGAAGAACTTAGCAGGGCGAAGGAACAGGCGGAGCTTGAAGTCAAGAAGTCGCAGGCAACGATCGTGGAGATGGCCCGCGATTTGGAGGCTGAGAAAGAGAATGGGAAGAAGCAGTATGATCAGGCAGTGTCTGATTATATCTATACCACTCTTTCCAAAGTCCCAGACTTCGACTTTTCTCTTCTTGGAGCAGAAGCCGCTGAGATGGCCGAGGCTTTTCGCGCCATGTCGCCTACTCAGACTCAAGGTGGGGGGGGGGGGGTAACCTTCTTGACGAGGTCGAGGGCGCACAAGCTGAAGAAGTCGAGAATGAGGTCATCAGCAAAGTCGCGGACGAGACTGCTCCGGATGAGACTACTCCTGCTGCTCCAGATGCTTAGTTATCCTTATGTTGTTTTTTGATTTTACTTCTATCTTCTTTTTTTTATATGCGGTACAAGGGTACTCGCGCTTATGTACTTGGACGAATTTACTTTTTGTTTTGGACAAATTTCTATCCTCGCGGGGATAGCTATCCTTTAACATTTACGCAGTATACGGGTACTCGCATTTTTATATATATTTGCGACTTCAATTACAGCTTGGTGTAATAAGTAGGAATATTTGCAAAGCTGGCAAAATTTTTGAAAATTTAACAAGTAATTTTATTCATATAATCAATAGTACATTCGGGCATATATCCCCCTATACTTAGGATTTTTCCTTGTTGAATGAAAAATATCTAAGTATAAGTACAAGAATGAACATAATCGAATAATGCGAATACTATTGATAATAAAATTTCAAGCTCTCGCTATTCCATGCTCGTGGAATCGCAGTTCCATCGAGTGTTGCGAGTCGATACGTTGCATCACCAATTTGATCTGCAATGAGGTATGGTCCCTCCCAATTATCTCCGAAGACCCCGTGCGACGAGTTTTTGATGTTTGGCATTACTCTTCTAAGGACCAAGTCTCCTGCTCCCAGGGGTTTTACTTTCACTTTGGAGTTAAAGTATCTTGCAGTTCGCTGTTGGTAAGCCGCATTTTTTAGGTGCGCTTTATCACGCTTTTCCTCCAAAAGATCAAGGCAGGATAGCTGATTCTCGTTGTTCTGCGAGATGTTGAAAATATCCCTGCGAAGGGAACCTGCCCCGACTTCAACTGGCAACATGGCCTCGCACCCGTAAGAAAGTGAGAAGGGTGTTTCGCCAGTTGTAGATCGAGGGGTCGTATTATAGGACCATAGGACTTGCGATAACTCGTCTGGCCAAGCCCCTTTGCGATCTTCTAATTTTCCCTTTATGGTGTGTTTAATTATTTTATTAACGGCTTCAGTTTGTCCGTTACTCTGCGGGTAAGCAACTGCGGAGAAAGCCTTCTTAATCCCCAAATCGTCACATAGTTGTCGCATCTCCTTACAGTCAAACTGTTTTCCATTGTCTGAAATGAGTTTATGCGGAATGCCAAAACGACAAATGATAGAGGTATAGACAAACTCGCGTAATTTCGTTGCAGTGATGGTTGCGAGTGCTTTGGCTTCAGCCCACTTCGTGAAGTAATCGACTGCGACTACCGCATATTTGACTCCGCCTTTTCCTTTGGGTAACTCGCCGATTAAATTGATTCCCCATATTGCAAAGGGCCATGGACTTGTGATAGAGTGGAGGTTACTCGGAGGCTGATATGTGTAAGTGGCTATTCGCTGACATCTATCACACCTCTTTGCAAATGCGAGAGCATCTTGTCTCAATGTTGGCCAGTAATATCCTTGCCGCATAATTTTTAAGGCAAGGGAATTACCTCCGGTATGATTGCCACAAATCCCCTCGTGTACTTCACGCAGTATGTAACCGCAGTCTTCTCCACTGATACATTTGAGAAGTGGTTGGCTAAAACTTCTGCGATACAACCTTTGGTCATATATCACATAACGGGCTGCTCGCTGTCGCACTTTCCTCGCTTCTATTTTATCATCAGGTAGGAGCCCCTTTTCAAGGTATGCGAGGATAGGAGTCATCCAGGTAATCTCCTGAACGTCATCTATCTCCATGATTACTTCTCGATCTATGGTTGGGTGAGCCAATACGTCTACCGGAATCACATCGAGTAATTCGGCTTCCCTAGTTGAGGCCAAACGGGCCAATGCGTCTGCGTGGGCATTTTGAGCACGCGGTACTCGAGATACAACTACATTTTTGAACTTCTGCATTATTTCACGAACGATGGCTAAGTATTTAACCAATCTTCCGCCTCTTGCTAGGTATTCTCCATTCACTTGGCATACCACGATTTGAGAGTCGCTAAAAGCCTGTAGATACTCGACTTTCATCTCGAGGGCCAGTTTCAATCCTGCGATTAAAGCCTCATACTCGGCTTCATTGTTAGATGCAGAAAATTCAAAACGTAAAGCAGCGTGTACCTTGAAATTATTGGGACTGATTAACAAGATCCCACTGCCAGAACCTTCGTTATTTGAGGCTCCATCGACGTACAATGTCCATACTTCTTTGCCTGCCATGACAATGTCATTTCTATCCTCTACAACTGCCACCTCGGTGCTTGGGAATTCAAGTATAAAATCTGCCAAGGCTTGCCCCTTGATCGCAGTTCTCGGTTTATACTTGATGTCGAACTGACTCAACTCCATCGCCCACTTTAACAATCTCCCCGATGCTTCTGGTTTCGCTAAAACCTGTCTTAAGGGGAAGTTTGTCAAAACTTCAATGCTGTGAGCCTGGAAGTAAGGTCGCAATTTTCTTGAGGATATTATCAAGGCGAAAGCCAATTTCTCCATTTGAGGATAACGCGTCTCGGCGTCTAGTAATCGCTTACTGACGTAATACACCGGGTATTGGCGTCCTTGGTCCTCGCGTATTAGTACTGAACTAATCGCATATTCGGAGACGGCCAAATAGATAGACAAAACTTCTCCGGACAACGGCTTCGATAAGATTGGAGGTTGCCCCAAATGCGTTTTTAAAGCTTGGAAGGCCTGCTCGCATTCTTCGTTCCAATGAAACCTTTTGTTGCCTTTCAAAGTCTGAAAAAACTCTTTACACTTATCAAAAGATCTGGATATAAAGCGGTTTAAAGCCGCGACTTTACCTGTGAGGCTTTGAACCTCCTTTGGCTTAGTCGGTGATGGCATCTCTACCAATGCCCTGATCTTCGCAGGATTGGCTTCTATTCCTCGCTGATTTACCATAAAACCAAGGAATTTCCCAGAGCCCACCCCAAAGACGCATTTCAACGGATTTAGACGCATCTTGTATCGCCGCAATATGTCGAACATGGCCTGCAAGTGGGTAATATGATCCTCCGCATGTTGCGATTTTACGAGCATATCGTCAACATATACTTCCATTGTCTTTCCAATAAGATCTGCGAACATCATATTCACTAGCCTTTGATAAGTCGCACCTGCGTTTATTAAACCAAAAGGCATTACTTTGTAACAGTATAATCCTCGATCAGTAATGAACGAGGTATGTTCTTGGTCTGGTTCATACATCGGGATTTGATTGTATCCCGAGTACGCATCCATGAAGCTCAAAAGCGCGTGACCTGCAGTGGCATCGACAAGCTGGTCAATGCTAGGAAGAGGAAAGCTGTCTTTGGGACAGGCTTTGTTTAGATCTGTAAAGTCAACGCATGTGCGCCATGAGCCATTAGGCTTTGGCACGAGTACTGAGTTAGCTAACCAGTTGGGGTAAAATGACTCCCGTATAAAGCCGCAGGCAAGGAGGCGGTCGACTTCTTCTTTCAGCGCTTGGTACCTCGCGGGGTCCATTTTGCGGCGCTTTTGTCGGACACCTCGCACTTCGGGGTCAATGTTCAAGCGATGATACATGACCTGCGGAGATATCCCGACCATATCTGAATGTTTCCAGGCAAAAATATCAAGATTTTGCTTTAGAAAGGTCGTTAATTCTTCTCGCAACTGTATATTTAATTTAGAACCAATTTTTAAAACCTTGTTATTATCTATAGGATCTATAGGTACCTCGATTGTGTCTTCCGCGGCTTGGGCTGCGGCGGTGTGATCGAGGATTCTTGGATCCAAGTCTGGTTCGTCCATGTGCGGCACCTCCTTGATCCTGAGGATCTCCTGGCGAGGTGGTGGTGCATCCAAAAGGTAGATAACATTTACCGTCCTTTTTTCTGCGAGTTTAACAGCTGCGTTATAACATTCTCGAGAGTCGGATTGGACTCCCCGCACCGAACCTACTCCAGCGGGAGTAGGGAACTTCATCGTCAGATGATAGATCGAGGTTATGATCTTCATCTCCTTCAGAATTGGTCGACCAATTACGGCGTTATACGCTGAGTATTGGTCAATTACTGCGAAGTCGGCCATCGACTTGGCTGTTACTGGGGCAGTTCCCAAAGTGATTGGGAGCTTGATCATTCCTTTAATTGCTATGACATCTCCCGAAAAGCCATAGATGCTTGATGTCATAGGTCGCAAATCCTTCTCTTGCAACCCCATTTGCTTGAAGGCTTGGAAATTCAACAAATTCACTGAACTCCCATTGTCAACCAGTATACGATGGACATTGTCTCCACCAATATTGGCGACTATCACCAGTGCATCAGAGTGCAGGTGATGGACCCATCTCGCGTTGCTCTCCATAAAGATGATGTCGTCGCATTCTTTCTTAAAGAGCTTCTCTAGCCGTTCACCAAGATTGTTCACATTGGTTAGCGGCCTCTCCTTGGCTTCTCTGGCATACCTTTCTTGCGATTTGCGAGAGTCGCCCGCGATGTGTGGTCCTCCGATAATAGTTAGGATATTGCGAGGTGTTCTGGAGCCACTCGCGTTCTGGGTTTCTCCTTTGCCATCAGCTTGGGGATGACTTTCCTCGCTTCTTTTATACTTGTCGAACTTCCCTCTCCGGATCAGCTCCTCTATCTCATCCTGCAAGACCCAACATTCTAGAGTAGTATGACCAATGTCCTTGTGGTACTTACAGAATTTTTTAGGATCCCTCCGGTCGCGATTTCCCCTGATGGGGGGCGGCTTTTTGAAGACTCCGTTCCTTTCCTCAATCGCATAGATATGGTCTCGAGGTACGGCAAGTTCAGTATAGTTGACGAAGCGAGGTCCTCCCTTCCTTTTCGGCGAGGACTCCTTCTTTGGGGGTGACTTAGCCAACTTCGGGCTTCGCTGTCTGCGCGGGCTACATCTTCTCGGGCTTCGGCCCCTGGAATTCTTCCCTCGCGGACTGCAAGATCGTGACCGCGGTATGGGTGACCGACGTTTGTCCTTCCCCTTCTCTAACTCTGCTAGAGAGTTCTCGATTCTCTTGTGAGGTTCGGCCATGGCGAAGAACTCTACTAAGGACTCCGGCCTTCGAGCTTGCAGTTCCTTCCAGAAGTCGGTCCTCGGCAAGATACCTGTTATCAACGTACAAACAAGCGAAGACTCGGGGGCCTTCTCGACCTTTGTTACTTCTGCGTTAAAACGCTTGAAATAGTCTTGTAAAGACTCACCAGGTTCTTGTTTGATGTTGGCCAAAGTCGTATAGGGTGGCCTATACGTCATTGTGGCCTGGAAATGCGTGAGGAATAAGTCGACGAAGGTTTCCCACGTCGATATCGATGCCTCAGGTAATTGGGTGAACCAATCATGAGCATTTTCCTCGAGTGTTGCCGCAAGAATGCGGCACTTCGCGAGTTGCGGTACCTGGTCTACTTCCATTATAGTATTGAATTTTTCTAAGTAATCTATCGGGTTAGAAGTACCTTTATACTTGAGGGATTCAGATAAACGAAACCCTTTCGGAAGTTGAGCCTGTCGCACCTCTGCAGTAAAAGGCGAGGTGCCATGCAGCTTGTATATAGGCTTGCGCTGCTGCTCGACCATCTTCAAAGCTTGCAGAAGCATGCTTTGGTCAATTCCTCCTGTCGCAGGGGCTGGAGTTGCTGCGACTGCGGGGCTCGCAACCACTGCGGCAAGGTTTGCTGGGATATTAATCCCAGTGGTCGCGATCGGCGCGATAGGCGGGTTATTACCTACGTTGACACCCTGATCGCCCGCATGGGGATCACGGAGCGTCTCAGTATTATGTGGGCCGCGGGAGCGTGCCCTAAAAACTGCGTTGAGATGATCACGTAGATCACCTCGGTGTACTTGATAACGTCCTCCCTGTTGTGTTTGTACAGAGTCGGACCTTGTATATCTGCTCGGAGTGCGGCCATGCGATGACGAAGAGGCTGACTCTGCGTCATTGTCTCTCAATGGACGACTGCGAGGATTACGGCGCTCGGGATCTTCGTCAATTTGTGCGCTCTGGTTAGGAAACCTTGCGGATTGATCTCTTGACATCGGGTGATTCAAGTCCAGAGCTTCAGGGTCAGTTCGTCGTTCCCTGCGTACACGGTTAGTATGACGTCTAGAAGTTGTTACCTGAGGGTTATCGTTGCGAATGGCGGGAACTCGAGGAGGGCGTCGAGCTCGACTCTGTCCGTCTACCTCGGCCTGTAGTGCCCGCAGTTGATCCTGAATTGCAGCATATTGATCGGTGGTGAGCTGGACCATTCCCTCAGATACTACCGCCGGAGTGACGGGGGGAAAATGCATGGTTGCTGGTGGTGTGGACGTGTCCCCGACTTGAGGGCCAGTCGTTTCTGGGAATAGGTTGAGAGGTCTAATATTGCTCCTCCCTACTCCGCCGTTGATGACGTCCACAGGTGGCACTCCAGCTCCGGGCAGTGGTACACTCATCATTCCAATATTGATGGACCCGTTGTTAGCTCCGTTAACGTGATTTCCAGCCATGATGAAATAGTGTTCTTTGAAGTGAATGAAATCTCTTAGTCGACTTCCCACAGACGGTGCCAAATGTTGTCGAGTGAATTTCGCAACACCAAAATGTATTATTTAATTAATATAAAAGAGAATTTTCAGGGAAGTGACAAGTGCGAGTATTCGACCTAGAATGGCGAGTACTCGACTGGGAATGCAAGAACAAACAACAAGGCTGGAAAATGTAAATAAGACAAAGAATTATAGTGGTTCAGTCAGATTGTGATCTGCTTAGTCCACTGTAGCAAAGGATTCGTAGGTGCCATTTTCATGGTGGATCACCCCTTTATATACAAAGTAGGTGTCCAATCGGTTACACAAGGATCACATTCATTGTTAATCCATTATTTACATATTGAATTGCAATAATTAAACCCAAACAACATTAACATCAAAAAATGCGTAACAGTTACTAAGTTCATCAACGTATGCGTCTTCCGCATCTGCGAGTTGACTGTTCATGTTCCGTTTGTTGAGCTCGCAGGGTCATCAGTACGTTTAGAACGTCTGCGCCCTTAGGTAATCGCCCCTTGTATACATCGCATGTTTGAGCTGGTAGAACTTGGACATGCGAATTTATATCGACTTGTCAGGGCTATTGGATCATTGGGACCAAATTGCATCATAGAGAGTTGGTCTCTATGCTTTCTGCGGAAATATAGAGGGGACACTCGCACATGTTCTGACACGTGCGAGTTGGATCTACCCTGCATAACGAGAATTATGGTTACGTGGTTCGACTTAGGTCGCAGTCGCAATATCTCGCTGGTTTTATCCTGAGCGAGGTCTAAACTTCGAGAAGTCTCTCACGGACATTTCAGCTTTCATTGGAAATCTGAACACACGTGTCCTTTAAAGAGGAGTCTGGTCTCGAGTTTCTAGGTGAGAGAAATCTCACTATAACATACAGCTATATGATTTTCAATATCATAAACCACATTTACACTACGTGATATGTAATCAAATCCCACGATTCGAGTTTCTAGGTGAGAGAAATCTCACTATAACATACAGCTATATGATTTTCAAAATCATAAACCACATTTACACTACGTGATATGTAATCAAATCCCACGATTTTAGAGATGATTGTTGTAAACATATTACAGTATACTTTGTAATTAACTGTCCACTATGTAATTATAAATAGTGGCAGATAAGATCAAAAAAGGGACGAAAAAACTCATACAAGAGAGGTCCTGAAAAACAATCAGAAATCTAAATAAGATTGACTCGTGAACTATGCAGAATTTTAACTGAAAAACCACGTAAAAAACTTTGTGTTCATATCTTCACTTTTTACAGCTTTTACTTTTTCTGTGTGGAATTACTACCGTGAGGCTCAAATTTGGTTAACGAAAATTTGCATTAACATATATATAAAGGAGAAGTATGAGGCGGTGACGTAACAGTCTAAAATATCTTTATTCTACTCTAATAAATTTCTCCTTTTTTCACATTTTTAATCACATTAAATATTAATTAATTCAATAACTAATAAAAAACTTTTCAAAAAAAAAAAAATCAACCTTCTACCTTATTTATTCTATTTTATTTTAAAAATTAAATTTTTAATTTTGCTCCCTTGATTTTTTCTTTTTTTTTAATGAATATCACGTTTTGCTTTGCTCCATTGATTTTTTCTTCTTTTTTTTTTAAAAAAAAAAAATTAAAATTGATGATATTTTTTAATAAATATCTCATTTTGCTTGGTATACAGTTTTGCTTAGTATCTCATTTTGATAAATAGTTTATTTGCCTTATCTTTTTTTTAAAAAAAAAAAAATTAATTTTTTTTTTAAAAAAATCATATATTTTTTTTGGCTTTTTGGTTTTTTTTTTTTAATTATTTTTTAAAACTCTCTCTATATATATCCTAAACTATTTCTCTTAAATTCATAATTCACTTTACTACTTACCTTCTCTATTCTTCTCTCATGATGGTGTATTGTTTTCTTACCGACTTAAATACTAATACAGATAGTTGGAGCATAAAGATTAAAGTTTGTAGAATGTGAGAGTCTCTTAATACTAAGAAAAATAGAGAATTGATAAGTCTTGATATGATTTTTATTAATGAGAAGGTAATTATTATTTTATTCATATTTTCTTTCTATTTTTTTTTTATCATTTGTCAAATATTAAATACATCTATCATTTATCATACAAGAAAATCTAAAGCATGCAACAATAAGAAAATAAATAAGTTTCTAAGTTTAAGTAGATATTGAGTGAAGGTTCTTGGAGAAGCATGAGGCGGTGACGTGACAGTCTAAAATAGCTTTATTCTACTCTAATAATTTTCTCTTTTTTTTTCACATTTTTAATCACATTAAATATTAATTAATTCAATAACTAATAAAAAAATATTTCAGAAAAATAATAATAATAAAAAAAAATCAGCCTTCTATCTTATTTATTCTATTTTTTTAAATTAAATTTTTAATTTTGCTCCCTTGATATTTTCTTCTTTTTCTTTTTTAAATTAAAATTAATGATATTTTTTTTAATGAATATCACGTTTTGCTTTGCTCCATTGATTTTTTCTTCTTTTTCTTTTTTCTTTTAAAAAAAAAAAAATCAAAATTAATGATAGTTTTTAATAAATATCTCATTTTGCTTGGTATTTCATTTTGATAAATAGTTGGTTTGCCTTATCTCTTTTAAAATAATAATAATAAATTTTTTAAGAATAATAAATTTTTTTGGCTTTTTTGTTTTTGTTTTTTTTAATATTTACTAAATTCTATATATATATATATATATATATATATATCTTTATATATTAAAAGTGTCTATTTAACGGCATTTCTTGGTTTAACAGAATATACTTAAAAATAAAAGAATATTCTGTTAAATTTAACGATTAGGTTTGATCTCCCGTTAACAAATAAACCCAATAATTAAACCCAAAAAATTAAACAATCTTTTAAATATTAATAATCTCTTTTTAAATTAAAAAAAATCTTAACCACATATCTCTCTAACAAGCCTATCTTGAGAGAATATTAATAATTTTTTTTATTTATTTTTTTAAAAAATCTTTATTTTTTTGATTCCGATGCATAATGTGATGTTATTCTTTTTAATTGCATTATTAATTTCTTTTCTATTCTAATGTGAAGAAATTTTTGGCAATAGGGAGTCATCAAATGTAGTCCAAGTGTTTGCACTCCATAATCTATATATCTATCTATAATATAGGTCATGATTACTCTTTTTTTTAACCTATTAATTATACAAGTAATCATATAAGGATAATTATTTTTTTTTATTGTTATTATTTTTTTCACTATGATATTTGTAGATAATTTTTTTTGACTAAATAATTATTAAATATTAAATAGATTAATTAAAAATATCTAAATGATATACCATTTAAATTTAAATTTGTTTAGATTTAATTATGTATCTACTTTCTCATTATTTGTAATTGTTCTAAATCTGATCGTGCAAACTCATATATTAAACACATTATTCCATCTTGAAACTGTTCTCTGTTTTTTTTTCTTTCTTATTGGTTGGTGTTAATTCGCCTCGATGATTCAAGTGTCATGGTTTAGCAGAAATACCACTTCTATCTTTGTGTGATTGCAGATATACCATTTCTGTCATTAACCCACTTTTTAGCTTTATAAATGCAGATGTTCATATAATATTAATACTTTACAGAATATTTATAAATATAAACTTACATTACAATGTTGTGTTAAAAAAATAACTAAATAGAATAATCTACTACTCTAATAATAAATTTATTTACAATTTTATAATTACACTAATATTAGTTTTAATACATTATTAAATAATATTTCAAATATAAATATTTAATTTTTTCAAACAAAAAATTTGTAATCTTTAAAAATAAAATACATTCAAAATTTTCAAAAGACTAAAATCTGAAATGAAACTAGCAATACGTGGCTCGACACGTACATCCACCTAGTATATATATATATATATATCCTGAATTATTTCTCTTAAATTCATAATTCACTTACCTTCTTTCTTCTTCTCTCATATTAGAGTATTCTTTTCTTACCGATTTGAGTATCCTTTTCTTACCAACTTAAACACTAATATAGATAATTGGAACATAAATTTGATAAGTCTTGATATGATTTTTATTAATGAAAAGGTGATTATTATTTTATTCATATTTTCTCTATTATGTTTTTTTATCATTTACCAATTATTAAATACGTCTACCATTTATCCTACAGAAAATCTAATGCATGTAACAATAAGAAAAAAATTAGTTTCTAAATTTAAGAAGCTATTGAGTGAAGGTTATTGAAAAAGTATGAGGTGGTGACGTGACAGTCTAAAATAACTTTATTCTACTCTAATAGTTTTCTCCTTTTTTTCATATTTTTTAATTGCATTAAATATTAATTAATTCAATAACTAATAAAAACTTTTCAAAAAAAAAAAATCAACCTTCTACCTTATTTATTCTATTTTATTTTAAAAATTAAATTTTAATTTTGCTCACTTGATTTTTTCTTCTTTTCTTTTTTTTTTTAAATTAAAATTATTGATATTTTATGAATATCACGTTTTTCTTTGCTCCATTGATTTTTTCTTTTTTAAATTAAAATCGATGATATTTTTTTAATAAATATCTCATTTTGCTTAGTATACAGTTTTGCTTGGGATCTCATTTTGATAAATGGTAGGTTTGCCTTTTTTTCGGCTAATTAAGATTTTTTTTCCCCGAACTTTGACATGTACCAAATCATGTCTTCTTAACTTTTTTAGCCATTAAAAATTCTCCGTGAACTATTGAGATTGTTAGATTTAAGGATTTTTCTAATTTCATTCAATTTTACTATTTTAGTGATTGTTTATGTACTAAACCATGCTCCCTAAACTTTGATATCTACCAAATCATGCCCCTCAAACTTTGATATGTACTAAATCATGCCCCTTGAACTTTCATCTATGTTAGAATTTTTTTTATTAAAATTAGATAAAAGTCCTTTAATCTAACAATCTCAATAGTTCAGAGAGAATTTTTAACGGCCAAAAAAGCTCAGGAGGCATGATTTGGTACATGTCAAAGTTCGGAGGGAAAAAAAATACTAATTAACCTTTATTTCAATTAATTTTTTTAAAAATAATATATATATATTGGCTTTTTGGTTTTTTTTTTTTAATTATTTACTAAACCCTCTCTATATATATCCTAAACTATTTCTCTTAAATTCATAATTCATTTTACTACTTACCTTCTCTCTTCTTCTCTCATGATGGAGTATTCTCTTCTTACCGACTTGAGTATTCTTTTCTTACCGACTTAAATACTAATACAGATAGTTGGAGCATAAAGATTAGAGTTTGTAGAATGTCGGAGTCTTTTAATACTAAGAAGAATGGAAAATTGATAAGTCTTGATATGATTTTTATTAATGAGAATGTGATTATTATTTTATTCATATTTTCTCTCTATTATTTTTTTTATCATTTATCAATTATTAAATATGTCTATCATTTATCCTACAGGAAAGTCTAATGCATGCAACAATAAGAAAAAAATTAGCTTCTAAGTTTAAGAAGCTATTGAGTGAAGGTTCTTGGAGAAGTATAAGGCGGTGGCGTGGCAATCTAAAATAGTTTTAATCTACTCTAAAAAATTTATCTTTTTTTCACATTTTTAGTCACATTAAATATTAATTAATATAATAACTAATAAAAAAAATTCAAAAAAAAAATAAAAAAAAAAATCAACCTTCTACTTTATTTATTCTATTTTTTAAAATTAAATTTTTAATTTTGCTCTCTTGATATTTTCTTCTTTTTCTTCTTTTTTTTTTTTTAAATAAAAATTAATGATATGTTTTTTTAATAAATATCACGTTTTGCTTTGCTTCATTGATTTTTTCTTCTTTTTCTATTTTTTTAAAATCAAAATTAATGATATTTTTTAATAAATATCTCATTTTGCTTGGTATCTCATTTTGATAAATAGTTGGTTTGCCTTATCTATTTTTTATTAAAAAAAACTAAATTTTTAAAATAATATATCTTTTTTGGCTGTTGTGTTCTTTTTTTAAATTATTTACTAAACTCTATAAATATATATATATATATATATATATATATATAAATGGAAGAGGTTTCAATGGTTACATTTTTATTGTAACCATCATGGTTACATTTTTTTAAGCCATTGGATTACTATTAAATGGTTGTGATTAATTTAGAAATTAAATAAAAATAAATAAGAAATAACTTGTAACCTGAAAGTGACCTAATCATTTATTTTCTTATAAAACTTTAATTAAGATTAATTATATTTTAAAATTAAATTAATTATAATTATTAATTAATTTTTTGCAATTTATTACTATATAAGGATCTTTTAGCAATTTATTTTTTTATACTTAAATTATTCAAAATTTTATAGCAAAACTTTTTATAATTTAAAATTATACACATATAATTTCATAATTTAAATTTTATTATACTTGTAATCTTGATTTTAAATTATTACACTTAATTATTTAATTTTTTTATTTAAATATTTAAAAAGTAAAAAATGAAATAAGTTGAAGGATTTTTTAGAAAAAAATGGCTGCAATTGTTATTGATTGATTAGCTTGAGGCCTCATACTTAGTTCATATAATTGTAACAAAATAATTAAATAGCATTTAAAAATAATTAATTATTTAAAAATTTATTATAAGAAGAGAATTTTAATTTGTGTCAAAAGAAGTTTAATTTTTGTAAAAAAAAATAAATTTTATTGTAAATATTATAATTAAATGGCTTAATTATTAAAATAATTCAAGTAAGGATTTAAATATAAATATTAATTGCTAAAAGAGGTCTTGTTAAATATTTAATTAATTATTTTAAAAAAATAGTTAATTATAATTAAATAATTCTAAAAAAGGAATGTCTACTATTTAATTAATTATTTTAAGAAAATAATTAATTATAATTAATTAAATCTAAAAAAGGAAAATCTACCTATTAGTAACCTGCTATTACAGGTTAAAAAAAAATGTAACCATATGGTTACAATAAAAATGTAACCATTGAATAGTCACCCATATATAAATATATGGAAGAGGTTTCAATGGTTACATTTTTATTGTAACCATCATGGTTACATTTTTTTAAGCCATTGGATTACTATTAAATGGTTGTGATTAATTTAGAAATTAAATAAAAATAAATAAGAAATAACTTGTAACCTGAAAGTGACCTAATCATTTATTTTCTTATAAAACTTTAATTAAGATTAATTATATTTTAAAATTAAATTAATTATAATTATTAATTAATTTTTTGCAATTTATTACTATATAAGGATCTTTTAGCAATTTATTTTTTTATACTTAAATTATTCAAAATTTTATAGCAAAACTTTTTATAATTTAAAATTATACACATATAATTTCATAATTTAAATTTTATTATACTTGTAATCTTGATTTTAAATTATTACACTTAATTATTTAATTTTTTTATTTAAATATTTAAAAAGTAAAAAATGAAATAAGTTGAAGGATTTTTTAGAAAAAAATGGCTGCACTTGTTATCGATTGATTAGCTTGAGGCCTCATACTTAGTTCATATAATTGTAACAAAATAATTAAATAGCATTTAAAAATAATTAATTATTTAAAAATTTATTATAAGAAGAGAATTTTAATTTGTGTCAAAAGAAGTTTAATTTTTGTAAAAAAAAATAAATTTTATTGTAAATATTATAATTAAATGGCTTAATTATTAAAATAATTCAAGTAAGGATTTAAATATAAATATTAATTGCTAAAAGAGGTCTTGTTAAATATTTAATTAATTATTTTAAGAAAATAGTTAATTATAATTAAATAATTCTAAAAAAGGAATGTCTACTATTTAATTAATTATTTTAAGAAAATAATTAATTATAATTAATTAAATCTAAAAAAGGAAAATCTACCTATTAGTAACCTGCTATTACAGGTTAAAAAAAAAAATGTAACCATATGGTTACAATAAAAATGTAACCATTGAATAGTCACCCATAAATATATATATCCTAAACTATTTCTCTTAAATTCATAATTCACTTTACTACTTACCTTTTCTCTTCTTCTCTCATGAAGGAGTAATTTTTTCTTGCCGACATGAGTATTCTTTTCTTACCAACTTAAACACTGATATAGATAAGTAGAACATAAAAATTAGAGTTTGTAGAATGTGAGAGTCTCTTAATACTAAGAACAATAGAGAATTGATAAGTCTTGATATGATTTTTATTAATGAGAATGTGATTATTATTTTATTCATATGTTCTTTCTATTATTTTTTTTTATCAATTACCAATTATTAAATACGTCTACCATTTATCCTACAGGAAAATCTTATGCATGCAAAAATAAGAAAAAAAAATTAGTTTCTAAGTTTAAGAAGCTATTGAATGAAGGTTCTTGAAAAATTATCAGGTGGTGACGTGACAGTCTATAATAACTTTATTCTTCTCTAATAATTTTCTCTTTTTTTCACATTTTTTAATCACATTAAATATTGATTAATTCAATAACTAATAAAAAAAATTTCAAAAAAAAAATAATAAAAAAAATCAACCTTCCACATTATATATTCTATTTTTTTTTAAATTAAATTTTTAATTTTGCTCCAATAATTTTTTTTTTATTATTTTTTTAAATTGAAATCAATGATATTTTTTAATAAATATCTCATTTTGCTTGATATACGGTTTTGCTTGGTATCTCATTTTGATAAATAGTTGATTTGCCTTTATCATTTGTAAAAAAAAAAAAAATTAAATAATATATTTTTTGGCTTTTTAGTTTTTTTAATTATTTACTGATCTCACTATATATATATATATATATATATATAAATATTCTAAACTATTTCTCTTAAATTCATAATTCACTTTACTACTTACCTTCTCTCTTCTTCTCTCATTATGAAATATTCTTTTCTTGCCGACTTGAGTATTCTTTTCTTACCGACTTAAATACTGATACAGATAGTTGGAGCATAAAGATTAGAGTTTGTAGAATATGGGAGTCTCTTAGGGCCAGTTTGACACAGCTGTACTGTGAGAAAAAGTAGCTGTAGCTGTGCTGTGAGAAAAAACAGTTGTAGAAAAACTGTGGAAAAAAGCTGAGCTGAGTGTTTGGTAAATTATAAATTTTAAAGTACTGTGAGTTGTTAAGATCTATTATGATAATGATAATGTTATAATCTAGTTTATTAAAATCACAAATATGTAAAATCTTATTTTATATAATATTTTTTTTTTATATTTTTAATTTTTTTTTCAAATATAAATTTATATACATTTGATAAAAATAATTTATAGTATTTTTTTATTATGTTTTATCAAATGTAAAAAAAATTAGAAACTCAAGTATATAAGAAAAATTTTAAGTTGATTTTGTTTGTTAATATTAAAATAAAATATAAATTATTTTTTAAAAAAAAAATAAGAGATTTAATAATTATTTATTTTATTATAATTAGTTTATTTTAATTTTATTTTAATTTTTTTAATATGTAATAAATAAGTAAATATGGTTTTAGTACAAAAAAAAATTATTATAGTTTTTTAATCAAAATAACTTTTTCTAAAAGTTAGGTTGGAGCAGCTTCAGCTTTTAGCTATAGCTTCTCCAAAAAAATTTCAAAAGCTGTTTTTGACGGTTTACCAAACACATTTTTATCACAGTTTTTTCAAAAAATAGCTTTTAACTTTTTTAAAAGTTATGCCAAACGGATCCTTAATACTAAGAAGAATAGAGAATTGATAAGTCTTGATATAATTTTTATTGATGAGAAGGTGATTATTATTTTATTCATATTTTCTCTCTATTATTTTTTTATCATTTACCAATTATTAAATACGTCTATCATTTATCCTACTAAAAAATCTAATGCATGCAACAATAAGAAAAAAAATTAGTTTCTAAGAGCATTTCCAATAGAGTGTCAAAAAAGTGGTATATTGCTATATTTTAGCACACTTTAAAAAAAAATTATACTCCAGTAGTATTTTAAAAAGTGTGCTAAATTTGGCACATGCTAAAAGTTGTGCCAAATTTAGCACAAGATATAGTATTGTGCCATGCCAAATTTAACCCACAATAAATGCTTCTTTTTTATTTACTATAATGCCACTAATTATTATCATTCATTGACTTTTACTAAATTTTATTTACTTTATTTACCATATTACCATTATTTAAATAATAAAAGAAGCAAAAATAATAAGTTTTGTATAATCTAAATAAAATGTGAGATGACCACTAATATAATTAATTATTTTTTTCTTATTTTAAATCTTGTGCATTGAAGCACAATTATAAATAGTGGGCCAAATATAGCACAAACTCATTTTTTGTGCTAAATTTAGCACAAAGTTTAGATCTTCCATTGGAGATGGTCTAAGTTTAAGAAGCTATTGAGTGAAGGTTCTTGGAAAAGTATGAGGCGGTGACGTGACAGTGACGTGACAGTCTAAAATAGTTTTATTCTACTCTAGTAATTTTCTCTTTTTTTTTCACATTTTTTAATCACATTAAATATTAATTAATTCAATAACTAATAAAAAACTTTTCAAAAAATATAATAAAAGAAATCAACCTTCTACCTTATATATTCTATTTTTTTTTAAAAAAAATTAATTCTTTAATTTTGCTCCCTTAAATTTTTCTTCTTTTTCTTTTTTTTTTTTTTTTAAATTCAAATTAATGATATTTTTTTTAATGAATATCTTGTTTTGTTTGCTCCATTAATTTTTTCTTCGTTTTCTTTTTTTTTTTTAAAAAAAAAAAAAATTAAAATTAATGATATTTCTTACTATTATAAAAGTAGCTTATTTGTGTGATATTTATAGACTATTTTACCCTTATAAGTTTAATTTTATTACAATTCTATTTTCTTTTTTGTCTTTACCCTTATAATTACAAGTCAAACTTCTTTCAAACCTACAATACTAATCTTTTTCTTCAACCCTTATTTCTAATTACATAAATATCCTTTCAATGTTGATATTGAAAAAAATATTGTGCACTTACAATTATCAATAGGATTATTCCTTTGTCTTTTTTTTTCTTCTAAAAAATGATAATAAAAGCCAAATATTACATGTTAGATCAATAAAAATTAGCAAAAAATATTAGTGATATGCAACCTAAAAAAATATGGTGGATAATAAAATTTGTATTACTAGACTTAGATTATAAATAAATAAATATTAGGAGAATTACTCTATATATTATTTTTGAACCTGTTTTTTTTTTAAAAAAATTACGGTTAGGTTGCTTCGGTAGTTTTTTTCGTAGTTTCTATGTGAGTTGCTATACGGATTTTGGTTGTGATTTAGGTTGCTCCATTAGTTGCTATAAAAATTTCTGTGTGGAATCTCGTAAAAATACAAAAAAATAAGAAAAAAAAAAAGCATTAACAAATTAAATATTTAAAAATTATTAAAGATAATATTGTGATAAAAAGAAATATGTATCAAAATTTTAGCATTAATAATTTATGATAAAATTACAATTAAAAATGTTATAATTGTTATTATACAAATTTAGACACACCATTTTTTGGATGTAATTTAGACACAACTTTTATAAAACTTAATAATATATTTAAGAACACTTCTAAATTTCCACAAAATCTCGAATAGTTTACGATTCTAAAAAAATATATATTTTGTTGCACCTCACATGAAAGTATTTTTTTATACATGTATTAAGCAATTATTTGAACTTTATTTTTCGACATTGTAAACTTATTTAGAATTTTTTTAAAATTTACAGGTGATCGATCTTAAATGACTACAACATAAATAATTATGAAAAAAAATTAGACAAATTAAAAAACTCTCCAAAATACCGAAACAAAAAATAGATTTACCAAAACACTCATTTAGGAGTGTACTACAAATTTTCTCTAAGTTTTTTATGTTAGAAAATTAATAATATACCCAAGATCTATTTGTATATAACATAGAACACAATAGTAATATATAATAATTAGGTATGTGTACCTGATTGATCCATAGCAATTATCTCTGTTTGATCCACAGCAGTTACTCCAATTTGATAGTGCAATACTATCAACTAAGTCTTCCTCCCTAGATCTCTAAATCAGAAGCAGTTTATTTATCTGATTATCAAAAAAGTATACAATTGTGATGAGACAATATGTATTTATAGAGTTAGGGAGGGGACTTAGCTACAAAACCCTAGTTGGGCTGTGCCTGCTCATCAAAAGCTTCAGTCAACTAGAAAAGCCCACACTTCTGCTTCACCTAGACTTTACACACAGATGCTAAGCCCATTAACAATTGATCACCAACAACATGGGCTAACACAGCAAAGAACTATCCAATCAACCCAAGTTTTAATAAAACCAATAAAATTTAATGTAAGCCCAAATAAAAGTCTAACATTCTCCCACTTGGGCTACATTGATTTTAATACATATATATTATATTAAAATAATTTTGTTTGAAAACGACTCATGGGTTGAACAACAGGAAAACATTTGTGGCCACTTTAAAAATTGATAGTTCTCTGATAGCATCTCAACATACCGGTCCAATTTAACCTTTGATAATGAACTATGACAGTCATATTGTTTTTAACTCAACAAAAGACATTCATAATCACAAATACCAAAGTATTAAATCGACATGGTCAATAAGTCTAGTAGTGTGGTAAGGAATTATGTTCAACATGTGATCAATTTAAAATAACATAATATCCTTATCAGTCCTCAATTTCACTGATACCGTGATGCTTAATAAATAAGCCAGTGAAATTAAACATACACAACTTAATAAATAAGTCAGTGTCACTAAATTTGCTTAAGAATTAAGCCAACAAAATATCATTGTCATTAAGCAAATATACTTAATATACAATGATCACAACAAGATATGAACTACATGCTTTCAATTCAATTATTCTCGAGAATATAACAAAGCCTAACTGAAAGCATAAACATCCAATAATAAAAATTATTGGCCCACAAAGTAGTTCATAACATCAACAAGTAAATTACATATAAATGTAATCTCAAAAGATAAAGCAAGAAACTCCCACTAATCCAAAGGAGCAAAAGATTATAAAATGCCCATATCAAAAACATGTTTATCAAACAATATGGCACTTAATCCTTTGGTTAGAGGATCTGCAAACAACAACTTGGTCTCTCAATATTCTATCACAATGTCTCCTTTCTTAACCAAGTCTTTAATAGTGAGATACTTTATTTCCTTAATTTTGGAAGCACTACTAATCTCATTATTCTTTGAAAAGAAAACAACAATACTATTATCACAATAGATTAGTATAGGAGAGGAAATAGGATCAACTAGTCGTATCTCTAAAATCAAATTCTTTAACCATAAAGCTTGCAAAGATGCCCCATAACATGCAACAAATTTAACATACATAGTAGATGATACGATTAAAGTCTATTTAACACTTTTTCAAGAAATAGCAGCACCAACAAAAGTGAAAATATAGCCAGAAGTTGACTTTAAATCATCTACACAACCACCAAATCTGAATGTGAATAACTAACAACTTGAAAATTGTCAACATGCTTATACACAAGCATAAAACTCTTTGTTCTTTGCAAATCTCTCAAAACTTTCTTGGCTGCAACCCAACGATCATGGTCAGGATCAGATAAATATCTCCCAAGAACATCGACCATGAAAGCAATGTCAGGTCTAGTGCAAACCTAAGCATACATCAAACTCCCTACTACATTTGCATATGAGATATTCTTCATTGCTTCTCTTTTTAAGTCGTTCTTGGGACAATGTTGCTTAGTAAATTTGTCCCCTTTCAGAATAGGAACAGAACCAGCTTTACACAAATCCATGTTGAACCTTTTGAGCACACGATTAATGTAAGCTTCTTGAGATAAGCAAAGAACTTTTCGATTCTTGTCACGATGGATGGCAATCCCCAAAACATAGGATGCCTTTCCAAGATCTTTCATATCAAAATTGGAAGACAAAAAATTTTTGGTTTCATTTAGTAATGACAAATCACTGCTGGCAAGTAAAATATCATCTACATAAAGAACAAGAAAAATATGATGTCTCCCACTGATCTTCATATAAATACACTAGTCAAACTTGTTCTCGATGAAACCCAACAGTGACACAACCTTATCAAATTTCAAGTACCACTGGTGAGATGCCTGTTTGAGACAATAAATAGATCATTTCAATTTGCAAACTAAATTGTCATTTCTATTTTCCTCGAAGCCTTCAGATTGAGACATAAAAAATTTGCTCACTCAATTCTCCATTCAGAACAATAGTTTTAACATCCATTTGATGCAACTCTAAATCAAAATGCGCAACTAAGGCCATAATAATTCTGAATGAATCTTTAGTGGAAACAGGTGAGAAAGTTTCAGTGTAATCAATACCTTCTCTTTGAGTAAAGCCTTTAGCCACTAAACACGCTTTAAACCTTTCAATCTGTCCCTTTTTATCCCTTTTAGTTTTTAAAATCCACTTACAACCTATTGGTTTGAAACCATCAGGTAATAGAACTAACTTCCACATATACATTATGTTTGTCCATGAACTTAATCTCATCATCCATAGCTTCTATCCATTTTGAAGAATGTGGACAATTGGGTGCTTCACTATAAGTAAGAGGTTCCACAAAATGACCAAGATCACATTCACCTTCTCCAAGGTAAATAAATTTATCATCACACCTTATTGACATCTTTTGTCTTTGAGATCTCCATATAGGAGGTACTTCTGGAATAACCTCTATTTATTGACCATTATTTTGAATGACATATTCCACAATTAGATTTCTCTGATAACAAGACCCTCATCAACAACAAAACCTTCTTCAATAATAGGTTCCTCATCAATAGCAGGACCCTCGTCATCTTAGATATCGGGAGCAATGTATTCATCAACAATGGGAGCATTACCAGCTGGAGTAGGATGGAGACTACTATTATCATCTCTTGAAAATGACATAGGAATACAAATTCCTTTAGATGACTCCCCTATTTCAAGAGATGTTGAAGGAATATTGTCAGCAACATCAAATTCCAGAAATTTAGCAGTCTGAGATTCAACAATTCACGTACCACGAGTAGGACAGTAAAAGCGATATCCTTTTGAGCGCATTGGATAACCAATGAAATAACAGTGATTTCTTCTCGGATCTAACTTTTTCAAATTAGGATCATAAATCTGTACTTCAGCTGGACAACCCCATACACGAAGATGATTCAGACTAGGCTTCCGCCCAGTCCACAACTCAAAAGGGGTCTTATGAATAGATTTACTGGGAACATGATTTAAAATATAAGTTGCAGTCATAAGTGCTTCACCCCATAAAAACTCTGGAAGATTTGTTCTACTCATCATGCTTCTCACCATATCCATGAGAGTGCGATTTCTCCTTTCAGCAACGCCATTTTGCTCAGGTGAACCAGGCATAGTGTATTGAGCAACTATACCATTTTCTTGTAAGTACTCTGCAAAAAGCCCCATGTGTTGTCCAGATTCTGTATAACGACCATAATATTCTCCTCCACGATCAGAATGAACAACTTTGATGACTTTTCTCATTTCGAAAAATTTTGAATTTATCAAGGGCGTCAGATTTTTCTTTAATTAAATAGGTGAATCCATAACGAGAAAAATCATTGATAAAAGTGATAAATACTTGTTTCTGCACAACGTGGTGGAATAAGGTCCACGAATGTCAGAGTGGATAATCTCTTATAAAGAGTGACTATAGATAGCAGTCTGCTTTCTTATTTTAGTCAATTTTTCACAAGTACAATCAGCACAAGTATTCCAACCAGAAACATCAACAGGAGGAAGAATTTTATCTAGAAGGAACCGATCATTTTTTTGTTTAGAAATATGACCCGATATATCGTGCCATAATAATAAGGATGTTATCTTAATATAAGATTTCTTATCCACAATATTCACAATATGGAAAAAGGAAGCTAAGGAAGTCAATGATAATTTGAAAAGAATATCAGAGTAAAAACAGTTTGCATAATGTCAACACTATAATTGGCAAAACGAAAAGAAAATCATTGTTTAACTAAAAGCGGAAGCGAAACTGAATTACTTTAAAAGTAGGAATCAAGAAAGTACTGTTCAAAACAATCTGAACACTAAACTGTAATTCAAGAATAAGTGTGCCAATATAGATAACATCAACTCTAACATAAGTGCCACTTTAAGCTTTGACTCCCTCTCACTTATCTTCTGAGATCCCTTAGCCCCTGGTTGTGGTTGCTTCTTTTCATATTTTCTTTATCCTTTGTTGGGCTTGAGTTGAGAAACAAAGTGAGAAGACTCATTCTTCTCATTTTGTTAGCTTGCTTTGCTTAACTTTATACTGAGAAATAAGGTTACTAACACTTTATATTTTACTATAAGTGTTTAGGTTGTCTTGATAAGGCTGAAAGAGGCAGAAAGTGCATGAAGAACTTGAAGAATAGTGTAAAAGTCGGGAAGAGGAATATTATAATCTTTCAACTTGGACTGAACATTAAAAAATGCAGAATAAAATCTCGCACTCCTTTTAATTCCTCATACTTAATGGTTGTCATTGCATTCATAAGATGTCCAACTGCAGCGATTTCACTAGTGTGAAATAGTTTTTCTTTGCTTTGAAATATTCATTAGCATTTGTGGTGTTTGGCAAACCACCAAAAGATGTTCAGGAATTAAACGTTTCATAGCAATGAGACTAAGATGATTTGAATTTTTCCATTGTGCATGAAGAATTTTTTTTTTTTTTGGCTACAATTCTGATATTAGTATAAGATCAGCAGATTTTTCTTCTCGAAGGCATAAGTCCAAATCTATTATGCCTAAAGTAATTTTCACATCTCGTTTCCATGTCTTAAAGTTGGAAGCATTCAGAATTCAGATGAAAACGTTATTGTTGTTCATAGAAAGGAGACCGAAAAATCAAAAAAAAAAATAAAACTTGAATAAGCAATATGAGCAATGCATTAGAAAATATTGTAGAATCAACTGGTCATTATAAACTCCCCTTTGGGGTGAGAATATAACACACACGTGATCAACCTTCATGAAGTTAATAACAAAGAAAAAATACATATCATTTAAGAATTTTATTACCTTTGGGCAAATAAATTTCTTAAAAATATGTATTAATTCAAGCAAAAAATAATAATAAATTTATATATTTAAATTATTACCTTTGGGCAAATAATTAAAATATATATATTTAATATTAACTCACTTCATGGAATGTGAACTAATATATGTAAATACTACCTTTGGGCAAGTAATTACACATATAGTCAACCAAAAGATATAATATTTTCTTCAACATGTGAAATTTGGTGATAAAATAGTCATTGAAAATTAATAATTTTCAACCAAATTTCCAAAAGAGATATATAATTGCTTTTATTATATTGATAATCAAAAAATAAAGTGTCCACCATAACACATTATTTTTGTATCAAACAATCAAGTTTTATAACTTTAGAACAACAAATAATTAAAAGATGTGAATATAAGAAAATTGGTGGAGACTACATAGTCAAGATAAATTAAACAAGAGAGTGACTATGTCTTTTGGAACGAGAAGAAACCCAAAAAATTTTCTATGATTTACGGATTTTGAAAAATCATCAAAAATTATTTTTAATAATTTTTTAACTGCATAATTATCATTAAAATAATAATAATTATTAAACGGAGTCAAAAAATTAATTAAAAATCACCAAAAAATCAGAAATTAAATTCTAATAATGCTGGAAAAAAAATCGTCGAAAACGGAGTCACGAAACTACCTCACTCTCTCTCACTCTCCGGCAGCCGCGAGTGGGCTTCGTCCCAGCGGGTTGTCTTCAACCTCCAGCAACATCCATGGCTGAAAAAATGGGTTTTGTGCGACCCGGTTCAGACCCGAGCGGGTCGGGACGAAATTCCGGCCCAAAAAGTGACGAAACGGACGGGAAAAAGAGGGATTTTGATTGGTTTACAATTTCTAATAGATCTATGGTATTAATTTCATGCAACAACACATAAACTTAGGTAGATCTAAATTAAAACTAATCCAAAAACTAAAGAAGCAAAGTAACCCGAAAATTTGATCCACTTCGGAAATTAAACTTTTAGAAACATTTTAAATCAATGATTGATGAGATATGCACAATTAATTTCAGATTATAATCAATAGAATTGAAAAACACAAAATTAATTTCATAAAGAAAATATATAAACCCTAAAAGTTTAATCTTAAAATTCTCCTAAATCACTCAATAATTTATTGCAAATAATATATCAAAAGAAAAAGAATTTAATGAGGAATAAAACCCCTAAACTTTTAAGATCGAAAAATAAAAAATTCAACATAAAATAATAACGAAATTAATATGTAATTGGACCAAAAAAAAAAAAGTAACATATACATATTAATTGTTATAAAAATTATAGGTTCTAAATCATATACAATAGGCAATCTGATACCACATGTTAGAAAATTAATAATATACCCAAGATCTATTTGTATATAACATAGAACACAATAGTAATATATAATAATTAGGTATGTGTACCTGATTGATCCATAGCAATTATCTCTGTTTGATCCACAGCAGTTACTCCAATTTGATAGTGCAATACTATCAACTAAGTCTTCCTCCCTAGATCTCTAAATCAGAAGCAGTTTATTTATCTGATTATCAAAAAAGTATACAATTGTGATGAGACAATATGTATTTATAGAGTTAGGGAGGGGACTTAGCTACAAAACCCTAGTTGGGCTGGGCCTGCTCATCAAAGGCTTCAGTCAACTAGAAAAGCCCACACTTCTGCTTCACCTAGACTTTACACACAGATGCTAAGCCCATTAACAATTGATCACCAACAACATGGGCTAACACAGCAAAGAACTATCCAATCAACCCAAATTTTAATAAAACCAATAAAATTTAATGTAAGCCCAAATAAAAGTCTAACATTTTATTTTATATTATTTATTTTAAATGATTACATGTTAAGAATTTAGTAGTAGTATATATCGTAGAAAATATCTACAGTGTAATTCTTAAAAATGGGTGCACCATTACACCCTTTACTGCTTTAACATTCAGAAGAATTTTTTAACTATCATTTTTTTATAATTGTGGACATTATATATAGTTAATAAAGATTTGTTCTTACTCTCGTATCTCCAATATAAAAATAAAATATGTATTTATAATTTGTATTACAATTAAGATGTAAAATTTATATTATTAAAATTATTTATAAAATAAAAATTAAGCAAAAATATAAATGATTTAGAACAAGAAAAACTATACACGTGCAAATGCACGTGGTATGAAATGCACGTGGTATGGTATACTCACCTAGTTTTATTAAATATCTCATTTTTCTCGGTATACGTTTTTGCTTGGTGTATCATTTTGATAAATAGTTAGTTTGCCTTATCTTTTTTTTTTTAATTAAATTTTTTAAAAATAATATATTTTTTTGCTTTTTTTTTTTTAATTATTCATTAAAATTTATATATATCCTAAACTATTTCTCTTAAATTCATATTTCACTTTACTACTTACTTTCTCTCTTCTTCTCTCATGATGGAGTATTCTTTTCTTACCGACTTAAATACTGATACAGATAGTTGGAGCATGAATATTAGAGTTTGTAGAATGTGTGAGTCTCTTAATACTAAGAAGAATAGAGAATTGATAAGTCTCAATATGATTTTTATTAATGAGAAGGTGATTACTATTTTATTCATATTTTCTCTCTATTATTTTTTATCATTTATCTCAATTATTAAATATGTCTACTATTTATCCTACAAGAAAATTTTATGCATGCAACAATAAGAAAAAAATTAGTTTCTAAGTTTAAGAAGCTATTAAGTGAAGGTTCTTTGTACTGTCTACAAAATTTAAAAATTGTGGCAACCATCTAATGCGTGCAACAAAAAGAAAAAATTTAGTTTCTAAGTTTAAGAAGCTATTGAATGAAGGTTCTTTGTACTGTCTACAAAATTTAAATACTGTGGCAACCACAAGTGAGTAGAGGCCACTTTCAACTGACTATAAAATTTTATTTTCAGTAGAGAGACTAGACGGAGAAATAATTAACATTCCAATCAATGGATTTTAATTCATAACTCCAAATTTAACTCATTTACGTGTTAATGATAACAAAATACTCTTATGTATTTATTCAATTATTAACTTTTATTGATATTTAATAAACTTATTCAACTAATCATCTTTATAATATTCCAACATCTTTTTATTATTTTATATTATATATAGATATTAATTGATGCTTATGTGGTGTCAGTGATATTGAGATTGTTGGAGGTCGTTATAAAAAAAGAGACATCAAAGTTATAACAAATTAGTAAGTATTGTAATTTTTTATATACGTTTTACTTTATTTGTTTTCTTTTTTACTTATTATTAAATTCTTTTAATTTTCATGTATAGTTCGATCACATTAAAGTTAACTTTATGGGGAAATTTTGGTGAGATGTTCGATCTAAATTTATATAAGAAAGATAGTGGTCCATTTATTGTGATAGTAACTTCTACTACTGTTGAAAATTTTTGAGGTAATTATTTATTTAGATTTCATCATTCAATATTTGAATATTCAATAATATATATATATTTATGTATATTAATTTTTATTTTTTATTAACTTCTCTTCTACATGTGCAACCAAATTCTATATTAATCTTCAAATAAATTATGTAGCATCATTAATCCAAAAAAAATCCATCAACTCTAAGAGTGTAAAAGTTATTGAGAGTTATAATGTTAAGAAGACAACTCTTGAAGAATATATGTTTCTTAATAGGATGTCCATTCAAAAATTGTTAGAGGCTAATTGAAGTGATATCCAAGTAAAGGTTTTTTCTTTGGGTATTATTATTGCTATTATTTAAAAGTTTCAACACCTATAATTTTACTTTATGATAATTGTTTTATTGTAGGAATATATTGTTACTATGAGAGCAAAAATTATAGTCATAGATAATATATTTGGATGGTATTATATTTTATGCAAATCTTGCTTGAAAAAAGTTGTACCTAAAAATAATATTTATTAGTGTGGTATTTGCAAAAAAGAATTTGAATATCATATTGTGAAGTAAAAAATTTATATTTAGTTTTCTCAAAATGCTAATTTATTATGTTATTTGTGTTCTCTCTAATTTTTGTTTCATATTTTTTTTCCTATATTTTTCACCCTAATATATAGGTTCAAAATACATATCAAAGTCAATGACAAAACTATTGAAACAACTTTGGTATTATTTAATGAAGTAGCTAGCTGAAATATTACTGGACACATCAGTAAATAAACTGGTTAACAAATTATCTCCAAACAATGATATTCCTATAGAGATTCAAAGGCTTTGTGGGAGAGATTATGTTTACAAGTTGAAGTTGATTGAGTACAATTTGAAAGAAGGGCTTAAAAATTTTACTGTGTCAAATTTTTTTAACCCGGATGAAAAATTAGAACAAGACATGAATTAAAGAATGCAAAAATAACAAAAAGGATCAAAAAAGTACATTCTAAAAATAATATATCAAATCATTTAGAAGACTCTGATGAAAATTATTGTGATACTCACAACAAAGAAAGAAGAACAAACCAAATAATTCTCGATGATGATGAAAATAATAATAGCTAAGTAGTATTATTTGTTGGATTAAAATCCTATGTGGGCACATATGTATAATGTATATGCTATTATAAAGTGTGATACAAAATTAAGTGACCAATTATGTTATGGGTATCAAAAGGGTATTAAATTGTCATGGAAATAATGTGTAGATACCATAAGTTAATTTATAATTTGTTGAGGGGCCAAATTATAAATACCCAAAACTCATTCTAAGATGAGTCTATAAATAGGTAGTGGTCCCCAAGAAACACTTGGGTTTCTGTATTCTCTCTTTCCCCATCAGAGAAAATACTTAAGAAAATAGTGTATTCTTGGAAGATCAAAATCTTCTCTGCAATCTCCAACAATGGCTTCAGGTTAGTACTTCCGCTCATATTTTATCATCTTCTTCTTTAATTTAGCAAAGATTCTATAGATTTATGATTTAGGGTTTTCTATATTAAAGCACTTTTAGGAATATGTTTAGATTTGTGATATATATATTTCTTAAGTGTTTTTATAAATCCTAACAAGTGGTATCGGAGCTAAGTTTTGCTAAATTAATTGAATATCTTATGATTCTGTTAATTATGAAATTTGGGTATTTTGCAATTAGATTTTACTATATTCTTTGTATGCGATTTTTTTGATTTCAGTGTGTATATATATACTAGGTGATTGTTACGTGCCAAGCCACGTAGTGTTAGTTTTATTTCATATTTTAGTTTTTTATTTTAATTAATAATTAAAATAGTATAATTATTTGAACGATTTGTTTTATAAAAATAAAATATGTGTCAGTATATTTAGTAAGTAAAACATAATTGTATTATAATAATGTATGTTATTAATAGTAAAATGTACATTAATCTCTAACTGAAAAAAAGTTCTATTATCTCATTTCATACCTAATAATAGCTACACAACTATATATTTATAGACTTTCACATTCTTTGCAAATTACTAATAAGCACCAATAATATTCTCATATTCTAATATTTTTCCACCTTCTCCTCTTGGTGGTAAAATTAAAAATAAGCACAAACATATAAGGTAAATACTAATTACAACCCATTTCATCTTCTTTTTATTTTTTTAAGCCTAAGCCCAAAATTCTCTAAGCCAACACAATCAATCTTCTTCTTCCCCGATAGCAATGAGTTGCCCCTTCTGTAATTATTTATATTATTTTTTTTAATTAAATTCTCTTACATATACAGTCTCACATATATATATACTAGGTGATTGTTACGTGCCAAGCCACGTAGTGTTAGTTTTATTTAATATTTTAGTTTTTTTTATTTTAATTAATAATTAAAATAGTATAATTATTTGAATGATTTGTTTTATAAAAATAAAATATGTGTCAGTATATTTAGTAAGTAAAACATAGTTGTGTTATAATAATGTAAGTTATTAATAGTAAAATGTACATTAATCTTCTAACTGAAAAAAGTTCTATTATTTCATTTCATATCTAATAATAGCTACACAACTATATATTTATAGATTTTCACATTCTTTGCAAATTACTAATAAGCACCAATAATATTTTCATATTCTAATATTTTTCAACCTTCTCCTCTTGGTGGTAAAATTAAAAATAAAACTAAAAATAAGCACAAACATATAAGGTAAATACTAATTACAGCCAATTTCATCTTCTTTTTATTTTTTTAAGCTATTTTATCTTTTCTAGACATTTTATCTATATTTTTCTTTTTTAAAAAAAAATAAAAAAATTTATTAATATTCTTTTTTAAGATAAGTTTGTTAGAGAGATATGTGGCTAAGATGATTTTTTTAATTTAAAAAGAGAATATTAATATTTAAAAGATTGTTTGATTTTTTGGGTTTAATTATTGGGTTTATTTGTTAACGGGAGATCAAACCTACTTTTAATATATAAAGATATATAGGTGACTATTCAATGGTTACATTTTTATTGTAACCATATGGTTACATTTTTTTTTAACCTGTAATAGCAGGTTACTAATAGGTAGATTTTCCTTTTTTAGATTTAATTAATTATAATTAATTATTTTCTTAAAATAATTAATTAAATAGTAGACATTCCTTTTTTAGAATTATTTAATTATAATTAACTATTTTCTTAAAATAATTAATTAAATATTTAACAAGACCTCTTTTAGCAATTAATATTTATATTTAAATCCTTACTTGAATTATTTTAATAATTAAGCCATTTAATTATAATATTTACAATAAAATTTATTTTTTTTTACAAAAATTAAACTTCTTTTGACACAAATTAAAATTCTCTTCTTATAATAAATTTTTAAATAATTAATTATTTTTAAATGATATTTAATTATTTTGTTACAATTATATGAACTAAGTATGAGGCCTCAAGCTAATCAATCGATAACAAGTGCAGCCATTTTTTTCTAAAAAATCCTTCAACTTATTTCATTTTTTACTTTTTAAATATTTAAATAAAAAAATTAAATAATTAAGTGTAATAATTTAAAATCAAGATTACAAGTATAATAAAATTTAAATTATGAAATTATATGTGTATAATTTTAAATTATAAAAAGTTTTGCTATAAAATTTTGAATAATTTAAGTATAAAAAAATAAATTGCTAAAAGATCCTTATATAGTAATAAATTGCAAAAAAATTAATTAATAATTATAATTAATTTAATTTTAAAATATAATTAATCTTAATTAAAGTTTTATAAGAAAATAAATGATTAGGTCACTTTCAGGTTACAAGTTATTTCTTATTTATTTTTATTTAATTTCTAAATTAATCACAACCATTTAATAGTAATCCAATGGCTTAAAAAAATGTAACCATGATGGTTACAATAAAAATGTAACCATTGAAACCTCTTCCAAAGATATATATATATATATATATATATTTATCTATACATTTCATCTTTTCTAGGTAATTACAGAAGGGGCAACTCATATATAGTCTCACATTTATATTATCATTTCTAGACATTTTATCTATATTTTTCTTTTTTAAAAAATAAATAAAAAAAATTATTAATATTCTCCCAAGATAGGTTTGTTAGAGAGAGATGTGAGTAAGATGATTTTTTTAATTTAAAAGAGATTATTAATATTTAAAAGATTGTTTAATTTTTTGGGTTTAATTATTGGGTTTATTTGTTAACGGGAGATCAAACGTAATCGTTAAATTTAACAGAATATTCTTTTATTTTTATTTTTAAGTATATTCTGTTAAACCAAGAAATGCCGTTAGATAGACACTTTTAATATATAAAGATACATATGATAAATATTTAAATAAAAAAATTAAATAATTAAGTGTAATAATTTAAAATCAAGATTACAAGTATAATAAAATTTAAATTATGAAATTATATGTGTATAATTTTAAATTATAAAAAGTTTTGCTATAAAATTTTGAATAATTTAAGTATAAAAAAATAAATTGCTAAAAGATCTTTATATAGTAATAAATTGCAAAAAAATTAATTAATAATTATAATTAATTTAATTTTAAAATATAATTAATCTTAATTAAAGTTTTATAAGAAAATAAATGATTAGGTCACTTTCAGGTTACAAGTTATTTCTTATTTATTTTTATTTAATTTCTAAATTAATCACAACCATTTAATAGTAATCCAATGGCTTAAAAAAATGTAACCATGATGGTTACAATAAAAATGTAACCATTGAAACCTCTTCCAAAGATATATATATATATATATATATATATATTTATCTATACATTTCATCTTTTCTAGGTAATTACAGAAGGGGCAACTCATATATAGTCTCACATTTATATTATCATTTCTAGACATTTTATCTATATTTTTCTTTTTTAAAAAATAAATAAAAAAAATTATTAATATTCTCCCAAGATAGGTTTGTTAGAGAGAGATGTGAGTAAGATGATTTTTTTAATTTAAAAGAGATTATTAATATTTAAAAGATTGTTTAATTTTTTGGGTTTAATTATTGGGTTTATTTGTTAACGGGAGATCAAACGTAATCGTTAAATTTAACAGAATATTCTTTTATTTTTATTTTTAAGTATATTCTGTTAAACCAAGAAATGTCGTTAGATAGACACTTTTAATATATAAAGATACATATGTTTATTAGCCATATATCGGTATATTTTTGTTAAAATGTATATATGCCTATAATTATCTTAACTGAATTAAATCCCATTCCAAGCTTCAGATTATATAGTTTTATGTGCATTATAATATTAGTGGTTCGGCTATTGTGCATGATTCAATCTTTAAAGAAAATTATGTGGTAAAATATATATTTTTTTTTTTTAAGATTGCCATTATTTATACAGATATTTGTCTTCTCTTAAGTTTAATATACATGCTACGGTAAATTTATTTTAATTAAAATATTTTAGAAACAATTAAATTTAATTTTTGGTGTTTGTTTATATCTAATATTTTAAGTAAATTAATTGAAACAATATGTTGCCAAAGTGACCTCTTTTGTGTAGATTAATTTATTTAAATATTAGGATGGTTGTATGTTTGTAATTGATGCATATATTGACTAACCCAAAGGTAAGTGAATATTTTGTTAGATTTCAAACACATCTGTGGCGATAAATATGTGACAATTATAAGGTATTTTGTGTGAGCAATACGTTAGTCCAAAGATTGACCTATTGTTTGGCACAGTTTTATTGTCAATATTTGATTGCTACACTAAGAGTACCGCTTACAGTTAATATTACTGTCCAAAGACTTGATATTAATGTGTGTTTGGTATCTTGAGATGGGATTAACCAATTTTTGAATTTATTGTTTTGTTATGCATATTAATGTGAGCTTGTTTTATTTGTTCTATATTCAGCTAGTTCATCTTCTGCTGCCTCAATATCTGCTAATATTAATTCTATTCCTATGCTTAATGGGACCAATTTCAAGGATTGGAAAAGGAACCTACTTATAGTTTTGGGGTGTATGGATTTAGACCATGCACTAAGGAATGAACAACCTGCACCTCTCACTAAGGAAAGTTCCCATGATGATAAAAGGGAACTTGAGAGGTGGGATCGTTCAAATCGCATGAGTCTAATGATTATGAAACACAGCATTCCAGAAGCTTTTTGGGACACCGAATCTGAAGGGATTACTATGGCTAAGAATTTCCTTGAACAAATTGAGGAACGTTTTGCTAAAAACGATAAGGTTGAAATGACAACACTTCTTGGTTCTTTAATGAACATGAAGTATAAGGGTCAAGAAAATGTAAGGGAGTACATTATGGAAATGCATCATATTGTCTCAAGATTAAGGACACTTAAGATTGAGCTTTCGGATGATGTACTTGTACTCATGGTTTTGTTAACGCTTCCTCCACAGTTTAACCAATTTTAAATTAGTTACAACTGTCAAAAAGAGAAATAGACTCTCAACGAGCTTATTTCCCATTGTGTGCAAGAGGAAGAAAGGTTGAAAAAAGACAAAATTGAAAGTGCTCATTTGGCAACTACCCTTAAGGATAAGGGCAAGAAAAGGAAATTTGAGAATGAAGCTGCTAAGGTTCCAGTTCAAAAGAAACAACAACAGGATTCTAAGGGTTGTTTTTTTTGTAACCAACCTGGACATGTGAAGAAAGATTGTGCCAAATATCACGCATGGCGTGTAAAGAAAGGTATTAATCTTGCTTTGGTCTGTTATGAGGTTAATTTAGTTTCAGTACCTAGAAATACTTAGTGGATAGATTCTGGTGCTACTACTCACATAAGTGTTTCTATGCAGGGTTGCTTGAGCTACCGAAAGCCAAGTGATGGTGAAAGATACTTCTTTAAGGGCGATGGACAATCGGTAGAAGTGGAAGCAATTGGGCATTTTAGATTGTTATTAGGAACTGGTTTTTATTTGGATTTGAAAGACACTTTTGTTGTGCCATCTTTTAGACGGAATTTAGTTTCTGTTTCTTTGTTGGACAAATTTGGATATTGTTGTTCATTTGGAAACAATCACTTTACTTTGACTTTAAATTCAAATGTTATTGGAACTGGTTATTTAAATTCTTATGACAATCTTTATTTACTAGAAACAATTGCATCCTATAATGAAACCTTGCATGTGGAATCACGAGGTACTAAACGCAAATTAAATAAAGAAAATTCAGCGTCATTATGGCATAAACGCTTAGGTCATATCTCAAGAGGTAGAATTGAGCGTCTTGTGGCTGATGACATTTTAGAGTCTCTTGACTTCACAGATTTTAATGTCTGTGTAGATTGTATCAAGGGAAAACATACCAAAACTAAGAGATTAGGTGCCAATAGAGCTTCAGAAGTCTTAGAATTGATTTATACAGATATTTGTGGGCCATTCCCTACGGCATCTTGGAATGGTCAACAATATTTTATATCATTCATAGACGATTACTCACGTTATGGGTACCTATATCTCATTCATGAAAAATCTCAGTCTGTGGATGTGTTCAAAGCTTACAAAGCTGAAGTTGAGAATCAACTCAACAAAAGGATTAAGAACGTCAAATCTGATCGTGGTGGTGAGTACTACGGTAGATATGATGGCTCTGGTGAACAACGTCCAGGACCGTTTGCTAAATTCCTAGAGGAATGTGGTATTGTCCCACAGTACACCATGCCAGGATCACCTAGCATGAATGGTGTTGCTGAGAGACGAAATAGGACTCTTAAGGATATGGTAAGGAGCATGATCGCTCATTCTACCTTACTTGAGTCCCTCTGGGGAGAAGCATTAAAGACAACAGCTTACATTCTGAATAGAGTACCAAGTAAAGCAGTTGCAAAAACACCTTATGAGCTTTGGACAGGTCGGATGTCCAGCTAAGGCAAGGCCTTATAGGCCACATGAAAATAAATTAGACTCCAAAACAGTTAGCAGCTACTTTATTGGTTATTCTGAGCGATCTAGGGGCTATAAGTTTTATGATCCCACTGTCAGAAATATTTTTGAGACGGGAACTGCAACATTTTTTGAGGATGTTGAATTTGGGGGGAGAAATAAGGTTAGAGACATTGCTTTTGAGGAGGAATTGAATTCAAACTCAGTTCCTACTATCATTTTAGACAATGTTTAGGCTTCCACAAGACAATGTTGAACAACTCCCAAATCAAGATGAGGTTATTGTTCCAGAAGAACAAATTCAACACCCTCAAGAACAAGAGCCATTAAGGAGATCCACAAGAGAGAGAAGAAATGCTATTTCAGATGATTATTTTGTATTTCTTCAAGAACATGAGGATGAAATTGGAATGATGGAAGATGATCCAATCAACTTGCATCAGGCCATGAAAAATTCTAACTCTCGAAGGTGGATTGATGCCATGAATAAAGAGAATAAGTCTATGCAAGACAATAAAGTTTGGGAAGTTGTCCCATTACCAGAAGGTGTAAAACCAATTGGTTGTAAGTGGATACTTAAAACCAAGAAGGATGAATATGGTAATGAAGTGAGATTTAAGGCACGTCTTGTAGCAAAAATGCTATACTCAGAAACAAGGCATTGATTATACAGAGACTTTCTCTTCGGTTTCATCGAAAGACTCTTTTAGGATAATATTCGCACTTGTTGCTCATTGTGACCTTGAGTTACATCAGATGGATGTTAAAACAACGTTTCTCAATGGTGACATTGATGAGACAATTTATATGGAGCAACCAGAAAACTTTGTGGTTGGTGACCCAAAGAATATGGTTTGCAAATTAAAGAAATCCATCTATGGACTCAAGCAAGCTTCTCGTCAATGGTATCACAAGTTTCATCAAGTAATTATCTCATTTGGTTTTGAGATGAATATTATTGATGATTGTGTATATCACAAGTTCAGTGGAAGTAAATACATATTTTTGGTTCTATATGTCGATGACATATTACTTGTCAGTAATGATATAGGCTTATTGCACGAAACCAAGAGATTTTTATCTAAGCAATTTGAGATGAAAGATCTTGGTGACGCCTCTTTTGTATTAGGAATTCAAATACGTCGAGATCGTTCTCGGGGTATTCTTGGATTATCACAAAAGAGCTATATCGATAAAGTACTCAAAAGGTTTGGCATGCAAGATTGTAGACCAGGTGATACCCTTGTTGCTAAAGGAGACAAATTCAGTCTTAGTCAATGCCCTAAAAGCAGCCTTGAAATTCAGGAAATGAAAAAGATTCCATATGCATCAGTTGTAGGGAGTCTAATGTATCTTCAGGTATGTACGCGTCGAGATATTGCGTACATTGTTGGGATGTTAGGCAGATATTTAAGCAACCCTGGTATGGACCATTGGATAGCAGCCAAGAGGGTTATGAGGTATCTTCAGAGAACAAAAGATTACATGCTCACATACAGGAAGTCAGATCATTTGGAGGTCATAGGGTATTCTGATTCTGATTTCGCTGGATGCCAAGATAGCAGAAGGTCTACATCAGGCTACATTTTCCTGTTAGTTGGAGGAGCTATATCCTGAAAAAGTGTCAAACAAACACTTATAGCTTCTTCCACTATGGCAGCAGAATTCGTAGCATGTTATGAGGCATCAAATCAGGGAATATGGTTGAGAAACTTTGTCACTAGGCTGCGTATTTCGGAGAATGTAGAAAGACCACTTAAGATATTTTGTGACAATAAATCAGCACTGCTGTATTCCAATAACAATAGGAGCTCATCCAAGTCAAAGTATATTGACATAAAGTTCCTAGTTGTGAAAGAAAGAGTGCAGAGTGGACAAATATCCATAGAGCACATTGGGACAAACTCCATGATAGTGGATCCGCTCATAAAAGGATTACCGCCCAAGGTCTTTCATGAGCACACTGCTCATATGGGTGTAGTATTGCTTGAGGATATCATGATTTAGTGGGAGTTTGTATTTTCTTTGCTTTATGTTTGTTTAAGACATTTATGTATTTGGTTATTTTCTGATCAGAAATAAAGTTTTTCAGTTCATTCCCTCTGTTTTGTTATGTTTAAGTTTGACCTCACTTTGGTTTAAGGAGGACCAGTTGAAAATAGACATGTTCGGTTCACATTGCATGTAATTTCCATGCTACACATCCATGATTGATCTATGTCATTTGGCTATATTTGTATATGTGACCATTGATGGGTTTAGTCATGATTGATATGACGAAAATCGCTTTGATCCTATATGGGTATAGTTGATGGAAGAGATTGTTGTGAATACCTTTACATAATAGCAAATTTTGAGCTCATAAGGTTATACATTTATCAGGTAACATATGTTGCCCAAGTGGGAGATTGTTGGATTAAAATCCTATGTGGGCACATATGTATAATGTATATGCTATTATAAAGTGTGATACAAAATTAAGTGACCAATTATGTTATGGGTATCAAAAGGGTATTAAATTGTCATGAAAATAATGTGTAGATACCAATTATGCTATTATAATTTGTTGAGGGGCCAAATTATAAATACCCAAAACTCATTCTAAGATGAGTCTATAAATAGGTAGTGGTCCCCAAGAAACACTAGGGTTTCTGTATTCTCTCATTCCCCATCAAAGAATATACCTAAGAAAATAGTGTATTCTTGAAAGATCAAAACCTTCTCTGCAATCTCCAACAATGGCTTCAGGTTAGTGCTTCCGCTCATATTTTATCATCTTCTTCTTTAATTTAGCAAATGTTCTATAAATTTATGATTTAGGGTTTTCTATATTAAAAAACTTTTAGGAATATGTTTAGATTTGTGATTTATATATTTCTTCAGTGTTTTTATGAATCCTAACATTATTAGTTACTAGATATAATCTTTAGTGTTAGTTATTTTTTTTATAAATTTTTATTTTCAGTGTTATTTTTTTTATTTTAGTGTTATTAGTTACTAGATATAATCTTTAGTGTTAGTTATTTTTTTTTATAAACTTTTATTTGTAGTACTAATTTTTTTATTATAATTTTATCTAATTTTGATATTTTTTGTTTTGTGTTTTTATCTATTTGTTTTTTTTTTTTTTATGATTTTAATTTTTTTAACATGCACAAATTATAAACATTTTGAACTAATAAAATTAAATTTTAAATAAAAGTAAATTTCATTTAAGTTTAAAAATTTAAGAATTTATGCTACTATTTTTCAAATTCAAGTGTTTGTTAGCAACAAACTCAACATTTTAAATATTTGAGGAGAATTATAATATTTTATATTTCTAATATTTTTTTTAAAAAAACAACACATAATAATAATAAATTCTGCAATTAATTTATCTATCTATCTATCTATCTATTTATATAAAGGAGAGATATCACTCTAAAATTATTCTAAATGTATCTTTCTGTTCTCTCCTTAATTTTCTCATTTATTTAATTTTTTTAATCATAACTAACTTAACAAACTATTTTTCAAAATGATAAAACAAATAAAAATAATAATATATTTTAAAATATCACAAACCTAATACTAAATTTATTATTTTTATAAAACTAGCATCCACACCATTTTTTAATGAATTTTTATTTTAAATAAAATAAAACTAAAATATCCATCTTGGACCAATTTCTTTTAATGAAAATTTAAATAAATATCTACTTTTACTAATAAGTAATTAATTATATAATATTCTTTTTAGCAAATTATAAATATCTATATTTATATATCTATATATCTATATACTAGAAGAAAATTACGTGCAAGCACGTATACTTAATTTTATGTTAGGTGCTCTATAATTTAATTGAGAAAGATTCAATAAATAATCATATAATTTACATCTCAAAACAAAAAAAAATAAAAAAAATCATATAATTTAAAATGGTTCAAAAACTTATTTTAATTAGTGTGTGGGGTTATTTAAAAATCAATAATGAAAGGTCAAATTCAAAATTTCTAGAAAGAGAAGAGGAGAATGAAGATTAGCTTTTAAAAGATAATAATAATGCTACACACTTACTATGGATACTTAACTCGAATCGGTGATGATAAAATTATAAAGAATAGGAGTAGCAAGCATATGACTGGACATATGAAAGAAAAAATATAAAAAAATCACCACTGAGAAATACTATAGAGAGAGATAGCGAGAAGAAAGTCAAAAAACTCGACAGTCCTTGAACGAAATTATGCAGATTTTCTTCGACGAAACGACTAATTAAGTTTATTCAGAATTGTTTTGTCATCTGCGTAGTTCACGGCTGAAGAGAAGTTTATATTGTTGGAGTTGAGTCAGGATTTTAGGGTTTTAATTTATATTTAGGTTTTATTTATATTTTTTAAGAGTTAAGTCAGGATGTTGAAAGAAAAAATTGTTTGAGATAATTAGTTAGATTTTGACATTTATTAATAAAAAAAAAATTGAAGCTTATTTGTAGAAATGATGAAACATAGATTTAATTAAATCATATATCACTGAATCAAAAAAAAATGTTAAAACATAATTTATCTCCCTTCTTCGTATTAAAACGATATGGAAGGTTTATTTGGTGTCGATCAATTTTCTTTTTCTTGTTTCTGTTTGTCAAGTTTTTGTTAAAAAAAAAAAAAATTAACACTCGTTATATATATTCTCCTGCTAATGCCAATTTTATTGGTACTCTTGTGTATTTTTCTATTTTTCATACAACTACATATATTTTTCACAATGTGTATAAAAATACTCATACAAATTTTATTTGTTTGACATTGATTATAGTTTTTCATTCTCTAAGAAAAATGTGAACTTTGGTTTCTAAACTATTGATGATACAGAGTTTAATTTTCATTAATAGTTTTGATAAAAGAAATTAAAAGTCCTTTTTGATAGAGGCTAGAATTTATAATTTTTCCATTAAAGACTTTTAAGAAGCTATTTTTATAATTAAAATAATTTATATAATTTTTAATTTACTTATAATTTTTTTTAATGATATTCAAAAACTTTAAAAAATACTTTTTATAAAAAAAAAATAAGTCAAAACTTATACTTATTTCTTCTATTTATTATTATTTTTTCAATTAATCACTTTATATTAAAAAACTTTTAATTAATCAAAATTAAATTAAATTAAATTTCATTAAAAAAATAAATTATAACATCTAAAATAAAACAAAAATCCGTGTCTTGCATGTAATTTTAATCAACTATATATATATATATATTAAATTACTTTGGTGATTAAATTTTTTATTTAATTTATGACTTAACCAATTTAGTAATGAATGAATATGACTCTCTTCTTTTTTTTTTTAATAAATAATTAAAAAAAACTATGAGTAATAATTTTAAAAAGGGAAAAATAAATAGATATAAAAAGTATTGTTTAGAAGAGGAGATGTGATGCTTTCCTAGAAAACGAAATAATTAAACAATTGAGAAAAACATATACCAAATGTCGAAGGTACTGTGGAAGAAAATAGTCACGAGAGGTAACGCAACCGCAATGAACAGCGCCATTGAAACTACACAACTGCACTTTTGGGCAGCCATTTTTGCTTCTGATCACTCTAATAATATTGAATAATTTATTTAAGAGAAACCATGCATATACATGAAAGATGAAGAAGAAGAAATGTATGGTATTAAATGGGCAGCCATAGTCCTATTCGTATATAAAAGGAAATTGGGGACCAGATGAGTTGTGGCTACAATATTGAAAGGTCAAAGTAATAGAAATAAATAATTTTCCTCCTTCACCATTGCTATTTTTCTATTATATTGTTGGAGTTGAGTCAGGATTTGTATATGTTTTGTCCTTTGGGTAGGTTTTATTTTTTTTAAGAAATTATTTTCAAACCAATCTTTTATATAGGTTTAATTATTTTTAAAATTTAAAAAAAAATCACCCAATAATTTCTCAATTCTGTTATATAGCAATCTCTCTAATTAATATTATTTATTTTCTTTTTTAATTCTCTTATTTTTTTTTATTTTTTATTAGCTTCATAAATATTAATTGATATAAAATATATACGTTATTTATTTTTTCCAAAATTCTCTCATTATTTTATTGTATTTTTTTAAAAAATAATATATTTTTTTCATCATGTGAGTGATGTAGTTTTTACGTGGTTTTGCAGTTAAAATTCTGCATAGTCCTTAAGTCAATCTTATTCAGATTTCTGATTGTGTGTGTTTTTTAGAAACTCTCTCGTATGAGTTCTCCCCCTTTTCTTGATCTTGCCTACCACTATTTATAATTACATAGTGGGCAGTAAATTACAAAAGTTGACTATAATCGTTACAACAATTATTCTCTCAAATCCCGAGATTTGATTACAAATCACGCTAAGTAAATGAGGTTTATATTTATAATTGACACAGTTGTAAGTATCCCGCTTTTATGGGGCCGAGATGGATGCACATTTAAGGATATATGGTAAATCTTATCTTCGTGGGGATGCCTCGCTAGGAGCCCGGTTAACTTTGATGGGGAGCAGTTGCTTGTCATCAGACTTCCCGAGATTAATATTGTTTTAACTCTGATAACTATATTTTCTGGTGTCGAGATAATCTTCCTCGCATGTACGCCATCTTACAGCGAGATAGGCACCTCGCTATATGTCATCTTAATTCACCATACTGTTTATACTTAATTAGTTTGTATACCATGTAATATACGACAAGTATTTTTATCGTTATTGTTTCTCTTTCACGCAGCGAGGTTGAAGCCTCGACATGCACACTTGTACTCACATAGTTTCTCGTCGATGCATAAGTTCGTACGTTTCTGCCTCACAAAAGACCATTTAGCCATAGCCAGCCGAGTAATAAACATACTCTGCAAATTACGTTTCTAACGAGTTGTTCCATGCCAAGTGTACTTACGATTGCGTGTTTGAGTCCTTTGTTCTTCCCAGCTCGACACGAGTCTTCATCTGATGTGCTCACCGAATTTTGAGTATAACACTCTATATATATCTTAACTTACGTTCTCTCTTTTCCTCTAGAGTGTTATTTTCTTACCGATTTAAATACTGATAAGAAGAATGGAGAATTGATAAGTCTTGATATGATTTTTATTGATGAGAAAGTGATTCTTATTTTTATTTATATTTTTCCTTTACTACTACTTTTTTTTTATCAATTTATCAATTATTAAATACTCAATGTGTCTAATGCATGCAACAATAAAAAAAAATAGTTTCTAATTAAGTTTAAGAAGCTATTGAGTGAATGTTATTTGTATTATCTACAAAATTTTAAAATTGTGGTGACCAAAAATGAGTACAGACTACTTTCAAATGACTATAAAATTTTATTTTTAGTTACAACTTTAATGGAGAGACTAGAAAGAGAAATAGTTAACATTTTCGATCAATGTGTTTGAATTCATAACTCTAATATTTGGCAGCATAAGTACAATATTTGTAAAATTATTATTTTTAGCGGCTTAAATAATTAATGTTTGTAAAACTGTAATTTTATATTAGTTTGTCAGCAATGATTCCGTTATTGTCTTAAACATGATAAAAATAAGACCTATATTCTAAATCGTTAGGTCGAATTGGCCTATTTTACATCTAATTTCTCATATTTTTTTTTAAAGAAATTTATATAAAAAATTAATGAAGTTAAAATTCGATACAATTTTATTACTTAGTTATTATCAAATAAAATACATAATTTATTTTTTTTTTATATGTAATTTAAATTTTTTTAAACATCCCGTGCGAAATTTAACAATATGTATAAAATACAATTGGCTAAATAATGGTCCTCGAGTATTTAATTCTAGGCATCAAAATATCTACTCTCTATCAACCCTAAATTTATTGCGATTAAAGCCCGACCAAATTAATTCATTAGGATGCATGTGCTTATATGTGGTTTCATAGTTTAGATTTGAGGCACTAGTACTTAATTTTGGAAGACTTTTTTTATTGGTGCTTAAATCCAGTTTTCTCATTACTATTTTAGTTGAGGAATGCATATGCTAAAGGGTAAGGATGGAAACGTTTGGTTTGGAGTTTATATGTTTGATAAAATAAATTTTAATTATTAAGTAGTTTGTGTTTTTAAGTGGTTTTATTTTTTAAATTAAAATAGTGGTAATGTTAAGAATTTTATATTCCTTTTAATTCTATTCATTCTAACTCAACTCACATAACTAACTCGACTATTATAAAAGATAACATACTATTATTGATCTAATTTATAATCGGGTTTCATACATTTTAATTAAATCAATATTATTGAAAATTGTTAAACACTTGTAACATGTCACAACGTTGATATCGACAAGTGTTACATCTAAGAGCATCTCCAAAAGTAATTGCCTGTAGAATTTTAAGTGATTGCCTATAAAAGTATAAAATGATTGTTAAACATTACATATGCAATAAAGTCATCATTTTCAATACAATTTTATCAATATTATTATTTATATTTGGAAATACACGTGGAATTACTCTATTTTTTTTCTTTTTTATTTCAAAAAACTATTTTATGATATAATTTTATAGAATTTAATTATTTAAATAGTGGTATGTGGGACTATAGTAGATAACTTTTATAGTTGTCAACTATTAAGTAATTTTTATATAAAAAGTTATCAAATTTTATGTAGATTGCAAAAAAAAAAAAAAATATTTTAAAATAATATGTACACTTTTAACAACTATAAAGATTAAACTATTTGAAATTGCTCTAAGCTAGTGCCCATGCCACATGTTCAATTTGGTTACATATTTTTTTTTTTTAAGAAAAAAATGAGAGTTGAAATTAACTTGCAATTGGGCAATGTCCGGTGATAACTTTTTAATTATTTAATTATTTTATTTTTTGAAAAAGTTTATTTAAAAAAATAACAAAAAAAAAACAAAAAACAAAACAAAATATATTCTGTATTTTTAAATTTTAACCGCATTTGGAGTTGACTACTATTTTTGATAGAAAAAGAGAAATCTTACGGCAAAGAAAATAAGCTTATATAATTTTGGCAATTATAAAAGAAGATGCTTGCTCAAATTTGAATTTTCATATCTACAGAACTTTATAATTTTTTCCCTAAATGCATACTTATTAAAATTTGTAATGTATGATCATTTTATCAATTTTCCAAAATTACCCCTCCCATTTGAAATCCTAATTTTCTAAAGCTCAGCCGACTCTCTCAACTCACCACGATCAACCCACGCCCACGACTTCGACCACTCTCACCCACGATCAACCCACGGCTTGGACCACCCTCACCCACGAAAACCCCAACCCGAACGACCCTCACCCACGCTCAATCCACGACACCCACGAAAACCCCAACCCCCACTCAACCCACGGCACCCACGAATCCCAACCCCAACCCGAACGACGGTCGAAGCCCCAGGCCCCCTCTCCACCGCGTACGACCGAAGCCCCAACCCCCCGCTCCACCGCGTACGACCGAAGATCGGCCCGTCACCCCCTCATCACCGCCGGTCCATCAAATCGAAAACAAAAAAAAAAAAAAAAAAAAAGGCCCAGGTCCGATGGTCGGACCATGGGGTCCGATGGTCGGACCCCCCCTCTCTCTTCGTCTCTCTCAAACCGAATGAAAAAAAAAGTCCCAGGTCCGATGGTCGGACCATGGGGTCCGATGGGGTGTGGGATGCCGAGATAGAGAGAGAAAGAGAGATGCTGTGAGAGTTTGAGGGGTATTTTTGGGGTTTTGAGAAAAGTGTCATATTTTTGTTAGTTTAAAATGTATTGATTTAAGAATAAAATATTTTAGTTTTTTAAGTATAGAAAATCAAATTTCCCTTTTAGTTTCAGTGTGTACGGATATGGACTGGGTTAAAAGTATTTTAATACGCTAACCTAATAATTACGGTTCAGATAAATTATAAATTATCTAATATTTTGGTCAATTTACAAAAATATGAAAAAATAAATATAAATTTTTATATATATGGTATAAAAATTTAATTACACTAAATATAATATTTTTTTTTTAAAAAAAAAATTACAAATATGGAAAAAAGTCATGAGTAATGTCATAAAAAACTTTAAATTTGTGTTTCTTTTAATTTTTTTTTCCTTTTTTTTTAGAAAATAACACTAAAATAAATAAAAATGATTTTGACTGTAAATGTTTTTTTTTATAGAAATTAAACCCGTTTTTTCTATTTAAACTACTGTTTTTTTTTTGTTAAAAACTAATTATTTCATTAAAAGCAGTAAAAAAAAATTGTTTCATCACCATCATCCTGAAAAAAATAATATAAGAAATTATAATCTAAATAATACAAACTTTAAAAATTAGTTTCATCAACATTAAAAGAAACTAATAATTTCATTGAAAGAATAAAAAAAAATAGTTTCATCATCAAGATAATGAAAAAAAAATTATAATCTAAAAATGATACTAACTTTATAAACTAGTTTCATCAATATTAAAAGAAACTAATTATTTCATTAAAAGAGACAAAAATATAATTTCATCAATAACATAATGAAAAATACACAATGTCTAATAACTAAACTTTTACAAACGATACTAAATTTAAAAACCAATTTCGAACATATTAATTTTATATCAATACCTAATAACTAAATTTCTAACTTCATTCTTTATTTTGGCATTTAATTTTTTATTTACTTGTTAAAAAATTAGAGCTTATTTAAGCATACAATATGCAGTAAATATAACAAAGAGAATCAAAAATAAAAATCATAAAGAAAAAAAAAAGAAATAAAGAATATTAAAGAGACAAAAATGCAATAAAAATCATAAAAGAATAACAAAAAATAGTGGAATATAAAAAATCAGTTAGTAAAATAACCAAAATAAAAACAAACAAATAAAAACCAGTTTCCTGAAATAATCAAATAAAAATATTGAAACTTAAAACTCAATTATGAATAACAATAAAAAAAACCAGTTATGAAAACTAGTTACTTAATATTTGATGTAATTTTCACTAATTTTTTTTATTGTACAACCCAACCCTACTTACTTAGTACAATAATATATGGGGTGGGTTGGGTTGGGTTCATTGGGTTGAGATGAATATTTTAAACTTTAATATTTATGTTACAAACAGGATAAAATTAATCAACCTAGTGCATACACAAAAAAACGATACATATATGCGCGTGTGTGTAATATAGTGCTTTTAAAAAAAACTTAGGTGGTAGTGGTATCATTATGTGAGTAACAAAGTTAATAATAGTAATTGATTCTCACATTAGGTTTGTTGGTAAAAGTAGTAGAGTAACTATAAACTACATGTTAGTGATGTGGTTAATTCATGTTCTAAGGTTATCACAATATAATTTATTTACGTATGAAAACGTAAAATATATATATTTGTGAATGTAAAATATATTTTATGTATGAAAATTGTCTCAAATTTGGAACATCTTTTAAGAAATGGGTTGGTTTGGGTTATATAAAGTTAAAATTTGTTCAACTCATAATTATATGGTTTATCACTAAATGAGTTGTGTTGGCCGAGTTGAATGATTTGACCCATATTTTATGCACCCCTAATATGTATTGGTTATTATAAGTTAGTGGGTCGCTTGGATCTATCAGTGGATCTTAACTTTGGTTAGCTTTAAGTTTTTGTCACGGTTAGGGGTGTTGATGGTACGGGTAGTGCAGTTTTGACTATTTTTTCAAATCAATCCGCACATGTGGTTTTTTTAATTTCACAAACCGCATCTACACCGTGAAACTAAAAAATTGCAAAAATCATACCGCAAAATATAGTGCGGTGCGGTGCAGTTTTTGCGGTTTGGACTATCACCAAATAATTAAACTATCACAAATACAATAAAGCTTGAGCAACACTTGTGCAAAAATACCATAAGGCTTGAAAATAAATATGAAAAAAAATTAAGTTTCAACAATACAATAATTAGTGGACTTTGGGTTGAACATTCACATATTAGACCTAAATAAATATAAAAAATAGTATTTTTATAATAATGTACGGTGCAGTTTGAACCGTATATTAACAATCTAAAATCGCAAACTGTACCGCACTGCGCGGTTTAGGAAAAATTCAAACCTTGACCGCACCGCAAAGAATTTCAAACCGTATTTTTTTTTTTGTGATGCAGTGTATAGTACGAGCAGTTTAAGCAGTTTGATAAACACCCTTAAGTCATGGTCATATGAAGATCTGTGTGGCTCTTTCAGTATTGTCTGAACTAAAAATAACTGCTTATTTCCTTTTCTTTTTTTTTAAAAAAAAAAAAAGAAAAAAGAAAAAAAAAGATAAATAAAAATTATATATAGTCGTTTTTTATTTTATATTTGTAGATAAAAGAAGTTAGGTGATATCTCCATAAAATAATTTATTATCTGTTGTACTTTTGAGTTTTTTTTTTCTTTTAAATATATATAACACTGTTTGTAAAAGAAAATTGCTAAAACATATTTATTGGTGTATTGTATTTTCTTCCGTATCATATTATTATTATTTTAATTAAATATAAGATCTCATATAATTTAAGAAAATAATTTTTATAAAATATTACTAATTAATAGTCAGACATGTTAGACACCACTGGTACTGTTGTGCCTAGGGGTGTTCATCAAACCGCTGAAACCGCTCGCACCGCAAAAAAAAAATGCGATTTGAAATTCCGATTTGAATTTTTTCTAAACTGCGCAGTGCGGTATAGTTTGCATATTTTTGAATTGTTAATATGCTGTTCAAACCGCACCGCACCGCACATTATAAAAATACTAATTTTTATATTTATTTAGGTTCAGTATATGTGAATTATGTCCAACCCAAAGCCCACTAATTCTTGTATTATTGAAAGTTAATTTTTTTTTTTATATATTTATTTTCAAACCTTATGGTATTTTGGATAGTTTAATTATTGGTGATAGTCCAAAGAAAACTGCATGTGAAAATAAATTTGAAAAAATAGTCAAAAATCGGACAACCTAACCGCGAACAAGCCTAAGTGTGGCCAATAGCAATGCTATTTTGTAAAAATACAAAATAATATAATATTTCATAATTGTATGAGCTATTCCTATAAATATGTAACATATATTTATGAATCCTATCTAATAATTTATACTCTCATTTAATTCACCTCACATAGCTAGGCTTGTTGGTTTAGCTTCATTTATTAAAAAATGTCTCTGGTATTTGGCATGGAGTTCCTTATGGTTGTGAGTATAGTAGTTTCACTATCATACGCCCTAGCATATCTCCTTAACCATCTTCTCCGACGACGAGACCAATGTTGCTACATGCTTGCCTACGAGTGTTACAAGCCCCCTGAGGAAACCAAACTCAGCACCGATTCATGTGCTCAAATCGTCTTCCGAAACAAGAACCTGGGCGTCGATGAGTACCGGTTCCTTCTCAAAACCATGGTCAGTTCCGGCATCGGAGAAGAAACCTACTGCCCAAAAAACGTAATGGAAGGAAGAGAAGAGACTCCGACTCTTGCCGACGCCTTGGCCGAGATGGACGAAGTCATATTCACCACACTCGACAACCTCTTCGCCAAAACGAAGTCGTTTATTACTTCCCCAAGCGAGATCGATATCCTCGTGGTCAACGTCTCGCTTCTCTCCGTGGCTCCTTCGTTGACTTCAAGAATAGTCAACCGTTACAAGATGAGAGAAAACGTCATGTCGTTTAACCTCTCAGGGATGGGTTGTAGCGCAAGCATCGTCGCTATAGATCTTGTTCAACACTTGTTCAAGAATCACAAGAAGGTTAACGCAATCGTCATTTCTACGGAGTCTTTTGGGCCTAATTGGTATTGTGGAAAAGAAAAATCAATGATGCTTTCCAACTGTTTGTTCAGATCAGGTGGTTGTTCTATGCTCTTTACAAACAACCGTTGTCTTAAGCAAAGAGCCATTTTACAGCTCAAACACCTCGTCAGAACCCATCTTGGTGCCGATGACGAGGCTTACCAGTGTTGTATTCAGTTAGAAGATGATAAAGGGTACCAAGGTTTTCGACTCACTAAGAAACTCACCAAGGCTGCTTCCAAGGCTTTGAAGCTCAACCTCAAAGTTTTGGTGCCTAAGATATTACCCATGAGAGAATTACTTCGGTTTTTCATATCTAACAATCTTAGAAACAAGAAACGTCACAACAAAACTTCATTCGGTTTGAACTTTAAGACAGGAGCTGAACACTTTTGTATTCACCCTGGAGGAAGGGCTGTGATCGATGGTGTTGGAATGAGTCTAGGGTTGAGCGAGGAAGACCTTGAGCCGTCTCGAATGGCGCTTCACCGGTTCGGAAACACATCGGCGGGTGGGTTTTGGTACGTGTTGGGTTACATGGAAGCTAAGAAGAGGTTAAAGAGAGGAGATAGGATTTTGATGATGAGTTTTGGAGCTGGTTTTAAGTGTAATAATTGTTTGTGGGAGGTGATGAAGAACTTGGATGATGTCAATGTGTGGAAAGACTGTATTGACCAATACCCTCCTAAGTCTTTGGTCAATCCTTTCATGGAGAAGTATAGTTGGATCAACGATGATTATCTTGGCTTTGTTCGATTTCAGCGTTAACAAAGTCTTATAATTGTCTCTTAATAATTATTATAATCTCTCTCTCTACACTACTAGTGGTCCTAATTAATAAGATACGCGCCGAGCGGCCAAAGCCAATATATATAGGAGTGTACTATAGTTCCTTTACAGGTTCACTCTTATAGTTATAAGGTTATAATAAGTGTCATTTTCTTTTAATTCTATATCGTTTGATTATTATATAAGATCTTCCCTCCTCTCATATATAGATATGTATAATTAATAAACAATTTAATATATATGTTATGAATCATTAATCATCCTTTGATGATATAATAATTGATGCTATATATATTTATTATACTACCAGCTAGCTCCATAAATGAGTTGAAGGTTTGATCGATTTTCATATACGTACTTTTGTGTTTTTGGTCAACGTATATCATTTACCTAAAATTAGCTAAGTCATTAATGAAATCAATTACTAGTGGTAAAGTAGAGAGTTCAGCATACATTCAATCTAATTAGACCGAACTTATAGTCCAATTAAAATTTATTAATTATAAAAAATTAGATATTAAATTATAATCCAATTAAATTGAATATTAAAAGTTATATTTTAATTTGATTGATGTTAATCTCAAATTTACTGAGATCCAATCTAATTATATTTTTTACATATTACGAAAACTATTTATATTTATTTATATAAAATAAAAAAATAATAATTTGATTATAGTTTTACTAGATTTTGCTTTTTAGTTGAATTTATAACATTAGGTTGTTTTTGTATGTTTATTTTAATTTTATGATGTTTTCTTCTATTTTATTAGTTTGTAATGTTGTTTTAGTTATTTTAAAAATTTGGTTGCATTAATAATATATTTTTGTTGTATTAAAGTTAAATGAAGACTTATATATATATATAGTGTTTATGTAATTTTTTATGTTTTTAAGTTATTATTAAAAATTAAGGGTTCGTTTGGAACGTCGTATTAAGTTGTATTGTATTGTATTATATTGAATTGTATTTTATGCAATATTTTTATCTAAAAGTATATATGGTATTAACTTTTATGGACACCTAAAAGTATAATATTTTAATTTAAATTAAAATTTAACATAGTATTATATAAAAATATAATATAATCCAATTCAATTCAATATATAATCTAATTCCATATAATACAATACAATACAATACGACCTAATACGACGTTACAAACGAACACCAAGTCTATAATTGAATATTTAATTAAAAAATGAATTAATTGAATTAAATTTTAAAATTTAATTGAATTACATCCGATAAATTTTTTTAAAATTTAATTATTAATTGAAATGGGTAAAGATATCCTATTTTGATTATTTCAATACATTTATGGGTTCTGCAAACTGTGCAGCTATATATAAATACTAGAGAGAAGAGAATCTACATCAATGTCCTTTTCTCACATAACATAATAATTTGTTAGATAACCTTTCATTATTGAACTTTTTTTTTTTCTAAAAAAATTCTTATGAATGTCAAATCAATTTGATCCAATTGAAAATAATTAGTGTTATTCAAATTTCAAAGTATTTAATAATAATTAAATAATAAGAGTAAATATTATTATTATTTTAAATTATGAGTTTTGTTAAAAAATTATTTAGACCTAGTCATTTGAAGCTAGCTCAAGTAGCTATAAGGGAATATGGGAGGGTACTGTGTGCAGAGCTGACCTTGAGTTGAAATGGGATATAGGCAAAAAAAATGAGCCCTTACTGTAAAGATAAATGGTATTTTTAAAAATTATTAAAAAATATGTATATTTTTTAAAAGATATTTTTTTATTTGGGCCCCTAAAATTAGTGAGCCCTAAGTGCAAGTCTAACCCGCTTATGCTTAGAGTCGGCCTTGCGTGTGTGTGGGAAGTCTTAAGATCGAATCTTATGTTGTACAATGAAATGTATACATAAATGCTTCAATTAAAAAAAAAAAATTAAACTCCGTATTTTTTAATAGTACAAAATAAGCCCTAAACTTAATTTTTGTTATATTTTTTTTTTCAATTTAATATAACAAACATAAAGTTAATTTTTAGTAGATATAAAAGATGTAATTTTTTAGATCATCAGTTTATTATTAAGTTCAAATTATAAAAATTAAGTTCAAAATTTATTTTGTATTATGTTAAAAAATATAAAATTTAAATTATCATTTAACAAAAACTGAAAATTATTACACTAATTATTTTCAATTCAATTAAATAATTGATTTGACATTTATAAGAATTTCTTTTAGTAGTGTCCCATTTATAAACTAATTTTAGTACAAATTTTAAGTGTGTACACATCATTGTACCTTTTGTTCTAAGGAGCAACCGAGTCAATTCTTTTATTATTAAATATATGTACACTATATATAACACTCTATTATAGATGTTTTAAGATTTGTAAATTTAATGGAAATACTTTCAATTTCACCTAGCTTAAACTTACTATTACTAAATAGATTAAATTATATCAATAACTAATTGCCCAGCAATTTTTTTTGAAAAAGACTATACTTTTTTTTTTGAAATGGAACTGTACTTTCTTTAATATATCGAAAAACCTCTTCTATATATACTAGTGGAGTCTCAGGTGCTTCGCACGTGTGGCTCTTAAAAATATTTAGGCACAACTATTTTAAAAAATAATTAGTATTTTATCTACGAAACTTATAACACTACTAAATTGTATCCTCTAAAATATACATTATGACGACAATAATTTGTGACCTCTTCTATTTACAGAAATATAGTACTTTTGTTTTTTTTTTTATCGTTTCACGGTTCATGTGTCGTTGTAAATTAATTACTTTTTTCATGAACATTGACCACTAATAAATTAGGTCTCTTCTTAAAAAAATTAATTAAATATTGTTTTCTAATAATTAAAAAAATTCTAATCTAAATATATTATTGTTGATTTAGATAAGAAATTTGCACCTTCATTTCTTATGTTTTGAGAATAACAATTTAGTATGTAAATAATATGAATATGATTGGTAAATATGAAGAAATTTAAATCTGATTTGTTTAAGTGAACTTAATTTTTTAAAGAAAGAATTTTAAATTTTTTTTAAGATTTATTAGATTTTCAATAAAAAAAAAATAAGAATTAATACAAAGATTAAAAAATATATAATTTATATTTATTTATTATGTAATTATTAGGTAATATATAATTATATATGGTAATGTTTATAGATATAAACTATAATATTTTATATTAAATTGTAAATAATTTTAATAAAAAAAAGACAAAGGTTAAATAAATAATTTAATATGTAAAGCCCAAAAATTATTCACACTTTTTATTTTTGTAGTCATTTTTATATAAACAAATCATATGAAAAACTATTAGTAAAAAGAAATAAAAATATGTATTTGTATGCATTGTATATAAAAAGTGGAGCTCTCTAAATTATAATTATTAAATTATTCACACTTTTATTTTTGTAGTCTTTTTTATATAAACAATTCATATGAAAAACTATTAGTAAAAAGAAATAAAAATATGTATTTGTATGCATTGTATATAAAAAGTGGAGTCCTCTAAATTATAATTTTTTCTTTTGATTAAATGCTGTGAGGATTTAATAGTAATTAATAAAAAAAAATAAAGACAATTTTGTAATTTAATGTAGTAAACCCAAACCTACATTCATTTTTATATAGTTATAGATTTACATATATAAATGTTGATTAAACTTGTGGGACACTATGCCTCCTTTTTACACACACATTTAATATAAAAGTTTGAACAATTAATTACATGTTGAGTTTCTACGGGCGAAAATGAGAAATGCTAAAGGGCACCAGTAGTGCCTAGCATCCTCCTATGTGTCAGTATCACTATTGGTTCAACTAAGTATCGGGTCCCATATAGTTTAATATAATAGTTTTTAGGGAGTATCGCTAGCCAATTACAACGCGACATGTCAAGAAGGTGCTAGGCATCACTATTGCCTAATAACAATGCTCGACAAAAATAAAAACGTATAGACATGACAAACAATCAAATATGTGGAGGTATAACCACCGTTGTCTTTACTTCCAAAATAGTTTTCTCCTAGTTCTAGAGTTCTCTAGATCTAGTGGTATGTGTACAAATCAGGGGCAGAACCAGGATAAAAAATTAAGGGCTCAAACTATATATTATAAATTTAAGTGATAAATATTTTAGAAATACTTTATTAAATGAGATATTCGCGATAAAATTTTCTTAGCATTTACATTTATTACACATATGATTATAATAAAAAAAAAGCAGCAAAAATAATTTACTTTACGATTTTTTCACTAAAAAAAGCTTTTATTTATTTAACTAAAGAAAAATGGGATAATTACATAAGGTACTATTTTTTGTAAAAAAAATTATATTTTTACGTTTAATGAATTTTGTTTTTTACATTTTTACAGTTTCCCGTCAAAATAACACGAAAACAACAAAAAAACTACATAAAAGTAACATGAAAATAACATCTAAATAACATCAAAATAACAACAAAAAATAACTTACAAATAACAAAAAATCAACAACAAATTAACATGAATACAACATTAAAAAAATCGTATTTTCTGTAAATAATCAAAAAATTCGTAAAAATATTAAAAATTCTGTGAAACCGTATTTTTGTAATTTTTTTTGTTGTTTTTGTGTATTTGTGAAATTATTCCAAGAAAAATTGATTTCATTTTTCTATTCAACTTTGTATATTTTTAATTAAAAAAAATAAATAATTATTATCATAAGATAAGATAATTTTGTCGCTATTTTTTTATTAGGATCATATGTGTACTGCAAATATTATGAGAGTTTCATTGTAAATATCCCTTATTAAATTTATAATTAAATTAAAATACATAATTGTTTTCTTGTATATCACAAAAGTTATCGATAAGTGAATTTATACTAATTTTTTTGACGATTTCTCTTTCAATATATATTAACAAACAATCACTTAAATTCATTCTATCTTTTTGGAGAATGTAATCTTCACTATTTTGGTAGTTGAAAAAGATCACTTTGTAGTAGCTATAAAAAATGAAAGAGTAAGAGAAAAAATTATCATTTTGTACATAATTGAGAAAATCTAAAATAGCATATCTTACAAAATAAATTAATATTATCAGAGAAAAAAATATATATATCTTTAAAAAAAAGAAAATAAAATAGATTTTTATAAAATTAAATAAATAAAAATAAATCTAGAGCATACCATATATAATTTTAGTTTGACTTTGTCAAACTAGATCTTCATTACTTAATGGGCATTTTACAATTTTGTATACATTATTTTAATTAATTACAAAATATGTGCAAAAAAACTTATTATCATTTTCTCATACACTTTTATATATAATTAAAAACTTTTTTTCAATTATTTTTATAATATATATAGTAATAATTATTGATTAGTATATATATGGTAATATTGGTTATGTTTTTTTTTTATATTTACAATTATAATAAACATACTAATAATATAAAACATTTTATATATGTGTTTATTGGCTATGTTTATTTTTATGTTTACAATTATAATAAACATACTAATAATATAAAATATTTTATATATGTGTTTATTTTATTTTCTATTAATTAAACATACTAATTTAATAAACAAAATAATAATATTCACATAAGTTTATTATATCACTCTACGTGTGTTATGTTTATTTTTTTAGTAATTTTTTAGAAAATAAATAATATATATAAAAAATTGTTTATCTTTATCTTTTTCTTTATTTATTAATTGTGTCGTGTTTATTTTTTTTTAATTAAATAATTTTTAGAATTTATAAAGTTATGTTTGTTTATTTATTTTTTTGATGTAAGAATTATACTTCAATAGAAAACTCGTTCACTAACTCATTAGAAAATAATCAATATAAAGAAACAATAGAAAGAAAGTATACTTATTTTAGTATAATATAAATTGACTATGTCTATTTTTATGTTTACAATTATAATAAACATACTAATAATATAAATACTTTGTATATATATGTTTATTTTGTTTTCTATTTATTAAACATACTACTTTAATAAACAAAATAATAATATTCACATATTTTTATTATATCACTCTACGTGTCATGTTTATTTTTAGTAATTTTAAGTATTGATTTATATTTATATACATTAGTGTTTATAATTTTGATATTGTATTTTATTAAAAAAAATCTTATTAAATTATAATAATTCATACTAAAATAAATAATAAACATTTATCTTTGGGAAATTTGCGGCATAAATACCTATTTTGTTCATTTTGTTGCTAATAAGTACCCAATTTTTAAAAATTACGGCATTAATACTCAAAACTCATTTTTTACACTACCCCCGTTGGTACTCACTAACAGAAGTTAGTTTGGTTTTTTTTTCACCTAATTAATTAAAGATTACATAAAACTAATTAATAAATTTAAAGAATAAAATAAAAACAAAAAAAATAATAATAATCCTTTAATAAAACAAAAAGCAGAAGAAAATTCCAATGGCACCAGATGAGCGACCAAGAGTCTCACTTCACATCACCATGATGAGAAACTAAATCCCCATTTCGCACCTTCCCACTTCTTAAACCAGATTCTGACCAAATATTTTTTAGCAATCTCCCATTATTAATTGCAATACTCTGATTTTGAGAGATGCATCCATGAATGATAACACTCGTGAACATGACCATACATAGGAAATATGTCCATCAACCCCTCTTTCTTTTCCAATCCTTCATGTGCTTCATAAACCAACAACTGATGCTCAAGCCCATTAATTCTTCTTAAAATGCTAGGAATCATTTCTCTTCACCTCAAACAATTTTTCATGCCCACCCATTCAAAGAAATCACAGCCCTTCAATATGAAATTGCAGCATAAAATTCCAAAAATCAACATAAATGACTAGTGCAAATCATAACCCTTTGCTACACCATATTGTTCTTTCAAGCTTCTCATCACTCGTTATCGATTCGGTTAGAGAGAGATGGTGCGATTAGGTTAACAGAGAGATGATGTGATTGGGTTTACAGAGAGATGGTGAAATTGGATTTACAGAAAGATGGTGTGATTGGGTTATAGTTTGTGGTTGTGCAATTGGGTTGCTCGATCTATAGTTTCTCGCCGTGGTGGTGCGATGGTGGGGATCCGGTTTCTCATCGCGAGGTGGGACTCTTGAATTCTCGTCTGGTGCGATTAGAATTATCTTTTACTCTTTTTTTTTTTTTTTAAATTTTATGTATTAAAGGATTATTTATTTATTTTTTATTTTATGCTTTAAATTTATTAATTAGTTTTATGTAATGTTTTATTAATTTATTAATTTTTTTATCTTAAAAAAAACTAACTTCTGTTAGTGGGTACCAACGGGGTAGTGAAAAAAATAAATTTGAAGTATTAATGCCGCAATTTTTAAGAATTGAGTACTTATTAGCAACAAAATGAATAAAATGAGTATTTATACCGCAAATTTCCCTTTATCTTTTAATAAAAAAATATTTAACTTGTTTATTTCTATAAATCTGTTTAATTAATTTTACGAAATTGTTTATTTTGAGGTTTAATAAACATATTAAAAATGTATGGTTTGATGTAATAAGTTTTCAAAATGTATAAATTTTTAAAATAATTTTTGCACATTTTTTGTAATTATTTGTTTTTGTTGTACATTTATGAAAAAACTCCTTACTTAATTATCAAAACAAATTGAATTACATAAGCCAAAAAAAAAAAAAAACAAATAACATACATAAACTTAATCATATAGAATAAATCTAGGGGGGCCATGGCCTCTCTATGCAACCTTCTAGTACCGTACGTTCATGGTGATTATGGTCCACCCAAATCTGTATTGTGTGGTTCTTTTCCTCATTTGAGATCCATTAATCGATCCCTCTACCATCTTCATTACAATCTTTCTCTATCTCACCTCAGTATTTATTGCTCTAAGGATCTTGATAATTTCCTATCCCATCCCAAATTAATTTTGCAGAGCATTAAATGCATATATCTCTATCATCATCTCTCTTACTATTTAAGGAGTGATTAAGTAATTTTTTACTTCAGTATCTTGATGCATAGCAGAAACCTTTTCCTGCTAATGGTGTTCAAGTCCAGGATCCTCCAGCTTTATTACAGGTTCTCCTGCTATTGTAGAAGCAAAGACTTTCTAGTTAGCAGTAAATTAGGCTCAAATGATCAAGCTGCCTCTATCGGTGGTCAAGACTGATTGTAAAACTTTAGTGGATGAACTTAATTCTTGTAATTTGAACAATAGTATACTTGATGATTTGCTATGTAATATTAAAAACTCTTTATCTTTTAGTCTTGCCATTAAGATAGATGATGTTAGAAGAGATTTAATTTAGCTAAATTAGGTATAGGATTAGATATTTTAAAACTTGTTAGCTTTGTAACTTTCTTTTATCAATGAAGCTTCAAGTTTTTCAAAAAAAAAAAAAAATATGTGGAGGTATAGTATTACTTATCAACTCTATTATTTTTTTTCAAGATATCCTTTTCATTATATTTTATTTTGTACTATACGGAGAGTGATAAAGTTTTCTCACAATTTTTTTTATTAGATGATAGTACTAGTTTGCTTTCCGATTTTTATGAGATATCCGTCGTTCATGTTCATCGTATAGCTAATAAGGTTGTTCATGAATTAGTTGCACGTAGTGTGGATGGTGAATTAGGATGGATTGAGAGTTGACTGTCCATAAGAGATGTCTGATTGTGCAACCAAGAGCAGTGAAGTGCTTATCTGGTTGCCCTGACCGACCTAAGAGCACGATTTGTTCTATATCTGTGAAATCAGCATGAATGCCTAAAGCCCCAGTCATTACAGTCTCCCTAGAGACTCAGAATTTAGAGAATAATTAGCATTCATTGTATGTTGTGTAATTAAAGAATTTATTTACTCTTAGCCTATTAATACTAGCCTATTTCGTAGAAATGGTGATCTGAATTTTCAATCAAAGAGCTTTTATGCTGCAAAAATAATTGTGTACTCTTATAAGAATTATTGAAAAACTCATTTGGCACATATTCAAGTGATTCTAATTATTCTTAAAGAAATACCAATCAAAAGGGAGTAATTTATTATCAATAATTGGGACCGAACATTTATAAATCTCTTGTATAAATTATTATTCATCAAATTCATTCTTATTATTTTATATTATAGTAAATATATTATTGTAAAACTTGACTCCACGTCGTGACTAAAAATGAGTCAATATTTTAGTACTTTCATTGATAGCTAAAAATATAGGGATTTTTTCAATTATATACTTAAAATACAAATTAATCACGAAAATCCCTTAATAAATCTCAATTACAATAATACCTTGACACATCATCAAAAAATACCTCAATTCCAAACTAATATGCCTAAAACGAAAAATAATTCCAAATTCCGTTTTTTTTTTTAAATTTTCCTGTGTTTTCAAAAGTAACATTTTGGTTTCCTATAATGCCGATAAGAAACTAATTAGTTACTCTTTTACATTTTTTAAAAAAAAACTTTATTTTTATATCATATAGTTTGAGATACAATTTTAGTTACCTCTAAAACTTATTTGTAAACATCTTAATAATCAAATATTTATTTTAAGTTGTATTATGGTATATTATTATGTAAAATACATTTGAGTAATCTTAAAATTTATTTTTGAAACTAATGAGTTATCATGTAATATAATAAGCTACCATTTACTTTATATACATTTTTGTTACTTTGAAATCTATGTGTTTATTTTTAGATTATATTACATTGATTTGTTGTTTAAATACTTTTACACAATATTTATGTTACATTCAAGTCTATTTAATAAATTAATAAGTCACAATAAAGTAGAAAAAAAAAAAACTCACATAACTTACTAGTAAAATCTCTTCAAAAAAAAAATACTAGTAAAATATTTAAATTGCTAAATTGCTAAATCTTTTGAAATTACATTTTTAATTACCTTTTAAGTTTATCGTAGAAACTAATTAGATTTCATATAATATAACAAGTATATATATGAAATAGTTTTATTTAGTATAAGTATTTTATTTTTAAAAATAAATTTGATTTGTTAACTAAATAAAAGTTGCAGAATGGTAACTAATCAGTATATAATTTGAGATACATTTTTGGTTTCTTTCAAAATTTAATTGTATACATCTTAATAATAAATTAGTTATTTTTATGTTATATTATAATATCTTATTATTTAAAATACATTTGAGTAACCTCCAAGTTTATTGTATTGTAGAAAGGGTAGAAACTAATTACAAATTAAGTTTTCTTTAAAATTTTAATATAATTTAATGGTAACTAATCAATATATAATTGGTATCATACCTACCTCAATAGTTTATTTTATTTTTGAAATAAGGAACAAAAATATATGTTCACCATAAATAACCAATTCACATAGTGAAGAAAATAGAAAAAAAATGAATACTGCCTATTCTAATTGGTTTTTACATAAAAAATAAATAGAAAGTGTACAAATAAACTCTCCTTATTCTATTTAGGATTCAAACCAAAAAGACAAAAAAATTGAAAAATGGGTGCACACATCCCAAAACATGTTAGACATGTGAAAATTGATTATGTTAAGCATGTGGCAATATATTAATTATATAAAAAAACAGTAATACAATACATTAATATCAATAATTTAAAAATTGACGTTAATATTGGCATTAATTTAACAAAAACGTGTTGAGATATACTCTCAAATCATTCTCCTCGATCCAAGCAATCCATATTAAAAATGGTGTAAACAAGAAGATCATCATCTGCCAAACCATGTGATCCAATTAATGGCAGTTGATCCCCATGTTCAAGTACCATTCGCTAGTAACTTGAATAACCCAAATGTGTGCCTACCACCATGTAATACTGCTTCTGTAGAGACAAGGGTTGATGACTCAGTCTCGACAGGAGGAGGACAGAGAAATACTACCATTCCAATTGGCGAACTTGGTCGGGTGACCACGACTGGTGTCACTACCAGGATCACTGGAGTCACACTAGGTGTGCAAGAATTTGGGGATACACGTAGGACTTATGATGGACCGACTGGAGGTAGAACTGGGTGGCCAACCGTTAATCAAACACATGTTAACCTGGGAAACAATACAGAGATTGAAAACCTCTAAGATGCGTTAGGGAAAAGTCCAGTCACACAAAAAATCTCCACCACGATCAGGAGGAGACTCGTGCTGTAATGATTGAGGCTTTCTACTAGCAACAATGAGAGTTCCAAGAATGGATGGATCATAACAACCAAAAAACGAGCACCTAACATAATGAAATCAATCACCGAGCGAAGGAAGTTGTCGAACTAATCAAGTAGTTTGCCCAATAGACTAGGGGCAAAAGACCAATATCCACCTCCCAAGAGGAAACAACAACTAGGGGCAAGATGTCAATGTTCCTAAAAATTAACCAAATTATGTTCTAGTAGAATCTCCAAACAACTAGAAATGGAACGGAGATAATGGTCGCCTAGGACAAAGGGCCCCCACAAATCGCAACTAGCGGCTACCTATTGATGAATAATTTCTAGCTGGGCTTCACCTTAGGCATAAAAATCAAAATAACTTTTGACCAAGGTCGAAAGGAAGAAGAGAGGCACCACCCACCCAACTTGTCAAGGGCTCGCTATTAGGGTTTTATGCCTATATAAAACCTCATGTTTCTTATATGTATAAACATTTATCAATAAGACAAATAGAAATTTATTTACTTTATTAAATGTATTGTTTACATGTTTATTTTTATGGTTATTAATTTAACATATGTTAGAGTTTATACCTTGAAAAACCTGTAAAGATATTTATGTACTCCACTTTGGTCGACCAGACATGGTTGTGCAACTTCTTAACGGCTTACTTAAATCTTTTTGCTTGTAGCTTGACGGTTCTACCATGCCTTGCAAGGAGACTTTGTCCTACTATTGACAAGGTTGCATTCCACGTGTCCTCAATCTTGGCTTACGTGAGCATGCCACGTCAGGTAGAATAAAATTGGGATAACAATTTGTTTGGTTAGGTTCAGAGCATGTTCTTGAGTGCAATTCAAATTTTTTTAAGTGTTAATTTCTAGATTTTTAAGGTTATTAAGCTTTGGTTGGGTGAGTTGAGTTTAAGAACCTAAAAAATCACTCAACAATGGTGAGTTTCCATTTTTATGTATTTTTGTGGTTTGAATGGTTGGATATATTTTTTGTATGTTTATAAACTGGTTTGGAGAATTTCATTAGGTTTTGAGGAGTTTTTTGTTGGTTTTAGTTGAAAAACAAGGTTTTGGCCGTTTCTGCAGTGAGAAACAGTTAACCATTTCTATAGGGTAATGCAAAAATGGTGAACTGTTTTACCCAGATTGTAACCCCATTTTCTGAAAATAGTGAACCGTTTGGAGTGTTTTTCTTGTACCTATATTTTTGAGTTTTATCGATATTTAGGTTATTTCTACGCTATTATCGAAAGGGGTTTGTTCAGTTTTAAGTTTAGGTCTTAAAACATGATTGATTAAGTTATTTACCTTATTGTCGTTGTCGTGACATATGTCTAGAGATTGTCGAGCACCATTCCACTCAAGTCAGCTTGCACACCTGTCTTTGGACCTAAGGTAAGAAAAATCACTTGTACCTCATAGCATGTCAAAATTATGATATGGCAATTACTGTTAATACGAAAGAGTTATTACTCTAATTTGAAACTGTTGTTAGGTTTCTTACTTATTGGTTGCTTTATTAGGCAACGATAGTGATATTAGTAACTAGTTGGTAACGAGGGTTAATGATACTTTATATTGGTTTGTTTTATTAGACAAATAGTTGATTACTAGCATTTGTTTATATTGTAAATAGTTGTTAAAATTATATGTTTTAGTGTATGTTTATTGCTGCTTAGAATTTTATTCTATATATGATATTTGTATTTTTTTCGCTTTTCTTGTTGAGTCTTCATGACTCACGGGTGTTTTTTGGTAGGAAAAAAAGAGTGAATCAACCATAAGTTATAGGTCTCTTGGCGAATGTACATATCAAGCCCACTGTCTTTTACGCTCAGTTCACAGGATCCAGCTTTTATAATATTTTGATTATACTTTAATATTTGTAATAAACTAATACAGTGGCAGTTTAGTAAAAGGTTGTAATCAAGGGAATCCCTGAATCCACTAATATTTTGAAAAAAAAAAAAAGAATTTATGTTATACTTTAATTAGTTTCTAAAGTTTTAATTAATTCACTTTTTGTAAATCGTTAATTTATTATTATAAGATAATTTATAAAAACCACATGTGGCGCCTTACGGGTTAGGGCGTTATAATTAGTGTAAATTCTTAAAGATGACATAGTTAGTTTATGAATTTTAATTGATTAACCAAACCAATTAATTGATTTCTACAAGATGATATTATCACAGGCTTTGTGGTAACCATGAGCCTATATAATCAAACTTTCAATAAATTGTTATAAAATTTACCCTCGTAAATTTCTTAATTTATTAATTCATCATGACTCTACTATAGACTAGGAATTTCACTTTTAATTACATAGAACAATTTATATCTCCGACACAAATGTACTATGAATTATCTATTGTTACAATCAAAACAATTAATGATCTTCTAAGCACATATTTTTTGTGTCATGTCGTACTAAGTATTACGTTGTGTTATGTCTAAATCTATATTTTCGTGTTTAGTCTTGGTCTTACCTCGAGGCTTGAGCCAATTTATTGCTTTGTTAAAATGTTTAACCAATATTTACAACACTATTTTCAACCATGCCAATAAATTATGGATTGGATGAAAAACTTGATGATATCAGAAGATAAAGATCATGATAGATTATATTGTGCCTAAATTCAAAATTTTTCAATTGCTTCTGTCAAATGTATTTATTTTTTAAGAGTACTGTTATTGAATACTAGTGGTGCCTAGTACCTTTAGATATATTGACTTGCGATTAATTAGTGATACTCTCTAAAAATTATTACATTAAATTATATGGGACCCAATATTTAATTGAAATAATAATGATATTAACATATCGAAAGATATTAGATAAAATGAGTACTTTTTAATATTTTTCCTTTTTTTAAACTAAATGATAGAGACACGAATATTATTTTATATTTTTGGAAAAGTCAACACTAATTAATATGCAATCACTTATTCACTATTTGCTTTTTCTTTTTTTCTTTTTTTGCTTTTTTTTTTTTTAAAAAAAAGAGTTAACACTTATTTACTACTTGAATTGGAATAGCTTCAGATTTTATTGCTCGTATGCCAATATATTATGAATTGGATGAGAAACTTGATGATATCAGAAAGAAGATAAAGATCATGATAGATTATATTGTGCCCTAAATTTAAAATTTTCAATTATGAATTAGTACTGTTATTTTTCAATTGCTTTTTCTTCTAAGCACATATTTTTTGTGTCATGTCGTACTAAGTATTACATTGTGTTATGTCTAAATCTATATTTTCGTGTTTAGTCTTGGTCTTACCTCGAGGCTTGAGCCAATTTATTGCTTTGTTAAAATGTTTAACCAATATTTACAATAATATTTTCAACCATGCCAATAAATTATGGATTGGATGAAAAACTTGATGATATCAGAAGATAAAGATCATGGTAGATTATATTGTGCCTAAATTCAAAATTTTCAATTGGTTCTGTCAAATGTATTTATTTTTTAAGAGTACTGTTATTGGATACTAGTGGTGCCTAGTACCTTTAGATATATTGACTTGCGATTAATTCGTGATACTCTCTAAAAATTATTACATTAAATTATATGGGACCCGATATTTAATTGAAATAATAATGATATTAACATATCGAAAGATATTAGATAAAATGGGTACTTTTTAATATTTTTTCTTTTTTAAACCAAATGATAGAGACATGGATATTATTTTATATTTTTGGAAAAGTCAACACTAATTAATATGCAATTACTTATTCACTATTTGCTTTTTCTTTTTTTCTTTTTTTGCTTTTTTTTTAAAAAAAAAAAAATAACACTTATTTACTACTTGAATTGGAATAGCTTCAGATTTTATTGCTCGTATGCCAATAAATTATGAATTGGATGAGAAACTTGATGATATCAGAAAGAAGATAAAGATCATGGTAGATTATATTGTGCCGTAATTCAAAATTTTTAATTGCTTCTGTCAAATGTATTTATTTTTTAAGAGTACTGTTATTAGATACTAGTGGTGTCTAGTACCTTTAGATATATTGACTTGCGATTAATTCGTGATACTCTCTAAAAATTATTACATTAAATTATATGGGACCCGATATTTAATTGAAATAATAATGATATTAACATATCGAAAGATATTAGATAAAATGGGTATTTTTTAATATTTTTCCTTTTTTAAACCAAATGATAGAGACAAGGATATTATTTTATATTTTTGGAAAAGTCAAGACTAATTAATATGCAATCACTTATTCACTATTTGCTTTTTCTTTTTTTTTTTTTTTTTGCTTTTTTTTTTTAAAAAAAAAATAACACTTATTTACTACTTGAATTGGAATAGCTTTAGATTTTATTGCTCGTATTCTAATAAATTATGAATTGGATGAGAAACTGGATGATATCAGAAAGAAGATAAAGATCATGATAGATTATATTGTGCCATAAATTTAAAATTTTCAATTATGAATTAGTACTGTTATTTTTCAATTGCTTTTTCTTCTAAGCACATATTTTTTGTGTCATGTCGTACTGAGTATTACGTTGTGTTATGTCTAAATCTATATTTTCGTGTTTAGTCTTGGTCTTACCTCGAGGCTTGAGCCAATTTATTGCTTTGTTAAAATGTTTAACCAATATTTACAACACTATTTTCAACCATGCCAATAAATTATGGATTGGATGAAAACTTGATGATATCAGAAGATAAAGATCGTGATAGATTATATTGTGCCTAAATTCAAAATTTTCAATTGCTTCTGTCAAATGTATTTATTTTGTAAGAGTACTGTTATTGGATACTAGTGGTGTCTAGTACCTTTAGATATATTGTCTTGCGATTAATTAGTGATACTCTCTAAAAATTATTACATTAAATTATATGGGACCCGATATTTAATTGAAATAATAATGATATTAACATATCGAAAGATATTAGATAAAATGGGTACTTTTTAATATTTTTCCTTTTTTAAACCAAATGATAGAGACATGGATATTATTTTATATTTTTGGAAAAGTCAACACTAATTAATATGCAATTACTTATTCACTATTTGCTTTTTCTTTTTTTCTTTTTTTGCTTTTTTTTTTTTTAAAAAAAATAACACTTATTTACTACTTGAATTGGAATAGCTTCAGATTTTATTGCTCGTATGCCAATAAATTAAGAATTGGATGAGAAACTTGATGATATCAGAAAGAAGATAAAGATCATGATAGATTATATTGTGCCCTAAATTTAAAATTTTCAATTGCTTCTGTCAAATGTATTTATTTTTTAAGAGTACTGTTATTGGATACTAGTGGTGCCTAACATTTTTAGATATATTATCTTGCGATTAACTAGTGATACTCTCTAAAAGTTTACATTAAATTATATAAGACCCGATATTTAATTAGACTAATAATAATATTAATATATTAAAAGATATTAGACAAAATTGGTACCTTTTAGCATTTTTCCATCTTTAGACCAAATGATAGAGACACAAATATTATTTAATATATTTGGGAAAGTCAACACTAATTAATATGCAATCACTTATTCACTATTTGCTTTTTTTTTGTTTTTTTCTTTTTTTGTTTTTGTTTTTTTTTTAAAAAAAAAAACCCTTATTTACTATTTGAGTTGGAATATCTTAAGATTTTATTGCTTGTCACTACAAAAAAAGTCAATTTTGTCACGACATAAAATTTTTGTGACTAAATGTGATTTTTAGTCACAACAAAAAATTATTTGTGACTAAAACATAGTATTTAGATACAAGTTGTCACTAATTTAGTTTTAGAACCAATAAGTACATTTAGTCACAACAAATTGTAATTTTTATGACTAATACTTTTAGTCACAACGTAAGAATAATAATTTATAATTAGTTACAACTTTTTTATTTTTAATCACAGGTTTTATTGTGACTAAAAGTAAGATTTTTTATAGTATGTTTTTTCTCGGGACAACGCATTATTTTTTTTAAGAAAAAAATAACCCTTATATACTACTTGAGTTGGTGTAGCTTCAGATTTTATTGCTCATTTTTTCCCAGACAATGTGTTATTTATATATAGTTTAATTTAGGGGAATTACCTCATATATTTTTTTTTTAAAATGGAAAATTTCATTTTTTGCCCCTAATAAAACCCCCAATATCAAAATTTAGACCCTCCACTAATTTGTACAAATTAATTCCATTGATTACATGAACTTCCCATTTTACCCTTTTTTTAAAAAAATAAAAAAAATTGTTAAAAACTAAAAAAACTTCCCCATCTCTCTTCCCTCTCTCTTCCTCTCTCTCTTGCCTCTCGTGCACCCCCTCTCTCTCTCTAGAAAAATTGAAAAAACTTCCCTCTCTCTCTCTCTCTCTTCCCTGTCGAATGTTTATTTCTCGGTGGGCAGTGAAAATCGGAGCACACCCCAATCACTCAAGAATCTTACACCATTATAATGGATAAGTTGTGTTTTAAGCATTTAGTTAGATTTTATGTAGTTTGCTTTGTTATATGTATCGTATTTGTCAGAACTAGTATTTTTTGGTCTGAAATGGTAGAGATCTTGCTGATCTGGTTTTCTGTTGAAATCTGGGTTTTTCAGATGTTATCGACAGTTTATCGATAGAATATCGATGCTATGTCGATATCCTATTAAGAAAGGTCAAGGATGACCATTATCGACATCTTGTCGAAAGTTTGTCGATATCATGTCGATTAAAAAGAAAATTAACATACATAAGTTATTTGAGAATTTGTCGACATTCGGTCAAAATTGAAAGTAGTTTGACCAATAAAATTGTCTATGTAGTTAATGTATATCGATAGGATGTTGTAGGTGTATCTATAGGATGTCGACACAATGATAATTTGTCGACGGTATGTCGATATTTTGTCGACAATGTGGTTTAATTGCTTTTTGTGTGATAATATCGACCTCATGTCGACATGATGTCGACAATTTTCTTTGCTAAATATATACTTGGAATATCGACAGCATGTTGATAGTATGTCGATATGTTGGCAACAATGTGATTGCTAAGTGTGATATCGATTGAATGTCGACATCATGTCGATATTGTGTCGACAAATTCTCAAATAACTTATTGTTGGGTTTTATGCCCTAAATAAAACTCTGTTTCAATGTAATCCAGATTATTCAATATCAATAAAGTAACAGAAGTAATTTTTCATTCACTTGTGTATGTTTTGGTTCACTTAATCAATTGCTTGTCTATTTGATTTATAAATTCATCCAAACCCTTTTCACATACTTGATCATGTTTATTGTGTTGTCAACACAGTGAAAAATAAACATGACTATGTGAATAAAGTATTCCTAGATTTATCAGAACACTGGGTTTCACTGATATGACAATCTGCAACAGAGTTTACTTACATTTGGAGAAATGTTATGTTCTTTTCAGAACATAGGTTAAAGTAAAGCTCAGGTTGGATGCATGGAGTATGCATTGGAATGGACCGATATTGAACTTTGAATTAGATTTTGAAACTTACCGTAAACATCTATTCAATTCAATATCATAAGTTGATCCTAGATCACATGATCGAAATCCTGATATGGTTAGGCTTAATTTCAAGAGTGTTATTCGTGTTCTTTGATTTGTTAGTTAAGCCTAAATCTTTAGTCTGGGCAATACATACATTTTGGGAACACGGTAGTGCGATTGAGTGGGAGCGCTAACATAAATATGGAATCTATAGCTTCTATCTGGCGTATAGTAAGCAAAGGGTGATTTCCTTCGAGCTTAACCAAACGAGATAAATGATTGAGTACTCATTTCACTTAGTTGAAATATCATTTATACAGGGTTAAGTGTTTTAAGGATAAAATACATTGTAGGGTGTTACGGTAATTTAAGTCCCTTTACAGTGTAAATCATCCATATAGAGGATCATTGATCACATTAGGATTATAACAATGGATAACTAATAATGTGTCTATATGGTGGAACATATAGAGCATTCTATATACTGAGAGTGCAATTCTGAGTTCTATGTGTGGATTCAACGAAGAATTAATAAGTCAGTGAATTTAAGTGGTAAATTCTAGATCTGCTTATTGGAAGCTCGGATATATAGACCCATGGTCCCCTCACTAGTTGAGATGATATTACTTGTAAGACTCATTTAATTGATTTTAATTAATCAATTAAAAATTCTCAAGATGGACTTGTCTATTTGAGAATTTATCACTTATTAAGGGCAAAACAGTAAATAGAGATTTTGAAGGGCATATTTATTAATTAGGAAACTTTAATTAGTTTCATTATTAATAAAATAAATGATAATATATTATTTGATAATTAATTTTAATTATTAAATAATTAGATTTGTCATTAATGTGGTTGAACAATGGAATTGGCAGTTTTTCACAAAACAGTAAACTATCAGTGTAGGAAAAGGAAAGTTGGAAAAGTGGCAAGCTTTGTTTCCACAATGCGCCGGCCACTTAGCTTCCTTTTCTCTTTGATTTTTTCAATTCCAAATGGCAATCATAGCCCTTGGTGGTCTTCTATAAATAGAAGGCAAAGGCTTCAGAGTTGCATACAACTGTACAACCTTTTCACAGCATTATTCTGAAAGAATTTTCTCTCAGAAAATTCTCTCTGAGCCACCACCCTCTCTCTCTCTCTTCCTTCACTGTTTCGAAATGTATAAGTGCTAGAGTAGTGCCCACACACATCAAGTAATACCTCAATCATAGTGAGGAAGGCTGTGTAGAATTCAGAAACAACAAAGAAGGACTATCGGGCTCAGATCTTGATTATACTCTGCTACAGAAAGGAATCAAGGGTTAGAGATCTGAGTGGGAGGAGACATATATTCCGCTGCAATCACTGTAAGATTTCTGATACTCTTATGTGTTTAATTTCATATCGTTTTAGAAGTTCATATTTAGGTTGTTAAATCAACATACTTGTGAGTAGATCTAAGTTCCTGGTAAAATAACTTCCAATAACTGGCACCAGAGCCATGGTAATTGATTTGCTTGCAAGAAATTTGGACTTAAAACGATTTGCTTGTTTTTTGGATGGTATCATGTTGCTTTGAGTGTCATATTGATGTTTGATTGTTGTTTGTGAATTCTGGGAAAAATGGTTACTGTTCTTATTCTGTAATTATTTTTATTGGATAGTTTGGAAACTTCTAAGCAATTTACTTTTTTACAGAACTCGATTTCGATTTAATTTGAATTAGTTATGAATTTTTGAAAATTGGAAAAATCTGGGTGACGAGCAAGATCATCACGCGCGCGGAATGGCTGCTTGCAGCCTTCCTGCGCCGTGATTTCTCGGTCAAGCACCCAGGATACGCGCGCGGATGGCCATGCACTGCATGCCATCCGTACAGTTCATCCAATTTTCCAATTTTTTCGATTTTTCATGCTATTTCATGGAATTAAATTCCGATTTTTTGTGTAGTTTTGTATGTTGATTTTTGTTTTTCAAATTTCAAATCTAATTATCAGAAATAAATAAATTAATTTTATTTTTTAAAATTAATTTTAGATATTAGTGTAATTTGATTTTGAAAATAGGAAAAAATCAAGTTTTGCTTACCTTTTTCTTATTTCCTTTAAAATTTGATTATTTTATTTTTTTTAAGGTCAGATATTTATTTTTTTTGGTAACTTGACCTTAATTAAAATAAGATCATAATAATCATGGTAATTTTAAAAGAGGAAATAAGGTATTTTTGTTAACTTTTAAATTTTGTTATTTTTTAATTAAATTAAATTGTAAAACAAGAAAAAGGGTATGTATTTACCATTTTCTATTTTATTATTTAATTTATTAAATAACATGAAATTTAAAAGGAAAGCAATTTATTTTGAAATGACATTTAGGTTACCCAAAAACCTAATTTTTCAAAATGGTAGGTTTAATTTTAATTTTATTTTCGAAATAAATGTTTAAAATTAAATAAATCCTACATCCAACTATCCAAATCTAACCTTGTTGCAGGAGTATGTGTTTTAGATTGTTTGTAAGTTTTGTAAAACCTATTATTGCTTGATCTAAATTGCCTTGGTTAACTTGATGATAGATCCGATGATCTAGTTTTAACCAAAGGTTCAATTGACGATAGATCAAGTAAATAATTTGTAACAGGTAATTTTTACAAACTTCTTTCATCTGTGTATGACCTAGCAACATGATAGGATCCATCCAAATGTGTATGCCTGTGTGAGCCTATATGTTTAATTTCTATTATAGATACATATAGGTTGTTGTTGCTAAATAAAATATCATAACTGATAGATTTTATTTAGGCTCATTTAGTTGTGAGCCTATTCAATTAATAACAGTTATTCATTTTAAAGTTAAATTCCTCTCTTTTGGGCCTTGTGTGAGAGTTGGGAGCCTTAGAAGTGAGTGCGACATACTGGACCCAGCCCCCCCTCACATGAACAACCCCAATTGTGAAGGCCCATTTGCCTGATTTGGATAACTGTGCTAGGTTAATTATATTAGTTTTACCTAATAAAAAATTGATTAGCAACATAATTAATTTCATTCTTCCTTGAAATTAATTTAAGAAAAACATAGTTTGAATAGTTATATTCTGAAAAGCTATATGTATTTTTCTTTTTTTAATTAAATATGTAATTATAACCATATAAATTATTTCTGAATCTTAATTTTATAATTTCATTAAATATTCCTATTTAAGTTGAGATTTAGTTAAATCTATCAAATCAACTTAGATTTGAATATTTTTGAATTTCCTATTATAAATTAAGTTGAGGAATTTTGGGAATTGGTTATTAAGATTCTTTAGATATTTTTTAAGTTGATATTTTCTAAATATGGGAACTTAAAATGGAATATCTTCTAAATTAAGTGGTTACTACTTAATTGGTAATGTTTAATTAAGTCATTGTTTGAAGAATATTTTAAGTTGGGTATTTAGATTTTTTTTTCTAAACAACTTAAATAAGATATTTTTCAAAATTATTCCATTTTGAAATTTAATTAAAGTTTTTACTTTAATTTGTAATATTTCATTATTGAGATATGGAATATAAATGATTAAACAAAATCCATGTTTAAATAATGAGCTTTAATCAAGAAAAATTCGATCTCCATTGTTGGTTTTACATAACTATTGTTTTAGTGAGTAATCCTCCCTAATGGAGGAACGTTCATTAGCAAGTTAGCGCCGTTTAATCTCGAAAGATAAGTATTCTTATAGGTTTATTTATATGGTTCATGACCACCCTAATGGTGGCGACTATGTAAGACTTATAAGAATGCGAAACAATGGTAGAAGCTCATAAGATAGAATTGCCTTGACTCTCGCCTAAACGGGACAACGCTGAATTCCAATCTTGATCGAATAAAAAGTTGCTAGAATGTTTGACATTTTAGATGAATTGACAACTCTATTCAATGGATGATGCTTTGACTCTCGCCTAAACGGGACACTGTATCAGTTCGTTGGAAACCTTGGAAAATAAACTATGTTAGATTTAGTATTTTTATAACATACGTGATTATTTATTTTCTGAACCTGTGTATGAATTTATAGAACCAAAACCTTACTTCTGTTTATTGATATGTTGTAGTGCCAATATGAATAACCCTCATCCCGATCCACTCCTAGTTAGTATCTTTGCAAAAGAACTCAATAGTGTGAAAATGCATCCTGGTAGTTGCATTAACTCGCACCTATTGTTGATGAATCTGAAATTCCAAAAGGCAAATCTACTAGGAATTGATTTATCAAAGGAACAATGGGTAAAACTCATACTTTATAGTCTTCCTCAGGAGTATAACAGTTTTGTTCTATATTATTTATTGAACAATCCTAACTCCTCCGACATGGACAAACTCGAGTCTGAGTTGAGGGCCCATGAGCGGGATCTGATTGCAATGAGACCTCCTAGCATTGCAAGCTTTAATCAGAGGAAGAAGATTAAGCATGAGGGCTCTAACAAAGCTGCTTCTTCAAATACAATTATCAGACATCATGTTCTATGTGCGAATTGTAATGGAAAGGGACATAAAGAAGAACAATGTCCCAGCCTTCTAGACAATTCGAACGAAGGTGATGCTTTTGTATTTGAATCATGTGTTTTAGAGAACGACAAATCCTCCTGGATTGTTGATTCTGGATCTACTAACCATGTATGTTCTTCATTGCAGCTGCTTGAAACTTGGGAGAATCTTCACCCAGATGAGTTAAAGCTTAAAGTTGGAAATGGCGAGTTGGTATCAGTTAAAGCAAGAGGAACAGCCCGAATCAAGTTTAATTCTAAGAAGATTTTACTTTTAGAGAATGTTTTATATATTCCTAATTTTAGTAGAAACTTGATTAGTGTTTCATGTTTACAGACACTTTTTTATATATTGAATTTTTCGAGTTCAAATTGTTCAATTTCTCGTAATGGATTTCATATATGTGTTGCAAACATGGAACGAGGGCTTTATGTTTTAAGACCTGATACTCAAATCTCACTAAATACTGAACTTTTCAATGTAGCTAAACCTAGAAGCCTTAAGAGAAAAGAGATTGATAATGATGATCAAACTTATCTATGGCATTTACGTTTAGGTCATATAGGTTTTGATAGACTCAATAGGCTAACCAAAGACGGTCCATTGAAAAATGTCGTCTTAGGAGAATTGCCAGTCTGCGAGTCTTGCCTAGAAGGAAAAATGACCAAACGTTCTTTCTCTGTAAAGGGAGAGCGTGCCAAAGAACCCCTAGGGTTAGTACATTCAGATGTTTGCGGACCGCTGAATGTAAAAGCCAGAGGAGGTTATGAGTATTTCGTCACTTTCACTGACGATTTCTCTAGATATAGTTTTCTTTACCTAATGCAAAAGAAATCTGAAACGTTTGAAAAGTTTCAGGAATTTCATGCGTTGGCTCAAAACCAATTAGGTAAAACATTAAAGATCTTGCGAACTGATAGGGGTGGAGAATATATGGATATGCAGTTCAAAGATCATTTAATTGAACTTGGAATTGAATCCCAATATCGCCCCAAGCACTCCACAAGCGGAATGGAGTTGCGGAGAAGAAATCGCACTCTCTTAGAAATGGTTAGGTCTATGCTGAGTTACTCAACTCTGTCTACGTCCTTCTGGGGATATGCTATTCAAATGGCAAACGACATTTTAAATGTTGTTCCATCTAAAGCAGTCCCTAAGACACCCGTCGAACTATGGAATGGTCGCACACCTAGTTTGCGCCATTATAGGATTTGGGGGTGCCCTGCTCACGTCTTAAGAAAGAAAGAAGGCAAACTGGAATCGCGAACTGAGGTTTGCATGTTTGTCGGAAATTCTAAAGAGACTAGGGGTGGACTATTCTATAGTCACAAGGATAACAAAGTATTTGTTTCTACAAATGCTACTTTTCTTGAAGACAACTATATGAAAGAAAACAAACCGAAAAGTGAAATTGTATTAGAGGAAATGCTCACAGATACTGTTCCTTCAAATGTACCATCTTCTTCTACTCAAGAAGAGGAACATCCCACTCCCTCAGTAGTAGCAACTGAGAAAACTACTACTAAAGCTCCTGTTCAGAAGGTCACCGCTCCTCGTCGTAGTGGGAGGGTTTCTACAAAACCATCTCGTTATGGCTTGGATGGTGAAATCAATATGGTCGTTGGTGACAGTATTGATGACGACCCATTGACCTATAAACAGGCAATGGCAAGTCCGCAACGGAAGCGATGGTCAGCCGGTATGGATTCAGAAATGGATTCCATGAAAAAGAACAAAGTCTGGGAATATGTAGAACCACCTGAAGATTTTCGTCCAATTGGATGTAAATGGGTCTACAAGAAGAAAAGAGGTGCTGGAGGCGAAGTCGAAACTTTCAAAGCTAGACTGGTCGCCAAGGGTTATACCCAAAGAGAAGGTGTGGACTATGAGGAAACTTTTAGTCCTGTTGCCATGCTCAAATCCATCCGAATTCTTCTCTCCATAGCTGCCGCTTTAGTATTATGAAATTTGGCAAATGGATGTCAAGACAGCCTTTCTTAATGGGCTTCTTGAAGAAACCATCTATATGGAGCAACCAGAAGGTTATGTTCTTCCTGGGCAGCAGAATAAAGTTTGCAAATTAAATAGGTCCATATATGGGCTTAAGCAAGCTTCTCGTTCATGAAACAAAAGGTTTGATGAGATCATCAAGACCTACGGCTTTCATCAGAATGAAGATGAACCTTGTGTTTACCAACTCAAGGAAAACCAAGTAGTAGTATTCCTGGTCTTTTATGTTGATGACATTTTGATCATTGGAAACAATGTCAAGAAAATGACTCACATCAAGGAATGGCTTGACACTCAATTCGACATGAAAGACTTGGGTGAGGCAGCCTATGTTCTTGGTATTCAGATTGTCAGAAACCGAAAGAACAGATCCCTTGCTCTCTCTCAAACAGCTTACATTGACAAAGTTCTAGAGAGATTTTCCATGACCAATACCAAAGGGGCAAACATGCACTCTAGACATGGTATCCGTCTATCTAAGGAACAGTGTCCTACTGATCCTCAAGAGATAGAAGACATGGCAAAAATTCCTTATGCTTCTGCAGTTGGAAGTCTAATGTATGCTATGCTATGCACTAGACCTGACATCTGCTATGCAGTTGGAATCGTGAGCAGGTATCAGTCAAATCCAGGAAGGGTACATTGGAATGCTGTTAAGTATATTTTGAAATACTTAAAGAGTACAAGAGATTATGTATTAGTCTACAAGGGTGGTGCTTTAAATCCCTTAGGCTATACAGACTCAGATTTCCAGGGATGTCTTGAAGACAGGAAATCTACATCTGGGATGGTGTTTACTCTTGGGGGTGGAGCAGTGGTTTGGAGAAGTGCTAAACAAACTGCGATCTCGGATTCTACCATGGAGGCAGAATACATAGCTGCGGCTGAAGCAGCTAAAGAGGTTGTCTGGCTTAGGAAGTTCTTCACCAGTCTTGGTGTAGTTCCTGGAATGGAAAGGCCTCTAGTCGTGCTTTGTGATAACACTGGAGCTATAGCCAACAGTAAGGAACCTCGGAGCCACAAGAGAAGTAAGCACATAGAAAGAAAGTATCATATTATCAGAGAATATGTGGCAAGAGGGGATGTACTGGTGGAGAAAGTGGATACGCAGGATAACTTGGCAGATCCATTCACCAAAGTCTTAGCAGTAACTTCATTCGAAAAGCACCGTCAGAATTTAGGATTAATTGAAATGTACTGATTTGTTTTATATTAGTGCAAGTGGGAGTTTGTTGGGTTTTATGCCCTAAATAAAACTCTGTTTCAATGTAATCCAGATTATTCAATATCAATAAAGTAACAGAAGTAATTTTTCATTCACTTGTGTATGTTTTGGTTCACTTAATCAATTGCTTGTCTATTTGATTTATAAATTCATCCAAACCCTTTTCACATACTTGATCATGTTTATTGTGTTGTCAACACAGTGGAAAATAAACATGACTATGTGAATAAAGTATTCCTAGATTTATCAGAACACTGGGTTTCACTGATATGACAATCTACAACAGAGTTTACTTACATTTGGAGAAATGTTATGTTCTTTCCAGAACATAGGTTAAAGTAAAGCTCAGGTTGGATGCATGGAGTATGCATTGGAATGGACCGATATTGAACTTTGAATTAGATTTTGAAACTTACCGTAAACATCTATTCAATTCAAATCATAAGTTGATCCTAGATCACATGATCGAAATCCTGATATGGTTAGGCTTAATTTCAAGAGTGTTATTCGTGTTCTTTGATTTGTTAGTTAAGCCTAAATCTTTAGTCTGGGCAATACATACATTTTGGGAACACGGTAGTGCGATTGAGTGGGAGCGCTAACATAAATATGGAATCTATAGCTTCTATCTGGCGAATAGTAAGCAAAGGGTGATTTCCTTCGAGCTTAACCAAACGAGATAAATGATTGAGTACTCATTTCACTTAGTTGAAATATCATTTATACAGGGTTAAGTGTTTTAAGGATAAAATACATTGTAGGGTGTTGCGGTAATTTAAGTCCCTTTACAGTGTAAATCATCCATATAGAGGATCATTGATCACATTAGGATTATAACAATGGATAACTAATAATGTGTCTATATGGTGGAACATATAGAGCATTCTATATACTGAGAGTGCAATTCTGAGTTCTATGTGTGGATTCAACGAAGAATTAATAAGTCAGTGAATTTAAGTGGTAAATTCTAGATCTGCTTATTGGAAGCTCGGATATATAGACCCATAGTCCCCTCACTAGTTGAGATGATATTACTTGTAAGACTCATTTAATTGATTTTAATTAATCAATTAAAAATTCTCAAGATGGACTTGTCTATTTGAGAATTTATCACTGATTAAGGGCAAAACAGTAAATAGAGATTTTGAAGGGCATATTCATTAATTAGGAAACTTTAATTAGTTTCATTATTAATAAAAATAAATGATAATATATTATTTGATAATTAATTTTAATTATTAAATAATTAGATTTGTCATTAATGTGGTTGAACAATGGAATTGGCAGTTTTTCACAAAACAGGAAACTATCAGTGTAGGAAAAGGAAAGTTGGAAAAGTGGCAAGCCTTGTTTCCACAATGCCTAGGCCGGCCACTTAGCTTCCTTTTCTCTTTGATTTTTTCAATTCCAAATGTCAATCATAGCCCTTGGTGGTCTTCTATAAATAGAAGGGAAAGGCTTCAGAGTTGCATACAACTGTACAACCTTTTCACAGCATTATTCTGAAAGAATTTTCTCTCAAAAAATTCTCTCTGAGCCACCACCCTCTCTCTCTCTCTCTTCCTTCACAGTTTCGAAATGTATAAGTGCTAGAGTAGTGCCCACACACATCAAGTAATACCTCAATCATAGTGAGGAAGGCTGTGTAGAATTCAGAAACAACAAAGAAGGACTATCGGGCTCAGATCTTGATTATACTCTGCTACAGAAAGGAATCAAGGGTTAGAGATCTGAGTGGGAGGAGACATATATTCCGCTGCAATCACTGTAAGATTTCTGATACTCTTATGTGTTTAATTTCATATCGTTTTAGAAGTTCATATTTAGGTTGTTAAATCAACATACTTGTGAGTAGATCTAAGTTCCTGGTAAAATAACTTCCAACACTTATGTATGTTAATTTTGATTTTTAATCGACATGATATCGACAAACTGTCGACAACATGTCGATAATGGTCATCCCTGACCTTTCTTAGCAGGATATCGACATAGCATCGATATTCTATCGATAAACTGTTGATAACATCTGGAAAACCCAGATTTCGACAGAAAACTAGATCTACAAGATCTCTACCATTTCAAACCAAAAAACACCAGTTTCAATAAATACGACACATATAACGAAAGCAAACTACATAAAGTCTAACAAAATGCTTAAAATACAACTTATCCATTATAATGGTGTAAGATTCTTGAGTGATTGGGGTGTGCTCCGGTTTTCCACCACCGCCCAACAAGAAATAAACATTCGACGGGAAAAAGAGAGAGGGAAGAGAGAGAGGGAAGTCTTTTCAGTTTTTTCTAGAGAGAGAGAGGTGCACGAGAGGGAAGTTTTTTTAGTTTTTAACAATTTTTTTAATTTTTTTAAAAAAAGGGTAAAATGGGAAGTTCATGTAATCAATGGAATTAATTTGTACAAATTAGTGAAGGGTCTAAATTTTGATATTGGGGTTTTATTAGGGGCAAAAAGTGAAATTTCCCTTTTAAATTTACGGTTTGGGTTTCTAAAGTGGTTGCAGCGCTAGTTGTAATAGGAGTTTCTATATAATTTTTTGTTGCAATTTAGGTTGCAGCGCCAGTTGTAATAGGGATTTTTATGTAGAATTCTGTAAAAATGAAAAAAAAATTGGTTTGAAGTGTAAAAATAAAAAAAAAAAACCTTTTAATTTATTAATATGAATCAATCCACTCATAGGCAACATATTTATACATTGATAAGAAATCAAGCTTGTGGGCCTCTTTGTACAATGAACATGATCCTGCTATCTTTATAATTACTTTCAGCACTAATGTTTATGGGGAGTAGTGCTCCTCCTCCATATGCTCAACATGTTTCTCCAGCTAGATCTTTAGGATTCGAGTATTTTTATTAGGTATTATTAGTATTTAACAATTTTCTAAATGTGTCACTTTATATCTCATAATTGTATAATGATACTTTTTAAAAATTATTACATTAAATTATAAATTATATAGGAATTGATACTTAACTAAACCACTAATAATATCAAAACGGAAAAAACTGCAAAACTGTAGTGCTTTTAAAATTTTTCTTAGGATGCACATCCATTTATATATGTCAAAATAAAAGACTAGCTGCTCCAATCATTAAGAAGAATGCTCTTGATAAATAAATATTAAACTCACTTTATAGAGTTCCTAAATTGTGTCTAGGTGTTTTTTTTTCTCGAAGAATTAGACTTTTTTTTATGAGATTTTGATGGTCAATTATATAATATGAATTAGAATTAGAATTAGAATTAGAAAAATTAAGTTAAATAAGATGAATATAATAGATTTAACATTGATTTTTGGAGATAATTTAAAATGATATATAAGTAGATAATTCTAAGTTTAAGATACTTAGCGCATGCTTTGTTTGTGATAAAAAATCAAGTTTAGAGGTTTAAGCTAATATTTTGTAACAACTAAAACTTTTACAATCCAAAAATGTAAAAAAAAAAAAATTAAACTTTTTAACATCTTGATGAAATCCCAAAAATCCATAAGAACAAAACCTTGTGCGCACTTTTAAAAGATTCATAGTTTATAAATAAAAAGCACTACACACAAACATTCTAAATGTTCTGAATACTTTATAAATTTTATAATAGTCTTTAAACCAAAAGCAAACGATTTAAACAATCCCCAAATGTTGCTCTATATGTTTTGCAATCAGACTCCATCTCTTAATGCTCAAATTTTAGCTTACCTTTACAACAGGAAACAAGTAAGTAAGCAAAAAGGACTTACTAAATAAACCTTACAGAGTAGAAACCAAACAACATATCAATCACACATTTAGAAATATCATTCAAGAGAGATACAAAAGAATTAGAGAATTCATAGGTCCTAGCAATTTCTTGGAATAATGCCAAGTTGTGAACCATTCAAACAGAGTTAGAAAATCATCAACCTTAGTAATTACTTGGTATAACGCCAAGACATGAACAATTTTTAGGCCCATGCATAAAAACTATGATAACTAACAACTAACGATTTCGTAATAATGAGATCACTTTCTAACTCCTCAATTTTACGACCTCATATTTCCATATCCTTACGTCCCCATAATACAATTTCGAAAAATCTCATTTACTCCATAATTACTCCTAATTCCATAAGCATATATAACAGCTCAACAATTATAAATCACATGTTGCTAGAACACCAGAGAGCAATATCCCATCATATTCTATCATGCATCTAAAGTTAATTAGCCCCTGGTAACTCTTACGTATACAACTGCATCCCAGACCATTCTAATTTTGATTTTAGAGACAAGATAAACTCCCATTAAATATTAAATATTATATATTTACTTTTGGTGTTTGGGTATAGTGATAAGGGTATTCCTAGTTGGGTTTGGTGTATTCTAGGGTTGGATATCCTCCCCCTATATAAACTCATTCTGTACACATTATTTCATTTAATACAATAAATATACTTTTACTCATATGGTATCAGATATTTTCTCTCTCTCTCTCTTCTTTGACCAGATCCCCTTTTTCCCGATCAAGATCCACTTTTCACGGATCTGTGTCTCCTTCCTCGTTTTTCGCGCCTGCAACGTTCATCTTCTTCATCAAACACGTTCAAATGGCCCGAACCCGAAGACCTCCCTTGGCTGCAACCTCCGAGCATGTCGACGACTCCACCACTGCTCCCGTGGTGCCTCCTCCGTCAGACCTTCCCGCAGCTCCCGTCTCCGTCGTCGACCACGTCGTCGTCGACTCCACCACCGTTCCCGTGGTGCCTCCTCACGCAGCTCCGATGGAACAAGCAAGAACCGGTTCCAGAACTCGTCGTTCCATCATCGACGATTCCACCACCGTTCCCGTGGTGTCTTCCCACGTTCAAGAACTGGCTTCTCCTCCTCACGATGCTCCGGTTTCGTCTCCATCTCAGCACGTCCGAGCCGCCTCTGCCATTCCACCTCCGGTCATCCCTTCAAGATTCATTCCTCCGGTGACTAATGGTAACGCTCCTCCCACTCACTCTGTCATTCAAAACACTAACTCTGGTTCTTTGCAGCCTCCTCACGATCGTCCAGCCAACGAAGACAATCCGTACTTCGTTGGCTCCGGTGACCATCCCGGGTTGATGCTTGTGACACCTCCTCTGTCCGACCATAACTTTCAGCAATGGCGTCGGGACTTTCACTTAGCTCTCGGAGCTAAGAACAAAACCGGTTTTATTGATGGTACACTCTCTCAAGCTGATCCTACTAGTCATCTCTTCCATTCTTGGACTCGCTGCAACCAAATGGTAATGTCTTGGATTATTCATTGTGTTTCTTTGGATATTAAGAGCAGTATAATGTTTCTTGATACTGCTCGTGAGATGTGGAATGAACTTACTAACCGTTTTAGTCAAGGAAATGGACCTCGTCTTTTTGAGCTTCAAGAATCTCTTACAGATTTACGCCAAGGTGATGAATCTGTCACTGCATATTTCACCAAGCTTCGGGCTATATGGGATGAGATCAATGAGCTCCGACCTCGTCTTCCATGCACTTGTCAAGCGTCTGCCGATAACACAAAATTTCAGAATCAAGAGAAGGTCCTTCGGTTTCTTACTGGCCTCAACGAATCATATCAAGCGGTTCGGGATCAAGTGTTAATCACCGAACCCTTTCCATCTCTTTCAAAAGTGTTTTCTACTATCATTCAGCATGAGCGTCAACGGAAACTCCGTGTCCTCCCGAACATCATTGCTGCCACTTCTTCCCAGCCCATAAATTCTTCTCGCAACAAGAAGATGCGCCCTTTTTACACCCACTGCCAGAAACCAGGGCATTTAAAGGAGAAATGCTATGTTCTCCATGGTTTTCCTCCCGGTTATTTTGACAAGCGCAAATCTGATTCTACTCAGCGCTCCACTTCAGATCGGGGTTCCCAAGTCAAAGGACCAGCTGCTAATCAAGCTTCTGCTTCCCACTGCTCCTCGACAAACTTGCCTCGCTGCAAGAAATGATTTCTCAACTTACTGAACAGATTCAACATGCTCAACAAAGTCAAGCAACGGTTGATGTCAACACTCCTATGGCATCTAACATCACTGGTAAATCTGTATCTTTCTCTCATAATATTTGGATAGTTGATAGTGGGGCTACTCACCATGTTTGTTTTGATAAAACATGTTTTACTTCTTTTGATATTATTCCTAGTGCTTCACATATTACTTTACCTACTGGTAAAAAGATCCCTGTTGTTAAATCTGGTACTGTTCACATTAATGCTAATTTTCGTTTAACTAATGTGCTTTTTGTACCTGATTTTCACCTTAACCTCTTATCGGTTAATTCCATTGTTCAAGATCCAAAATATTCTGTTATATTCTTACATTCTAGTTGTTCCATTCAGGACACCAGTCGGAATCTACAGATTGGGATTGCTAAGCGCGTTGGACAACTTTTCTTTCTTCAACAAGAAAATAACGCTACTTGTAATTTTGTTTCTTGTAATGATGTACACAAATGGCATTTACGCCTTGGACATCCCTCTTTACGGATAACTAAATCTTTGAATAAAATTATTCATTTTAATGATTCTGACTCATCTTTATCTCCTTATCATGTATGTCATTTAGCCAAGCAAAAAAGATTGCCTTTTAATTCGGTTAATAACATGGCTCCTACTGCTTTTGACTTAATTCATTTGGATATTTGGGGTCCCTTTCATAAAACCAGCATAGAAGGTTATCGATATTTTCTTACTATTGTTGATGATCACACTAGATTCACTTGGGTTTATATGCTCAAAAACAAATCTGATGTCAACATTGTCATACCTCAATTTTATGCTCATATTCTTAATCAATTTTCAATTTCTATTAAAGGCATACGATGTGATAATGCAAAAGAACTAAACTTGTCATCTTTTTTCACAACTAAAGGCATTGTTCCTTATCATTCTTGTGTAGAAAGACCTCAACAAAATTCTGTTGTTGAACGCAAGCATCAACATATACTAAATGTTGCTCGCTCTCTTGCATTTCAATCTCATCTATCCCTTGGATATTGGAGTTATTTTATTAATACCGCTGTTTACTTACTAAATCGCACACCATCTGTTTTACTTAACCTTAAGTCTTCTTTTGAGTTATTGTATAACAGGTTGCCCTCTTATGATCATCTCCGCACTTTTGGTTGTCTTGCATATGCTTCCACTTTGGACAGCTCAAGGCATAAATTTTCCCCAAGATCTCGGACTTGTGCATTCATTGGATACCCGATTGGTATGAAAGCTTATACTATACTTGATCTTGAAACACATCAAATATTTCACTCTAGAGATGTTATTTTTTATGAACATATTTTTCCTCTTAAAAATACATGTTCTAATGATAATATTGATGCTTTTTTTTCCACACTAATGGTTCATCTAGTGGTCCTTCCCAGGCTCCTTCAAAGGCTGCGGTCCCTGGCTCTATAAACCTTCCACCGCCGCCAACATCTGTGGCTACTCCTGCCATCATGCCTACTGAATTACCGCCACCACCAGCGATTATTCCTGCTCCTACAAGTGAACCCAACATCACCACAACATCTGGTCGGACGGTCATTCGTCCACCTCATCTCCAAGACTACATTTGTGAGTATTCTACCTCACATCCCATTTCAAATTTCATCTCTTATGACAAATTTTCTCCTAAGTTTAGTGCTGCCATTTTAAGTGCTTATTTGTTTTCTGAACCAACTTCTTATTCTCAAGCTTCTAAATTTCCCGTTTGGGTAAAAGCTATGGACACAGAAATTGTTGCACTTATTGCAAACAAAACTTGGACAGTTGTCTCTCTTCCTGCTGGCCATCATTTCATTGGCTGCAAATGGGTATATAAAATAAAATATAATGCCCAAGGTGAAATTGAAAGATTTAAAGCTCGCTTAGTAGCTAAAGGGTACTCCCAAAAATTTGGGATAGATTACCTTGAAACTTTTGCTCCTGTAGCAAAGTTTAATACCCTCAAAGTCCTCCTTGCTCTTACTGCCATTAATAATTGGCAACTATATCAAATGGACATTAACAATGCATTCCTCCATGGTGATCTCAATGAGGAAGTTTATATGGCACTTCCGCCTGGTTACAAACATCAAGGAGACCTCCCTCCCAATGTTGTATGCACCCCGATGGAACCAAACACTTAGCTCAGCAAGGACATAGGGGAGTTACTTTCTGACCCTACCACCTATAGAAGTTTGATTGGAAAACTCATTTACTTAACAATAACTAGACCTGATATTTCTTTTGCTGTCAACACGTTAAGTCAATTTCTTTCTGCTCCGCGGCAACCTCATCTCCATGCCGCTCAACGCATCCTCCAATATTTGAAGGGTTCTCCAGGCCAAGGATTGTTTTTCCACTCTACTCCTTCTACACAACTCAAGGCCTATACCGAGAGTAACTTGTCTGTTAATGAGGTACAACTTAAAGTTTTTTCTGATGCTGACTGGGGTGCTTGCCCCGATACTCGACGTTCTGTCACAGGTTATTGCATATTTTTGGGAGACTCCCTCATCTCTTGGAAATCCAAGAAACAAAACACAGTTTCCCGTTCTTCTGCCGAGGCCGAATACCGCGCCATGGCCAATACCACTTGCGAGATACTATGGTTACTTGCCTTATTGAAGGACTTTGGGATCTCCCATCCACATCCAGCTCTCATGTATTGCGACAACAAAGCTGCTATTCATATTTCTGAAAACCCGGTCTTCCATGAACGGACCAAACATGTAGACATTGACTGTCATATCGTTCGTGAGAGGGTTCAAAGTGGCCAGTTGAAGCTTTTGCATGTTAACACCAAACGCAACCTTGCCGACCTTCTCACCAAGCCTCTCTTCCCATCTCACTTCAAGGAGTTATTTTCCAAGATGAATGTTACAAACTTGTACACTCCATCTTGAGGGGGCATATTAAATATTAAATATTGTATATTTACTTTTGGTGTTTGGGTATAGTGATAAGGGTATTCCTAGTTGGGTTTGGTGTATTCTAGGGTTGGATATCCTCCCCCTATATAAACTCATTCTGTACACATTATTTCATTTAATACAATAAATACACTTTTACTAATACAGAGATATTACTATCCCATACCTACCTTCCCCATCGTCCATGTTATGTTTTAATGAGGAGAGAGAGAGAGAGAGAGAGAGAGAGAGAGAGAGAGAGAGAGAGAGAGAGAGAGAGAGAGAGAGAGAGAGAGATTGAACAAAAAGATTGCATTGATTGCTGAGTTTGTAAGTGAGTACAATATACATACAAGAACATACACTAATCCTAACTGTCAAGAGCAACAATTGACAGTTAGACACAAAACATAACAAACTAACTAAAATAACTAGCTCTAACAACTAACTACCATTCTCCTTAACTGGCCCCTTCAAACTCAAGCTATGTTGAGAAACAACATTGAGTTTGGCTATGAGATCAGGGAATTTAGAGCTAGAAACATGCTTAGTTAGGCAATCAACAATTTGTGCAGCAGCTGGAACATGTTTCACTTGAAGCTAATGCTGCATCACTTTGTCCCTAATAAAGTAGAGATCAACTTTGATGTGCTTTGTGCGAGCATGCAGGACAGAGTTGGCAGCCTGAAGAACTGTGCTTTGGTTGTCACACCACATAGTTGGAACACTGTTTTGCTTTATGTGAAGCTCTTTTAGAAGACTTTGAATCAAACTGATCTCACTAACAGTGCTAGGAAGACTTCTAAATTCAGCTTCAGTTGAGGATCGAGAGATAGTGACTTGCTTTTGAGATTTTCAAGCAATAAGGCTTCCTCCTAAGTAATGTAATAACCTGTTGTAGACCTGCGATCATCAGGGTCTGCAGCCCAATCTACATCACAAAATGCCTCAATGGGAAAATCAGGGGCAGGTTGAAGGTCCAGGCCATAATTAAGAGTGCATGCTATGTATCTCAGGATCCTCTTTACTGCCATCTAGTGTTGTTGCAGAGGTGTTTGCATGAATTGGCACACCTTATTGACACAATATGCAAGATCATGTCTAGTGATTGTAGCATATTGTAATCCCCCACCTATGGATCTGTAGAGAGTGACATCTTCCATGGGTTCACTTCCATAATTGGACAACTTTAGACCATTGTTCATAGGTGTGTTTTGAGTCTTCACATTCTGCATTTCAAACTTGGTGAGCAAATCTTGTAGATATTTTGTTTTTGTGAGAAGGACACCCTGCTCTGTTTTGATAGCTTAAATACCTAAGAATAGTCCACCAGACCTAGATATTTGAGAGTAAAAGTGTTGTTTAAGCCAACAATTGTGGTGTTCACATCATTGTCATTAATGTCCATTACCAAGATATCATCTACATATACTAATATGTAGATGCAATAAGTGTTTGTCACGTTAATGAAGAGTGAGCGATCAGCTTGAGATAAGTGAAAGCCCATGGTGAGTAGAACTGTGGACAGCTTCTCAAACAAAGCCCTTGGGGATTGTTTAAGACCATAGATAGCCTTGTTAAGTTTACAAACATAGTCTGGATGTTGTTCACTCACAAAGCTAGGAGGTTGTTGCATGTATACTTCTTCTTGTAACTCTCCATTCAAGAAAGTATTGTTTACATCTAGTTGTTGAATGGACCAGCCTCTTGTGACAGTAATGGTTAACACAACTCATAGTTATAGGCTTGACTACAGGACTGAATGTCTCATCAAAATCAAAGCCAGCTTGTTGATGGAACCCTTTTGCTACCAATCTGGCTTTAAACCTTTCAACAGAGTCCTCTTTGTTGTGTTTGATTCTGAGCACCCATTTGCAGCCAATAGATTTTCTGTTGGGTACTAGTAGTTTGACTAGAGCATATGTGTTATTTTTGGTGAGAGCCCTGAACTCTTGAGTCATAGAACCATTCCATTTAGGCATTTGAAGGGTTGATTTCACTGTTCTTGGCTCAAAGGAAGCAAGAACAGCCTTTGGTTTTTGAAATTTTGCTTTGAGCCTTGTAATCATGGGATGAGTAGCAATTGTTGTAGTAGTGTTTCTGTGAGTACTGAAATCTGTATTAGACATGTTAGTAGGAACTAGTATAACAGTCATATGAACATTAGTAACAGTATTGAGAGGAGGCAAATTGGAAGTGGACTGTACTTCAACATCAACTGACTGGCTTAAGTTGGGCAATGCAACTGTGATAAGCTCACTTGGAGAAGTTGTGGTGGACTAAGTTGGTTGGACTTCTGGTATGTGAATAGGTGATGGTATTGGAGACTCAGCAAATGATGAAGTGTTACACGTAGGAGGATCAGGTGGTGGATGATGTGTGAATAACAGTGAGAATAATGGAGGTAAACCAGAAGTGGTGACTGGAAAGGTGGTAGTGATGGGCTATTTGTGAGACTCAACATAAAGAAAATTGTACTCATTAAAGGTTACATCTCTCGAGATGTAAATTCTTTTGTCTTTGGACATGCATTTGTAACATTTGTGAGACATACTATATCCAAGAAAGACACAAGGTGTGGATCTATATTGGAGCTTATTTTTATTGTAAGGTCTTAGGTTGGGATAGCATAGACACCCAAAGGTTTGTAGCCTTACGAGATGAATTAGAAAAGGGAAATTTCCACGACTGCCAAGAACCTTGCAAAGTAATCCTTGAGTGGGAAATGGGCTTCAGCAGTAATGTGGCCCACACTCCACACACCAAAGTCGTCCTAGTTACGCTCAGAGTTGCTCCCCTCGTGGAAAGCCTGATCTAGAATAGGTAGGGGTATTTTGGAACCCATAATCTTCTTCTAGGTCTGCCATTTTGTAGTTTCAAAACTTATCGAGATGTTGTCCATCTCCCACGACATGTCCACGGCATGGTCCTCCTCCACTGGCGTCGGCTCATTACTAAGGTCCCAGATCATGTCATTGTTTTGGTTCTCTTCTGACATGGTGAAATCTGGAAAAAAAAAAATAGATACCAAGTAGTTAATACCGAAACTAAGAAAAATAGATAGGGTACAAGAGATTCATCCCTGATATTTGATTCGAAAGGTTCTCGCCAGACCCTACATCCAGATTAAAATTCCTCATGGAACATAACACCAGATTAAAGATTGGGAACACAATTAAAGAACAAAAAATAGAGGCACTATTCTCCAATATCGAAAGTGTCCTAAACAAATTACATGGGTTGCGGAAAGATCCTTAGCAAAATTTTTGGAACCCCGAGAGCGGACAATCATAGAAAATACAGACACCTTGAAAATTCCTAATTATGAAATTTCCTACACATGACAAGGTTCTCAGATTGGTAACAATCTTATGAGTCTCTACTTTCTCTTTCAAATAAACACAGAAACTGCCCTAAACGGAGCACACAACTCTAATCAAATCATAAATTCCCAGTGAAACCCCTAAAATCATGGCATATTGACATAAACCCATTACCCTGAAACCTATTAAAGTAAACAAAAAGTGGCAAAAGTTTGAAAGAACTAAGAACTTACGTGTGACGCTGAAAACTAGGGTTGTTGGTTTCTAGTTAGCTAATGAAATTTTTTCCTAAATATCTCAGAGGTACTATGAAAACTTGTTGAAGTTTTTTTGAAAATTGGATGATTGCGATTCTTGAGAGGCAATGAACAGAGCGGTGGTCGAAAATATTTTTTGGTGAAATTGCAGAAATTTATTGACAAACTCGGAGCCGATATTGGACACTCACCAGAAAGAATGTTCTACGTTTGAAGGGTTTTTTTCTCTCTCTAAAAGTTTGAAAGTTGAGGAAATGGCTAAAAGTGCCAAACAATTTCTTTCTGGGGTATTTATAAGGAAAGTGACGATTTGTGTGTCTATGATTCGATGGCTCATATTAAATCTAAGAAAATACTTATCCCACTAATCTAATTGTTTGGAAATACAAAATTATTCCATTTAACTCACTCACTAAAGAAACCCTTATAAATGATGATATTCGCCTCGAAATGGACGTTGACATAAATCAGTCGTCAGCGCAAAGGCCAAAAATGCACGTGCTTCTATAAACGGGTGTCCGACACACACCAATCATTCACCAGCACATGGAAATTGTCTTTAGAACGTAGAAAAGATCCAAGATGTTTTTGAGAGACCTATGAAAAGAATACCTAAAGACAAGTCCCATTCATGATTCCATATCAAAATCCCAAAATTGGATGAAGGTGACAAGCCTTCGTAACTCCCGAGTCACAACAGTAACACCTGACTCGTTAATGGGCCCAAGACAAGAAGATCACTCAGCTCAACTAGGTGAAGCAAATGAAGCCTGAACCACGATTCAGATCAAATCTCATTTAACACGATAGAATCTGTATCAAAGCACCCAGAGGATGATGTTACACTTATCTGGGAATGGAATACGAAAAGGCGTTTGGGAACATACACTATTTGGGACGCAAGGCTATGTGGCACTCCTCTGAAATGATCTAGAAAAATCTAGCGGCATGTCCCCTCTGTTAGGCCTCGTAAAGGCGCATAGTAAAATAAAATCACTTTTTTGGGCCAACGACCACTACTTTGCAATTTCCTCTCACAAACGACGGCTCATGCTCACCTATCACTGAACAGTACAATAGTGTACGAATAACGGGTATTTGCAACTTGGACCTCACCTATTCAACCCAATAGCCTATTTTATATTCTGTTTACCCCATCAGTGGGCTTTCGACACTTTAAAGAACCATAACGAGTGTGGATCAACTGATTTGACTAATACTTTGCCTATAAATGTGGCATTATTCCCTTATGCAAATGGTTCGATTTTTTAAGTTCAAAATTAGAAATACATTATAAATTTCCATAGCCAAAAAGCTTAATGACATTGGCTCGTTGACTAAGGCTCCTTAACACCCTAACCGCATCAAAAATATCATCTTATTTATTTCTTAACCATACTTTCTTTAGCTTAATCTTTATTTAATTTGGTTTCTGAAAATCTCACTAAGCAAAAACTATTACACTGTACTTATTGTATGCATATGCATGTTTTGTATTTTTTAAACTGACAAACATCTTTGTAGAGCCAATAATGAAGACGGTGATGATGAAAATGAGTGAGAACCCTCAGAAGTTGACGTGCCATGAAACAAATCTGACAAGTAGTTTCCCAAATCATCAGGAGAAAACTTTACCAACAACTCCAAATTACTCTCCTCACTCAATAAAGTTAAGTTTGCTTCATAAAACTCTCGATACTTTGGTACTAGTTTGTTTGATATAGAGATTTTCAACTCCTCTCTCATTTTTGTATCTTGTACTATCCATGAAATTTGCTTTTTGTATGCTTCTTCAAAAGCTACATTGAACCTCCTAAAAGTCTCCTTGGCCATGTCACTTGACAATGGTGAGGATTCATTATCAGGTAAAGATGAGAACACATTTGTCCAAGCCATGGATTCAATGTGTGAAGCGTACAAATGAACCATCCTCATGTGTTTTGAAATCCAATCCTCACCGAGGAGAAATTTTAGGCTGCTTGTATGAACTTTGTCTACAATGAACTGAAGATTATTGGCAAGAAAGAGATATGACAATGATACATCTTTGTGAAGCTCAGCTTTGCAATCAAGCTTGCATAAGAGAACTAAGATTAGCCAAGCTAGGTGGATTGAGGCTTCATCTTGTTCGCTTGAGCTCAGGCTTTCGAGTAAAGATTCTTGCAGTTTTGTTAAACTTGGTGATCTTGGATAGTTAGTGAGGACATCACAAAGAGCCCCACTATGATCTGCTAAGGAAGATATGTAATCCATTACTGATATGGTCATGGGATGAATCCCTCCCCCAGGGATGACTGTTTTAGATGAATCTTTCTGGATTGAGGATTCGAAATTGGAGAGAATTGAGTGGATTGAATCTCTAAGTTTGAGTGTGGATGAAAGTGCTTGTGACATAATAGATGAGGTTGATTGTGAGTTGAATATTAAATCTATTTCCGGCCACATATCAGAGAATGCTTCATACAATTCAATGAGTTGGAAAATTCTTTCTTGTGACTTCTTGCTCTTTGCAACTAACTCAGGCAATCTAAACAAATTGACTGCTCCTTCTTTGACCACCCCATAGAAGGATGACTCTCTGATTGTATCTGATGCTGAAAACATATGATCACAAAGAATTCTTTCTCCATTGAAAAGTGTTTTCACAGCAATCTTCATAGCTTTCAACCATTTCTTAATCGTTTCATTACAATCTTCAAAACTCATTTTATGAATATAAGAAGATCTAAATCGTTCAATTCCAAGCCGATACAATGCCTCATCTATCATTGACTTTCTAATAACTTTATATATCTTTACACACTCTTTCCCATAACCACAACCAATCATACAATCAGCTATGGACTTCAAATCAGACATGACCTGAACTGAGACTCTTCCCATCTCTGTAGTTGACTCGTCCACAATCTCCAACTCCTCCTCAGCTCGAGCCTCGTCATCATCACCAAAATTACTAGAGCCCAATGAAGAATTACTTGAAATGGATTCATGGTCAAGTTGATCACGGTTTTCAGACAATATATTATAAAGCTCTCTCTCAAGCCTTTTCATGGCTATTTGCATTAGCTGTTGAGCTAGTACAAGCTTAGTAGAGGTGGCATATTCAGCTAGAAGATAGTTCATGGCACGGCGCAACTCCTTCACAGACTTGATGAACTCCTTGCCCTCTTTCCTATTAGTTTGGAAGAGTGAGGTGACTTTGGTATAGGAAGAAGAGTTTAAATTCCATTTGTTGATGATGGTTTGTGCATTATCAATATTCTCCTCCATCATTGATAGAGAAAAAGTTTGTTTAGGAGGGGAAAGAGAGACAAAAGTTGGCAATGAATATGAAGGAGAAAGTGTTTTGGAAGATGATGAACTAAAAAAGCTTGACCATGCACTTTTTGATTGAAATGAGCTAGTTTTTGAGTTCTCTAGCAACATTGTGGTTAAGATGTATTAGAACCTGAAAATGAAATTATGACAGAGAGAATAGGAAATTAAGCTTCGAATTCAATGTGTGTTTTTGAGTTTTGAGGCCGAAGAGATATATTTATAGAGGAAAGTCAAAGGAGAGATATATAGAGGAAAGTCAAAGGGAAAAACCTCAAAGTCTGCAATTGAGGGAGGTGAATATATTGGCTTTTATTGTATATTTTAGACCAAAAAGGATTGACTGACTTGGCCACTTGGGTTTTGTTATATATGTATGTCAAGCTCATAGAAAAAATTAATCTTATTTCTTTGGTATATTTTGTAAGAAAAACTTACGCAAGATAAAGACCCAATTAAATAAATAGTCATTTAACCTACAATATGTTATAAATATTGTAAAGATAATTTTTTTGCTAAATTATTGTAAAGATAATTGGACTAACTTTTCTGGAACCCACTTATTACATACAGTACTCTACATATATAATACTCAATAATTATTCTATCTGTTTTGCAATGACTGGAAAATGGATTTAATATTTTTTTAAAGCAAAAGTCTAATTTTTTTGTTTTATGGAAGAGAAACCAAAATATACATGGTCATATACGTTACGCATTACGCAAGGCTGATGTCAGCAACTTTGAAAATGCTAATAATAGTTTAGATAAATAGCAGAATAGGACCACAGTATTCTAGTTATAAATTATAATATTAAGTGATGATGTAGGTGTCCAAAAATTAACAGTGACATTATAATTTTTTTAAAAAAAAAAACTAATTACAATTATTATTAAATGAGAGTTACTGTTAATATTGATTATTTTTTTTATATAACAGCTATAATATATATTTTACTATTATAAAAGTGATTTATTGGTATGATATTTATAGATTATTTTACTTTTACAAGTTTAATTTTATTTCAATTCTATTTTTTTTTTTATCCTTACCATCACAATTACAAGTTGAAGTCAAATTTCTTTCAAAACTACAATACTAATCCTTTTCTTTAGCCCCTACTTTTCTAATTACATAAATGTCCTTTCACGTTGATATTAAAATTAAAGATATTGCGTTGGTATTATCAATAGCCAATAGGATTATTCATTTGTTTTTTATTTAAAAAAAAATGATAATAAAAGCCAAATATTACAGATCAATGAAAATTAGGGAAAAAATATTAAATTTGCTTATTTAAAAAGTTAAAATCTTTTTTTTTTAGAGAAGTTGCTTAAAGGTAATTATTAAAATTATACTTTTTAAATATAAATATAGTGATATACAGTCTAAAAAAATATGATGGATCATACTATTTGTATGGCTAGACTTAGATATATTGTTAACTTTGTTCATAATAAATAAATAGATATTAATGGCACGACATTTATAATAAAATTTTAGATGAAAATTAGCATCTTAAAGAAAAAAAAAACCATTAATAAATTAATTATTTAAAAATTATTAAATGGGTTTATCAAAAACTCCCAAAACTCTTTAATAATTTTCTTCACTTTGGTCACGCAAAATTTATATTTACACACTAATAACTCTGCAAGCAATTCAATTTTAGTATCAAAAGTCTGGGTAGTTTTATTTATAATTTTATTAATCATAAAAATGAAAGTAAAATTTGTGTTTTAAAAAACAAAAATATGTTAACTACTTTTATTTTTTAATTTTAAAACAGAAAATAAAATTGTGCTCTATAATTTTCATTTTCATTTTTATTTATTGATTTTATTTATGTCTGGGGTCGGGGACATAGTCCGAGTACGAGACTAGGGTGGGGTCAAAATTTAAAATATTAATTAAGAAGAAAAAGTTGTTTAAAAAAATTCTGAAAGTAAATTTTTTTTTAGAAAAAATTTAAAATTTTGATTTTCACTTACAAAATTGAAAAGTGAAAACAGTTTTATAAAACAAATTTTTAGAAAATATTTTTACTTTTTTAATTAAAAAAATATTACCAAACTCACACTAATTAACTTAAATTAATGTTTAATTTTTTCACATTATTTTTATTTAATATCAATAATTAGTTTTATTTTAATTTCAATTTTTTGATAATTATGTATGATTTGTTTAAAAAAAAAAAATCTAATGAAATTTTATATAATTTTTTATTTTAATTGTTTTACTATAATATTTAAAATATATATATATGTTTTATTTTATAACTATATTTTTTAAAAATATGGAAGAAAAAAATTAATATAAATTAAAATATATATTTTTTATATAGAATAAAAATTATTAAAATTAGGTGTAGTTGAAAATAAAATTTCCAATTTTATTATTATTTATTTATACTTCGGGATTATTTATTTGAAAGTGGGAAAGCTAATAAGAGTTTAGACCGATTCTGTTACTGTAATGAAATTCTGAATGCCACGTACGTTTAGGTTTCTTATTATCTTTATATAATACTAGTTGCAACAACACGTGCTACGCACGTGTAATCTTTTTGGAAGTAAATATAAAATTTTTATTAATGTGCTAAATCAGTTAAAAGATAAGATTTTTCCTTAATAGCTTGTACTGCTACTAAGCAATCTGACTCCAACTCCACTTTCTGTCAAGGTTGAGTTTTAATTCAGTATAGCATGCGTCATGTACAAATTAAATGTTTGTATAAAATATAACACAATTTTTATATTTCTCATTGAATACGATCTGAACATTTTATTAACTCTATGCGATAAAATCTAACATAATTCATTTATATTTAACAATAGGATTAGTTCAAAGATAATCTTAAAAAAAAAATACAATTTAATAGTGGTCCTAAAAAATCTTTAATAAACACTTATTTTCTCTTCTTAAAAAAAAAGACCAAAAGAAAAAAAAAATAAAAATAGAAGAATGTATACTATAAAAAGTAAAAAAAATAAAAATATTAAAATTATTTTTTTAATGTGAAATTATGTTATGTAATTCTTTACAAAAAGTAGAAAATTAAAAATATTAAAATTATTTTTTTAATGTGAAATTATAATATGTAATTCTTAGTAAATTATATAGGGTGATAAAGTTAAGGCTAAGTTTGCTAAAAAAAAACTCTAAATATTTATTTTTGCATACTATTATTCTTACAAATATGTATATATATATATATGCAACTATATTGAATAAAAAAAAATAATAAAACATGTTCTTACATATATTGAGTAAAACTTAGTTTTATTAATCAATTAAACTCAATCATTCACATATAAATGATAATTTAGTCAAAAAAAAAAAAAACAATTAATCACCACATATTTTGTATATTTTGTATATGATTAACCTCAACATAATAAATTTAATATGTGGAAGCCCAAAATAAAATTGTCATAGTAGTTATTAATAAAAAATAAAAAAAGCAATTAATCACCACATATTTTATATATGATTAACCTCAACATAATAAATTAAAGGTGAGAAGTGAGGACTTTTTAGTAATTTAATATGTGGAAGCCCAAAACAATATTCTCACTTTTATAGTAGTTATAGATAATAAATAAATGGCACTAGTTTTCCATATCTTAGTGACTGACTTGGTCAGTTCATCTTTCCAGAATCTCAATTTTTCGGTTACAATATATAAACATTTTTCTTTCATAATAATTTTCCTCCCACCACGCCTATATCATCATTTTCATAAAATAATAATTTTGGTCAATTCATTAAAGTCAACAATCCTTTACTGACTAAACTCCTTTCATTAAAAAAAAAAAAAAAAAAAAAAAACTAATTAGTATTTTTGTCCCCTGAACTTTGACATGTACCAAATAATGTTCCCTGTACTTTTAAGGTCGTTAAAAATGCTCCCTTAACTATTGAGATTGTTGGATTTAAAGACTTTTTTCTAAATTTAATAAAAAAGTCTAACATGGATGAAAGTTCAGGGACATAATTTAGTACATGTCAAAGTTCTAGTGACATAATTTGGTAGATATTAAAGTCTGGGGAGCATGGTTTAGTACATAAACAATCACTGAAATATTAAAATTGAATGAAATTAGACAAAAGTCTTTAAATCTAACAATCTCAATAGTTCAAGAGTATTTTTTAACGACCTTAAAAGTTCAGGAGGCATGATTTGGTACATGTCAAAGTTCAGGGACAAAAATTCTAATTAGCCTAAAAAAGAATTATTCTTTTAGAAAACAATTTAGTTTAATTAACCATTTTAATTACATTTTTTATTACTATTTAAACTAAATATAATAATTCTAATTTTCTTTACAATTAATTTTATAAACAATATAATCTACTTCTTTTTTTTAACAATAGCATATAAATTGTATGAATTCATTAAAGACAAAAGCCAATCAAAAGAAAGATTAAATCAAATTAAGGTCATAGATAAGTCGATAGGTCGGCCCACCAAACTTTAACGCTATTATTGACGTTTAAAAGCGATTAACTCCGTACCGTCTGATAAGCGCTAGCGACCAATGAATACATGAGCAAAAAGTAAAAAAAATAACACCACAATTATAGTAGTTTACTTCTCTTATCGCAAAAATAATAGAGCTATGTTTAATACAAATTAATATTAAATACTTTTCATAAAGAGAATTTATTCTCTTTTAAGCAAATCATACCAAATTAATACAAATTAGCCATAACCACAAATTCACACTGTAAGATTAATATTTAATTCCCATTAAATATGTAAATTAAATTAAATAATATTTTGATAACTATTTTTTTAAGAAAGAACTTAACACATCCTTTGATTCATTTTTCTCATTTTCATGGCCATCACAATGGTTAGATCAATGATTGGGTTAGATGTGTCTCCTTTACTGGGAGCTATTGCTTTTTTGCGCATTGTGCTTTCGTAGATCCCATCTTAGTTTGTAACTTAGTCTTTAATTCTTTTGTTATGGTGATTCTCATAGACAGCGCTAGCTGTTGATGCTGAAAATTAGCTCAATAAAAATTTGGTATTATGACAGAATTTTTCATCAAGTTCAGTCTAATCGAAATATAATTTTTCTCTCAGTTAACACAAATTCCCTTTCGGTTATAATGATTATTTCTGGTTCATCAGTCTCCGAACTAAAAATGATATCAAGGATGTAATTCAATAGAGTTTTGACAAGCTTGGCGTGAGGAAGAATTCGTCCCCCTTTTCGAATGAAGGAGTCTCCTATTTATAGGCACAAAAGATAGTTGGTTCTTCACTTTTCTCCTTATCTGATTTGTCCACGTGAACCATCTCCTTTTCGCTTCTTCGCGTGATTTCCTTTCTTGTTTTCGCTTTCTAAGCTCTTCAAGCTCTGCACTTTAGTTTTTGAGTATGCTCTACATTTTTCTCTAGTTGAGCTCTGTTCCCCTTGAGTTATTTTTCTCTTTTGGTGAAACAGTGTGTTTCTGAGTGCCTGCCACATTATTATATTAGTTTTATTATTTTTATTATGCATAGTGCAAAATTACTTTTATACCCTTAAGATTATTTTTATCATATAACAATATGTTTAAAAAATTATAAGTATATATTAATAGTTGATAGTAGTTCTTTTTTTTTTAAATAATAAAAAAACTCGTTATGTATATATAATTTTTATTAAAAAGAAATTGGAGGTTGTTTATATTACTGTTATGTATTATTAGAGGGTGCTTATCTTGTTCATTGTTGTTTGGTTATTTGAAGAATAAAATGTATATTAGTAAATAATTAATATATTAAAAAAAATAACCTATTTAAAATATATATGAAATTCACACTTGGTTAGATTAAATACACCACAATATTGTGGATTGATTTGTTGGAAGAATTTTGATGACACCAAATAAAAAAAAATAAAAAAGTAATTGTTTAATAAAAAGCGCGATTACTCAACTTAGAATGGCGAGTATTCAAAGGGGGCCACACAGACAAATTGGAAAAACTAATACACAATGAACACGAGAGAAGTATAGTGATTCAGTCAGATCACGGTCTGCTTAGTCCATTATTGCAAGTAATTCTGTCTTGTTCTTATTTATATTGGGTCACTTCTTTATATACAAAGCAAGTGTCTTTTGGATTACACAGTACTTAATTAATTACTGAACCATTTTACATTAAATATCGTCATTAAAATTAAGGAAAATGTAAATGAAATAAATAAAAGACAATTTCAATTCGTTTTACTAAATACGATAACGTACGCGACCTTTATGGTGCGAGTTGTCTGTTCATATCCTCGCACAAGCTCGCGGGCCTAGGGTGCGTGTAGGACTAATGAGTCTTGTGTTAAGATATATGTGTCCTAATCAAGTCGCATATACCAATATCTTGTTCGTGTTGACAACTCAGGTCGTGCGAGTCCTTATCGGGTTATCGATCACGATAGGTCATTTGGACCAGCTCGCTAAACAAAGAATCGATCTTTACTAGTTCGCAGGAGAAGTTTTCATAGACATCGCATATATCTTGATATATGCGAGACTTGAACACGTCTTTCTTGGTCCTACATCATGCGAGGTATAATAATGCGACTTGACTCTATCAAGGTCACACCTCGTTGAGTTTGGTTCAGGCGAGGTTTATTCTCGAGTGGTCTCCTTCTAACAGCTCAGCAACCCTCGAAGAAAGTGAGTCTACGTGTCATCTTTACGGGAGCCTGGACTCGAGTTTCTCCATACAAAATTCACACTATACCAATCACCATGACAAATTAAAACATATTATCATCTTTAGACGGCATGAGTATATTTTGTTGAACTTGAAAGAAACATCCATACACATTTCATTTTCATATAGATTCTTGTCTTTTGAAAGGGACAAGGACCACAAATGGCAACTTAATGTTTATGTATCGACTGCTGCTATACGCGGTCACCGAATTCCTTAATGGCTGCCTACCTACCTAATTTATACGAATACATCATTTCACTAGTTAGTGGACATTTACGCGTGGTGGAAAATGATGTCAATATGGGAAGGGGAACAATATGAGGTGAATTAGAACTCAAGAAAATACATAGATGCCAAGACTATTGACTAACTCAATTACTAATACTAGTGTAATTATATATAGCGTCATATATATACGTTATCAAAACTTCTTAATGAGGTTGAGTGTATAGTGCTTCCCACTTTGGGTTCCATCACATATTTATAGTGCTTGCCTAGGCACTCCCACTTTGGTTTCCATCATATATGCATAGTGCTTGACTATGCTTTCTGGGCTAAGGTGTAATGCTATTTGTTATATTGCCAATTTTTTATTTAGAAATATGAGTACAGTCACGTATGTATTTAATGTTAAGAATACTGTAAAATTTGAATTTAGCCTTAATTAATTCATGAGAATCAAACAATAAAATAGAGAGTAGCAGAAGCGTACCGGAGTCTATTGAATCGTTTGTAAAAAGGGTATGATCTTCCAATTTGCATCAAAAACCTTTGAAGCCTTATTTTCTTGATGATGGAGATTTAGGATTCTGAAAAAAAAAAAATATATGATACGATGCAAATGGGGACCATTACCTGTTATATTACTAACTGTTAAAACAGTTAGTAATATTTATTAACTATTTTTAATTTGGTCCTTCATCAAATTAGAAATTATCTAATTGGTATCCACATATTAAAATCATGACAATTATGCCCTTAAGTCATAAGCTTTATTCCAAAATAGACCACATAAATTTGACTTATTTATTTGATGACCCAACACACATTTTATATATACAATCGTGACCAGGGACGGACCCAATTGTTTTAATGTGGGGGCTATAGCCCCCACTAGCAAAAATATTGCCTTTTAAAAAATTAAATTGTTTTTTTTTTAATTTAATAATTATAGACTAAAATAATAAAAAAGCCCCCATAAAATTAAATAAATCTAGTAAAAATAATTATAATATATGTACAAATATTTTTTAATAATAAAAAGCCCCCACAAAGAAAAATTTCTGGGTCCGTCACTGATCGTGACCCAATAAATTTCTAACAATCTCCCACTGGGTCACATATGTATATATATAAATGTGTTAACCTTATTGAGCTCATAACTTTGTCATCATAACCATAGACATATGCAATCTCGTCCATTAACTATATCAATAGGATCAAAGTGATTTTCGTTGTATCAATCACAACTAATCCCATCCATGGTCACATACATCAACATAGCCAAATGACATAGATCAATCATGATAATGTGGTATGAAAATTACATGCATGGTGATCTATTCATGTCAATTTTCAATTGGTCCTACTTTACTTTATGGAGATCAAAACTTTAGCTTAAATGTACAAAGTGAAATAAACTGAATAACATAATTAATTGATCAGAAAAATATCCAAATAAAACACACTAAGGATAATAAAGACAAACTCCCACTGAATCTAGATATCCTCATAATCTAAAACACTCATACGAGCAGTGTGCTCATGAAAGACCTTGGGTGACAAACCCTTAGTAAGGGGGTCTGCAATCATAGAGTTTGTACCTAAGTGTTCTATGCAAATTTGTCCACTCTGTACCCTTTCTTTTACAACAAGGAACTTGATGTCAATATGTTTTGACTTCTTCGAGCTCCTATTGTTGTTGGAATACAATACAGCTCACTTATTGTCACAATACAACTTTAGTGGTCTTTCAATTCTATCCACAAATGCGCAGCCCGGTGACAAAGTTTCTCAGTCATATACCATGGTTGGATGCCCCATAACATGCAACAAATTCTGCTGTCATGGTGGATGAAGCTATAAGTGTTTGTTTTGCACTCCTCCATGATATAGCTCCACCACCTAACTGATATATGTAGCCCAAAGTAGATCTCCTACTATCTTGGCATCCCGCAAAGTCGGAGTCAGAATATCTAATGATCTCAAAGTGATCTGACCTCCTATATGTGAGCATGTACTCTCTTGTTCTCTTCAAATATCTCATAACCTTTTTGGCTGCTTTCTAGTGATCAATTCCTGGATTGCTTAAGTATTTGCCTAACACTCTAACAATGTATGCTATATCCGGACGCGTACAAACTTGAGCATACATTAGACTCCCAACAGCTATAGCGTAGGTAGTCTTTTGCAGTTCTTGAATTTCAAGGCTTCCTTTAGGGCATTGTTTAAGACAAAATTTGTCTCCTTTAACAATAGGGGTATCACCTGGTCTACAATCTTGCATGCCAAACCGTTTGAGTACTTTATCACTATAGCTCTTTTGTGATAATCCAAGAATACCCTAAGAACGGTCTTGATGTATTTGAATTCCTAAAACAAAAGAGGCGTCACCAAGATCTTTCATCTCAAAATGCTTCGAGAGAAATCTCTTGGTTTCGTACAATAAGCCTATATCATTAGTGGCAAGCAATATGTCGTCGACATATAAAATCAGAAATATGCACATACTCCCACTAAACTTATGATACACACAATCATCAACAACATTCATCTCAAAACCAAATAAGAGAACCACTTGATGAAATTTGTGGTACCATTAACGGAAAGCTTGCTTGAGTCCATAGATGGATTTTTTTTTAATTTGCAAACCATCTTCTTTGGGTCACCACACACAAAATTTTCTAGTTGCTCCATATAAATTGTCTCATCAATGTCGCCATTGAAAAATGTTTTTTTAACATCCATCTGATGTAACTCAATATCAAAATGAGCAACAAGTGCTATTATTATCCTAAAAGAGTCTTTCGATGAAACCGGAGAGAAAGTCTCTTTATAATCAATGTCTTGTTTCCGAGTATAGCCTTTTGCTACAAGACGTGCCTTAAACCTCACCACATAACCATTTTCATCCCTCTTGGTTTTAAATATCTATTTACAACCAATTGATTTTACACCTTGTGGTAATGGGACAACTTCCCAAACTTTATTGTCTTGCATAGACTTATTCTCTTCATTCATGGCATCATTCCACTTTTGAGAGTTAGAACTTTTCATGGCTTGATGAAAGTTGATTGGATCATCTTTCATCATTCCAATGTCATCCTCATGTTCTTGAAGATACACTATGTACTCATCTGGATTAATAGTATTTTTTCTTTCTCTAGTGGATCGTCGTAAAGGCACTTGTTCTTGAGATTGTTGAGTTTGTACCTCTAGGGTTTGATTGACTATATATGTTTGGTTGCTCTTGATCTAAAACTTGATCAATATTAGGATTGGAATCATGAACATTGTCAAAAACAACTAATGTAATAGGATTCAACTCATCTTCAAGAAGAGTAGTTGATTCTAAATCCTCCTCAAAAACGAAGTCTTCAACAATATTTCTTCCCCCAAACTCAATATCCTCAAAGAACTTTGCAGTTTCAAATATATTCCTTACTTTGGGATCATAAAACTTGAAACCCCTAGATCGCTCAGAATATCCAATAAAGTTGCTGCTCAAAGTTTTGGGTTCTAACTTCTTTTCATTTGGCCCATAAGGCCTAGCCTCAGCTGGACATCCAATAAAACTTGAAACTCCTAGATCGCTCAGAATATCCAATAAAGTTGCACTCAAAAAGTTCATTTTCCTTTACTATAAGCACCAATCGAGAAATCTTTCTACCTGCAATAAATTAAACATAATTTTTCTACTATTTGAATAACATAAGAAAAAAAATAATAAAATAAAGTGAACAAATTCAAAAAATACCGGATGCGTTTTGTCTCGTGACACTAATGAAGGCTCTAATTGTTCTTCTCCATCAGATTCTTCTTGCTCTTCTCCATCGGATCTACATGTTCATCTCTATTAAATTCAGCTTGTTCTTGTCCATCTAATTTTGCTTGTTTTTGTCTATCTGATTTTGTTTCTTCTTGTCCACTTGATTCTAATTTTTCTTCTCCATTTGTTTCTGATTGTTCAAAATTTTCTATTGATTGATTTAAATAAAAAGAGGTAATATTATATCAATCGAGTACAAACATAATAGTCAAGCTTCACCCACAAGCGATCGAGCTCAACTCAAGACAGTTGAGCTTTATACTAACATTACAAGAATTTGGAGACTACATCTTGACCATGAATGGTCGAGCTCTACTCCGTATAGTCGAGCTCTACCCTAATATTTTAAGACTTTTGAGACTACATTGGTCGAGCTCTACTAAAAGTAATAAAGGTTTATACTAACATTTTAATTATAATCTCGACCATTTATGTTCGAGCTTTTCTAACACCAATCAAGCTATATAATTTATCAAATAGACTTTGGAAATCTTAAACATATTTTGTGAAGTTCTACCCATTTACCTCATTATTTGATTGAATTGTTATTGTGCATGTGGGAGGAGTTGGTTCGTTCAAAATAAACTTCATTGAATTAGTTGTTTTAGATCTATAATACTTGGTATTTTACTTCATGCCATTGAATTGCCAAAATATAGTATGTTAAAGTTGAACTTGGGTGATTGAGCAATTGCATAACTTGAAAATGCTAATCATAAGTAAATATGCATAAGAGCTAATTGGTGCAAAAATGAGAAAAATATTACTCTTGCCTAAAAAAATACAATACTCTTTAATTTTAACTGTTAATTCATAAAATAATGTGATATTAATATAGTAGTGTATTTATTTAAATTTAGATAACAAATCAAATCAAATATGTATATGTATTATGTTATGCAAGGCCGGCCCTGAAACGTAGTGGGCTATAGGAAAAAAAAATTATTTTTGGACCCTTATTTAGAAAAAAAAAATAGTATTTTTTAAAATCAGCAAAAAAAAATTGTGTAATTTTAAAAGAAGAAATTTTTTTTTGGCCCCTAAACTAGGTGGGCCCTAGGCACAGGCCTAGCCCGCCTATGCCCAAGGTCGGCCCTGATGTTATGTGGGTATATATATATATAAAATATAATATATTTATATAAATTCGAGAATATATATAATAAAACTTACCGGAATGGTAGTATAACTAAAAGAATTTCTTTAATTTTATCTATGAAGATTGGATTGATTACAAATTAGAGTTTTATTTTTAGGAATTTTAGGGGAGTAGATGACATATTTAAGGAGAAGAGATGGAGATGACTTTATGGAAAAAAAAAAAATTAAGAAGAAATAGTAAGGTGAAGATAAGAAAAAATAATGGTTGAGCTTATCATTGGGTTGGTTGAGATGAAGAAATGAAGAAGAGAAGAAGAGATGAAAAAATGAAAAACAGAAGAAGAAAAATTCTCTTACACGTGGGGATTGGGGCTGGGTGTTTAAGTTGTGTTCGTGTGGGTATATTAATCATCTACTTTATTAGTAATAAAAAAAATTTAAAAATTAAAACAATTTTATAAGAAAGTTATTTAGCAAAAAAGTAGTTTTAGAGGAGGATTATTTAGTTCAATATTCCATTAATTATTAGAGATACATTGATTTAGAATTTAAAAATTATTCTTATTTATAATTGGTAGAATTGAAATTTAATTTTCTTATATGATAAACTAGTAAACATCCCGCGCTTCGCGGCGGATATATAAAATATTTTAAATTATATATAAAAAATAAATTGTGTATTTTAATTATAATTATTTAATTTTAATATTATTTATTTAGTTTATATTTATTATTATATGTTTTTTAAAAAATAATTAATTTAAGATAGATATTTTTATAAAAAATTTATTAAAATAATTGTAAAATATTTTGTAAATTTATGCTCTAATAAAATATTAAAAAATTGAGAGAATTAAGGAGAAAAAAGAAAAATAGTTTTAGAGAAATTTTAGAGCGTCATATCACCGCATCATACTTCTTCTTTATATAGATAGATAGATAGATAGATAGATAGATTAGTAAATTCATATTTTTTTAGAATAAAATAAGAAAAAATTTAAAATTTTTGTGTTATTGTAAACGATTTGTGATTCATAATAGCAATTGAATTTTCTAAAATAAACAAAAAAAATCCAAATACATATTAATTATTCATATTGTAAACTAATTAATTAATATACAAAAGCATAGAAAAATAGTCGTTATATATAGATATTTATAATATACAGGTTTTCAAAAAAAAAAATAGTTATAACTATAGAAATATATAACTATACAGGTTTTCAAAAGAAAAAAATATATATTTATAACTATAGAAAATATAAAATTGTAAATTATTTATTATAATTATTAGAAACGATCTCATCTTACCATGATAGCAATCCATTTAGATTGGAATTACTTCTTTATATCAGTAGAAATCAAAAGAGGGTGAGTTCACTTGTCGTGAAATCTTGTTGCTCGAAATAATTAAAGATAGAATCTTCATCCATATCTTTAAAGAGTATGGCCACTACTTAGTGCATTGAATCAGATCGAGATTGACTCCACGGATAAGCCTAAATGTCATACTTCAAAAATCTACATTATAAACACAAATTGATATATTATTAACACAAACTAATAGAGCATGAAAACATCATCAATTGTTAATATGATGATGTGTAAATAAAAACTAAAATATGATTGCATTGAAAATAAAAATGATATAGATGTGAGAAAATAATTTTTCTATACAAAAGTGTTATGAAATTGAGAAAATTAATAATAGGTAGAGTGAGAGAAAGAGATGGAAGAGTGAATGATAAAAAATAATTAGGTTTGACAAAAGTGAATGATAAAAAATATTAAGGTTTGAAAATGTTGCTATAATTTATCAACACTACGCAAGTATACGCAATCAAGTAGTAAATCTCACACAGGTGAGGTCGATCCCACAGGGAATTGGATTAATTACCACTAAACTATACTTATAATTCTATTTGGCAAATCGAAAGCAACTATGATTTAAGGAAAAGTAAAGTAATTCAGAAAACGCAAAACACAGTTAAAGTTTAAGCAATATGAGATGATAGGGAGGAGAATCCTGTTGTTGTTTACCCAAATCGTTAATGCTTAATTACTATCATATTCTTGCAGTGAATGACAGATTATGAAATAACCTAGCTCCTTTCAGATCTTCTAGATTCTAAATCACATGTTATCTAATTAATTCCTTAATTAAACTAACATGAAATCAGCATTAAGTAATAATCTACTCGTCACATAAGTCATGTGAATACTTTCGTTTCACATAGAACATCGATTATCTTAATTTTAGCATTCTCAATTCTCACTTTTCAGATTTCGAATTGAGATCATAGAGCATGCACAAGGTGATCAATCTTAAACATGAAATTAAACACAAATTAAGATAATTTCACAAACAAGAATTGAGGAATGGTAATTAAACATTAACTAGGCAAAACATTAAACAACAATCATCATCCTCCCTAAATGGGAAATTTAGTTCAGAAACAAATCCATAACCATTCCTAAAGCAATATTCAACATAAAGAAATTAAAGAGGAATAAAGAAAAGAACTGTTGGTGGATGAATTTTGGATCGTCACTTGAATCTCTATGCTCTTCCTGCCGCTCTCTGCTGTATTTTAGGGTTTCTGATCGCTCTCCCCGACTTCCAATCGCAGTTTTCTATTTATAACTAAAATTTAGGGTTCGATGGACGAAATTGTCCCTGGTCCGTACGGGATCTCACCGCGACGAGATAATTGCAAAATTAAGGCCTCTCTGTATCTCTTAAATGGCCGCGGCGAGACTCCCCCTCGCCGCGGCGACTGTAGCATCCACGATTTCCAGTTTATTTCATGATCTAGCCGCGGCCAAAATGTGTCTAGCCGCGGCCATATATACACAATTCCTCAAAAATTGTGTTTTCTTCGGCTCAGCTCGTCTTTTATTGAATTTCTGCACCCGAGACCTCTTTTATTCCAAAGAACCTGAAAACATAGAAAACAAGCATAATTCCGTCCCAACACAGCGAAAAACGCACATAAATTAGATCCAAAACATAGGCTAAAAATAGCCTAACAAACTCCCCCAAACTGACTCTTTACTCGTCCCCGAGTAAACTAAGACTCAAACTAAAGCAAACAAACAATGATAACTAAACTTTCCGACGATTGAACTGTTACCACCACCTGCACAACTTCAATCTATCAATAACCAGAATTTCAACTTGCCAACTCTAAGAACTAATTTGGATGTGCAATTTACAAGTAAGCAGTTCATACAAACATAAAACATCGCAATTGTCGTCCATATCACAACCGTTCTAAACTTTCCAACATTCCACTAACACATGATCAATAAGTTTGAATGACATACCTCTCTCCACTAATGTTGACAAATTTCTCTTTGGAATCAATAGGTCTTTTTCGGTTATCATCGCGTGGCTTAGGTACATGGGTAGATGAGAAGTCATTTAAGCTACACTATACCATAAGCACTATTAACCAAGCAAACCTCGACATTTATTTTTCTTTCCTTTCTTCCATATATCCCAAAAACAGTAGTAAGAGATTACAATTTTTTTTCTTATGTGTGTACCTCATATTTTTCTTAGCTTTTTTTTTCAAGAAGACAATTTCACATATTTTCTTTTTTTTTTCTATTTTTTTTTTCAGAGGCACAACACACAATATTATTTTCAATCTCTCACCCCTACACTTTGTTTCTCCACTTACAACACTCTATCCCCCCCAAACTTGCTTAAAGGCTCATGGCATAATAAGGTATGTTCAGGGTGAAAAGAGTTAAAGATAACAAATTCAGCTCAGTTAAGTGGTAAAAAAATTTTTAAAACAGGCTAAGGCTCAACTTTGGGTATACTATGGTAAAATTTTTAGGTAGGCTTGAAAGGCTCAATCGTTCCAAAGAAAACTTGCCTAAATCACTTTCCAAACAAAAATCATCAAGGATTTCGCTTCAAGAGAGTATGTCAAACAAATTCTATTTCATGTACAGTCAATCATTCCACAGACCAAATAGAACAGAAGTGATATGTGAGAATAACAAATGTTTTAAGTCTACATGAACCACTTCCTAACACACATTCATCTTAATTCAAACAGTTGCAAGTCAAGCACACAGTTATGTTTTAATCCATTGCACAAGTGAATAACAGCGGTTCAATCAATCTTTCAATTTAGCTATCAACACAGGACTTTAAAAAAAAACTAAAACAAACTAATTAATGAAATAATTAAACTGAAAAAAAATTTAAGTCTCCCCCCCCCCCCAAACTAAAAATGCACATTGTCCCCAATGTGTGAAAATAAACCAGGGTGAGAGAAACTTACCTGAGCCCCTTAGAAGGGGTTTGGCGGTGGTGGCTGGTCATAAGGGTTGAAGCGGGGTGGCATGGCAAAATAATTAGGATCGTCCACACCGATATTCATCCTCGTGACAAGTGTGTTCAATTGTGCCACCTGTTGCTCATCAAAGATACTCCGCTGGGCCATGTAATTCTGCATATGGATGTTCTGCTGAATCAGATAATTCAGCTGATTGTGAGTGTACTGCATGGCGGGGTCAAGAGGCCCGGCAAGGCGTGGTGGTTCAATGTCCTCATGTTCCTCTTCTTCTCTTGCCGGAGCACTTCTCTGAACTGGCGGTTGACCATGAGGATGAGGAGGTTTGAAGCGAAGAACAGTGGACAAGTTAATGCTGCGCTGTGGCGGCGCCTTGGTATCATATGAGTATTGCGGTACCCCATGTTTCTCACAAAGATCGGTGATAATTCCAGCCAGCCCAAGTCCTCCACCAGAAGATCCCTCAACCATTATGTCAAAGGTCACTCGAATAATATCCCCCACATTCAAATTATAACCTTTCATAATGCCATAAACCCATTTAATCCTGTCTATTTGAGCATCAGAAAAATGTTTGTTCGGGAGCAACCTTGCACTAACAAAGTAAAGCCATGCCTTGGCCACTGGGTTAAGTTCACATCGGTACAATTGGTATGGTTCTCCAGCAAGCTCATGGAACCTCAAGCCAGGATACCCTAGAGTTTCAGCAATATCCACATAATTCAAACTTCTTTCCCGAAATTGTTGTTTCAAGGGTTGCTGCTCTACAGTGAAAGTTGGAAGCTCGTAAAGGGCATGAATGGCAGCTGTGGAAGCAGGAACTCTAACCCCCCTAACTCTTACTTTGTCATCTTCTCTTTCAAGCCAATTGGCTAAAAATTCTAAAGCTAGAGTTTGGTTACTACGCTCAGTGACATCCACAAACTTAGTCCACTGCCTATGTAAGATTTGGTCTCTAATAGATGCAAAGGCAGGAGGGATGTTTGCAGTTTGACTCAGGTTTACAATGTCTATCCCTCTGTCTTCAATGAATGCCCTATCTTTCAATTTCAAAAACCGCTCTTGAGCATCCATGTTGGTAAACCTTACTCTATCAAGATTAGAGCGACCCCTAGGTGGGTTGGATGATGAAGCTCCCCCTTCCTCACTCACTCTTGACCTTTTTGGACCCATATCACCAAAAAAAAATTCGAACTCTCAAGATTTTTCAAAATTTCGACAGCACTTCCCCTTAAAAATCCACTTCCCGGGAATTAATTCCCTCTCAATCAAACCCAATTCTATTCACACAAACAATTTTCAACAATATATATAGCAAAAATCCCAAATATCCAACAAATTATCCAAAACTATCCAACAATTCACAAATTCTTCAATAAAAATTGGATTGGAAGTCTTAGAATTAATACCTCAATGAGCATTCTCCTTTAATCATCCTCCATTGTTGAAAGCTTGAAGTTCTTGAGAAAGAAAAAGTTGAATAAGGGTTTTGAAAATTTTTTGGGTGAGGTTTTAGGGATTTGGGGTTGATTTTGAGTGGGAATGAGTGTTTGATGAGAGAAATAAGGGTTTATGATGATTGATGATGAAAGTGTATGGTTAGATTTGATTGAATGGAGTTTTGAATGGGATTAGATGAAGAAAATATGGTGGAGAAGGTGTTTTCGGCGTGGAGAGGTGAATGATTGAGAATGAGGTGTGATTTTGAAATGTTAGGGATTTGCCCCTTTTTAAACAAACCTGACCAATCTCACCGCGGCGAGATATAGCCTCGCCGCGGCCAAAATCCGTGAAAATAACCTTCTCTCTGTAAGCCTTAAATGGCCGCGGCGGTATGTCCCCTCGCCGCGACCAGAATTCGTGAAATTTTTCTTCTCTCTGTAAGGCTTAAATGGCCGCGGCCATACATCCCATCGCCGCGGCCACTGGAATTTTTTTTTTTTTTTAACAAAGCTGGACAAACTGAAAAAAAGAAAAAAAATAACAGTAAAACTTAAAAAGAGTTCAACTAAATCATAAAGAACACTTGGGTTGCCTCCCAATTAGCGCTAACTTTATCGTCGCATAGCTAGACGTTGATCGAGATCTTCATAGTGGCGCCAGAATCATGGCGGACGTGGTTTGATCAAATTGACCTCCCAAGTAGAGCTTTAATCGCTGCCCATTCACTTTGAAAGTATTAGGGCCTTCACCTTTTAGTTCCACCGCTCCATAAGGAAACACCTTGATCACTGTAAATGGCCCTGACCACCTTGACTTTAATTTACCAGGAAACAACTTTAGTCTTGAGTTGAAGAGTAGAACTTGTTGCCCAGGTTGAAACTCCTTTCTGACTAAATTTCGGTCATGCCACCTCTTAGTTCTTTCCTTGTAAATCTTAGCGTTCTCATAAGCTTCGTTTCGAAATTCCTCCAACTCATCCAGCTGTAATAGTCTTTTCTGCCCAGCAGCTTTTAAATCCATGTTCAGCGTTTTCATTGCCCAATAAGCTTTGTGTTCTAACTCCACCGGTAAATGACAAGCCTTTCCAAATACCAACCGATATGGTGACATCCCGATTGGCGTTTTGAACGCTGTTCTATAAGCCCACAATGCGTCATCCAACTTTCTTGACCAATCTTTCCTTGATCTCTGCACCGTTTTCTCCAGAATCATCTTTATTTCCCGGTTAGAAATCTCAGCTTGGCCATTACTTTGCGGATGATAGGGGAGGGCAGTTCTATGACGAACACCATATTTTGAAAGAAGAGCTTCGAACTGTTTGTTGCAGAAGTGACTCCCTTCATCGCTTATGATTGCTCGGGGAGTACCAAACCGCGTGAATATATTTTTCTGAAGGAATCGAAGAACTGTTTTTCCATCATTAGCTGGTGTTGCTGCAGCTTCTACCCATTTTGATATGTAATCCACAGCCAGTAAAATGTATAGATTGCTAAATGATGAAGGAAAAGGACCCATAAAGTCTATCCCCCATACATCAAACAACTCTACTTCCAAGATTCCTGTCAAAGGCATTTCGTTTCTCCTTGAGATGTTTCCTGTACGCTGACAACGATCACATGCCTTCACAAAAGTACTAGCATCTTTGAAAAGTGTTGGCCAAAAGAATCCGCTTTGCAACACCTTGGCAGCTGTTCTAGTTCCACTGAAGTGTCCCCCACATGGTAGAGCATAACAGTGATTAAGAATAGAGTACATCTCCTCTTCAGGCACACACCTTCTTATTATCTGATCTGCACAGTGCTTGTAGAGGATTGGCTCTTCCCAGTAGTAATGTTTCATCTCAGAAAAGAATTTCTTTAGTTGTTGGCGAGATAGCTCAGGAGGAGTGATATTGGCAGCCAAGTAGTTAACATAATCAGCATACCATGGTACCATTAGACTTTCCCTCACACTAAAGAGTTGTTCATCGGGAAATTGTTCATTTATTTGTACCTCTTTCGTATTCTGACTTTCTTCCAGCTCTAGTCTTGACAAGTGATCTGCCACCAGATTCTCAGTACCCTTCTTATCTTTTATGTCTAGATCAAATTCTTGCAAAAGAAGAACCCATCGAATTAGTCGTGGTTTGGCATCCTTCTTAGTTATCAAGTATTTGATTGTTGAATGATCTGTATACACTATCACCTTATTGCCAATCAAGTAGGGTCGAAATTTGTCACATGCAAACACTATAGCCAGCATCTCTTTTTCTGTAGTAGCGTAATTCAGTTGGGCATCATTCAAGGTTTTGCTTGCATAGTAAATGGTTCTGAATACCTTGTCAACGCGTTGTCCCAAAACTGCTCCAATCGCATAATCACTTGCATCGCACATGATTTCAAAAGGTAATTCCCAGTTTGGTGTAGTCACGATCGGTGCTGAGATTAACTTATCCTTGAGAATCTGGAATGCTTCAAGACAATCTTTCCCAAATTCAAAAGGTACTCCACTAGCGAGAAGATTGGATAGCGGTTTGGCAACTTTGGAGAAGTCTTTGATAAATCTTCTATAGAACCCGGCATGACCCAAAAAGCTTCGAACTCCCTTAACTGAAACTAGGGGAGGCAAGTTCTCAATTGTAGATACTTTGGCTCTGTCAACCTCAATACCTTCTTTCGAAATTTTGTGTCCCAGCACTATTCCTTCCGTAACCATGAAATGGCATTTTTCCCAGTTCAACACCAAATTAGAATCTTCACACCTTGTTAAAACCAATTCCAAGTTGCTTAAACATTGGTCAAACGATGAACCAAACACTGAAAAATCATCCATGAACACCTCGATGCATCTATTAGATCTGAAAATATGGCCATCATACACCTCTGAAATGTTGCTGGAGCATTACACAGCCCAAATGGCATTCGTCGAAAAGTAAAAGTACCATATGGACATGTGAATGTTGTTTTCTCTTGATCTTTCGGTGCTATAGCTATTTGGCGATACCCTGAGTACCCATCAAGGAAACAATAGTACTCTTGACCTGCCAACTTGTCTAACATCTGATCAATGAATGGGAGTGGAAAGTGATCTTTTCTTGTGGCCTTGTTGAGTTTAGTCAATGCAAATTCTCCATCCTGTGACAGTTCTGGTTGGGATGAGTTTATTCTTTTCATTCTTCACCACCGTCATCCCTCCTTTCTTTGGAACAACTTGGACTAGACTTACCCATTTACTATCTGAAATAGGATACGCTACCCCGGCATCTAACCACTTTAAGACTTCTTTTCTGACAACCTCCTTCATTGGTGGATTTAATCTTCGTTGTGCATCAATGGTAGGCTTCACTCCTTCCTCCATTAAGATTCTGTGCATTACAGTTGAAGGGCTGATGCCTTTAATATCTGCTAAAGTCCATCCAATGGCTTTCGTATGCTTCCTTAGAACCCGCAATAGCTTGTTTGTCTCTACAGAAGATAGGGAGGATGCCACAATAACAGGAAGTGTCTTATTTTCTCCCAAATATTCATACCTGAGATGGTCCGGTAGGACTTTTAACTCTAGTTGAGGAGGCTTTTCAGTAGATGGGGTAGGCTTTGTTGGTATGACTCCTAACTCTTCATAGTATTTTCTATTCAGCGGTCCATAAGAGTCGAGCCACATAGCATACTCATAAGCTTCCTTACCGTCTTGTTCCACCACCTCCCCTTGTACCAAAGTCAGATTAAGAGGATCTTCAATATGTGTCTTTGTCTCCACCAACTGGTCCACCACATCAATTGCAAAACAGTTGTCACTAGCCGTAAGGTAGGTCATTGCTTTGAGCACATTAAATACAACTTCATCTCCTTGTACCCTCAGCTTTAACTCTCCCTTCTGAACATCAATTAGTGCTTTCCCTGTTGCCAAGAAGGGTCTCCCCAGGATGATAGGAACATTGTTGTCTTCTTCCATATCCAGATTAATGAAGTCAGCTGGAAAGATGAACTTGTCAACTTTTACTAACACATCCTCAATGACTCCTCTAGGATGAGCTAGTGATCGATCCGCCAATTGAAGAGTTACCGTGGTTGGCTTTGCTTCACCCAGCTGCAGTCTTTTAAACACTGACAAAGGCATTAAGTTTATACTGGCTCCCAAATCACATAGTGCATTTATTCCTTCAATTTTTCCAATAGTACAAGGAATAGTGAAGCTCCCCGGATCTCTGAGTTTTGGAGGGAGTTTCTTCTGTAGAATAGCGCTGCACTCTTCAGTTAGAGCCACTGTCTCATAATCCTCCATCTTCCTCTTCTTTGACAAAATTTCCTTCATAAACTTCACATAACTTGGCATCTGCTCTAGAGCTTCAGCAAAAGGAATGTTAATGTGAAGTCTTTTGAAGACTTCTAGAAACTTGGTGAACTGCTTGTCTAAGCTTGACTTTCTGAGCCTCTGAGGATAGGGTATTTTCACATGATGATCAATGCTAATAGGTGGAGACTGTTGTGGTAGTGTTGGGCTTTCAATAGCCTTCTCTGCTGTTGGTGTTGGTGTTTGCACGGGTTGAGCATTTATTTCTTCATCTACCTCAACTGGTTGTGGTAACTCAGGCCCATCATACTTCTTACCGCTCCTCAGGGTAATTGCTTTGCAGTTTTCTTTGGGATTGACTTCAGTTGTGCTAGGCAAATTTCCTTGAGGACGGGTTGTTACCTGAGTTGCTAGCTGGCCCATCTGAGTCTGCAGGTCTTTAATTGAAGATCTAGTTTCAGTCATAAATTGAAGCAGTAAATCTGTTTGCAAACTAGAATTTCCACCAGAGGCTTGTTGCTGATTAAACTGTTGGTTCTGATTTCGTTGCTGATAGAACCCACTGTTTCTTCGGTTGTTACCCTGGTTGAACCCATAATTGTTGTTGTTGTTGTTCTGTGAAAAATTCCCAATGGCTTTAGCTTCATCCATTGGCAAATCATCCACATTTGCTTGACACTCCGAAAAGTGATGACTTCCTCCATGTTATAGTGAGATTTCTCTCACTTAGAAACTCGAGACCAGACTCCTCTTTAAAGGACACGTGTATTCAGATTTCCAATGAAGGCTGAATGTCCGTGAGAGACTTCTCGAAGTTTAGACCTCGCTCAGGATAAAACCAGCGAGATACTGTAAGTGTGACTTAAGTCGCACCGCGTAACCGTAATTCTCATCATGCAGGGTAGATCCAACTCGCATATGTCAGAACATGTGCGAGTGTCCCCTCTATATCTCCGCGACAAGTATGGAGACCAACTCCCTATGATGCAGATTTGGTCCCAACGACCCAATAGCCCTGACAGACCAATATAAATTCGCATGTCCAGACTTTACTAGCTCCAACATGCGACGTCTACAAGGGGCGATTACCTAAGGACGCAGACGTTCCAAACGTACTGGCGATCCTGCGAGCTCAACAAACGGAACATGAACGGTCAACCCGCAGATGCGGAAGACGCATACGTTGATGAACTTAGTAACTGTCACACATTTATTAATGTTAACGTTGTTTGAGTTTAGTTATTGCAATTCAATGTGTAAATAATGGATTAACAATGAATGTGATCCTCATGTAATCGATTGGACACCTACTTTGTATATAAAGGGGTGATCCACCATGAAAATGGACCTACGAATCCTTTGCTACAGTGGACTAAGCAGATCGAAATCTGACTGAACCACTATAATTCATTGTCTTGTTTACTTTTTCCAGCCTTGTTGCTTGTTCTTGCATTCCCAGTCGAGTACTCGCCATTCTAGGTTGAATACTCGCACTTGTCATTCCCCTAAAAATTATCTTTTATATCAATTAAATAGTACTTTTTGGTGTTGCGAAATTCACTCGACAACATTTGGCGCCGTCTGTGGGAATTCGACTGAAAGATTTCATTCACTTCAAAGAACACCATTCATCATGGCTGGAAATCACGTTAACGGAGCTAACAACGGATCCATCAATGTTGGAATGATGAGCGTACCATTGCCTGGAGCTGGAGTGCCACCTGTAGACGTCATCAATGGCGGAGTAGGGAGGAGCAACATCAGACCTCTCAACCTATTCCCAGAAATGACTGGCCCTCAAGTCGGAGACACATCCACACCACCAGCAACCATGCATTTTCCCCCCGTCACCCCGGCGGTAGTGTCTGAAGGAATGGTCCAGCTCACGACCGATCAATATGCTGCAATTCAGGATCAACTGCAAGCACTACAAGCCGAGGTGGATGGACAGAGTCGAGCTCGACGCCCTCCTCGAGTTCCTGCCATTCGCAACGAAAACCCCCAGGTAACAGTTTCCAGACGTCAAACTAACCGTGTACGCAGGGAACGAAGAACTGACCCTGAAGTTCTGGACTTGAATCACCCGACGTCAAGAGATCAATCTGCAAGGTTTCCTAACCAGAGCGCACAAATCGACGAGGATCCTGAGCGCCGCAACCCTCGCAGTCGTCCATCTCGAGATAACGACGCAGAATCGGCCTCTTCATCCTCGCATGGCCGCACTCCGAGCAGGTATACGAGGTCAGGCTCTGTACAGACACAGCAGGGAGGACGTTATCGTGTACACCGAGGTGATCTGCGTGATCACCTCGACGCAGTTTTTAGGGCACGCTCCCGCGGCCCACATAACACTGAGACGCTCCATGATCCCCATACGGGCGATCAGGGTGTCAATACAGTTAACAACCCGCCTATCGCGCCGATCGCGACCACTGGGATTAATATCCCCTCGAACCTTGCCGCAGTAGTTGCGAGCCCCGCAGTCGCAGCGACTCCAACCCCTGCGACAGGAGGAATCGATCAAAGCATGCTTCTGCAAGCTTTGAAGATGCTCGAGCAGCAGCGTAAGCCCATATACAAGCTGCATGGCACTTCGCCTTTTACCGCAGAAGTGCGGCAGGCCCAACTTCCAAAAGGGTTTCGTTTATCCGAATCCCTCAAATATAAAGGTACTTCTAACCCGTTAGATTACTTAGAAAAGTTTAATACTATAATGGAAGTGGACCAGGTACCGCAACTTGCGAAGTGTCGCATTCTTGCGGCAACACTCGAGGAGAATGCCCATGATTGGTTCACCCAATTACCAGAGGCATCGATATCGACGTGGGAAAACTTCGTCGACTTATTCCTCACACATTTCCAGGCCACAATGACGTATAGGCCACCCTATACGACTTTGGCCAACATCAAACAAGAGCCTGGTGAGTCTTTACAAGATTATTTCAAGCGTTTTAACGCCGAAGTAACAAAGGTCGAGAAGGCCCCCGAGTCTTCGCTTGTTTGCATGTTAATTATAGGTATCTTGCCAAGAACCGACTTCTGGAAGGAGCTACAGGCCCGAAGGCCGGAATCCTTGATAGAGTTCTTCGCCATGGCCGAACCTCACAAGAGAATCGAGAATTCTCTGGCAGAGTTAGAGAAGGGCAAGAACAAACGACGATCACCCATACCGCGGTCGCGCTCTCGCAGTCCGCGAGGGAAGAATTCTAGGGGCCGAAGCCCAAGAAGACGCAGCCCGCGCAGACCGCGAAGCCCGAAGTTGGCTAAGTCACCCCTAAAGAAGGAGTCCTCGCCGAAAAGGAAGGGGGGACCTCGCTTCGTCAATTATACCGAACTGGCCGTACCTCGAGACCATATCTATGCGATTGAGGAAAGGGATGGTGTCTTCAAGAAGCCGCCCCCCATCAGGGGAAATCGCGACCGAAGAGATCCCAAAAAATTCTGTAAGTACCACAAAGACATCGGTCACACTACCCTTGAGTGTTGGGTCTTGCAGGACGAGATAGAGGAACTGATCAGAAGAGGGAAGTTCAACAAGTATAAGAGAAGCGAGGAGGGACATCCCCAAGCGGATGGCAAAGGAGATAGCCAGAACGCGAGTGGCTCGAGAACGCCTCGCAATATCTTAACCATAATCGGAGGACCGCATATCGCAGGCGACTCTCGCAAATCACAAGAAAGGTATGCTAGAGAAGCCAAGGAGAGGCCGTTAACCAATGTGAACAATCTTGGTGAACGGCCAGAGAAGCTCTTCAAGAAAGAATGCGAGGACATCGTCTTTATGGAGAGCGATGCGAGATGGGTCCACCACCCGCACTCTGACGCACTGGTGATAGTCGCCAATATTGGTGGAGACAATGTCCATCGCATATTGGTCGACAATGGGAGTTCGGTGAATTTACTGAATTTCCAAGCCTTCAAGCAAATGGGATTGCAAGAAAAAGATTTGCGACCTATGACATCAAGCATCTATGGCTTCTCGGGAGATGTCATAGCAATCAAAGGAATGATCAAACTCCCAATCACTTTGGGAACTGCCCCGATAACTGCCAAGTCGATGGCCGACTTCGCAGTAATCGACCAATACTCAGCGTATAACGCCGTGATTGGTCGACCAATTCTGAAGGAGATGAAGATCATAACCTCGATCTATCATCTAACGATGAAGTTCCCCACTCCCTCTGGAGTAGGATCGGTGAGGGGAGTCCAATCTGACTCTCGAGAATGTTATAATGCAGCTGTCAAACTCGCAGAAAAAAGGACAGTGAACGTTATCCACCTTTTGGATGCACCACCACCTCGCCAGGAGATCCTCAGGATCGACGAGGTACCGCACGTGGACAAACCAGACTTGGATCCAAGAATCCTTGATCACACCGCCGCAGCCCAAGCCGCGGAAGATACAATCGAGGTACCAATAGATCCTATAGTTAATAACAAGGTTTTAAAAGATTGGTTCTAGATTAAACATACAGTTGCGAGAACAATTAACGACTTTTCTAAAACAAAATCTTGATATTTTTGCCTGGAAACATTCAGATATGGTCGGGATATCTCCACAGGTCATGTGTCATCGCTTGAACATTGACCCCGAAGTGCGAGGTGTCCGACAAAAGCGCCGCAAAATGGACCCCGCGAGGTACCAAGCGCTGAAAGAAGAAGTTGACCGCCTCCTTGCCTGCGGCTTTATACGGGAGTCATTTTACCCCGACTGGTTAGCTAACCCAGTACTCGTGCCAAAGCCTAATGGCTCATGGCGCACATGCGTTGACTTTACAGATCTGAACAAAGCCTGTCCCAAAGACAGCTTTCCTCTTCCTAGCATTGACCAGCTTGTCGATGCCACTGCAGGTCACGCGCTTTTAAGCTTCATGGATGCGTACTCGGGATACAATCAAATCCCGATGTATGAACCGGACCAAGAACATACCTCGTTCATTACTGATCGAGGATTATACTGTTACAAAGTAATGCCTTTCGGTTTAATAAACGCAGGTGCGACTTATCAAAGGCTAGTGAATATGATGTTCGCAGATCTTATTGGAAAGACAATGGAGGTATATGTTGACGATATGCTCGTAAAATCGCAGCATGCGGAGGATCATATTACGCACTTACAGGCCATGTTCGACATATTGCGACGATACAAGATGCGTCTAAATCCGTTAAAATGCGTCTTTGGAGTGGGTTCCGGAAAATTCCTTGGTTTTATGGTAAATCAGCGAGGAATAGAAGCCAATCCTGCGAAGATTAGAGCGTTGGTAGAAATGTCGTCACCGACTAAGCCAAAGGAGGTTCAAAGTCTCACAGGCAAAGTCGCGGCTTTAAACCGCTTCATATCCAGATCCTCTGACAAGTGTAAAGAGTTTTTCCAGACTTTGAAAGGTAACAAAAGGTTTCAATGGAACGAGAAATGCGAGCAGGCTTTCCAAGCTTTAAAAACGCATTTGGGGCAACCTCCAGTTCTATCAAAACCGTTGTCCGGAGAAGTTTTGTCTATTTATTTGGCCGTCTCCGAATCCGCGATTAGTTCAGTACTAGTCCGCGAGGACCAAGGACGCCAACACCCGGTGTACTACGTCAGTAAGCGATTATTAGACGCCGAGACGCGTTATCCTCAAATGGAGAAACTGGCTTTCGCCTTGATAATATCCTCAAGAAAATTGCGACCTTATTTCCAGGCTCACAGCATTGAAGTTTTGACAAACTTCCCCTTAAGGCAGGTTTTGGCAAAACCAGAAGCATCAGGGAGATTGTTAAAATGGGCGATGGAGTTAAGTCAGTTCGACATCAAGTATAAACCGAGAACTGCAATCAAGGGGCAAGCCTTGGCAGATTTTATACTTGAATTCCCAAGCACCGAGGTGGCAGTTGTAGAGAGTGGAAATGACATTGCCGTGGCAAGCAAAGAAGTATGGACATTGTATGTCGATGGAGCCTCAAATAACGAAGGTTCTGGCAGCGGGATCTTGTTAATCAGTCCCAATAATTTCAAGGTACACGCTGCTTTGCGTTTTGAATTCTCTGCATCTAACAATGAAGCCGAGTATGAGGCTTTAATCGCAGGTCTGAAATTAGCCCTCGAGATGAAAGTCGAGTATCTACAAGCTTTTAGCGACTCTCAAATCGTGGTATGCCAAGTGAATGGAGAATACCTAGCAAGAGGCGGAAGATTGGTTAAATACTTAGCCATCGTTCGTGAAATAATGCAGAAGTTCAAACATGTAGTTGTGTCTCGAGTACCGCGTACTCAAAATGCCCACGCAGACGCATTGGCCCGACTGGCCTCCACCAAAGAAGCCGAATTACTCGATGTAATTCCGGTAGATGTATTGGCTCACGCAACCATAGATCGAGAAACAATCATGGAAATCGATGATGTCCAGAAGATTACCTGGATGACTCCTATCCTCGCATACCTTGACAAGGGGCTCCTACCTGATGATAAAATAGAAGCAAGGAAATTGCGACAGCGAGCAGCCCGTTATGTGATATATGACCAGAGTTTGTATCGCAGAAGTTTTAGTCAACCACTTCTCAAATGTATCAGTGGAGAAGACTGCGGTTACATACTGCGTGAAGTGCACGAGGGAATTTGTGGCAATCATACTGGAGGTAATTCCCTTGCCTTAAAAATTATGCGGCAAGGGTATTACTGGCCAACACTGCGACAAGACGCCCTCGCATTTGCAAAAAGGTGTGATAGATGCCAGCGAATAGCCACTTACACACACCAGCCCCCGAGTAACCTCCATTCTATCACGAGTCCCTGGCCCTTTGCAATATGGGGAATCGATTTAATCGGCGAGTTACCCAAAGGAAAGGGCGGAGTCAAATATGCTGTGGTCGCGGTTGACTACTTCACGAAGTGGGCTGAAGCAAAAGCACTCGCAACCATCACTGCAACGAAATTACGCGAGTTCGTCTACACCTCCATCATTTGTCGTTTTGGCATCCCGCATAAACTCATTTCGGACAATGGAAAACAATTTGACTGTAAAGAGATGCGACAGCTATGCGACGATTTGGGGATTAAAAAAGCTTTTTCCGCAGTTGCTTACCCACAGAGTAATGGACAGACTGAAGCAGTTAACAAGATAATTAAGCACACCATAAAGGGAAAATTAGAAGGTCGCAAAGGGGCTTGGCCAGATGAGTTATCGCAAGTCCTATGGTCCTATAATACGACCCCTCGATCTACAACTGGCGAAACACCCTTCTCACTCTCTTACGGGTGCGAGGCCATGTTGCCAGTTGAAGTTGGGGCAGGTTCCCTACGCAGGGATATTTTTAATATCTCGCAGAACAACGAGAATCAGCTATTCTGCCTTGATCTTTTGGAGGAAAAGCGTGATAAATCGCAACTACAAAATGCAGCTTATCAACAGCGAACGACAAGGTACTTTAACTCCAAAGTGAAGGTAAAAATCCTGCGAGCAGGAGACTTGGTCCTTAGAAGAGTAATGCCAAACACCAAAATCCCGTCGCATGGGGTTTTTGGGGATAATTGGGAAGGACCATACCTCATCGCAGATCAAATTGGTGATGCAACTTATCGACTCGCAACACTCGATGGAACCGCGATTCCACGAGCATGGAATAGCGAGAGCTTGAAATTTTATTATCAGTAGTATTCGCATTATTCGATTATGTTAATTCGTGTACTTATACTTAGATATTTTTTGTTCAAAAAATCCTAAGTATAGGGGGATATATGCCCGCATGTACTATTGATTATATGAATAAAATTACTTGCTAAGTTTTTCAAGTGATTTAAATTTAGTTTACCAACTTTGAAAATTTTCCTACTTATTACACCAAGCTGTAATTAAAGTCGCACATGTATATGAAATTGCGATTACACCGAGCTGTAATCAAAGTTAAAAATATATATAAAATCGCGAGTACCCGTGTACTGCGTAAATATTAAAGGATAAGCTATCCCCGCGAGGATAGAAATTTGTCCAAAAGAGAAGGTAAATTTGTCTAAGTACAGAAGTGCGAGTACCCTTGTACCGCATATATAAAAAAAAAGAAGTGAAATCAAAAAACAACATGAGATAATCAAGCGTCTGGAGCAGCAGGAGTAGTCCCATCAGGAGCAGTCTCGTCCGCGACTTTGCTGGCGACCTCATTCTCGACTTCTTCAGCCTGAACGCCCTCGACCTCGTCCAGAAGGTTGCCTCCCCCACCTTGAGTCTGGGTAGGCGACATGGCACGAAAGGCCTCAGCCATCTCAGTAGCTTCAGCTCCAAGAAGAGAGAAGTCGAAGTCGGGGACTTTGGAAAGAGTGGTGTAGATGTAATCAGACACAGCCTGATCGTATTGCTTCTTCCCATTCTCCTTCTCAGCCTCCAAATCGCGAGCCATCTCAGCGATCGTTGTCTGCGACTTCTTGACTTCGAGCTCCGCCTGTTCTTTCGCCCTGCTGAGTTCCTCGAGCTCTTTCTCCTTTGCCTTGTTGAGTTCCTCAAGATCTTTCTCCATCCTCGCCACCTCCTGCTTCAGCTTCTTTATATTCTCCTGAAAATGAGTGTTCTGCCTCTTCAGCGAGTCGGCTTCCTTCGAAGGAGTAGCCGCAGCTTTTATGAACAAAGCCATGGACTGCGCGGCCAGTTCAGTGGATCGAGTAATGAGATCCTCGTAAGGGATCTCAGCCAGGAACTTTTCCTGCATGGCCAAGAAGTCGCGAGCGCGAATAGGAGGGTCAATGACGACTTTCTTCCCCTTATCCTGAGTGGTCTTGGCCAGCTTCTTGGAAGAGTCTGCGACAAGCGAAGCCATCACATCGCTCTTCCTCTTCTGGGCAACGACCGGCGAAGTCGTCGCTGTTCCACCCTTTGGTTTGATCTTCAGGACGTGCGGACTTCGTAAAAGTCATATCTGCAAGCATAAATGACAGATAAGTAAAAAATCACAATCCTACCCGTCAGTTTATAGCAAAAGACGAGTTACCTGAAATTTGTCGAGGAGTTTGCTTAGAAAGACGCTTGTCTATTCGCTCTTGCTGCTTCTCAGATGGTTCTTTGTATACTGGCTCCCGTTGAAGACTCGCGTTCTCGGGAATCAGCTGATGTTCTCGCAACTTCGCAGTTGTACACAATAATCGCCAGTCGCGATCTTGTACCGGAAGGCTCCCAAGAATTTCAGCTGTCTCCTTGCTAGTCGCGTCAAGAGTTGGTCGAGCTGGTCTATCTGCGATGACAACAAAAAGCGAGTTAGCAAAAGATTTCAAAAAGCAAAGTAAAAAAATGTCTAAGTCAAAAAATACGCAACATACTGGGTCTGCGATTAAAGTCAGTCCTAATCCCAGGAACCTTAAAGACGTAAAACCAGTTCGACTTCCAGTCACCCATGTTCGATACCATCCCCTCAACACCATTTATTTCAGAAGTCGCCCATTTGCTAAAGCAGTAGAAGCCGTTATGGAGGCCCACGCTCTTTATATCGTAGAAGTAACTAAACTCTTCTACTGACGGAGCCCTATGGGCATATTCCATGTACATCGCATAGAAAGCCAATACAGTGCGATAACTGTTGGGAGTCAGCTGAAAGGGCGATACGTCATATCGCCTAAGAATGGCTGCGACGAATGGATGAAAGGGGACCGATACACCACATCGAAGGATGGGTATTGAGATTACCACATCCTCTGTAGGGATGATCGCATGGTTGGTGAATGGAAGGTGCGCTCTCTGAGATGGTTTAGGACGTTGAAACGCAAATCGCAACAAATTCAACCTCACAAAGGTGGTGAAGTCTGATTTGGCAACCCTCGAGACTAAATCCTCGCACGCGAAGGGCTCGTTCAATTGGGAGTCGTCGACCGAATCTGTCCCACTCCCTTCCGCTTCCTCCTCTTCCCCGCCTGACTCGCGAACTGGAGTCGTCCATTCCTCCTCCACCTCCTCGACCTCGATGTCGGGAGCATGCCTCGTATATATGAGGTAGTCGCGTGCTGACACTGTGGACTCGCTGTCCCGGATATCGATTGTCCCAGGTTCAGCGAGCTCCTGTACCATCCTCTCGATGTCGACGGAAGACATCGGACCTAATTCTATTTCCGCAGCCTCCATTTCGGAGATGTCCGTAGGGAGAAAACTGTCTCTCTCCTGGTCCGACTCTCCGTCAAAGGCGTGGCCTCCTGAGCCGAGCTGCTGGCTATCCGATAGATCGCTCATCTGAAAGATAGAAGATCTTTTCAGCCTGATGGATGTGTGAAAAATAAAAGTAAGTGATCTCACCTGCAGTAGATTATAAAGTCGTATTCGACAGAAAGGTCAGCCTCCATGCGAAAACTGACCATCCCGTCAATATGCGAGAAGAGATACAGCTATCTTGGGCAAGTAATTCACGCATCCTCGGTTAAACGGTATACCTCCAGAAACGGCTGGGAGTTTCCCAGTGACTCAAGAGGTATGCATTTTCGAGCATAACCCTGAAGTTACTGGGAGACCCCCACCGTTTCGAGACTACCTATCAACCAAAGAGTGCGATCATTCGAGTATTAACGCACGTCAACAAATGGCTGGGTGTATCACAGTATCTCAAGGGGCATATAATCGCATATATGGCCATTAGAATACTGTGACACACCCACCATTTGGAATGGCAATTAATACTCTCACCACTCAGCCCGCGACATGTAAAGATCCTAAAAGGTCTAGCTAACAGTTAAGCAGAAATAAGTCTTGGAAATATGCGATTATTCAAGCTGTTCATCTGAACACCCGCGAACATTCAAATTGTTCATCCGAATATCCGCGAGTATTCGAGACGTGAATCAGTGCCTATGAATTATGTGCGGTTATGTCAGTTTACAGGTCCTATACTATGAATGTTACCCAGTTTCATTTACCCAAAACACGTAATACCCACTAGCATACATTCCTAAAAAGCCTTTAAAAACATCCAAACCCAGAAAGTAAAGCACATTTTCTCCAAAAACAGAAAACGAAAATGCAGTGACAAGTGCGAAACTAACCTTTAGTTTTGATTCCTGCGATTGCTCTCGATCACTGCTGAGATTGAAAATGTTGTGGAAAGTGGCAGAAAATCTGGGAATGGATTTTTTCTGAAGTGTATGCACTGGAGGGAAGTTAAGAGAAAAGAGGGAAAAATGGGAAATTTGATTCGTATCAAAGCGTTTAAATACCCATATCCCTTATTAATTGGGATTGTGACACGTGGCAACCAGAATGCCTAAGGTCGCCCAATCTAACGGCCAATTATGGCCACGCCTACACGAAAACCGAAGAGTTTTGTGACGTGGCATCCTAGAGGTAATAAAAATTAATAATTACAGCCGTCATTTTTCGAAACCCTCGATGGGACAACCAAAAGGTCACCTCCTCGTGACAACCTTTCACCTGTCTCTCGAGTAATAGTTTCCCTCAGTGACCGCTCTTGTCACGTCGCGAAACTTCCTCCATGTTATAGTGAGATTTCTCTCACTTAGAAACTCGAGACCAGACTCCTCTTTAAAGGACACGTGTATTCAGATTTCCAATGAAGGCTGAATGTCCGTGAGAGACTTCTCGAAGTTTAGACCTCGCTCAGGATAAAACCAGCGAGATAATGTAAGTGTGACTTAAGTCGCACCGCGTAACCGTAATTCTCATCATGCAGGGTAGATCCAACTCGCATATGTCAGAACATGTGCGAGTGTCCCCTCTATATCTCCGCGACAAGTATGGAGACCAACTCCCTATGATGCAGTTTGGTCCCAACGACCCAATAGCCCTTACAGGCCAATATAAATTCGCATGTCCAGACTTTACTAGCTCCAACATGCGACGGCTACAAGGGGCGATTACCTAAGGACGCAGACGTTCCAAACGTACTGGCGATCCTGCGAGCTCAACAAACGGAACATGAACGGTCAACCCGCAGATGCGGAAGACGCATACGTTGATGAACTTAGTAACTGTCACACATTTATTAATGTTAACGTTGTTTGAGTTTAGTTATTGCAATTCAATGTGTAAATAATGGATTAACAATGAATGTGATCCTCATGTAACCGATTGGACACCTACTTTGTATATAAAGGGGTGATCCACCATGAAAATGGACCTACGAATCCTTTGCTACAGTGGACTAAGCAGATCGAAATCTGACTGAACCACTATAATTCATTGTCTTGTTTACTTTTTCCAGCCTTGTTGCTTGTTCTTGCATTCCCAGTCGAGTACTCGCCATTCTAGGTTGAATACTCGCACTTGTCATTCCCCTAAAAATTATCTTTTATATCAATTAAATAGTACTTTTTGGTGTTGCAAAATTCACTCGACAACACTCCACATAACTCACAAACAATTTGGGCTTGTTTAGCTTGCCCTGCAATTATTTTTGTCAATGCCTCAACCTGAGCTGTTAACTTTGTGATGGCATCAACTTCTAACACACCAACTACCTTCTTAGATTGACTCCTTTCAGTTGGCCACTGCTGATTGTTTAGAGCCATCTCCTCCAATAGATCATACGCCTCATTAGCACTCTTTCTCATAAAAGCTCCGCCCGCTGCTGCATCTATTAGAGTTCTAGTATTACCAACCAACCCGTTGTAGAAGTTGTGAACCAGCATCCACTTCTCTATACCATGATGAGGACACCTCCTGATCAGATCTTTAAACCTCTCCCAAGCCTCATGGAGAGATTCATTATCTTGTTGGCAAAAATTATTGATTTCTCCTCTCAGCTTTGCAGACTTGGCTGGAGGAAAGAACTTTGACAAGAATTTTGTTGCCAGATCATTCCAGGTGGCAATAGAATTGGGTGGCAAGGAGTTCAACCAACTCTTGGCTCGTTCTCTGAGCGAGAATGGAAACAATCTCAGTCGAATGGCATCATCGCTAACTCCATTAACTTTAAAAGTTTCACAAAGTTCCATGAAGTTAGAGAGATGCAGATTAGGATCTTCAGAAGGGAGGCCACCAAACTGAACTGAAGACTGCACCATTTGAAGGATGGCAGGTTTAATCTCAAAGTTGTTTGCATCCACTGCAGGTGGCCTGATACATGACTGCACTCCCGTCAGAGTAGGGAGAATGTAATCTCTCAAGCTACGGCCATTAGCTTGATCTTCCACGGCGTCTCCATTATTACCGTTATTACCCCCATTGTTTCCAGCATTATTGTTCACATTGGCAGCCATGATTTCTGATGTTTCAGCAGTTGCTGAAACTCTTTCTTGCCTCTTGTTCTTTCGATTCCTCCTGCAAGTTTTCTCGATTTCAGGATCAACTGGTAATATGACTGCTTGTCCTCGACGGCGCATGCACTTAGGATTCCTGAAATAGATCAAGAAAATATTGCAAGAAAAAGGTTAGAAAAATCAGCAAGAGAAAATATACCAAAGTAGAAGTTAGTATAATTTTGTGTAATATTAATCTTTAAACAATTCCCCGGCAACGGCGCCAAAAACTTGTTGCTATAATTTATCAACACTACGCAAGTATACGCAGTCAAGTAGTAAATCTCACACGGGTGAGGTCGATCCCACAGGGAATTGGATTAAATACCACTAAACTATACTTATAATTCTATTTGGCAAATCGAAAGCAATTATGATTTAAGGAAAAGTAAAGTAATTCAGAAAACACAAAACACAGTTAAAGTTTAAGCAATATGAGATGATAGGGAGGAGAATCCTGTTGTTGTTTACCCAGATCGTTAATGCTTAATTACTATCCTATTCTTGCAGTGAATGACAGATTATGAAATAACCTAGCTCCTTTCAGATCTTCTAGATTCTAAATCACATGTTATCTAATTAATTCCTTAATTAAACTAACATGAAATCAGCATTAAGTAATAATCTACTCGTCACATAAGTCATGTGAATACTTTCGTTTCACATAGAACATCGATTATCTTAATTTTAGCATTCTCAATTCTCACTTTTCAGATTTCGAATTGAGATCATAGAGCATGCACAAGGTGATCAATCTTAAACATGAAATTAAACACAAATTAAGATAATTTCACAAACAAGAATTGAGGAATGGTAATTAAACATTAACTAGGCAAAACATTAAACAACAATCATCATCCTCCCTAAATGGGAAATTTAGTTCAGAAACAAATCCATAACCATTCCTAAAGCAATATTCAACATAAAGAAATTAAAGAGGAATAAAGAAAAGAACTGTTGGTGGATGAATTTTGGATCGTCACTTGAATCTCTATGCTCTTCCTGCCGCTCTCTGCTGTATTTTAGGGTTTCTGATCGCTCTCCCCGACTTCCAATCGCAGTTTTCTATTTATAACTAAAATTTAGGGTTCGATGGACGAAATTGACCCTGGTCCGTACGGGATCTCGCCGCGGCCAAGCTTCCTCTCGCCGCGGCGAGATAATTGCAAAATTAAAGCCTCTCTGTATCTCTTAAATGGCCGCGGCGAGACTCCCCCTCACCGCGGCGACTGTAGCATCCACGATTTCCAGTTTATTTCATGAGCTAGCCGCAGCCAAAATGTGTCTAGCTGCGGCCATATATACACAATTCCTCAAAAATTGTGTTTTCTTCGGCTCAGCTCGTCTTTTATTAAATTTCTGCACCCGAGACCTCTTTTATTCCAAAGAACCTGAAAACATAGAAAACAAGCATAATTCTGTCCCAACACAGCGAAAAACGCACATAAATTAGATCCAAAACATAAGCTAAAAATAGCCTAACAGAAAATAGGAAAAAAAAATAGAGAGAGAAGCCAATCATGAGATTAATGAGAATTAATAGTATTATGTAAAGATAGGCATAGTATGACTATTATATAATAGGGTATTAGAGATATTTTTTAAAAATATTTTTTAATTTATTAATGTTAACTAGGGAACTAAGCCGCGCTTCGCGCGGTGTTGCCCAACTTTTGTAAATTATATAAATATATGTATATTATATTGTACTTATTGAGTGATATAATCTAAAATATAACATTTAGATGTGTGTATATATTAACAAATCATGTGTTTGCTATTTTCTTTTTATTTTAAAATAAAAAATGAAATAATTTTTTATTATTTTTTATGTATAATAATATTATATATATTCAACTAAAATTAATAATTTAAAATAAAAAAAAAAATCTAATTTTTTTTATTTGTTAAAGAGCTTAAAGGATTTTTTTTATTATTTTCAATATTTGAGGAATTTTGAAAAATGTATTGCTTTCATTTAAAAAAAATATAAGAGTCACTAAGAAATTATCTTTAATTATTTTAAATATATTTAAATGAAAATTACATTAAAAAAACTCTTAAGAAAATACTTTTTATATGAAATACTTGACAAAGATTAAAAAATGTAAAAATATGTTTTGCATTCATTTAAAAAAATTACAATTAATTGTGCATAATTAAGTTCTTCAATTACCTACATAAAAATAAGTAAATAATAATAACTTTGTGAAAACTAAAGTGAAAAAATAGTGATCTATATATATATATATAAGTTAGATTTATATCACAATAGTTTCTAACCATGTCAGATTTTTTAAAAATAACTCTCATATTCTAAAGATATAAAGAAAAATATATTAAAAAAATGAGAAAAAATGAGAAAAAAGAGAAAATACAAAGAAAGATTTATAGCATGTCACCTCAATTTTATTTAGGCCATCCTTTATATATATTATTTTAGATATATTTAAATAAAATTACAATAAAAAACTTTTAGAAAATACTTTTTATATACAAATATCAAAAAATGTACAATTGTGTTTTGCATTCATTTTTTTTTTTTAAAAAAAAAAAAAGAAATACAACTAATTGAGCATAATTAAGTTCTTCAATCACCCACATAAAAATAAATAAATAATACTAACTTTGTGATAAACTAAAGTGAAAAAATAGTTATCTATATATAACCTAGAACTATACCACCACAATAGTTTCTAAATCATGTGGGACTTTATGAAAATAACTCTAATACTCTAAAGATATAATAAAATATATATAAAAAAAAAAGGAGAAAAAATGAGAAAATACAATGAAAGATTTATAACATGTCACATCAACTTTGTTTGGGCTCTCCTTTATATATATACAAGATTAAGTTCATCAATTGCTCACATCGAAAATAAATAATACTAACTTTATGACAAACTAAACTAAAAAATAGTGATCTATATAATATAAAAGTATATAATCTATACAATGAGTTCTAAATATTACTAAAAGTATAAAAAATAACTAAAAAATGAGAAAACAAAGAAAATAAAAGAAAACTCATATAAGATATCACATTGTTTTCTTTGTGCTTTTTTTTTATATATATATTGATATTGATACATTGACATGAATTAAAAAAAATGGAATGAAAAAAATATAGAAACATTTTTTATTTTCTTTTATTAAGGTAAAAAAAAAAAAGAAAAATACCAATTTTTATCTCTGAATTGACCATTTAAATAATTTAAACTAAACTTAAAAAAAAATAATAACAAAATTGGTAAAATAAAAAAAAATAATTTGTATAAATAGCTATGTTCTAATATTTTAAAATAAAACAATAAAAAACATAACAAAAAAAAATGAAAATATATATAATCAAGAGTGTTCAAATAATCATATATGACATTGACAATTGCTTTTTACAAATAAAATAAAAAATAAAATTTTAACTTTTGAATAAATAAAAATTAATAGAAAATACTTTAGTTGTAAAAAATTATTTAAAAATAAATAATGTTTTTATATTTATTGATATTAATATATTGATATAAAACTCTAGCAAAATTTAAAAAAAAAAATAGAAAGAAAAAAAATATAAAAACACTTTTTTATTTTCTTTGATTGAGGTAAAAAAAGAAAAACACATATTTCAATCTCCAATTTGACTATTTAAATAATTTAAACTAAACTTACAAAAAAAAAATAACAACAAAAATGCTAAAATAAAAAAAACAAATCAATTTGTACAATAGTTATGCTCTGTATTCTAAAATTGAAATAATAAAAAAAAACATAACAAAACAAAATATAATCAAGAGTGTTCAAATAGTCATATATGACATTGACAATTACCTTTTACAAATAAAATTTTAACTTTTGATCAAATAAAAATTAAGAGAACATTTTTAACTTGAACAAATAACAATATAAGAAAACTGAATACTACAAATAAAATTATTTTCATAAATATATAGATAAAAAAATTATTAATAATAAAAAATTAATAAAATACTTATTGGATAAGATAATAGTCAATCACCCATAAAAGATAAAAAAAATTCTTAGACTAAAGAAAAAAAAAACATAAATAAAGTATTATTTATAACCTACATATATAACACCTAAAAACAATCTAAACGATGTGGGACTTTTAGTTTGTATGTGTGGATTATTTTACAAATAAAATAAGAAGATGTGCCATAATATTAGAAAAATAAGATGGAAAAAATATAAGATGCCACATAGACCCCTATTATGATTTCATTTATATATATTGACACCTTTTACAAATAAAATAAAAAATAAAATTTTAACTTTTGATCAAATAAAAATTAAGAAAGAATATTTTTAACTTGAACAAATAACAATATAAGAATATTGAATACTACAAATAAAATTATTTTCATAAATATACATATAAAAAAAATTATTAAAAATAAAATATGAATAAAATACTTATTGGGTAAAATAATAATCAATTACCCATAACAGATAAAAGAAAATTCTTAAACTAAAAAAAAAAACATAAATAAAGTATTATTTATAACCCACATAGATAACACTTAAAAACTATCTAAATGATGTGGGACTTGTGGTTTGTATGTGTGGATTATTTTACAAATAAAATAAGAAGATGTGCTATAATATTAGAAAAATAGGAAGGAAAAAATAAAATAAAATATAAGAATATTGAATAGTACAAATAAAAATTTAAAAATAAATAATATTTTTTTTTTTATTGATATTAATATATTGATATAAAACTCTAGCAAAATTTTAAAAAAAAAAATAGAAAGAAAAATATATAAAAACACTTTTCTATTTTCTTTTATTGAGGTGAAAAAAGAAAAACACATATTTTAATCTCCAATTTGACCATTTAAATATTTTAAACTAAACTTACAAAAAAAAATAACAACAAAATGCTAAAATAAAAAACAAATCAATTTGTACAATAGTTATGCTCTATATTCTAAAATTAAAATAATTAAAAAAAACATAACAAAACAAAATATGATCAAGAGTGTTCAAATAGTCATATATGACATTGACAATCACCTTTGATAAATAAAATAAAAAATAAAATTTTAACTTTTGATCAAATAAAAATTAAGAGAGAACATTTTTAACTTGAACAAATAACAATATAAGAATATTGAATACTACAAATAAAATTATTTTAATAAATATATAAATAAAAAAATTATTAAAAATAAAATATTAATAAAATACTTATTGGATAAGATAATAGTCAATCACCCATAAAAAATAAAAAAAAAAATCTTAGACTAAGGAAAAAAACATAATTAAAGTATTATTTATAACCTACATATCTAACACCTAAAAACAATCTAAACGATGTGGAAGATGTGCTGTAATATTAGAAAAATAAGATGGAAAAAATATAAGATGCCACATAGACCCCTCCTATGATTTCATTTATATATATTGACATTTTTTACAAATAAAATAAAAAATAAAATTTTAACTTTCGATCAAATAAAAATTAAGAAAGAACATTTTTAACTTGAACAAATAACAATATAAGAATATTGAATACTACAAATAAAATTATTTTCATAAATATATATATAAAAAAAATTATTAAAAATAAAATATTAATAAAATACTTATTGGGTAAGATAATAGTCAGTCACCCATAACAGATAAAAAAAAAATTCTTAGACTAAAGAAAAAAAACATAAATAAAGTATTATTTATAACCTACATAAACAACACCTAAAAACTATCTAAACGATGTGGGACTTGTAGTTTGTATGTGTGAATTATTTTACAAATAAAATAAGAAGATGTGTTATAATATTAGAAAAATAGGAAGGAAAAAATATAAGATGCCACATAGACTCCTCTTATGCTTTTCTTTATATATATCTTTATATATTAAAAGTGCCTATCTAACGTCAATTCTTGGTTTAACGGAATCTTTTTTTAATTCTGTTAGTTTTAACGGAGAGACTAACTCTTCCGTTAACTATTTCAATTCACCCAAAACCCACATTGCGATTTTAATCTCCATTGTTTGCGCTTTCCAAAAAAAGAAATACCATTCTCTACAATTCTTCTTTCTTCTACGCATAGCAAATTCTTTTTCCAACCCTAAAATTGATACTCCCGTCTCTCTATTTGCCGCACTCTATTCAAATTCCATCATCGACTTCTGAGTCTCAGGTAAGTTTGCATCAATAACATTTAGGTGTGAGGATGGTTTAGTTTTGTAATTTTTGATTTAAAAATTGCTTTTATTATTATAATTTACTGAATCATTTATATTGTACATATCAAAAATGAGATTTGAAATTCTTTGATTTTTGGTTTGGTTATTGATTTATTTGATTATTATAATTAATTCCAATCCTATCTTTTGTTTCATGAGATTTGATTCGGTCTTCAAATTGATTTTGGGAAAATAACAGGCTAAAAGAGAGGAGAGGAAGAGGGCTGGTCTTTTAATAGATCATTTGAGAAAATCGATTCTTATAACAGGAAACGTAAGAAGATTGAGGCAAGTGAATAATAAATATGTTAGTATTTATCTATAATGGATTAATCTAATATTTGTCTTCTCTTATCCTAAAATCGAGCTATTTTTTCTACCTTTGAATTATCTTTTTGCCCATATCATATTTATCATCTTTCTTTGTTGTTCTCTGTTTCTTCATATCTAATTTTCTTTTGGTTCAACACTCTTTGAGTCCAGTGAAATTAAAAAAAAAAAAAATCTCCTCAAATAAATACATATTAGCCTCACAAATAGACTCCTAAAGTATAATATGACATTTTTTTCAGAAGAAATACTAATTTCTTTTGATGGGTTTTTTATAATCTTTATCTTGTGAATAAATTTGATGTCAGGCAAAGAGGAAACGAATTTTTTTTTTTTATTTTTCTTCTTCTTATTTTGGATGATTGGGTGTGAGAAAATGGTATCACTTTTTATGAGGAAAGCATCAACAACTGAATTAGAGGTTTTTTACCCAATTAGGACAGAATGCCAAGAAGATGTACCCAAGACCCGTTTTAAGCTCGAGGTATGCATTTTAATCTCAGATAGAGTTTATATTTAATCTCAGCTAAATTTGATGATTGGGTTTTATATACTTTCTTAATCATCTCTTAACCCGAATAGGATTTTGGTAATTGGTAAATACTGTGTTTAGTGTAATTAAATTGATAAAAAAGGGAAGACATGTGTGTTATATTATACTTTACAACTACCAAGCACCCATAATAAAATTTTGATAATTGGGTAAATGTTGTGTTTGGTGTAATTAACTTGATAAAAATAAATCTTATTCTTAATCATTTGAGATTTAGGATACTAAAAAGTTCTGAGTGTTTTAATATCAAAAAGTTTGGGATTTTATTGATTTGTTGCAACTGTGGTTAGTGTTGGTTTAAAACCTACTTTGACAGGCAGGGAAAACTCAAGCCCAAGAAGATGGAATGTTGCTTTCTCTGAAGATGGTCATCTCGATATAGCCAAAGTTCTTAGAAGGATCCAAAGAGGGGTACCCTTTTTTTTTCTGAACCAACTTGTACTTTGATTAATTAACACTAGGTGCAGTCATCTTGTTGTGTCTTAAGAATCGGTACAATCCTAAATTGTTTAACATGACTTTCTATGCCAGGGCGTTCATCCTTCGATTAAAGGAGCGGTATGAGAATTCTTGTTAGGTTGTTATGATCCAAATAACACCTTGGAAGAGAAAAATATCCTTAGACAGCGCTAGAGGTAAGGTATTTGTTAAACTGTATTTTGGTCTTAAAATATGCTCCAAACATCTGAAGGGGCTTTTTGTTATGATCCAAGATAATGTTCAAGTGGGGGGTTGGGTTCATGTTGTATCTGATACTATGCTGCAATATTTTCGGGTGTAGAAAGAGATCGGTATGGTGTGATGCGGTTTGAAAAACTCTGCCTTGATGGTTAAATGCTTGCTTTACTTGCACCATGGGAACTAAAGATTACATTTTTGCTGTCCTTAAAAATTTTGCTCTACTTGAATTACTACTTCAATTGTCTCAACAGAATTCTGTTTGTGTTTTCTAAAATCAATTGACATGTGTATTATTGATCTGGTGTGATACTTTATTGATTGATATTCTAACTTGGTCTTTGGAATTTGCCATTGTAGGATTAGATGTGGCTCGAACAGATTGAGCACTTGCCTTTTATGAGAAGGAAGCTCATAAAGGCAAACTTTGGGATATTCTATTTGTTTATGCTTGGTGAGACAATGATATTGGGATATATTGAAATTAATGTAATTTTTTTTTACTAATAACAACGTACATATCATACGTTTATATGTTTTACTTATTAAATACATTAATCAACAATTTACCTTTATAAAATAAATTGTTTAAAAAATCATACCACTTTACTTATAGATAACTAAAAAAAAACCAACACCTTAAATAAAACTAACAATACGTGGCTCGGCACGTAACATTCATCTAGTATATATATATATATATATATTGATAGGGTACGAATATTTTTTATTAGGGTATTAGGCTATTATATAATTATTATTTAAAGTAATTTTTGAGTAAATTCAAATAAAAATTTATAAACCTAATTAAAAAAAAAAAAGAGAGAGAATTAAGGAGAGAAGAGATAAAACTATTTGAAGTGATATTAGAATGACACACCACCGCCTCATACTTCTCCTTTATATATATATACTAGCAAAAAGCTACGTGCAACGCACGTATATTAAATTTTGTGCTAGTTTATTAATAACTTAAGATGTGTTCTACACAGATTGCCAGTTCCCATGTGTGTTGTACAGTGTCGACACAGAGAAATGCTTCACACGCTGATATATGAAATCAGTACTCGTGACAGTCAATATCCACAATTTATATATCACACTACAACATTTGTTGAGATCTTATAAATTCTTGAGCACAATTATTATCCACGGAACTTATCATTTGAAAAGAGCATAATCATTTAAAAGAATAATAAAATGCATCATACCATTCAAGACTTTGAGCATATAATCCTCAAGCTTAGGCCTTAGAGCCTCATAAAGATCTTGTAAACCCAATCCTGTTTCAGCTGATATAGCTATTGGGTCTCTAAATCCTAATCTGTATGCTTCGGCAGCTACAGAGACAAGAGAATTATCGCCATCAAAAAAACATTCTGATTTGTTCAATGCTACTACAAGCAACAAATTAATTAAAGTTATACAAAAAAAATCCAAATAATAAAAAGAAATAGTACCATTTTGGATATAAAAATCAGTGAAGCGAAAACCCTAGAAACTCAGAGACTTTGAGCAACCAAAGTGACGACCAAAGAAATAACAAAGAATGAAAGAGAGAGTATCAGCTGTCGAAGAGAGTAACTGAAGGGTTGTCGTCGTCGTTCTTTGGGAGGAGTAAACGTCGTCGTTGTCTTTGTGGGAGGATTTAGGGGGGACCAAAAGAAAAGTGGCTTCGTCTTTGACTCTTTCCATAACTTGTATTTGTTAGAAAAATTAATAATAAACCCAAGATCTACTTGTATATAACATAGAACACAATAGTAATATATAATAATTAGGTATGTGTACCTGATTGATCCATAGCAATTATCTCTGTTTGATCCACAGTAGTTACTCCACTTTGATAGTGCAATACTATCAACTAAGTCTTCCTCCCTAGATCTCTAAATCAGAAGCAGTTTATTTATCTGATTATCAAAAGATATACAATTGTGATGAGACAATATGTATTTATAGAGTTAGGGAGGGGACTTAGCTACAAAACCCTAGTTGGACTGGGCCTGCTCATCAAAGGCTTCAGTCAACTAGAAAAGCCCACACTTCTGCTTCACCTAGACTTTACATACAGATGCTAAGCCCATTAACAATTGATCACCAACAACATGGGCTAACGCAGCAAAGAACTATCCAATCAACCCAAGTTTTAATAAAACCAATAAAACTTAATGTAAGCCCAAATAAAAAGTCTAACATTCTCCCACTTGGGCTACATTAATTTTAATACATATATATATTATATTAAAATAATTTTGTTTGAAAACGACTCATGGGTTGAACAACAGGAAAACATTTGTGGCCACTTTAAAAAATGATAGTTCTCTGATAGCATCTCAACATACCGGTCCAATTTAACCTTTGATAATGAACTATGACAATCATATTGTTTTTAACTCAACAAAAGACATTCATAATCACAAATACCAAAGTATTAAATCGACATGGTCAATAAGTCTAGTAGTGTGGTAAGGAATTATGTTTAACATGTGATCAATTTAAAATAACATAATATCCTTATCAGTCCTCAATTTCACTGATACCGTGATGCTTAATAAATAAGCCAGTGAAATTAAACATACACTACTTAATAAATAAGTAAGTGTCACTAAACTTGCTTAAAACATTAAGCCAACAAAATATCATTGTCTTTTAGTAAATATACTTAAAATACAATGATCACAACAAGATATGAACTACATGCTTTCAATTCAATTATTCTCGAGAATATAACAAAGCCTAACTGAAAGCATAAACATCCAATAATCAAAAAAGTATTGGCCCACAAAGTAGTTCATAACATCAACAAGTAAATTACATATAAATGTAATCTCAAAAGATAAAGCAAGAAACTCCCACTAACCCAAAGGAGCAAAAGATTATAAAATGCCTATATCAAAAAACATGTTTATCAAACAATATGGCACTTAATCCTTTGGTTAGAGGATCTGCAAACATCAACTAGGTCTTTCAATATTCTATCACAATGTCTCCTTTCTTAACCAAGTCTTTAATAGTGAGATACTTTATTTCCTTATATTTGGAAGCACTACTAATCTCATTATTCTTTGAAAAGAAAACAACAATATTATTATCACAATAGATTAGTATAGAAGAGAAAATAGAATCAACCAGTTGTATCTCTAAAATCAAATTCTTTAACCATAAAGCTTGCAAAGATGCACCATAACATACGACAAATTCAACATATATAGTAGATGATGTGACTAAAGTCTATTTAACACTTTTTTTTTAAGAAATAGCAGTATCAACAAAAGTGAAAATATAGCCAAAAGTTGACTTTAAATCATCTACACAACCACCAAAGTCTGAATTTGAATAACCAACAACTCGAAGATTGTCAACATGCTTATACACAAGCATAAAACTCTTCGTTCTTTGCAAATATCTCAAAACTTTCTTGGCTGCAACCCAATGATCATGGCCAGGATCAGATAAATATCTCCCAAGAACATTGACTACGAAAGCTATGTCAGGTCGAGTGCAAACCTGAGCATACATCAAACTCCCTACTACACTTGCATAAGGGATGTTCTTCATTGCTTCTCTTTTTAAGTCGTTCTTAGGACATTGTTGCTTAGTAAATTTGTCCCTTTCAGAATGAAAACGAAACCAGCTTTACACAAATCCATGTTGAACCTTTTGAGCACTCGATTAATGTAAGCTTCTTGAGATAAGCCAAGAACTTTTCGATTCCTGTCACGATGGATCTCAATCCCCAAAACATAGAATGCCTCTCCAAGATCTTTCATATCAAAATTGGAAAACAGAAAATTTTTGGTCTCATTTAGTAATGACAAATCACTGCTGGCAAGTAAAATATCGTCTACATAAAGAACAAGAAAAATATGATGACTCCCACTGATCTTCATATAAATACACTAGTCAAACTTGTTCTCGATGAAACCCAACAGTGTCACAACCTTATTAAACTTCAAGTACCACTGGTGAGATGCCTGTTTGAGACTATAAATGGATCATTTCAATTTGCAAACCAAATTGTCATTTCCATTTTCCTCGAAGCCTTCAGGTTGAGACATATAGACTTGCTCACTCAATTCTCCATTCAGAACAACAGTTTTAACAATCATTTGATGTAACTCTAAATCAAAATGCGCAACTAAGACCATAATAATTCTGAATGAATCTTTAGTGGAAACAGGTGAGAAAGTTTCAGTGTAATCAACACCTTCTCTTTCAGTAAAGCCTTTAGCCACTAAATGTAATTTATACATTCCAATATGTCCCATTTTATCCTTTTAGTTCTTAAAAAAATTCATTTGCAACCTATTGGTTTGAAACCACAGGTAATAGAACTAACTTCCTCATATACATTATTTTTGTCCATGAATTTAATCTCATCATTCATAGCTTCTATCCATTTTGAAGAATGTGGACAATTAGGTGCTTCACTATAAGTGAGAGGTTCCACAAAAATGACCAAGATTACATTCACCTTCTCCAAGGTAAATAAAATTATCATCACACCTTATTGACATCTTTTGTCTTTGAGATCTCCATATAGGAGGTACTTCTGGAATAACCTCTATTTATTGACCATCATTTTGAATGACATATTCCACAATTAGATTTCTCTGATAACATGACCCTCATCAACAACAAAACCTTCTTCAATAATAGGTTCCTCATCAATAATAGGACCCTCGTTATCTTAGATATTAGGAGCAATATATATCAGTAATGGGAGTGATATCAACTAGAGTAAGAATAAGACTGCTATTATTATCATCTCTTGAAAAAGATATAGGAATAAAAATTCCTTTAGATGACTCCCCCGTTTCAAGAGATGTTGAAGGAATATTTTCAGCAACATCAAATTCCAAAAATTTAGCAGTCTGAGATTCAACAATTCGCGTACCACGAGTAGGATAGCAAAAGCGATAGCGTTTTGAGTGCATTGGATAACCAATGAAATAACAGAGATTGGTTCTCGAATCTAACTTTTTCAAATTAGGATCATAAATCCGTATTTTAGCTGGACAACCCCATACATGAAGATGATTAAGACTAGGCTTCCTTTCAATCCACAACGCAAAAGGATTTTGGGAACAGATTTACTGGGAACACGATTTAAAATATAAGTTGCAGTCATGAGTGCTTCACCCCATAAAAACTCTGGAAGATTTGATCTACTCATCTTGCTTCTAACCATATCCATGAGAGTGTGATTTCTCCTTTCAGCAACGCCGTTTTGTTCAGGTGAACCTAACATAGTGTATTGAGAAACTACACCATTTTCGAGAAAATATGCAGCAAAAGGCCTCATGAGTAGTCCATATTCTGAATAACAACCATAATTTTTCCTCCACGATCTGAAAGAACAACTTTGATGACTCTTCCTAATTGTTTCTGAAGAACATTTCGAAAGATTTTAACTTTATCATGAGCGTTGAATTTTTCTTGAATCAAGTGAAGCCATATAGAGAAAAACCATTTTTGAAAGTTATGACATACTTGTATCCTTAACGTAGTAGTCAATTTTGTACAAGTATAATCAGCACAAGTATTCCAACCAGAAACATCAACAAGAGGAAGAATTTTAGCTAGAAGGAATCGATCAATTCTTTCTTTAGAAATATGACCCGATCGATTGTGCCATAATAATAAGGATGTTATCTTAATATAAGATTTCGTATCCACAATATTCACAGCATTAAAAAAAGGAAGCTAAGGAAGTCAATGTTAATTTGAAAAGAATATCAGAGTAAAAATAGTTTCCAATTATTCGGAGTCAAACATAATGTCAACACTATAATTGGCAAAAAGAAAAGAAATTCATTGTTTAACTAAAAGCGGAAGCGAAACTGAATTACTTTAAAAGTAGGAATCAAGAAATTACTGTTCAAAATAATCTGAACACTAAACTGTAATTCAAGAATTAATGTGCCAACATAAATAACGTCAACTCCAATATAAGTGCCCACTGTAAGCATTGACTCCCTCTCACTTGGCTTTCTGAGATCCCTTAGCCCCTGGTTGTGGTTGCTTATTTTCATATTTTCTTTATCCTTTGTTGGGCTTGAGTTGAGAAAAAAAGTGAGAAGATTCATTCTTCTCATTCTATTAGCTTGCTTGTTTCAGCTATATACTGAGAAATAAGGTCACTAACACTCCATATTTTACTATAAGTGTTTAGGTTGTCTTGGTAAAGCTAAAAGAAGTAAGAAGTTCATGAAGAACTTGAAGAATGGTGTAAAAGTCAGAAAGAGGAATATTATGATCTTTCAACTTAGACTGAACATTAAAAAATGCAGAATAAAATCTCGCACTCCTTTTAATTCCTCATACTTAATGGTTGTCATTTCATCCATAAGATGTCCAGCTTCAGCGTTTTCACCAGTGTCATATAGTTTTTCTACAACATTGAAAAACTCATTAGCATTTGTGGTGTTTGGCAAACCACCAAAAGATGTTCAGGAATTAAACGTTTCATAGCAATGAGACTAAGATGATTTGAATTTTTCCATTGTGCATGAAGAATTTTTTTTTTGGGCAACAATTCTGATATTAGTATAAGATCAGCAGATTTTTCTTCTCGAAGGCATAAGTCCAAATCTATTATGCCTAAAACAATTTTCACATCTCGTTTCCATGTCTTAAAGTTGAAGCATTTAGAATTCAGATGAAAACGTTATTGTTGTTCGCAGAAAGGAGACCAAAAAATCCAAAAAATTAAAACTTGAATAAGCAATATGAGCAATGCATTAGAAAATATTGTAGAATCAACTGGTCATTATAAACTCCCCTTTGGGGTGAGAATATAACACACACATGATCTACCTTCATGAAGTTAACAACAAAGAAAAAATACATATCATTTAAGAATTTTATTACCTTTGGGCAAATAAATTTCTTAAAAATATGTATTAATTCAAGCAAAAAATAATAATAAATTTATATATTTAAATTATTACCTTTGGGCAAATAATTAAAATATATATATATTTAATATTAACTCACTTCATGGAATGTGAACTAATATATGTAAATACTACCTTTGGGCAAGTAATTACACATATAGTCAACCAAAAGATATAATATTTTCTTCAACATGTGAAATTTGGTGATAAAACAATCATTGAAGATTAATAATTTTCAACCAAATTTCCAAAAGAGATATATAAATTGCTTTTATTATATTGATAATCAAAAATAAAGTGTCCACCATAACACATTATTTTTGTATCAAACAATCAAGTTTTATAACTTTAGAACAACAAATAATTAAAATATGTGAATATAAGAAAATTGGTGGAGACTACATAGTCAAGATAAATTAAACAAGAGAGTGACTATGTCATATGGAACGAGAAGAAACCCAAAAAATTTTCTATGATTGACAGATTTCGAAAAATCATCAAAAAATATTTTTAATAATTTTTTAACTACATAATTATCATAATAATAATAATTATTAAACGGAGTCAAAAAATTATTTAAAAATCATAGAAAAATCAGAAATTAAATTCTAATAACGCTGGAAAAAAGAATCGTCAAAAAACGACGTCGGACGGCAGCGCACGCGCCCCCACGCGCCGCTGCCGAGAGTGGGCTTCGCTGGTAGGACTTCATCTTCAACCTTGGGCGGGTCTGAAACTGGGTCGCGCGACCCGGTTCTCTCCATTCGGGTCGGGGCGAAAAAATAGGCCAGAAACACGACGAAAACGACGGGAAAGCTAGGGGTTTTGTCCGGAATCGATTTTCTACTCCATTTATGGGTTCAATTTGGGATGAAGCATGTAAAACAATGCTCGATTTTAATGAAACTAATCCGAAAATATAAGAACAAAAAGAACCCGATTTGGCTATGTGTGTCATCCAATTCGAAAAAATCAAACGTCTAGAAACATTTTAAATCAATTGGTAATGAGATTTGCACCATCAATTTTAGTGTATAAACTATAGAATCAAAAATCCCAAATTGAATTTCATAAAGAAAAAAAAAATATAAACCCTAAAAATTTAATCTTAAAATTCTCCTAATTTATTCAATTACTTTATGCAAATAATATATCACAAGAAAAAAAATTTAATAATGAATAAAACCCCTAAACTTTTAAGATTGAAAAACAAAAAGTTCAACATAAAATAATAGCGAAATTAATATGTAATTGAAGAAAATTAACCTATACATATTAATTGTTATATTAATTATAGGTTCTAAATCATATACAATAGGCAATCTGATACCACATGTTAGAAAAATTAATAATAAACCCAAGATCTACTTGTATATAACATAGAACACAATAGTAATATATAATAATTAGGTATGTGTACCTGATTGATCCATAACAATTATCTCTGTTTGATCCACAGCAGTTACTCCACTTTGATAGTGCAATACTATCAACTAAGTCTTCCTCCCTAGATCTCTAAATCAGAAGCAGTTTATTTATCTGATTATCAAAAGGTATACAATTGTGATGAGACAATATGTATTTATAGAGTTAGGGAGGGGACTTAGCTACAAAATCCTAGTTGGGCTGGGCCTGCTCATCAAAGGCTTCAGTCAACTAGAAAAGCCCACACTTCTGCTTCACCTAGACTTTACATACAGATGCTAAGCCCATTAACAATTGATCACCAACAACATGGGCTAACGCAGCAAAGAACTATCCAATCAACCCAAGTTTTAATAAAACTAATAAAACTTAATGTCAGCCCAAATAAAAAGTCTAACAGTATTATTTTTAGCTCTTTTGTTTGACACTTTAAAACCTTCTTTTCGGTTTCTGCTATGTAATTCGTTGCAGGAAATTATAGACGAGGAAGATGAGAGCCTAAGAAATCTAAGGAAGGAATGGGGAGAAACGATATATAGGACCGTAGTTATCCGCTTGAAAGAAATTAAAGAGTATAACCCAAATGGAAGATATATCGTTCCTGAACTTTGGAATTTCAAAGATGGAATGTCAAAAAAGTTATTACTTTTTCTCTTTTGAATATGAAAAAACTAAATACGGTAAAATAAATGAATTAATGAATTAATGTAATTATTAAATTTTACCATTATTTTTGAGAAATTAGTAAGATTATATACTAAATTAATCAATTTAATATCAGTTCAAATATTAATGTTTTATTATTATTTTATTATATATAAATAATATTTTATTATTTTATTAAATAAAAATAAAAAGTCACCCATGAATTTCTTATAAACTAAGTTACCAATTGGACTCTCTGCTTTGTTAAATAATAAAATGGACCTTATTTTTTTTAAATGGTACAAATAAGATCTTGAACTAATTTTTTATCAAAATAAAATTTAATAATAATCCGATCTAAAGGTATTATACCAAGACTGTTTATATGTTCTTATTAGGAATTGTCTTTTAAGTTATTAGAAAAATAGTTGAAGGAAAATAAGAAACGACTTGTCGTTTATGAATTGATTGCTGATGAGTCCAATTGGATTATCTTTTAGTATTCTCTCTTTTACACAAAACAAAAAACTGAGGTCGTTACTTAGAAGAGACCCTTTTCAACTTTCACCGGAGAAAATGGCGGCCGCCGCTAGAATAAACTGCTCCTCCCTTCACAACACTCTTGGCTTTCTCAATCCTTTACATTATTCCCTCAATTCTAAAGCTAACCATCTCCGAACCGTCCTCCACTTCCGCCGGAATATTCCCTCGTCGTTCTCACACCGAGCAGTGTTTTGCTCCAGCGCCGCCAGTAATAGTACTCCTCTAGAGCCCAATGAAGTCGTATCGGACCCTTTCGTCCTCACCACTCCGCTTTATTACGTCAATGCCCCTCCCCACATGGGCAGCGCCTACACCACCATCGCCGCTGATGCCATTGCCCGATTTCAGGTACTTAGCTTTTTTATATATCAAACAATATCATTGAAAAGGGTAAGCAGAATAAGGTTTTACGGTCAAATTTCGAATTTTGAAGTGATTTTCTTTTATTTTCTTCCCTATTATTTAGAGGCTGTTGGGGAAGAAAGTTATATTTGTGACCGGTACGGACGAGCATGGCGAGAAGATTGCCGCCGCAGCTGCCGCCGCTGGTTCCAGTCCGAAGGAACATTGCGACATCGTTTCCCAAGCTTACAAGAAACTATGGGAAGATGTAATGTGTGGAGCTGATTATTCGATTTTACTCTATGAAGCTTATTTCGTTGATTACTCACATTGTATATCTTTGTTTTACATTTGTTTGGCTGACTACTCAATTGGGTATTTTGTTTGTTGAGTACTCAAATTGATGTCATTCCTTTCTTTTTCTTTTTCACAGTTAGACATAGCTTATGACAAGTTCATACGGACAACTGATCCCAAGCATGAATATATAGTGAAGGAGTTCTACTCAAGAGTTCTTGCCAATGGTGATATTTACCGTGCAGACTATGAGGGGCTCTATTGTATCAACTGTGAAGAGTATAAGGTGGTTTTGTTTTTTATTTTATTTTAATATCATAAATATAGATTTAGGGGGCTTATGTAGTGCTGCTCCAGATTTCGCATTCCATTCTGGAGTAATATATGACATCATGAATGCAATGTTATTCCTAAATTACTTCAACACTTACCGCAGAATGGATCGGGACCACTAATTCGAAACCTATAAATACAACTGTTTAAAATATATATTTGTATAATAGTACAAGATATGAAGATAATCTTGTATGTTTGTTGCCTTTTCTTTTTCAGTTTAGTCTAACACGGATAGGTTATGCAATGCCTTGTGTATGTTTTTGCTTTGTGTCATCTGCAGGATGAGAAAGAACTGCTTGAGAACAACTGTTGCCCTACGCACCTTAAGCCATGTGTAGCACGAAAAGAGGATAATTACTTTTTTGCTTTGTCAAAGTATCAAAAAAGGTTGGAAGAAATTTTGACATCAGATATGGTGAAGCCCTCATTTCGTCTAAATGAGGTCAGAAGTTGGGAGAAAAAAAAATAGTGCTAATATCAGATGATTCATTTCCAAAGCAATAATTTTAAAATTTCTTTGATTGAAAATTCAGTTGCCTGTTTTCTTTAGTAATTATGCATTGATGTTGCTGGGAAAATATTAATAGTTGGGGCTCTCAATTAGTAGTAGAGAATATATGAAACCTTCATACTTTTGTTCTTTTTTTTTTTGGTGGAACATTCACACTTTTAAGAAGCCCTTTTGGAGTAGTAGCAAAAGGATGATTTAATTGAACTGACATCCTTTGGGGAGAGTTTCTCAGGTCTAATACAGTTAATAATACTTCACACCCCTTTTTATATTAGACTTAAATGGCAAGTCATCCTGCAAAATGAAAGGAAAAGTTATCTACAAAATCAAAATGAAAGGAATTTTAGATGGACACAATCTTCTCAGTCATATTGCAAAATCATTATGTGATTTTCTTATTGAAACCACTACTCACACCCCAAATACAGTCTATATTAAAATAATTATGGACTTTCAATTTGTTCTGTAATTTCATTTTTACTTTTAACAATTTATGTTTTATCAAGGGAGAACTTAAATTTCATATTTTCTTTTATTAAGGTACAAACTTGGATAAAAAGTGGCCTGAGGGACTTTTCCATTTCCCGAGCATCAGTGGATTGGGGTATCCCTGTTCCTAATGACAGCAAGCAAACTATATATGTTTGGTTTGATGCTTTGCTGGGGTAAAACTTCTTCTTATGTAAATCCTAAACATATTATGTTTAAATTTATCAGTTCCCTAATAGCTGTAAATTATATAAATATATATGTATATATATTTCCAAAAGTATTATTCATAATGTGGTTGTGTAATAAACTTCTGAAACTTTTTTGGCTTTTATTGAGGATAGGTTAAAGTATTATATATTTTTGAATATGAGGTATTTGCATTCAGTAAAATATTAATGAGTATGTTTACAATTTTAATGAAACAGCTACATATCAGCTCTTTCAGAGGACACAGAGAAACCTACTTTGCAAACATCTGTATCTTTGGGTTGGCCTGCCACACTACACTTGATTGGAAAGGTGAGATATTTCTTGTCATTTCCATACTTGCAAGTCCTTCAAAATTTTCATTTATTTTCCAGAAAAAATAATATATATATATATATATGTGTGTGTATGTATATATATTCATTCAGGATGGTACTAACATGGCATTATGTTTGCTGAAATAGTTCATTATATCTTCAATTAATTATATTTTTCAGTTGATGTTTATCTGTTTTTAGTATGATGCTTTCCTCAGGTATTCTTGTCAAGAATTTGTCTTTATGATCTTCATCTTGGGACTCTTGACATATAATTTACCTGATATTTGAATGATAGGGAGCAATTTTTATTTTTTCCTTTGAGATTTATTGTGTACATTCTGAGATCCAAAGTGTCATTATTAATTTATTAGTTATTACATTTCTGATTTGTGGATGGTTAATTGAGAGTTATATATAATATTTATTGTTCTATTTAATGTATATTTGCTTTTAAATTATTTGAACAAGAGGAAGACATAGTATATATGTTGTTACACACCAGAAATTCCATAGAGAAGCAAAGAAGAAGAAGATTTTTTATTGAATCATTTAAAGAATTTCAATCACAGAATTCCTGCAGTTCGAGTCGCTTGGATCACTCTCTGAGTATGAATACTCAATTTACAATTTATTCCCCCCTGAAAAAATGACCATAAATCCCTATTTATACAATAAGAAAACTAAGAGTTCCTTCTTCCTTTGGCTACCACATCAGCTTTGACTACCACCTCACCACTAATTATTAAAACACTTATTACCTCCTTGATTAGGCTATAATAGGTGGTGTAACAATACCCTCGGGTGCACTTTCACCTTGTCCTCAAGGTGAAATGTTTGAAATTGAGTCAACATGGTCTTCAAATATTTTTCAGCCTGTACTACCCAGCTGACGGGGTTTGAACCATCAAGGTGGGAAGCTCCAATCGGTGAAGGCATAATTCCCAGTAGTGATCAAACGAAGAACCAGTCGTCTCCACTAACGGTGCCAGGGAAACTCCCATTTTCGACTGGTGCACGAGTTTTCCAGATTTTTCAAGAGTTAGAGAAATTGGTGGATTAGAGTGGGGCTCCTTGTTCTTAGTTGACCCACTCTGTTCAGCTTGTTTCTCCATTATTTTCCCAAACATTGCTGTAATCTCCTCATAGAACTATCACATCTCATTTCTGACCGCTTCAATTTTTGCGTCAACGTAACCTCTATTTCCGTTGTCTCCTCCGACTGTTCTTGGTGATTTCTTGAGTTCCATGGTGTCTCCCAGATGTACTGCTTTGATACCACTTTGTTACACCAAAAATTCCACAGAGAAGCAAAGAAAAGAAGAGAGAGGAAGAATTTTTCTTGAATCAGTTAAAGAATTTCAATCACAGATTTCCAAAAGTTCGAGTCGCTGGAATCACTCTCTGAGTATCAATACTCAATTTACAATTTATTCCCCTCCCTGAAAAAATTACCACAAATCCATATTTATACAAGAAAACTCCTTGATTAGGCTATTATAGGTGGCGTAACAATATACCAGAAGTGATGTTTATAATATATTTTTTTCCCTTCTTTTTCCATCTTCACGTGCTTTATGTTATTGGTAGTGGTGTGTTGTTCTCATGTGCAGTTGTTGATTCCTGTACTTTCAAAAGTAGTGGCGACTAATTTTATTTATCAATTTTTTGTACAGAACTTACTTTCTACAATAGTAATTGGTAATTTGTCTACAGGATATTTTACGCTTCCATGCAGTTTACTGGCCGGCTATGCTAATGTCTGCAGGACTAGACCTTCCTAAGATGGTGTTTGGCCATGGATTCTTGACAAAGGTACAACTTTTAGTGTGTAACTTGTAGTTTTCTTGTGAAAATAACTTAGTATCTAAGTTTCCCTAAGAGAGCTATTAGAGTTATGTCACAGACCTAGCATTTGGTTTCTGGGAATAAAGATGATACGTGGTAATTGCTGCATATAATATATTCTGGTATTTATGGAATTTATGATTGTAGGTGCAAGGATAATTCCTTTGAAGTTAAATTGAAAGTAGCTGTGGAAGTTAAGAAGTCTCGTCTTAATTTTTGTCTCATTCATGTGATTTCACTTTATGCAGCAACCCTTTTTATTTGTAATATAGGATGGTATGAAGATGGGGAAGTCTTTAGGAAATACAATTGAACCAAATGAGTTGGTTAGCAAATTTGGCTCTGATGCAGTGAGATACTTTTTCCTGAGGGAGGTCGAATTCGGAAGTGATGGTGACTATTCAGAGGAACGCTTCATCAACATTGTGAATGCACATCTTGCTAATACCATTGGTATTCTATAATCTGGTGGATATTTTGGGGTTGCCTTAGGTTATAATTGTTCGGATATTAAAGCAGCTTACTCTTTGCAGGAAATCTTCTTAATCGTACTCTAGGGCTTCTGAAGAAGAACTGCCAATCAACCTTGGTTACGGATTCAAGTACTGCAGCTGAAGGAACTAAGTTCAAGGATGCTGTAGAAAAATTGGTAAAATTGAATGAACTTATCATGATATGTGTCTTCCAAGTAGCTAGGAGTCCACGAGTCATTCGTAAATCTTGTAGTTGTAGGTACATCAACTTTTACTAATCAGAAACCTCTCTGAATTCAGTTTTACTGTATTGTTCGGTGCTTGGTTAGTGACATAAAAAGTATGGTAAGCAGATCATTTTGTAGGTGATAGATAACCATAAGCCTTGTGTCATAAGATTTTCCATTTTGAATGTTTATTCAGGTTGAAAAAGCTCGAGTAAATTATGAAAATCTCTCTCTTTCATCAGCCTGTGAGGCTGTGCTTGAGATCGGTAATGCTGGAAACTCTTACATGGACGAACGAGCACCATGGTCTCTTTTCAAGCAAGAGGGTGCTGCTGCTGAAGATGCTGCCAAGGTTTTACATATTTACCTTGTGACTTTTGTTGGCCTCCTGGATTATTAGTATGATAGTGTCAGTTTATTACTAATTATTTGCTTCCATTTGCGGTAGAAAACAGTATTGAATAAACTAGAAAGATTTATGTCTGTGTGCCCATGTGCACGTACAGGAAAATTTATGTCTTGATATGAAAGCTGTTTCTCATCTTTAAATGACTGAAGTGCATCAATGAGATATAGTGAGTTAAGGTTGTCAAGCATGTCTGTATAGAATTAATAAATGACCAATGTTTCAATATATTTATGCTTTTGACTTTTGGAGCAGGACCTTGTGATAATATTGGAAACCATGAGGATTATAGCAATTGCATTATCACCTATCTCCCCGGGTTTATGCTGGAGAATATATGCACAGCTCGGGTTCTCGAAGAATCAGTTTGATGCTGCAACCTGGGTCTCTCTCTCTCTCTGGATAGATAAGTCTGTGTCTTCTTTCCTAAGATGCAGCTCCTCTTTTGAACTAACAACTTAGTTTTGAATGCAGAGTGAGACCAAGTGGGGTGGACTAAAGAAGGGTCAGGTAATGGGCCAACCTAAACCAGTGTTTGCAAGGATTGAAAACCTTACGGAAGGAGAAAATGGGGTTGAATTGCCTAAGAAGGGAGCTAAAAGAAAGGAGAAATCACCCAAGGCTCAACAGGCAGTAGAAGCATAGAACAAATTTATTTAGAAAAAACGATATACATCTTGGATCATCTACTTCCTCAGCAATTTTGTTTTATACTGTATTTTCTTTTTCTTCATGCCCTCAGTCACATCATTTGTAAGAATAATTATTCTGTATGTTAGATATTTATCTTTCTGTTGAATAAATTCTCAAATGGAGTAGCATGCCTTCAGCTTTGAGCAACAGATTATGGTGTTGTACAATTGTGTTGTTGTCATCTAATAAACGAAATTGAAATCGGTTTGATCACAAATTATTGAAAAAGGTTAAGAAGAATCAAAACAAGAAGGGTCAACTGATAAAACTGGCTCATCCAAAAGGGGGTGATGAAATCAAGATATTCTTCATAAAAGGTACGGCACTCTTTCCAGTAATAAAAGAAAAAAACAAAATCTTTGAATTAAAGCCTAATATCGTCAGAACCCAATCAAAGTATACCAAATCATTCAAATAACTGGAGTCTGGATTACAAGAAAAGATCCTAATACCATTTACCATTTATTTTCCCACTTAATAAAAATATGAAACAAAGAAAACCGGAGAGCAGAGGCACTCATCCAGATGTCAAGCTCTTCCCAGCGTCTTCATCACTCTCATTTGCATTAATAAGGTGTACCGTTCAATTCTTTCGGGTAACTCCAAGTCTTGTTCGGAAATCGTCCTCCATAAGCGGAAGGCCATCGCGCAACTTGATCTTTGGCTCCCAACCAAGTAACTCCTTGGCTTTTGTGATGTCTGGCTTCCTCTGGCGAGGGTCATCTGGTGTGTTTTCAACTGATATGATCTCCACATCTGGGTTGATAAGCTGAAAGTAACAAAATCGCAATAGCTTTAGCTTTCCAAATATATGTATTATGTTTCCTACTGTTTTGAGGTCTTATGCAAATGAGGTTCGAAATTAAGATGACTGACCTCCTTAACGGTCTCTGCAAGCTCAAGCATAGTAAACTCACCTACAAAATCAAAATATCAGTAGTGAAAACACAACAAACAAAGCCTATTCGAATTATGTTGTCAAAGATCTTTCCGGGAAACCTGGATTTCCAATGTTAATGGGCCCAGTGTTGTCTCCTTCCATAAGTCTAATAAGGCCATCAACCTTCAACACAAACAAAAGAAAGGAATAAATACAAAATATAAGTAAACAGAAATCACAGCAATGAAAGATTTTGTTATTGTTCACAATTAAACAAAGGATAGACAAATAAAGCTTGCATACCATGTCTGACACATAACAGAAACTACGTGTCTGTGTTCCAGGTGCTTGAACAGTTAATGGCTCACCACTATATAATTGAAAAATATATCAGACAAATTCGATGTGCCCAATAAATAACTATCTGAGAGAGCAGACAGTAGAGATATATGTGAAACATTGGTTAAGAACTAATGAAACGTACCGAACTGCTTGTGCAATGAAATTACTAACAACACGACCATCATCAATATTCATACGAGGTCCATAGGTGTTAAAAATCCTAGCAATCCTTATCTCTGTCAAGAGCATCATTATTCAGTCAAAATAGAGCCCAACAAACTAATTTAATCACATTATAGCCAACACAAAAAAAGCAAAAAGATGTCAGGGATGGAATCAGGGGAATTTCTTACCAATCCCATGCTGTCTGTGATAGTCGTACATCAAAGTCTCAGCAACTCGCTTTCCCTCATCATAACAACTCCTAACTCCTGTAATGCATAAGTGCAAGCACATAAATAAATGGTGACACATTTGGGTCTTATAAAATAACTTTTTGCCTTGAAATAACATTCATATTACCAGTTGTAAATCAAATAAATCAGATGTAGAGTGAGTACATACCAATTGGGTTGACATTGCCCCAGTAAGTTTCATCCTGAGGATGCATAAGAGGATCTCCGTACACTTCAGAAGTTGATGTAAGCAAAATCCTGTTTAGCATTGTCATTTCATTAGTAGAACAATACATATAATATGACCAACTCAAATAAAAACGGAGAATAGATACCAACCTGGCACCAACACGCTTGGCAAGTCCCAACATATTCAATGTACCGATCACATTTGTCTTTATAGTCTGCCAAAGAAGATATGTTAGTTAGATCAGCACTCAGAACCATCAAAACTGACCATGGAAGTCAATGCTTTTAAGAGAAGGATCATTAGATAAAGAGAGAAGACAATGGCATGGATGTCAGTTAGAGCCAGTTCTGCAAGACATGAAAAGAAAAGACCAAGAACTAAAGAACTCTGGGAGACAGACGCATCTCTCCTGTTCTGAAATAGAATTGAAATGCAGAAATGTGCCACCTTTACAGGGTTGTATTTGTAGAAGATGGGGGAAGCAGGGCAAGCAAGATGGTATATTTGATCAACCTCAACCAGCAATGTCTCTGTCACATCTGCACAGGGAAAAGAAAAACAATTTAAACAAGTCAACGACAAGAGTACATGGTCTCACTGAGTAAAAAAATGGTTTTACAAGATCACTGCAATAATATAGCTAGATAACATTATTACACGAAGTGGGGTGAGAAATTCACAATGAAAAAATTTGGGAATAAAACACACCATGACGGATAAGCTCAAATCTTGGATGACCAATCCATTTCTTCAGATTGTCCTTTGAGCCAGTGAAATAATTATCCACAACAATCACCTGAGATGCAGAAAACAGGAATCCATTTCAACTGAGAATTCTAGAAGATAGTTTACTTCTCACAAGAGACAGTGGAAGGTATCCTTTGAGCCCTCTTAGGTTATGCCAGATTCTCTAAAACACAAAAATATGAATGATGAATACTTCAAATGAACTGCTTTCTTGTCTTGTGTTCTATTATTTAGATTGGCTTATCAGTACAGGCACTTCTGTCATATGCACACCATGCCATCCTAATCAATTGTACCATTAAATAAATCTAATATAATAATGTATCTACCTCATTCTTTTCATTTTCCATCAACCTGTCTACCAAGTGAGATCCAATAAATCCAGCTCCTCCAGTTACCAAGATTCTCATATTGGCCTGCCATAAAACAAAGCATTTTAAACATGAATACAGCCTACATTGTTACATTGAAACAATGATTCCCGTTAGTCATAGACAAAAATTTTCTATAATATATTAGATCTGTACATCCAAAATCAAATACAGAAAACCAAGCAATGACAACAATATTCCATTCAGATCAAGCTACGTATGAACCCATATCACAGACAGTAGCCTGCCTTCAAGAAATTAAACACCGGTTTCATATGATAGCAAATGTAATCAACAATTTTGTTTTGCTATTTCACATTTGATCATAGCGGTATTGACTTCAATGATGATGCAAAACCAAGAACAACCAGAGGACCAAGTTTCAAATGTATTCACAAGTAATACAACAATAAAACACCAACTGTTTGATACATGGTCTAAACAGTTCACTCGCAGCAAACATGAAACATGACTAGACTGATAATAGATCGAACTGGGGCACAAATGGTAGAAAATCACAAAAAAAAATCATGTGGGAATGTGGGATTGTGGCATACCTGGAAGAACTTGGCATTTCTTAAAGGAGATGGGGATGGAGGTGGTTTTGTCGTCACACTGCTATTGGTATTAGAAGCTTCCTTCGCCATTGCTCAGATCTTGCTCAAATCCTGATGCCCAATTCACAAAAAACCACACAGAAATGAATCACGAGCATAAACAACAGCCAAACTCACGAGACTAATAATTTCCCACCGATTAAAAAAGAACCCATATCGTCACAATCCATCCAACCACAGCAAAACATACTGACTTCAATGAATAGAGAATCCTTTTTTCTTTAAATATAAAATGAGAGTCAAAGCTCAGACTACCTGTCTGGTACAGTGGTACTGCAATTCCTTGAGTTGAATATGGGTTTTGAATTTGATACCTAAGAGAGTACAGGCGTAACCTATTTATATATATTTATATATATATGATATGATAACAATGGGCTCAACAAACTGCCATCTCAAAACAAAAAAAAAAAAAAAAAAATGGGCTCAACAAACTGATTTGTTTAGTTTCGATTTCGAAATAGAAAATTAACAAAACGAAAACAATTGACTAACCATACCAACTAGAGAGAGAAAGTCATAATAAATAAACAAGAAAACTTAAAAAACACGTAAAGTACAAAATAATCAACAAGGCTCAACCTCTCGATCATAGGAGCCACGCCTAATCATTGTCAGATCTCAAATTTGAATCTCGCATACTATCTTATTCTCATTCTCGCTTGCAACAATTCAATTCTTAACGTACAACGCCACAAATTTCATTAACATTAAACCTAATATGAAAATTGACTAATTCAGCACATCCTAGTAGTAATAACATCATCATCAGCATCATAAGACCATATACCTTGAAGAGAAAAGATGAATGAACTGAAAATCAAACTTCGCTTTGAATTTTACAGTTTACAGAGTTTTCATATGATATGATTAACGATGCACCATGGTGTTTCTAGAAGCCCTTTATTTGGAGGTACATTCTTTGGGGGTAAAGAATAATTCCAAAATGGTAGTCGCTAGCTTATTGGTGGTACTTCTGTGTCAGTGTACAAAAATTATTGGCTTCCTTCAGTGAGTGGCAATAAAATCTCTTATGCTTCTTAGGAATTTTTAAATAGAAACGATATTATTAAATGAAATTTTTAAACTTAGTCGCGGACTAAGTTAAGATGTTCGCGATACTGCTTAGGAATGTACAAAGAATTAAAATTGCGAGTCATTCCCAAGATAATACATCTCGGTTGTCATCCACTATATTAGAACACCACTGCACTTTAACAAATCTTCGAATGCAACTTTAAAATAGATATAGCACATTGAATTTTTGGCAGTCAAAACTGAGTTTATTTTTCGGTATGAAAAAGATGTGTTTCTCCCATTAGTGCAATTGTAGTATGTAGACACCAATGGAATGGAAAAAATATGTCGGGAATAAGAACGTTTTTTAAATCGTGTCCCATAAATTGATACGACTAAGTAACCAGTTTTAATTTATTGACCTCAAAAAGTGATCAACCAACAGCAGGGTCGTATGGATCCGATGCTTGTCACGTGTTACACAAACAAAGAATGAAAAGCAATAAACACAGAGATTTGTTGTAGAAGTTCGGCCCCCTTATGATAGCGAGTAATGACCTACTCCTCTTTTGGTTGTATTGATACCTAGAGATTATACTATTTAGATCATTATAGGTGGGATCTGATATAGCTCTCTATATGAATACAAAATATGAATCAGTAGGCATATCTCTAATAAGAGTGAGATTGCCTTAGAAGCGTGTGCGAGAGATGAAGAGAGGAGAGAGAGCCCTATTGGGCGTGAGCAAGAGAGAGAGAGAGAAGAGAGAATAAGGTTTTCAGACTTAGAGCTATTTGGAGTAGGGGTGTTCATCCGATCCAATCCGCACTTTTTTGGTCAAACAACATCCAATCCGCACTAAGTGCGGATTTCATATTTTGGATCCAATCCGATCCGCATAATAGTTTAAATTAGATCCAATCCAATCCACAATAGTGCGGATTGGATCGGTTATTTTGGATCGGTTATTTTTTAATAATAAATTATTTAATATTTCATAGAAAAAAATTAAAAAAAGACTATTGTTTTTTAATCTCCAATAATAATCTATTTCCATCTCCATTTATATATAAATCAAACCCATATACATATATGTCAATATATAATTTACACTAAAATATATATGTATTTATTACTAAAATAAATAAGTTAGTATATATATTTAAATTTGTGTGTATGTGTCTATGTGAATAGAATAATTTTTCTAGTGTTTTTTATTATAAAACAAATAAAATACACTAACGCAATATATTACTAAAAAAGATTAATAAATTAGAATTTTGTGTGTTTTTTTTAAATATTACTAGAAAATTAATATATATTATATATTATAATTTTTAAAAAATATATATAATTAAGTGCGGATTTGATTGGATCGGTTACTTTTTGAGGTCAAACAACATCCAATCCGCACAACTGCGGATTTTAGATTTTTCAATCCAATCCAATCCGCGCAAGTGCGGATATCCGCATTTGGCGGATTTGATTGGATTGGATCGTGCGGATTGGATTGGATCGGATACTTAGTGAACACCCCTAATTTGGAGGCTAAGTGACTTAGGTTTCTAGGCTAGGATTAAGACCTTTATATAGGAAGCCTAAACGCTAAATTACAGTTTAAATCCCTAGATATCTGCATAGGTTGTTAGATAATTACAAAAGACTAAAGTGCTCTTGAATCTAGATATTATTCAGCCATTCTGTTGGGCTTCTAGAGCCCAATTCCCAGCCCATGACTTGTTGCCCACGTTTTGGGCTATACATAGAGTCCTGCCATGTTAATCTTGGCTGCCCATAGACCTACAGGGGAGGTCTAGCCGCCCAAGACCTGCAGGATCTGGCAGGACAAGGCCTGCACGATCTGGCAGGTTAAGGCCTGCAGGATCTGGCAGGACAAGCCCTGCAGGATCTGCCAGGTCACTATAGCTCCACCAAGAGGAGGCCAGCCTTTGAGTGTGGGGGCCAACCTTTTGTAAGTTGAGGATAACTTTGTACACCATTTCCTTGTAGAGACCAGGTTCTCTTGGTCGAATGGAAGCTCCCTTGGTCCAGAAGTCACTTCTTGGCCGGCCAGCTTATGCACAGATCTTGGTCGGCCTATAGGCTTCTCTTGGCCGGCCAAGGATGTTGGTACAGCTCCTCGAGGGCTTGCTTCACTCCATTCGATTGTTGCTTGACGATTTTGCTATATCTTGCATGGAGGCCATGTTCTGCTATTGGCAGGGCTGTACTCCATGTGCTTACGTGGACATGCCACATCAGGTGGAAAAAAATTGGGATAACACAATTAAACATGTTTTTCAAATAAATTAGATAATAAAAATAAAAAATAATTATTTTATTAAATAAATTTTTTGTAAAAACTAAAGTGTCACACCACACCAACTAGCTCGACTTAGCTCGGCTGGTCGAATGACGCGCGTGTGTGGTGGGCCAAGTGTGTGTGTCCTCACCCATTCGCACAAAATTGGGTACCCCTTGGGGCCCTATCCCAAGTGCCAAAGTTGCACCTTATATACCCTTGTAAACAAGAGTTCACATCCCATGTGAGACTCGTTCTATTCCTTACACACTAGGATACTCATTTTTTTAAAAAATCATTAATTTTGTAAAAAGTTCCAACAATCTCGCCCTTGATTTTTTTAAAAAAAAATATTTCCATCTAACAGTATCATTCAATAATAAGATTGAGCATAAACAAAGGTAACTTTCGATTTGAATCTCTTCGTAGTGAATACGATTTAGATTTTATAGAGTAATTTGTAGTCTTAATCCCTATCTCTAACATTGCTCCACGCAACAACCTTTTCAAGATAGTCAAAAGCCTGTGCGTTAATGGCCATTCATGTCTATCCGGGTATAGTGAACACTCTAAAAATTTTGCCCAAAATTTTATAGGAAGCGGCCCCACTCCCACATTCACATAGAGGAGTCTATCAAGAGTACTCCTATAGCTCGGTACTCCACTACACTTGGAGTATAGAACTCATTAAGAGCTTTTATTAACTCCGCCTTAAATTGCTTCAGGAATTCATTCATAACTTTTCGAATAATTATAGCATGAACTCATTTCTATCACTTCATAACTTGTTATTACCTATTGAACTTATTTCTTAGGATCTCTAGTCTATAGGTCGGGTTGCCATTAAGAGTGATTCATCAATCTAAGGGCAATAGTCTCATTCCTTTCAATGAATTAGGGACTTTCTCTCTAGCTAAATCTTTCGTCAAAGGATTAGCCAAGTTATCATCAGTGCGTACATGATCTACTCTAACAGCTCTTGTTGAGAAAAACTCTCTACCAGTGTTGTTCTTACAACGTATTTGTCATCTATTACCGTTGTAATAACAGTTATGAACTCTTACAATAGCTGAAGTACTATCGCAATGGATTAACACAATTGGAATAGGTCTTTTCCATAAAGGAATCTTAGCTAACAGGCTTCTCAGCCAAATTGCTTCTTCACTAGCAACAACCAGTGCAATCATTTTAGACTCCTTTATAGATTGAGCCAAAATAGTGTGTTTCTTAGACTTCCATGAAATATCTCCACTAGCTATGCTAAAAATATAGTCACTGGTTGCCTTGGAGTCATCTGATAAAGTGTTTCAAACGACCTTACTGTACCCTTCAAGGATAGCTAGAAACTTCTGATAATATAATCCAAGGTTCAAGGTTCTTTTGAGGTGTCTCATGTGTTAGAAATTATTTTACCAGGATCTTAGATCTACTCACAAGTATGTTGATTAACACCCTAAATATGAACTTTCTAAAACGATGAAATAAACACATATAAAGTTTAGGAAACCTTACATTGGGTGCAGCGGAATTAAATGACTCCTTCCATTCAAATCTCTAACCCTTGTATCCTTTCTGTCGCAGAGTATTATCAAGATCTGAACCTGGATCTCTTTCTCTGAATCTTTGATGCTGAAACTCCTTTTGCTGAAAGTCTTTCTTCACGATCTTCCTCACTATGATTGAGGTATCACTTGCTGTGTGTGGGCATTACTCTAATCACTAAGTGTTTCGAAATATTAAGGAAGAAGAGAGAGAGAGAGAGAGAGAGAGAGAGAGAGAGAGAGTGGGCGGCCAAAGGTAGAGAGAGAGGCTCAGGTTTTTCTGAATGAAAAGTGTAATTTTCCTAAAGCCTTCACTATTTATTTATAGCATTCCACTAGGGTTAGGTTTGAATTATTTGGCATTAAAATAATGAAAATATCAGAGGATAAACCCTATAAAAGTGGCCGGCCATGGCTGTGTGGATTTGGGCCTCACTTTTTGCAATTTTGCAGTTTTAACACTTCTGTATTTGATTTTCTCAAAAACACCAATTTTCTAATTCAACCATTTAAATGTCAATTCTAACTATTTAATAACTATAAATAATTATTAAATAATATTGTCATTTATCATATTTATTAATTGAACCATACAAAGTATCATAATTAACAAATATGCCCCTAAAACTCTTTCTTTACAATTTTGCCCTTACTTAATGAAAATTTCACAAATAGACATAGTCTAATTTGAGAATTAGAATTGATTAATCAAAACCAATTACATGAGTCTTACAAGTAATATTATCTCAACTAGTGGGGGGACCATGAGTCTATATAACCAAGCTTCCAATAAGTAGATCAAGAATTTATTACTAAAATTCACTAACTTATTAATTCTTCGTTGAATCCACGCATAGAACTTAGAATTGCACTCTCAGTATATAGAATGCTCTATATGTTCCACCATATAGACACATCATTAGTTATCCATTGTTATAATCCTAATTTGATCAATGATCCTCTATATGAATGATCTACACTGTAAAGGGATTAGATTACCGTTACACCCTACTATGTATTTTATCCTTAAAACACTTGACCCCGTATAAATGATATTTCAGCTTATGTGAAATGAGTACTCCACCATTTATTTTTGTTTGGTCAAGCTCGAAGGAGATCATCCTTTGCTTACTATTCACCAGATAGAAGCTATAGATTCCATGTTTATGTTAGCGCTCCCACTCAATTGCACTACCGTGTTCCTAAAATGTACGTATCACCCTGACCTAAAAGTAGGCTTAACTAACAAATCAAAGAACACGAATAGCCTTTCAAGATTGAGCCTAATCATAACAGGATTAAGATCATTTGATCTAGGATCAACTAGGCGATATTGACTTGAATAGATTTTACGGTAAGTTTAATAAATCTAAGTCAAAGTTCAATATCGGTCCCTTCAGATGCATACTCCATGCATCCAACCTGAGCTTTACTTTAACCAATGTTCTGGAAAGTATTGGAAATTATTTTACCAGGATCTTAGATCTACTCACAAGTATGTTTATTAACATCCTAAATAAGAACTTTCTAAAACGATAAATTAAACACATATAAAGTTTAAGAAACCTTACATTGGGTGCAGCGGAATTAAATGACTCCTTCCGTTCAGATCTCTAACCCTTGAATCCTTTACGTAGCGAGTATTATCAAGATCTGAACCTGGATCTCTTTCTCTGAATCCTTGATGCTGAATCTCCTTTGCTGATGATCTTTCTTCACGATCTTCCTCACTATGATTGAGGTATTGCTTGATGTGTGTGGGCACTACTCTAATCACTAAGGTAATTTCGAAATTCTAAGGAAGAAGAGAGAGAGAGAGAGTGGCGGCTAGAGAAGAAAGAGAGGAGGCTCAGGTTTTTCTGATTCAGAAAGTGTGTTTTTCCTGAAGCCTTCACTATCTATTTATAGCAATCCACTAGGGTTAGATTTGAATTATATGGCATTAAAATAATGAAAAAATCAACTTAAAAAGCCTACAAAGGTGGCCGGCCATGGCTCAGTGGACTGGGCCTTGCTTTTTGCAATTTTGCAATTTTGCAATTTTAACACCTTTTGTATCTGATTTTCTCAAAAATGCCAATTTCCTAATTCAATCATTTAAATGCCAATTCTAACTATTTAATAACTATAAATAATTATTAAATAATATTGTCATTTATCATATTTATTAATTGAACCATACAAAGTATCATAATTAACAAATATGCCCCTATTAACTCTTTCTTTACAATTTCGCCCTTACTTAGTGAAAATTTCACAAATAGACATAGTCTAATTCGTGAATTATAATTGATTAATCAAAATTAATTACATGAGTCTTACAAACAATATTATCTCAACTAGTGGGGGGACCATGGGTCTATATAACCGAGCTTCCAATAAGTAGATCAAGAATTTAACACTAAAATTCACTAACTTATTAATTCTTCGTTGAATCCACGCATAGAACTTAGAATTGCACTCTCAGTATATAGAATGCTCTATATGTTCCACCATATAGACACATCATTAGTTATCCATTGTTATAATCCTAATGTGATCAATGATCCTCTATATGAATGATCTACACAGTAAAGGGATTAGATTACCGTAACACCCTACTATGTATTTTATCCTTAAAACACTTGACCCCGTATAAATGATATTTCAGCTTATGTGAAATGAGATCTCCACCATTTATTTTCGTTTGGTCAAGCTCGAAGGAGATCATCATTTGCTTACTATTCGCCAGATAGAAGCTATAGATTCCATGTTTATGCTAGCGCTCCCACTCAATTGCACTACCGTGTTCTCAAAAAGTACGTATCACCCTGACCTAAAAGTAGGCTTAACTAACAATTCAAGGAACACGAATAGCCTTTCAAGATTGAGCCTAATCATAACAGGATTAAGATCATTTGATCTAGGATCAACTTGGCGATATTGACTTGAATAGATTCTACGGTAAGTTTAATTAAATCTAAGTCAAAGTTCAATATCGGTCCCTTCCGATGCATACTCCATGCATCCAACCTGAGCTTTACTTTAACCAATGTTCTGGAAAGAACATATATTTCTCCAAATACAAGTAAACTCTTGTTGTAGATTATCATATCAGTAAAACCTTGTGTTCTAATAAATCTAGGAAAGTTTATTCACATAGTCATGTTTACTTTCCAATGTGATGACAGCACAATAAACATGATCAAGTATGTGAAAAGGGTTTAAGATGAATTTATAAATCAAATAGACAAGCAATTGATACAGTGAACCAAAACATACACAAATGAATGAAAAATACTTCTGTTTCTTTATTGATGTTGAATAAAATAGATTACATTGAAATGAAGTTTTATTTAGGGCATAAAACCTAACAAACTCCCACTTGCACTAATATAAAAATAATTAGTACATATCAATTAATCCAAAATTCTGACGGTGCTTTTCAAAGGCTGTCACGGCCAGGACTTTGGTAAATGGATCAGCTAGGTTGTTCTCTGTGTCAACTTTCTCAACTAGTACATCCCCTCTTGCCACGTATTCTCTGATAATGTGATACTTCCTTTGAATGTGTTTGCTTCTCTTGTGGCTTCGAGGTTCTTTACTGTTTGCTATTGCTCCATTGTTATCACAGAGTAGTACCAGAGGCTTTTCCATTCCAGGAACAACTCCTATGCTGGTGAAGAACTTTCTTAGCCAGACAAGTTCTTTAGCGACTTCGCCGTCGCTATGTATTCAGCTTCCATAGTTGAGTCCGATATCGCGGTTTGTTTAGCACTTCTCCAAACCACTGCTCCACCCCCAAGAGTAAACACCATCCCAGATGAAGATTTCCTGTCTTCAAGACTTGCCTGGAAATCTGAATCAGTGTAGCCTATGGGATTTAAAGCACCACCCTTGTAGACTAACACAAGATTCCTTGTACTCTTTAAGTATTTCAGAATATACTTAACTGCATTCCAATGTTCTTGTCTTGGATTAGACTGATACCTGCTCACGATTCCAACAACATAACAGATGTCAGGTCTAGTGCATAACATAGCATACATTAGACTTCCAACTGCAGAGGCATAGGGAATATTCGCCATGTCCTCTATCTCTTGAGGATTAGTCGGTGACTATTCCTTAGATAGACGAATACCATATCTAGAGGGCATGTTTGCCCCATTGGCATTGTTCATGAAGAATCTCTCTAAGACTTTGTCTATGTAGGTTGTTTGAGAGAGAGCAAGAGATCTGTTCTTTCGGTTTCTGATAATCTGAATACCAAGAACATAGGTTGCTTCCCCCAAATCTTTCATATCGAATTGAGTGTTGAGCCATTCCTTAATGTGAGTCATTTTCTTGACATTGTTTCCAATGATCAAAATGTCATCAACATAAAGGACTAGGAATACTACTATTTGGTCTTCCTTGAGTTGGTAAACACAAGGTTCATCTTCATTCTGAAGAAAGCCGTAGGTCTTGATGATTTCATCAAACCTCTTGTTCCATGAGCGAGAAGCTTGCTTAAGTCCATAGATAGACCTATTTAATTTGCAAACTTTCTTTTCCTGCCCAGGAAGAGCATAACCTTCTGGTTGCTCCATATAGATGGTTTCTTCAAGTACCCCATTAAGGAAGGCAGTCTTGACATCCATTTGCCAGATTTCATAATCGAAAGCAGCAGCTATGGAGAGAAGAATTTGGATGGATTTGAGCATGGCAAAAGGACTAAAAGTTTCCTCATAGTCCACGCCTTCTCTTTGGGTATAACCCTTGGCTACAAGTCTAGCTTTAAAAGTTTCGACTTCGCCTCCAGCTCCTCTTTTCTTCTTGTAAACCCACTTGCATCCTATCGGATGATAGTCGTCAGGTGCGTCTACATATTCCCAGACTTTGTTCTTTTTCATGGAATCCATTTCTGAATCCATGCCGGCTGACCATCGTTTCCGTTGCGGACTAGCCATTGCCTGTTTATAGGTTAATGGATCGTCATCAATACCGTCACCTACGACCATATTGATTTCACCATCCAAGCCATAACGAGCAGGTTTTGTTGAAACCCTCCCACTACGACGAGGTACGGTTGTCTTCTGAACAGAAACTTTAGTAGTAGATTTCTCAGTTTGTTCAACTGAGGGAGTGGGATCGTCTTCTTCACGAGTGGAAGAGGACGGAACATTGGAAGGACTTATATCTGATAGCAATTCCTCTAGAACAACTTTACTTTTCGGTTTGTAGTCTTTAATATAGTTCTCTTCAAGAAAAGTAGCATTTGTAGAAACAAACACTTTGTTATCCTTGTGACTATAAAATAGTCCACCCCTAGTCTCTTTAGAATTTCCGACAAACATGCATACTTCGGTACGTGATTCAAGTTTGCCTTCTTTCTTTCTTAAGACATGAGCAGGGCACCCCCAAATTCTGTAATGGCGTAAACTAGGTGTTCGACCATTCCAAAGTTCGACGGGTGTCTTAGGGACTGCTTTAGATGGAACAACATTTAGAATGTCATTTGCCATCTGTATAGCATATCCCCAGAAGGATGTAGACAGAGTTGAATATCTCAGCATAGACCTAACCATTTCCAAAAGAGTGTGATTTCTTCTTTCTGCAACTCCATTTTGTTGTGGAGTGGCTGAGCGATGTATTGGGATTCAATTCCAAGTTCAATTAAATGATCTTTGAACTGCATATCCATATATTCTCCACCCCTATCAGTTCGCAAGATCTTTAATGATTTACCTAATTGGTTTTGGGCCAAAGCATGAAACTCCTGAAATTTTTCAAACGTTTCAGATTTCTTTTGCGTTAGGTAAAGAAAACTATATCTAGAGAAATCGTCAATGAAAGTGACAAAATACTCATAACCACCTCGGGCTTTGACATTCAAAGGTCCGCAGACATCGGAATGCACTAACCCTAGAGGGATTTTGGCACGCTCTCCCTTTGCAGAGAAAGAACGTTTAGTCATTTTTCCTTCTAGGCAGGACTCGCATACTGGCAGTTCACCTAAGACGACATTTTTTAATGGACCGTCTTTGGTGAGCCTATTGAGTCTATCAAAGCCTATATGACCTAAACGTAAATGCCATAGATAAGTTTGATCATCATTATCAATCTCTTTTCTTTTTAGGTTTCTAGGTCTAGCTACACTGAAAAGTTCACTATTTAGTGAGATTTGAGTACTCGGTCTTAAAACATAAAGCCCTTGTTCCATTATAGCAACACATATTTGAAATCCATTACGAGAAATTGAACAATTTGTACTCGAAAAATTCAATATATAAGATTGTGTTTGCAAACATGAGACACTAATCAAGTTTCTACTAAAGTTTGGAATAAATAAAACATTTTCTAAAATTAAAAATCTTTGTTGAAACTTGATGCGGGCTTTCCCTCTAGCTTTGACCGATACTAATTCGCCATTGCCAACTTTAAGCTGTAACTCTCCTGGAAGCAGATTTTCCCAAGTTTCAAGCAACTGCAGTGAAGAACATACATGGTTAGTAGACCCAGAATCAACAATCCAGATGGATTTGTCGTTCTCTAAAACACATGATTCAAAGACAAAAGCATTACCTTCGTGTGAATTGTTTAGAAGCCTGGGACATCGTTCTTCATGATGACCCTTTCCATTACAATTCGAACATAGAAGATTATGTCTGATAATTGTACTTGAAGAAGCAGTTTTGCTAGATCCTTCATACCTAGTCCTTTTCCTTCGATTATTGATTGCAAACCCAGGGGGACCCATTGCAATCAAGTTCCGTTCATGGGCTCGTAATTCTGCTTCGAGCTTGTCCATGTCGGAGGAGTTAGAATTGTTGATCATGTAAGAGATAACAAATTCATTATACTCCGGAGGAAGACTATTAAGGATAAGTTGGACCCATTGTTCTCTTGATAAATCAATTCCTAGTAGATTTGCCTTTTGGAACTTCAGATTCATCATCAACAGGTGCGAGTTAATGCAACTACCAGGATGCATTTTCACACTATAGAGTTCTTTTGCTAAGATAGTAACTAGGATCGGGGTGAGGGTTATTCATAATAACACTACAACACATCAATAAAACAGAAGTAAGGTTTTGGCTCATAAATTCATACACAATTTAGAAAATAACAAGTAATGACATATGTTATAGAAATACTAAATCTAACATAGTTTATTTTCCAAGGTATTTCAACAAGCGATACGATTGTCCCGTTTAGGCGAGAGTCAAAGCATCATCCATTGAATAGAGTTGTCAGCTCATCTAAAATGATAACCATTCTAGCAACCTTTTATTCGATCAAGATTGGAATTCAGCGTTGTCCTGTTTAGGCGAGAGTCAAGGCAATTCTATCTTATGAGCTTCCACTATTGTTTCATAACTTGCAAGTCAAGTATGGTCGCCACCATTAGGGTGATCTATACCATACAAAACACTTACAAACTACTTATCATGCGAGGTTAAACGGTGCGAAATTGCTCATGAACGTTCCTCCATTAGGGAGGATTACTCACTAAAACAAACGCGGTGTAAAACCCACAATGGAGATCGAATGTCTCTTAAAAGCTCATTATTTAAAAATATTATATGTATTTTGTATAATCATTTGAATTCGATATTATAATAATGAAAAATTACAAACTAAAGTTGGTTTAAATAAAAAATCAACTTTAATTAATTTTCAATTATTATTTAAATTTGAAAAATAAATTCAAATAAATATCGAACAAGTTCCATAATATAATAATGAAAAATTACAAATCAAAATTGATTTAAATAAAAAATCAACTTTAATTAATTTTCAATTATTAATTAAATTCAAAAAATAAATTTGAATATAAAATGGAACAAATTTGAAAATATCTTGTTTAAGTTGTTTTAGAAGAATCTAAAAAATCAACTTAAATATCTTTCAAATCAGATTTAATTAAATTTGAAATTAAGTTGTAACTACTTAATTTGAAGATATTCCATTTTAAGTTAATATTTGAAAAGATATTAACTTAAAAAATATCTAAAGAATCTTAATAACCAATGCCTAAAATTCCTCAACTTAATTTTGAAATTTTGAATTCAAAAGATATTCAGATTTAAGTTGGTTTAGTTGTAGATAACTAAATATCAACTTAAATAGGAATATTTAATGAAAAATTTAAATTAAGCTTCAGAAAGAATCTAGATGGTTATAATTCTATATTTAATTAAATACAAGAAAATACATATAGTTTAGCTTAGAATATAAAATTCTTTAAACTATGATTTTCTAAATTAATTTCAAAATAAATGAAATTAATTATGTTGCTAATCAATTTTAATTAGGTTAAACTAGTGTAATTAACCTAGTACAGTCATTCAAATCAGGCAAATGGGCCTTCACAATTGGGGTGGTTCATGTGAGGGGGTGTTGGGTTCAGTATGTCGTACCCACTTCTATGGCTCCCAACTCTCACACAAGGCCCAAAAGAGAGGAATTTAACCTTAATAAGAACAACTGTTATTAATTGAATAGGCTCAAAAACTAAATGGGCCTAAATAAATTCTATCAAGAACTATGATAATTTATTTTAGCAACATTAACCTATATGCATCTATAATAAAATTAAACATATAGGCTCACACAGGCACACTTGGATGGGTCCTATCATGTTGCTAGGTCATACACAGATGAAAGAAGATTGTAAATTATACCTGTTACAAATTATTATCTTGACCAAGGGAGCCATCAGATCATTAGATCTGGCAAAAAGTAACCATGGCTATTTGCAATCAAGTAATAATAGGTTTTGAAAACTTACACATAAGCTAAAACACATACTCCTGCAACAAGGTTAGTTGGATAGTTGGATGTAGGATTTATTTAATTTTAAATTAAATATTTAATTTCGAAAATAATTAATTAAATAAAAAAAATTCGAAAATTTAAAAAAAAAATTGAAAAAATTTGAAATTTAAAAAAAATTTAAATTTAAAATTAAACCTACAATTTTGAAAAATTAGGTTTCAACCAACCTAAATATCATTTCAAAAATTTGCTAACTACTTTTAAATTTTAAATGTTATTTTATAAATAAAAATTAAATAAAAAATTAGAAAAGATAAATAAATATCTTTTTCAAATTTTAAAAGTAATTTAAATAAATAAAATAACAAAATTTAAAAAATTAGCAAAATATCTTATATCATTTAAAAATTACACGATTATAATTATCTTATTTCAAATTTAAGATAAGATAAGATATAATCAAATTTTAAAATAAGATAGATACTAATTCTATTCAAATTCAAATTACACTAATATCTTGAATTAAATTTAAAAAATATTAAATTAATTCAAAATGATAATTAGAATTGAATTAGGAATAGTAATAGTATAAATACAAAACTATACCAAAAATCGGAAGTTAATTCCATGAAAAAGCATGAAAAATCGAAGAAAAACGAAAAAATTGTGAACTGTACGGACAGTTTTCGCAATCGCAAGAAAATTTCAACACAGCCCCGACTTTTTCAAATCTTCAAAAATTCATAACTAATTCAAATAAAATCGAAATTGAGTTCTGTAAAAGGCTAACTTGCTTAATTTTTTCCATACTATCTAATAAAAATAATTCCAGAAACAAAATCGCAATTATTTTTCACGAAAATTTACAAACATCAATCAATCATCAAATAACACTCAATACAACATGATACCATCCAAAAACATACAAACAATCGTTTTAAAGTCCAAATTTCTTGCAAGTAAATCAATTACCATGGCTCTGATACCAATTGTTGAAAATTATTTTACCAGGATCTTAGATCTACTCACAAGTATGTTTATTAACATCCTAAATAAGAACTTTCTAAAACGATAAATTAAACACATATAAAGTTTAAGAAACCTTACATTGGGTGCAGCGGAATTAAATGACTCCTTCCGTTCAGATCTCTAACCCTTGAATCCTTTACGTAGCGAGTATTATCAAGATCTGAACCTGGATCTCTTTCTCTGAATCCTTGATGCTGAATCTCCTTTGCTGATGATCTTTCTTCACGATCTTCCTCACTATGATTGAGGTATTGCTTGATGTGTGTGGGCACTACTCTAATCACTAAGGTAATTTCAAAATTCTAAGGAAGAAGAGAGAGAGAGAGAGAGTGGCGGCTAGAGAAGAGAGAGAGGAGGCTCAGGTTTTTCTGATTCAGAAAGTGTGTTTTTCCTGAAGCCTTCACTATCTATTTATAGCAATCCACTAGGGTTAGATTTGAATTATATGGCATTAAAATAATGAAAAAATCAACTTAAAAAGCCTACAAAGGTGGCCGGCCATGGCTTAGTGGACTGGGCCTTGCTTTTTGCAATTTTGCAATTTTAACACCTTTTGTATCTGATTTTCTCAAAAATGCCAATTTCCTAATTCAATCATTTAAATGCCAATTCTAACTATTTAATAACTATAAATAATTATTAAATAATATTGTCATTTATCATATTTATTAATTGAACCATACAAAGTATCATAATTAACAAATATACCCCTATTAACTCTTTCTTTACAATTTCGCCCTTACTTAGTGAAAATTTCACAAATAGACATAGTCTAATTCGTGAATTATAATTGATTAATCAAAATCAATTACATGAGTCTTACAAACAATATTATCTCAACTAGTGGGGGGACCATGGGTCTATATAACCGAGCTTCCAATAAGTAGATCAAGAATTTAACACTAAAATTCACTAACTTATTAATTCTTCGTTGAATCCACGCATAGAACTTAGAATTGCACTCTCAGTATATAGAATGCTCTATATGTTCCACCATATAGACACATCATTAGTTATCCATTGTTATAATCCTAATGTGATCAATGATCCTCTATATGAATGATCTACACAGTAAAGGGATTAGATTACCGTAACACCCTACTATGTATTTTATCCTTAAAACACTTGACCCCGTATAAATGATATTTCAGCTTATGTGAAATGAGATCTCCACCATTTATTTTCGTTTGGTCAAGCTTGAAGGAGATCATCCTTTGCTTACTATTCGCCAGATAGAAGCTATAGATTCCATGTTTATGCTAGCGCTCCCACTCAATTGCACTACCGTGTTCCCAAAAAGTACGTATCACCCTGACCTAAAAGTAGGCTTAACTAACAATTCAAGGAACACGAATAGCCTTTCAAGATTGAGCCTAATCATAACAGGATTAAGATCATTTGATCTAGGATCAACTTGGCGATATTGACTTGAATAGATTCTACGGTAAGTTTAATTAAATCTAAGTCAAAGTTCAATATCGGTCCCTTCCGATGCATACTCCATGCATCCAACCTGAGCTTTACTTTAACCAATGTTCTGGAAAGAACATAGTATTTCTCCAAATACAAGTAAACTCTTGTTGTAGATTATCATATCAGTAAAACCCTGTGTCTGATAAATCTAGAAAACTTTATTCACATAGTCATGTTTACTTTCCAATGTGATGACAGCACAATAAATATGATCAAGTATGTGAAAAGGGTTTAAGATGAATTTATAAATCAAATAGACAAGCAATTGATAAAGTGAACCAAAACATACACAAATGAATGAAAAATACTTCTGTTTCTTTATTGATGTTGAATAAAATAGATTACATTGAAATGGAGTTTTATTTAGGGCATAAAACCTAACAGAAAGAACATAGCATTTCTCCAAATGCAAGTAAACTCTTGTTGTAGATTATCATATCAGTAAAACCCTGTGTCTAATAAATCAAGGAAACTTTATTCACATAGTCATGTTTACTTTCCAAAGTGTTGACAACACAATAAACAGGATCAAGTATGTGAAAAGGGTTTCAGATGAATTTATAAATCAAATAGACAAGCAATTGATAAAGTGAACCAAAACATACACAAATGAATGAAAAATACTTATGTTTCTTTATTGATGTTGAATAAAATAGATTACATTGAAATGGAGTTTTATTTAGGGCATAAAACCCAACAAACTCCCACTTGCACTAATATAAAACTAATCAGTACATATCAATTAATCCTAAATTCTGACGGTGCTTTTCAAATGCAGTCACGGCCAAGACTTTAGTGAATGGATCAGCTAGGTTGTCCTCTGTGTCCACTTTCTCAACTAGTACATCCCCTCTTGCCACGTATTCTCTGATAATATGGTACTTTCTTTCAATATGTTTGCTTCTCTTGTGGCTTCGAGGTTCCTTACTGTTAGCTATCGCTCGATTATTATCACAAAGTACTAGAGGCTTTTCCATTCCAGGGACGATACCGATGCTGGTGAAGAACTTTCTTAGCCAGACAAGTTCTTTAGCAGCTTCGGCTGCAGCTATGTATTCAGCTTCCATTGTCGAGTCCGATATAGCGGTTTGTTTTGCACTTCTCCAAACCACTGCTCCACCCACAAGAGTAAACACCATCCCAGATGTAGATTTCCTGTCTTCAAGACTTGCCCGGAAATCTGAATCAGTGTAGCCTATGGGATTTAAAGCACCAACCTTATAGACTAACACAAGATTTCTTGTACTCTTTAAGAATTTCAGAATATACTTAACTGCATTCCAATGTTCATGTCCTGGATTAGACTGATACCTGCTCACGATTCCCACTGCATAGCAGATGTCAGGTCTAGTGCATAACATTGCATACATTAGACTTCCAACTGCAGAAGCATAGGGAATTTACGCCATGTCCTCTATCTCTTGAGGATCATTCGGAGACTGTTCCTTAGATAGACGAATACCATATCTAGAAGGCATGTTTGCCCCATTGGTGTTATTCATGGAGAATCTCTCTAAAACTTTGTCAATGTAGGTTGTTTGAGAGAGAGCAAGAGATTTGTTCTTCCGGTTTCTGATAATCTGAATACCAAGAACATAGGCTGCTTCACCCAAATCTTTCATATCGAATTGAGTGTTGAGCCATTCCTTCATGTGAGTCATTTTCTTGACATTGTTTCCAATAATCAAAATGTCATCAGCATAAAGGACCAGGAATACTACTACTTGGTCTTCCTTGAGTTGGTAAACACAAGGTTCATCTTCATTATGAAGAAAGCCGTAGGTCTTGATGATTTCATCAAACCTTTTGTTCCATGAGCGAGAAGCTTGCTTAAGTCCATAGATAGACCTATTTAATTTGCAAACTTTCTTTTCTTGCCCAGGAAGAACATAGCCTTCTGGTTGCTCCATATAGATGGTTTCTTCAAGTACCCCATTAAGGAAGGCAATCTTGACATCCATTTGCCAGATTTCATAATCGAAAGTAGCAGCTATGGAGAGAAGAATTCGGATGGATTTGAGCATGGCAACAGGACTAAAAGTTTCCTCATAGTCCACGCCTTCTCTTTGGGTATAACCCTTGGCTACAAGTTTAGCTTTAAAAGTTTCGACTTCGCCTCCAGCTCCTCTTTTCTTCTTGTAAACCCACTTGCATCCTATCGGATGATAGTCGTCAGGTGCGTCTACATATTCCCAGACTTTGTTCTTTTTTATGGAATCCATTTCTGAATCCATGCCGGCCGACCATCGTTTCCGTTGCGGACTAGCAATTGCCTGTTTATAGGTCAATGGATCGTCTTCAAAACCGTCACCAACGACCATATTGATTTCACCATCCAAGCCATAACGAGCTGGTTTTGTTAAAACCCTCCCACTACGACGAGGAGCGGTGATCTTCTGAACAGAAACTTTAGTAGTAGATTTCTCAGTTGGTTCGACTGCGGGAGTGGGATTGTCCTCTTCACGAGTGGAGGAGGACGGAACATTGGAAGGACTTATATCTGAAAGCAATTCCTCTAGAACAACTTTACTTTTTGGTTTGTTGTCTTTAATATAGTTCTCTTCAAGGAAAGTAGCATTTGTAGAAACAAACACTTTGTTATCCTTGTGACTATAAAATAGTCCACCCCTAGTCTCTTTAGAATTTCCGACAAACATGCATACTTCGGTACGTGATTCAAGTTTGCCTTCTTTCTTTCTTAAGACATGAGCAGGGCACCCCCAAATTCTGTAGTGGCGTAAACTAGGTGTACGACCATTCCAAAGTTCGACGGTTGTCTTTAGGACTGCTTTAGATGGAACAACATTTAAAATGTCATTTTCCATCTGTATAGCATATCCTTAGAAGGACGTAGACAGAGTTGAATAACTCAGCATAGACCTAACCATTTCCAAAAGACGGCGATTTCTTCTTTCTGCAACTCCATTTTGTTTTGGAGTGCCTGGGGCAGTGTATTGGGATTCAATTCCAAGTTCAATTAAATGATCTTTGAACTGCATATCCATATATTCTCCACCCCTATCAGTTCGCAAGATCTTTAATGATTTACCTAATTGGTTTTGGGCCAAAGCATGAAACTCCTGAAATTTTTCAAACGTTTCAGATTTCTTTTGCGTTAGGTAAAGAAAACTATATCTAGAGAAATCGTCAATGAAAGTGACAAAATACTCATAACCACCTCGGGCTTTGACATTCAAAGGTCCGCAGACATCGGAATGCACTAACCCTAGAGGGATTTTGGCACGCTCTCCCTTTGCAGAGAAAGAACATTTAGTCATTTTTCCTTCTAGGCAGGACTCGCATACTGGCAGTTCACCTAAGACGACATTTTTCAATGGACCGCCTTTGGTTAGCCTATTGAGTCTATCAAAGCCTATATGACCTAAACGTAAATGCCATAGATAAGTTTGATCAACTTTATCAATCTCTTTTCTTTTGAGGTTTCTAGGTTTGGCTACATTGAAAAGTTCACTGTTTAGTGAGATTTGAGTATTCGGTCTTAAAACATAAAGCCCTTGTTCCATGGTAGCAACACATATTTGAAATCCATTACGAGAAATTGAACAATTTGTACTCGAAAAATTCAATATATAAGATTGTGTTTGCAAACATGAGACACTAATCAAGTTTCTACTAAAGTTTGGAATAAATAAAATATTTTCTAAAATTAAAAATCTTTGTTGAAACTTGATGCGGGCTTTTCCTCTAGCTTTGATCGATACTAACTCGCCATTGCCAACTTTAAGCTTTAACTCTCCTGGAAGCAGATTTTCCCAAGTTTCAAGCAGCTGCAGTGAAGAACATACATGGTTAGTAGACCCAGAATCAACAATCCAGACGGATTTGTCGTTCTCTAAAACACATGATTCAAAGACAAAAGCATTACCTTCGTTTGAATTGTTTAGAAGCCTGGGACATCGTTCTTCTTGATGTCCCTTTTCATTGCAATTCGAACATAGAAGATTATGTCTGATAATTGTACTTGAAGAAGCAGCTTTGCTAGAGCCTTCATGCTTAGTTCTTCTCCTATGATTATGAATTGCAAACCCAGGGTGACCCATTGCAATCAGATTCCGTTCATGGGCTCGTAATTCTGCTTCGAGCTTATCCATGTCGGAGGAGTTGAAATTGTTGATCATATAAGAAATAACAAATTCATTATACTCCGGAGGAAGACTATTAAGAATGAGTTGGACCCATTGTTCTCTTGATAAATCAATTCCTAGTAGATTTGCCTTTTGGAACTTCAGATTCATCATCAACAGGTGCGAGTTTATGCAACTACCAGGATGCATTTTCACACTATAGAGTTCTTTTGCTAAGATATTAACTAGGAGAGGATCGAGGTGAGGGTTATTCATAATGGCACTACAACACATCAATAAAACAGAAGTAAGGTTTTGGTTCATAAATTCACACACATGTTCAGAAAATAACAAATAATTACATATGTTATAAAAATAATAAATCTAATATAGTTTATTTTCCAAGGTCTTTCAACAAACTGATATAGTGTCCCGTTTAGGCGAGAGTCAAAGCATCATCCATTGAATAGAGTTGTCAACTCATCTAAAATGATAATCATTCTAGCAACCTTTTATTCGATCAAGATTGAAATTCAGCGTTGTCCCGTTTAGGCGAGAGTCAAGGCAATTCTATCTTATGAGCTTCCACCATTGTTTCATAATTTGCAAGTCAAATATGGTCGCCACCATTAGGGTGATCCATACCATATAAAACACTTACAAACTACTTATCTTTCGAGATTAAACGGTGGGACATTGCTAATGAACGTTCCTCCATTAGGGAGGATTACTCACTAAAACAAACGCGATGTAAAACCAACAATGGAGATCGAATGTCTCTTGATTAAAAGCTCATTATTAAAAAAAAATATGTATTTTGTATAATCATTTATTCCATATTATAATAATAAAAAATTACAAATTAAAGTTGGTTTAAATAAAAAATCAACTTCAATTAATTTTCAATTATTATTTAAATTCGAAAAATAGATTCGAATAAAAAATGGAATGAGTTCCATATAATAATGAAAAATTATAAATTAAAGTTGGTTTAAATAAAAAATCAACTTTAATTAAATTTCAATTATTATTTAAATTCGAAAAATAAATTCAAATAAAAATGGAACAAATTTGAAAAATATCTTGTTTAAGTTGTTTTAGAAGAATCTAAAAAAAAGAATCAACTTAAATATCTTTCAAATCAGATTTAATTAAATTAAAATTAAGTTATAACCACTTAATTTGAAAATATTTCATTTTAAGTTAATATTTGAAAAGATATTAACTTAAAAAAATATCTTAAGAATCTTAATAACCAATGCCTAAAATTCCTCAACTTAATTTGAAATTTTAAATCCAAAAGATATTCAGATTTAAGCTGGTTAGTTATAGATAACTAAATATCAACTTAAATAGGAATATTTAATGAAAAATTTAAATTAAGCTTCAGAAAGAATCTAGATGGTTATAATTCTATATTTAATTAAATACAAGAAAATACATATAGTTTAGCTTAGAATATAAAATTCTTTAAACTATGGTTTTCTTAAATTAACTTCAAAATAAATGAAATTAATTATGTTGCTAATCAATTTTATTAGGTTAAACTAATTTAATTAACCTAGTACAGTTATTCAAATCAGGCAAATGGGTCTTCACAATTGGGGTGGTTCATGTGAGGGGGTGCTGGGTTCAGTATGTCGTACCCACTTCTATGGCTCCCAACTCTCACACAAGGCCCAAAAGAGAGGAATTTAACCTTAAAATGAACAACTGTTATTAATTGACTAGGCCCAAAAACTAAATGGGCCTAAATAAAATCTATCAAAAACTATGATAATTTATTTAGCAATAACAACCTATATGCATCTATAATGAAATTAAACACATAGGCTCACACAGGCACACTTTGGATGGATCCTATCATGTTGCTAGGTCACACACAGATAAAAGAAGATTGTAAATTTACCTGTTACAAATTATTTACTTGACCAAGGGAGTCATGAGTTAAAATCAGATCATTGGATCTGTCAACAAGTTAACCATGGCTATTTGCAATCAAGCAATAATAGGTTTTAAAAACTTACAAACAAGCTAAAACATATACTCCTGCAACAAGGTTAGTTGGATAGTTGGATGTAGGATTTATTTAATTTTAAATAAATAATTTCGAATAAATAATTAAATAAAAAAAAAATTATTTTCAAAAATTATAAAATAAAATTTAAAAATTCGAAATTAATAAAAAAATATTTAAAATTAAACCTACAATTTTAAAAAATTAGGTTTCAACCAACCTAAATATCATTTCAAAATTTGCTAACTACTTTTAAAATTTAATGTTATTTTATAAATAAAAGTTAAATAAAAAATTAAAAAAGATAAATAAATATCTTTTTCAGATTTTAAATGTAATTTAAATAAATAAATAACAAAATTTAAAAGTTAGCAAAATATCTTACATCTATTCAAAATTACATGATTATAGTTATCTTATTTTAAATTTAAATAAGGTCAAATTATTTAAAAAAAAATTAATTTAAAAAATTTAATATCTGACCTTAAATTTAAAAATAAGATAAGATATAATCAAATTTAAAAATAAGATAGATAATTAAGCAAAAAAGATAGATATTTACTATTTTTCAAATTCAAATTACACTAATATCATGAATTAAATTTAAAAAATATTAATTAAATTAATTATGATAATTAGAATTGAATTAGGAATAGTAAATGTATAAATACAGAACTACACAAAAAATCGGAAGTTAAATCCATGAAAAAGCATGAAAAATCGAAGAAAAACAAAAAAATTGCAAGCTGTACGGACGGGATGCAGTGCATACCCGTCCGCGCGCGCAGGTGGGGAGTTGGGCCGAGAAACCTCGGCGATATGGGGATTTGCATGAAATCCGCGCGCGTAAGCCTTGCTGCTCAACCCTGATTTTTTCGAAACTTCAAAAAATCATAACTAATTCAAATTAAATCGAAATTGAGTTATGTAAAAAGGTAACTTGCTTAATTTTTTCCATACTATCCAATAAAAATAATTCTAGAAATAGATATTCAATTATTTTTCACGAAAATTCACAAACATCAGTCAATCATCAAATAACACTCAATACAACATGATACCATCCAAAACATCAAACAATCGTTTTAAAGTCCAAATTTCTTACAAGCAAATCAATTATCATGGCTCTGAGGCCAGTTGTTAAAAATTATTTTACCAGGATCTTAGATCTACTCACAAGTATGTTGATTATTCTAAAACGATGAAATAAACACATATAAAGTTTAGGAAACCTTACATTGGGTGCAGCGGAATTAAATGGCTACTTCCGTTCAGATCTCTAACCCTTGTATCCTTTCTGTCGCAGAGTATTATCAAGATCTGAACCTGGATCTCTTTCTCTGAATCTTTGATGCTGAAACTCCTTTTGCTGAAAGTCTTTCTTCACGATCTTCCTCACTATGATTGAGGTATCACTTGATGTGTGTGGGCACTACTCTAATCACTAAGTGTTTCGAAATATTAAGGAAGAAGAGAGAGAGAGAGAGAGAGAGAGAGAGAGAGAGAGAGAGAGAGAGAGTGGGCGGCCAAAGGTAGAGAGAGAGGCTCAGGTTTTTCTGAATGAAAAGTGTAATTTTCCTGAAGCCTTCACTATCTATTTATAGCATTCCACTAGGGTTAGGCTTGAATTATTTGGCATTAAAATAATTAAAATATCAGAGGATAAACCCTATAAAAGTGGCCGGCCATGGCTCCGTGGATTTGGGCCTCACTTTTTGCAATTTTGCAGTTTTATCACTTTTGTATCTGATTTTCTCAAAAACGCCAATTTTCTAATTCAACCATTTAAATGCCAATTCTAACTATTTAATAACTATAAATAATTATTAAATAATATTGTCATTTATCATATTTATTAATTGAACCATATAAAGTATCATAATTAACAAATATGCCCCTAAAACTCTTTCTTTACAATTTCGCCCTTACTTAGTGAGAATTTCACAAATAGACATAGTCTAATTTGAGAATTATAATTGATTAATCAAAACTAATTACATGAGTCTTACAAGCAATATTATCTCAACTAGTGGGGGGACCATGGGTGTATATAACCGAGCTTCCAATAAGTAGATCAAGAATTTATTACTAAAATTCACTAACTTATTAATTCTTCGTTGAATCCACGCATAGAACTTAGAATTGCACTCTCAGTATATAGAATGCTCTATATGTTCCACCATATAGACACATCATTAGTTATCCATTGTTATAATCCTAATTTGATCAATGATCCTCTATATGAATGATCTACACTGTAAAGGGATTAGATTACCATTTCACCCTACTATGTATTTTATCCTTAAAACACTTGACCCCGTATAAATGATATTTGAGCTTATGTGAAATGAGTACTCCACCATTTATTTTTGTTTGGTCAAGCTCGAAGGAGATCATCCTTTGCTTACTATTCGCCAGATAGAAGTTATAGATTCCATGTTTATGTTAGCGCTCCCACTCAATTGCACTACCGTGTTCCCAAAATGTACGTATCACCCTGACCTAAAAGTAGGCTTAACTAACAAATCAAAGAACACGAATAGCCTTTCAAGATTGAGCCTAATCATAACAGGATTAAGATCATTTGATCTAGGATCAACTAGGCGATATTTACTTGAATAGATTTTACGGTAAGTTTAATAAATCTAAGTCAAAGTTCAATATCGGCCCCTTCCGATGCATACTCCATGCATCCAACCTGAGCTTTACTTTAACCAGTGTTCTGGAAAGAACATAGCATTTCTCCAAATGCAAGTAAACTCTTGTTGTAGATTATCATATCAGTAAAACCATGTGTCTAATAATTCTAGGAAACTTTATTCACATAGTCATGTTTACTTTCCAAAGTGTTGACAACACAATAAACAGGATCAAGTATGTGAAAAGGGTTTCAAATGAATTTATAAATCAAATAGACAAGCAATTGATAAAGTGAACCAAAACATACACAAATGAATGAAAAATAGATTGATGTTGAATAAAATAGATTACATTGAAATGGAGTTTTATTTACGGCATAAAACCCAACATCATGACCCTCTCAATAGCATGCCAATGCTCTACACTAGGTCTACTAGTAAACCTGCATAATAGTCCCAGGCGATGTCAGGTCTAGTGCAATCAGTGGCATACCAAAGATTGCCAATGATGCTCGCATATTTAAATTGTGTTACACCATCATCAATGTTCTTAAATAATTTTACACTGGGATCATATGGTGTACGACCAGGTTTACAGTTAAAGTAATTATATTTGTTTAAGATCTTGTCAATTTAGTGAGATTAATCCAAAGAAATTCTATTTTCAGACCTAGTGACCTATATACCAAGAATTACAGTTGCTCCACCTAGATCTTTCATGTCAAAATTTTCACATAATATTAATTTCATATTATTCACAACATGAATATTTGATCCAAAAATCAGTAAGTCATCCACATATAAACATATAATAGTGCAAACACTATTTTCATATTTATAATAAATGTATTTGTCACTTTATTGACTTTAAAACCATGTGATAAGACAAGATTATCAAATTTCTCAAGACATTGCTTAGGTGCCTATTTCAAACCATACAAGGATTTACCTAATTTACACACTTTATGTTTTTGACCAAGAACAACAAAACCTTTAGGTTGGTCCATATAAATCTCTTCTCTTAATTCACCATTCAAAAATACAGTTTTAACATCTATTTTGGTGCACAATAAGATTATGAATAGCAACAAGAGCAATAAGCACACGAATATATGTAATTCTAGTATCAAGTGAATATGTATCAAAGAAATCTACATTTTTTCTTTGTCTAAATCCTTTGGCCACAAGATGTGCCTTGTACTTTTCAACAGTACCACCGGATCTCAATTTCATTTTAAGAATCAGCTTAGTGGTAACATAACTAAATGCTAAGTTTCGTTTGACTCAAGAGAGTCCATTGCATCATTAATATCTTCATTTCATAAATCAACATCTAGTGAAGTCAAAGCTTCTTGGAGGTAAGAAGGATCCTCTTCTACAGTATATGCAAAAAAATCAGAACCAAAATCTTTAACTACTCTACTTCTTTTACTTCTTCTAGATTCAATTTATATACACTCCTCATATCTTTAATAACAGACATGTTACTAAATGATGTACCCCCACTATTTCCCAATTTAAATGGAAATCTATGTGCTTAAAAATTAGCATTATTAGATTCCAAAATAACATGCACATTTAAATCATAAAATCTATATGCTTTACTATTAACAACATATCCAATAAACACACATTCATATGGTCTATTAGCCAATTTGATTCTCTTAGGATCAGGAATTCTAACATATGCCAAACAATCCCAAATTTTAAAATATGAGATATTGGGTTGTTTATTTTTCAAACTTTCATATGGAAAAATTTTTCTTTTAGATTTAGGAACTCTATTAAGCACATAAGACACAGTTAATAAAATTTCTCCTCACCAATGAGAAGTAGCACTAGAATTCAATAAAATAGCAACAATATATTCAATAAGAGTTCTATTTTTTCTTTTAGCTTTGCCATTCATTTTAGGTGAATAAGGTGTAGTCTTATCGTGTATGATTCCGTGTGAGTTATATGATTCAACAAAAGTAGTAGAATCATATTCAGTGCATCTATCGCTACGTAAGTTTTTGATCATTCTACTAAGTTGATTTTTAATTTCAGCTACAAATAGCTTAAACATATCAAGAGCTTCACTTTTATTTTTTATTAAATACACAAAGGTGAAATGAGAATAATCATCAATAAAAGTGATAAAGTAGCGTTTTCCATTTCTAGTCAAAGTTCCATCAAATTCACAAATATCAGAATGGATTAAATCTATAGGCTCAATTTCCTTTTCTATCACAGATTGATGTGGTGTTTTATTAATCTTGGCTTGGCTACAAAATTTTCATTTTTCAAAGTCATTTAAGGATAATATAGGAATTAGGCCTAAACTACTCATGCTCTTGATAATGCGTATATTTACGTGACAAAGTCTAGCATGCCAAGCATTAAAAGAACACAACATATAAGCACAAGCATTGACTTTATTAACTTGAACATTCATCTTAAACATTCCCTTAGTTGCATATCCCTGCCCTAAAAATATCTTATTTTTGATTAAAGTAAACAAATCAACCATATAGTCTGTGTAAATCCCGCCTTGTTAAGAAGGTAGCCCGAGACTAGATTCTTCCTCATCTATGGAGTGTACATCACAGCTTTTAGAATCACAGTTCTTCTAGAGGTGAAGTTCAATTTCATATTTCTAGTACTGAAAACTATAGTGGTGTGGGAGTCACCCAACAACACTTTTCTAATCCTCAGTAGTAGTAACATATGTTTTAAACATAGTATTATTATAGCAGACACGACGAGAAGCGTTAGTATCTACCCACCACCCTTCAAATCCACCAATGAGGTTGATCTCTAAAACCATAGTTATAAATGGCATCTTTTCCAATCAAGTTAGCCTGTGCTGCAGAACTAGGCTTGTTCTTACACTTTCACACCATATGACCTGGCCTGTTACAGTTGTAACACATGAACAAACATGAATCATTTCTATTAGGGGGTACTTGCTACCTATTATATTAGTTCCTTTGATGGTTTTAATTCTAAATAGTGTGAGGTTGACTGTTGCAGTTCGGATTCACTTTGCGATTCTGATTCTTACAATTTTCCCATTGTGTTTTAGAATAGTAGTGGATCTTTTATTAGTGTTGTTGTTGTTTTCAACAATAAGCACCTCTTCCTTTTGGTTTTATTTTCTAGCTTCCTCCTCAATTTAAAGACGAGTGATCAGACTTTCCAACGAAAAGTTTTGTGCTTGAGATTATTTTTAAAATCTTTCCATGAAAGGGTAATTTATCAATCATAACAACAACTTGAAATTGTTCATCAATAGTCATACCTTTAGACAAAATTTCGTGAGCTATTTCTTGAAGCCTGTGAGACTGGGCTTCGACTGATTTATCATCCGTCATTTAAAACTTCCAAGTAGCGACTCACAGTGTATTTCTTTGTTCCTACCTCCTCGGTATCATATTGTATATGTGATGCTTTCCATATTTCCTTAACAGATTTGTCAGAATTATAATAATCATAGAAATCATCAGACAAACCATTCAAAATAAAATTCTTACACAGAAAAACATTCTCTACCCAGGAGTCTCTTTCCTTAACTTGCAATTTGTACTTCTCAACTTCATCATTCTTCTCGTGTGGAGTCTCAAAAAACAACTAGTTTCAAAACAGTCAACACAAACACATCTTTTTTCATAGTTAGAAAAAACAACATATTCGGTCTCCAACGTTTAAAATGCAAATCCTCAAAACAAAAAGGCTTGTTAATGTCACTAGTAGAACCAGAAAAATTATCGGTAGTAGTCATAGCATAATGAACGTCTTTAAACTGTTGAGTAAACTGCTACTAAAAATAAAACAAGAACGATATTACCAAATGAAATTTTTAGGTGAGTTGCAAAATAGGTCGTTCTCTTTAAGACATTCGCAACATTGCCTAAGAATGTGCAAGCAACTAGAAATTAACAGTCTTTGCCAGGATAAAATAATTCAATTGTCGTACACTGTATCAAAATACCACTGCACTGTAGTGAACCGTCGAATACACCCTCAAAATAGATTTTGCAGAAAGAATTTTTGGTAGTGAAAACTGAGTTTGTTTTTTTGGTATGAAAAAGAAGTTTTTCTCCCATTAATTCAATCACATTATATAGACTAATTGAACAAAAAAAATATAACGGATGAATAATATTTTTTGAACCATGGGGAGTAATTGTTGAACGTGTCCCATGAACTTATACGACTAAGTAATTAGTTTTAATTAAACACATTTCTAAAACAAATTAAATAATAAAAATAAAAAATAATTATTTTATTAAATAAATTTTCTGTAAGAAATAAAGTGTCACACCACACCAGCCAGCCAGCCAGCTCGGTTCAGATTGGTCGGTCGGTCGGCAGCATACACATGTGTGTGGTGGGTCAAGTATGTGTCCTCACACATTCGCATAAAACTAGGTACATCTTGGGGCCCTATCCCAAGTGCCAAAGTTGCACCTTATATACCCTTGTAAATAAGAAATCATCTCATGTGAGACTCATTCTATTTCACTCACACTAGGACACTCTCTCATTTTTAAAAAAAATCATTAACTTTGTAAAAAGTTTCAACACTCTTGTGTTCTCTTTGATGCGAAGGTTGATTGTTTACTGGATGACAATAGAAATTGGAATAATTAGTAGATTGTTTCATCTTTTTCTAAAAATGAAAACTGATTTTATCATGTCTATCCCGTAGTATAATAAGCCCTTATTTGACCAATTGGTGTGGCATCATGACACGTCTCGGTTGTATAGTGTCCGTAGTGGGTACTGGAATAGGGTTTGTTTGGCTGGTCTTGGTCAAGCTTCTAGCCTTGTGGTAACTCTGGATTTTGGAATAATATTTGGGGCCTCAAGATTCTGTCAAAAGTTCAATATTTTATTTAGAAGGTTGTCTATAATTAGTTACATGTGTTATCAAATTTAAGTTATCGAGGTATTATTAACAGATTTTTCTTTTTGTTTGCCAGAAAAACTGTGTTTAATAGTCTATGGTATTGTGATCATTTTAAGTATCTTAAAGACTAGGTGCTTAATTTTTTTGATGTCCCTAATTACCTTGGTATGGATTTTTATGAATTTTCTTTCCTTTTTGAAAAACTGTCATCAATTGTGCTTGAAAATTTTGTTATGTGTGTTTGAAGAATTTGAGGGGATAATAGTCAAGTGCAGTTTCTTTCTCAATCAATGGAGTCTAGTGTGGGTGAAGGAGCGGTCTTACCTCCTCGTGCCAAAAGGGTGAAACTGTGTGGGAATGTCTTGAAGGTAAATTGTGATGTTGGGTTGTCCACTAAGAATACTAAGACATGTATTGAGTTTGTTTTGAGAGATTGTTTTGGGTTGGTTAAGGTTTTTATGACATCGTGCTTTGATGGCCTTTTCCAGCCAGTTGTGGCTGAAGCTCTTGTGATCCATAGAAGTTTGCATTTGTGCCTTCAGTTGGGCTATGACCAATTGATCGTGGAATTTAACTGTCTTACAATTACTGTTGCTATCAACAAGTGTATTATTGACCATTCGTATTTAGGATGCATTATTAGAGACATTATCGATTATTGTAAAAGTTTGTTGTTATTTCATTTGTTCATGTTCCTAAACTAGTGAATAGTGTGGCGCGTGCCCTTGCTCAGTTTGCTTTTTTTAGGGGGTCACTATGTTTGGTGGCCTAGTGGTCCTGATTGTATTACTGGCCTTGTAATATCCCAAAAATTATTATTATGTTAAATTGGACATATTTTTATTAAATATGTAATTACCTGAATAATTAAACGTAATTTATTAATTACGGAGATTTTATCGGAGTATGTGGGTATTTTATACACTATTTTTGAAATAAAATATATTTGGATTCGGCGACAGTGGAAACTCGATGGATTGGTCAGAAATATCACAACAATAATAGAATGTTATGTTTATATTGTACCGAACTAGTTTAGAATTTTGAGATGTCGGTTTAGTCGGGGTGGCTAGTAAATGACCAAAATGCCCCTAGGTTATGTTATAGTTTAAGTAGTAATGGAGGGTAAAATAGCATTTTATCAAAGATTGATTTCTTTTGTCTTATTTGATGACCTATGGTATACTAGGCTGAGTATTGAAGATTAATTATTAGTTTTATTTTACTTTTAGTTAGATAATTAGGTTTTTGAACTTTAGAAAAATCAAATATTACATAATATTACTCTCTCTCTCTCTCCTTCCCTTTGAGCCCTAGAAACCAACTGAACCAAAGGAAATTTCTTCACCAAATCAACCATTTTCTAGCTGAATTAGCTAACCCTAGGAGTTGTGCAAGCTTGGAGGTAAGATGTTTATCCTTTCCCTTTAATTTCTAGGGTTTTAGGTTAAGTTTTGTTGGAATCTTTGTGTGGTTTTGGGTCTATGGGGTTCTTTTGGATTCATAGTATGTTTTTAAGTTTAATTAAAGTTTTTTTGAGAGTGAATTGGATGATGCTATGGCTGTTAGGTCTAGAATTGGATGAATTGAGATCAAGAACCCAATTTTCACTCAACTATAGTGAATTTGTTATTTTGAGGTATTATTGAATTTTGAATGCTTGAATATGTTTTTTTTTTTAATGTTATTGATATGTTTTGGAAAGTTTCATTAGGTTTGGAGGAGATTTGGTTGGGTTTTGATGCAAAAATTAGAGTTTTCCATTTCTACAGCAAGAATTGATTAACCAGTTCTACAGGGCACTATGGAACCAGTCAATCGGTTGACTAGCAGGGGAAACCCTAGTTTTCTCTAATCAATTTCATGTTCGGGGTGTTTCTCTAGAACTTAGATTAGGGTGTATTATCAATGTTAGGTTGTTCTAAACTCGTATTGATTGGGGTTTTCTAGTTTTGAGTTTACGGCTAATTTTGAGATTTGGTTAAGTTGTTTACCGAATTTTATTGTCGTGGCATAGGACCCAGGATTGTCGAGCGTTATTCCTCTCAGGTCGGCCCGCACACATGATTTTGGATTGAGGTAAGAAAAGCTAATTCACTACTTAGCATGTCAAATAGGATACGATTATTGTTGTTTATGACCTGATTATAATCGAGGTAAAGATACGGTAATTACCGTCATTTGGAATGAGTTATTACTCACTTTTGGAAATCGTTGATAGGTTTCTTACTTATTGATTACTTATATAAGTAACGATAGTGGCATATGAAGCTCATTGGTAACGAGCAGTAAGGATGCTTTATTAAGCATCAAGGTCAGTTTGTCTTATAAGAAAAATAATTAATTATTTTTACTACATTACGCTTGAATGACTGCTTAGTCTATATGATGCATTGCTATAAGATTATGTTTTATGTGTTAATTATGTTTTATCTACTTTTCTTGCTGAGTCTTTGTGAATCACGGGTGCTTTGTGGTGCAGGTAAGGGCAAGGAAAAACTAGACCAGCCATGAATGAGAGGTCTCCCGGCAATGTACATACCAGCCGCCATGTTTTGGCTCTCAATGGACAGGGTCCTTCTCTGGATGTGTTTTGAAAAAAAAAAATGTAATCCTACTTTGTAATAGTTGTTTTGTTAACAAGGGGATTCCCAAATCTAGTAGTATTTTGAATAAAAAGTTAAGTTTTAATTTAAATAAATTTTACTAAAAATCTCAATTAAACTACACTTTTCTTAAACCATTAGTTTATTATTATAAAATAATTAATAAAAGGACACACGTGGCACCCTTATGGTTCAAGGCGTTATAATATAGTATCAGAGCGACTAAGGATGAGAAAAAACTTTCATTCAAGGATGTTGTAGGAAAATTAGTAAAATTGAATGAACTTATCATGATATGTCGGTGTGCCCATGTGCATGCACAAGACAATTTATAAGTCTCTATATGAAAGTTATTTCTCATCTCAAAATGACCAATGTTTCAATATATTTATACTTTTGACTTTTGGAGCAAGGCCTTATGATAATATTGGAAACCATGAGGATCATAGCAATTGCATTATCACCTATCTTCTCGAGTTTATGCTAGAGAATATATGCACAGCTCGGGTTTCAAAGAATCAGTTTGATGCTGCAATCTGGGTCTCTCTCTCTAGATAAATAAGTTTGTGTATATTTTTTTTTTTTGTTTACCGAGAATTTTGGAAACAAAATATATTGATAAGAACTGAAGAGTAAATAATCAAAAGAGAAAGAGTAAAAAGAGACAAACAGTTTGTGTATTATTTAGTAGTTCTTTAGCTTGTAAATGCTTTCAAGAATACAAAGAATGTATGTTCTCAAGTTTGCCTGATCAAAGTTTTCAAGAGAGTTCAACCCCTAATCCATAGGATTCGAAGGGTATTTATAGTAATTTGAAAATTACATTAGGTTTCTCTTTTCCTTCTATTAGGGATTTTACAATAAATAATACTCTTAGGTTGTCTCATGAAGTCCAGCCCATAAAGAAAACGATCTATTGACTAGGTTGATCAGATTTTAATTGATTTGGTCAACACATTGTGCACTGATTGTAGGCAATCAATCTGTGAATTAATTGCATATAATATTTGTTATAGGAAGTTTTCCCATTTATCTTGATACAATACTCCGTTGTAATTTGGCAGCTGGAATTTCCTTGTTTGTGTGCAAGAATAAAAAGGGAAACCTGAAGGGTCTTCCGGGAACGCACTATCTCGTCCTTCTGGTCTCGTTGTATCGCACATGCTTCCGAGTACAGTTAGCTGAAGGCAGAGGGCTTTGCGAGGGCGAAACTAAGATACGTTTCTGTAAGGACATGTCCAAGTGGGCTCGACCCACTTTACCTTTGCTGAAGATCCCATTGATGAGCCTTGGGTACTGATCTGGGATCCACGTGTCCAATGCCAGAAACACAAATAACACTTTCCTAAGATGCAGCTCCTCTTTTGAACTAACAACTTGGGAGACCAAGTGGGTGGACTAAAGAAGGGTTAGGTAATGGGCCAACCGTTTGCAAGGATTGAAAATCTTACAGAATGAGAAAATGGGGTTGAATTGCCTAAAAGGGAGCTAGAAGAAAGGAGAAATCACCCAAGGCTCAACAGGCAGTAGAAGCATAGAACAAATTTATTTCAAAAAAACGATATACATCTGGGATCATCTACTTTCTCAGCAATTTTTTAATACTGTATTGTCTTTTTTTTTTTTTCATATCCTGCCCTCAGTCACATCATTTGTAAGAATAATTATTCTTTCTGTATGTTATCTTTCAGTTGAATAAATTCTCATATGGGGTGGAGTGCCTTCAGCATTGAGCAATGAGCAACAGATTATGGTATTGTACAATTGTGTAAGTGTTGTTGTCATCTAATAAACAAAATTGAAATCAGTTTGATCACAAATTATTGAAAAAGGTTAAGAAGAATCAAAACAAGAAGAGTCAACTGATAAAACTGGCTCATCCAAAAGGGGATGATGAAATCAAGATAATCTTCATAAAAGGTGCGGCACTCTTTCCAATGATAAAAAAACAAAATAATCTTTGAATGAAAACCTAATATCGTCAGAAGTAAGAACCCAATCAAAGTATCCAAAATCATTCAAATAACTGGAGTTTGGTTTACAAGAAAAGGTCCTAATACCATTTACCATTTATTTTCCCACTTAATAAAAATATGAAACAAAGAAAACCTGAGAGCGGAGGCGCTCATCCAGATGTCAAGCTCTTCCCAGCATCTTCATCACTCTCATTTGCATTAATAAGGTGTACCGTTCAATTCTTTCGGGTAACTCCAAGTCTTGTTCGGAAATCGTCCTCCATAAGCGGAAGGCCATCGCGCAACTTGATCTTTGGCTCCCAACCAAGTAACTCCTTGGCTTTTGTGATGTCTGGCTTCCTCTGGCGAGGGTCATCTGGTGTGTTTTCGACTGATATGATCTCCACATCTGGGTTGATAAGCTGAAAGTAACAAAATCGCAATAGCTTTAGCTTTTCAAATATATGTAGAATGTTTCCTACTGTTTTGAGGTCTTATGCAAATGTTGAAAATGGGGTTCGAAATTAAGATGACTGACCTCCTTAACAGTCTCCGCAAGCTCAAGCATAGTAAACTCACCTACAAAATCAAAATATCAGTAGTGAAAACACAACAAACAAAGCCAATTCGAATTATGTTGTCAAAGATCTTTCTGGAAAACCTGGATTTCCAATGTTAATGGGCCCAGTGTTGTCTCCTTCCATAAGTCTAATAAGGCCATCAACCTTCAACACAAACAAAAGAAAGAAATAAATACAAAATATAAGTAAACAGAAATCACAGCAATGAAAGATTTTGTTATTGTTCACAATTAAACAAAGGATAAATAAAGCTTGCATACCATGTCTGACACATAACAGAAACTACGTGTCTGTGTTCCAGGTGCTTGAACAGTCAATGGCTCACCACTATATACATTGAAAAATATATTAGACAAATTGGATGTGCCCAATAAATAACTATTTGAGAGAGCAGACAATAGAGATATATGTGAAGCATTGGTTAAGAACTAATGAAACGTACCGAACTGCTTGTGCAATGAAATTACTAACAACACGACCATCGTCAATATTCATACGAGGTCCATAGGTGTTAAAAATCCTAGCAATCCTTATCTCTGTCAAGAGCATCATTATTCAGTCAAAATAGAGCCCAACAAACTAATTTAATCACATTATAGCCAACACAAAAAAAGCAAAAATATGTCAGGGATGGAATCAGGGGAATTTCTTACCAATCCCATGCTGTCTGTGATAATCGTACATCAAAGTCTCAGCAACTCGCTTTCCCTCATCATAGCAACTCCTAACTCCTGTTATGCATAAGTGCAAGCACATGAATAAATAGTGACACATTTGGGTCTTATAAATAACGTTTTGCCTTGAAAAGGCTACCAAAACCCAGAAACAATACTCCTTACAAATAAGCAATAACATTCATATTACCAGTTGTAGATTAAATATATCAGATGTAGAGTGAGTACATACCAATTGGGTTGACATTTCCCCAGTAAGTTTCATCCTGAGGATGCATAAGAGGATCTCCGTACACTTCAGAAGTTGATGTAAGCAAAATCCTGTTCAGCATTGTCATATAATTAGTAGAATAATACGTACATATCACCAACTTAAATAAAAATGGAGCATAGATCCCAACCTGGCACCAACACGCTTGGCAAGTCCCAACATATTCAATGTACCGATCACATTTGTCTTTATAGTCTGCCACAGAAAATATGTTAGTTAGATCAGCACTCAGTACCATCAAAACTGACCATGGAAGTCAATGCTTTTAAGAGAAGGATCATGAGATAAAGAGAGAAAACAATGGGATGGGTGTCAGTTAGAGCCAGTTCTGCAAAACATGAAAAGAAAAGACAAAGAACTCTGGGAGACAGATGCATCTCTCCTGTTCTGAAATAGAAATGAAATACAGATATGTGCCACCTTTACAGGGTTGTATTTGTAGAAGATCGGGGAAGCAGGACAAGCAAGATGGTATATTTGATCAACCTCAACCAGCAATGTCTCTGTCACATCTGCACCGGGAAAAGGAAAACAATTAAACAAGTCAAAGAAAAGAGAACATGGTCTCACTGAGGGAAAAAAATGGTTTTACAAGATCACTGCAATAATATAGATAGATAACACAAACTGGGGTAAGAAATTCACAGTGAAAAAATTAGGGAATAAACACACCATGACGGATAAGCTCAAATCTTGGATGACCAATCCATTTCTTCAGATTGTCCTTTGAGCCAGTGAAATAATTATCCGCAACAATCACCTGAGATGCAGAAAACAGGAATCCATTTCAACTGAGAATTCTAGAAGATAATTTACTTCTCAAAGTTCTCTTCTCACTAGAGACAGTGGAAGATATCCTTTGAACCCTCTTAGGTTATGCCAGATTCTCTAAAACACAGAAATATGAATGATGAATACTTCAAATGAACTACTTTCTTGTCTTGTGTTTTATTATTTATATTGGTTTATCAGTACAGGCACTTATGTCATATGCACACCATGCCACCATTAAATAAATCTAATATAATAATGTATCTACCTCATTCTTTTCATTTTCCATCAACCTGTCTACCAAGTGAGAGCCAATAAATCCAGCTCCTCCAGTTACCAAGATTCTCATATTGGCCTGCCATAAAACAAAGTTATGCATTTTAAACATGAATACAGCCTACATTGTTACAGTAAAAAAATGATTCCCGTTGGTCATAGACATAGACCAAAATTTTCTATAATATATTAGATCTGTACATCCAAAATCAAATACAGAAAACCAAGCAATGAAAACAATATTCCATTCAGATCAAGCTACGTATAAACCCATATCACAGACAGTAGCCTGCCTTCAAGAAATTAAACACCGGTTTCATATGATAGCAAATGTAATCAACAATTTTTTTTTTTGCTATTTCACATTTGATCATAGCGGTATTGACTTCAATGATGATGCAAAACCAAGAACGACCAGAGGACCAAGTTTCAAATGTATTCACAAGGGTATCAACAATAGAACACCAACTGTTTGATACATGGTCTAAACAGTTCACTCACAGCAAACATGAAAAATGAAACATGAAACATGACTAGACTGATAATAGATCGAACTGGGGCACAAATGGTAGAAAATCACAAAAAAAAATCATGTGGGAATGTGGGATTGTGGCATACCTGGAAGAACTTGGCATTTCTTAAAGGAGATGGGGATGGAGGTGGTTTTGTCGTCACACTGCCATTGGTATTAGAAGCTTCCTTCGCCATTGCGCAGATCTTGCTCAAATCCTGATGCCCAATTCACAAAAAACCACACAGAAATGAATCACGAGCATAAACAACAGCCAAACTCACGAGACTAATAATTTCCCACCGATTAAAAGAAACCCCAAATCGTCACAATCCATCCAACCACAGCAAAACATACTGACTTCAATGAATAGAGAATCTTTTTTTAAAAAAAAAAATTAAATGAGAGTCAAAGCTCACACTACCTGTCTGGTACTGCAATTCCTTGAGTTGAATATGGGTTTTGAAATTGATACCTAAGAGAGTACAGGCGTAACCTATTTATATATATTTAAATATATGATATGATAACAATGGGCTCAACAAACTGATTTGTTTTGTTTCGATTTCGAAATTAAAAATTAACAAAACGAAAATAATTGACTAACCATACCAACTAGAGAGAGAAAGTCATAATAAATAAACAAGAAAACTTAAAAAACACGTAAAGTACGAAATAATCAACAAGGCTCAACCTCTCGATCATAGGAGCCACGCCTAATCTTTGTCAGATCTCAAATTTGAATATCGCATACTATCTTATTCTCATTCTTGCTCGCAACAATTCAATTCTTAACGTACAACGCCACAAATTTCATTAACATTAAACATAATATGAAAATTGGCTAATTCAGCACATCCTAGTAGTAATAACATCATCATCATCATAAGTCCATATACCTTGAAGAGAAAAAGATGAATGAATTGAAAATCAAACTTCGCTTTGAATTTTACAGTTTACAGAGTTTTCATATGATATTATTAATGGTGTACCAGAATTATTCCAAAATGGTAGTCGCTAGCTTATTGGTGGTGCCTCTCTGTCAGTGTACAATGATTATGGGCTTCCCTCAATGAGTGGCAATAAAATCTCTTATGCTCCTATGTTCTCTTTGGATGCCTAGGTTAATTGTTTAATGGATGACAATAGAAATTGAAATAATTAGTTGATTGTTTCATTTTTTTTAAAAAAAATGAATTCTCATTTTATCATGTTTATCCCGCAGTATAATAGACCCTTATTTGACCAGTTGGTATGGTATCATGACATGTCTCGGTTGTACAATGTCCATACTAGGTACTGGAATAGGGTTCGTTTGGTTGGTCTTGGTCAAGCTTCTAGTCTTGTGGTAACTCCGAACTTTAAAATAATATTTGGGACCCTCAAAATTCCGTCAAAAGTTCAATATTTTGTTTGGAAGGCTGTCCATAATTGGTTACTTGTGTTGTCAAATTTAAGTCATCGAAGTATTAATAACAGATTGTCCCTTTTGTTTGCCAGGGCCGAAAACTGTGTTTTATGGTTTGTAGCATTGTGATCATCTCAAGTATCTTAAAAAGCTACTTAATTTTGTTGATATCCCTCATTACCCTAGTTTAGATTTTTATAAATTTCTTCTCTTTTTTAAAAAAATTGTCATTAGTTGTGTTTGAAAATTTTGGAATGTATGTTTGAAGAATTTGGTTTAGAAGAAATAAGTAGGTATTAGATTAGACTATTCTTAACGACTGTATGGTGTTAGATTGAAGCATTGATTACCTTCACAGGTTTAAAGGGGCTAATAATCATACAGGCACAAGGGGATTCTTCCTTGCGCAAGAGCCTATTCCATCATAGGCCAACAATATCGTGAATCTCGCGGTCCCTTCCGTAAGATTGCAACACCTTATAGTTGCAGAACTTATTGGCGATTTGATCCATCTCCCATAGAGATTAATTGTAAATTTCTTCTAGAATAGCGTCTCTGGCTTGTTCCTCAATTAGTTCTTCCTCCTCGAGACGGATGACGCCTGCCATTGTAGTGACTTAAAAAGAAGAAGCAAACCAAGAAGTTAATATCCACACTAGAAGAATAGCACGGCTACAGAGAGTCCTCCCCTTAAACTGCTTCTAGACCCGTCATCTGAAAGCAAAATCCTCAGAGAACTTTTCCCCAAAATGATCCAATCGGGAACACAAGAATTTGACAAGAAATTCTCAAAGTGTCTCATCCAAAACCATAAGGGTCCTAGAAAAATGATCAAAATCGAGTCATACTCGACAATATCATCCTACACTCAGTTCTTCAACATACATTCCCCACAAAGACAAAGTTTCATAGAGCCTAATATTATCTACCAACAGGACACAAGCTGTAACGCCCTAATGCTAAGGCACGCTATAGTAATTTTTCAATTACAGTGCTATCGTTACTAATCAAAGAATTTTCTCAAAAATCGTATCAAATTAAAACTTTTATATTAAATAATAAACTTTATATATTCATTTACAAGTTCCGGGATCCCGTTTCTAAACTTTTATACAAAATATTCAAAATACAATAGTCAGGTCGCACAGCGATTACAAAATAACAACCCCAAATGTCCCGAGACCGAACACTCCAGGTCGCCCCGCCATGATATGTACAACCTCATCCCAGCTCAGGCTCACTCATGTTCAGCTTTCGCTTTTCCTTTACCTACACATGGAAGCGGAACTGTGAGTCGACAGACTCCATAAGAAAGCAATATAACATATCATATAATACCGACTGGTATTTAGGCACTCATACACCTATTTACAAGGCTTAACAGATGAGTAAGAACGTTCCATACTAGGGTACAGCCACTATACCACATACACTACATACCTCACCGTACGAGTGTTGGTAAGGTTTATTTCGTACCCTGAGTACCACTGAGTGATATACCACACACATCCTGTACTTTCCCGTACTTGTGCTGGTATCACCGTAATGTACTCCTTAACAATATACACTATACCAATGCACTCTGTACCATAACCGTACAAGTGTTGGTAGTGTAACTAACATATAAGCATGCATATACACTTAATATATACATACACTCGCATATTCATATTACACATTATACACAGTTCTTACCTTCTTTCCAAATTCAAGTGAGTCGGACGACTTGAACAGAAAGTCTCGTGCTGGATGGATGCCTTAAATCACTTATTAAAATCGGGTAAATCAAATGTCCAAAACCCTAATTCGGGAAACCCGAATCTACAACTCATGGCTGTTATATTCACTAGGGATTACATTAACCTAGGAAACAGGGAAACACTTAACTAAGGCACTGAAATAGATCAGAATTGAGAAAATGGGTTGTTCGGGGAACCTGCCAAAACCGGTTAATCGATTTTACAGTTACCGGTAAACCGGTTTATACCAGTCTCCCCCAAAAAAATCCAAATCTTGCTCAAAACTTGTCCAATTGCCATCAAACTTTTGAGAGTACCTAAACATGATATAAACAACATATTCCAACAAATAAATCCCAAAAAAACTCACAGAATTCAAACATGCCATTAGAGACCTAAGTTTGAGTTTCAAAGCTCAAACTTGCTCAATACCATCACAACACAGCAAAACTAATATCCAGAACCTAGAATCAACCCAAAATCAGCTTAGACAACAAATTACACAACCTTTAAACCCTAAAAACCCCTAAAACTTAAAATCACCTATCCAAACCAACAACAAAGCTTGAAAAACAAAGAACCATGATCTAGGGATTACCTTAGCTTCAAGAACACTTGATTTCAACTTGAATCCTTGCGGAAAATACAGAATTTAGTAGCTCATCCTCCTTGCTTTTGGCTGGTTCGAAGAGAGAGAGAAGGAAAAGAGAGGTTGTTTTATTTTTTTGGCTTTTTTCTTGATTTTTCTCTAAATGAATTAAGGATTAAATTAATTAATCCTTGTTGAAAAAAGAATGGGCAGGTGTCAAGTTTTTAGGCAGCCACCAAAACCCTCATGTGGTAAATTACCAAAATACCCCTAAACTTATAAGTTGTGCATTTTCAAGACTGGTAAAATGGTCAAAATTTATAACCCCGCTCAACTCCGGTACTCTATTTCCTCCAGCATACATCCCACTAAGAAATAAGGTTCTAGTATCTCAAATCTAGTAACTTTGTAATGTTTCCTCTATTTTCAATGAAAGTTACATATTTTAAAAAATGTATATAAATATATCTATTCTTTTAATTTTTTTATATCACTACTAAGTTTCTTCCTAGTTAAGTTGTATAAAAATAAAAAAACTCAAAAGTTGATAACTTAATTCAATAATTTAGCTTATATGTTCCATATCAGATGATACAAGTCATTTTTTATAATTTTTAATGGAAAAACACACTATTCTCTAAAATTTATAGTATTTTATTTTTTACTCTTTAATTTACTGTTAACATCATTACTATATATTCTTGTAGTCCCTACAGACTAGATAGGGGTGTTCACTAAATATCCGATCAAATCTAATTCGATCCAATCCAATTCAATCCAATTTACAAAATGTGAATATCCGCACTTACGCAGATTAAATTGGATTGAAAAATTTAAAATCCACACTTGTGCAGATTGGATGTTGTTTGATTTCAAAAAGTAACTGATCAAATCCAATCCGCACTTAATTATATATATTTTTAAAAAATTATAATATATAATATTGATAACTCTATGTTATAGAGTTAATTTTTATGCTTTTAAACTAAAGTATTGTGAGGAGAGTAGTGAAAATGTGTTTATTTTGCTTAACTTTAATTAGTTTTAGTGTTATTTTCTATTTAGTAATCTAACCTTTAAGTTTTGTAAATATTGATATTGTTGGGTGTGTTTTTCCAATTAACTGTGCTTATTTTGTTGAAAAATGAAGAATTAAATTGATAGGTAAAAGTAAAAGAAGCAAGGAAGAAAAGGAGCACAAGCTGAAACTGGGCTGATTGCTGAAGCAATGCTAAAGCAATGCTGAAGTGAATTCAGCATCCTGGCAGTGACGTGGAAACACGAATTTCACTTATCCACCTCAGCAACTTCGGTCCAGTCACTCAAATTGCACCAGCCAGTTGACGTGGAAGAAAGGGGTCTAACCCTAGTGGGCCAAAGTGGAAAAGTCTGGGCTTCTATTTTGGGGTATGAAGTTTGTACCCTAAAAACCCAACAACAAAAAGAGAAGGAAAAGGAAGTACACCATCATCATCTTCATCATCCAGTACGTGAGGAGCTACTGCAACTCTTTTGGAGGAGTAAATGTAGCAGAAAGTACACCATAGAAGAAGGAAGAGGGGACCAAGCCTAGTGTTTGAATTTTCTTTTACCCTTTCTTGATAGTCTTCTTTATTTTCCTCTTTTATTGTTGTTTGTACTTAGTATCAAAAACTTCTTGAGATTGTTAATTTGGGCAGCAGCCATGGATGAATTGTTTTTAGCTTGGATTTTAACTTCTTACTTGAATATGAGCTAAACTTTTGAGGCTTGAATGGCTATGAACTTCTAAGTTGGGTATGATTAGATTCTAAGCTTACTTTAGCATTTGTTTGCCTTTGTTCATTCAAGTGAGTTTCATTTTAATTGATTGTTGTTTCTTGGCCATGAATAACAATTTGCTAAGCTAGATCTTGTACCGGAAGGGCTAGATCTAGTAGTTTAACTTGAATGGAGCAAGTGAAAACCTAGATTTAGGCTTTTCTTTGTAAGTGGAATAGGAATATTTCATTTACCTTGCATAACTTACAAAATTAATGTTTGAATAGTGTTCTGCTTGCTGGTTTGATATAGGAATATATTGAGCTCAATGGTAGAATTAAAGTTGTGAGTGTTGGAAAATTCTCACAAGCCTAGAGGAATTTGTTGTTATCTCTGTGCAGAATGCTAAAGTAATGCTGAACCAATGCTGTACTGACTGTAAAAAAAACCTGACTAGAAGGAATTAGTTATTCAAGCTATTTTTACCATATTACAACTTTTATCTTGCAACCAATTTTTTTTTCTTAGCAGCAGTAGTTTAATTCTAACAAGATTAATTCATGTCATTTCTAATTTTGAACCATTACTCAACCATTTGCATATTATTTCTTTTTATTTTAAGTTGTAATTAGTTGGTTTTACAAGATATTTTTGTTTGCAATCCCTGTGGAGACGATCTTACTTATCACTTTATTACTTGTGTGACTGCGTATACTTGCGTATATAATTTTCACAACAAGTTTTTGGCGCCGTTGCCGGGGATTGAAACTAAATATTGTATTATCAACTATTGTGCAATTTATTTTCTGGTTTAAAGTTTTAATCCTATTTGGTGCGCTGAATTTTTTTTTCTTTTTCAGATTTAATCTAGTGCATGAACGAGCAAGAAGAAGACCTTGAACTTGCTCCTATTGACCCCGAAATTGAACGCACTTTCAGACAAAGGAGAAAGGAACAAAAGGCTAAAAAACGCTGCAATATGGCCGATGGGTTTGAAATTGGGGGTGCTCATAATGAAGCCAATCCTATTGCTTTGGCCGATGATAGAGCCCGAGCAATAAGAGAGTATGCAGCCCCTATGTTCAATGAGCTAAATCCGGGTATTGTGAGACCCGAAATCCAAGCACCTCACTTTGAGCTCAAGCCCGTCATGTTTCAAATGCTCCAAACGGTTGGTCAATTTGGTGGGTCGCCAACGGAAGATCCTCACCTCCATATTCGCTCATTTTTGGAGGTGAGTGATTCTTTCAAGCTACGAGGAGTAAGTGAAGAGGCTTTAAGATTGAAGTTGTTCCCATTTTCCTTAAGGGATCGGGCTAGAGCATGGCTTAACACTCTTCCTCCCGATTCGGTGATTAATTGGAATGACTTGGCTGAAAAATTCTTGAGAAAGTACTTTCCTCCAACAAGAAATGCAAAGTTTCGAAGCGAGATCATGTCTTTTCAACAATTGGAAGACGAGACTACTAGTGATGCATGGGAAAGATTCAAGGAGTTGTTAAGGAAGTGCCCACACCATGGTATTCCTCATTGTATTCAACTTGAGACATTTTACAATGGTCTCAATGCGACCTCTAGGATGGTGTTGGATGCTTCCGCTAATGGAGCCATTCTTTCCAAGTCTTACAATGAAGCTTTTGAGATTTTGGAAAGGATAGCTAGCAACAACTATCAATGGTCAACTAATAGAGCTCCTACAAGCCGAAAAGTAGCGGGTGTTCTTGAAGTAGATGCTTTGACCGCTCTAACCGCTCAAATGGCCTCAATGACCAACATTTTGAAGAATATGAATATGGGAGGAAGTGTACAACCAGCCGCTGCCATTCAAAGGGCAGAAATCTCTTGTGTGTATTGTGGTGATGGGCATACTTTTGAAAATTGCCCTTCAAATCCAGCTTCGGTTTGCTATGTGGGTAATCAAAACTTCAACCGCAACAACAATCCATACTCAAACTCCTACAATCCGGCATGGAAGCATCATCCGAACTTTTCATGGGGAGGTCAAGGGGCATGTTCAAGTGGAGCACAACAAGCACAAGGAAAGCAATCATTTCCACCGGGTTTTTCTCAACAACCAAGACCTCAACAACCTCACCAACCTCAAGGCTCTCAAACTAGTTCTTTGGAGAGCTTAATGAGAGATTATATGGCCAAGAATGACGCTGTAATTCAAAGCCAAGCAGCATCTCTTCGGAATCTTGAAGTTCAATTGGGGCAATTATTGGCCAATGATTTGAAGAATAGACCACAAGGCACTTTGCCTAGTGACACCGAAAACCCAAGAAGAGATTGCAAAGAACATTGCAAAGCGGTAACCTTGAGAAGTGGAAAAATAATTGAGTCAAATGTGGCTGCAACCGGCAGTAAAGAGCCCTCTTCAATCCAAAAAGAGGGGGAAATGAAGAAAAAACCAGCAACTTCAGCTGCTGAAATTCCCCCAGTAGTTACAGCATCCAATCAGCATTTTGTTGCAGAAAAGTCTTTGCAAAAGCCACCGCCACCATTTCCTCAACGGTTCAAGAAGCAACAAGATGATGGTCAATTCCGGAGATTCCTTGATGTTCTAAAGCAGCTCCACATCAATATACCATTAGTGGAAGCGTTGGAGCAAATGCCAACTTATGTGAAGTTTTTGAAGGATATTTTGACAAAGAAAAAGAGGCTTGGCGAGTTTGAAACGGTCGCTTTGACGGAGGGATGTAGTGCTATGTTGAAAAGTAAAATTCCACCCAAATTGAAAGATCCGGGCAGCTTTACAATTCCTATTTCTATAGGGGGTCGAGATGTTGGAAGAGCTCTTTGTGACTTGGGAGCTAGTATTAATCTCATGCCTATGTCTATTTTTAGGAAGTTGGGAATTGGAGAAGCAAGGCCAACCACCGTCACTTTGCAATTAGCGGATCGTTCCATGGCTCATCCGGAAGGGAAAATTGAAGATGTGTTGGTACAAGTGGATAAGTTCATTTTTCCGGCCGATTTCATTATTCTTGACTATGAGGAAGATAGGGAAGTTCCAATCATTTTAGGGAGGCCATTTCTTGCCACGGGAAGAACTTTGATAGATGTTGAAAAGGGAGAGCTTACCATGAGAGCTCAACATGAGCAAGCCACATTCAAGGTCTTTCATCCTATGCGTGCTCCGGATGCAATAGGAGAATGCTTAGCAATTGGAGATATGGATCCTAACATGGTTGAGGAGTCCAAATTCAAAAATAGTAAGAAGGTGAGAAAGAAGATTCCCCTTAAAGAAATTGCTAAGGATCACGAGCCGCAAGAAAGCAAAGACAAATCATCATTTGACCCTAAAAAACCACCCAAAAAGAAGAGAAAGAAAAAGAAGTTTAGTAGAAAATTTTGGTCTCAAATGTTTGAAGTTGGGCAACAAGTGATTTTTTCTAACTCTTTAACGAAGGCTACTCATGGACGACTAGATTCAAGGTGTGATGGATCTTTCTTGGTGGTGAGAGTGTACCCCGATGGGGTGGTAGAACTACGTGATGCACTTTCAAGAAGAAAATTTTTGGTGAAAGGCCAAGGAGTGAAGTTTGGGGGTGGTGAGGGTGATCGAGCAAAGACCTCCATCACATTGGAAGAGGCTTGAGGAAGAAGGGTCTCGGGTTGTCATGGCTTTAGTGAATCACATTTGGGCAACCCAAGAGCGGAGGAACAAGATTATATTTAGTTTTATATATGCTATGTAATAAGTTTGGGGTGTGCCACCCCTTGAAAAAAAATATATATGTATTTACAATTAAGTTTGGGGTGTGCCACCCCTTGAAAAAAAAAAAGAAAAAAAAAAGGAAAAGATCAAAAGAAAAAAAAAAAAAAAAAAAAAAAAGAGGAAAAGAAGAAAAGAAAAAAAAAAAAAAAAGAGGAAAAGAAGAAAAAGAAAAAAAGAAAAAAAAATTAGTATATACATACTTATATAATTACATATATATAACTTTTAATTTCCTACATTTACTAATGATTTTGCTGTAGTGTGGTGATCTTTATTGCTGGTGCAAAGCAAGGAATGACAGAAAAAAGGGACTGCTGCAATATGGTGTGAGCAAATTTGTATGTTGAAGCAGTAGGTCCCAGTACAGCATTGGATCAGCATCGCTTCAGCATTTTGAAGTAGAGACTCTAGTGGGGAAGAGTTCAAATCTTGAGGGAGTTTTCTTTTTTTCCTTAGTTAAATTGTTATTGCTGGTTGTGTTTGATTGTTTACTTAGTTTACTTTTATTGTTGTCTTTAGTTGTGTGAGTAATAAATATTATGTGGATTAGATGTGTATTAATTATGTTGCTTTGTCATGTTTGTGATGTTATGTTTTAGCTTGCAAGTGAGAAAAATACTGCATGTATTTTCAGCTTGATTTAGGGTAGCGCTCGATGATGAAAAATATCCATTTCCCTCCATTTGTGGAGTGCCTTGGTTTGTGTGTTGAAAATGCTAATTTTAAGTGTTATTTTTGTCCAAATGCTAGCCTATGAGGAATGCTTTCAACAATTGTGTGCTTGTGTTATTCCACCATATCTTGAATTTTTGGAATAGCTAACACTTTGAGAGAGTTTAAGCATCTAGAATTAGCTAGTGTAATCCTTGAGGCGAAATCCTAGCGAGCTTTATAACTTAGAAATGATTTAGGCCATCTTTGGACGTTTGAGCCTTTCTAACCTTCCCTATAAAATCAATTTTTCTCTAGTCACCCAAGTTTGAGCCGTTTAGCCTATTCTTGTTGTGCAACCCAATCATACATCTAACGCCAATCTTAATTTGCATTTCCACATATGTCCTAACTTAATTGCTCACTTGTCAAGAGCCAAGTTTCACATTAAGTTTGGGGTGAGTGCGGTGAGTGTAACTTATGGCGAGCTAATTCAAGGTTATACTTTTAGCCACATTGGGGACAATGTTGGGTTGTAAGTTTGGGGTGGGGGAATTAGCTCACAAAGTATATGAGTATGAACTTTCAATTAACCTTCTCTTGCTATTTATTATATAAGTATAATATAGTAATAAATGTCTTTCTAATATATGAAAAAAAAAAAATCAGCAATGAAAAAAACAAAAAAAAAGAAGAGAATAAACATAGCAAGAGAAGTCAATTTTAATATCAAGTACTTGTGAGTATTGAATTAGGGAAGAGGGTCAAGAGAAAAAAAAAATTTAAGGAAGAGACTCGGTTTTTGACAAGTGAAGTGGTTAGGTGTTGAGCTAGCTTAAATACATCCTATACCATACCCTAACCCAAGCCTAACATTCAAGCCTAGTCAAGTCCTTTTGATCTAAGTTGCAAAGCTAAGCTACATTAGTGGAGAGGATTGCACTAATTCAACTTATGGAAGCAAACCTTTAAACTTGAGGATCAAAGGTGGTTGTTATAGAAATTCAAGTTGTTGGTGGGAAGTATTTGCACACTTTATTTGATCGAATTACTCTTGATAAGTTTTAAGGACATAAATAGCATGCAAAATTCTGTTGAAACACACAAGTTCGAGGCATATTCACTACTACCAATTACATTTCCATTTCATCTAATTCTGAGAGCAAATTTCGTCCCTAGACCAAGTGTGAAAGAGCAAGATTTTCTCTCTTTGCAAGCATGTTAGTGTCGCTGTCATTTTCTGTTCTTATTGTTTAGTTCTTTGTGTTTTTTATTACTCGAGGACGAGCAATACTCTAAGTTTGGGGTGTGATAACTCTATGTTATAGAGTTAATTTTTATGCTTTTAAACTAAAGTATTGTGAGGAGAGTAGTGAAAATGTGTTTATTTTGCTTAATTTTAATTAGTTTTAGTGTTATTTTCTATTTAGTAATCTAACCTTTAAGTTTTGTAAATATTGATATTGTTGGGTGTGTTTTTCCAATTAACTGTGCTTATTTTGTTGAAAAATGAAGAATTAAATTGATAGGTAAAAGTAAAAGAAGCAAGGAAGAAAAGGAGCACAAGCTGAAACTGGGCTGATTGCTGAAGCAATGCTAAAGCAATGCTGAAGTGAATTCAGCATCCTGGCAGTGACGTGGAAACACGAATTTCACTTATCCACCTCAGCAACTTCGGTCCAGTCACTCAAATTGCACCAGCCAGTTGACGTGGAAGAAAGGGGTCTAACCCTAGTGGGCCAAAGTGGAAAAGTTTGGGCTTCTATTTTGGGGTATGAAGTTTGTACCCTAAAAACCCAACAACAAAAAGAGAAGGAAAAGGAAGTACACCATCATCATCTTCATCATCCAGTACGTGAGGAGCTACTGCAACTCTTTTGGAGGAGTAAATGTAGCAGAAAGTACACCATAGAAGAAGGAAGAGGGGACCAAGCCTAGTGTTTGAATTTTCTTTTACCATTTCTTGATAGTCTTCTTTATTTTCCTCTTTTATTGTTGTTTGTACTTAGTATCAAAAACTTCTTGAGATTGTTAATTTGGGCAGCAGCCATGGATGAATTGTTTTTAGCTTGGATTTTAACTTCTTACTTGAATATGAGCTAAACTTTTGAGGCTTGAATGGCTATGAACTTCTAAGTTGGGTATGATTAGATTCTAAGCTTACTTTAGCATTTGTTTGCCTTTGTTCATTCAAGTGAGTTTCATTTTAATTGATTGTTGTTTCTTGGCCATGAATAACAATTTGCTAAGCTAGATCTTGTACCGGAAGGGCTAGATCTAGTAGTTTAACTTGAATGGAGCAAGTGAAAACCTAGATTTAGGCTTTTCTTTGTAAGTGGAATAGGAATATTTCATTTACCTTGCATAACTTACAAAATTAATGTTTGAATAGTGTTCTGCTTGCTGGTTTGATATAGGAATATATTGAGCTCAATGGTAGAATTAAAGTTGTGAGTGTTGGAAAATTCTCACAAGCCTAGAGGAATTTGTTGTTATCTCTGTGCAGAATGCTAGAGTAATGCTGAACCGATGCTGTACTGACTGTAAAAAAAACCTGACTAGAAGGAATTAGTTATTCAAGCTATTTTTACCATATTACAACTTTTATCTTGCAACCAATTTTTTTTTCTTAACAGCAGTAGTTTAATTCTAACAAGATTAATTCATGTCATTTCTAATTTTGAACCATTACTCAACCATTTGCATATTATTTCTTTTTATTTTAAGTTGTAATTAGTTGGTTTTACAAGATATTTTTGTTTGCAATCCCTGTGGAGACGATCTTACTTATCACTTTATTACTTGTGTGACTGCATATACTTGCGTATATCAATATTTACAAAACTTAAAGGTTAGATTACTAAATAGAAAATAACACTAAAACTAATTAAAATTAAGCAAAATAAACACATTTTCACTACTCTCCTCACAATACTTTAGTTTAAAAGCATAAAAATTAACTCTATAACATAGAGTTATCAAACGAATAAGGGATGGGCCGTTTAACCCTATTAAAGTGGCGGAGCTTATTCTTGACAATGGTCAATGGGACATACAAAAGTTGAGGTGCCTTTTTGATCACGAAACTGTTGCGGCAATCTTGAAAAGGGGTAACCCCTCTGGTTTGGGCCCTGATAGATGGGTTTGGACGCCGGAAAGTAGTGGACAGTTCACGAGTAAATCAGCGTATCTATCCCAAGCCTTAGAAAGAGCTCCTCACTGTGTCGTCGCCCCAAAGCTTTGGAACAAACTGTGGAATAGCAAAATCCTGGAGCGACACAAGATTATGTGGTGGAGTATTTTGTCAAACGCTCTCCCGGTGAGAGCTGTGATCGCTCGCAGATTCCAAATAGCAGACACCTGGCCCCACTTTGTGGAAGTGGTGAGGAATCTGTTGAACATCTATTTCTTTCCTGTGAGGTGGCTCAACACTTATGGCGTTCTTCTCCTTGGGGTATCTATCCGGTCTGTGACACGGGTATTCGCGCCTGGGATTGGGTCAAGTTCATCTGGGATCTAAAATACAAAGGAGCTAATGTTGATGATATTTTCTTGTATGCTTCTATTATTGTGGATACTTTATGGAGGGTGCGTAATGACAAGATCCATAATAACTGCCCTGTTGATTTTAACAAATGCTTTGATATTATTTGTACTTCCTATGCAGATATGTATGATTCTTTGCTCTCTAGTCCCACTCCTGTGTTACCAATTGCCTGGTCCCCTCCTCCTCTGGACTGGATTAAGCTCAATTGTGATGTGAAAGTGGGCCTGGAAAGTATGTGTATTGCTGTAGTGGCTAGAGATCATTTCGGCAGAGTGCTTAGAGTTCACACAGCTCGGGAGGATTTCTCGGATGCTCTGTGCGGTGAAGCTGCGGCTTGCTGTTTGGCGGTGTCAATCGCTTTGGATTCCGGCTACAAGTTTGTTATTGTGGAGAATGATTCGAGGGTAGTTATCGATGCCATCAATGGGAAGGGTTCTCATTGGGCTTTAGTGAACTATATCTCATTTTGTACTAAATCTTCTCCTTCTTTTAATAGTTGTATTTTCTCTTATGTCAGTAGAACTTGTAACTTTGCCGCTCATAATGTGGCTAGATGGGCCTTCGCCCATCAGATGTATGGGTCCCTACCGGTTTCTTCTATTCCGGATGCTCTATTTTGTAACGACCGTGAGGTCTAACGGAGTTTTATTTTATTCTATAATATAAACGCTTTTCATCAAAAAAAAAGAGTTATCAAATATATATTAATTTTTTAGTAATATTAGAAAAAATATACAAACTTCTAATTTCTTAATCTTTCTAAATAATATATTGAATTGATGTATTTTATTTGTTTTATAATTTAAAATACCCGAAAAAATATTTTTATTAACATAGATTCATCCACATAAACTTAAATATATATAATAACTTATTTATTTTAGTAATGAATATATATATATTAGTGAAAATATATTGACATATATGTATATTGATTTGATTTATATATAAATAGAGATAGAAATAAATTATGATTGAAAATTAAGAAACAATAGTCTTTTTTCAATTTTTTTTTATGAAATATTTAATTTTTTATCATTAAAAGAAACAACCGATCCATTCAGCACTATTGCGGATTGGATTGGATTTAAAGTTAAACTGTTATGCTGATCAGATTCTAAATATGAAATCCGCACTTAGTGCGGATTGAATGTTGTTTGATCAAAAAAGTGCAGATTAGATCGGATGAACACTCCTAGACCAGAACATTCAAAGTGAACCCCAGTGATTTTCAGAAGACGACACAGCATATTCTTTAACAGGTACTCGGCAAAATCATAAGAATGATACATTTATAACACATTTGCAGCTTTAATTGGCAAACACTCAATTAGCTGCTATCAGTGATAGAATAAACCTAGGGTTTCTCTGCAACCATAGCTTTGGCTTTCAGCCAGTTCTACAGCAAGCTTACATCCAGTTTTTTATCTTCTTAAAAAAATATTGGAGCAAACTACATCATATAGGTTTGCATGTTATTGTAACCAAAACTACAACTGTAGTTGACCGAAGAAGAAAAAGCAATATAAAAAATGACACAAAACAGGCTTACAATGATTCTAACATAACAAGAAGCATCTTACGCATTCATCAAAAATTTGGGGAAACAAAATATTCAACTACCAATTTGGAAGAAATATAACTTGGTTCAGCTTGAGACAAGTCCTCCCCAAGTTACTGAATAAAATTTAAGGCAAACTCAGGTCTAGTAACAAAGCGCTATCAAAGAGTGAACAAAAGACAAAACTTGTTAACCGAACAGTTCTGTAAATTCAAAGACATCATGACCTAAATAGTAATAAAACCCTACACCTTGATAGCGTACTTCCTCATGGGGAAGTAGACTTCCCTCTTCTTTTCCCTTTCAGTCTTCAAAGACAACTGAAGTGAAAAAACAGACACATTGTGATAATATTAGATCAAGAAAGAGAAGATAGATTGGTCATTTTTTTTAAAATAAAAAAAGGACAAACACAGAATACACAACCCAACAAGCACTATTTCACTTTAATTGCTAACAATAAAAGAAATGGCCACATCAACCCAATGTAAAAAAGGATGAATATGACACATCAAAGCTTACATGAGCAGTAGTAATATGCAGTAAAACTAATTAAATGATTGCAATACTTGTCTCTTCAATAAAAGTGAAACCTAATGGATGTAGTGGCTATTGCAAATTCGAGAAACATTGGTAAATTAAATGGAGTTTGCATTACCATAATGACATTTAACTTGGTTAAAGATGAACAATTTAAAGTTCTATACATAACAGTTATAGGATGATTCCATACAACAACCTGTAATGATACTAGAATACAAACAGACATTGGTAAATTAAATGGAGTTTGCATTACCATAATGACATTTAACTTGGTTAAAGATGAACAATTTAAAGTTCTATACATAACAGTTATAGGATGATTCCATACAACAACCTGTAAGGGTACTAGAATACAGACAGACATTTTGTTATCAAATATAGCAATGATTAATTTCATTGTTTCATCTTGGCTAAAGCCATAAGTAATCTAAGTTACAAATCACAGCATATACACATACAATAGCACAAATATTACATGTTAAAAAGTAACAAACAATACACAAACATACTGAATTACAAAACAAAACAGCAAGAAAAACACAGAAGAACCATACATCTTCACTTCATGTGACTTAAAAGAAAATGGAAAGAATATAGTACCTGATGCTTTGTAAGCCTTCTGCGAATAGCCCTTGTCTTCTTGGTACGGAGATCGAGTGGCAAGAACCTCTTGTTCTTGTAAACTTCTCTTAGAGCAGCCTTCTGCTTCTGGGATATGACCGTCAATACCTGAGCGATAGAAAGCCTCACCACCTTACTGCCAACACAAAACCACAAATCAGTTCATAGTATCAAAAAGAAAACAAAAACATAAGCAGAGAAGTGAGAAGAAATACATCTTGGAAAGCTTGTTGGGGGCACCGCCGGTGACCTTGGCTACTCGAAGGAGAGCGAGCTCGGCCTTGAGATCCTTAAGCTGGGTCAAAAGGTCTGCCTTGTTCTTCTGCCTCAGCTCGTGAACCTTGATTCTCGCTGTCCCATTTCCAAAACCAGAAAAGTTAAATTAGGGAATAACAAGAAAATGATTAACGAAACTTGTGACACTTAGTAAAAGAGTGAAGCTTTAAGGAAGGAGGGATTAGAGGAGTACCCATTGCTGTGTTTTCCGAGCTCCCAAACGGCGCGTCTCTGTTTCTCCTTCAGAAAATGAAACCCTAGCGATGAGAGGGGTTACGCTTGGGTTATATGGGTCTGTAAGAGGGGTATATAAGGGTCCGCCTAATGCATTGGGCTGGGCTCTCGAGTTAGTTAGACCTTTTATGGCCCATTTACAGTTGGTTAACCTCTTCGTTTACTACTAATTTGGCCCAATAAGAAAATGCGCTTTCTGTCCTATTCAGAGTTGGGAACTTACACAAATAATAGAGATTATTTTACAAATACACAAAAATAACAAAAAAAATTATAAAAATACGGTTTCACGGAATTTTTAATATTTTTTGCAGTTTTAAGATTTTATTTACGTAAAATATGATCTTTTAGTATATTTTTATGTTGTATTCTTGTTATTTTGTTGCTGATTTGTTTATTATTTTTTAAGTTATTTTAATGTTATTTTTTCGTTATTTTCATGTGGTATTCTTGTTATTTTCTTGTATTTTTATAAAATACCGTAAAAATATATAAAAAAAAAAAAAAAACTTTGAACGTGTAAATGTAAAAAAAATTATAAAAATTAGTATTTTATGAAATTATCCCGATAACAAATAAAGAAGAAATTACATTCATTGTGTTATAAATATTATTAATTATGTGGATGTCTAAATCTTTTATTTATTACCATTAATTGTAATCAACATTCATCTTTTTCTTAGTTTCCTTTTTTCTTAGTTTCTTAATATCTCACTCTTGTATTTGTATAAATATGGGTTCACCCCATTGGAATAAACAACTCAGAAATTCTCATTCACTTTCTCTTTCTCTCTTCATCTTCTTCTTCTTTCTTCTCATCTACTTTATATTATATTATATTATTTTATAACACGTTATCAGCACGAGTCTCTGCCCAAGCTTCAAGCATGAGTCTCTTCCTAAGACCCAATGTAAATATTTTGTTAAAATTCTTGAATTGTTTCAAAGTCACGATACACTAAATATATATTTATATATATACTTATCTGACTGAAACAATTTTAAGAATCTTTTGTTTTCTTTTTTCTTTTTATCTATATATATATATCTATATATTATATATGTATGTATATGTTTTTATATATTTATTATTGATTCATATATATATACATATTATGTACTTATCATTCATAATATTTACAATATATGTTTGCCTATGATGTGATAAAGAAAATCTATATAAATTATACATATATCCTGAAGATTATGTATCCTCGATAAATATTGCATATATCTTAAAGATTATGCATCATCGATAAAATATTGCATATATCCTGAAGATTATGCATCCTCGATAAAATATTGCATATATCCTGATGATTATGCGTTCTCAATAAAATCTTGCATATATCCTGAAGATTATGCAAACGTAATATTCATTATATAGTTGATGGATATATAATAAAAGAGATGAATACATATTTATATATATGTTCTTGTATTCTTTGAGGACAATGAAAAGTAATTTAATATCGATATAGATTTTGACAAACATTTCCTGAAGTAAATGTTTTATATTTGTCAAAAAAAAATGATTGTATTTATGTGAATACAACTAAAGAATCATTAAAAATGATTATTATTGATGCAATTTTATAGTGGGTTTTGAATACCTAAAAAGAATATTAAGAAAATTGCATTGAAACATCAAAGTATAAGAATAACAGTGAGCATGACTAATGTTATTTAAATACATGAGACATGTATTTATTGTTCATCATTCCCTGCAGAGAATGATACGAATTGAAGTCAACTACTTTTAAAGATTGTTTGTATTAGTCATGTTATTATACACTGTTATTACTTGCAATGTTGAAAATTATTGCATGTGACATATATTAAAGATCAAATTTTGCATACATCTTGGAGATTATGCAAAAATTGTATTCATATATTCTTTGAAATATTGTTAAAGAAATTGCTGAGTAATTTCTTTTTATATATGAACAAGTAATAAATTTTTAAGAAATTTATAATAATGTTCTACTTGTTCAACGTCATTCCCCGAAGTGAATGTAATGATTTTAAATAATCAATGGCATTGTTTGCTACTCAATTATTTTCAGAAGAAATTGGAAACAACCAAAAGATGAGATACCACACACAATCAAAGTGCATGAAATCTATATATATCATGTGTGGAATTGAATAATAGTGGTCGCGTACCTGTAGTACGGACACACTTATAATCAAGATAAAAGTATATTTGATTATTTAATAGAATGTGAATTGTACAAACTTATAGTACATTTAGAATATTTAAATATCATTACCTAAAGAGAATGAATAGACATGAAATTCTATTTCAAAGAATATAGATTTCACATATATTGGTAATGCCAGAAGCAAATTAATATATACATATTTTATTATTTCTTGAAATCAATAGTTTCAAACTATTGTTGGCACATGATATGTATATATATAGTTACTATATAATTCAGTTTGCATATTCCCAAAAGTGGATATATAATTTACTAATATTTGTTAGTGATCCAATATAATCAAAGTGATAAAGAATCACAAAATGATTATTTGAAAAGCTTCCTGAAGAAGTCTTACATACAATTGCTACTTGGAGTAGTAAAATATATTTGTATGTACCTAGATGTATAACTTTTATCTAGTTATGAAAGTAATAAGAAATAGCTTATTGTATGTACTGGTTGTACATTTAAATATATAATATATCAAGTCATGATAATTAGACTAATGAATAGTCTATTAATAAATTAGACGACTTGTTAAAAAGATACCAGGAAAAATAAATGATATATTATGGTTATATCTATTTAACCATTACAATAACATGATGAAGTTGTCATGTATCTTTTAAATTATACACATCATTGAATTGATGATAGTGATTCCTGAAGAAATATAAAGCTTGATAAACATAATAGTGACTCCTGAAGAGTGTATATGTTTTGGAGAATAATATAATTGTTATAAATATTATTAATTATGTGGATGTCCAAATCTTTTATTTATTACCATTAATTGTAATTAACATTACTCTTTTCCTTAGTTTCCCTTTTTCTTAGTTTCTTAATATTTCACTCTTGTATTTGTATAAATAGGGGTTCACCCCATTGGAATAAACAACTCAGAAATTCTCATTCACTTTCTCTTTCTCTCTTCATCTTCTTCTTCTTTCTTCTCATCTATTTTATATTATTTCATAACAATAATTATATTATTCGTGTATATAAAAATGAAACTTGTAATGATTATGTTGTAGTGAGTTTACATTACCTTATGAAAGTTTCATTGAAATACAAATTATAATGAACCTGAAGTTCATGAATTGAATTATTTTGACATGATCAATCATATGCAATAAATTGTCAAAGGATTTGACTAAATTTTGTTGAAGAACCAGAAGATTCTTCTCATTATTAATTTATAAGGCTCAAAAGAAGAATATGTATATATTTGCACATAAAAAATATTTAAATTATATTTCTTTAACAATCTTGAGCCATTGTTAGATTTTTATTGCATAGTTTCTTATCGATGTGATAAGATTTTATGATCATGCATTTACAAAATGTGTAAATTTATGTATTTCTTATTATACACGTGTGACTCATTCTTAGAAATGAATTAAGTTCATAAGTATTGAACTTGAACCTGAAGTTTATTGAACCTGAAGTTCAATGTCATATAGTATATATGGGTTTAAATAAATATTGATTCATTGTGATATATTGAAATCCCTACAGGTGTATTAATATTATTAGACATCACAATTTTTAAAAATTCTCTCGATCAGGGGGAGAGAAGCAGTTGGGATCGATGATAATTTTTGAAAAATGATCCTTGCACAAAGTATATAAGAACGATATAGTTCAAAAGGATATATACCAACTGCAAATCAATATTATTCAAAGTTGAGTTAGAATGAGTTGAAAACGCCTGAAGCGTAAATGAACAATATAGAAATTGTTAGTAAATGTTCATTTGATTTGCCCTGAAGTTGTTAAATCTAGAGGTACTCATGGAGATACCTTAATGTTATAAAATTGATGATTTAAAAATGATAACCGTGATGAAAACGATACTCTAGAAGAGACTCCCAAAAGAAGTTAGACATAACACATTTGATCATAATTGAATCCCTGAAATGATTCTATATAGGTACCTATAAATTAAAGAGATCTCTATAAGCTATGTCAATATGGGAGGAAATTATCATATAATTTTTGTCGACAATAAATATTGAATGTGTTATATTATTTATAATAATATAATATATAGATTAAATATGTGTAATAAACTAATAATATGTAACATATGACTATATTACTTGTCATCTTTTTGTAACATTTGAGGAGTTGTTACTATGAGTAACCTCCACCATTATCACCAACATTAAGAGTGTAAAAGATGTTACACACCTTTATTTGAAATTCTTAATGCTATAGGAGTTATGGTGTGTGTAAGAGTTACATTTGAGTCCATAACATCTATAGGGGTTATGAGTTTGAATTTCAAATGGTGATATCCTAAACACTATATAAAGGAGGTCTATGGTGCTCATTTGGGAGTAAGAGATGTCAAGTTTTCTATCAAGAAAGCACTTTGCTAGAAAACCCTAAAAGGCTTGATAATTCCCAAAGCTATTTCTATGAGAGTTCCCTTAGTGCTTAGAGATAGGGGGAAATAAGCTTTTGGACAAAGGTGTAATACCTTGTTCAAGTCATGGTGATCCCCACTAATCTACACTCAAGGTTGTGAGTGAGTGTATATATATATTATTATCTTGTTATATATATACATATTTTATATTACATGTGTTGTAATCTTCTCTTCTACCTTTCATATATATATAATATATAGTGTATATATATGTATTGTAACATATATTTAATCAATCTCTTATTTTAGTCCTTGTATTATTTTACAATAGAGTTGTAATAAATCTTGATTTTCTTCCATTGTAATAAAATCTCTAACAATCAAAAGCTTATCCCTTTTCAATGGAAGAGGAGATAAATCAAGATTGTGAGAATACAAGGATAAGAGATTTAATGTGAAAGCCATTCATGGGTGAGCATGATGGTGAATATTATGTGATTTACTATTTTATATGATAATTATATATATGATATATATGAGCTATATATGTGTGACATATATGTGATCATGTGTTTGTATCATATTGTTATATATAGTAATATAGAATATGATATTTAAATTATGTGAGATATATAATATATAACATGTATATATGAGTAATATATATTATATATATGTAGAGCATGTGATATAATATATATTAGTGATATTAAATATATAGAAATAATTATTTTTATGTATTTATATGAGACATGCATATATAATACATATATTATATATAATATATATCATGCATGTGTATTAAAGTATATATGTTATATATGTGTGAGGTATGTAACATATATAATTGTGTAATTAGTCTATATATATTATGTGTATATGATATATATATGTATATATGCTACATGTATATGAGATATGTAACATATGAATTTAATATTGATATTATGTGTATGGTTACATATTTGATGTTGATTAGTAACATACATATTATATTAGTTGGCATAGAATTATTATTTGAGAGTTATAATTCATGCATGAGAGTTATATATATTAATTTTGTATATTAATATACAAATTATACAATATATATGATAATAATATTAATAGTAGTATAATAGTGTTTATTACTATTGATGTGGAGATTATTATCATATATATTGTGAATAAAGAGAATTTGAATTTTTTTTTCAATAGTGATTTTGAAAAAAAAAATTGTAACTTGTGAGAAGTTACATTCTTTGAGAATTTAAAGTGATAATTATCTCACTTTATGAGATAAAAAAAGTGAATTATAAGAGTTACACTTAAGAGAATTGTCTTGTCATAACAAGAACAAATGGATTAAAAGTGAATCCAAACTTGTGAAATGAGCCATAAATTGGAAGAGCAATTTTGGACTCAAAAGTAAATGAATCAATGTGGATTCAAAAATAGTGAAAAGATAACAAAATTAGAGAAGCAATTTTGAATCTTAAATGATCAAAGTTGTGAACAAAATTGATGAGAATTTTGTTAACTTTGGTATAATTTTGGGCTAATCTCAATAAGGAGATAAACTTAAAATTATGAGTAAAAATAATTACATTATTTTATGAGTAGTAATGTGAGTTTAATATTTTAATTTTGTTGAGAAAACTAAAAATGTCAAATGATATTTTTAAAGTGGCCTCAAAGAGTCATTTGAAGAGGTAAATACACAAAAGTGATATTTTATATACACTTTATGGTAAAAATGTGGGGGTGAGCCACAAATTTAATCAAAATGTGATGAGACATTGTTGATATTTTTGATTTTGAATTCAAATTCTAAATCAAGTTTGGCTATGTGCATAAGTGAAAATATTGACATATTTGGTGTCAAATTTTTGGTAAAAATAATTTCAAGAAGGAAATTAATTAAAAGAGTTATAGAGACAAAGTGGTCTTCTATATTTTAAAATCAAGATATTATCTTGATAGTGAAATGTGAAAGTGTGGGGGTGATACTCCAATGTAAAAAGTTTAAGACATGCTTGGTGTCTTAAAATAAAGTATAATTTAGACATGTTTGGTGTCTAAATTAGTGTTTAATTTTGATATGTTTGGTATCTAAATTATTGAGAATTTGAGTTGTGTGAAAATTAATCTTTTATGATTGAATTTTCAAAGCTTAAGTACTTAAGGAGAAAAGTGGTCACAAAGTGAACACTATTTTTTGGCATGCATGATTCACATGGAATCAATAGTGAGAGGTTATAACAAATCGCTTAATCTCCGTACAAGATTAAAGCATGAATTTTCGAGGGATGGGGCCTAAACTCCCTTAGTGTTTCTCTCATTGATGGTAACCTATCTTGACACTAGTAAACATCTAGTCTTAAGTTCAATAGGTAATAACAAGTCAATAGAGTGAATATGGTACTCAATTGTCCCATCTATGGATGAGTACATGTTGTGAAAATTGAGGGTTAAAACCAAAAGGTTTTTTAATGGAGCTTAAGCTTAAGAAAACTCACTTAAGCTTAAGAAGTGTCTAAAGAGTGGTGAGACACTAAAACTCCACCTATATGGACTAGAGGTGGTGCCGCCTCTTATGAGAATTGGGAGTTATTCTCTAGAGAGTCCATGAATTGGAATTTTGCACATGGCCATTAACGGTGCAAGAGCGAGACATGCGGTCTCAAGTGAGCATTAGCGAGGGTGTGTGTGTTATCACCGGTTTGTATTAAAGGAATAATGGTTCAATGCTACGGCAACCAAAATTTCATCAAACTTTGTGGTAACTACACTAAGGTAAAATTCAAATCGAAAGACATTTTACCTAATGCACCTAAGCAAGACTTCTTAAAAGTGTGTATTTAGTCAATCAAAGTGGGGGAATGTTATATTTTGATATAATATTTTTGATTGATTAAATAAATGTTACAAATGTTACAAGTTTATTACTAAAGAGATAATATTTAATCTAGTGGGGGATTGTTATATTATTTATAATAATATAATATATAGATTAAATATGTGTAATAAACTAATAATATGTAACATATGACTATATTACTTGTCATCTTTTTGTAACATTTGAGGAGTTGTTACTATGAGTAACCTCCACCATTATCACCAACATTAAGAGTGTAAAAGATGTTACACACCTTTATTTGAAATTCTTAATGCTATAGGAGTTATGGTGTGTGTAAGAGTTACATTTGAGTCCATAACATCTATAGGGGTTATGAGTTTGAATTTCAAATGGTGATATCCTAAACACTATATAAAGGAGGTCTATGGTGCTCATTTGGGAGTAAGAGATGTCAAGTTTTCTATCAAGAAAGCACTTTGCTAGAAAACCCTAAAAGGCTTGATAATTCCCAAAGCTATTTCTATGAGAGTTCCACTTAGTGCTTAGAGATAGGAAATAAGCTTTTGGACAAAGGTGTAATACCTTGTTCAAGTCATGGTGATCCCCACTAATCTACACTCAAGGTTGTGAGTGAGTGTATATATATATTATTATCTTGTTATATATATACATATTTTATATTACATGTGTTGTAATCTTCTCTTCTACCTTTCATATATATATAATATATAGTGTATATATATGTATTGTAACATATATTTAATCAATCTCTTATTTTAGTCCTTGTATTATTTTACAATAGAGTTGTAATAAATCTTGATTTTCTTCCATTGTAATAAAATCTCTAACAATCAAAAGCTTATCCCTTTTCAATGGAAGAGGAGATAAATCAAGATTGTGAGAATACAAGGATAAGAGATTTAATGTGAAAGCCATTCATGGGTGAGCATGATGGTGAATATTATGTGATTTACTATTTTATATGATAATTATATATATGATATATATGAGCTATATATGTGTGACATATATGTGATCATGTGTTTGTATCATATTGTTATATATAGTAATATAGAATATGATATTTAAATTATGTGAGATATATAATATATAACATGTATATATGAGTAATATATATTATATATATGTAGAGCATGTGATATAATATATATTAGTGATATTAAATATATAGAAATAATTATTTTTATGTATTTATATGAGACATGCATATATAATACATATATTATATATAATATATATCATGCATGTGTATTAAAGTATATATGTTATATATGTGTGAGGTATGTAACATATATAATTGTGTAATTAGTCTATATATATTATGTGTATATGATATATATATGTATATATGCTACATGTATATGAGATATGTAACATATGAATTTAATATTGATATTATGTGTATGGTTACATATTTGATGTTGATTAGTAACATACATATTATATTAGTTGGCATAGAATTATTATTTGAGAGTTATAATTCATGCATGAGAGTTATATATATTAATTTTGTATATTAATATACAAATTATACAATATATATGATAATAATATTAATAGTAGTATAATAGTGTTTATTACTATTGATGTGGAGATTATTATCATATATATTGTGAATAAAGAGAATTTGAATTTTTTTTTCAATAGTGATTTTGAAAAAAAAAAAAATTGTAACTTGTGAGAAGTTACATTCTTTGAGAATTTAAAGTGATAATTATCTCACTTTATGAGATAAAAAAGTGAACTATAAGAGTTACACTTAAGAGAATTGTCTTGTCATAACAAGAACAAATGGATTAAAAGTGAATCCAAACTTGTGAAATGAGCCATAAATTGGAAGAGCAATTTTGGACTCAAAAGTAAATGAATCAATGTGGATTCAAAAATAGTGAAAAGATAACAAAATTAGAGAAGCAATTTTGAATCTTAAATGATCAAAGTTGTGAACAAAATTGATGAGAATTTTGTTAACTTTGGTATAATTTTGGGCTAATCTCAATAAGGAGATAAACTTAAAATTATGAGTAAAAATAATTACATTATTTTATGAGTAGTAATGTGAGTTTAATATTTTAATTTTGTTGAGAAAACTAAAAATGTCAAATGATATTTTTAAAGTGGCCTCAAAGAGTCATTTGAAGAGGTAAATACACAAAAGTGATATTTTATATACACTTTATGGTAAAAATGTGGGGGTGAGCCACAAATTTAATCAAAATGTGATGAGACATTGTTGATATTTTTGATTTTGAATTCAAATTCTAAATCAAGTTTGGCTATGTGCATAAGTGAAAATATTGACATATTTGGTGTCAAATTTTTGGTAAAAATAATTTCAAGAAGGAAATTAATTAAAAGAGTTATAGAGACAAAGTGGTCTTCTATATTTTAAAATCAAGATATTATCTTGATAGTGAAATGTGAAAGTGTGGGGGTGATACTCCAATGTAAAAAGTTTAAGACATGCTTGGTGTCTTAAAATAAAGTATAATTTAGACATGTTTGGTGTCTAAATTAGTGTTTAATTTTGATATGTTTGGTATCTAAATTATTGAGAATTTGAGTTGTGTGAAAATTAATCTTTTATGATTGAATTTTCAAAGCTTAAGTACTTAAGGAGAAAAGTGGTCACAAAGTGAACACTATTTTTTGGCATGCATGATTCACATGGAATCAATAGTGAGAGGTTATAACAAATCGCTTAATCTCCGTACAAGATTAAAGCATGAATTTTCGAGGGATGGGGCCTAAACTCCCTTAGTGTTTCTCTCATTGATGGTAACCTATCTTGACACTAGTAAACATCTAGTCTTAAGTTCAATAGGTAATAACAAGTCAATAGAGTGAATATGGTACTCAATTGTCCCATCTATGGATGAGTACATGTTGTGAAAATTGAGGGTTAAAACCAAAAGGTTTTTTAATGGAGCTTAAGCTTAAGAAAACTCACTTAAGCTTAAGAAGTGTCTAAAGAGTGGTGAGACACTAAAACTCCACCTATATGGACTAGAGGTGGTGCCGCCTCTTATGAGAATTGGGAGTTATTCTCTAGAGAGTCCATGAATTGGAATTTTGCACATGGCCATTAACGGTGCAAGAGCGAGACATGCGGTCTCAAGTGAGCATTAGCGAGGGTGTGTGTGTTATCACTTAGGTTTGTATTAAAGGAATAATGGTTCAATGCTACGGCAACCAAAATTTCATCAAACTTTGTGGTAACTACACTAAGGTAAAATTCAAATCGAAAGACATTTTACCTAATGCACCTAAGCAAGACTTCTTAAAAGTGTGTATTTAGTCAATCAAAGTGGGGGAATGTTATATTTTGATATAATATTTTTGATTGATTAAATAAATGTTACAAATGTTACAAGTTTATTACTAAAGAGATAATATTTAATCTAGTGGGGGATTGTTATATTATTTATAATAATATAATATATAGATTAAATATGTGTAATAAACTAATAATATGTAACATATGACTATATTACTTGTCATCTTTTTGTAACATTTGAGGAGTTGTTACTATGAGTAACCTCCACCATTATCACCAACATTAAGAGTGTAAAAGATGTTACACACCTTTATTTGAAATTCTTAATGCTATAGGAGTTATGGTGTGTGTAAGAGTTACATTTGAGTCCATAACATCTATAGGGGTTATGAGTTTGAATTTCAAATGGTGATATCCTAAACACTATATAAAGGAGGTCTATGGTGCTCATTTGGGAGTAAGAGATGTCAAGTTTTCTATCAAGAAAGCACTTTGCTAGAAAACCCTAAAAGGCTTGATAATTCCCAAAGCTATTTCTATGAGAGTTCCCTTAGTGCTTAGAGATAGGGGGAAATAAGCTTTTGGACAAAGGTGTAATACCTTGTTCAAGTCATGGTGATCCCCACTAATCTACACTCAAGGTTGTGAGTGAGTGTATATATATATTATTATCTTGTTATATATATACATATTTTATATTACATGTGTTGTAATCTTCTCTTCTACCTTTCATATATATATAATATATAGTGTATATATATGTATTGTAACATATATTTAATCAATCTCTTATTTTAGTCCTTGTATTATTTTACAATAGAGTTGTAATAAATCTTGATTTTCTTCCATTGTAATAAAATCTCTAACAGAATGTGTGCATATGCAATAAACTAACATGAGATAGCAAGGATCATGGTATTAGATTTGTCGAGAATCATCGACATATATTTTGTTTTTGGCCAAAATATTATGACGCAATCCAGGCAAATTTACTCACATAAAGTGAAGTAAGACCTGTAGGGTGTGCAAATAAATATTTCTAATGAGAAATTTGCATATATGTATTTGTACATAATGAATTGTTGTATAAAGTTTGCATAGACATGAGATTGATTGAAGTAAGGCTTAAATATTGAGAAAATATAATCATGATTTGATTATAGCCTGGAATATATTTTATGAGGATTTATAAGCGTCACATAAATGTTGCAACAAAAGATTATTTATTTGGAGCTCCTAATATAGTGAGAATTTGAAATAAGCCTTATCTAAAAATTCTAGAAGAATTTAATACATGTCTTAAGTGATATAAATTCTAAGTCGCGCGCACTATATGACAAAGATCTTTGTATGAAATAAAGACATGTAAGTAAATTATTGTTTGAAAAATACGTATGGTTGTCTATGCAGTATAAATACGTAAATTATACGTTGTGATAGACTCTTGAAGAGTTTTTGATTAATTGCAAAACAAACTTTTATTTCTTTTGTATATCGAGAAATATTAAATGTATAAAGTTTGTTCATTAGTATTGAAGTCCTGAAGTACTTCATATGTATCAAGAATTATAGATATATGATCATTTGATATGGAAATTAAGATCATACAACAAGATGGAACAAATATATGGTTTTGGAGTACCATCATTGTCACAAATGAAAATTTATATTATCATTAATGTGTTATGTTCATATCTACTTGAAATGTTAAATTTTAATATGAACAAGATTGTATATACACATGAATGATACAATTAGTTGGATAAAGACTAATGTTCCACGAACCCCTCATCTATAATTTAGAAGTCCATACATACTCTGTAAGAGTTATAGAAAATATATGATCAAAGATTATATATGGTGATATTTTAAAAGATAACAATAATCTTATGAGATCTATTATCACCAAAAGAATTATGGATCATATGTGCATGAGGGAGAGACATATTTATGTTGCACTCTTTTTCCCTTAGTTCAGGTTTTGTCCCACTGGATTTTCCTGGCAAGGTTTTTAACGAGGCAACTTGCAAATAGTTATGAATATGAAATATATATTGTACTCTTTTTTCCTTAGCTCAGATTTTTGTCCCACTGGGTTTTTCTGGCAAGGTTTTTAACGAGGCAACTATAAATCATGTTAACATACTTGCATTTTATGAAGCAAGTAGAAAATGTGTGTGAGTGAGATCATTGACATAGCATATTTGGGAAACATATGGATTGCACTCAATAAAGAAGTATCAACCCAAGCAATTCTCTATGGATAATATTGCTTGCATTACTCAACTAAAAGGATGGTACATTGAAGGAGATAGAGTTAGAACACATTTCACGAAATTCTTCTTTATACGCTTCAAGAAAATACATATTGGTGTTCAACATATTTAATCAAGTGTCAATCTTGTAAACTTATTCACAAAGTTATTACCAACATCAACATTTGAGAAGACGGTAGATAAGATCGAAATTCGTCGATTAGAAGATCTCCACAAATGCTTAAATGAGGGGGAGTTAGTTTACACTATACTCTTTTTCCTTTGATCAAGTTTTCAGCAAGATTTTTAATAAGGCAGTTATTATGGACATCCAAGGGGGAGTGTTATAAATATTATTAATTATGTGGATGTCCAAATCTTTTATTTATTACCATTAATTGTAATCAACATTCATCTTTTTCTTAGTTTCCCTTTTTCTTAGTTTCTTAATATCTCACTCTTGTATTTGTATAAATAGGGGTTCACCCCATTGGAATAAACAACTCAGAAATTCTCATTCACTTTCTCTTTCTCTCTTCATCTTCTTCTTCTTTCTTCTCATCTACTTTATATTATATTATATTATTTTATAACACATTGTGGCTTTTTAAAACTTTGTTAGAAAATATGGTACCATTAAGTTTGATCGTTCCCTACCTACTCCACCTACCAACTTTGTTGACCATCTTCGGTGATCGGTGAACTGCACATTTGGCAAAGGGATTTGTCTCACCTGAAGCCGACGCCGTTAGCCACCACTATGAGAGATGTTGTCTCCCTCGAAGTTGGCGATTTACAATATTAAGCATCAATAGAGATGGAATTAGGGGCATAATTCCAACCATTATTATTACCTTTGTTGAATCCATGCTCTCGGTATATAAATATAATTATATGTATATTAATTGTTTTTAATATATTATATATAAAACATAATTATTGATATAGGGGAATTTTAGTATAAGTTGCTTATTTAAACAAATTGAACTAATCACAAGCTTAAGAAAATGGAGTGTGCATAAATTTTATGAAACCAGAACAGGAGATTATTTTATTATTTAATTGATTTATTTAATTTTTTTTTCTACTAACTATTTAATTAGATGCTTCATTCTACCGTTAAAATTAATCTTAATCTTCCCCTCCTTGTAACTGATCAGCAAACACACATATGCAGTATGCTTATATTGGGAGAATCAAATAAAAAAATGACTTTTCAAAGAATAAGAAAATGCGAAAACTCAACTCAAAGAAAGTGAGGCTTAGAGGTATACAATTATAGTGGGAACTCAAAGAAAATGAAGCTTAGAGGTATACAATTATAGTGGGATAAGCCATAACACAAATTTGTAACACAAAGGGGACCACACAAAACTTTTACACAAAAGGGCTAAAAATTTATAACAGAAAAAGAAAATGTGCCTTAGGCACAGTTGTACAAGAGCAGCAATAACAGGGGATACAAGAAAGGGATTAGGAAGCTAAAACAGAGTTGTAATCCCGAGCTTGTCAACTAAATACTATAATTGTGAATGAGATTGACCCTTTTGTATGAGGGTACATATCGAATATTTATTTTCTTCTATAGAACTCTATCACGAACAAAATGAATGTCCAGTTCTATGTGTTTGGTACGAGCATGGTAGACAGGATTAGAGGCTAGAGCACTAGCACTGGTGTTGTTACACCAAATGACTGGTATTGAAGGAGGAGTGAACTGTATTTCTTGGAGAAGAGATTCAAGCCATATGATTTCAGCAGAAACCTGAGCAAGAGCTCTATACTCTGACTCAGTACTTGATCGTGACACAACTATTTATTTCTTGGACTGCCAAGACACAAGAGATCACCAAAGTAAACACAATAATCTCCTATGGATTTTTGATCATTTAGACAATAAGCCCAGTCATCATCTGATTATCCCATAAGACTCAGATTGTCACTCTCTTTGATGTGAAAACCATGATGAAGAGTGCCTTATTATGGGGCATTTGAGGAACTGACTTAGCTTGTTAACGGAAAAAGCTATGTCAGGCCTTGTATGAGCGAGGTACTGCATTGCCCCTATAAGAATTTTATAGGTTGTTGGTTTGTCCAGGACTTGACCATCTGTTAGATACAATGGCTTTTCAGCAGTCATTGGTGTGGGACAAAAGCCCATAGAGAGATTTCTCCAACTTACAAACATAATCTGGTCTGTCTTTGTCCACAAACCCCTGTGGTTGAATCATGTACACAACCTCTTCTAATTTTTCATTTGGAAAGGCATTGTTAATGTCAAGTTGTTTTATTTTCCACCCCTTTGAGACTGCTACAAATAGAACAACTCTGATTGTTGAAGGTTTAATAACAGTGCTAAAAGTTTCATTAAAGTTTAGACCAGGTATTTCGTGAAAACCCTTAGCAACTAACCTTGTTTTAAGCCTCTGGACTGACCCATCTGCATTGTATTTCTCTTTAAAGACCCAGTTGTTTCCAACCACATTGTATTCTGGTGAAGGTTTGACAAGGACCCAAGTCTTGTTTTTTATGAGAGCATAAAACTATTCACTCATTTCTTTATTCCAGCCACTGTGTTGAAGTGCTTCAAGGGCAGAAGTGGGTTCTCTATTACTGAAATTCCACTGAGCTTGACCAACATAAACCTTTGGCTTGAAAACTCCAAGTTTGGATCGAGTTATCATAGGATGTCCACCCTGAACCGATACAAGTTCTGTGTTTTGAGTTGCAAAAATAGCCTATGAAGATGTGGGAACACCTTGCTGTGTTGGTCAGTGATGTCATGGTCAGTGAAATCAAGATCAATAAAGAGATTGTGAGTGAGATCTACCTGACTTTTGTTTATAGCAGTATCTGGTGATGCGGCAGGTTCACTTGTGTCATGATTTGTATCAGTTTGAGAGTGAGTTTCTAGTTGAGCAGTGTTTTGACACTGAGTGACGGTATTTCTAGTGGTCGGTGACTCATTTTCTAGTCGGAAAACATGTAGATAAGTCCAGGTATAAGGGGTTTGAACTTCAATTGTTGACTCTTTTTGGTGAGTGTTTAAGAAACCAGTTTTGCATGAGAACTCTTCGTCATTAAAGATAACATCCCTTGAGATATATAGTCTCCCTGTTGAACTTAGGCACTTATAGCCTTTGTAACACTCATTATAGCCAAGGTTGACACACTTGGTAGAGTGAAATTAGAACTTATGATTCTGATATGGCCTAAGACATGGAAAGCATGCTACCCCAAAAACTTTTAAGAATTTGTAATCTGGTTTTTTAGAATGAACAATCTCAAAAGGTGTTTTGCCACTCAAAATAGGTGTAGGCAGTCTATTAATGAGATAGACTACAGTTTGAAAGGTATCCACCTAATACTTGAGAGGTAAACTTGCTTGAGCTAAGAGAGTTAGTCCCATTTCTATTATATGTATGTGCTTTCTCTCAGCACGTCCATTTTGTTCAGATGTGTGAGGACAGGGTGAGTGAATAAGATGCCATTTTCTTGAACCAGATCACTGAAAGACTGGCATTCACCACCCCAGCCAGTGTGAAGCCTCTTAATTTTCCTATTAAACTAGTTTTCAACTAATGTTTTGAAGTGAGCAACGGAATTTAGTGCATCAGATTTTGCTTTAAAAGGGTAAAGCCATGTGTACCTACTATAGTCATCAATAAAATGAATATAGTATCTTAAATTTGTGTTTGACATTATGGGTGTTGGTCCCCAAATGTCAGTGTGACTAATATCTAACATACATTTGGCTCTAGAGTTAGATAATTTGAAAGGAAGAGAATGGGATTTCCCAAATTGACATGCTTCACAAAATAACTATTTTCATTCATTGAAGTTTTTACATGTGCATTGGATAACACTTGATTTAAGACTCCAAAAGAAGGGTGGCCAAGTATCCTGTGCCACAAATCCTTCTGATTGGTACAAGATTGATTAAAAGATAAATTGACATTAGTTATAGCAGAAAAGTGTTGTGATATTTAGCACACGCAAGTGTACGTATCGTAGTAGTAAACTCACTAGGAGTGAGGTCGATCCCACGAGGATTGTAGTTAAGTACGTTAAAATTAAAATTTTACTTCTATTTGGTTAAATAAAAATCAAGAATAGGTTAAAACTAGAAAAATAATAAATACAGTGATAGGAGAAACAATTTAAGGAAATAAACAGTTAATAAAAATTAGGGCTTCGATTTCAATTGTATCTATTGATTATGGCCTAATATGATTATTTTTCTAATGTTAATTTCTATGCAATAGCAGGTTTACTAAGGTAATTTATAGTCTTCTCAGATATATAAATCTCAATTACATGCAAACTTTCTACTTTCGTGATAAATTTAACATGCAACAGGCATTAAACACAGAAACCCTATAAGCTATCTAAACCATATAGGTACTCTCTACCTATATCGAAATTCAGTTCTATTCTACTATAGCATAATTGACACTCACTTTTCAGATCTCGCATCAAAATCATAAACAATTAATTGGTGATCAAGCAATTAAAAGTAATTAAGCACAAATAAAATAGAATACATAGAAATTAGGGGGAAAATAAATCATATTAAAACCATAAACAATGTTAAACAATATCCATCTAACCCTACTAAAGTGTTTAGCTACTCATGTTTATGAGAGCACAATCACACATATTAACTTTAAGAAAAGACATGAAAATAGAGAAGAGAAGAATGTTGAAAACCCTCTGAAGAATGCCTCCAATATTGCAGTTGATCTCTCCACTTTGCATCTGTATTCTCTCTGTTTTTCTCTCTAAAATTGCTTGATAAAATCAACTCCCTTCTTCCCTTTATATAGGCATTGAAGGCCTAAAAAGATGGAAAAAACGTTCATGTTTAAATTCCAATTCGATTTTAAATTTTTGGGAAACCTCACACGAGATATTTTTTCTGCTGCGTCGACTGATAGTATTTTGGCCATAACTCTCTCAATATTAATCGGAATTAGACGATTAAAGATGTTCTGGAAAGATAAAAGAGAGATCTAGAACTTTCATGTTTTGACTTTTTCCAGAATCTAATCAAAAGATAGTCGAATTAAGGCTTGAAGTTTTAGCTTTATTTCCTTGCACAATTTTCTCTATTTTAAATATCATGATATTTTTATCTTTTTTCCCATCTTTTTCTCTGATATTTTTTTAATCTTCTTCTATTTTAAATCTGCAAAAATAAAAGATAACAAGCGTAAAAATGCTCCAAACACGATTAAAACTAAATTAAAAATATACTAAAATTAATATAAATTTAATACTAAAAATAACCTAACAAAAAGGGGCTCAAGACTTGACTGAACATTGGAGAATCTTTACTGAATTGAGAGAATTTTGTTGAAGCAGAAAAGGCAGATGGATTAATCTGTGTTGAATGGAGAGGTGTCTTCTCAAGCTAATACAAGCCATCTCTAAGCTTCCATTGCAACACCACTTTCTTTGTTGCTAGGTCCTTCACAAGACAAAAATTAGAGTAGAATTCAGCATATACTTTTATTATCAGATGTGAGTCTAGATACAATGATCAACTTCTTTGTAATTTGAGGAACATGAAGCATATCTTTTAACAATAAATGATTATTGGTGTTGGTATGAAGCAAACCAGAACCAGTATGAGAAATGATGAGTTGATTACCATTACCAATTGTCAATTTCTCTTTACCTCCATAGTTGGTTATGTGAGTCATATTCCCAATCTTTGAAGTTATGTGATTACTAGCACCACTGTGTGCATACTAACCTTCATGACCCACCACATCTGGAGTAGCAATGAAAGCTACAGGGTCTTTCTTCTCCTTATTCTGATCTCCACCAAGTGTTGTTCCCTTATAATTCTCATCATACCTATTATAACAATAGGCAGCTGTGTGTCCATATCTCCCACAGACTTGGTAAGTGGTTTGGATTTTCTACCTCCTCTACCATTTCCATGGCCAGATTCTCCTCTGGAATTTGCTCTAGATCCATGATTTCCTCTTCCATAGCCTCATCCTGAGTTGTGATTACTGTTGGGATTTTGTTTGTTGGCAAAGTGTGCAGATGGTCCAGATCCTGAAAAACCTGAACTAGAGGCATTAGCACCTTTGTTGTGACCACTTGAAGTCTCCCAAGTTTGCTATCAAAGCCGAGAAGAACTTCTTGAAGCTCCTGCCAGCTGATTAATTCTCTGACTTTAAGAATGTAAGTTATAGGGAGATATTCTAGATCAAGACCTCAAATAACATTAGAAACTAAGTGATGTTTAGGATAAGGATCCCCTGCTAAGGCAAGCATGTCTGCCCAAGATCTCTTCTAACGAAGATAATCTGCCATTGATGTGCTCCCTTTGCAAACAGTTTGAAGATTGTCTCTGAGTTCATCCATTCTAGCTTTTGAATAAGCTCCAAACAACTTTTCCAAGGCAAACCATAAGCCTCTTGCTGAGTTACGCCCCATTACTTCTGTTGCTATGGATTCTATCATTGATCCATAGAGCCAACCCATGAGAAGTTGGTCACAAATGATCCATTACTTATACTCAGGGTTCACACAAACTCCAAAACCTAGTAGCCGATCACCAAATGCAACTCCAACTAGTATAAACTCTTGTGGAGCATGTTTCAGTCCACTAATGTACCATCCAATCTATAGCCTCTGATAATGGTTGTGACCATTGTTTTCCAGAGTGTATAGTTATTGCGATCGAGTTTGAATGCAAATGGTTGTGAGAGAGTATTACCAAACGGAGTATGAGCAATACCTACTTGTCCAGAATATTCTTTTTCATAGCTATTTTCAAAATGCCTAGAGAGAAAAAGGAAATTATTTTTCTCTCAAGTTTTCTTGCTCGTGTGTTGAGAAATCAACAAGAACACATTATACACTTTATCCTAATAGCCCACACTGTTTCTTGTGTGTGGTGGATCGATTTGGAAGACATTGGTGTGATTTTAAAATGTATTATCTAGATTAAGGATACAACATACGAGAAGTTTCGAGGATACCCTGATAGTCATCAACACGTATATATTTTAAACTTGTTATTTTATTGTTTTGATTTAATGTACACACATCTGGAAATCTAATGGGATATGGTACAATGATAATTAAATAATACAAAATCTAATTTAAGTATGGGATATTGGCGGCAAAATTACCAGAAATATACGATTTGTGACACTTAATCCCATAAATTAATTTTTTGACGGCAAAACTACCTAAATTACACTTCTGTTTTGGTCTTTACCCTTCTGTCCAAAATGATATATTAAGTACCATGGTGGACATGCTACAATGTATTCCTGATGTACGCGTGACAAATATTTAGTGGTCCGCATAATATTAATAGTTTAAATATTATAAAAAATATTTAAATTTTAAAAATAAAATAAACTACAAATTACAAATTTTCCCAATCTTTTCTTCTTCTTCTTCTTCTTCTTCTTCTTCTTCTTCTTCTTCTTCTCTCTAAAACCATCGAGATGACCAAATAGTTCCTTCTTACCTCTTCTTCTTCCATTATCACCCCCACAACCATCATTATCACTACCACTGCCACCATAACCATACCCACCACTATACCCACAAGAAATACATCAAACCAATAGAAATTAAATCATAATAAAAAAACCTTAAATAACCACCGAGGATTCATAGTTGGGTAAGGTCTGATTTTTTTGTAAAAAAGAAACAAATAACCATAAAAATTAGGAAAGTGGAAATATAAACCAATAATTAATTTCTAATTTTATACCTAAAATTTTGACAAAAAAAAACTTATACAATATAAAAATTAGTGGCTTTGAGCCAATGAGACCACTGGTGGTTTGGAGCAGAGATGCTTACCGGAGCACCACCGTGCGTGGTGGCAGTCACTGATTGAAAGGGCCAATTGGGAACGAGACCAATGGGATCTTGAAGTTTTGACGGGGTAAGCTCAAAAATGAGTTTCGTTTGGTTCATTGAGACCCAGAGGTGGCTAAATTGGAGTCATGGAGATTCAACTCCAATGAGCTCTACCATGAAGAGAGAGATAGCGAGAAGAGTTCGGGAGTGATATGGAATGAAACCCTCTGATCTTCGGGTTTCGAGGTTCACGAGAGCCTGTGGTGGTAGGTGCTCTGATGGTGTCTCATTGTTGTTGTCGAAGATGGCCTATCTCAACAAAAGGGGAGAGAGAGAGAGAGAGAGAGAGAGAGAGAGAGAGAGAGAGAGAGAGAGAGAGAGAGAGAGAGAGAGGTTTGCCTGAGGTGAGAGGGGGGCCAGAGATGGTGGCTCCAGTTATATATACATCAACAGTACAATGTGATATTTAACGGATTTTTTTAAACGAAATAATAAAAACCAAAACAGAAGTACAATTTAAGTAATTTTTCTTTTAAAAAATCGATTTATGTGGTTAATATTGTGGACAATGTCCCACATGGAATAAATGGTAGAGAATTGAGCTATATATAAGAACATGTGCTACTCCACTCATTGCTAATTGGTTTTGAGTTGGAACCCCATGATTCTCAACATGGTATCAGAGCCATATCCCTTATGTCCACTTTTGAGTTGGAACCCATGATTCTCAACAGTTAAGTGTTACAAATCGTATAATTCAAATAATTTTACCGTCAATATCTTAAAGTATTTGAGGTGAGATAGGGGTTTAAAAAATGTGGGACCAACCAAACATGTGATAGGGCAGGAGGGTCCCTCTAGAAAACCAAACTAACAAACCTATAAACGAGTGTCGAAGAAATTAACACATCAGCAGTCCAAATAAGAAGATTTTCATCAAAAGATAAGGTCACCTTCCTTCTCTCACCTTCACACTACTCACTGAGTCACCACGAGTTGTGTCTAGTGACGCTGCACCTATGGCCTCCCTCCAAAACTCCCCCTCAATCAATTACACCCTCTTTCTCAACTCTTTTCCTCAGGTTCTTACATCTTCATCTTCACCTTTTCTTCTTTATTTCTCTTCTCTTTCTTTCTTAATGTCATTAATGGTTTGTGTTCAAAATTTGTTGGGCTCAGTTGCAGAAGCACAACGGTGCTTTTTCTTGCTGCAGAAGGCGGTTTTCACTTCTCGTCAGGGCCCAGCAAGCACCTTCATCTTTGACTGTGTCTTCTTCTCAAGGTCATTATTCACCTTTTTTTTTGGTATCATTAAATTACATTGCTTTACTTTGATAATTTGATTGTTCTGCAAGCCGGTTCTTTAACGTTTTAGTGGAAGGTTTAGACGATTGAACATTATAGAAGTCAACCAATTTTGTTTTGTGTTTATTACTTTGTAATTTTGGTATTCAGTTAAATACTAATTGAAATTCCCTTTGATTATTGGTATAATTGAACTTTACTCTCCTTTAATTAGTACACAATTGATTGCTAATGTATGTTGCCCCATTGATCAACTAAACTTCTTGTGAACCATTTGAATTTAGAAACTGCTTTTTTTGGCAGAAGGGTTATCTCTGAAGTTTTGTTTTATTTAAGGATTCAGTGGTAGTAAGAATGTGCATTAATCCAACAACTTGGTGAAGCTACATGTTTAGTTTAAGAATAAGACCAATAGTGCTTTAGAACTATCAAATTTTATAAAGATTTCACTGCACTCTGCCATTATGAACTAGCAAATGATGAAGTTGCCCATGATTCTTGTAGGAATGTCTTATCCAAAGAGAGCTTTTTGAGCCATCTCTTCTATTTAAGAAATAATTCAATTATATTCTAAGTATACTGATGAGACAGTGACATTGACATTCATTTACTAATGGTGATAATGTGCTATGGAAACTTCAGCTCCATTTGTTCTAACTTTTGTTATGTCTTCGGCAGATAGACCTGGGAGACGCCATATTATTGCAGCAGGCATTTTCGCTTCTTGGGTTTCACTGGTTAATCAAAACTCTGTATGTAAGTAATGCTACTTGATTTTTGGTAATAGCACATGCTTATAGAATGGTGTTACTCTTTTTGGTTTCCAGATCTTATTTATCACACCATTTGACTCATACTATTTACCCTTGCTTTTTGTTTCCTTAAATTCTATTGACTGATATCCTAAGAAGACACCCTTGATGTGGCTCAGTTGCTGCAGAAAATAAAAAGGGATTTCTGCCTGTCACAGACAAGAAAGACGGATACACTTTCCTATATCCATTTGGGTGGCAGGTGAGCATGAAATGAATTCCTTATCTCTTGGTGAGCTATAATATGGTTGATCTAGCCTAACTTTATGTTTGGGAATGGGCAGGAAGTAATTATAGATGGTCAAGACAAGGTATTTAAAGATGTCATTGAGCCTTTAGAAAATGTTAGTGTAAATTTACTTCCAACAAGCAAGCAGGACATTCGAGACTTTGGGCCTCCTGAACAGGTTTGTATATGATTTATAAAAAATTGCACGCTAGTATATTGAGGATTGTGAAATGATTATAATTTTTGATGCTATAGCTCCTTGATGTATTTTTGTTTTTGCTGACAAAGCTCCTCAACTGTCAGTTTTAATGATATCGTCACTCATGGCTGAATAAATGACAGGTTGCAGAAACTTTAATTAAAAAGGTTCTTGCTCCTCCCAACCAGAAAACAAAGCTAATTGAGGCAAAAGAGGTATGTGATTCTTTAATATGCTTGTCTTACTAAGAAATCACACTTGTGCTCGTCATTTACATTAGAAATTAATACATCCATGATATTCTTTGGACTAGTGCAATATATTGTAATATGATTATTATCAATCTTCCTCTGTTGGTTTGTACATCTCATACACTTTCTCCATGCTCTCATACTCTGTCGGTTTTAGTTTAATTACATGTTAGTTCACATTTTCAGGTGGTTCCTTATAGTTTATATTTCAATGTTGCAGCAAGACGTTGATGGGAAGGCATATTACACTTTCGAGTTCATTGCGAAAGCTCCAAACTATACTCGCCATGCTCTCAGCACAATCTCCATCGCCAATGGTATGTATGAAAGTGCAATTGCAGAAATAGAGCATTCATATGAAATATCATTTTACAATGCTTGTGTTGTTCCCTTCCACATATTCTCAAGTTGTTAATTTTGCTACTTAAAATTTTCTCATTCTAAGTGAGACAATGTGAAATGTAGGTAAATTCTACACTTTAACGACTGGGGCCAATGAAAGGAGGTGGGAGAAGATGAAAGACAAATTGCATACTGTGATCGATTCTTTCAAGATCTCAAATGTTTAATATGGGTTTGAGTTTGACCACTTCTTCCAAATCCAAAAAAGGAAGAACGGAGTTTTGAATTGTGAACAGCAAATTTTAATTTTTCTGATCTGTCCCTTCACCTTTTTACTCTGCTTGTTCTTTTTCTTCTTCCCCATTGTAGATGAAATATAAAGGTAAAGGAAAGCATTTTCGCCTTTGCTAAATTATATATGAAGGGTTATGAACTATGTATTTGTTATAAGTTATAATTTGCATTGAGAACAAAAATGTAGAACATGTCACACAACAAAAATACACCAAACAATTATTTCTCTTCCAATTCTTTTATGTATAATTTGTGGGAGAAGCATCTTCAATTGAAACAGCTCCTTTTAATACTAAAGAAATCATCTAATTTTAGGAAAATTCCAAGAACTTAAACTGAAAACTGAGGTAAAAGTAAAAACGATAAGCATGATATATAAATCCTAATCCATATTGAACTGGCAAAGTTGAAAACAGAATAATTTCCAGATACATATTAATGGAAACCAAAACAAAATAGGAGTTCTAACATGGTGCATTCCTCCTAACAAAACTGTGACAGTAAGAAAAGAATAACTCGCTCAAAACAAACAGAGGCTACACTATTTAGATTAGATGATTCCAATCTTGTTGGCAACATCCAAAGCATCATAATCAGGTGTCAACCTAACGTATGCCTTCTTCGTTCCATCGGGCCTACAAAATAACATTCAATAGAAGTTAACAATCAGAGACAGGTAAAATTGAAGCTAACTCTCAAAAACAATTTTCATGTAATCAGCAATTACCTGATCAAAGTGTTGACTTTCTTGGTCTGAATGTCGTACATCTTCTTCACTGCATCCTTGATCTTCTTCTTGTCAGCACGAATGTCAACAATGAAAACAAGGGTGTTGTTATCCTCAATCTTCTTCATTGCAGACTCGGTGGTCAATGGATACTTAAGGATCTGGTAGTGGTCCAACTTGTTTCTTGGTGTTGCACTGATACGGGGGTACTTTGGGTTCCTTTCCTTCTTAAATGTCCTTGGGCGATGGAATGTGACGGACGTCCGGATCTTCTTTGCCTTCTTCTTGAATGCTGGACCTGACTTCACTGCCTTAGCAGTCTTAGCGGCCTGAGCCTTAGGGTCGGACTTCTTTGTGACATCACCTGTAGAAAATGGAAATATGAGTTACTAAGGAAAAGCATAAAGGAAATTGCAACATGATTTTAATGTGGGGTTTGTCGTAGTTTTTATAAGATAATCAAACCTATGTCTACCATGCACCAACATAGAAAGCCCAAATGCCTAACCACAATCATAAAATAATCATCAATGGTAATTAATACTAAGAAAGCCACGAAACAATACACCAATTGAGAGGAACACCATATCCACAGACAATTCTTTAACTCTACAACGAGGAAAATTACTTCACTAAAGTTTAGAACACTATTATCACGCTTAAAGAAGTATATTAAGTAATTTTTTTAAATCTGAACTCAGATAAAAGCTCATTAAATAATATATGTTCCAAATTTCCAATAGAAAGAAGGCATAAAATATAACCCAGCTCATATATCTTCACCAATTAATAAAAATAATACGTCCAAATATAAACCCAAATCAAGTCCAATCCCTATAATCCTAGTTGTTAACATCAGTATGTAGGAGCATCAAATCGAACCATTAGGTAATAAAAACTAATAAAACAGACAGATAGTAAACTCAATAAAGAAAAACCAACTCCTACAACAACAGACACTCAGTAAAAAAGCACATGTATAAATATTAGCTCGTAAAATTGATAAAAATCACAAGACCCGTTTCGAATTAGAAATGAGGAGAGCAAAATGAGTACCTTTAGGCGCCATTGCTCAAAACTCCGCCTTTAAAATTTCAACCTAACAAAATCAAGTGAAGAGTGAAATCAATAAAACAAGCAAAAGATAAAAAGAAATTATAGTTATGTATGATATTAGGTGCAGATCCAGTCGATCTTTATCGAGAGAGCATACGAAAGAGAGAAGGGATGTTAATGGAGGCACCTGCAGCAACGGCCGAGACGTAGGGTTTTTGGGTGAAACGATGAGCCTTGTGTTTTATAGGGTGTCTTTCTTGGACAGCAGAGGATATGGGCAAAACCCTTTCGGCACCAAATGGGCTCTTAAGGAACAATTTAGAAATGAAAGCCCAATAGATTGATAGTGAATTCATTTACATATATACCATTTTTTATATTATTATTTTTTTTAACTTTTTAATACCGTTTTATACCCAATTTTTTAGGGATAAGTTCAAAAATACGTTTTTTTGTATTAATGAAAATACCCTCATGTTATATTTTATTGAAACATACTTACTTTTGTGAGTGGGTTGCTCAATATACCCTCACTCTCTACTTAAGTCTAGCATATAATTTACATTAACCTAAGGATTAATAGGGACATCATTAAAGTAGGTATACCTTAAAGAATATAAAAATAGAGACAAAAATTAAAATAAATAAAATAAAGTAGGTATACAATATAATTTTCTCGATTTTTTGTTTGAACCTATTATTTTATTTTATTAAAATATAAAAAAATTGTATAAGATTTTAAATAATTATAATTTTGGTTTTAATAATAAATAATTTAAAATATATAATAAAAAATATTATTTTTTAATAAAAAATAAAAATAATATGCTAATATTTATTACCTAAAACTTTGTATAAAATGTAGAACAACTTTAATTTCAAAAATAAAAAATTGTATATATTATCTATATTACATAAATACTATATAATTAAGGGTTATTTGCGGCAAAACTCCCTGAAGTAGGGAGGTTTTTACAACTAACCCTCAATTCTAAATTTTTTGCGGTAAAACTCCCTAAACTCAAGTTCTGTTAGCACTTAGCCCTTTCTGTCCATTTTTATCTGTTAAATGCCATGGTGGAATGTCCACGTGTACACAGTATACACGTGGCACAATTTTATTGGTCTATGTAAATAAATATTAAAAAAAAATAAAAAAATTAATTATTTAAAAATAAAAAATAAAAAAATATTTTTCTTTACAAATTAAAAAATTAAAAATTAAAAAAACAATTTTAAAAAAATAAAAATTAAAAAAAAACCCTAATAACCCTAACCCATTCCCACTCTTCTTCTCGTTCTCTCTTTGTCAAGCCGCCGCCTTCTTCTTCTTCTTCTTCTTCTTCTTCTCGTTCTCTCTCTGTCAAGCCGCCGTCGACTCCCCATGACGTCCATCACGCTCTGCTCCCACACAACATCAAGCTCAATATCATCCTCAATGACCGCCCCAATCCTCTCCTTCTTACTCCGAACCACACTGCCATAGTTTTCGAACATAGCAACCGAGGCCAGCTCCTCGCCATTTGGGCCACAGCTGGGCTTGTTAATGAGGCGCGAAGCCAATCCCAAGAAGAGCTCCCCGGTGGCGACAGCAAGAGACTTTCTTACAGGTCGCGGCGGAGGCAATGGTGACGGAGAAGGCGATGACTCATCGGTGCCGAGGGTTGGGGTTGGAAATAGAGCGGAAGGTCAGGGTACGTGGGGAGGTGTGAGAAGGGAGGGTGAGGGTGTGACTGAGGGTGGATTTGGAGATAGACGATGATTTTGGTGGGACAGACGATTTTTTCTTTGATTTGGAGAGAAAGGTTGGATTGGGTTGGGGCGTAAAGTGGGTGTTTGTGGAGAAGGCTTTTGTTGGGTTTTGGTGGGATTAAGGGCATGTTCGGTAGACAAAATGAAGAAGAAGAAGAAGATTGTGATGATGATGAAGATGAAAAAGGTAAGAGGTGTAGAGATGAGTGAAGTGTTGTCCTTGTTGTTGTTGTTGTTTGTTGCAGAGAGCAACAATGGAGGTTGGAGTTTCCAAAAGAAAGAAAAAAAGAAAGAGGAAGGAAGGAAAAAAAAAAAAGAAACAAATATATTTTTTTAGTAAATTAATCTATTTATTAGGAAATTAGGATTTATTTTAATTTTTATCTTTTTAAAATTATTTTTTTAATTTTTAAGTTTTTAATTTGTAAAGAAAAATATTTTTTTTTATTTTTAAAATAATTATTTTTTATTTTTTTAAATATTTATTTACATGGACCAATAAAATTGTGCCACGTGTACACTGTGTACACGTGGACATTCCATCATGGCATTTAACGGCTAAAAATGGACGGAAAGGGCTAAGTGCTAACAGAACTTGAGTTTAAGGAGTTTTACCGCAAAAATTTTAGAATTGGGGGTTAGTTGCAAAAACCTCCCTACTTTAAGGGGTTTTGCCGCAAATAACCCTATAATTAATTATAAATTTAAATAGATTGATATGTTAATCTTAATTATTAAATAGTATTATCAATTTATCAGTGCAATTAGGTAAACATATCTATTCTATATAAAGTGTGCCTATATAACTGAATTCTTGGTTTATGAGAAATTCATGGGTGACTTTTTATTTATATTTAATAAAATAATAAAATATTATTTATATATAATAAAATAATAAAATAAAAATAAAACAAATCCCATTAATATTTTGAACTGATATTTGATGCTAATTATTCGAGAGTCACAACCCTCTTTCCTTCTTTATTCCAGAGTAATATATAGGTAAGTTTTGATTATTCGAGAGTAATGTCGTTTTCTTCTTATTTTGTCGAGTTTCAATTTCTGGGTGCACCTCCATAGCCTACGATCCATTCTCCTTTCTCCATAGTCTACGCCACCACACGAAGCCGTTCCTCAGCCTCCACCGTCACCTCCATAGCCTACAACGAGCAAGGTAAGATTTTAAATTTGATTTTAGGTTTTAGGTTCAATTGTTATGTTATTGAGAATGAAATTCCAGATTTTTTTTCTTTCTATTTTGTGTGATTTTGGATGTGGGATGTGGAACTCGGCGGAGAACGTTTTCGTGTGATCGTCATCGTTCAGAGAGAATGGGGAAGACGAGGAGGCACTCCGATGGGCGGCGCTGGAGAGGCTTCCGACATACAAGCGTGTCCGGCGTGGAATTTTTAAGGATGTCGTTGGAGATACCAAGGAGGTCGACGTCAGCGAGCTTGAGTCTTCGGAGCAGAAGCTTCTTTTGGAACGGTTGGTCAATGCCGTTGAAGATGATCCTGGCCGTTTTTTTGATCGAATGAGAAGAAGATTTGATGCGTAAGTTTGAGCTGAACATTTTTTAAGTGACTCTGTTCGGCTGCTGAGAAAATTATTTCTAAAAAGAAAAATTTGATTATACAAGGTTTAGCCACTTATTCAGATTTGACTTGTTAGTATGCTTAGCTCAAGTCTAATGGTAGCGTATGAGTGTTTTTATCATCAATTGAGTAGTAAATCCTCTCTTATTTATAATTTTGTTCTAAAAATGGTGGCTTTGCAAAGAGTTTCCCAAGGTTGAGGTTCGATATCAGAATTTGAAGGTCGATCGAATCATTTGTCCACGTGGGAAGCAGAGCCCTTCCAACCATTCCCAACTTCGTATCAAATATTAAAGCCATAGATTAATTGTTATTTAGTTTTTGTTTTATCTTTTATCTTTTTTTTATTTATTTATTATTTAGTTCGCCATTTTGAGATTTTAATCATTGTCACATTCACATATTTGGTGGCTAACCTAGATGCTACGTGTGGATGCATAAAAAATTTAAAAATTAAATATTTATGTATTCTTTTTCCTATTATAAAATCAAAAACACATACTATTATAGCTACGTACACATTTTACAAAAAAAATAAATTTTTGTATACTATATTTATAATAATTATCATACTTACTCTATTTTAAGGGCGGAGAGTAACGAAACAGAAATTAAAAACGCAATAGCAAACTGCTTTACATATGAATCTTCTCCAAAATCTTTTGTTGGATTACACGAAATAGTGACTAACATCTAAATTTCAGAGTTGACGAAAAATCTGCAACTGAATGAGGTAAAAACTACTACAATATTTACTTTATAAAACTTTTATTTCAATATCTTACTATTATTAACACCATCTGATTTGGATGTAGAAAAAATATTTTTGGATTGAGGCGGCAATAAAAATAACTGATACTCTCCAGAATTTTTATTACATGTCATGTGACGCATGTCATAAAAAAATAGATTTATACAATCGCGATGAAAAAATCATATGTGACAAGCCAACATGCGGCCAAGAAGGATTTCCTACACCACGGTATATTACAAAAAACTTATGATATTATTGAAATTAAGTTGAAATTAAAAAACATACTAACAATCTTATTATGCATTTTACAGTGCTATAGCATATGTTGAACTTGATAACAATACAAAGAGCCTATCTGCTGTCATGTTCGCAAATATTGTGGAAAAAATATTTTCGTGTACTGCTGCCAAACTAATGAAATATATGTTGGATATATTTTACCAGGATCTAGATTTACTAACAAGTATGTCATTAACATCCTAATATGAATTCTAAAACAATGAAATAAACACATATAAAGTTTTGTAAACCTTACATTGGGTGCAGCGAAATATAATGACTCCTTCCGTTCAGATATCTAGCCCTTGATTCCTTTCTGTAGCAGAGCATTATCAATATCTGAACCTGGATCTCTTTCTCTCCTTCCTTTGATGATGATTCTCCTTCTTGTTGGATGGTTTTCCACAGTCTTACACACTATGATTGAGATACCACTTGATGTGTGTGGACACTCACTCATTCACTCAAGGATTTCGAAATTTAGAGAAGAAAAGAAGAGAGAAGAGGTTTCGGCTATAAAGAATAGAAAGAGGCTCAAACTTCATCTGACAAAGTTAAGTGTGAATGAGAGCCATCACTATCTATTTATAGGTAACCACCTAGGTTTAAGTTAGAATTATTTGGCATTAAAATAATAAAAAAAATAAATGATAAAACCCTATAAGTGTGGCCGGCCATGGGCTTTGGATAATGGGCCTCACTTATGCAATTTTGCTGTTTTATCATTCTTGCATCTGATTTTCTCAAAAACGCCAATTTTCAAATTCAACCATTTAAATGCCAATTCCAATTATTTAATAACTAAAAATTAATTATTAAATAATATTGTCATTTAATATATTTATTAATTAGACATATAAAGTCTCTTAATTAATAAATAAACCTAGAATCTCTTTTCTTTACAATTTCACCTTTGCTTAGTGAAAATTCATAAAGTAGACATAGTCTAACTTTAGAATTATAATTGATTAATCAAAATCAATTAACTGAGTCTTACAAGGAGTATGATCTCAACTAGTATGGGGACCATGGGTCTATATAACCGAGCTTCTAATAAGCAGATCAAGAATTTATATCTTAAATTCACTGACTTATTAATTCTTCGTTGAATCCACGCATAGAACTTAGAATTGCACTCTCAGTATATAGAACGCTCTATATGTTCCACGATATAGACACGTCATTAGTTATCCATTGTTATAATCCTAATGTGATAAATGACCCTCTAATAGATGATCTACATTGAATATGCACTAAGTTACCGTTACACCTTTAATGTATTTTATCCTTAAAACACTTGGCTCCGTATAAATGATATTTCAGCGAAGTGAAGTGAGATCTCAACCATTTATCTCTGTTTAGCCAAGCTCGAAGGATATCATCATTTCACTTCCAAATCCCTATAGAAGTTATAGATTCCATATTTATGTTAGCGCTCCCACTCAATTATACTATCATGTTCTCAAAATGTACGTATCACCCTGACCCAAAAGTAGGCTTAACTAACAAATCAAAGAACATGTATAGTACTCCTGAGATCGAACCTAACCATATCAAGATTAAGATCATTTGATCTAGGATCAACAGGTGATATTGAATTGAATAGATATTACGGTAAATTTTAACAAATCTAATCAAAGTTCAATATCGGTCCCTTCCGATGTATACTCCATACATCCGATGCTGGTAAACTTTGCCAATGCCCTGGAAAGGACATAACACTTATCCAAGGTGTAAGAATACCTATCGCTGATTATCATGTCAGTCTAAATCCAGTGAACTGACAAATCAGGGAATAAACTTTCGAACATAAAATTAAGATTATATTCCACTGTGTTGACAACACTATAATCATTAACAAATTGATATGTTCTGGACTTAAATAGAATTCATACATTATGTAAATAATCATGAAATAAATCATGTGAACCATGCAACATTAAATGTTATTTCTCATCTATATTAATAAGTAAATCTGATTATATTGAAATGAGTTTTATTTAGGGCATAAAACCCAACAATATACTGCAGAGGTGTAGTTTTTAAAAAATAAAATAGTTTTACATGCCTTTCATAAGTTGATTTTTTAATTAAATAAATTATGCACACCATGTCTAATTATCTTAAATGAAAATACATCACTGTTGCAAGAACACCGCGGCTTGTTGACACTACCATATTCAATTTATCAAAGAAAAAATGGATAATCCAGATATATGCGGACCCGGCTAGAATGAAAAGTGCAAAATACAAAAATTACACTATTGTCTCTATCGAAGAAAATGAAGATTGAAATCCACCAATGACTATCATTAGTTTTCTTATCTACAATTTTTAGACTAATACTATCTTCAATTATCAACAATTTAGAGATTGATTTTTAATTTTCTTTTTATCTTACACTCATTTAAGTAATGTTTCTTTAAGTATTGGAACATCAATTTTTAGTTTATTTTTGGATTAACTTAAGAACATATTTAAATCATTAAGCTTTCTTAAACACTAATATACTGCATTCGGTATTCACTTTTAATTGACAACATTATAAACTATAATATTTAGATACACATAATAATAATCTCACCTAATAACTAATAATATTTTTTCTTTAATTTTTAATCGTATCACTTTCAAATAACATAGAAAAAACCTATAAAATTTAGTATACGTGCCTCGCACGTAGTTTTTTGCTAGTTTATATATATATATATATTCATAGCAAAATAATAAGGGGTGTCATAAGGTGCCAAAAAAGAGGTGACATATTATTATTGGTGCAATTTAATATCATGTTTTATACATTTTAATTTAATAAATAATATAACAAATCGTTAACCACTCACAACGCACCACATCGGTATGGTGTTGAGCACCTTGAGGTGCCTATTTACAATGCGCGTATTCATATAAATAAACAAAACATTGTGTTTTACAAAAATACTGGAATTTGGGTTAACTTTACAAAAATACTGTCACACGAATTTTTTTTTTAAAAAATACTGTGTTTTTATAAAACACTAGTAGAACACAAAACAAAACAACTCAAAACAACAGTAGAACAACTAAAAAATACCATTAGAACAACAGTGAAAACTTAACATAGTATATTGCAGTATGAAACTTATAAAAAAATACAGTAGAAAAGTAAAAAATACCGCCTGACAATATTTTTATAAAAAAATGACAAAAGTTAGTATACCATGTAAATTTCCCAAAACAAAAACATTTAATATAAGGAGCCTATGAATATATGTATATACATTTAAAAATCAAAATGTAAGGAGGGGTCATGGCCCCAGCAGCAAGCAACATACTTTCGCCATTGCCTGGATTCGGACCCGGAACCAAACCCGTACTCGTACTCGGACCCTGGACCTGGCCCCAGACCCCCACCCCCGACGCTGGACCCAAACCTCGGCCCCAGACCCAACTTAAATAAAATCAACAAATAAAAATTAAATTTCAGAACACACTTTTATTTTTTATTTTTAAAATTAAAAAATAAAAGTGGTCGTGGAACAAATTTTTGTTTTTTATGAACAAAATTTTAAAATATAAATTTATTTTTATTTTTATGATTAAAAAATTTAAAAACAAAAATAAAACTAAAAACTATACAAAATATTTCGTTAGCTTAAGGGTAACGGTAACTTTGGTATAGGAAAAACAACAATTGTCATTATATTTAATAATAAAAACTATTTATAATTCACAAGACGATTTATTATTCACAAAGATACTACCTCTAGGGGCGGAGGCACTTTAAAGGGTGGGATGGCCCTGGCCCCCCAAAATTTTTGAAGATAATGAATTTATAATATATATGTATAGTTATTTTCTAATTAACTATTATAAACATATATATATTTTTGGATATATAATAAAATGAGATTATATATATACAGACACACACGTATACTTAGCAACTTAGTTAATACCTTTGAATGTGATGAAAATATTTATGGAAATATAAGATAAATACTAGTGTTTCTTTATTTAAATATAATTACAAAATAAGTTTTTCCATTTTTTTTATAATTATGGACATTGTACATATTTAAAACCACTCGTAAATTTTTAAAAAAATCTTAAATATTCTACAATACTAAAAATAAAGTTTAAACAACTCATGATTACCACACATATAAGAGAAAAAAATACGAGTACAACAAAATATTTTAATCTTTTTTTATCCAAATTATTTTCATGATTACGTAGGTTGTATTTATTTAGAGTCATCTATAAATTCTTACGACAATTTGAATTGTTTACAGTGCTAAAAATAAGGTTAAAAAAATTTGTTGCACACATGATTATTTTTTTTTTTAATTTGTTTGTTAAATAATTGTTTGAATTTTATTTTTTGGCATTATAAATTATTCAAAAAATTTTAAAAAATTACAAGTAGTACGAGAAAACTACAAAGTACGCGATCATGAAAAAAATAGACTAAAAAACTTTCTTAGATGTCAAAACGAATTTTTTAGCTAGAGGTGCACTATAAATTTTTTCAAATAAAAATTAATAGTTGGTCCCCTTAGTAATTAGGTCCTGGCTCCGCCTCTGACTACCTCCAACTATTTAGACACCAACAATATCTAATATGAATAGGAAATATGGTATATCCTAAGAATGCATCAAAGATTTGACAATTATTAAATACATAGATGGTTTAAAGAGCCATGTGGTCACCAACTACTTTCTCCACAAATGATAATAATAATGTGAATAATAAAAGATTATGTCTCAAATCAAAACAACAATAATAGAAGATTATTTCTCCTCCCTTTGAATTAGGCCTCTTTATCGTCCAAGTTCATTTAGGTTTCTAGAGCTTCTCTATTTTGAATCAGTCCTCTTTATCGTCTAACTTCATTTCATAGTTTTTTTCATGTTGAGAATTTCTGTTAAATAATAAACACCATAATTTGGCAGCAGTGAGACTAGATATATAGGAAGATGGTATAGAATGATAATATTCCTATTTAAGTGTTTCATCTATGTACTTGCTTTTTTTTTTTTTACTAAGAAACAATTATTATTATTATAATAATTATTATTAAATTGTAATTAAGAAATTGTACTTTTTAAAAGAGTGATTTGAAAATAAATATTTCAATTTTGTATGTACAAAATTATTTTAAAAAATGTAATTAGTTGTGGTATTATTTAATATTTTTGAGTTTTAAAAATTGAATTTGTAATTTGGTGAGAATCTTAGAATAAAGTGTATATATATTTAAAAAAAATTGGATTCAATGATTTAAAAATATTGAAAATATAAATTGTTTTTTAGCTTAAAACTTAAATATTTATTTGAATTAATATTTTTAATATAACAATGAATTTAATTTTTGAAAACATTCTATCAATAAAATATTTTATGTGGATCACCACATATTTAAATTTTCAAAAATATAAAATTATTTTGATAATTCATACAAGTCAAATCTCATACCAATGAAGTTATTACTGATATCAATAAATATATTATTGACCAATAGTATTTGGAATATATTATTAGAGATATTATTAATTTTTGTAATAAGTTTGTTGGTATTTCTTTTGTTTATATTCCTTAGCTAATAGTGTAGTACATTATTTAATCAATGGTATTTTGTGGCACTTTTTTTTCCTTCTGAGAATTTCCTACTAAGTTTACTTTAGAGGTTTTAAAGACACTATTTTTCATAAATAAATAAATAAGAGTATATTTAAAGTAATTGTGTAATTATTAGAATAATAATTGGAATATATTTTAAAATACTATATTTTAGTAATTAATATTGAAAAATAAATTTTTTTTTAGTACGTTCAATTTTGATGAAAGAGCCTAATTAAAACCATTTAATTATTTTCAATTAGACGGTAATTATACACATAACTCTAAGGTGATGTTTGGTTTGGTGGGATGTAATAGTGATGGTAATGGTAATGGTAATAGTAATGTAATAGAATAAGAATAGTAACGAGAATTGATTAAGATATTTAGTTTGTTATTGGAATGAATATTGAAATAAATGATAAAATGACAAAATTATCTCCTACTTTAATTTTTATATTTATATAAAAAAAAAAAAGCATTAGTGTCATTTTAGCTTTACAAAAGTCATCCTCATTACTACATAGCTTTTCTAATGTAATGGGAATTTCCTTGTTTAATGTAATTATGATTACAATGTAATCCCATTAGATCACTTTTAAAAACAAAACAAACATTGTAATGGATAATTTGATTCTATTACCATTCCTACCAGAACAAACTAAACATTACCCATCCAATGACTTTCCATGCACTAAATAAAAAAAATTGTTTTCCCAATTTAACAATTTTTTTTTTGGTAAATACTATTTTGGACCCTTTGTTTTACAAAAGTTACCAATTGGACCCTGTGTTTTGTTAAATGACAAAATGGACCATGTATTTTCTAAAATAGTACAAATAGGACCCTGAATTGATTTTTTGTCAAAATAAAGTTTAATTATAATCCGATCTAAAAGTGCTATGACAAAACTGTTTATATTTTTTGTATCTGTTCGTATTAAGCATTGTCTTCAAGTTGGTTGTATTAAAAAAAAGTTGTCAAAAATTAAGTTCAGGGTCCTATTTTTACTATTTTAGAAAATACAGGATCTATTTTGTCATTTAACAAAACACAGGGTCCAATCTATAACTTTTGCAAAAACAGAGTCCAAAATAGTATTTATTTATTTTTTTTGTTGTTGTTGTGTCACTAATTCCTGAATTAAATAAAATATAAAAAACAAGGAAAAGAATAAAAGCCAAAAGAATAAAAAACACAATCAGCTTTTGTTTAATGAGGAACTGAATAGAGAGAGCGAGGGCTGGTGATTTCTGCGCCACTAATTTAATCTTTTTTTATTTATTTTTTATTTTTTTATTTTTTGGCTTTTGGTTTTTCGGGCGGGAGTGATATGATTCAGCTCTTGGGTGGAGGCGCATGGAGATAACGTACGCATCACCAAGCTTGAATGAACTCGTAGAAGAAGATTCAACCATGCGGACCACCACCCGCCCCCTCAAGATTATCCCCTTGCAGCACCCTTCTACGACGTCCTCTTCCTCTTCGCCCTCCGTTTCTACACCTGCTTCTCTTTTCCTTAAATGGACCTCCAAGCTTCAGCGCATGACCTGGATCGATTGGCTTGATCTCTTTCTACCTTGCTCCCGTTGGATTAGGAGCTACAAATGGCGCGAGTATTTTCAGATCGACGTTATGGCTGGTGTCACTATTGGTATCATGCTTGTTCCTCAGGTAATTTATATGTTTGTATCTGTAGTGCTTTGTTGTTTGGTTGGTGAGAAAATGAACGAAATAAGAAAAGAAACGGAGGTTTGACTGAATTAATTGTGTAAATACTTTGGCCAAGTTTAATTTGGTTTTTTAGTGGTCTGTTACTTTTTTATTGTCTTTTCAGAAATGGAACTTTTTTTTCCTCCGATTGATCAAAGAAAATGACTAAAACATTTGCTTTATGGTCTCCAAGACCAAAAAAATAAAAATGAACTTCTGGGTTTGACGTATGTAATTATCCTAGAATAACTTCGTTTAGTTTTCTTCATTCCTCGATATCCAAGCAATTTAGCCTTTATTTGGTTTCCATCCTACTTATCATATGATTTATTGATTTATCTATGTATTTTGGTTTCTCTCTCTCTCTCTCTCTCTCTCTCTCTCTCTCTCACTCTCATTTGGTAACTATTTTCATTATCTTTCTACTGTATTTTATCAAGCTTTTTTTTTTCTTTCTTTCTTTTAATTTTTTTACTGGGATGTTAGTACATTCTTATCCTAGTTCCGCACTCTAAGATTAATTATGATAGTCATAAATCCAATATTTAGATTAATTATGATAGTCATAAACCCAATATTTAGATTATTGACATAGTCTTGCTGAAACTTGATTATCATTGATTTGGTTCAACTGCTTATTAAACTGATAATTTTATTGATTGTAGAGCTTAACTGTTTAATGATGGATTGATTCGATTTGCTTAACTATTTGATTGATTCAATTGCTTAACTATTGACGATTTTATAGCTGTTTGCATCAATACTCTTATAAATAATGGTCAGGCAAGATTTCATTTGGAGTAATTGCCGTGAGTTTTCTAGTAATTGACCCCTTGTTTTTTTTTATTTTTATATAAATATGGGCAGGCAATGTCTTATGCAAAATTAGCTGGGCTTCATCCAATTTATGGACTTTGTAAGTGAAACTATCACGTATTTCTGTATTTATTTACTTTTATATAATAATATAAACTGAAGCTATCACCATTTATTGTATTTTTCTCTAACTATTATTTTCGTGGTAAACTTTAAAATATTTTGGTTCTCAAATCTGTTTCTTTCTGGTTTTACTATCTTCCCAATTATCTTTTTGTCACTTAGTGTCATAAATGTTGAATACACTACCTCTTGGATATGGAAGATTTATTATTTTACATTCTCCCTGATATTAATATGTTACTTTGGTTTTGCAAGGAAGATTCTGGTTTTGTGCCTTTATTTATCTATGCCATATTTGGGTCATCACGTCAGCTTGCTGTTGGTCCGGTGGCCTTGGTTTCTCTATTGGTCTCTAACGTGTTAAGTGGAATTGTTGATTCCTCTGATACGGAATTATATACAGAAATGGCAATATTATTAGCACTCATGGTTGGCATATTAGAATGCACAATGGGGCTCTTGAGGTATTCTTGTTTATCTTATGCTAAGTGTGTAATACAATTTATGTCATTTATGTAAGTAAATATGCAACATCGTGGGTTGCATTCATTATCAGACACCTAGAAAGTGATTTGTTCATAGGGTAACTCTAGCTAATACTTGTTGTCAGTGGTGATCCAGGAAATTGCAGTCTCATAGCTCTGCAGGATGAAAGATTGAACCATGTAGGGTAGAAGTATAAGAATACATAAGAATACACACAAAATCAATTTTAGCTGTTATTGGTTATTTGTTGAGAAGTCTTTTGGTACTTTAAAAATAAAATTTTGAAAATTAAAATGAACTTCTGAATCTACAGCATGCTTATTAGGTAGATACAGTCTTAATGACCAACTTTTTACTCTTCGTGTAAGTTGCTGAAATTAATAACTTGTATATGCATCAATGTGGTCATAAATATAAAAGATAACTCATGTATATATCTTGAAGATGTAAGTAACATGTGCATGCCTTTTTTTTTTTGAAAACTGTGCATGGGTGCATGACTATCTTGATTGTTGCCTTTTGAGCTCTTTACTGAAGTTTCTTCTTTCCCCCAGGCTTGGATGGCTTATTCGATTTATCAGTCACTCTGTCATATCTGGATTCACTACTGCGTCAGCTATTGTAATTGCCTTATCTCAAGCGAAGTACTTTTTGGGATATGATATAGAACGAAGTAGCAAGATTGTGCCGCTGGTTAAGAGCATTATACAGGGAGCAGATGGGGTATGCTACATTCACTGAAATGATATAATCTTAATAGAGTATATTATGATATATTATTCCTATTTGAATATGAGATTGCAGTATTTCTAGAAGAATGTTTCTTGTATTATGATATATTATTATTCATTAAGTGATCGTCAACCATCTTACATCCACATATCTTCTTTATTTACTGCTCATGTTTCGTTTCATTGTTGTTATCACTTGCTATGTCAGTTTTCTAATCTTTGGAGGTTCTTGCATTTGCAGTTTTTATGGCCTCCTTTTGTAATGGGATCAATCATTCTTGCAATACTTCTTGTCATGAAACATTTGGTATGAACTTATCCTGTGTTTTTTGATTGGATTATGCCTCCATGATTGTTTTTGGCTGTAATTTTGCCAAAATTTACATTTAGGGAAAATCAAGGAAGTACTTAAGGTTCCTTAGAGCAGCCGGTCCTCTCACGGGAGTTGTTTTGGGCACAGCCATTGTGAAAGTATTTAATCCATCTTCTATATCATTGGTGAGGTTAAAAGTTGAAAAGCATCATATTTACATTAATTACTGTGCCTTTAATGATGAGAAGTTCTCCTCTAATTACATACTTTAGTAATGAATCGTCTAAATTTTCCTAAGTTCTGTAAACTCTGTCAGACATCCCTACTCAATGCTCATGAATTTACTCTCTAGAATATCTGGAGAGAATCTAAAGTCATCATTCTCAAAACATGATACTCACTGATTACCTAGCTAGCAACCTTTGTTTATATAGAATATGTAACTGGTGGATAAATTTCAATGAACTCGACTTTTAGAAAATTGATAGTAAGAACTTATTAATCTTGCTACAGAGAAAGGCCACATGAAAGTTTTATCAAATATCAAAAGTTGCGTTTTAGCATAAAATTGGCATGGTTGCTGTCAATTAGCTGATGGCTGCCAAGAACCTTACTCTGCTTTATTTGATGCATTTTTTTTTTGGGCATCACTTTTGGAAACAAAAGAAAAGGACATTCTGTTTCTTGTCTGAATCCTTTGTAAGATTGAATTTTCTTTTTTCCTAGTTATAAATTAAGCTTTTCTTTCCATGTGAAGTCACTCTGGTACGTTTTTAGCGATACTGTTAATCAAGAATTTGTGATTCTTCATCCTTGTATGATTATTTATGTACACTCTAAATCATTTACTAGCGTCTACTGAAATCTCTTGCAATCAATAGTGAATATGAATCACAGTAGCTTTGAGTTCAGTATGTACTCTAGGGATGATTAGTATGTTGCCAGAATCAATGAACATAGGTGTCAAATGGCCTTTTAGCATTAGATGGGGAGTTTCAAATCCAAGATACTACTACAGGACTGTGAAGTTTCACATGTTATGTGCTTGTATTATAATGGTCCCACTTTGGGTGCTCTTTGTCCCACTTTTGTATGTTTCTTTTCGATTCTGTATAAATTTGTTTTCTGAAGGAATTAGCCAATATCATCTAAGTCAATAACAGTATGGTCGGTGCTGATTGATTGTCATATTCTTAATAGGTAGGAGGTATACCACAAGGCCTTCCAAAATTTTCTATTCCCAAAGAATTTGGATATGCTACGTCTTTGATCCCCACTGCATTTCTCATTACAGGGGTAGCAATACTGGTAAGAGAATTTGTGTAGATTACTGCAAGTTAAGTTTCTTTTCTTTCTAGCTTTGACTATCATGAAATTACAAGTTTCATGAAACTCAATTTTGTACATTAGGAATCTGTGGGTATTGCTAAAGCCTTGGCAGCAAAGAATGGATACGAGTTGGACTCAAATCAAGAGGTATGCTTTTTAGATGAATAGAACTGCATACAACTACTGATCTTTACTGCATGCTAGATGAAAGGGCTGCATTTAATATAACAGTGCTTCTCTATTTTCCTCTCTCAGTTGTTCGGTCTTGGTGTTGCCAATATTTTTGGCTCTTTTTTTTCTGCTTACCCCTCAACAGGTGAGATTTTAGATTTATAGTATGACGGATATTCCAATTTCTTCTTTAATAGCTTAATTATAATCAGCATCATATACTGTGATGGATTCAACTGTTTCTCTTTTTTTGGACATAATTTGTAGGTTCCTTTTCTAGATCAGCTGTTAGCCATGAAAGTGGGGCAAAAACAGGATTAGCTGGTGTTGTTACAGGAATCGTAATGGGGTGTGCTCTTCTGTTTTTGACTCCATTGTTTAAATACATACCCCAGGTTTTGTTCTGTGATAATGATTTTATTTCTTGACACATGATATATTATTGGCCATGTTTTATAGCATCTCCAATTCATCTCTTTATAACATTGATGGTTCGAAACTTCAAATAGTATTTTTCCTTGTTTTATTATCATAATTTTGTCTTGCCATGGGCAGTTGCAAATTTACAAAACACTGAGGTTATTTTACCCTTTCTATTCGTTCAAAGCTTGTATGTTTCTTGTTTTATCAATTTAATCAAAACACTAACTGTTACTTTTGCATTCTCTTCCAGTGTGCCCTTGCTGCTATTGTGATCTCAGCTGTTATGGGTCTGGTGAGTTTTGTACCATTTCACAAGATGTAGTTTGCGGTGTCTAATTGGTGTCATGAAAATATGCTACATTTGATTTTTGTTTTAAGATCCATCATTTAAGTCTACTTCTGGGCTTAGCCTCCTTAGATGGTGGTTCTCACATACTATTTTAGCTTTATTTGAAAGGAAATTTGAGCTAAGAAAAGCATTATTTGCATAATATTTGTATAGACTGTGCTTTCATGTAACCCATTATGGAAGTATGAGATAGGTGGGGATCCTAGTTTCAAAATAAATAAATAATAAAAATAAAAATTATGGATGTATCAGACTACTTAGACTGTAATTGTTACATTACCTATATTCATCTTGAAATTTGGAGAGGCTTTGGTATTTTGCAGTTGCAGTTTTTTTCGTGCAATGTGCATATATAGTTTTGGAAAAGTTAGGCAATTAATTATGATTCTTTCTGCTGACAATTATTTACCTCATCCTTCTGATATCTAGGTGGATTTTGAGGAGGCTATCTTTTTATGGCGTGTAGATAAAAAAGATTTTCTTCTTTGGATAATTACTAGCACTACAACCTTGTTTCTTGGTATTGAGATTGGTGTCCTTATCGGGGTGAGTACTCCAAACGGTTATATTAGAACATAGAGATACAAATAGTTGCCTACTTGCCTACACAAGCAAGAAAAGTTAGAGAATCAAAATATTGAAAGTTGGCTAACATCATTTGTGATAGAATACATTTCCCAGAATATAATTTGTCTTTAAGTTCTGAATGTTTGGACTACCACAGAATGACAAAAAGTTAACATCTTTTATCTCTCAGCTACTGGCTAGATAAGTCAATTAGATTAGAGAATAAAAACAATCTATCTTATTTCAAATGAAACTTTCTTAAATTACAGCCTAACTGTTGGGTTTACCATTAGTACTGTCAAATTGATCTCCATGAATTAAAGCTCTAACGTTCTAAAACTCACCACTTGATATGGAAGTCTTTTCCCCTGATGTTTTGTTTATTATAATTTTTCTCTTCGGCGACATCTGATAAAATTGTTTATTGTAATTTGTTTTTTATTCTGACTCCTGAAAGCTAATTTTAGTGTACTGGCATTGTAGGTTGGTGTTTCACTTGCTTTTGTCATCCATGAATCAGCAAACCCCCATATTGGTTAGTGAATCAATTGATCCTATTGCTGTACATTTGCAGATTAACCGATGGATTGAATTCATAATTATACATTTTGTTTCTCCACGATCACTCCAGTGTTCCTTATCATTTGTCTGGTCTAAATTACCTTCTTTTTAGTAAATCCTCTTTTCCAGAAACTTGCCATCTGATACTGTTTGTTATTCAATAACTTGTTAATTTAATAAATGCCCTTGTCCCGAGTTTCCTTTCCCTACAAAAGATCCCTCATACTATAATTGCTAACTTTCTAATTTTTGATGTTAAATGCCCTTGTCCCGAGTTTCCTTTCCTTTCAAAAGAGCCCTCATACTATAATTGCAAACTTTCTTATTTTTGGTGTGTGCTGCAGCTGTGTTGGGGCGTCTTCCAGGTACTACTGTTTATAGAAACACCCAACAATATCCTGAGGCGTATACTTACAATGGAATTGTAATTGTACGGATTGATTCACCTATTTATTTTGCAAACATAAGTTACATAAAGGACAGGTAATATATTTCGTCAGCTGGGTTGACCTCCACTCTGTTGGTTTTCTTTCAATGATTGTTTTTCAGTAAAATTGATCCGAATCATCAAAATTTTGTCAGGCTACGTGAATACGAAACTGATGTTGATAAATGTAGTAGACGTGGACCAGAAGTTGAAAGAATTTACTTTGTGATTTTAGAGTTGTCACGTAAGTCTTTCTAATCCTATGCTTTAATTATAATTCTTATGGGAGAATTAGAAAAAAGCTCTGCGAGGTAGAAGAAGAGGCGTTTAGGCACTAACAGAAACTTTGGCATTCTTTCAAATTCTTACTTTTGGTTGCTAACAACCTGTCTGATTCTTCTTACTTTCCAATAATGGTCATGTACTAGCGTTCTAAGTTTTGTTTCAATGCAGCTGTTACGTATATAGATTCTAGTGCTGTTCAAGCTCTGAAAGACTTGCATCAGGAATACAAGATGCGAGACATTCAGGTCAAAACTCCTTTCCCTAAGCAATGTTTGTGGAAACTGCTTTGTATTTGTCAGAAGATGATTAGTCTGTTTTCTGTGCAGATTGCTATTTCCAATCCGAACCGAGATGTTCTGCTCACTCTATCAAGATCAGGTGTAGTAGAAATGATTGGTAAGGAGTGGTATTTTGTGAGAGTTCATGACGCGGTCCAAGTTTGCCTTCAGCACGTCCAGAGCTTAAAAGGGACACCTAGGAGTACAGATGATCCAGTATTGAATGAGAAACCGAGTTTCCTACAGAGGGTGCTAAAACAAAGAGCAGATGATGACTCCTCCATTGCTCAATTGGAGTCTGGTTTCTTCAGATCGCCAGTTTCTGAAGATAGTAACCCTCAATTGGAGCCACTCTTGTCTCGGAAGGCTTAAAATTTGCTGTGATTTTTTTTTCTTAATTTTTTCCTAATTGTTTTTCCTCCCTTGATTGCAATGCTGCCTGTAAATTTTGCAAGGCAGGGTTATAATTCTATCATTTTTGTAAAACTACTCCAGGTTTGATTGTTGTACTGTTATAAACCTGATATTGTATAATATAATAATAAGATCTAATGTAATAATTCTTTAAGCACATAAAACTTATCATACTACCATTCACTATTTTAAAACCCAAGGATTTCTAGTAGAAATTACTCAACTTACAATGGCCTCAATTATACATAACCAAAAACAAAAACTTTAAATTTGAACAAACATTATACAAACTTCTTAGACAATTTAAATACTCATAATAACACGATGCATCTAACAATTTGTGACTAAAAGTAAAAAAATTGTAACTAATTATAAATTACCATTCTTATGTTGTGACTAAAAGGTCCGTGGCTTTGGTAGCCTCGACCATAAATCTCTGAATATAGTCTTTCAGAGGTTTTCCTTGTCGCTGTTTGACTTCGACAATGTCTTCCAGCTGCGATGGTACTAGTCTTGAGGATGAGAATTGTGTGTAGAATTCTCGTGAGAACTCAACCCTGGAGTTGAACCTCCCCGGGGTAAGCTTAAAGTACCACTGTTGGGACGTCTTCAACAGTGTAGCTGGGAATATGCGATAGTGCACATCACCGGTGACCTTCTGGAGGTCAAGTTGCATATCGAAGTATTTGATGTGAGCCAGCGGGTCCTCCCGTCCGGTATACATATTTCATGTCGGCATCTTGAACTTTGGTAGAGGGAGGGCATTTATATATGCCAAGAACGGTGATCTCCTCGACCGATCAAGTTCGAGGTTTGAAGGCTTCGGGCCAGCTATGCCCTGGATCATGCCCCTGAGTTGGTCCAACTGTGCTTGCATAGAAAGATTTGTTGCTGTGGGGACTTGATTGACTGGTCCTTCTTGGGGAGGCTACAAATTTTGAAGAGACAGGGGTTGGCTAGCCATACCCTGGGAGAGTGTATGGTGAAGATCAGTCATACCTTACACACCCTGGTCGGCCATCCCTAAATACGAGAGTGATAACTCTAGGAATTAGAGTTATTTTCACACATTTTTTAACTAAAATTTGCTTAGTTCTTAAGTTTTTTTTAATTAATTTAGTAAGTTTTTAATTATTTTTGAATTTATTAGCTTTATTGTAATTTTATATGTTTTTGTGTGTTTTTATAATTATTTTATTATAATATGTTATGTGGTATTTAATCTTAATTTTATTTTAATTTTCTAATTAATTTTATGTATTTTAGGTGTGTTTAGAAGAAAAAGATTGGGATTAAATTGGAAAAATATTGAAGAAATGGGGCTAAATTACAATTTCAAAAAGAAAATCTGATGAGCCTTTATGCAAATCCCACTCTCGGTCAAAGTCAACAGCCCATCTGGGCCGTCCGTCATCTGATCCAATGGCCCCCATGTGTGCGTGTGCTCCACCCGAAGACAACATCAAGTGGGCGTCAGAGTTCCTCCTGCCAGCCTTCATTCCACGCGGGTCCAGCTCGTCAGCGCCCAACGAACCGCGGCCTGCCACGCGTCTCTCTGGTCCCCAGCCCGTCAGCGCCCCACCAACAGCAACACGCCATGTGGCATCTGCAGAAGAAAAAAAAGAAGAAAAAACTGAGTTGTTAATTGGCTTTTCTCTCAGCCAAATTCCCCATTAAAAAAGCCAAAATTCTTATTTTCTCTCCCACATTTTACACACAAATACCTATTTTATCTTCCCAAGTTATTACACATAAATAAACATTCCTAATTTATTTTTACCCTATCTTTTCACTATTTTCCATCCAAACAATTTTTTTTTTTCCAATACTCTTACACATACTCTATTTATCCATTCTCTTCCCAACACTAATTAAATTAATCATTTTATTTATTTTATTTTGATTAATTTAATTCTCTAATTTTGCCTATAAATATGGTGTTGGAAGACCATTTCAAAACACATCTCTTCACCCCCCTAAACATCTCTTCACCCTCCCTAAACACCTCTTCAACCCAAAACACTTCTCCATTCCACACTCTTCATTTTTACCATTTTCTTTCTACCATTTTTACACTTTGAAGAGCATGTCAAGTATGTTTATCTTTTGTAATTTTTATCTAGTTATGAGCTTCTAATCTTTTTTTCAAGATTATTAAGATGATGATGAAGCAAAATGTAACTAGATAGTGTTTATGTTTGTATGTTGATTTCCCATTTGTGCTATAAAGTTCATGGATTTTTCTATCAAAAATATGTCTTTTTCATCTTCAATATCATGTATTTTTGATTGTTAAAGCATATTTCTACTTAGTTCTTCATTATGCAAAAATATAATACTCTTTGATTAAATGTCTTTCATTAAATTGTTTACATCTAATTCTTAGAATATAAGTGTTATATTTTGCCTAAACATAATTTCTTTGATTTTGTATAGTTTCATTAAATTGTAACACATTTAATGCTTAGAAATTATACATTTTATAAGTGAAGAAAAATCCTACCTTTTTGAAAATAACTTGTACTTAAATGAAAAATATATTTTGGAAAATATGGTGAGATTTATTTCAACTATATCTAAAACTTGGGAATCAATATACTTATAAATATTATTGAACTTGCATTTTGTGGATTCTAATATCTTAATAATCTTATTTTACACATCTTATTTGAAAATTATTTACATACTCACTCATCTTTAATCTTAAGTATTTTAGTTACTTGTCTTTTATTTTATTTTGCAATCCCATCAAATATTTGGAGCTAGGTTATAATATTCTTATTTTGTTTGAAATAGTTTCTTTTGATGTTAGTCAACTCCCATGGGTTCGACCTTGCACTTACATGAACATTATATTCCGAAACGATTCGTGCACTTGCGAGTATAAATATTAAAACACTCACTTTTGAGGACAATAAGTTTTTGGCGCCGTTGCCGGGGAGTTGCAAGAAAGAAACAATCTTTCTACAAGGTAAGTAATATTCTTCTACTAGTTATTTTTTTTTTCTTTTCTCATTTTCATCAAAAAAAAAAAAAAAAGTTGAAAAAAAAAATCGAGAAAAAAAGAGAAAGTTATACATATTTATACATATATATATTGTTATATATTATATATTATATACTATATGTATATATACATATTTATTGGTAGTTGATGGCATTTTGTACCTCCTACCTATTTGTTAGTTGAGTGCATTTTTGCCTCCTAACCTTTTTTTTCTTTTAGTAGTTGAGTGCATTTTGTGCCTCCTACATACTTGATAGTTGAGTGCATTTTTGTCTTCTATTATATCCCCTCTAGTGATGGCATTAGTGCCTCCTAGCTTTTATTTTTGTTTATCATTTTAGTTGATGGCATCTTGTGCCTCCTAAAATCTTATTATTGCTACTAATATTACTACTACTACTACTATTATTATTATAGTTAGTTGATGGCATTTTGTGCCTCCTAACTTTAATATAACTATCTATCATTATTATTGTCATTTTTTTATTGTATTTATTTAGTTGTAATCTTATTTACTTTGCTTAAAAAAAAAATATTTAAAAACAAAGCTTGTTCTTTCAACATAAGCAATTTTTGCTTAAAGGAAATTTGGCAAAGTTCCCATCCACACTTAATAATTAACCCCGGAGAGTTGTTATTAAGTCGTGAACAAGTCAAACCAAAAAAAATGAAAAATTAAAAATTTACAAAAAAAAAAAAATCATAATCTCTTTGTGTTATAAGTATGCTATGTGGTTGCGGTTTATAACTGATCTTCCACATCAGAAATTTATCTTCTTGAGATTATTGTGTATTAATTGTGTTTCTTTGTGAAATTTGTGACATTGCATGCATCATTGGCAACGTGATTCTAAAAATCGTTTGGTAAAAAGAGTAGTAACTTTAGGTGAAATTAAAAGTGTTTCTGAAAAATTAAGCATAATGGAACAAGAACCTAATATTGCGCAAGAAAAAACACTACTTGAATATTTTTCACCTATTTCATCTAATGCTCCATCATGCATTGTTTTGCCTACTACTAATGCCACTCATTTTGAACTTAAACCTTCAATCATTCAATTGTTGCCTTCTTTTTATGGTTTAGAAAGAGAAGACCCTTACATGCATGTAAAAGATTTCTTGGATATTTGCTCAGCTTTTCGTTTTCAAAATTTTTCGGATGAATCAGTTAAGCTTAGGTTGTTTCCTTTTTCTTTAAAAGATAGAGCCAAAGCTTGGTTAAACTCACTTCCAACCGGAACCATAACAACTTGGGATCAACTTTTTAATAAATTTCTTGCCAAATTTTTCTCCATGTCCAAAACTGATAATTTAAGAAGAGAAATCTCCGAATTTTATCAAAAAGATAATGAAGAATTTTATGAATGTTGGGAAAGATTTAAAGATTTATTATTAAAATGCCCCCACCATGGTTTTGAAAAATGGAGACTTGTAAAATATTTTTATGATGGTTTAACCCCTTCAAATCGACAAATGATTCAATCTATGCATACCGGAAAATTTTTGAAATTACAAGGGCAAGAGGCTTGGGAAGCTCTTGAAGAATTATCTGTTAATTCACAACAATGGAATTATTCTGAGCCTAGGTCTAGAGCAAATAATTCACCCAAAAGAGGAGGAAAATATGAAATAAAAGAAGAAACTTATTTGAGAACATCTTTTGAAAAATTAGCAAGAAAAGTAGAAGCCTTAGTCATAAGTCAAACTATGAATTCTCATGTTCAACCTAAAAAAGAGGTTTGTGCTAGTACTTGTCATAATGATCAATCATGTCCTTCTTTTCTTGAAATATTTTCCGAAGAGGCTAATGCATTACATTCATATGGTAAACCAAATGATAGCCCATTTTCTAACACATACAATCCTAATTGGAGAAACCATCCCAATTTTTCATGGAGACAAAACCAACCACAAATGAACCAAGGAAACCAATTCAACATGCCAAATCCGAATCATGTCCAACCAAGTCAACCTTACCCTCCACAAAGAAAGCCTTCCTTAGAAGACACTTTACAACAATTCATGCAATCCACCCAACAAATCATGCAAAAACAATCTCAGTCCATTGCCAAACTTGAGACACAATTGGGTCAACTTGCCAATGCCGTAACTGAGAGAGAAAAAGGAAGATTTCCTAGCCAACCTGTCCCAAATCCTAAAGGCCAATATGAAGTAGGAGTCTCAAGTCATAAAGAAGAAGCTAAGTCTATTTCAACTCTTAGGTCCGGAAAACAAATTGCCAAACCCGATTACACACCTCAAGTTGAAAAAGACCAAAGCCAACCTCATAGTTCCAACCCAAATGACTTGTCAAAAGATAATGATCAAATTCTTCCTTCCATTCCAAAAGCTCCTTTTCCACAAAGATTACTCCCACTCAAGAAAGGCAACCAATATAGTGACATCTTAGAAGTGTTCAAACAAGTAAGTATCAACATCCCATTCTTAGATGCCATTAAACAAATTCCTGCCTACTCCAAATTCTTGAAAGACCTTTGCACTGTTAAAAGAAACACTAATGTTCCAAAAAAGGCATTTTTAACTGAACAAGTTAGCTCCATAATTCAATATAAAAGCCTTGTGAAATATAAAGATCCTGGTTGTCCAATAATTTCATGCATCATTGGTGATCATTTTATTAACAAAGCTTTACTTGATTTAGGAGCTAGTGTGAATTTATTGCCTTATTCTGTTTATAAGCAACTTGGTCTAGGAGAATTAAAACCAACTTCTATAACACTTCAATTAGCTGATCGTTCTGTGAAAATTCCTAGAGGTATTATAGAAGATGTTTTAATTAAAGTGGATAAGTTCTATTTTCCTGTTGATTTCATTGTTCTTGATACTCAACCTGTTGAAAATTCTCATGCTCAAATACCCATCATTTTAGGTAGACCATTTTTAGCTACATCTAATGCAATTATCAACTGTCGTAATGGTGTATTGAAATTATCTTTTGGAAACATGATTGTTGAATTGAATGTTTTTAATGTTGCTAAATCTGTTGAGTGTGAGGAAATACATGAAGTAAACATGATTAACACGGAAAATATGTTTGAAATGGACATGAATGAATCTTTTGAAACTTATGCAAAAATGTTTGGAATGTGCTTAAATGTTGATGATGTTATTCATGATGTCAATTCTTTACTTGAGTCTACCCCACTAATGGATACTGAAAAATGGAAAGCCAAAATTGAACCATGTATTCCATTAGAGCATGTTGAGTCAACTCCTGAACCACCAAAGTTAGATCTTAAACCTTTGCCCGACACTTTGAAATATGCATTTCTAGGAGAGTCTAACACTTATCCCGTTATCATTGCATCTGATTTAGATGAAAAACAAGAAACAAAGTTGTTAGATATCCTTAGAAAACATAAAAAGGCCATAGGTTGGACCATGGGAGACATTAAGGGAATTAGCCCAGCTGTGTGCATGCATAGAATTCATTTAGAAGAAAATGCTAAACCCTCTCGAGAAAGTCAAAGAAGATTAAATCCAAACATGAAAGAGGTAGTAAGAGATGATGTAATTAAGATGTTAGATGTAGGGATCATTTACCCTATTTCTGACAGTCCATGGATTAGTCCTGTTCAAGTTGTTCCAAAAAAGTCTGGGATCACTGTTGTTAAAAATGAACAAAATGAGTTAATCCCTACTAGAGTCCAAACTGGGTGGAGAGTGTGTATAGACTATAGAAAGTTGAATAGTGTCACTAGGAAAGACCACTTCCCATTACCCTTCATTGACCAAATGCTTGAACGATTAGCCGGCCATGCTTATTATTGCTTTCTTGATGGGTATTCGGGATATAACCAAATCCCCATTGCCCCCGAAGATCAAGAAAAGACTACCTTTACTTGCCCTTTTGGAACCTTTGCATATCGTCGCATGCCTTTTGGTCTTTGTAATGCTCCTGCAACATTTCAAAGATGTATGATTGCAATATTTTCTGATATGGTTGAAAGAAATTTTGAAGTGTTTATGGATGATTTTTCTGTGTTTGGAAATTCTTTTGATGATTGTTTGCACCATCTTTCTCTTGTTTTAATTCGTTGCAAAGAAATGAATTTAGTTCTTAATTGGGAAAAATGTCATTTCATGGTGAAAAAGGGTATTGTCTTAGGTCATATGGTTTCATCTCAAGGAATAGAAGTTGATAAAGCAAAAGTAGATCTTATTTCAAAACTTCCTCCACCTAAGACAGTAAAAGAAATTAGATCATTCTTAGGCCATGCCGGTTTTTATAGAAGATTCATAAAAGACTTTAGCAAAATTTCACGCCCTTTATGTCATTTACTTGGAAAAGAAAATGCTTTTGTCTTTGATAATGATTGCCATGTCGCCTTTGAAAAATTGAAATCCCTTTTAACTAGTGCACCTATTATTCGCCCTCTCGATTGGAATGTTCCTTTCGAAATAATGTGTGATGCTTCTGATTATGCAATTGGTGCTGTTTTAGGACAAAGAATTAACAAGTTACCTCATGTAATATACTATGCTAGCAAAACTTTAAATGAAGCTCAATTGAATTACACTACAACTGAAAAAGAATTGCTTGCTGTTGTGTTTGCATTAGAGAAGTTTAGGTCTTATTTGTTAGGATCTAAAATAATTGTCTATTCTGATCATGCTGCATTGAAATATCTCTTGTCGAAAAAAGATGCTAAATCTCGTTTAATTCGTTGGATCTTGCTTTTACAAGAATTTGATTTAGAGATACGTGATAAAAAAGGTTCTGAAAATGTTGTAGCTGATCATTTGTCTAGAATTGTTGTTGAAACTAATCATGATTCCACCACTATCATTGAAACTTTTCCTGATGAACAACTCATGCATGTATCTTCTTTTCCTTGGTATGCTGATATTGTCAATTATTTGGTCACTGGTGAAATTCCTTCTCATTGGTCTAAACAAGATAAATCTAAATTTTATGCTGAAGTGAAAAACTTCATGCGGGATGATCCTTATTTGTTTAAATATTGCCCCGATCAAATAATAAGAAGATGCATTCCAAACTGTGATCAACCTAAAATCATATCTTTTTGTCATGATCATGCATGTGGTGGACATTTTAGTGGTAAGAAAACTGCTTTGAAAATTTTACAATGTGGATTTTATTGGCCTACTATCTTTCATGACACATATATGTATTGCAAATCTTGTGAGCGTTGTCAAAAATTAGGAAGTGTAACTAGAAGAAACATGATGCCTTTAAATCCTATTCTTATTGTTGAAATATTTGATGTTTGGGGCATTGATTTTATGGGTCCATTTCCTAATTCTTTTGGCAATTTATACATTCTTATTGGTGTTGATTATGTGTCTAAATGGGTAGAAGCTATTGCATGTAATACTAATGACCACAAAGTTGTGCTTAAGTTTTTGAAAGAAAATATTTTCTCACGATTTGGTTCACCACGTGCCATCATTAGTGATAATGGTACACACTTTTGTAATAGGCCTTTTGAACATTTAATGAAACAATATGGCATTACACATAAAGTCACTACACCTTATCACCCACAAACTAGTGGCCAAGTTGAAATATCAAATAGGGAGATTAAGCACATCTTAGAGAAAACTGTCAACCCCACTAGGAAAGATTGGTCCATAAGACTCATTGATGCATTATGGGCATATCGTACTGCATACAAAACGCCCATTGGAATGTCTCCCTATAGACTTGTTTATGGGAAGGCATGCCACTTACCCGTTGAGTTAGAACATAGAGCCTATTGGGCTATTAAGCAACTAAATTTTTCCTTAGACAAAGCGGGTGAGAAAAGAAAGCTTCAATTGAATGAGTTAGAAGAGGTTAGGTATGATGCATATGACTATTCGAAAAAGTATAAGGACCGAATGAAATTTTACCATGACAAAAATATTTTGAGAAAAGATTTTTCTCCCGGTCAAAAAGTCCTTTTATACAATTCTCGTTTGCATCTCTTTCCGGGAAAGTTACGCTTTAGGTGGGTAGGTCCATACATTATTCGCACTGTTTTTCCACATGGAGCCATTGAAGTTGAAAATCCTAATAATGGTAATGTATTCAAAGTTAATGGACAAAAATTGAAACCATTTTTAGAATTGAAAAATGTGGAAGTGGATGAAATCCTCCTTGAGGATCCAATTTACCATGATCCTTAATTGCTCTCATCAATTCTTGGTAATATGTGTTTTTCTTTATGTTTGAGATTAACTTTTTGTTTTGATTGTTGTTATCTTTTTGTTGCTCTTGACATTGCTCCAAGATGAGGTATGACCATTCTAAACTCTCAACTCTTTCACTTTCAATTTATATTTGTATTTTGATACATTGAGGACAATGCATAAATTAAGTTTGGGGTGGTGAGTTCCTATGGTTATTTCTTTCATGTGCTTAGAAATGGTAGAGTATTTTTCACTAAAAAAAAATTATTGTTTGGATGCTAAAGTAGTAATATTATATATTTTTATAAAAAAAAAACAAAAAAAATATATTAATTTTCTATATATATATATTTATGCCTTCAAAAAAAAAAAAACCCTTTGGTGATATCTATTTTTCCTATGATAATACCTAGATTGAGTTTGATTTTAATCTATAAAAATATGAATCTCTTTTAAGCTTTATTTTTTATTCTTGGGTCAATTTTGCTAAAAAAAATCAAATTTTGAAAAAAATTATTTATCTTGTTATGTGAAATAAATATTTTGTTACAATAATTTTTCCAAAATTCACATAATAATTTGATGAATAGATTTTAGATTTATAACTTAAATTATATTTTCAAAGCAAGATTGACTATTGAATTAATTACATGAGCTTAATTTTTATTCATATTTTATATAAGCTACTTTCAATGTGCAATTTTTGAGGACATTTTGGATATCACCAAAATTTAAAAAAAAATTAAAAAAAAAATGTGTGTTTTTAGTTTTTCTTTTGCTTGAGGACTAGCAAAATTTTAAGTTTGGGGTTGTGATAACTCTAGGAATTAGAGTTATTTTCACATATTTTTTAACTAAAATTTGCTTAGTTCTTAAGTTTTTTTAATTAATTTAGTAAGTTTTTAATTATTTTTGAATTTATTAGCTTTATTGTAATTTTATATGTTTTTGTGTGTTTTTATAATTATTTTATTATAATATGTTATGTGGTATTTATTTTTAATTTTATTTTAGTTTTCTAATTAATTTTATGTATTTTAGGTGTGTTTAGAAGAAAAAGATTGGGATTAAATTGGAGAAATATTGAAGAAATGAGGCTAAATTACAATTTCAAAAAGAAAATCTGATCAGCCTTTATGCAAATCCCACTCTCGGTCAAAGTCAACAGCCCATCTGGGCCGTCCGTCATCTGATCCAATGGCCCCCATGTGTGCGTGTGCTCCACCCGAAGACAGCAGCAAGTGGGCGTCAGAGTTCCTCCTGCCAGCCTTCATTCCACGCGGGTCCAGCTCGTCAGCGCCCAACGAACCGCGACCTGCCACGCGTCTCTCTGGTCCCCAGCCCGTCAGCGCCCCACCAACAGCAACACGCCATGTGGCACCTGCAGAAGAAAAAAAAGAAGAAAAAACTGAGTTGTTAATTGGCTTTTCTCTCAGCCAAATTCCCCATTAAAAAAGCCAAAACTCTTATTTTCTCTCCCACATTTTACACACAAATACCTATTTGATCTTCCCAAGTTATTACACATAAATAAACATTCCTAATTTATTTTTACCCTATCTTTTCACTATTTTCCATCCAAACAAATATTTATTTTTTTTTCCAATACTCTTACACATACTCTATTTATCCATTCTCTTCCCAACACTAATTAAATTAATCATTTTATTTATTTTATTTTGATTAATTTAATTCTCTAATTTTGCCTATAAATATGGTGTTGGAAGACCATTTCAAAACACATCTCTTCACCCCCCTAAACATCTCTTCACCCTCCCTAAACACCTCTTCAACCCAAAACACTTCTCCATTCCCCACTCTTCATTTTTACCATTTTCTTTCTACCATTTTTACACTTTGAAGAGCATGTCAAGTATGTTTATCTTTTGTAATTTTATCTAGTTATGAGCTTCTAATCTTTTTTTCAAGATTATTAAGATGATGATGAAGCAAAATGTAACTAGATAGTGTTTATGTTTGTATGTTGATTTCCCATTTGTGCTATAAAGTTCATGGATTTTTCTATCAAAAATATGTCTTTTTCATCTTCAATATCATGTATTTTTGATTGTTAAAACATATTTCTACTTAGTTCTTCATTATGCAAAGATATAATACTCTTTGATTAAATGTCTTTCATTAAATTGTTTACATCTAATTCTTAGAATATAAGTGTTATATTTTGCCTAAACATAGTTTCTTTGATTTTGTATAGTTTCATTAAATTGTAACACATTTAATGCTTAGAAATTATACATTTTATAAGTGAAGAAAAATCCTACCTTTTTGAAAATAACTTGTACTTAAATGAAAAATATATTTTGGAAAATATGGTGAGATTTATTTCAACTATATCTAAAACTTGGGAATCAATATACTTATAAATTTTATTGAACTTGCATTTTGTGGATTCTAATATCTTAATAATCTTATTTTACACATCTTATTTGAAAATCATTTTCATACTCACTCATCTTTAATCTTAAGTATTTTAGTTACTTGCCTTTTATTTTATTTTGCAATCCCATCAAATATTTGGAGCTAGGTTAGAATATTCTTATTTTGTTTGAAATAGTTTCTTTTGATGTTAGTCAACTCCCATGGGTTCGACCTTGCACTTACATGAACATTATATTCCGAAACGATTCGTGCACTTGCGAGTATAAATATTAAAACACTCACTTTTGAGGACAACAGAGAGTTGGCTTAGGCCAACCAAGTTTACGCCTGGTTGTTGCGCTTGGCCGACTAGACCTACATTAGGTAGAGGCTAGCCGCCTAGAACTCCTCCATGGCCAGCTAGACCTGCAAAGGGCAGGGTCTTGCCGCCCGTGACTCCTCGATCGACTGGTGTCGGCTGTGTGTTGATCGCGGGTAGATCACACCAATTGCTGGGGTTTGGTGGATCTAAATGCCTGAAGTGATCGGTTTCGCTTCTTGAATCACCATTTTGGATGTTTCCGCCCAGTCTCGGTCCTCGTTGGTTGAAGATCGACCTCTGTGCACCTCAATCCCCTGGCGGAGGAAGTGTTGTACCCTGGCCAAACATGGGTACTCCTGCTGCTGGCTGGCCGACCAGTGGGGGTTGCTATTGAGCCAGAGATCCATGGTCGACCCCCTAAGCCACTGGCTGTCAGGATCTGGCTATTCTCGCCGTTTGACCTTTGAGCAAAAGGTCTGTTCTGTTGGGTTTTGTGCCCTAAATAAAATCTATTTCAATATAATCAGATTTACTAATTAATAAAAGATCAGAAATCATTTTATGTTGCGTGGTTCACATGATTTATTTAATGATTATATGTTTAATGTATAAATTCTATTAAGTCCAGAACATATATTTATTCATGATTATAGTGTTATCAACATAGTGGAATATAATCATGATTAAATGTTCAAAAGTTTGTCCCACAATTTGTTAGTACACTGGATTTAGACTGACATGATAATCAACGATAAAGGTATACTTACACATTGGATAAGTGTTATGTCCTTTTTAGGACATTGACAAAGTATGCCAGTATCTGATGTATGGATTATACATCGGATTGGACCCATTTTGAACTTGGATAAAATATCATAAACTTACTGTTATATCTTTCTACGTCAATATCACTAGTTGATCGTAGGTCCATAGATCTTAATCCTGAGATGGTTAAGTTCGATCTTAATTGTATTATTTATGCTCTTCAATTTGTTTGTTAAAATCGACCAATTGGATCTTCCTGTGACATACAGATTAAGGACATGGTAGTTCTATTGAGTGTGAGCCCTAATCATAGATATAGAATCTATAGTTTCTGTAAGTATATACAAGTGAAATCGGTTGGAAATATTTTACCAGGATCTAGATTTACTACCAAGTATGTTTGATTAACATCCTAATATGAATTCTAAAACAATGAAATAAACACATAAGAGTTTAAGAAAACCTTACATTGGGTGCAGCGGAATATTATGACTCCTTCTATTCAGATCTCTAGCCCTTGATTCCTTTCTGTAGTAGAGCATAATCAAGATCTGAATCCGGATATCTTTTTCTCCTTCTTTGATGGTTGATTTTCCATAGTCTTACATACTATGATTGAGGTACCACTTAATGTGTGTGGGCACTACTCATTCACTCAAGGATTTCGAAATATTGAAGAGAAGAAAAGAGAGAGGAAAATGGTGGCTCAGGAATTCACTCTGAAAAGAATGAGATGCAATTGTGTGTTGTTTCCTGAGGCCATTACTTTCTATTTATAGAATGCCCTCTAAGTTTAGGATAGAATTGTGTGGCATTAAAATAATGAAAAAATAAAATGGTAAAAGCCTATGCATAGTGGGCGGCCCATATAAGGAAATTGGGCCTCACTTTACAACTTTTTCATTTTGTTATTTTCCATTCCCATTTTCTCAAAAATGCCAATTTTCTTATTTAACCATTTAAATGCCAACTCTAATTATTTAATAACTTAAAAAATAATTATTAAATAATATTGTCATTTTATATATTTATTAATTTAGACATATAAAGTCTCTTAATTAATAAATAAACCTAGAATCTCTTTTTCTTTACAATTTTGCCCTTGCTTAGTGAAAATTCATAAAGTAGATACAGTCTAACTTTAGAATTATAATTGATTAATTAAAATCAATTAACTGAGTCTTACAAGTAGTATGGTCTCAACTAGTATGGGGACCATGGGTCTATATAACCGAGCTTCCAATAAGTCGAACCGAATTTACCAAGTAAATTCCCTAACTTATTAATTCCTTATTGAATCCACTCTTAGAACATAGAATTGCACTCTCAGTCATATAGAATGCTCTATATGTTCCACGATATAGATACGTCATTAGTTATCCATTGTTATAATCCTAATGTGATCAATGATCCTCTATATAGATGATCTACACTGTAAAGGGATTATATTACCGTAACACCCTACAATGTATTTTATCCTTAAAACACTTAACCCTGTATAAATGATATTTCAGCTAAGTGAAATGAGTATTCCACCATTTATTTTTCGTTTGGTTAAGCTCGAAGGAAATCATCCTTTACTTTCTATTCACCAGATAGAAGCTATAGATTCCATATTTATGTTAGCGCTCCCACTCAATTGCACTACCGTGTTCCCAAAATGTACGTATCACCCTGACCCAAAAGTAGGCTTAACTAACAAATCAAAGAACACGAATAACACTCTTGAGATTGAACCTAATCATATCAGGATTAAGATCATTTGATCTAGGATCAACAGGTGATATTGAATTGAATAGATATTATGGTAAATTCTAATATATCTAATCAAAGTTCAATATCGGTCCCTTCCGATGTATACTCCATACATCCGATACTGGTAAACTTTGCCAATGTCCTGGAAAGGACATAACACTTTTCCAAGGTGTAAGAATACCTATCGCCGATTATACCATATCAGTCTAAATCCAGTGTTCTGACAAATCAGGGAATAAACTTTCAAACATATAATTAAGATTATATTCCACTGTGCTGACAACACTATAATCTTTAACAAATTCATATGTTCTGGACTTAAATAGAATTCATACATTATATATATAATCATGAAATAAATCATGTGAACCATGCAACATAAAATGTTATTTCTGATCTTTATTAATAAGTAAATCTGATTATATTGAAATGGATTTTATTTAGGGCACAAAACCCAACAAACTCCCACTTGCACTAATATAAAACAAAATGTGCATTTCAAATAATCATTAACACCTTGATAAACAAATCAAGTGTAATAGTAGTAAACTCCTCGTAATAGGATCTAACAAGTTGAATTAAACATAACCTCTTCTCCACCATTACTCTTCCTTAATCACAAAATCCTTGATAATGTGAAATTCCTTTCTATATGTCTACTCTCTTGGGATACTGGATTCTATACTTTTGGAAACTACTTCTTGGTTATTCAGGAAGTAACACTAGTAGTTAAGGCAAGTTGGAACGGTGCCACAAATGCATAGAACTTTCCTTAGACTGAATAAGTACCTTTCCTGCAACTTTAACATTCAGTCTCTTTCTGGTAGACTAAGAGACTTCAGATAGGTTTTTTACACTTCTCCAAAATCACTACTCCACCCCCAGAGTAATCACCATTTTATCAGCAGACTTTCTAGCACAAAGGCAAGTCTTGAAATCTGATGTGGTGTAGTCTAAGAGTTTTAAACACACCCTTATTGACTAACATATAGTTCCTCTTCTTAATCTTAAGATTTACTTGATTGTCTTCCAATGTTCCTCTCCTGGATTAATCTGATACCTATTCATTACTCCCACTCAACAGCAGGTGTCTGCTCTAAGGCATACTAAAACATATCTGAGACCTCTCACTGTTGATTTAAGAAATTCTTTCATGGCTTTATCTTTTCTGGAATAGTTGAGACTTTTCCTTAGATAAATAAAATCTATGCTTAGAAGTTGTGAAGCTTCTATAGATTGCCATTGGAAAGAAAATGCTTCAGCATCTTACTAAAGTAAGTTGCTTGCATTAGAGTAAGTAATTACCAGGTATACCACAAGCCATAGGTTTAGATAAACTCAAACCTATAATACTAGGAACAGGAAGTTTTGTTAAATCCATTGAATAGACTTATTAACAAAATTTCCTTTTATGTCCTTGTAATAGAAAACTTTAGGTTACTCCATGTGAATGGATTAAACCATAGTTCTCTTGGCTTTCTTCTTAGTTTCTTATCTTGACAATCCATTACTTGTTTAAACTCACAATGGATTTTAATCACTAGTGTCTTCCAAGTCACAATAAGGTGGATTCTTAGAAACCCTCCCACTACGACAAGGTACCGTGAATTATGTCTAAGAAAACTAAATGGTATTGACCTCTTCGGTTGTGTTAAGACAACAGAGGCAGTGGGATCATCTTGTAACGAATAAGATGATAGAACACTTATGGAATCAAGAAAAAAAAATATATCTCCTTTATTTGCTACTTTATTTTCAGACTTTAGTCATTTTCTTAGAAAAGTAGTATTTGTTTAAACAAACACTTTCTTATCTAATGACTATGGGATGGTCCACCCCTAATCACTTAGAATAGCTAACAAACATGCAAACCAGGGTTAACAGTTCTAGCTTTTCTTAAGATTTCGATTAGGTCATCCATGAATCTAGTAATGATTTACATTAAGTATACAACCATTGCATCATTTTGAAATTATATTACCATAGAAGGATTTAGGCAACGACTAGTAACTAATTATTAATATGCAAATTGAATTTCTGGGGAGGTAAGTTTGGATATAATTCAAAAAACAAATTAATGATCTTTGAACTGCATATCTACTAACTTTTTCTCCACCCCTATCAGTTCGCAAGATCTTTAACCACTTACCTTAATGGTTTTCCACCATTGCTAGAAATTCATGAAAATTTTCAAACATTTCAAATTTCTTTTGCATAAGGTAAAATCTAGAGTGATCGTTTTAAGAATACAACGAAAACTCATATCCACCCCTGAATGTACATCCATCTGTGAATGAGATGAACTTACTTTCAGTGGATATAGGCATATTAACTCTTTGCAGAGATTGATCTTGTCAAAACCACTATGAACAAGATACAAAAGCCATAGATTTATTTGGTTGTCTCTTGATGGCTTGATTTAGTTACATCAAAGAGTTCTTAGAATAGTGCAAGTGGATTCTGGTCACAGAATACTCAACTCATACAGTTTGAATCCATTGATAGAAAATGGTTATTAAACACTTGTGAAAGTGTAACTGTATGATGAGTAATTCTTTCTTGGACCACCACTACTAATTTAACTCTATGATTGATTTGCCCATACAAATAAGAGATTTCTAAGATTGATGATTTATATCATTTTGGGATAGAATTTCGGGAATATATTCATATGCGTCATTTAATTTCTTAAGAGAAAATATAGAATGACTTTATATGATTTATAGACCATTCATCCAATGATATGTCATTGAGCTAATTCGAAATGAATAAGCTAAGAGGAATTAGGATAATTTCGTTTTAAATAAGAATCCAACAATGCTCCGATTAGCGAGAGTCAAAGTAATCTTACTTATACAATCTTCTTGCTTCATATTGTAAATACTAGTCTAAGGTGTCATCAATTGATGAACAGCTAGATGTTGCATTTACAATACTTATCTTTCGAGATCTAACACTATAATGTTAGTCTAATGGTGAAAATCCATTAGGAATTTATCTCATTAGAAAAACAAACCAAGTTAGACCAACAATGAAGATTTGAATTTAAACTACAATTTAATAACAGAAAATAACATGGTTCAATATAAATTCATACACAATTCAGAAATTATTAAGCATATAGCAAGTAGGAATGACAAGTGAAAATACTAAAACATACAATCCTAAATAATTTCCAAGGTCTTCAACAAAGGCGATACAAAGGTCCCTAAGAGGCGAGAGTCAAAGTATCATTCATTGAATAGAGTTGTCAGCTTATCTAAAATGCAAACCATTCTAGCAACCTTTTATTCGATCAAAATAAGAATCCAACGTTGTCCCGGTAGGCGAGAGTCAAGGTTATTCTCATTTTATGAGCTTCCACCATTGTTTCATGTTTTATAAGTTTATCTCCAAGTAGTCACCGTAGGGGAGAGTCTAATAGAGACGAAAACTTACAAAACACTTATCAAATGAGATCTTACGGTGTTAAATGCGTTCAACGAATAACCATCCATAATGGGGATGAAGTCTAGCATCTCGAGGTTATATTAAAAACATTTAACTATTGTAAGACCAACAATGGAGATCGAATATCCTTATAACTAAAAGCTCATTATTTTAAAGAGCTGTATTTTCTTCTAATATTTATTTAATTAAAATTTCTAATTTAGAATGAAAAATTCTAAATATAAATTTTAATTTAATATTTATAAATTATACTTAGATGGATATGAAAATAACGTGAATTATTTCCATCTTAGTAATAATTTCCAATAAATATTTAGAAAATTATTTAATTTAAGTTATTTCAAAATTAATTTGAATTAATTTACAACTCAAATTTAATTTTCTATAAATATATATTGTATTTCGAAATATGAAGTGTATAAGAATACTACTTTCGAAAATGCTTTAAAATAAAATAAAATAAATCCTGGAAAAATTATCTTAATTTTATGTTGGCCTAAAATTAATTAATAAAATAATTTACAAGAAAAATATAATTTTCCTATTTAATTAAATATTTAAGAAAAATTTCAAATATTTAAGTATCATGATTAAGAATCAACTTAAATATTAATTTTCTATTTAATTAAATATCACTAGAAAAATACTTCAAGCAAAACAGATAATATCTATCTAGACTTTTGTTGACTAATTAATTCAATTTCTAATTATAATATATTTTAGTTTATTTATTTTAATTAATCATTAAATGAAAAAATAATTGATTTAAGTTGGTCCAAAATTAAAATAGTTTTCAACTTTAATCTATTTTTCAAATAAAAATTCGAAATTTGTGCATTAAAGAAATGCAATTTCGAAATTGTGGGAAAAAGATTAATAAAATAAAATAAAATATATTTTGAAAATTATTTAAATTTAAGTTATTCTGAAATAAGATTCCAAACTTAAGATAATTTTCAACTTTAATTAAATAACATGAAAATAACAATATTTAAGTATCATGATGAAAATCAACTTAGATATTAAAATTTTCAATTTAATTAAATGTATTAAATTTAAGAAATAAATAATTATGTATGGAGGAAACTTAATTATTAATTCTAGTTTAATACTAGGAAAATATACTAAACTTAGATTGTACCAAAATTAATTATTAAACAATTAATTTCACAATCAATGATATTTTCTTATTTAATATTAGAAATAATAACTAGTATAGAAATAACTATCTAGAATATATATCATTAACTAAGTGTTTTTCGAAAATTAATTTTAAAATATTAAATGAAAAATAAATTTCATATATTTAAAAGTTAATTATGTTGCTAATTGAATTTTAATTAGGTTAGACTAATATAATTAACCTAATACAATTATTTAAATAAGGCAAATGGGCCTTCACAATTGGGGTAGTAAAACTTAAAATGGGCTTCCTATATGCATCTAAGCCCAATAGCAAACATATAGGCTCACACAGGTCAAATGATTTGGATGGGTCCTATCATGTTACTATGTTTACACAGATGAAAGAAGTACAAAATTTACCTGTTACAAATTATTCATAAAATCTATTGACAATTGGACTATGATTAAAATCAGATCATTGGATCTGTCAACAAGTTAATCATAGCAATTTAGATTAAATAAATAATAGGTTTGTTAAAAAAAAGTTTTGAATAAACAATATAAAATTAAACAAACATTGTCCATGTAACAGATGTGAAATAAGATATTAATATAATAAAATTATTATTCTTAAACTAACCAACTAAATTCTGAAAATTTAGGTTGTTAAAACAAAGGGTAAATACCATTTTGGACCCTCTATTTTGCAAAAGTTACCAATTGGACCCTGTGTTTTGTTAAATGACAAAATAGACCCTGTATTTTTTAAAATAGTACAAATAGGACCCTGAATTGATTTTTTGTCAAAATAAAGTTTAATTATAATCCGATCTAAAAGTGCTATGACAAAACTGTTTACATTTTTTTGTATCTGTTCGTATTAAGCATTGTCTTCAAGTTGGTTGTATTAAAAAAAAAGTTGACAAAAATTAAGCTCAGGGTCTTATTTTTACTATTTTAGAAAATACAGGGTCCATTTTGTCATTTAACAAAACACAGGGTCCAATCTGTAACTTTTGTAAAACACAGGGTCCAAAATGGTATTTACCCTAAAACAAACCCTAAAAAAATCTCAAGAATTAGAAACTAATTTTAAAATATCTAAGTTTATTTGAATTAAATATCAAATAAGATCAATGATTTGAAAGAAAGAATCTTCAATATAACTTTCAAATCTTATAATTTAATAAAATAAACCAATTTTAAAATAGATTTGGTTAGATAATTATTATTTTAAGAACAAAATAATAAATAAATAATAATTACCATAATTATATGTCAAAATATCTAAATTAAGCAATATTCAAGTTTCTACAAAATATCTAAGTTATTTAAATATTTAAGATATGATTTATAAATTTCCAATAAGAAAAAAATAATGATATAGATAGAAAAATATCATTTTTAAACTTATAATTTATAAATAATTAAATATTTAACAAAATAACAAATTTTGAATTTGAAAATATTATGGTAAGTGCATCTATAAAAATATCTATGTTAATTTCAAATTTATTAATTATTTAATTTGTCATATAAGATAATTTTAATATAATATTTTAAATAAAAAGACAAAGTTATCTTTTAATTAAAAATATGTTAAATATCAAAATTTCTAATCTTATAATTAAATAATATATAAATATTAAAGAAGTTAACAAATTTTTAAATCTGACCATAATAGGAAATATTTTAAAAAAAAAATATTTCAAATTTGGTAATATTTAAAATTGGAAATATTTCAAATTGAAAAAATCTGAAATTGAAAATATCAGATTTTGGGAAACAATTCCATAAAAAATTAGATTTTTGGGGAAAAACTCACAAAATTCGCAATTTGTAGGGGCTGCCAGGATAGGCTGCATGCATTTCCAATCTTCCAAAATTCATATCTTTCTCAATTTTTATTGGAATCGAGTTCCGTAAAAAGCAAAACTGCTTAATTTTTTACAAGGAATCCAAATAAAGTATTTTCAAAAACAGAAAAATGTTTTTCATGGAAAAAATTCGTACAACACAAACTTTCATCACATAAGCACATAAACCAACATGAAACTATCCAAATCAACACAAACACATATAAAACATCGTTTTAATTCATATTACATGAAAGTAAATCATTACCATGGCTTTGGTGCCAGTTGTTGGAAATATTTTACCAGGATCTAGATTTACTACCAAGTATGTTTGATTAACATCCTAATATGAATTCTAAAACAATGAAATAAACACATAAGAGTTTAAGAAAACCTTACATTGGGTGCAGCGGAATATTATGACTCCTTCCATTCAGATCTCTAGCCCTTGATTCCTTTCTGTAGCAGAGCATAATCAAGATCTGAATCTGAATCTGGATCTCTTTTTCTCCTTCTTTGATGGTTGATTTTCTATAGTCTTGCATACTATGATTGAGGTACCACTTGATGTGTGTGGGCACTACTCATTCACTCAAGGATTTCGAAATATTGAAGAGAAGAAAAGAGATAGGAAAGTGGTTGCTCAGGAATTCACTCTGAAAGAATGAGATGCAATTGTGTGTTGTTTCCAAAAGCCATTACTTTCTATTTATAAAATGCCCTCTAGGTTTAGGTTAGAATTACATGGCATTAAAATAATAAAAAAATAAAATGGTAAAAGCCTATGCATAGTGGGTGGCCCATATAAGGAAATTGTGCCTCACTTTGCAACTTTCCCATTTTGTTATTTTCCATTCCCATTTTCTCAAAAATGCAAATTTTCTAATTTATCCATTTAAATGCCAACTCTAATTATTTAATAACTTAAAAAATAATTATTAAATAATATTGTCATTTAATATATTTATTAATTTAGACATATAAAGTCTCTTAATTAATAAATAAACCTAGAATCTCTTTTTCTTTACAATTTCGCCCTTGCTTAGTGAAAATTCATAAAGTAGACACAGTCTAACTTTAGAATTATAATTGATTAATTAAAATCAATTAACTGAGTCTTACAAGCAGTATGGTCTCAACTAGTATGGGGAAAATGGGTCTATATAACCGAGCTTCTAATAAGTCGAACCGAATTTACCAAGTAAATTCCCTAACTTATTAATTCCTTATTGAATCCACTCTTAGAACTTGGAATTGTTGGAAATTTATTTTACCAGGATCTTAGATCTACTCACAAGTATGTTGATTAACACCCTAAATATGAACTTTCTAAAACGATGAAATAAACACATATAAAGTTTAGGAAACCTTACATTGGGTGCAGCGGAACATAATGACTCCTTCCGTTCAGATATCTAGCCCTTGATTCCTTTCTGTAGCAGAGCATTATCAATATCTGAACCTGGATCTCTTTCTCTGAATCTTTGATGCTAAACTCCTTTTGCTGAATGTCTTTCTTCACGATCTTCCTCACTATGATTGAGGTATTGCTTGATGTGTGTGGGCACTACTCTAATCACTAAGAATTTCGAAATTCAAGAGGGAAGGAGAAAGAGAAGGGTCAGCCAAAGATAGGGAGAGAGAAGGCTCAGTTTTTTTCTGAATCAGAAGTGTAGAAATTTAAGTGTAAATTTCCTGAAGCCTTCACTATCTATTTATAGCATTCCACTAGGGTAAGGTTTGAATTATTTGGCATTAAAATAATGAAAATATCAGTTTAAATTTCCTACAAAAGTGGCCAGCCCTATACAAGTGGATTTGGGCCTTACTTTTTGCAATTTTGCAGTTTTATCTTTTCTGCATCTGATTTTCTCAAAAACGCCAATTTTCTAATTCAACCATTTAAATGCCAATTCTAACTATTTAATAACTATAAATAATTATTAAATAATATTGTCATTTATCATATTTATTAATTGAACCATACAAAGTATCATAATTAACAAATATGCCCCTATTAACTCTTTCCTTACAATTTCGCCCTTACTTAGTGAAAAATTCACAAATAGACATAGTCTAATTTGAGAATTATAATTGATTAATCAAAACCAATTACATGAGTCTTACAAGCAATATTATCTCAACTAGTGGGGGGACCATGGGTCTATATAACCGAGCTTCCAATAAGTAGATCAAGAATTTAGCACTAAAATTCACTAACTTATTAATTCTTCGTTGAATCCACGCATAGAACTTAGAATTGCACTCTCAGTATATAGAATGCTCTATATGTTCCACCATATAGACACACCATTAGTTATCCATTTGTTATAATCCTAATTTGATCAATGATCCTCTATATGAATGATCTACACTGTAAAGGGATTAGATTACCGTAACACCCTACTATGTATTTTATGTTGGAAATTATTTTACCAGGATCTTAGATCTACTCACAAGTATGTTGTTTAAACATCGTAAATATGAACTTTCTAAAACGATAAATTAAACACATATAAAGTTAAGAAAACCTTACATTGATGCAGCGGAATTAATGTCTCCTTCCACTCAGATCTCTAACCCTTGATTCCTTTCTGTAGCAGAGTATAATCAAGATCTGAGGCCGAATGTCCTTCTTCTTCAAGTTTTGATCCTTCACAGTCTTCCAATCTATGATTGAGTTACTGCTTGCTGTGTGTGGGCACTTACTCTTTCACTAGGGTCACGAAAAAGATGAAGGGAAAAGAGAGAGAGGTATTTCGGCCAAGGTATAGAAAGTGGTGAAGGCTCAATTTTTCTGAAGAGAGAAATTTCTGTCAGATTACTAATGAAAGCATGTTATGTGACTGAGCCATCACTTTCTATTTATAGGCAACTACTAGGTTTAGGTTTAGAATTATTTGGCATTAAAATAATGAAAATATTAATTTGAAAAATCAACTTAAGTGGCCGGCCATGGTGTTGTAATGGGCCTCACTTAATTTTGCAATTTTATCAAATTTTATCTCTATTTTCTCAAAAACGCCAATTTTCCAATTCTAACCTTTTAAATGCCAAAACTAATTATTTAATAACTAAAATAGATTATTAAATAATATTGTCATTTAATTTAATTATTAATTAGACATAAAAAGTCCATTAATAAATAAATAAACATAGAATCTCTTTTCTTTACAATTTCACCCCTGCTTAGTGAAAATTCATAAAATTAGACATTGTCTAACTTTAGAATTATAATTGATCAATCACGAATCAATTAATGAGTCTTACAAGCAGAATGTTCTCAACTAGAATGGGGACCATGGATCTATATGCTGAGCTTCCAATAAGTGAACCAAATTTACCAAGTAAATTCTTACTTATTAATTCTTCGTTGAATCCACTCTTAGAACTTAGAATTGCACTCTCAGACTTATATAGAGCATATTGTATGTTCCACGATATCAATATACTATCTCATTTAACCATTGTTATAATCTTATTGTGATTTAAAGATCCTCTATATAGATGATTTACATCGAGATGGGATTTCTTTACCGTTCTCACCCCTCAATGTATTTTGCCCCTTAAAACACTTAGCTACCTGTAAATGGTGTTTAGTGATCTAAAAATTAGTCAGTTAAACAGGAGCTCATCCATTTACTTCTATTTGCTAAGCTCGAAGGGAATCATCACTTGACTTCTATACACTACTAGAAGCTATAGATTCCATATTTATGTTCAGCACTCCCACTCAATCATACTATCATGTTCCCAAAATATACGTATCACCCTGACCCAAAAGTAGGCTTAACTAATAAATCAAAGAACATGAATAGCACTCCTGAGTTGAGCCTAAGCATATCAGGATTTAGATTCTTTTAATCTTAAGATCAACTACTGATATTGACTTGGAAAGATATGTATAACGGTAAGTTTGTAATATCTTAACTTAGTTGCAATATCGGTGTAACACCCGAACTAACATAGGCGTATTACGTGCTTTTTAAACATGCTGTGCAGCTCGTTGCTAATCAACGAGGTTTATGGAAAAACGTGATTAATTAAAATTTTGCTTTTTAATTAAACTTATAAAAAAATTATTACAAAAGACTCGGGATCCCGATAATAAAATCATTTACAAAAATATTTAACTGTTTAACTGATATACAAAATAAAAGTCGTCTAACGACCAGTTACAAAATCAGCCTCGCTGTCCCGATGATCGTACGCTCCAGGCCTAACCGCCCCGACATGTACAACCTTCATAAGCTCGCTCACGGTCCATCAGCTCTAGCCTTGCCTTTACCTACACATCAACGTAGAACTGTGAGTCGACAGACTCAGTAAGAAAAGCATAATAATATCATACATAATTCTAACTGCCGTGTCCAACACGATACTGAGTCCCGCTACTGCCATGTCCAACATGGTACTGAGCCACTACTGCCATGTCCAACATGGTACTGAGTTCTGAACGTTCATAGGGACGGTACTATTGACACGTAACAACCTGATCGGTCGAACCGGTCATACTCCGGCTGCTGGTCATACTCCATCCTGTACCGACGTGTTACTATATCCTCCTGATCGGTCGAACCGGTCATACTCCGGCTGCTGGTCATACTCCAGCCTGTACCGACGAGATACGTCAATAGCACGGAACCACCAACCAAGTGTCAGCCTGATCGGTCAAACCGGTCATACTCCGGCTGCTGGTCATACTCCAGCCTGTACCGACGTGACAGGGTTGGATGGTTCGAAGCCAACATACAACTAATGTAATCTAATAGGCTTCCTACATGCTCGCTAAACATGTAATCTACATATGCATACTGTTATACTAATCTTACCTGGATTCCGAATTCAGGTGTGCCGGTCAACCTGACTGGAACTGAAGCTGAGCGGCGGATTACTGGCTCCTAAATCATAAAAATCACAACGCTATAAGTGATACGCTAAATCACTTCCCGGGGACTAAAACTAGGAACTAAAAGTTTCCCTATCGATAAAAAGCATGGTAATACCCCCTAAAACATAAAAATGAGGAAAACTAGGGTCCCTGAATTTTCCCCAACCGGTAGACCGGTTGCCCAACCGGAATTCCGGTTCTGGAAAATTCAGAACCCTCATCCGGAATTCCGGATGCACAACCGGAATTCCGGTTCCTCGCAGGCAGCAAACCCAAATTTTCATAACTCGACCAATTCAACCCCAAATCACCTCAAACTTTCCAGACCTGTTCTATACCTTCCCTAGAACATTTCTAAGGCCTCAAAACCACCCAGAAAACACATAAACAAAAATCACCATTGGAGCTCAAGCTTTGAGTTCTAAACTCAAACTTGAGCAAATCCACCTAACAAGCAATCAAACCAACTTGATTCTACATAATCAAGCTTAGAATGACCTCTGGAAACTCAAGCAAACATCCTCAACATCACAGCAACAAAATATAACCTTTTCTCTCAAAAATCACATATTTTTACATAGAAACTTAAAGCTTTGCACAACCTATCTAACATGCTTTCAAAACAGCTCATTTAACTTCAATTAACATGCTTTAAACCACATAATTTAACAACAAAATCACAGCAGCAACAGCAACCAAAAATCATGCATGCATCACCAATTTCATCATTTTTTTCCAATAAATTAAAGAGAGAAAGCAAGGGATCACATACCACAAACAAGAGTTCACAAATATAGGTTGAATCAAGCTTGAAAAACCCAGCCTTTGAATCCCAAAACCCAGCCGAAATGGAGAGGAAAAGAGAGCTTTTCTTTTGAAATTTTCTTTCTTTTCTAACTTATGATTTTTTTTTGATGTAAAATGAAAAATGATTAAATGACACCTAGCATAACACTTCCAGCCAAATAATACTCAAGTAAATAATTATTTTTCAAATAATAAACTCACATAAGACAAAGCACTAATGGGGCAAAAAGACCATTTTGCCCCTCCACCATAAAATCACATAAAAATCACTAAAGGGGTATTTTTGGGAAATTCTAAATTCCCGGCCATTCCCGACATTCCCAATGTCTAAAACCCGTCCCCAAACTACTAACATACTAAGTTGTGATTTCTACTGAGCCAAACGCCGAGTTCCAAAATACCGGGCACCGGAATTACAAAATAGGCAAGCTACTGAATACATAAATAACAGTATAATAAATTATTTAAATAGCTATAAATAATTTCATAATGAATCATAAACAACTGATAATTTCCAAATTAACTAAGCGGGCTTTACAATCGGTCCAGTCCAATGTATACTCCATACATTCGAAACTAGTATACTTTACTAATGTCCTGGAAAGAACATAACACTTACTCCAAGTGTAAGTACACATCATCGCTGATTATCACATCAGTGTAAATCCAATAACACTGATGAAACAGGGACCAAAACTTTTGATTCATATGATCACAATCACATTCCACTGTGTTGACGATACTGTAATTGTGAATAAACATATGATCTGGATTTAACTGATTTTGTGTGTATGAATGTAATAAACATATTAAACATATTAAACCATTAGCATGTAAAATTCATGCAAACATCAATCACTTCAAATTTCTTATATTGATAACTAATCAGATTGTAAAGAGTTTTATTTAGGGCATAAAACCCAACATTTTATCCTTAAAACACTTAACCCCGTATAAATGATATTTCAACTTATGTGAAATGAGTACTCCACCATTTATGTTCGTTTGGTCAAGCTCGAAGGAGATCATCCTTTGCTTACTATTCGCCAGATAGAAGCTATAGATTCCATGTTTATGCTAGCGCTCCCACTCAATTGCACTACCGTGTTCCCAAAATGTACATATCACCCTGACCTAAAAGTAGGCTTACCTAACAAATCAAAGAACACGAATAGCCTTTCAAGATTGAGCCTAATCATAACAGGATTAAGAACATTTGATCTAGGATCAACTAGGCGATATTGACTTGAATAGATATTACGGTAAGTTTAATAAATCTAAGTCAAAGTTCAATATCGGTCCCTTCCGATGCATACTCCATGCATCCAACCTGAGCTTTACTTTAACCAATGCTCTGGAAAGAACATAGCACTTCTCCAAATGCAAGTAAACTCTGTTGTAGATTATCATATCAGTAAAACCCTATGTCTGATAAATCTAGGAAACTTTATTCACATAGTCATGTTTACTTTCCAATGTGTTGACGGCACAATAAACAGGATCAAGTATGTGAAAAGGGTTTCAGATGAATTTATACATTATGTACATATAATCATGAAATAAATCATGTGATCCATGCAACATTAAATGTTATTTCTGATCTATATTAATAAGTAAATCTGATTATATTAAAATGAGTTTTATTTAGGGCATAAAACCCAACAGGAATTGCACTCTCAGTCATATAGAACACTCTATATGTTCCACGATATAGATACATCATTAGTTATCCATTGTTATAATCCTAATGTGATCAATGATCCTCTATATAGATGATCTACACTGTAAAGGGATTAAATTACCATAACACCCTACAATGTATTTTATCCTTAAAACACTTAACCCTGTATAAATGATATTTCAGCTAAGTGAAATGAGTACTCCACCATTTATTTTCGTTTGGTTAAGCTCGAAGGAAATCATCCTCTACTTTCTATTCGCCAGATAGAAGCTATAGATTCCATATTTATGTTAGCGCTCCCACTCAATTGCACGTTCCCAAAATGTACGTATCACCCTGACCCAAAAGTAGGCTTAACTAACAAATCAAAAAACACGAATAACACTCTTGAGATTGAACCTAATCATATCAGGATTAAGATCATTTGATCTAGGATCAACAGGTGATATTGAATTGAATAGATATTACGGTAAATTCTAATATATCTAATCAAAGTTCAATATCGGTCCCTTCCGATGTATACTCCATACATCCGATACTGGTAAACTTTGCCAATGTCCTGGAAAGGACATAACACTTTTCCAAGGTGTAAGAATACCTATCGTTGATTATACCATATCAGTCTAAATCCAGTATTCTGACAAATCAGGGAATAAACTTTCGAACATATAATTAAGATTATATTCCACTGTGCTGACAACACTATAATCTTTAACAAATTCATATGTTCTGGACTTAAATAGAATTCATACATTATATATATATAATCATGAAATAAATCATGTGAACCATGCAACATAAAATGTTATTTCTGATCTTTATTAATAAGTAAATTTGATTATATTGAAATGGGTTTTATTTAGGGCACAAAACCCAACAAAATGATGATTTCCTTCGAGCTTGGCTTAATAGATATAAATGATTGAGGCCTCATTTCAGTAATTATATTAGTTTATTGAAATATCATTTATAGGTAGCTAAGTGTTTTAAGGATACGATACATTGAAAGGTAGAATGGTAAATTTGTCCCTATTCGATGTAGATCATTTATAGAGGATCGTTGACTATTTGGATTATAACAATGGATAATTTCATAACGTATCTATATCTTGGTACATATAGAGCGTTCTATATAATTAAGAGTGCAAGTTCGAATCTATAGTGGCACAAGGAGGAATTAATAAGTTAGAGAATTTACTTGGTAAATTCTAGATCTCTTATTGGAAGCTTGATTATATATGCCCATGGACTCCGCACTAGTTGAGATAATACTGCTTGCAGACTCAGTTAATTGGTTTTAATTAATCAATTATAATTCTAATATTAGAATATATCTTATTTATGATTTTTCACTAAGCAAGGGCTTAATTGTGAAGAAAAGAGATTTTGGGGTTTATTTGTTAATTAAGAGACTTTGTATAATCTAATTAATAAATAAAATAAATGGCAATTTTATTTGATAATTAATTATAATTATTAAATAAATAGTTTTGGCATTTATAAGATTGAAATTAAAAAACATGGTATTATTGAAAGAAGAATAAGTGGTTGAAATAAAGTGGCAAAATAGTTTTGGCATTTTTGTAGTAGTGAACAACAACTTAGGGATTTTTTTTTTTATTTTTGGGACAATCTCGATTTGTGTGTTAATAATTTTCTATAGAGTATATGTTAATACAGTTGAGAGTTTAATACTCGGTGAAAAAACTAGTCTCGACTCCATGCATTAAACACCAGCTCCGTTTTCTTCTTCCTTTGATCTGGTTCGACGGTGAGAATGCTGAAATATTAAACTTGATTTAATATAGTTGATTTCTAAAATTTTCTTGTTGCTACTAAAGTTTCTAGACTATTCTTACAATTACTAAAGTGTCTAGAGCTTTCTTGTTTGTTTGAGTACCCTTGAATTTTCTAGAATTATCTTTCACTTGTATTAGTAGAGAGAACTATGTAGAACAATGTAGAAGCTAGCCATTTAATAATGTTTCCAGATTAGTCCATAGAGTCCTATAAATAGAGATGTAATCCCATCATTTTGTACGAAGTCACAAATTACACAAGTTGAGATATAAAATATAGCTTCTTCCAATCAAGTATTCTCTCCGAAGTTCTTCTTATTTTCCAACAAAGTGGCATCAGAGCCAAGTTTGTGAAAAAAATGGCAAGTGGAGGAATGATCCCCTTCCAAGTTCCAATGCTCACCAAGAGCAACTATGACAATTGGAATATTAAGATGAAGACGCTACTAGGAGCTCAAGATGTATGGGATATTGTTGAGAAAGGTCATAAGGATAGCAAGACGATGTTGCTCTTTCCCCAAGCTCAACGAGATACGTTAAGGGATTCAAGAAAGAGGGACAAGAAAGCTCTCTACCTCATCTATCAAGCGGTGAATGAAGATGCGTTCGAGAAGATCTCAAATGCAACGACGGACAAAGAAGCGTGGGATAAGCTTCAAGCTTGCAACAAAGGAGCGGAGCAAGTGAAAAAGATCCGTCTTCAAGTTCTTAGAGGTGATTTTGAAACTTTATTTATAGAAGATACTGAATCAATTTATGATTATTTCACTATAGCATTATCAATTGTCAATAGAAAAAATTGTTCGTACTGTGAGTCCAACCTTATTTGAGTACATTGCTACAATCATTGAAGAGAATAAAGATTTAGAATCCATGACTATTGAGCAACTCCTGGGTTATTTACAAGCCTATGAGGAGAAATAAAAAAGGAAAAACAAGCGAAAGGAGAAGATGGAGCAATTACTAAAGCTCACATTGGAAGAAGAAAATTCTGACAACAGTAAAGATCAAAAAGGAAGAGGACGTGACCGAGGAAGCGAACGTGGACATGGTCAAGGACAACGAAGAGAAGGAAGGGGGAGCTATAATAACAATAATTTCAATAATGGAGAACGAAGTCGAAATTCACAAGCACCAAGACGGCGTGGAAGAGGCAACTCATTGTCAAGGAGTGACAAATCTCACATCAAGTGATACAATTGCAACAAGTACGGTATTATGCCTCCGAATGTAGATCAAGGAGAGTCGAAGAAAGAGTCAATTTTGTCAAAGACAAAGGTGGAGAAGAATGAACTTTGTTGCTTGCCTGCAAAGACAAAGATGAAGCTCAAGAAAATAAATGGTATCTTGACACCAGCGAAGCAATCACATGTGCGGAGAAAGAAGAATGTTTGTGGAGCTCAATCAAATGGTAAAAGGTAATGTCTCTTTTAGAGATGAATCAAAAATACCCGTGGAAGGCAAAGGTAAGATTCTTATACGTTTGAAAAATGGAGGCCATTAATTCATCTCAAATGTTTACGTTGTGCCTAACATGAAAAATAATATTTTGAGTTTGGGTCAATTACTAGAGAAAGGTTATGATATTCACTTAAAAGAAAATAGCCTTTTCTTAAGAGATGATAAAAGTAATTTGATCGCCAAAGTTCCCATGATAAAGAATAGAATGTTTCTCTTGAACATTCAACATGATGTTCCGAAGTGTTCAAAGGCCTGCTACAATGATTCATCATGGCTTTGGCATCTACGCTTTGAACTTCTCAATTTTGGCGGGCTTAAATTCTTAGAGAAGAAGGAGATGGTGAGAGGCCTTCCATGCATCAACCAACCAGATCAACTTTGTGAAGGATGTTTGCTTGGAAAGCAATCTCGAAGAAGTTTTCCAAACGAGTCACTATCAAGAGCCACAAAGCCGCTTGAGCTCGTACACACTAATGTCTGTGGCCCAATTAAACCAAACTCATTTGGTAAGAGTAAATACTTCCTCCTCTTTAGTGATGATTTTTCAAGAAAAGTATGGGCTTATTTCTTGAAGGAGAAATCAAAAGTGTTTGAGAACTTCAAGAAATTCAAAGCTCTAGTTGAAAAAGAAAGTGGTCTTCCAATTAAGGCCAGGAGATCTGACCGAGGAGGAGAGTTCACATCAAATGAGTTCAACAAATATTGTGAGGATCATGGAATCCGTCGTCCATTAACAGTGCCAAGATCCCCCCAACAAAATGGAGTGGCAGAGAGGAAGAATCGAACCATTCTCAACATGGCCCACAACATGCTCAAAAGCAAAAGAATGGCAAAGGAGTTTTGGGCTGAAGCGATAGCTTGCGCAGTCTACTTGGTGAATCACTCTCCAACAAGAAGTGTACATGAGAAGACACCTCAAGAAGCATGGAGTGGAAGAAAACTTGGAATTTCTCACCTCAGAGTCTTTGGAAGTATTGCTTATGTTCATGTTCCTGATCAGAAGAGAACGAAGCTTGATGATAAAAGTGAGAAGTACATCTTCATCGGGTATGATTCAAGATCCAAAGGCTACAAGTTGTACAACCCAATTACCGAAAAAATTATCATCAATCGCGAAGTGAAGTTTGATGAAGAAGATTCTTGGAATTGGAATACAGAAGAAGACGAGTATGATTATCTTCCTTACTTTAAAGAGGAAGATGTAGCGAAGCAACCAAGGATGGAAGAAGAATTTCAAGAACCTACTACTCCACCAATCTCGCCAATTGGAAATATACAAGAAGATTCAAGTGAGAGCTCAAATGAAAAGACGACACGCTTTAGAAGCTTGCAAGAACTTTATGAGGAAACTGAGAATCAAAATGACATTTCTCTTATGTGTCTATTTGGTGATTGTGAACCTCTAAGCTACCAAGAAGCAGTAAGAAGCAAGAAATGGAGAGATGCGATGGATGAAGAAATCGATTCAATTACAAAAAATGACACATGGGAGCCAGCTATTCTTACAAGCCAATTGGAGTAAAGTGGGTGTACAAGGAAAAGAAGAATGCTAAAGGCGAGGTGGAGAGATGTAAAGCAAGATTGGTGGCAAAAGGCTATAGTCAAAGGGAAGGCATCGACTATGAGTAGGTATTTGCTCCAGTTGCTCGTCTTGAAACTGTTAGATTAATAATTTCTTTAGCAGCCCAAAATAGATGGAAGATCCACCAAATGGATGTAAAGTCTGCTTTCTTAAATGGTTTCCTCGAGGAAGAAGTCTACATCAAGCAACCATTGGGCTATGAAGTAAAAGGGCATGAAGAAAAAGTTTTGAAGTTGAAGAAGGCTTTATATGGCCTAAAACAAGCGTCGAGAGCTTGGAACACCCGAATTGACAAGCACTTTCAAGACAAGAATTTCACCAAGTGTCCATATGAGCATGCACTCTATATCAAAATTAAGAATGAAGATATCTTTATTGTATGCTTGTATGTGGATGACTTGATCTTCACTGGAAGCAACTCAAGTATGTTTGAGGAGCTTAAGAAATATATGGCAAAAGAGTTCGAGATGACAGATATTGGGCTCATGTCTTATTACCTTGGTATTGAGGTGAAGCAAGAAGACGAAGGCATTTTCATCACTCAAGAAGGCTATGCTAAGGAAGTACTTAAGAAGTTCAAGATGGATGATTCTAATCTAGTTAGCACACCATTAGAATGTGGAACAATATTGTCAAAGCATGACGAAGGAGGAAAAGTGGATCCAACTCTTTTCAAAAGCCTTGTTGGAAGTTTTCGCTACCTAACTTGTACAAGGCCGGATATTCTCTTTGCTGTTGGAATCGTTAGTCGCTTTATGGAAGCTCCAACAACAACTCATTTGAAAACTACAAAGAGAATACTTCGGTACATCAAAGGTACGACCAATTATGGCCTATTTTATTCATCTTCTAACAATTATGAGATAGTTGGATATAGTGATAGCGATTGGAGTGGAGACTTGGACGATAGAAAGAGCACTACTGGTTTTGTGTTCTTCATGGGAAACACAGCATTTACTTGGATGTCGAAAAAGCAACCAATCGTTACGCTATCGACTTGTGAAGCCGAATACGCTGCTGCAACTTCATGTGTTTGTCATGCTATTTGGCTAAGAAAGTTGTTGGATTTGAACATGCCACAAGAGGAGCCAACTGAGATTCGTGTTGATAACAAATCAGCAATTGCACTAGCAAAGAATCCAGTCTTTCACGAAAGAAGCAAACACATCGACACCCGATATCATTACATAAGAGAATGCATTGGAAGAAAAGAAGTAAGAGTGGAATATGTCAAATCTCAAGATCAAGCAACAAACATTTTTACGAAGCCACTCAAGAGAAACATTCATCAAACTACGAAGTATTATTGGAGTCACAAATCAAGTTTAAAGGGGGGTGCTGAAATATTAAACTTGATTTAATATAGTTAATTTCTAGAATTTTCTTGTTGCTACTAAAGTTTCTAGACTATTCTTACAATTACTAATGTGTCTAGAGTTTTCTTGTTTGTTTGAGTACCCTTGAATAGAGAGAATAGAGTCCTATAAATAGAGATGTAATCCCACCATGGTTGATTTTAAGTATGAGAGGCTAGCTGAGTTTTGTACCTATTGCGGACGCCTTGATCACGTGTTCAATGAATGTGGTGCTGTTTTGACTCTTCAAGAACAAGGGATTGCACCAATTCCAACCTATGATGAACGTATTAGAATCCCAGGCTTACCAACATATGTGCGTCCAAGGCCTCAAGTCATTCGTCATTTTCCAAGGGCTTTGTTCCCAAGCCCTCCACTTCCCACGGTGCCTCGGGTTATTCCTGTCTTCAATGATCAAAATACAGCTGGTGGTCGTCTTCTCCTGTCTGAAGCTCCTAAAGGGAAGGAGAAAGCTCATGACAATGGTGATTTGGTTGAATCAGGATATGCTACCTCTCTAGCACTGTTAGTAGCTAATGGCTCCTCCACTCTATCCCCTCATGTGATAGAAAATTCACCGAGTAGTTCTCATGCTATGAGTTTCTCCTCTAATGTGATGAGCCTTCCCACTAAATCTGATAAAGGAAAGGCGATTCAGCTGGAGGATACTAAGATCACAACTGCTATGGCTTCCCTTCAAGGTGGAGGGAGCAAAAGGGCTAAGGCTGCGACTGAAGATATTTCTCTCGTTAAGAAATCTAAGAAGTAGTTCGATGTTGTTCTGTTGCCATTTTGTGTCTAGAATATAGGGATTTATTTTTCTTATGAGTCTAGCTTCCTATTATGTTCCATTGGGTTGTTTAGGAGTTAGGTGTGTTTCACTATTATTGTGTCTTTAGCTTATTCCCCATTATGTGTCATGTTATGTTCTGTCCTATTCTTTTGATTGAATGAAGATCTTTCTCTATTATTAAATGTGGAGTTATGTTTTATTAATGTTTCCTTTATTTTCTTCCAGCATAAAATTTGAGTTGCTAGCTTAATTCGAATGAACTTAATGATAATTAGAGGTTAACCCTTATATCAACATACATAACAGTTCATGATGTCGATTTAATATTAATGATCCCTTATACATAACAGTCCTCACTTGGAGTTTATTAATATTGTCCGTTGTATCGCTCTAAGCTTAACCAGTAATGATGTCTAGGCTAGATTATAAAACTAATGACAGGAGTCTTTAATAAGTGGATATTTTAAAGAATTGTGATTGTATTAAATAACAAAATCTTAATCTAAGACACCCTTAAGTATCCTAAAAAATACTGATTAGTAACATTTTATAAAATAAGTTGTGCCTTTATAGTTATGATATAGGACAATAAGATCTCATCGATACTTGTTAAAAATAGAGTTTGCCTTATTGTTTTTTAGATGATTCAGAGTAGCCATTAAATTGATAATGTCGATTATCCCAAAGTATACACTTCCTAAAATAGCCATAAATACTTTCACTAATAACCGCTAGTAGGTAGTGGGTAGTTGTCAGTTTTTTTAGGAAATAAATAGTTATTGGCTAGTTGTCAGTTTTTTAAGCAAATAAATGGTTTTCCTTATAGTGTGGTAAATATTTTATTCACATTTATCTATTGATAAGAGTTATATAATTTAACTAGCCCTTTTCTTCTTACCCTTAGTCTTAAGTTGTACACCGCTGTTCCCTGTTGCAATGTGTTTAATGATTTTAATCATCTTTGAGTTGATATCTCTTTGTTAATCATGATAATTCAGGCCTGGAATATTCGAGGTTTGAACAGCCCAAAGAGGAAGCGATATTTACGTCTTCTCCTCAAAGACTATCATCCAAATGTGCTTTTCTTACAAGAAACACGGTTGGGTGGAGGTTCTTGCACTGCCATCTGCCAAAAATTCTCCTTTACTCATGGATACGAAGAGCCTAGTTGTGGGTTAAGTGGTGGTCTCATGTTGTTATGGGACTCTTCAGTGGTGATATCCAATATTACATCAAATCCACATTATATTAGATGTTTCCTTTCTTCATCTGATGGGGTCCATTCGTTTACTTTTTGCGGGTTTTATGGTGATCCAGTTACATCTAATCGTCACTTTTCTTGGACTTTATTACGTCGAATTAAGGAGTCGATCCACGGTCCTTGGTTATGCATGGGGGACTTCAATGAAATCCTACACCAAGATGATAAAGTTGGGGGATTACTCAGAATAGAATCTCAAATGGATCTTTTTAGGGAAGCTATTGTAGACTGTGCTCTCTCCCCAATGACCTATACTGGTGAACGGTTCACATGGAAGTTTAGCTCTGGTGCGGATACTATTCAAGAACGTTTAGACTGGGCTTTGATCAACTCTGAATGGGAAGAGTCTATACCTTTAGCTGGTCTAACACATTTAGACTTTTTTGGGTCTGATCATAGACCACTTTTATTAACAATTGGTGACCTTCCTGAAGTTGGCAACAGTTCTTTCTCCCATAAACGCAAACGTTTTCGATATGAAGCTATGTGGAGTATAGATCCTGAGTGTCATCAAATTGTGTCATCCTCGTGGGAATCCACTCCAGCTTCTTCTGTGACGGAGGTTGTGCTCCATAACATTTCCTCTTGTGCTCAAATTTTAGGTGAGTGGCATGAAAAGAAGTATGGCAAGCTGCCTAAGGATATTCGAAATACTAAGCGAAGGTTAGCTGAAGCTGAAAATAAGGATAGTTATGCGTATGATCATCTGGAAGTTAATGAGTTAGAATCTCAGCTTTCAGATTTACTAGAAAAAGAAGAAATATTCTGGCAGCAAAGATCTAGAATACAATGGTTGAAAGCAGGAGATCAAAATACCAAATTTTTTCATCAATATGCTAATACAAGGAGACGAAATAATGCTATTCCAGGTTTGTTTTTTCTGGTGATTTTTTAGCAACTTCTTTATTATCATATCTATGTAAGTATGTTTTGTTTGTTGTACATTCGACAATACTTTTATTAGTCAGGAAGATAGAATATTATTTGAAGATCTAATTGAAACTACACAGTAACTGTCTAGCTTTATTTTTTATTCCTTTAATATGCATTCACAGTTTATGATTAATATGGGGTTTTTTGTTTAAAAAAGTAATATTTTAAAACGCTTCGTTTTTACGTCCCAAGAACACAATCTTTCTAAAGGAAAGTTTTCGTCTATGGTTAGAATTATTGGTATCTTTTACGGTTCCCAAAAATAATAAATAACTAATCACTTGGAGAGAGAATTATATATACATTTATATATATATGTATTGGATGGCACGTTGCTTGGTTTATTCATATACATATGACATTTTATCACAATAATCTTAAGTAGGTCCCCATAGCCAGTTTGCAATTTTCAAATGCCCTTAATACATAACAGATTTGCCTTCTAACTGGGTAGTCTCCTTCTTCTTCTATTTTATTTATTTTTTTTTATTCAAGAGGTGTGTATATAGTAGATGACAGTACTGTTTATGGGCATAAATCAATTAAAGTGAAGAAAAGACAAACAAAATTAGTTAGTTTGGGAATATATACATTCGGTTTATCTATACTCTTATACATTGAATTGTATATGGTTTGAAAATAAATTATGTGTCAGTGATTATCTCTATCTTTATATTGTACCCTTTGAGAAGCTTATTAATGATCAAGATAATTAATTACGATATTACCTTCTTTTTATCTCTTTTCTTGATTAATATATATGTATATATACGTAGTACAATGTAGATTTATAATTCTCGTGTGTGTCCTTTGTATTAATTTTGGGTTTCTTCCTGGTAAGTTTGATTGGGGAATATTAGGATGCAAATCAGTTAGTTGATCAATGTATAAAAAAGAATGTCATTAGTTTAATAAATAGTGCTGAAGTTTCTCCTTATTCTCTATGATTGTAAGAGTCTTATTCTTTATGTTTTTTATAAGGTGTTCATAGCACCCCTTTGGTCCTCCACAATCTAATTCAGTTCTACTTTTCAGATTTGTTAGGACTGATTAATGAAGCAGGGGTTTGGTGCTCTGATGGAGATGACATTCTAAATATTATTGAACAATATTACACTACCCTCTTCATGACTTCTTTCCCTGCTGATGAGGATACTGAGGCTGTGATCTCTGTTGTGCAACCAAGAGTTACAGATGCTATGAATTCAAACCTTCTGATCCCCTTTACTGTTGAAGAGGTTAAGTTAGCTGTTTTTTCAATGCCGGCAGATAAAAGCCCAGGAGACGATGGTTTCAATGCCATGTTCTATCAGAAGCATTGGGACAGTGTTGGTGACTTGGTAGCGAAGGCAGTGTTGGAATTTTTACGAGGGGAAGCAGAGTTATCACTTATTAATTCCACCATTGTCACTTTGATACCTAAGGTCAAATCTGCAAAGAAGGTGCAGGATTTTCGCCCAATAAGCTTATGTAATGTATTGTACAAAATTATCTCAACTGTTCTTGTACGACGCCTTCAACCGTGGTTGAATGAATTGATCCATTTTTCCCAGAGTGCTTTCATTGGAGGTCGACGAATTACGGATAATGCCATGGTAGCTTATGAACTGTTGCATAATTTACGAGCATCGACGGGGAGAAAGAGGTGTTTTTCTGTTATGAAACTTGATATGAGTAAAGCATATGATAGAGTTGAATGGGGGTTTGTAGAAGCCATTATGCTGAAGTTTGGATTTGCCTTTCCTTGGGTGCATCTACTTATGCAATTTGTGCGGTCGGTTAGTTATTCTTTTAATATTAATGGTGAAGTTAAAGGGAAGGTTGTATCAACACGAGGGTTACGTCAAGGAGATCCCCTTTCACCTTACCTCTTTCTTTTTTGTGCGGAAGGTTTCTCCGCCCTTTTATGCCAAGCAGAAGCTAATCGTGACATTATTGGGTATAAGTTGGCTCGATCGGCCCCTTCAATTACACACCTTTTCTCTGTAGATGATAGTATTCTATTCACCCGTGTCTCGCCCAGGTCTTGCATATCATTACTAAACATCTTTGATAAATATTCTAGAGCTTCGGGACAGGTTAGTTGTATGATGATACTTTTATTTATAAGTTTTTTCTTACAATGATTCCTAAGAGGTGGAAAGTATTTCTACTGGAAAACTTCCTTGTTCATGTTTCAGTATATTAAGTGGTGTGATTAAGCCAGTATTTATTTATTTATTATTATTATTATTAATTTTTTTTTTCAGTTAATAAATTTTACCAAATCCAGCATGTATTTCTCACCCAATACGCCAGAGAATTTGAGAACTCAATATGAGGATACTTTGCATATGCAAACTATTGAAGCCATTACCCAATATTTGGGGTTGCCTATGATAAGTGGTCGTAATAAACAAAGAATGTTCATCTATATTAAGGAAAAAGTCTGGTCACGTCTTAATTCTTGGAATTCCAAGTTGTTTTCGTATGGTGGTAGAGAAATACTGTTAAAAGCAGTCATTCAAGCTATGCCTATGTATGCAATGTCTTGCTTCCAATTACCAGTGATTTTATGTGACCAATTGGAAGCTCTTATGGCTAGATATTGGTGGAGTTCTTCTGTTGCTAAGCAGAAAACTCATTGGTTAGCTTGGAGGAAAATGTGTTTGCCAAAGTCTTAGGGTGGGTTAGGATTTCGAACTTTTGAACATCATAACCAGGCACTACTGGCTGCTCAGGCATGGAGAATACTTACATGTCCGGACTCTCTACCTGCGAGAATATTTAGAGCAAAGTACTTCTCCCATACCACTTTTTTGACTGCTTCAGGTATACATTTATTGTTATATCTAGTTAGTATATATTTACCGGTATATCTTTTTTTCTTTTGCACCATAGGTGGCCTTAAGCTCTTACTTTGGTTTTATATTTTTTGTTTTATAATATGGTCTTATATATACTTTTTTGGCTGGGTTTTATGGGTAGGACGCATAGAAGGATGTTTATAGTTTTGCTTATGGTTGGCTTAGACATAAGTATGAGTGAGATTTTTGTGCCGGTGTTTGTAGGACGGCATTCAGTTTGTTCTTGGAGTTTAAAAGTCAATTATTTTTTTTTCCTACTATAACAATTCTACCAAAGCATTACGATGCTTAGAATAAGTTTATAATGTTATGTTAATAAGTAGATTTTATATGATATTAAAAGACTCATATGTGTTAAGATGGAACCAGCAATTATTATAGTGGCTTGGAAATTTGAGTTTGGAAGCAAAATCGAATTATGTACATATTTTATCAACTGAAGACTACAGTGAAGGTGGTGGTATGCATGGGTGAAGAGGAGAATCTCTATTTTGGGGAATTTATTGAGAAGAAAACAAGATTAGATTGTGATAAGAAGGAAGGAAAAAAAATATTAAGAATTCCTACTTTTTCTTTTTTGTATAGTTTAAGCAGACAGTGATCAATGCCCGCTTTCCCTTTTGCTTATGTTAATTATTGTATTTAATTATCACTATCCCACTATGCTAATTCTGTCTTTCATTGTAAAATTTAATTCTCCTCTTGTATGGATTATGTTATTGCAACTGTTATTAATGTATTGTATATATATTTGTATTCATCGATCTGTTTTTTTTTTTTTTTTTTTTTTTTTTTTAATGTTTTGCTTGAATACTTGTGGTCTTTAAGCGGGAGTTGGTTACAATATTTATGTCATCTTTTGGTTGTTGATCTTATGTTTAATAGTATGTTATTATGGGTGGTATTGTGAGTGTAATATTTTAATCTACGAGTTTTCTTTGGTTTTGGATGCAGTTGGGCAGGCACCTAGTTATGTTTGGCGGAGCATAATTTGGGGAAGGTCTCTGTTAATTAAAGGATTGCGTAAGCGAGTTGGAACGGGTGACACGATACTAGTTTTTAAGGACCCTTGGCTACCACGACCAGCTACTTTTAGGCCTTATTGTTCTACTCTAGATAATCCAAATTTGTTGGTTCGTGATTTGATTAACGAGTCAAGGAGTGGTTGGAATATGCAAATGGTGAGGGAGTTGTTTAATGTGGCTGATCAACAGAGTATTTGTTCTTTACCAATTAGTAAATTTCCGAAAGCGGATTCTTGGATGTGGCACTATACAGCTGACGGGACTTATTCAGTGAAAAGTGGATACTTTGTGGCGTCGCAGTTGGATCAATTTGATCCTTCCCCTTCTAAGAGTTGGTTCGCAGTATGGTGGAAAGGGTTTTGGAAAACTTCTTTGCCTAAGAAAGTTTTAATATTTGCTTGGCGTGGGTTTCATGATGCTCTCCCTACGTATGTCGGGCTTCAGAAAAGGAAAGTGGTTGATCATACTAATTGTCCAATATGTGGTTTCAGTGTGGATTCAAACAGTCATGCTGTGTTCCTATGTCGTGGTTTTAAGAAAATTTGGAAGGAATTGCGTGTTTCTATGCTGAATAACCTCTCTATGGATATCTCATTCAAACAAATAGTTCTGAAGGCTTCGGAGATACTATCTAGATCTGAGTACGAATTGTTCCTAGTTGCGGCTTGGTATATTTGGAGTGAAAGGAACCAAATTGTCCATGGTCGCAAAGCCAACCCTTCTGATGTTGTGGTCTCACAAATCTTTAAGTTATTTAATGAGTACAGTCAATGTTCGAGGCATAATGTTATGGCAAAGGGATCGACATGCTTATCTCCAGAACGATGGGTTAAGCCGCCTTTGGGAGCGTATAAACTAAATGTTGATGCGTCGTTGGATGTTAATTCTAACACTATTGGCATTGGGGCAATAGTTCGAGATACTACTGGGAATGTGCTGGGATGTCTATGTAGATCATTTTTTGCTATAGTGTATGACTTTAAAATATTATGATATTCCCAAGATAGGAGGGTGTGGAGTAGTTGTGTTGGGATTTTGGTTGGACCGGAGGGACCTCCGGTGTATGGTTTTTGTTTACCGGATTTGTAATTTTGCTTCTTTTGCTGTTGTTTTCATTTATTAGGATTGAACACTTTTTTTTTTTTTTTTCACTTATTCTCTGTTTGTTAATTTTTGTAGGAAATTTTACAGTCATATTAGCAGAAGCTGTTGCATTAATGGTTGCGCTGGATTGGTCTCTCACTCTTGGTCTTCCTCTTCATGTGGTGGAGTCAGATTGCTTAGCCTTGGTTTCGGCTCTCCCAAAGCGTTTTTCCCTTTGTAATGAACTTGGTTCTTTATTGGATGATATTGCTAGTTTGCTTTCCAGTTTTCCTGAGGCATCCCTAATTCATGTTCGTCGTACAGCCAACAAGGCTGCTCATGAATTAGCTGTGCATGCACTTAGGGTGGATGGTGAATTGGCTTGGATTGAGGATTTTCCCTCTTTTCTTATTGATGTATTAAGCTCTAATTGTTGTTAATAAGAGTTTAATTTCAAAAAAAAAAAAGTTTGAGTTTTTATTTTTACTAAACATTTTTCTTAAAAAAATTGGGATTTAATCCGGACCCTACACGTGTATACTTTTTGACACCTAACGACATGATAGTGATGGAAAGGAGTAAAACACATATTTAGTATTTAATTCTTTGAAAAAAAATATAATCATATTTAAAAATATAAAATTAAAAATATATGATATTTATTCCATAATTTTTTTTAATAATATATATACACTGTTTGCACTGCCAATGATAAAATGTGCTCTATATAATTCGTCTGTTCTAAGCCATGCGATCCAATAAAGATGGTGATGTGATTGACGCTTCTGATCAACCATAATGCTAGATACTCTTTTTCTTTTTTTAATCTTAATTTCATTAATATACATAGAGATATACGTTGATAATGAAGCTAACTATATAAGATCCTAAAACAATCAAATCATGATCCGCACCAAAATTTGGCTACGTACGTACATGATCGAGATCAAGACAATAAGATGATAGTAATAAGTTTACTATTACCTATATATTGGTATATTGGTAGTATTACTATTAAATACCTTAAAGAGTTAAAGAAAATGATGCAAATGAATTGAATGATGAGCTGGCAATCTCAAAGAATACTAGAATGAGGGAATCCCAATAATGATTTTGCAATCATTATTGGCTAACAACTTTCTGTTATTATTGTGTACTGAGTATATTCCTTTTTTACACGTGTAATGTTTGTATAGGTACTCTGTACCTCTCTCTGTAATCCCCAATTCTCTATATAATGAAATCATCTACTGCTCAGACCTTTGAGCTGAGTTTTCCCTTCAATATTGATTTTATTAAATCTTCACTTGGTATCAGAGCCAATTTCCAGGCCTCTGTAGATGTCGACGAATCAAAGCCAAACCGGTCAGGCTACACCAGAAAATGCTGGTGGTGGAAACACTCAAGGAAGCTCCATGGCACATGTCAGTTCATCAATGGCTGCTGCACCATTCACCCTGGCGACTCCATTCAGCAATACATTGAGTCAGCCATTCACTATCAAACTTGACAGGAACAACTTTCCTTTATGGAAAACAATGATCTACACTATAATCCGAGGACACCGACTTGAAGGGTACCTCAATGGGCAGAAGCCATGTCCACCGGAGTTTATCTCAGTGGAGAAATCTGGTGAAAATGAAGAAATCACCACAGAACTTCAAATAAATCCTGCTCTTGAAGCATGGATTGTCCATGACCAACTCTTAATGGGTTGGTTGTATGGATCTATGTCCGAAGCTATTGCCTCCGAAGTTATGGGGTGCAAGTCTGCTGCAGCTCTTTGGACAGCCCTCGAAGAACTGTATGGAGCACATTCTCGAGCCAATATGGACGATTTACGCACCAAACTCCAGACTACACGCAAAGGAGCTCAGTCCATGACAGATTACTTGAAGATGAAACGGATGTGGGCCGATTCTCTGGCCCTAGCTGGAGATCCATATCCTGAACGACATTTAATAGCTAATGTGTTATCTGGTCTTGATATGGAATATCTGTCGATTGTCTTGTTGCTTGAACACAGGTTGGATTTATCTTGGCAAGAATTGCAGGGGTCTTTGCTCAGTTTTGACAGCAAATTAGAGAGACTTGGTGCTGTCTCTCCTACCAACAAGGGTTTGAACAGTCCCTCAGCCAACATGGCTCAAAGACCCTCCAACTCTAATAACCGTGGGAATCACTCAGGCAGAGGAAATGGTTACAGTAGTAGCAACAACAACCAAGGTCGTGGTAATGCTTATCATGGGAACTCATCTAGAGGCAGAGACAATCAAAACAGAGGCAGAGGAAGGTATAACAACAATAACTCTAGGCCAACATGTCAACTATGTGGGAAATTTGGCCATTCGGCTGCTGTATGCTATTATAGATACAATGACAACTATATGGGGCAGCCACCTCAGAATGACAGCAACCAAAATCAAGACAGAAATGGTCACATGTCTGCTCTTGTTGCCTCTCCTCAAACCTTGACTGATGATGCTTGGTATGCGGATAGTGGAGCAACCAATCATCTCACTGCTGAACCTGACAAGGTTAACAACAAGGCTGAATACGCTGGTAAGGAACAAATGACTATAGGTGATGGGAGTAAACTTGAGATTAAACACATTGGGATTGGTACACTCAATACTCCATCTAATTCTCTTGTCTTGAATGATTTACTTCATGTACCTTCCATTACAAAGAATTTGATTAGTGTATCAAGACTAACCCGTGACAATGATGTTTCAATTGAATTTTTCCCTCATTTTTGTTGTGTGAAGGACCTAACAACAGGGAAGGAAGTGTTGCAAGGTCCACTTAGGGATGGTCTCTATCAACTCGGGTCTACTTCAACAAAGCCTCATGGTCTCAAACACTTCTCAAAACCGTTTACTGGTTTATCTTCTGTGTCATGTAATCAATCTAGTTTGTCTAGTGTTGTTTCCCTAAAGGATACCTGGCATAGACGCCTTGGTCATCCCTCCTCTAATGTGTTAAATCAAGTCTTAAAGACAACCAATGTACCTGTTAATGTTAATGAAAATCACAGTTTTTGTGATTCTTGCCAATTCGGTAAAGCACACTTACTGCCGTTTACTAGATCAACTAGCCGTGCATCTAACTTTTTAGACTTAATCCACACCGATTTGTGGGGTGCTGCACCAGTTGCATCACACACTAACTACAGGTACTACATCCATTTTTTGGATGATTTCAGTAGATATACCTGGCTGTTCCCACTCAAACAGAAATCAGATGCACTTGCTGCATTTGTTCAGTTTAAAAATCTGGTAGAAAACCAGTTTGAGAGAAAAATTAAGCAGCTGCGTACAGACTGGGGTGGTGAATTTCAGTCTTTTACTCGGCTAGTTAATGAACATGGTATATTCTTTCATCACTCATGCCCTCATACCTCTGAACAAAATGGTAGGGCAGAGCGCAAACACAGACATATCGTAGAAACCGGTCTCACTCTTCTTGCTCAGGCCAATATGCCACTAAAATATTGGTCTGATGCCTTCCAAACAGCCGTGTATCTTATCAATCGTTTGCCTACTCCAATACTCAAAGGGAAGTCACCTTTTGAAGTCCTTTTTTCCAAAGTACCCGACTACAAATTCCTTAAAGTGTTTGGAGTGTCTTGTTTTCCATGTATAAGACCATATCAAAGTCATAAGTTTGCCTTTCATTCCATTAAATGTGTTAATTTGGGGTATAGTGATGTTCATAAAGGATATAAGTGTTTAAGTCCTCATGGGAGGATTTACATCACTCGGCATGTCATATTCAACGAGAGTGAATTTCCTTTTGCCAAAGGTTTTCTCAACAATTATCAGTCTGAACAGTTTGTTACCATGACAACTCCACTCACTTGGTTCAATCTCCCAGTTGTTGATAATATTTCCTCCTCTTCTCCTACTACAGATCACTCCTCGAGACCATCTTCAAGTGTTCCTGCAACACCAGTTCCCTCGGGTTCTCAGCAACAATCTGTAAGTTCTTCTCCTCATATTGTTGGCTCTCCTATTCCATTTCCACATACTGACCTGCTCACAGATAATGAGATTCCAACCTCTCCCAACATTGCCACAGAACCAGCACATCCCACGGCTACTATTGTACCAATTCAGCCTACACATCCCATGATTACTCGAGGCAAAGCGGGTATTTTTAAACCTCGAACGTTTCTTGGTCAGTCAACATTCTCTCTTGATTTTCTTGAACCTGCTTCAGTGGCTGCTGCCCTTCAGCATGAGGGGTGGAACAAGGCTATGTCGACTGAGTTTCTTGCCTTAATTCGAAACAAGACCTGGACCTTGGTTCCATTCTCAGCTCTTTACAATATTGTTGGCTGTAAGTGGGTGTTCAAAGTCAAATATAATGCAGATCGAAGCTTCCAACGACTCAAGGCCCGCCTAGTTGCTAAAGGATTTCACCAAAGACCCGGTGTGGACTTTGGAGAGACCTTTAGTCCCGTTGTTAAAGCAGCCACGGTTCGTGTTGTTCTCACCTTAGCCGTGGCATATGATTGGGAAGTAAGACAAGTGGACATCAACAACGCTTTCTTAAACGGAACTCTTGATGAAGATGTTTACATGGTTCAACCTCAGGGTTTTGAAGACCCTCAAAAACCTCACCATGTTTGCAAGCTTCATAAGTCAATCTACGGGTTGAAACAAGCTCCGAGGGCTTGGTATGACCAACTAAGAATGACACTTATACAGTGGGGATTTGAGAATTCAAAGGCTGACTCTTCGTTCTTTATGATGAAACAACCGAAGCATGTTGTGTTGGTCCTTGTTTATGTCGATGACATAGTGGTCACGGGAAACAACTCAAAAGAAGTTCATGCTTTCATTTCTAGACTCAATCTGACTTTCTCATTAAAGGATCTCGGGCCACTTCAATATTTCTTAGGCATTGAAGTGTTTAGAGACAACACTGGCATTTATTTATCTCAAGGGAAATATATTGCAGAACTGTTACAGAAGGCCAAACTTGAGAATACTAAACCCAGTGTAACTCCTATGACAGCTGGGAAGGCATTGTCCATTTCGGATGGAACTCCTCTCAGCCAACCAACCATGTTCATAAGTGTAATAGGAGCTCTACAATATCTTAGCCACACCAGACCCGACATCTCCTTTGCCGTCAACAAACTCAGCCAGTTTCTCAAGCAACCGACTGATGTGCATTGGGGTGCAGCAAAACGAATACTGAGATATCTTAAAGGGACAATGCACCATGGTCTTCACATTGCTCCTAGTGTGAATCTCACTCTTGTTGGGTTCTCGGATGCCGACTGGGCATGTTGTCCTGATGACAGAAAATCAGTGGCAGGATACTGTGTTTATCTCGGAGATTCTTTGATTTCTTGGTCATCCAAGAAGCAAACTGTAGTGGCTCGCTCCAGCACGGAATCGGAATATAGAGCACTTGCTCATCTTGCTGCAGAATTGTCCTGGTTACAAGAACTGTTAAAGGAATTGAACTTCAAATGCTCAGCCACTCCCGTGATATGGTGTGACAACCAAAGTGCAAGTGCACTTGCCTCTAATCCTGTCTATCATGCTAGAACAAAACACATAGAACTGGATGTGCACTTCGTCAGGGACAAGGTACTTGACAAGAAGTTGGAAATTCGATATGTGCCATCTCATGATCAAATAGCCGGCTGTCTTACAAAGGCTCTCACTCCTACTCGGTTCCAGTTTCTTACTGCCAAACTCAATGTCACACAGTCCCCATTTCGTTTGAGGGGTGGAGTTAAAGAAAATGATGCAAAGGAATTGAATGATGAGCTGGCAATCTCAAAGAATACTAGAATGAGGGAATCCCAATAATGATTTTGCAATCATTATTGGCTAACAACTTTCTGTTATTATTGTGTACTGAGTATATTCCTTTTTTACACGTGTAATGTTTGTATAGGTACTCTGTACCTCTCTCTGTAATCCCCAATTCTCTATATAATGAAATCATCTACTGCTCAGACCTTTGAGCTGAGTTTTCCCTTCAATATTGATTTTATTAAATCTTCACTTAAAGTACTCAACAGCTTATCGATATGACAATGTTATAAATAATTTATAATTACTTAGTATTTATTAAATTAAATCACTATGTCATTTCTTTGTAGTACTTGGCATGTTCATTAGCATATTTCTTGGCAAGTACATGTGTATATATAGGGTGCACTTTTAATGAGTATTATTAATGGGTAATATTAGAAAATTTTTTAGTTTTTATTATTAATTTTTTTATTTAATTAGAAAAATTTCTTATTTTTACATTATATGGGCTGAGATTGGTCCATCAACTGAAAAAAAAAATAATAAAAAGAAAGTTTTTTGGCAAAAAAATGATAAAAAAAGTTGAATTCAATTTTAATATTTTACATATAAACATTATATAGTGTAAAAAAGACATTTTTTTATATATATATTTTTTAATTAAGTAGCTAAATTAATTAAGTATAGAAATTCAAATTTTTTTTTTATTATTCGCTATCGGACCAAGATCTAATGGTTTAATATTTTTAAAATTAATATTTACAGTTAAATTTATTTATTACGTACCCATTAATAGGTAATACCATTAATATTTATATTTATAATATTTTAGAGGGTGCAATTTTATAGTACTCCTTCCTTATTTTCGATATTTATAATAGTGTATATTTTAATTATTTGAGATACTCTGTAAATAGAAAAATTTGAAATAATTTATAATGTAGAAAATAAGATTTAAATTGTATATTTTGTATATAAAATAAAAAAGACACGCGTATAACAAATTGTTTGAATTTTACTTTTCGACACGATTAAATTTTTTTAATTTTTCAAAAATTTGCATGATATTTTAAATATGTTGTACACCTTCATACAAAATTTTTAAATTAAAAGTATCTGGATATCGAAAACTCGAAGGGATCCATCATTAAAACCCCTTAACATTTTCCAATATTTTGTTATATGGCCTATATGAAAGATTATATATTGACAACATCACATAATACAGTATGGGCAAATTTTGTATGGTTGCATATGTAACATAATAACAAAGAATAAAAAATAAAATATATATGCATGACTTTAATAATTCTTAACGTGATGTTTTGTTAGATGAAGTGGGTAATTAATTGGCTTGGTACATGATAATGAGATAGTTTTTTTTTTTAAATAATTATTTTTAAAGACAAAAAAATGAAAAAGGAGATGTAATGTTGTAATGTAATGTAAGCTATGAATAGGAGTTAGCCATCTGCTTGCTAAAAGTTTGTCCGTTTGGGTATTTTGGGTAGAGAAAGGCCCCACTAATCACGTGGGAGGGAGATGCCTAAATGGCAGTCCTATAAGACAGAAATGGTAATTTACAAATCTCCTCTAATCCCTTCTCAACCAATTATCATCTATCTCCCACGTGGGAACTTGGCCCCACCATACCACCTTCTCTTCTCCCTTTTATATGTCTTTTTTTGCTTATACTATTCCCCTTTTATATATCTCAATCTTGTTCCTCTTCAAATCCCACAACGAAAATTTCATTTCTCTTCTTCTTCTTCTTCTTCCTCACTTTTTATTTTTCTTTGAAGTTAAAGTTAAAGAGCTAGAGATAAAAAAAATAAGAAAGAAAGAAGAATATTAATACTACTTAAGATCACAGACAAATATATAGAGTGGTCATGGGAGATTCTTCAGCTTCATACATACACATGGTAAGTTAATTAATAGTTTTATCAATAAAAACTTTCATTATATGTATATATATAGGTAATAAAATACGTGATTACTTTGTTGATATATTGACTGTGATCACTTGGTATATATATACGTACATAAAATTATGCTATGCATGCAATTATGTATGTGGTTATATATATATACTTAAATATATGCATGTACAGGTGCAACACCTAATAGAGAAGTGCCTGATTTTTCGTATGAGTAAAGAGGAATGCATGGAAGCCCTGTCCAAACATGCAAATATCAAGCCTGTCATCACATCCACAGGTAATTAGTTTCTTTCCTCAATGCTCAAATCATCTATTTTTCTAATTATGAGTTGTGCATGCATGCAACTCAACGTAATAAGAAAATATAATTTCACAAGCACAAAGGCAACTCAAACTGCTCTATGAACAGAGAAATAAAAAGTCCATCATATGCCAACCTAGCTGGCTATATATATTATATTGGGTTAAGATCAGAGGTCAATTTTCAAACATCTTTATAGAGAAAATTATCTCACATGCCATTTCATAAGCTCAGTTAAAAATATACCAGCTGAATAACTAAGCTGTTATTGATCACAAGTTTTTCAGTTGGTGAAGAAGAACACATCAAGTATGTAGCTAATTTATTATAAAATATAATAGCACCAAGCTGATCTGCTTGAACGAACCTTTAATTAACTAATTTTTAGTACGTAACCATGTTAATATATAAGCATAATTGTTTAATTAATATATGTAGATCGATAATTTTTATGCAACTGTAGCTATATATAGCTAGACCAAGTAACATGTCAATTTTGTTTCTATATACAGATCATTAATTTAATCATAGTAATAAACATATAAACAAACAAAATATCGAGGGAATTCAATAGTGTACTAGTTCACAATAATCAAACAACTTGGTGCCAGTGTATAAATTAATGTATTTATATGTGATCATGGGCATAATATGCAATGATGTATACCATGAATATAAATCACTATTCCTGCTCAAAAAAGACATCTTCTTTTTATTCTTTTCTAATTATTAGTGGTTATGTTGATATATATTAGATTAATACAAAAACTTTATTATCAAAACAACAACAATAATATTTATAAAGAAAATGTAATATGTACTGATGTGACATTTAAAAATAGGTAAGCTAGGATAAAAAAAATGTTTTATAAGCTTTTCAAATGTGTCACGGCACTACTCTACTCTAGTACACAGTAATTATACGAAAGAATAGAGGAAAGAAATAAATAGAGCCGTTAGATCTATTTTGTTTAGAACTGATAATATATATATATATATTTATAAGGTGCACATGTATGATGATAATTGTACCATATATAGTGGCAGATACTCACGATTTAAATTGAGAATTTTTTTTTTCTTAAACGAGAGGAGTGTACTTTTTTTATATGATATAATATCTTCAAAATTCATTTATACTTTTATAAATATTATATAAATTTAAAATAAAGAAAAAAGTAACAAAAAATAAGTTGGCTTCACTGTTGATAGTTTAAAAATTGCTTAACATTTTTTAAAAATGTAATATCATTATTAGTATAATTTAATATTGGTATTATATTTATTTTAATTTAATAAAAATTATAAAAAAAATACTAAATACTTATGCTAAACAGCTTATTGCATTAGAGGAAATGCTCGTAAAAGAAGAGAAAACTAATTCAGTATGACAAATTTTAGATATATGTTTATATATGTTTTGTGAGTAGTATTAATTATTAATTGGTAGAGATTAAGATGTGCAGTGTGGAATGAATTAGAGAAAGAGAACAAAGAATTCTTCGAGGCATACACAGAATCCCAAAGCAAAGAAGACAAAATGTCTGAGGAAGAGACAAGCCAAATGATACAGAAAATGATTTCTGATTCATCCAAAGATTCCGACGACTAATAACACATATATCATATATATATGCCACTCGAAAACGATCTCACCCTCTCTCTCTCTCTCTCTCTCTCTCTCTCTTGGTGCTCTGGTTGGTGAATATATATATATATATATTAAATTTCTCTACATGTAATTATTATCATGACTCCAAGCCCAGCCAAAACCACATCTACAGGGAGAGATCAGTCATCACATGAAAATTCATACAAACAAGTTTCATATCATCATTAATTATTACGCGGTCCCCCTTATTATTATGTATGTTGCTTTTTTATTACTCCTCTCTTTCGTATGTACATATATGAATGTTTAAGTTTGACAGTGAATTAATTTTTTATTTATTAAAAAATTAATTATCTATACAGTTTTTTATTTTTTTTTTAAAATGTTCAAATTAATTGATGTGTCACATAATATACTAGATAGGTATTTCTTGGTTTAACAGAATATACTTAAAAGTAAAAGAATATTCTGTTAAATTTAACGATTAGTTTGATCTCACGTTAACAAATAAACCCAATAATTAAACCCAAAAAATTAAACAATCTTTTAAATATTAATAATCTCTTTTTAAATTAAAAAAATTATCTTAGCCACATATCTCTCTAACAAACCTATCTTGGGAGAATATTAATAATTTTTTTTTTATTTTTAAAAAAGAAAAATCTTTATACAGTAGAACCTCTATTCAAGAATAGATTTGGGACCAAGCAAATTATATTCTAATTGAGAGGTTATAACTAAATAGAGTTATACCAGAAAAAAAAAATTAAAATACTAAAAAATATCAATGTAACAATAATAACAATAAATAATTATTAATACTATATTATAATAGAATTATTTTAGAGTAAATATAATGGTAATACATATGTTACAATTTGAAATAAAATTATTAATTTTATGTAAATAAATTTACAAAACATATGTACATATTTTATTAAGATGTAATTATTCGAGGTATATTTTGTTAATACGGGACTTAAAAAATATATAACTAATTACAATTTAGAGGTTATTCTTATTTATAAGTGGCCCAAATTGGGACTTGATTTTTTTATAACAAATTAGAGGTTATTCTTAAATAGAGTATTCTTAAATAGAGGTTCTACTGTATATTAAAGTTAACCTCACGTTATCTAATGTTTTGTCTGGATAAGCATAGGAAGCAGAAATACCACTTCTATCTTTGTGTGATTGTAGATATACCACTTCTGTCATTGACCCACTTTTTAGCTTTATAAATGGAGATGTTCATATAATAATAACACTTTACAGAATATTTATAGATATAAACTTACATTACAATGCTATGTTAAAAAAAGAACTAAATAGAATAATCTACTACTCCAATAATAAATTTATTTACAATTTTATAATTACACTAATATTATTTTTTATACATTATTAAATAATATTTCAAATATAAATATTTAATTATTTCAAACAAAAAATTTGTAATCTTTAAAAATAAAATACATTCACAATCTTAAAAAGATCAAAATCTTAAATGAAACTAGCAATACGTCGGCACGTAATTCAGCTGGTATATTAATATGCATGTTTAGTAGTATATATATAATTAGTTATCAGTACAATATGCCTCTCTCGAAATTGGCCACGTGCCCTTATTATATACAAAGTTTTCTTGGGTGGACTAATAGCAAATTAACACGTAAAGTGATTGATCAACTGATTGAATCAATATTCTCTCGTTAATTTCTTTGTAGCTCTTTATATATGCTGTCATTATTAATTATTAATTGTGGTTTGTAATCTAGTAGTAAACAATTAACGTGTTTAATTCCTAAAATTGCCATATTTGGTCAGATTTTGTGATTTATCATCTTATTGTTTTATATAAATAGTAGTTATTATCATCTTGTTGTTAATATATATTAAATATTTGGTGCAGAGTAAAGAAGATATTCCTAATAACACATATAATTAATGAATAATTAGTATGGGGACTGGTTTGCTGCCCCGTCACAATCAAAAACTTTAGTATTTTGTGTGGTAAAACAATTAACAAGTAGTAGTAGTAGTACTACTAGTAGTATTCAAATGAGCACAACGTGGAGCTGACAGTTACATTTTATTTTTGTACTTTTTTTTAACTTATTATTTGGACTCTTTAAAAAAAATAAAAAAATTATTAGACCAAGACATCACATTTTCACACACATATCTTCCTAAATATAACAAGTGTCTATTACATAGAAAACTTGGTTTAAGGGACTTTTTAGGTACTTAGCAAACAAAAAAAAAGTAAGTTTTCCGTTTATGTTAACGGAAAAAGACTGACTGTTAAAATATTAAATAAAATACAATTATACAATCAATATAAATGAACATTTATCAACAAAGAACTATAATAAATGCTTTCAAAAAAAAAAAAAAAAAAAACTATAATAAATGAGTATTGTATACATATATCCATATAAATGTTATAAAATATATATAGTTTTTCAAATCTTTTAATTATTTTTTTTTTTAGTATATATTTTTTTAAGGATTATTTCACAAATATATAAAAGGAAACTTACAAAATACTATTTTTTTATCAAATGTTTTCAAAAATACTGGGACACGGCAAACTTTACATTTTTACTGCCCAAGCTCATTTTTATTTCTTTTATACTGCCCAGGCCCAATATATTTACTTTTATACTGTAAACAGTAACAAAACACAAACGACACCTCTCATTCGTGGTTGGGGACGGACAAATGAACACCAGAATCATAGAAATACTAGAAAAAAACCATAAAATTTGGCAAAGAGAAAAAATTACTAAATCAACAACAAATTACTGTTTTGTAGTGTTATTACTGTTGTTTTAATATGAGAAAAATGCCACGTAAATGAAATACTGCCACACGGCAAAAATAACTAGATTTTGACTCAATCTTTACAAAAATACTGCCACAGGGAAAAAATAACTTTTATACTGTCTTGGGACTTTTTTTTTTTTTCTTTTATACTGTAAACACCAAAAATAAAAAAAGAAATCTCCATCTTTCACACCCACAGACAAAACTATCACAACAACACCAGAACAACCAAAAAATAACCATTAAATTAGGTGAGATGAAGCAGAAACATTAAACTATTAATGTTGGGTCTGTAAAGATTTTTCTAATGCTGTTTTTGGGTTGTTCCACTATTGTTTCGTATGTTTAACAAATGTTAGTTTTAAATAACACAAGTTAAACCAACCACTGAATATTTGTTTGAGGTAACCAGAATGAAAGAATTATGTATAGTAATAATCTTACCTTCCATTAAAGTGGTAAAATCTAGAAGACCAAAAAATAAGAGGATGGAAGCTGGTTGGGAAAAGAAACACCTTAACAAATGCAGCAAATGCGGGGAGCTGGGGCACAACAAGAGAACATACAGGGGAAGACATCAAAAATAAAAAGAAGGAGAACAACCAAAAAACAACAGTGGAACAACAGAGAAAAACTGAACATATATTGGAGTATATGATACTGAAGAAAATAACTTGCATACAAATTTTATTTTTGAGCAGTACAATAATATTTAGAAAAATGAGATTAAAAAATGAAAGAAAACAACAGTAAAAGAACATTAAAACAATAACAAAATAAGCCATAAGAGTCATCAAACGATACAACACCACCACTCACAAAATCAGAGCTAAACTACAATCCCAAAAAAGAAAAAAAAAACCGAGTTAGTAAAAACAACAAAAACTCAGTAAAGTTTATGTTATTCTAGAAAAAATAAATAAAGAAGAAAAGAATTTTTTTTTTACTTGGAAAGTTTAAGTTGTTTGTTGTTCTTCTTCTTTCTCTGTATTGTTCTTCTTGCTTTCTCTCTCAAAACCCAAGTAAAAAAAATGAATGAAATGAGTGAGCTTTGTAAGTTTTTGAAATAGTGAAGAGTGGGGAGAAGGATTTTATGTAAAGTCTTTGTTGATGGTCTTTATCTTAAACACCAATCTCAATAAATTTTCTATAGATATCAACCCACAAAAAGAGATAGAGAGAGAAATAAATACAAATATAAATTATTGGGAATGAGGATCACGTGGGTGGGTTGTGCCCACTTTCAAACTTAAGTAAAAAAATAATTATTGAAAAAGTGATATAAATCATTAATAAACTAAACACATGTAAAGAGAATACATATATAAAAGAGATACCAACCCACAAAAAGAATTAGAGAGAGAAATAAAATACATATATGTACTAAAAGAAGAAGATGATGAACAATATATGTGGGGGAGTGGGATAAAATAAATGATTTAACACCTTTTTTGTATTTGAAAATAATAAATAAAAAATAAAAAATAAAAAGTATAAACTGACACAAAAATGTGACATAAACCGTCAAATCCAACTTTTTTTAAAAACATTTACTTTTTTAAAAAACGTGGTACAACCCCAAGAAGACACCTCTAAGCCACAAACCCATCATATACAATTTGAACCAAGGCAGTATACTGCCGAAAAAAAAAACAGTAAAAAAGTTATATTCAGCTTGTCACAGTATAAATGAAAGAAAATTGGAAAAGTTAGTAAAGCATGTAAATTTCCCTACATAAAAACGAAAAAAAAAAATTACAAAAATATGGATGTACGAAATTTAAATATTTTTACGATTTTAATGATTTTATTTACAAAAATACGGTTTTTTTATGTTGTACTCTTGTTAATTTGTTATTGATTTTTTGTTATCTATATGTTATCTTTTGTTATTATTTGGATGCTATTTTCCTGATACTTTTAAGTAGTTTTCTTGTTGTTTATATAGAAAGCCGTAAAAATGTAAAAAAAAAAAAATCTTTAAACGTAAAAATATAAAAATTTTACAAAAACTAAAAGTTTATGTAATTATTCTTTTTTTTTTTAATTGTAATTACCATTATTTTTTTCTCTTAGTTTCCTTTGTGGATTATATTTTCGTATAAATAGGGGATCACCTTATTGAAATAAAATACCAAGAAAATTATCTTTCTCTTCTTCTCTTTATTTTCTGTTATCCGTTTTCTTCCTCTATATATATATTATTTTATAATACGTTATCAACACGAGTCTCTGCTCAAGATAAATATTATTTGTTAAAGTTCTTGAATTATTTTATAGTCATGATACATTAAATATATTTTTATATATTTCACTACACAAAAAATCACAATTAGTAATATTTTTTTATAAATATATCACAATAATAATAGTTTAATGACATTTATTAAAAAATGTAATTATAGTAAGAATAAATGACATTTTAACTAGTGACATTTTAAAAAAAATGTAAGTATTAATATATTTTAGTGATATTTTGTCGAAATTGTCATTAATTTGTGAATATTTAGATTTGTTAGTAACGTTATAAAAATGTCACTAGCATAAATTAATAGTGGCATTTGTAAAAATGACACAAAATATTAGATTTAATTATTTTAAAAGTTCATTTAATTAGGTACTATTATTGACATTTCACACTATAAAAAACTGCTACTTTTAGTGACAATTTTTTAGTCACAACATAATTTTTTTGTGACTAAATGTGACTTTTAGTTACAACAAAATGTTACTTGTGACTAAAATATAGTTTTTAGTTACAAGTTGTCACTAATTTAGTTTTAGTCACAACAAGTATTGTGACTAAAAATACATTCAGTCACAACAAATTGTAATTTTTGTGACTAATACGTTTAGCCACAGACTTTTTAGTCATAACATAAGAATGATAATTTATAATTAGTTACAATTTTTTTACTTTTAGTCATAAATTTTGTTGTGACTAAAAGTAAAAAAATTTGTAGTGTCAAAAGTGTTACTAGAAAAATATAGTGGTATTTTTAATTTTAATGTATTTTTTAAGCTATCTCTAGTATACAAATTTATAAAGATAGTTTAATTCTAATTAATTTTTTAAGCCTCACTATTAATTTTGTAGATAAAAATAACTTAACAAATATTAAGATTGGACCATAATAAGAGAATTTGAATAAATAAAATTGAGCTCCATAAAAAAGTATTAAGATAAATAAAATTTATAAATTTAAGCAAAGTATTCATAATAATAAAAAAATGAAAAAAAAAATGGCGGATTCCTCCTTTTGCTCCTCAACTTAAGGGGTATAAGCAGCCATTTCCAGCTATTGTTCCCCTCCCAAGGGCAAGTTCTTATGCGCTACTCACTCGTCTGCCATTAGAAACACAACTTTTCGTCTGACTTGCATGTGTAAAGTATGCTATCAGCATTCATCCTGAGCCAGGATCAAACTCTACATGAGATTCATAGTTGCATTACGCATAGCTTCCTTGTTCGTAAACAAAGCAAATTCAAAATTGTCTTTCATTCTAAGGCATAACTTATATTTATGCGCTTCATATTTACTTGGAGTTTGCTCCCAGAAACATAGCCATACCTACCTCCTCGCCTCAATCTCATGAGCCTCTTATCCATTCTCATTCTATCTCGATGGGGGAGCAAGTAAAAATAGAAATACTCACTTTGGGTTTAGGGATAATCATCAAGCTCGAACTGATGATTTCCACCACGTCAAGGTGACACTCTACCACTGAGTTATATCCATTTCATTGTCCCCATCAAGAAATAAATTGACTAACCCTAAGGCAAAAGATTAAGAAACTCAATGCCACTACTCTTGAACAACATTGAGTCACACCTTCTTTTCGCAATATTACAAATACAAAAATAATAGAAAAAATTAGATTCAATTGTCATTTGTTCCTCTGAAATAGGATCGACTACGGATTCGAGCCATAGCACATGGTTTTATAAAATCGTACAATTTTTCCGATCTAAATATAGCAGGTTTTATATGAAGAATATTTGGCTCAACATGTTGTATTCGATATGATTAAGAGAAGAACCCGACTCGGTATTCTTAAAAAGTCTCGAATGGGATTAGGCCCTCTTTTTACGTCAAACCCTAACTGTTGGTAGGTTGGCTTTTGATAGAATTGACCCCTTGCCTATAGAAAAAGTGTACCATTTTGGGTTTATTCGTAACCTTGAACACCGATCCCTATTGCTTGATGTTCGAAAAGGGTCTGAAGGCTCTTCAAGACCTAATAAGTTGTTGGATCAAAGTAGAAAATTCTCCATATCTGGGCAGTACCGCGAACGTCTTAAAGAGAGCGACCTAGTCCGCGACTCAACCGAGATTCTAATTCGGTAACTTCGTTCCTTTTATTTTCTGCAGCAACTATTTTTATAACAATTTTAAGACATTGAGTTTCTACCATGACTACGGATGAGAATTCTGGTGTTATTGATATAAACAAACCTTTTCATTTTGAGGGAAACCATTTTAAAAGATGGAAACAGAAAATGTTATTTTTCCTCACTACGAAAAAGGTTGCTTATGTTCTGAAGACTGATAAACCTGTTGTTTCTGATACTGTAAAGGATGATGAAAGGCAGAAGCAAACTGCTGATTTAACAAGTTGGGTCGAGAATGATTTTTTGTGCAAAAATTATATTTTCAATGGTTTATCTGACGATTTATATGACTACTATAATTCTGACAAAACTGCAAAGGAAATCTAGGACGTACTTCAAAAGAAATACGACACTGAGGAGGCTAGGACTAAGAAGTATTCTGTCAGCCGCTACCTCAAATTTTAGATGACTGACTATAAGTCAGTGAAGGCTCAGTCTCATGAACCTCAAAAAATTGCTCACGAAATAATTTCTGAAGGTATGTCTTTAGATGAACAATTCCAAATTGATGTTATTATTGATAAATTGCCTCTCGGTTGGAAAGATTTTAAAAATATTCTCAGGCACAAAACAAAAGAATTTTCTTTGGAAAGTCTGATCACTCGTCTTCGCATTGAGGAGGAGGCTCGTAAATAAGACCAGAAAGAAGAAGTGCTTGTTGTGTCAAACAACAACACTAAAAAATCTAGTGCGATTTTGAAACCCACTAGGAAAAATTAATCAGAATCGCAAGCATGCTCCAAACCGTAACAATAATTCTCAGAATAATAATCAGAATTGGTTTCCAAGGAACTAAAACAAACAACAACAACCCCCTAATAAGAATGACCCGACACCATTTTTGTGCTTTCTCTGTAACAAACCAAGTCATATGGCACACAAGTGTCGGAACAGGTCTAGTTCTGCTCCGCAGGCTAACCTGACTGAAGAGCTGCCTTATACAGCTATGATTTTAGAGATCAACCTAATTGGTGGATCAAAAAGGTGGTGGGTAGACACCGGTGCTTCTCGCCATATCTGCTTTGATCATGCAATGTTCAAAATATACATAGCTGCAACTGAGGATGTGGAATTAAAGTTTACCTCTGGAAAAACATGATTCTCTAAGAAGTCATGCATACTCTAGAGATGAGAAAGAATCTGGTCTCGGGCTATCTCCTCAACAAGGCGGGATTCACACAGACTATAGGGGCTAATTTATTTACTTTAACTAAGAATGGGAATTTTGTGGGGAAAGGGTATGCTATTGAAGGAATGTTTAAATTGAATGTTGAAGTAAATAAAGTGAATGTTTCTGTTTACTTGTTGTGTTCTTTTAATACTTGGCATGCTAGACTCTGTCACGTTAATAAACGCATAATTAAAATATGAGTAGTTTAGGTTTAATCCCTAAATTATCTTTGAATGATTTTGAAAAATGTGACTTTTGCAGTCAGGCTATCACAAAAACACCACATAAATGTGTAACTAGAGAAAGTGAGCTTTTAGAATTAATTCATTCAGATATTTGTGAATTAGATGGTGTTTTAACTAGAAATGGAAAACGATACTTTATCACTTTTATTGATGATTGTTCTAATTTTACCTATGTGTATTTAATGAAAAATAAAAGTGAAGCTCTTGATATGTTTAAGTTATTTGTGGCTGAAATTGAGAATCAACTTAGTAGAAAGGTCAAGAAACTACGTAGTGATAGAGGCATTGAATATGATTCCACTGCTTTTGTTAATTTTTATAACTCACATGGAATTATACATGATAAGACTGCACCATATTCACCTGAAATGAATGGTAAAACTAAAAGAAAGAATAGAACCTTTACGAAATCTATTGTTGCCATTTTACTAAATTCTGGTGCTACTTCTCATTGGTGGGAAGAAATTCTCTTAACTGTTTGCTATGTGCTTAATAGAGTACCTAAATCAAAAAGTAAGATTTCTCCTTATGAGATTTTGAAAAATAGACAACCGACCATTTCTTATTTTAGAACTTGGGGTTGTTTAGCATATGTTCATATTCATGATCCTAAGAGAATTAAGCTAGCAAGTAGAGCCTATGAATGTGTATTTTTAGGGTATGCTTTTAATAGCAAAGCCTATAGGTTCTATGATCTTAATGCACATGTGATAGTGGAATCTAATGACGCTAATTTTTTCGAAGATAGATTTTCATTTAAATTGAGAAATAGTGGGGGCGCATCAACTAGCAATCTTCCAATAATTAAAAGTAATGAGCATACTAAGGATTTAGAAACTAAACCTAGAAGAAGTAAGAGAGCAAGATTATCTAAAGACTTTGGTTCTGATTTTTGTGCTTATACCTTAGAAGAGGATCCTGTTAACCTCTAAGAAACTTTGTCTTCTTTAGATGCAGATCTTTCGCAAGAGGCTGTAGATGATGAAATGGACTCTCTTGTGACCAACAAAACCTGGCATGTTGTAAACTTACCCCCTAGCTGCAAAACTATAGGTTGTAAGTGGATTATGAAAAAGAAATTGAAACCCGATGGAACTGTTAAATACAAGGCTCGTTTAGTAGCCAAGAATTTTAGATAGAGAGAGAATGTAGATTTCTTTGACACCTTTTCACAAGTCACCAGGATTACATCCATTAGAGTTTTAATTTCACTAGCTGCCATACACAACTTACTTGTGCACCAAATGGATGTGAAGACTGCATTCCTCAATGGTGACTTAGAAGAATAAATTTACATGGATCAACCCAAAGGGTTCGTGATCCCTGGCCAGGAACATAAGGTTTACAAGTTGGATAAATCTCTGTATGGTCTAAAGCAGGCACCTAAATAGTGGCATGAAAAATTCGACACTTTAGTCATTTCAAATGGCTTTAAAGTGAATGAAAGTGACAAATGTATCTATTACAAATCTGAAAATGATATATGTACAGCCATATGTCTATATGTGGATGACTTGCTCATTTTTAGCTCTAACATTCATGCTGTGAACACTGTAAAATCACTGTTGTGTTCCAACTTCGATATGAAAGACCTCAAAGAAGCGAGTGTAATCCTTGGAATAAAGATTACTAGGTCTGATAAGGGAATCTCTATAGATCAATCTCATTACATTGAGAAGATTCTAAAGAAATATAATTACTTTAACTGTAAACCTGCTTGTACCCCATATGACCCAAGTGTAAAATTATTCAAGAACACTAGAGATTGAGTAAGACATTCAGAGTATGCTAGCATAATCAGTAGCCTCTGATATGCTACTGAATGTACTAGACCCGACATTGCCTATGTCGTGGGATTGTTATGCAAGTTTACCAGTAGACCTATTATAGGGCATTAACATGCTATTAAGAAGGTCATGAGATACCTTAAAAGAACCATGAGTCTTGGATTATATTATCAGAAGTTTCCAGCTGTCCTAAAAGGATACAACAATACTGACTGGAATACTTTATCAAATGGCTCCAAAGCAACTAGTGGCTATATTTTTAGTATGACTGGTGGAGCTGTTTCTTGGAAATCAAAGAAACAAACTATTTTGGCACAGTCCACCACGGAGTTTGAAATGATAGCACTAGCAACTACTAGTGAAGAAGCAGGTTGGTTGAGGAGCCTGCTAGCTGAGATCCCTTTATGGGAAAGACCGATACCAGCAGTGTTGATCCACTGCGATAGTACCGTGACTATTGCAAAAGTTCAGAACCGTTATTACAACGATAAGAGACAACAAATATGTCGTAAACATAGTACTGTTAGAGAGTTCCTCTCTATTGGAGCAGTAAGAGTGGATCATGTACGCACTAATGAAAACTTAGCCGATCCTTTGACGAAAGGATTAGCTACAGAGAAAGTTCTTAAAACCTCAAAAGGTATGGGACTATTGTCCATAGAATAAAAGACTCACTCATAATGGTAACCCGACCTATAAGACTGGAGATCCTAAGAAATAGGTTCATTGGGTTATAACAAGTTATGATGTGATAAGGAATGAGATCATGCTATGTAAAACATGAAATCCTGAAGCGATATAAGGTTGAGATAATAGAAACTCTTAATGAGATCTATACTCTATGTAGAGTGGAGTACCGAGCTACAAGAGTACTCTTGATAGACTCACCTACGTGAATGTAGAAGTGGGGCCGCTTCCTATGAAATTTTGGCAAATTTCTAGAGCATTCACTACACTGGGATAGACGTGAATGTGTTGGAATTTATTTTACCAGGATCTTAGATCTACTCACAAGTATGTTGATTAACACCCTAAATATGAACTTTCTAAAACGATGAAATAAACACATAAAGTTTAGCAAACCTTACATTGGGTGCAGCGGAATATAATGACTCCTTCCGTTCAGATATCTAGCCCTTGATTCCTTTCTGTAGCAGAGCATTATCAATATCTGAACCTGGATCTCTTTCTCTGAATCTTTGATGCTGAAACCTCCTTCTTGCTGAATGTCTTTCTTCACGATCTTCCTCACTATGATTGAGGTATCACTTGCTGTGTGTGGGCACTACTCATACACTAAGAATTTCGAAATTTAAGGAAGAAGAAAGAGAGAGTGGGTTCGGCCAAAGATAGGGAGAGAGAGAGGCTCAGTTTTTTCTGAATCAGAAGTGTCAAAAGAAAAGTGTGTTATTTTCCTGAAGCCTTCACTATCTATTTATAGCATTCCACTAGGGTTATGTTTGAATTATTTGGCATTAAAATAATGAAAATATCAGAGGGAAAAACCCTACAAAAGTGGCCGGCCCTACATAGTGGATTTGGGCCTCACTTTTTGCAATTTTGCAGTTTTATCTTTTTTGCATCTGATTTTCTCAAAAACGCCAATTTTCAAATTCAACCATTTCAATGCCAATTCTAACTATTTAATAACTATAAATAATTATTAAATAATATTGTCATTTATCATATTTATTAATTGAACCATACAAAGTATCATAATTAACAAATATGCCCCTAAAACTCTTTCTTTACAATTTCGCCCTTACTTAGTGAAAAATTCACAAATAGACATAGTCTAATTTGAGAATTATAATTGATTAATCAAAACCAATTATATGAGTCTTACAAGCAATATTATCTCAACTAGTGCGGGGACCATGGGTCTATATAACCGAGCTTCCAATAAGTAGATCAAGAATTTAGCACTAAAATTCACTAACTTAATAATTCTTCGTTGAATCCACGCATAGAACTTAGAATTGCACTCTCAGTATATAGAATGCTCTATATGTTCCACCATATAGACACATCATCAGTTATCCATTGTTATAATCCTAATGTGATCAATGATCCTCTATATGAATGATCTACACTGTAAAGGGATTACATTACCGTAACACCCTACAATGTATTTTATCCTTAAAACACTTGACCCCGTATAAATGATATTTCAGATTATGTGGAATGAGTACTCCACCATTTATGTTCGTTTGGTCAAGCTCGAAGGAGATCATCCTTTGCTTACTATTCGCCAGATAGAAGCTATAGATTTCATGTTTATGATAGCGCTCCCACTCAATTGCACTACCGTGTTCCCAAAATGTACGTATCACCCTGACCTAAAAGTAGGCTTAACTAACAAATCAAAGAACACGAATAGCCTTTCAAGATTGAGCCTAATCATAACAGGATTAAGAACATTTGATCTAGGATCAACTAGGTGATATTGACTTGAATAGATATTACGGTAAGTTTAATAAATCTAAGTCAAAGTTCAATATCGGTCCCTTCCGATGCATACTCCATGCATCCAACCTGAGCTTTACTTTAACCAATGCTCTGGAAAGAACATAGCACTTCTCCAAATGCAAGTAAACTCTGTTGTAGATTATCATAGCAGTAAAACCCTATGTCTGATAAATCTAGGAAATTTTATTCACATAGTCATGTTTACTTTCCAATGTGTTGACGGCACAATAAACAGGATCAAGTATGTGAAAAGGGTTTCAGATGAATTTATACATTATGTACATATAATCATGAAATAAAACATGTGAACCATGCAACATTAAATGTTATTTCTGATCTATATTAATAAGTAAATCTGATTATATTGAAATGAGTTTTATTTAGGGCATAAAACCCAACAAACTCCCACTTGCACTAATATAAAACAAAAAGTGCGTTTCAAATAATCTCAACACCTTGATACACAAATCAAGTGTAGTAGTAGTAAACTCCTCGTAATAGGATCTAAAAGGTTGAATTAACCACAACCTTTCCTCCACTATTACTCTTACTTAATCACAAAATCATTGATAATGTGAAATTCCTCTCTATATGTCTACTCTCTTGGGATACTGGATTCTTATACTTTTGGCAACTACTTTTGGTTAATCAAGAAATTAACACTAGTAGTTTAGGCAATTTGGAATGGTGCCAAAGATGTATAGAACTTTCCTTAGACTGAATAAATACCTTTCCTGCAGCTTTAACATTCAGTCTCTCTCTGGTAGACCTAGAAACTTCAGATAGGTTTTTACACTTCTCCAAAATCACTATTCCACCCCCAGAGTAACCACCATCTTATCAGAAAGATTTACTAGCACAAAGGCAAATTTCGAAATCTGATATGGTGTAGTCTAAGAGTTTTAAATACACCCTTATAGACTAACATATAGTTCCTCTTCTTAATCTTAGGATTTACTTGATTGTGCTCCAATGTTCTTCGCCTGGATTAATCTGATACCTACTCATTACTCCCACTCAACAGCAGGTGTCTGGTCTAAGGCATACAAAAGCATATCTAAGACCTCTCACTGTTGATATAAGAAATTCTTTGATGGCTTTATCTTTTCTGGAATAGTTGAAACTTTTCCTTAGATAAATAAAATCTATGTCTAAGAAGTTGTGAAGCTTCTATAGATTGCCATTAGAAAGAAAATGCTTCAGCATCTTACTAAAGTAAGTTGCTTGCATTAGAGTAAGTAATTACCAGGTATACCACAAGCCATAGGTTTAGATAAACTCAAACTTATAATACTAGGAACAGGAAGTTTTGTTAAGTCCATTGAATAGACTTATAAACGAAAATTTCCTTTTATGTCCTTGTAATAGAAAACTTTAGGTTACTCCATGTGAATGGATTAAACCATAGTTCTATTGGCTTTCTTCTTAGTTTCTTATCTTGACAATCCATTACTTGTTTAAACTCACAATGGATTTTAATCACTAGTGTCTCCCAAGTCATAAGAAGGTGAGTTCCTAGAAACTCTCCCACTACGACAAGGTACCGTGAATTATGTCGAAGAAAACTAAATGGTATTAACCTCTTTGGTTGTGACAAGACAACAGAGGCAGTGGGATCATCATATGTTATATAAGATGATAGAACACTTTTGGAATCAAGAAAAATATCTCCTTTATTTGCTACTTGTTTTCAGACTTAGTCATTATCTTAGAAAAGTAGTATTTGTTTGAACAAACACTTTCTTATCTATTGACAATAGGATGGTCTACCCCTAATCACTTAGAACAGCTAACAAACCATGGTTAACAGTTCTAGCTTTTCTTAAGATTTTGATTAGGTCATCCATGAATCTAGTAATGATTTACATTAAGTATACAATCATTACATCATTCTGAAATTGTATTACCATAGAAGGAATTAGGCAACGACTAGTAACTAATCATCAACATGCAACTCGAAATTTCTGGGGAGGTAAGTTTGGATATAATTCAAAAATCAATTTAATGATCTTTGAACTGCATATCTACTAACTATTTTTCCTCCCCTATCAGTTCGCAAGATCTTTAACCACTTACCTTAATGGTTTTAACCATTGCTAGAAATTAATGAAATTTTACAAACATTTCAAATTTCTTGCTAAAAGGTATAATCTAGAGTTATCGTTTTAAGAATACAACGAAAAACTCGTATCCACCCCTGAATGTACATCCATCTGCGAATGAGATGAACTACTTTCAGTGGATATAGGCATATTAACTCTTTGCAGAGATTGATCTTGTCAAATCTACTATGAACAAGATACAAATGCCATAGATTAATGAAAAATGTGGTTGAGTCTATTGATGACATAGGTTTAGTTACATCAAAGAATTCTTAGAATACTGCAAGTGGATCCTGGTCACAGAATACCTAACTCATATTCCATACAGTTTTAATCCATTAATAGAAGATGGATATTAAACACTTGAGAAAGTGTAACTGTATTGTATTCTGGAATTAGAAATATAAGAAAATTTCTATTTGGAATCTAAAATTAAAGTCAAAGACTTAAATTTTTACCAAATATAATGAGTAATTCTATCTTGGACCAGCACTACTAATTTAACTCTAAGTCTGATTTGCCCATACAAGTAGGAGATTTCTAAGATTGAAGATTTATATCAATTGGGAATAGAATTTCGGGATTATAATCATATGCGTCATTTAATTTCTTAAGAGAAAATATAGAATGACATGAAATGATTTATAGACCATTCATCCAATGATATGTTTTGAAGCTAATTCAAAATGAATAAGCTAAGAGGAATTAGGATAATTTCGTTTATAAATAAGAATCCAACGATGCTTCGATTTGCGAATGTCAAAGTAATCTTATTTATACAATCTTCTTGTTTCATATCGTAAAAATACTAGTCTAAGGTGTCATCAATTGATGAACAGCTAGATGTCGCATATACAACATTTATCTTTCGAGATCTAACACTATTATGTATGTCTAATGGTGAAAATCCACTAGGGATTTATCTCATTAGATAAACAAGCCAAGTTAGACCAACAATGAAGATTCGAAATTAAACTTCAACTTAATAACAGAAAATAACATGGTTCAATATAAATTCATACACAATTCAGAAATTATAAACATATAGCAAGTAGGAATGACAAGTGAAAATACTAAAACTTACAATCCTAAATAATTTCCAAGGTTTTTCAACAAACTGATACAGTGTCCCGTTTAGGCGAGAGTCAAAGCATCATCCATTGAATAGAGTTGTCAGCTCTTTTAAAATGATAACCATTCTAGCAACCTTTTATTCGATCAATATTGGAATTAAGCGTTGTCCCATTTAGGCGAGAGTCAATGCAATTCTATCTTATGAGCTTCCACCATTGTTTCATAATTTGCAAGTCAAGTATGGTCGCCACCATTAGGGTGATCCATACCATACAAAACACTTACAAACTACTTATCATGCGAGGTTAAACGGTGCGAAATTGCTAATGAACGTTCCTCCATTAGGGAGGATTACTCACTAAAACAAACGCGGTGTAAAACCCACAATGGAGATCGAATGTCTTTTGATTAAAAGCTCATTATTTAATTAGAGTTGTATTTTCTTTGATTTTCTTTATTTATTTTATTTATTTTAAATATATATATTTATTTAATTAAAATTTCCAATTTAGAATAAAAAATTCTAAATATAAATTTTAATTTAATATTTATAAATTTTACTTAGATGGATAAGAAAATAACATGAATTATTTCCATCTTAGTAATAATTTCCAATAAATATTTAGAAAAATATTCAATTTAAGTTGTTACAAAATTAATTTAAATTAATTTACAACTCAAATTTAATTTTCTATAAATATATATTGCATTTCGAAAAATTAAAGTATTCAAGGATACAATTTTCGAAAATGCATGTTAAAATAAAAAATTAATCCTGGAAAAATTATTCTAATTTAATGTTGGCCCAAAATTAATTAATAAAGTTAATTTACAACAAAAAATATAATTTTCCTATTTAATTAAATATATAAGAAAAATTTCAAATATTTAAGTATGATGATGAAAATCAACTTAAATATTAATTTTCTATTTAATTAAATACACTAGAAAAATACTTCAAGCAAAAATATCATCTATCTAGATTTTCCTTTGACTAATTAATTCAATTTCTAATAATATACTTTAATTCAATTTATTTTAAATTAATCAATTAATGAAAAAATCATTGATTTAAGTTGGTCCAAAATTAAAATAAATAATTTACAACTTTAATCTATTTTTCAAATAAAATTCGAAATTCCAGCATTTAAGAAATGCAATTTCGAAATTTGATTAATAAAATAAAGAAAAAATATATTTTGAAAATTATTTAAATTTAGTTGAAAAAATAAATTTCAACTAAAAATAATTTTCTATTTAATTAAGTGTCATGAAAAAGAAATATTTAAGTATCATGATGAAAATCAACTTAGATATTCAATTTTCAAATTAATTAAATGTATTAAATTCAAGAAATAAATAATTAAGTGTAGAGAAGGCTTAATTATTAATCTCTAGTTTAATACTAGGAAAAAATAAATTGTACCAAAATTAATTATTTAAAATAATTAATTTCACAATGTATAATATTTTCCTATTTAATATTAAAATTAATAAGTAGTCTAGAAATAACTATCTAGAAAATATCTTATTTGACTAAGTATCTTTTCCACAAAATTTGAAAAAATATCTAATTTAAGTTGTATTAGAAAAAATCTAGAACTTAAATATTTTCAAATTTAAATTTAATTAAATATCAAAAATTAAGTTGTAACCACTTAATTCAAAATATTCCATTTTAAGTTAATATTCGAAAAGATATTAACTTAAAAAATATCTAAAATATTCCATTTTAAGTTAATATTCGAAAAGATATTAACTTAAAAAATATCTAAAGAATCTTAATAACCAATGCCTGAAATTCCTCAACTTAATTTTGAAATTTTAAATCCAAAAGATATTCAGATTTAAGTTGGTTAGTTGTAGATAACTAAATATCAACTTAAATAGGAATATTTAATGAAAAATTTAAATTAAGCTCCAGAAAGAATCTAGGTGGTTATAATTCTATATTTAATTAAATACAAGAAAATACATATAGTTTAGCTTAGAATAAAATTCTTTAAACTATATTTTTCTTAAATTAATTTCAAAATAAATGAAAATAATTATGTTGCTAATCAATTTTATTAGGTTAAACTAGTTTAATTAACCTAGTACAGTTATTCAAATCAGGCAAATGGGCCTTCACAATTGGGGTGGTTCATGTGAGGGGGTGCTGGGTTCAGTATGTCGTACCCACTACTATGGCTCCCAACTCTCACACAAGGCCCAAAAGAGAGGAATTTAACCTTAATAAGAACAACTGTTATTAATTGAATAGGCCCAAAAACTAAATGGGCCTAAATAAATTCTATCAAGAACTATGATAATTTATTTTAGCAACAACAACCTATATGCATCTATAATGAAATTAAACACATAGGCTCACACAGGCACACTTTGGATGGGTCCTATCATGTTGCTAGGTCATACACAGATGAAAGAAGATTGTAAATATACCTGTTACAAATTATTAACTTGACCAAGGGAGCCATCAGATCATTAGATCTGGCAAAAAGTAACCATGGCTATTTGCAATCAAGTAATAATAGGTTTTAAAAACTTACAAACAAGCTAAAACACATACTCCTACAACAAGGTTAGCTGGATAGTTGGATGTAGGATTTATTTAATTTTAAATTAAATAATTAATTTCGAAATTAAATAATTAATTTAAATAAATTTCGAAAATTTAAAAAAAATTGAAATAAAAAAAAATGAAATTAAATTAAAATTTAAAATTAAAATTAAACCTACAATTTTGAAAAATTAGGTTTCAACCAACCTAAATATCATTTCAAAATTTGCTAACTACTTTTAAAATTTAAATGTTATTTTATAAATAAAAATTAAATAAAAAATTAAAAAAGATAAATGAATATCTTTTTCAGATTTTAAATGTAATTTAAATAAATAAAATAACAAAATTTAAAAGTTAGCAAAATATCTTATATCTATTTAAAATTACATGATTATAGTTATCTTATTTTAAATTTAAATAAGGTCAAATTATTTAAAAAAGATTTAATTTAAAAAATTTAAAATCTGACCTTAAATTTAAAAATAAGATAAGATATAATCAAATTTAAAAATAAGATAGATTATTAAGCAGATAAGATAGATACTAACTATTTTAAATTCAAATTACACTAATATCTTGAATTAAATTTAAAAAATATTAAATTAATTCAAAATGATAATTAGAATTGAATTAGGAATAGTAATAGTATAAATACAGAACTACACAAAAAATCGGAAGTTAATTCCATGAAAAAGCATGAAAAACGAAGAAAAAAGAAAAAATTGTGAGATGTACGGACAGTTTTCGCGATCGCAGGAAAATTTCAGCACAGCTCCGATTTTTCCGAATCTTCAAAAAATCATAACTAATTCAAATTAAATCGAAATTGAGTTCTGTAAAAAAGTAACTTGCTTAATTTTTTCCATGCTAAATAATAAAAATAATTCCAGAAATAGAATCGCAATTATTTTTCATGAAAATTCACAAACATCAATCAATCATCAAATAACACTCAATACAACATGATACCATCCAAAAACAAACAAACAATCGTTTTAAAGTCTAAATTTCTTGCAAGTAAATCAATTACCATGGCTCTGAGGCCAGTTGTTGGAATTTATTTTACCAGGATCTTAGATCTACTCACAAGTATGTTGATTAACTCCCTAAATATGAACTTTCTAAAACGATAAAATAAACACATAAAGTTTAGGAAACCTTACATTGGGTGCAGCAGAATATAATGACTCCTTCCATTCAGATATCTAGCCCTTGATTCCTTTCTGTAGCAGAGCATTATCAATATCTGAACCTGGATCTCTTTCTCTGAATCTTTGATGCTGAAACCTCCTTCTTGCTGAATGTCTTTCTTCACGATCTTCCTCACTATGATTGAGGTATCACTTGCTGTGTGTGGGCACTACTCATACACTAAGAATTTCGAAATTTAAGGAATAAGAAAGAGAGAGTGGGTTCGGCTAGGGGTGTTCAATAAAATTTACAAACCGCCCAACCCGAATAAACCGCTCAAACCAAACCGAATAAACCGATAAAAAATACAACCCGAAATAATACAATAAAAATCTAAACCGCCCAATGAATATATTGGGTGGTTTACAAATTATTCTAAACCGCCCAATTAACCCGAATAAACCGAATTAAACCGATTTATATATTTTTTTTTTATAAAAGTGTATATATTATATCACATAAATTACATTTATTAGTTAAACTATTTTGTAATTAAAGTTTAAACATTTTAGTGTTTAACTTAAAACTTAGACTTTATAGTTAATAGTTTTTATTGTATTTGGATATTGAAGTTAAAGTTTAAAATCTCTACCATATTTTATTACTTTTTTTATTCAATTATTTTATGTTTACTCAATTATATTTATCTTATATTAAGGTTCTTAAAATTAATTTAAACTATAGTATTTTTTAACTTGAAATATAAATAATATATTTTTATTTTTTAAAAAATCTAATTATTTGAATAGAAGAAACTAACAATAATAATTATAAAAAAAAGGTGAAGAACGGTTTGGACGGGTTAACCCGACCAAACCGACGAAATCATTGGGCGGGTTGAACTTTCTCTAATTTTTGATTGGGCGGGTTATGGTTAAATATTTGCAACCCGATATTTATATTGGGTTGATAAAAATATGCTATAACCCGACTAAACCGACCGACGTACACCCCTAGGTTCGGCCAAAGATAGGGAGAGAGAGAGGCTCAGTTTTTTCTGAATCAGAAGTGTCAGAAGAAAAGTGTGTTATTTTCCTGAAGCCTTCACTATCTATTTATAGCATTCCACTAGGGTTAGGTTTGAATTATTTGGCATTATAATAATGAAAATATCAGAGGGAAAAACCCTACAAAAGTGGCCGGCCCTACATAGTGGATTTGGGCCTCACTTTTTGCAATTTTGCAGTTTTATCTTTTCTGCATCTGATTTTCTCAAAAATGCCAATTTTCAAATTCAACCATTTAAATGCCAATTCTAAGTATTTAATAACTATAAATAATTATTAAATAATATTATCATTTATCATATTTATTAATTGAACCATACAAAGTATCATAATTAACAAATATGCCCCTAAAACTCTTTCTTTACAATTTCGCCCTTACTTAGTGAAAAAATTCACAAATAGACATAGTCTAATTTGAGAATTATAATTGATTAATCAAAACCAATTATATGAGTCTTACAAGCAATATTATCTCAACTAGTGCGGGGACCATGTGTCTATATAACCGAGCTTCCAATAAGTAGATCAAGAATTTAGCATTAAAATTCACTAACTTATTAATTCTTCGTTGAATCCACGCATAGAACTTAGAATTGCACTCTCAGTATATAGAATGATCTATATGCTCCACCATATAGACACATCATCAGTTATCCATTGTTATAATCCTAATGTGATCAATGATCCTCTATATGAATGATCTACACTGTAAAGGGATTAGATTATCGTAACACACTACAATGTATTTTATCCTTAAAGCACTTGACTCCGTATAAATGATATTTCAGCTTATGTGAAATGAGTACTCCACCATTTATGTTCGTTTGGTCAAGCTCGAAGGAGATCATCCTTTGCTTACTATTTGCCAGATAGAAGCTATAGATTCCATGTTTATGATAGCGCTCCCACTCAATTGCACTACCGTGTTTCCAAAATGTACGTATCACCCTGACCTAAAATTAGGCTTAACTAACAAATCAAAGAACACGAATAGCCTTTCAAGATTGAGCCTAATCATAACAGGATTAAGAACATTTGATCTAGGATCAACTAGGTGATATTGACTTGAATAGATATTACGGTAAGTTTAATAAATCTAAGTCAAAGTTCAATATCGGTCCCTTCCGATGCATACTCCATGCATCCAACCTGAGCTTTACTTTAACCAATGCTCTGGAAAGAACATAGCACTTCTCCAAATGCAAGTAAACTCTGTTGTAGATTATCATATCAGTAAAACCCTATGTCTGATAAATCTAGGAAACTTTATTCACATAGTCATGTTTACTTTCCAATGTGTTGACGACACAATAAACAGGATCAAGTATGTGAAAAGGGTTTCAGATGAATTTATACATTATGTACATATAATCATGAAATAAAACATGTGAACCATGCAACATTAAATGTTATTTCTGATCTATATTAATAAGTAAATCTGATTATATTGAAATGAGTTTTATTTAGGGTATAAAACCCAACATAATGGCCATTAAAGCACGAGCTTTTAGACTACACCTAAGAAAGGTTGTGCGTGGTACATCGTTAGAGATAGAGTTCAAGACTACGAGTCACTCTAGTATATTCTAAGTTGTATTCACAACGCAAATGTTCAAATCGAAAGATACCTTTGTTTATGCTCAATCTTATTGCTTAGGATACTGCTCGAGAAAAATATTTCTTTAAAATTTTAAGTGTGGAATTGTTGGAACTTTGTGAAATCTTACAAAAATAAAAATGAAGTGTGTGAGAAATTGGAGTCCCACATGGGATAGAAACACTTCATTAGAAGTGTATAAATAGTGCAAGTTTGAGGTATGGGTATGGGCCCCAAGGGGTACCCAATTTTGCATGCATGGGTCAGGACTCACACACCGGACCACCACACGCATGCGCGCCACCGCCGTTCTGTTGGGTTTTAGGCCCTAAATAAAACTCTATTTCAATGTAATCTATTTTATTCAACATCAATAAAGAAACATAAGTATTTTTCATTCATTTGTGTATGTTTTGGTTCACCTTATCAATTGCTTGTCTATTTGATTTATAAATTCATCTGAAACCCTTTTCACGTACTTGATCCTGTTTATTGTGTTGTCAACACATTGGAAAGTAAACATGACTATGTGAATAAAGATTCCTAGATTTATCTGAACACGGAGTTTTACTGATATGACAATCTACAACAGAGTTTACTTGCATTTGGAGAAATGCTATGTTCTTTCCAGAGCATTGGTTAAAGTAAAGCTCAGGTTGGGTGCACGGAGTATGCATCGGAAGGGACCGATATTGAACTTTAACATAGATTTTATTAAACTTACCGTAATATCTATTCAAGTCAATATCGCCTAGTTGATCCTAGATCAAATGATCTCAATCCTGATATGATTAGGTTCAATCTCAAGAGTGCTATTCGTGTTCTTTGATTTGTTAGTTAAGCCTACTTTTGGGTCAGGGTGATACGTACATTTTGGGAATACGGTAGTGCAATTGAGTGGGAGCGCTAACATAAATATGGAATCTATAGCTTCTATTTGGTGAATAGAAAGTAAAGGATGATTTCCTTCGAGCTTGACCAAACGAAAATAAATGGTGGAGTACTCATTTCACATAGCTGAAATATCATTTATATGGGGTTAAGTGTTTTAAGGATAAAATACATGGTAGGGTGTTACGGTAATCTAATCCCTTTACAGTGTAGATCATTCATATAGAGGATCATTGATCAAATTAGGATTATAACAATGGATAACTAATGACGTGTCTATATGGTGGAACATATAGAACGTTCTATATACTGAGAGTGCAATTATAAGTTCTATACGTGGATTCAACGAAGAATTAATAAGTCAGTGAATTTAGGTTATAAATTCTTGATCTGCTTATTGGAAGCTCGGTTATATAGACCTACGGTCTCCCCACTAGTTGAGACAATATTACTTGTAAGACTCATTTAATTGGTTTTAATTAATCAATTATAATTCTCAAATTAGACTATGTCTATTTGTGAATTTTTCACTAAGTAAGGTCGAAATTGTAAAGAAAGAGTTTTTAGGGCATATTTGTTAATTAAGATACTTCGTATGGTTCAATTAATAAATATAATAAATGACAATATTATTTAATAATTATTTATAGTTATTAAATAGTTAGAATTGGCATTTAAATGGTTGAATTTGAAAATTGGCATTTTTGAGAAAGTAAGATGCAGAATTGATAAAACTGCAAAATTTGCAAAAGTGAGGCCCAAATCCATATAGCCTTGGCCGGCCACTTTTATAGGAAATATCATCTGATATTTTCATTATTTTAATGCCAAATAATTCAAGCCTAACCCTATGTGGTATGCTATAAATAGATAGTGAAGGCTTCAAGAAATATACACTTTCACATCTTGTTTCCTTCAGAGAAAAACCTGAGCCTTCTCTCTCTAAACCTAGCCGCCACCTTTACCCTCTTCTTCTTCATTATAAATTTCGAATCTCTTAGTGATAGAGTAGTGCCCACACACAGCAAGTGATACCTCAATCATAGTGAGGAAGATCGTGAAGAAAGACATTCAACAAGAAGGAGATTCAACACTAAAGAAAGGAGAGAAAGAGATCCAGGTTCAGATCTTGATAATACTCTGCGACAGAAATGATACAAGGGTTAGAGATCTGAACGGAAGGAGACATATTATTCCGCTGCACCCAATGTAAGGTTTTTCATACTTTATATGTGTTTAATTTTATAATCGTTTTAGAAGTTCATATTTAGGGTGTTAATCAACATACTTGTGAGTAGATCTAAGATCCTGGTAAAATAATTTCCAACACGTTCGACCTACCATGCTGCCCGAGCTGAGCTGGCAGGTGTGGTGTCACCTTATTTTTTTTGGAAAAATTCAATTATTTAATTAAAACAATTTTTTTAAAACGTGTTTGATTATCGATAAACGAAAGCTTTCTGATTTTTAGCATCGTTCCCACGATCCTATGTTCTAACGTTCCCTTCAAGTAACGTCTTTCTTCTCGTTACCTTCAGTGCATTGTCTATATAATGCATCTGAACCAACGGGAGAAACACATCTCTTTTCACTGAAAAAAACTTATACGATATATACATACGATTATATTATATATATTTCGAGATGTAGTCGATTTTCGGGTGTAGTATTTCGACGGTTCTTTATCGTGCAATAGAGTTCCGATACAGTGTGTTCGACTGGGTTATTTTATCCTAAGGACAACAAGGCTGATAGTCTGCTTGCACATATATGGGCAGTGCCGCGAACGTCTTAAAGAAAGTGACCTAGTCCGCGACTCAACCCAAATTCTGATTCGGTAACTTTGTTCCTTTTATTTTTTGCAACAACTATTTTTATAACAAAACCTATTGTAAGGAATTCAAAATCGTAATAAAATTTGTTGTTGAGCTAATTTTTGGCATCAACATTTAGGTATAATAGGTATTTGTATAAAAATTTTGGTAAACTTATAGTTTACCCTGCAAAAGGAGTGTTCTGGTATACTCCTTATTCGGTATCTAAGAAAGTTTTTTAGTTTAATTGTTTTTTAAAATCGTGTACGTTTTAGTTATTTAAGATTATTTGTATGTATTTATAATTCATAAAATTTTGAATTAATTATAGTACAGAAAATAAGGTTCAAATAATTACTTACTACGAGTATAAGAAAAGTAGACATGTGTACAACAACAAAATTGAAATTTATTTTCGACACCGTAAGTAATTTTTTTTAAAAAAAAATTATAAGTAATTTTAAATAAATACAATATACATGATTATGAAGAAAAAAATAGACTAAAAAGCTCTTTTTTAGATGCCAAAAAAAATAATACTATAAATTTTCTTAAAATTGATTGGAGGGTCATAATTGCTATTTTATTAAAAATATGGGTTCCAAAAGTTACTTTAGAAAATGTAGGGTTCAAACTGATAGTAAAAGTTACTTTAGTATGGAATGGAATTTCTATTCTTTTGTTTGGTAAAGACTATGGAATCAATAATTGAATAAAAATTGTGATGATTGGTATAGTATAGGATGAATTTGAATTTTTATTATTTTGACCAAAATGTCCTTTACTCTTTTAAAATAATTTTAGTTTTATAAAATTACTATTATAGTACAAATAAAAAAATGATATATATTTATGTATCACTCTTAAATTGTATTTTTTAGATCTAATTATCAAATAATAATATATAAATAAATATCTAATTTAATAGTCTATTTTATATTAAATATTTAACTATCAACATAAATATTATTCATATAATTTAATCATCACACATGGTTTATCCATATAATTATAATAATATTGCTTTCCTATAATTTTGTACAAAAAAAAATATAATAAACATATTATTGTAATATTAAATGTTGTAGATATATGTTTTAAAATAAAAAATATTACTCATATTATAATCATTTATTTATGAGAAGGGTAGATAAGGAAAAATAATTTTTGATTGTTATGGAATGGCTCTTCAAGTCATTTTATTTAGGAAAAGTAATTCCTTAATTTACATGAATTACAATTTATATGGAATGGATTTTCCAATGACAATAAACAAATCAAACACTTGAATAATTTTTCTTTAAAAACAGCAATTCCATTCCTACACGCATTCATGTAAACCAAACACTACAATGAAATGCTTGGCTGCGGGAAATTAGTTGCACCACCCAATTCATTGCTCGTGGTTGACGAAACCGCGTATTATAGTGTACGGCGAGCTAACGACAAGACTCAGCAAAAGATAATTATGTTTTTTAATTATTTGTTTTATTTTTGAGGTAAGCCTTTTATTATATCCATTAAAATTATCATTTCACACAATTATCTATTAAGAAAATTGGGTCCACCGATGTTAGTCTAATTTTTTTTAGACTAACCAAAACAAATAAAAGAGTGCACCCCATATGTATATATTTATATATTTTGAATTTTTTTTTGAAAGGAGAATTAATTATTTTGTTCGTCAATTTTTTTTTTTTTAAGGATTTTGGTGATTCAATTTTTATTAAACGAAATGCTATACATGAATTGACAGTGGCGGAACTAGACTGAGGTTAGAATAGCAGGCAAAGTGTATACAACTTATATAAAACAATATGCCATGTATAAGTATATAGAAAAATTTTAGTGTAGAGATCTCACTTTTTGTATATAGAAAAATTATAATTTATTTTTTTTATCACCACCTTTCAATTTTTTTTTAGTGAAATAGCTTGCGGTTTCGAAATATAGTTTAAAATAGTAAAAAAGAAAAAGGGAAATTAAATAACTAACACAAATATTTGATTGAATCTTATTTTTAACACTAAATTTTTTGAAATTTTTTTGGAAAATGAATGAAATACATGCCATAATTATAATATGCATAGCCAATAGCCATTGTGAAAAAAAAAAATATTAGATGATAACCTCTCAACATACAAAAGCAAAACATTTCTATGGATAGACACAAAAGTGATGTTCCTATCAGGATAATAATATATATTATTAAAAAAATAATAATTAATTTCTTAATATAAGCATATATCATTTAGAAAATATAAACATATGTCATAAAAAAAAAAAAAAATTGGAGCTAATTACTTTCTTTTAAAATTAATTCAGAATTAAGTTGAGTATCGTGGTTGGTCCGTCACAAGCAAATCAGCCACCAAATATTCACATTTATTGTCTTGTCTTCTTAAGTGGTCTCACTCACTCAGGGCTCGGATGTAGGAACCATCTCAGAAGTAACTTAGCAACTTTTTTTTTTCTTTTTTCTTTTTAGTAAGGAACTTAGGACAACTTTTAAGTATAAGAAAAATAAATAAATAAATAAATAAATAATGAGCAGGTGAACCACTTGTATTAGACTATGAGCTGTGTTCAATAATAATGCTGTCCCTCTCCCCCACATCCACTTTTGACTCCCTTATCTTCTTCTCTGGATTCTCTTGCTGCCCTTTTGTTTCTTTATGCATTATTATGTGAATTTGTCAAACCAAACGTTTTACCAAATGTATTGTATAAAATATGTTTATTATTATATTCATATAGAATGAAAATATTTAGGTGGGTCGTCATCAGTTTAGTTATTTATGCTGGCCTCTTTGTCTAGTTGCGGTCCAGTGTTCATATTGACCAACTAGTTTGAAGAGATACAGTGCAAGAGTTTAATTATTATTATTATTATTATCACTTTTTCTATATGAGGCTTTTTAATTAGAGATACTGAAGTTGTGTGTGCTATTCTTTGATGTATTCTGGTCGGGTGAGTCAAGAAGTAAAAACAGGTCATTATCTTTTATCCTATAGTTTTCTTTGTTGGGCTCTCTTTGTTTATATTCTTAATTATCTATAATCTTCTCTTAAGAATCTAAAAGCTATGCCCACTTACACCTTCCTTTGTTTACCATTTCTCTCCTTGTTGTAGTTGTTATTCAAATTTGCCATTTTCAGCAATCTAATTTGTTAACTCAGCTTTATTTTCAACTTTAGCTATGTCCAGTTTTGTGGCCATTTTGTTGTTTTCCTTGGTTTTGTCTAGCTTTAATTTCCCAAGTATTTTATCAAAGTTCACCCATAGTGATATTATTCTCATAAACTGTGGTTCATCTTCAAATGTATCAGTAGGCAATCGTGTATTCCTAGCTGATAATTCTGATTCTGAGAATAATATCCTTGTAACGTCTGAAAGAGTTTTTCTCAGCACAAATTCAACTTCATTATCTTCATCCACATTTGGTTCCCAGTTGTATAAAACTGCAAGATTATTCAAGGGGATTTCTCATTACACATTTAAAATAAAAAAAACAGGTGTTTATTGGATTCGTCTCTATTTCTTCCCTTTCTTTTCTCAACAGTACAACTTGAGTTTAGCCAAGTTCTCTCTTTCTGCAAAAGGTTTCACCCTTTTCAAAGAGTTGCAAATAGAGAATGGTTCAAAAGTCATGGAGTACTCTTTAAACATAGTTTCTAATAGCCTGGTTCTTACTTTTAACCCTTCCACTGATTCCTTTGCTTTCATAAACGCCATAGAAATCATGCTACAACCAGATGAGCTTCTTCCTAAGGCTGCAAAAACTGTTGGTTTGCATGAAAGTCAAAAGAATTTGCAGGAACAAGCATTAGAGACAACCATGAGGGTGAACATGGGTGGTCAAGTAGTGTCTCCTCAAAACGACACTCTTTGGAGAAATTGGTTTTCTGATGAACTCTTTTTGGTACACAATAATGCAAAGTTTATGTCAAATATAACACTTGTCAATTATTTGAAGGGAAAATCAACTGAGGAGATTGCTCCAAGAATTGTTTATGGCACTGCAACTAAGTTGGACATAGATGGAGGAGAAGCTGTGTATTTTAACATTTCATGGCAGTTTGATGTTGATTCAGGTTTTGAATATTTGGTGAGGTTTCACTTTTGTGACATAATAAATGCTTCTCTTCAAAGCCCCCCATTTAGTGTCTATATCAACTCATGGTTTGTCTCTACCTACGCTGATATTACAAATAAAAAAGAAGATGTGGTTGGTGCCCCCTATTTTATGGATGTGATTGTGAAGATAATTGACAACTCAAAACTAAAAGTGAGCCTTGGTCGTAATAGTGCTGGGGATATGTATGCAAATCCCTTCCTCAATGGCATTGAGATCATGAAAATAAGTAATTTTCGTAGAAGCCTTGATGTCTTGGACACTTTCACAATTAGCAACTCTAAGGGGAAAGTTCTTGTTTTAGCCGGTTTGGCTGCTGGAATATTTGTAGTTGTTTTGGTTGTTGTTCTCTTCCTGTTTTGCAGAAGAAGGAGAAGATTGAGACTTGTTGGCCATTCAAAGACAGATGGTGTTGCTGTGAATGATAATGGTGCTTTTTTGGGCTCAGAAAATGTTTATAACTTCCCTCTATTGGTGATTCAAGAGGCTACTAATAATTTCAGCGAAAACTTGGTTATTGGGGTTGGTGGTTTTGGGAAGGTGTACAAAGGAGTTCTTAAAGACAAAATGAAAGTTGCTGTTAAGAGGGGTGTTTCTGAATCAAATCAAGGCCTTGCTGAGTTCACTACAGAAATTGAAATGTTATCTCAATTTCGCCACCGCCATTTGGTGTCCTTAATTGGCTACTGCGACTATCACAATGAGATGATTATAATTTATGAGTATATGGAAAATGGTACCCTCAAGGATCATCTATATGGTTCTGATGTTGAAAGCTTAAGTTGGAAACAAAGGCTTCAGATATGCATTGGATCTGCTAGAGGACTTCACTACCTTCACACTGGCTCTGCAAAGGCAATCATTCATAGGGATGTTAAGTCTGCAAACATACTTCTTGATGAAAATTTCATGGCTAAGGTTGCAGATTTCGGACTTTCGAAGATAGGTCCTGATATTGACAAGACACATGTTAGTACAGCAGTTAAGGGAAGTTTTGGATATTTGGATCCAGAGTACTTGACAATGCAACAACTGACTGACAAATCAGATGTCTACTCCTTTGGAGTGGTAATGCTAGAAGTTCTTTGTGGGAGACCTGTTATTGATCCTTCCCTTCCAAGAGATAAAGTAAATCTAATTGAATGGGCGATGAAATCTTATAAAAGAGGCCAACTTGAAGAAGTCATTGACCCTCGTCTTGCAGGCCAAATAAAGCCAGAAGCAGCATTGAAGTTTGGAGAGTTAGTTGAAAAATGCTTAGCAGAAAGAGGTGTTTTTAGACCAACAATGGGAGATGTTTTATGGAATTTAGAATATGTGTTTCAACTCGAAGGACCTGATAACATTAATACTGGTTACTTGTCATCTTCTCAAGTGAATCATGTCAATGAGTTGGAAACTACCACCATTCTGTCCACTGCAGAAATCAGCTCAGATAATTTGGGTGACCTTGCTGATGTTTCAATGAGCAAGGTGTTTGCTCAAATGGTGAATGATGAAATGAGGTAAAGAAGAGAAAATAGAAAAAGGGTTGTTAAAGGGTTTAATAGATTTTTCATTCAAGGCTTCTTAGATTATTGCTAGAATACATGTAAAGTAAACGAATATATAAGTATATATATATATATATGGCAAGGGGTTTGGTGGAGCTAGTTGCTTGTGTTTCATGTGTTAGTGTGAGAGCTTTCATCATAGCAAAAGAAAATGAGAGAATACAAAAGAAACTCAACTATTACATTTAATTTATTTTTGGCTATAATTTATTATGTTTATTTAGTAGTAGTCTTTTGTAACTTGGATTTACTTTGAATTACATGTACAATTTAAATATTATAGAATAGGCGATAGGGTAAGCAATAATCATTAAGCATGTCTTTTTAACAGGAACTAAATATGGTTCCTTTAGAAATACTTTGAATTTAGTATATGTTCAACTCAGAATATGATGAGGGTGGCTAATTCATTATATAGGCACAATTGTAAATTCTAAAATGAAAAATACATTTACAGGGAAAATAATTTTGCACAAAAATATACGAAGAGTATTCTAACAACTTTCTGGCAATAGTACAATTTGTTATATAAGGGACCACAACCTCCAACGGTACAATAACAACAAGGAAGGGAGATTAATTAGGTGTGATTAACATAAATTTTAGCTCATTTCTTAACACTCCCCCTCAAACTAAGAGGAGTTCCAACCACTCCAAGTTTATCATTTAGGAAATAGAATTTGTGATGAGTAAGGCTCTTGGCTAAGCAATTTACAATCCAGTTTTGAGAAGGCACATATCTCACTTCAAGTTGTTTCTTTAGGACTTTATCTCTCAAAAAATGCATATCTAATTCAATGTGCTTAGCTCGAGAATGATACATAGGATTAGAGACAAGGGCACTAGCTCCCATATTATCACACTAGTTGATAGGAACATTATGCAATGAAAATTTTAAAACATTTAGCAAAGCTTGTATCTATGGAATTTGTGCTGCCTCATGAGCAAGTGCGCGATACTTAGATTCAAATTTTGAATGTGACACAACAACTTGCTTTTTGGAGGATCAAGATACAAGTGTGTCACCTAAGCAAACACAATAGCCAGCAACACTTTGTCGATCATCTGGACAGCAGGCCCAGTCTCCATCCAAGGATCCAACGATGTCTAGCTAATATGAATATTTGATATGTAGGCTGTGATTGACTGTTCCTTTTAAATACCTTAGTATTCTTTTTGCTGCAGACTAGTGAGTTGTTGTAGGAGCTTCAAAATATTGACTCAACTTGTTTACTGCAAAGGAGAGATCTGGTCGAGTATGAATCAAATACTCTAAGCCTCCTATGATACTCGTGTACTCTATAGGTTGTTGAAGTAATTCACAATCAGATTTTGATAAAGATTTTCCAACAGTCATAGGAGTGGAGCAAGGTTTGAGATGCAGCATCCCTATTCTGGTGAGTAACTCCTTAATATACTTTACATGACTGAGAAGAGCCATGTTTTATCTCAGTAAATCTCAATTCCAAGGAAATAATTTAGAGATCTCAAGTCTTTTAAAGAAAACATTGTGTTTAGATTGGTCGTGAATGTTTGTAACTTGCTCGAGTCATTCCCTATTATGATTATATCGTCTACATATATAAGCACCATAATAATTAAATTAGGTGCTTTATAGAAGAAAAGGGAAGAATCAGACTTTGAATTCTGAAAAATTCCAGCCTGTGAGAATAGACTTTAGTCGAACATACCATGCCCGAGGAGCTTGTTTTTAGCAATGTAACGACTTGTTCAATTTACACACATAATCAAGTTTGGCTTGATCAATAAAACCTTTTGGTTGGCTCATGTTCACAGCTTCCTCAAGCTTTCCATTAAGGAAAGTATTGTTAATATCTAATTGCCTAATGTCCCATGATCTTGAGACAACAATAGTGAGAACAATTCAAACCATTGAGGGTTTGATGACCAGACTAAAGGTTTCACTAAAATCAATGCCTGGCCTTTCATTGAATCATTTAGCAACCAGTCGCACTTTTAATCTTTTCATTGTACTATCTGAGTTTATCTTCACTTTTTAGACCCATCTGTTGTCCACAATGTTCATTTTGGGTTGTCTTCGCACCAGTCCATGTCTTGTTCTTAATCAATGTAATTATTTCATTATCCAATGCTCTATTCCAAGATGCACTTTTAAGAGCTTTTTCCACTGTGATAGGTTCCTCACTATCATCATACCAGACTGCTTGACCCACAAAGGCTTTTGGTTTAAATATCCCTAGCTTAGCTCTAGTCATCATCGGATGAGTAGGAGCTAAAGTGACTGATTTCTCCTGCTAAAATCCAAGTTCTTGATCATCAACATGGTATGAATCTCTACTACCACTACCTTCAATGTTAGGAATACCAGATAGACTATGATATGATAAGTTAGGTACAATATCAAATACCTGAGTTTGTTGTGGTGGACTCTCTTCAAGGGACTGTCTTGTACCTTCAGTACCAGCTAAGTTGCCACTGTTTGATTAAGGAATTATATTGGTAGCAGTGTTTGAGAAGTTTAAGTGAGAGGGTGGAAAAGAGATTGATTAAGAGGGTACACTAACATATACCTGCTGTTCTTCCCGATGAGTGTTTAAGAAACCTATCTTGAAAGGAGATTCACACTCATTAAAAATCACATTCTTGGATATATAACCTCCCAGTTGTACTAAGGCATTTATACCCTTCGTGTGAATCAATATAGCCTAAATTGATGTAGTTGACTGAATGGAACTAAAATTTTGTGCCAACGGTCAGTGGTAGCTTGATATTACCACAAAAAGAAAATTTTGTCCCCATTAAAGCCATACATGATCTGGTCGCATGGCTCCATGTCTTTTAAAGACAAACCCATTCTATCCAAGGTTTATTTGAAAAGGATATTTGACAATGCTCCATCGTTAATCATTACTCTAGCCACCATCGTATTGGCTATTTTCACCTCAACAACAAAGGGGTCATTGTGAGGGTAGTGGACATGGTCCAAGTCAGATTCTCCGAATGAGTTAGATCACACTTGAAGCATAGAGATTTTGGAGGCCTCTCCTCAAGCTCTAACATCTCTAATCTTGGATCATGTCATAGAAATCTAGAATACCTCTCTAGTGCTCTTCTTGAATTACCTTCAAGGTATGGACCTCCAACTACCACATCAAGCCTACCTACTGCTTCTATAGGCTGGAGAGGAGCATTGCATCTTGTTGGCGCTTTTGGCCTCACATACTGTTGGAGGGCAACATGCTTTTTTCGAATTAAGAATTCTATCTTATCCTATAACTGATTACACTCATTAGTATCATGACTTTAATTATTGTGGTAGCGACAAAATTTGTTCATGTCTATCTTCCCTGATTCTATGAAGGGAAGAGGCTACAGTACGACAGTGTTTACTGAGTTGCCACAAATATCTCTTCTCTTGGGGCCAAGAGAATATAATAAATTATAACAAGTGGTGGTGGCAGGTGGTCATCTTGTCAACGGTGGTGCCTCTATAGGTCCACATTCCCAAGTCTAATCCTTTTGGAAACTTGTTTGTAGACTGTTTCCCTAATAGGTTTTACTCCAGATTAGGTGGAGGGCCCATCAATTTGGGATCTCGAGTCTGAGTCCTTTTGGACTCTCTTTTGTAGTTCACATCCCTTTGAGGATCTTCAGTGCTTGTTGCACGCTTTGCAGTACGAATACCAAGAATGGTAGAAGTACCACACGCATTAAGGGTTTCCCCTTGAGTGCTTGTTCCCACATGGCCTATTGGCAAATAAGGTTTGTTTCCAACTCTAGTGGAAGCAACTCCTGGAGGAGCCGTTCCGTTGTCGGATCTATAGGCTTCTTAGATTCACCGAGCAATGTTTTTTCTTCTTTGCTCTTGTTCAACACGTTGATTTTCAATCTTTTTCTAGTGTTCCATGAACCATGTTTAGAATTGTTCATGTTACTTGTCAAGAGACTTTTGCAGTTGTTGTTGTAAGTTAACCACTAATTGGCTAAGTTCTATAGCCAAAGGATCAACTTCCTCCAGGTCTTCTCACTCCATGTGTGGCTCACCAGGTGGAATGTGGTTATTGGCATATGTACCAGCAATTGTTGATGGCCTTAGAAGACGAGCTAAGGAACTGGTTCTGAGGCCTCCACTTGGAAATTGGGATGCATTTGTCATCCCATCACCAACTCCAGCAACTGGCATGCCCCAATGGGTTGACCAGTTGTGGTGCTTCTTTGAACAATTGTTGATCTTATTGGAACCATCTTGATTGGGATCTTGAGTTGTAGCTCTCAATGAAAGTACCAAAATGTTGATGCAAATTTTTGGCCAAAACTTGCTCGCTAGATTGGTGAGATGAAATATAAGTTTAAGTAAGTAAATATGGAGACACAATAAATTTATATTAGTTCACTCCCCATGTCGTGATAGTAATGGAGCTACGTCTACTTCAAGTTTTTATTTCTATTGAGAATTACAAGAAAATTAGCTAATTAAGAGCTCTAATTTCTAGAGAGAGAATGTAGAGAGAGATGCACTAATCTTGTCCATTGATGATGATTTGATGGTGAATCATTAATTTTTTGAGCTAGAATCTCGTCCGTTGGATCGTTTCCGAGTAATCTACAAAAAAAATTACACTTCTCTTGGGGACAAATTTTCGACTTGAAATCTTCAGAATTACAATATGGGCGTGAGACATATATTGAAATATATTTGAAAGAGATTTAAAACAAAGTTGAATCGCATCAATCGGATCAATATTGAGAGCACTATGGTTATTTTACTGAAGGTTATTCAGCACCTAACACCTTTGTTGACATTCCAGCCCCAAAATTGACATTCAGGGCCCAAGTTAACATCCTGACGTCAACCTGAATGCTAGGTAAGTGAAATAACGTCCTAGACTTGTATTTTTTTTATTACTAACTGATATGCTGATCATGTCGCTCAATTTATTACATTGCGGTCGTGGTAGTAAACAGGCTTTATAATATCCACAAGAGGCAAATTACCACTAAAGATTAATTTAGGTGCCGTTTGGTAACACTTTTGTTTTCTAATTTTATAATTACTGAAAGTAAAATTTTTGTTTTTAAAAATTTTGCTTTTGAAAAATAAAAATGCGTTCAGTAACCACTTTTATTTTGTAATTTTAAAAACAGAAAACAAAAGTGTGTTCTGTAAAGTTCATTTTCATTTTCATTTTTTGATTTTATTTACGTTGGGTCTAGGTCCGGGGTCGGATTTGGGTTCAAGTCAGAGGCCGGGTTCAGCGCCAGGACCGTGGGGGGATTTGGGTCCGGGTCATGATCGAAGTCCAAGATATTGATTAAGAAAAAAAACTGTTTAAAAAAATATTGAAAGTGATTTTTTTTGTTTTTAAAATTTTGATTATCAATTAAAAAATTGAAAAGTAAAAACAGTTTTATAGAACATATTTTTGAAAAATATTTTCACTTTTTCAATTTTAAAAATAGAAAACTGATTAAAAAAGTATTACCAAACGGCGCCTTAGTAAATAAAAAATGTTAGAAATGTGAATGAATAAAAATGATGATCTAAAAGGGAGATGACCATCTATAGAGTTTGGTAAGGTAGAAATGTAGTTATGCAAATTTTATTCTAATACCGATATTAATTCAAAACACAGTTGCAATTCTACAACATCAATTACAACTGGAAGATGTATATGTTAAAAGCACAAATTAATTAATCTTGCATAAATTGAATCTCACTTCTAATTGAAGAGCATATCATATTATATATCATAAATCGACAAAATACTACTATTGGCAGAATACAGTAAACGATAACAATATAATAAATATACTAAAATAATTAATAGCCTAAATTACATAAAAAATATGACTGAATTTATATAAAAGATACTATTATAAATTTGGAAAAAAAAAATTAGAAGATGAAGAATAATTTAATAAATGAGATATGAAGATAAAGCACAAAAGTATCAATATCAATATTAAAAATAAAAAGTACAATAACTACACCCTAACCAGGGACGGACCCAGTTGTATTAATGTGGGGGCTATAACAAAAATATTGCCTTTAAAAATTAAATGTAATTTTTTAAATTTGATAATTATAGATCAAAATCGTAGAAAAAGCCCCCATAAAATTAAATAAATCTAGTCATAATGATTATAATATAAATATAAATATTTTTGAATGAAATAAGTCTCATAAAATAAAAATTCTGAGTCCGTAACCTTATTAATATTATTACTCTAATTCATTAATTTTTATCACTAAAATAATAAGAGAAATAAAAAATGAGAAAGTATATTTTTCACTCTAAAATCTAATATCTTTTTTCAATGCCAAATGGTGTTATTTGTAGTGAAAGTTTATATTTTACAATGACATTTTCGTGTACATTTTAGAAGGAAATATTATTAAAAATGCTGAGAATAGTAGTAGCATATGCATCACTTCTAGTGGAGAGTGGAGAGAAATGAGAGGACATGTGTTGGTTGGGGGAATGGCTCGTTTGAATGGTGTCAGCAAGTGAGAGATATATGGTTCTAGTCTTCTAGACGTGGGCCACTACCTCAATATATAAGGAAACTTACAAAAATATTGGAATTTAGGTTAATTTTTACAAAAATACTGTCACACGGAAAAGTTTTCAAAAATACTGTGTTTTTATAAAACACCAGTCAAACACAAAACATAACAACTCAAAACAACAATAAAACAACTAAAAAACACCAGTGAAAACTTAACACAGTATACTGTAGTATGAAACTTATAAAAAAAATACAGTAAAAAAGTAAAAAATACCATCTGGCAGTATTTTTGTAAAGATATAGCAAAAGTTAGTATACCATGTAAATTTCCCCAATATATATGACTTCATTTATTCTCATTTGACAAAATAGGATTAAGATAAACCTGATCTCTATCAATTGGGCTTGGGCTATACGAGAAGAATGAAGAATTTGGGTCTTTTTGAGCCCATTTTCTTTCTATGAAGTCCACACCCAAGAGCATTGCTCCATTTGTATATAATATCACTTAGGCTTTGAGCTTGAGAATCCCTAACACTTGCCAAATCTGAAAAGTAACATCAAATTTAAAGAAAACTAAATTCTCAACTAAAATAATTTAACACTTGAAACCAACAAAATATTTATTATAAATTGCTTTTATACACACAATTAAAGCCTTAAAATATACAAATTTGAGCATTAATCACAATCTCCAATTAACTTATTGCTAGTGTCTAGCAATTTAAACGGAATAAAATAATGTCAACATAATATTTTCTCAAGTCAAAATTGTAAAATGACACAAATATTCAAGCAAAATATTAGTAACAAACCAATAAGAGCTATATAAATTACTTTTAATAAATCTAGAGTTGTGAGTGTGTACACTAAATTTGAACCTTCTTACTGCAAACCATAGTACATAAAAGCCTCCCAGAAATAAGCTAAGTAAAAGTCTTAACTTCATTATCCTCACAAGTCATTGAAAATATTTACTATATGGATAAGGATTTCACTCATAGAGTTAGAAATTGAAAAGTGGGCACTAAATTGGATATGAAAATTAAAGGATAAACAATTAAATAAACATTAAAACGAAAATAAGTTATGAATTATTTGGACAAATCACCATAAAGAATATCACAAACCAACTTTTTTAGACCTTTGAAAGAAAATAGACAATCTTTTACATTTATTCTATGGGCCATAACAAATGAAAATTAAATAACACAAACTAACATATTAGATAAATGGATAGAAATTTGCTCTTGCATTTTATTTTATTTATTTATTTTTTGAGTAAGAGGCAATATATATTGATGAAAATGTAGCTATTGTATAATTTTTTTTTTCCCAAAATGATAATAATTACACAAATATTCCCTAATAAGATTTGTCCATAAAAAACTTAGGGAAAAAAACAAAAAAATACAAAAAAGGAAAAAAAATTACAAAAATACTTTGGGCCGGCCCATTAAACATTTATACAGTCCACATATAAATATTTACAAAAATACCACATGCACTAAGCCTTCAGCTGTACAAAGCGAACCATGAAGATGAAAATACGCGCTCGTTTCAAAACCGCAAAACAACCAAAATGAAACCAAAACGAGAAAAATACAACTATTAATTCTGGCAAAATCAACTGGAAAAGAATACCTGCAATGATCTAAACTGAAAATGACGAAAAAAAAATCAGAAAAACTGTGAAGAAACTGAAATTACACATTTGTTTTCTATTTTATTCGATCAAAATAACTCTCCCTAATATCGAAATCTATATTCATGAAATGTAGATCTGTAACAAACAGATCTGGAGCTCCCACTAAATCCAAAACAATGTATGATGTGAAAAATTAAAAAAAAAAACCTCATGAATAATACATCTACGTTATATACAGTTGCATTTTGATTTATTTTTTGTTTTGGTTGCCTTATAGTTGCATTATCGTTTTATGATAGTATATATATTATGCAAGAATTTAATTTGATGGGGACTAAGAAATAGTAGTTATACATAGTAAGTTTTGTGCAAATAGTTGCATATTAATTTTATAGTGAAATAACATATGCAAGTAGCAAAACTATAACAAAACTACAAAACAATCAGTATAAAGTGCAAATAGTTGCCTTATAGTTGCATTATCGTTTTATGATAGTTTATATATTATGCAAGAATTTAATTTGATGGGGACTAAGAAATAGTAGTTATACATAGTAAGTTTTGTGCAAATAGTTGCATATTAATTTTATAGTGAAATAACATATGCAAGTAGCAAAACTATAATAAAACTACAAAACAACTGTATGCAAGTGCAAATAGTTGCCTTATAGTTGCATTATCGTTTTATGATAGTTTATATATTATGCAAAGCACTTAATTTGATGGGGACTAAGAAATAGTAGTTATACATAGTAAGTTTTGTGCAAATAGTTGCATATTAATTTTATAGTGAAATAACATATGCAAGTAGCAAAACTATAATAAAACTACAAAAACAACCGTATACAAACTAAAATACGGGAAAAACTCTTTGAACATCAACATCCATGATAAATCTCATTGTTACCCATTGATGATATAAAAATGGATGCGACCAGGTTAATCTAATCTATTAGCTTTGCCACCTTTACTCATAAATCTTAATCATGTTTGTCCTAATACTTTTCTAATATTAATTTTACAACTCTACTCACGTCAATACTACTATAAGCATGAATTAGATCGTTTTCTTTTCAAGTATAGAATATCATCGGTAATTGTTTCTTATTATTTTATTTTGTCATCTAATTATTTCGACGTGGTTCTAGCTAGTCCACAATGAAAATGACATTAAAATTGTACGAATTTATTTGTACATGCTTATATCAGTTGAATGGCCTAGTCAAAGTCTTCTCTTTTGTCATGAAAGTATTTCAGAAGTTGTAAAGTTAAACTAATAAGTTAAAAAGATTTAATTTAAAACTGAAATAAAATTAAAAATAAAAAGGAAAGAAGAAAAAAAGAGAGTAAAATGATGGATTGATTGATAGAAGTCAATCCTAGACCTAAGCAACAATATATAAGAAACTAGCTTTACAATTAAAAATTAAAAATAAAAAGAAAAGAAGAATTGTTATGGAAAAAAAATTAAAAATTAAAAACTGAAAATAAAATTAAATATAAAAAATTAAAAACTGAAATAAAATTAAAAATAAAAAATAAAAAATTGAAATAAAATTAAAAAAAAAAAGAAAAGAAAAAAAAAAGAGTGAAATGATGGATTGATTGATAGAAAATGAAAAAAGAGAGGGAAGAGAGTAGGATTTGATTGATGATGGATGGAATGATGAGTAAGTGGTAAATGTGTAATAAAAACAACTTTGTAAGTAAAAATGTAGTAATAGGCGTGTGTGAGTAATTTTGTAATAAATTGTGTAAAATGGATTTTTCATGTAAAAATTTCAAAAACTTATCCCTTAAGCAACATTCAATCAAACCCTAGTATTATGTCCAAAATAATTATAACTATTTTTAAGAATCAATGAAAATTCAAAAGTTATTTTCTCAAACTACGCCACTCACAAAATGAACACTTAAACTTGGTAAATTTTCTAAGTAAATATGTGCTAACAACCATCTTACCCCAATGTTTGGCATGTGCATTTTAAAACTCTAAAAGAAAATTAAGTAACAAAGATAGAAAAAAATTGGCTTAAATATAATATTCTACAACAATAAATGAGTAATTTTTGAAAATTTGACCATAAAAGTATTAATATGACAATAAAATTATAAAAAAAAAAAAAAAAAAAAAAAAACATGCTTGAATATGCTCACTAGCCCCAACCAAAATTAGACAATGTCCTCATTGTTTTAGAAAAAAATTATATACATGAAATGAGAACACTTAGAGATTGAGAAACTACAAAATGACATTATTGATTCTTAGAAAAATAAAATAAAGGAAGAAATAAACTATATTGAAAATAAAAGAAAGCAAGGAAAGATAGAACCTGATTAGTCTTGGCAAACCGGAGACAAGTCTCCTCAGGTGGGCTTACCAACTCGATATTCCTGACTATCAAAAATGAATTTTCTTTTATCATGTGTCTCAAAAATAGAAGCATTAGTTACATTTTCAGGAAAAAAAATGGTTACTATCTAAGTCGTAGAGAAAATATTGTACATGACTAAATAAAAATAATCTTCGAATTTCTTCAATAACTTTGTCTATCACATTAGTATGATATCATTTATTTTCATTCAAAATGAGGGGAACAATGGTAGAATGAGAAAGAGTTTCTTTATGAATAGTGGTGGTATTGTTCTACTCTATGAATAATGTGGGTACCACATCAGTATGATAACCCTCATATGGACTTAGCTGAGTGGGTTCTTCCAAATTTTCACCAGTGGAGGTAGAGGTGAAACTTACCTCGTTAAAATTATGAAAGGTGGTATTAGAGATGAGTGCTTCATTCACTGATTATAGAGGAAAGCCGTTAGCATGGGAACTTATCAGGTGACCAGATAACTGCTCAAATCCTGCTTAATTTGTTTAGCTCAATAAGTAAGCCTTTTATCATCTCCTAATTTGTCACCATAGATGATTGTAACTCAACAATAGTGTCATCTAGGAAATGATTATATAGATGTTGAGAGTTATGAGATAACCAAGATCTTCCTCTTCACAATTACACTCATATGATGGATTATAGTTGGACTCAGGTTTCTAACTATAAGCAGAAAACAGTCCTTATGACAAGCTTTGCTTAGGTAAGTGAAGTCGACATATGTTTTCCACTTTCCATTTGGTTTGGGCAACAGAATATGATTGGATACCTAAACTAGGTAACAACTTCCCTAATGAAGCTGTTTTCTCGCAACCTTTCGATTTTTTCCTTGAGAGCTTTGGAGCACTCGTTGTTAAGGAGCGAGCATTTTTATTGTACATGCTTGAAGTTTTCTTTGTCGATGTTGAGGGCATGACAGATGACCTTGGGGTCGATCCTGATCATGTCCTCATGCGACCAAGAAAAAAATTCTTGATTTCTCCTGAGGCAAGCCATAAGTGACTCACTTAAGGGCTCCATTAAGTTTGTTCCAGTCTTGAAAACCTTAGTTAGGTCCGCTATCATAAGGAGAATTTTTTTGAGTTCCTCAATCAAACCAACTCTCGAGTCTGTATCCTCAAAATAAGGATCAATGTCGTCCCTGTCTTGGGCGTACCTTCAAGTAGTCTTAGGTGTAGTCTCCTTTTTGTAAGTTTCTTTAAATTAAATTTAAATTACCATTTATTTTGGGGGGTTTATGAGTATGGGCTTATACACACAATTAGGTACTTTCTTCATTAAATTTTTTAGCAATGTTGAATAAAGAAGTCATTTAGTGATGGGGTGGTGACGGGTGAGAGAGAGGTGACCTACGACGCCCAATGACTTTTGTCTATACATCTACTTTATCTTGAAGAGACACTTGGCAAATTTTGTTTGGTGGGCTGTTGACACGTGGCGTGATGGGTAAACTTCAGCGCAATTTCTTTTATTTTTTATATAATTTAATTTTTTAAAATTAAAAGTATACAATATTTTATTTGTGTCTTTCGATCATCAAAATGAGGTTGGATGTTTGATCTACTGTGGCGTAAGCTAAACCATAGTAAACAATTCAAACATTAGTTTGGGGTTTTGTCTTTTGGGGCATTTACCTGTATTTTATAGAGTAATTTGCGGTATAAATATTTAAGTTTAACTTCTGGTTAAATAAATTGTCACGTGATAATCTCTGATTGGTCCAAATCATTAAATTTTTATTATTTAAAAAATTTAAGTTCAAATATATTAATAAAAAATGACATGTGGATATAATGCTTACTATTTAACAGTTAGGTATTTATAGATGTTTTAAAAATATAACACCAATAGAGTTTCAAAAATATAATTTAAGTATTATTACCGGCAAAAATTAAACTTAAATATTTATTTACAACTGAGAGTTAAACTTAAGTATTTATTTGCAACATAGAGTTAAACTTAAGTATTTATACTACAAATTACTCTATTTTATATCTGGTTTGAGAGTTTTCGTAGCTGTCCTTTGTTTAATGTCTATCAATTCTAGCTAGTGTAAATATATGTTTCTTGTAATTTTATCTATGATTTAGTATTAGTTATAGGGAAGGAGACAAAATAAGCTAGATTAGTGTTTTGGTTTAACGATATTGATTGTATTGTAAATGCAATTGATTTTATTGTAGATATTTTTCTTTTTTGTGGGGATATTTTAAATCTATTATTGCTATTAATTTTTTCTTTTTTCTCTTGCTATCCAATAATTCCTCATCATATATGTATATATTTATATGAATTATTCTTTTCCATTTGTTTGGGCTTGCAAGTCTCTTCAAGCATGTCATCTCATTGGAGTGAAAAGCTTTCTTACATCTTAAGAATTGGAACTTAATGCATTATATTCAATATTTTCAAAGATTTATGACAATATGAATTATATCAAAGATACATAAATGCTAGAAATACTATGTAACAAATTGCCAAGGACCACAAAAAATAGTAATTATTATTGTTGCATTTTAATATCGAGTCTCACACATTTTAATTTAATAAATAATATGAAAAATTACTAATCTATTACATAGTATTACATTAGTATTAATTTTATTAGGCACCTTAAAATACTAAATAACAATGCTGAATAAAAAAACCTCCAACTATATTGGTTGCGTTTTGAATACATATACAAATCATAAATAAAATTATGGGTAGGACCATTATTTTGGTTTTCTTCCATATCTTATCTCCCATATCAAACTTGCTCTTGTATCTTTCTAACCAAAATTGGTAACTAGCTATATTGGGGAAGAAAAGCCAGCTTCTTCTTGATCAATATCTGATATTGACTTTTCCTTTTTTACTTTTCAATCCTAAATCCTAACTAATCCTATTCACTTTAACTGTATCTATTCCTACATCTCCAGTTCTTCTTACTTTTTTGTCAAAATATATATTTACATATAATAATCATATACAAAAATCTATTTTGTTGTGTGTGACAAAAAAAAATCTAATTATTACCATCACAACACTTCTATTATCACTAAATTTCAGCATTTCGTAAAACTTCTTACACACACATATATTATATGTACATAATACCAGAGTACTTATCCTTAGCTTGAGCAAGAAAGCATGTTGGTTAGTTTTTTGGAGACTACTACCAATATATAATATAAGTTCATAGTTAAATTACTAATTTTAAGTATTTTTAATTTAATTTTTTAATAAATTAAAAATTTCACTTAAAATATTTACACATTTAGTCTATAATACTATAATACTCAATGATTTACCATTTACTAAAATCACCACTTTATTTAGATCAAACTGCATATAGCAATAAACTGATACATAGTACCCCATTATAAGCATTTTAATCCAACAAGTCTTACCAAATTGCAAGCTAACTCACACCTAAAAAAAAATATTGGAGCTATATATGAAGTGTGAAACTCTCCAAAAGTCAAAATATATATTGAGATATGTATAGATGTAATATTTTCTTCAAATGCATGTGCATCATCACCATATATCAATTGGGCCACACATTTCAGCACATGGACATGCTTGGATGATCTAATAACAAAATTTAGTTAACTTAATATAGTTAAATTTCATTATTACAAATAATGGCGGTGCAAAGCTACAAGTCAATCAATTTTTTTTGTTTTTCTTTATTTAAGCGTTTATATATTACACAATGTATAATCTAAAACTCGAACACAGGATCTGCAACATACATACACCCTCCTCTGACCACTTGAGCTAGCCTGAAGTGGTTATCAATTTTTTTGTTTAATTTTATATGATCATTTAATAAAAAAAAATAAAAAAAACATTATTTAAAGATGCAAGAAATTTTCGATAATCTTCTATAATAATCCCAAAAGAAAAAAAAAACATAGGTAATCACTACAAAAAACAGTTATTTTTAGTAATAACTTTTTAGTCACAACATAATTTTTTTGTGATTAAATGCGAGTTTTAATCACAACAAAAAGTTTGTGACTAAAATATAATATTTAACTACAAGTTGTCACTGATTTAGTTTTAGTCGCAACAAGTATTGTGACTAAAAATACATTTAGTCACAACAAATTGTAACTTTTGTGACTAATACTTTTAGTCGTGGACTTCTTAGTAACAACATAAGAATGATGATTTATAATTAGTCACAAGTTTTTTTGTGACTAAAAGTAAGATTTTTTGTAGAATGAATTTTGAATAGCTTGGACTACTACTAAGCAATCGGACTCCATCTCCACTTTAGGTCATAGTTGAGTTTTAATCTAGCTTAGCGCTTAACCAATTACTTCAGTCAAATCCGGAGCGCCTATACCAACAAAAGTGTCCAACTTAGCTATCATTAATTCCATTTGAAAGTCTCGAGCGACTATGCCATAACCATGTTGGGTTTTATGCCCTAAATAAAAATCATTTCAATATAATCAGATTTACTAATTAATATAGATCAGAAATAACATTTAATGTTGCATGGTTCACATGATTTACTTCATGATTATATGTATATAATGTATAAATTCATCTGAAACCCTTTTCACATACTTGATCCTGTTTATTGTGCCGTCAACACATTGGAAAGTAAACATGACTATGTGAATAAAGTTTCCTAGATTTATCAGACACAGGGTTTTACTGATATGATAATCTACAACAGAGTTTACTTGCATTTGGAGAAATGCTATGTTCTTTCCAGAGCATTGGTTAAAGTAAAGCTCAGGTTGGATGCATGGAGTATGCATCGAAAGGGACCGATATTGAACTTTGACTTAGATTTATTAAACTTACCGTAATATCTATTCAAGTCAATATCGCCTAGTTGATCCTAGATCAAATGTTCTTAATCCTGTTATGATTAGGCTCAATCTTGAAAGGCTATTCGTTTTCTTTGATTTGTTAGTTAAGCCTACTTTTAGGTCAGGGTGATACGTACATTTTGGGAACACGGTAGTGCAATTGAGTGGGAGCGCTAGCATAAACATGGAATCTATAGCTTCTATCTGGCGAATAGTAAGCAAAGGATGATCTCCTTCGAGCTTGACCAAACGAACATAAATGGTGGAGTACTCATTTCACATAAGCTGAAATATCATTTATACGGGGTCAAGTGTTTTAAGGATAAAATACATTGTAGGGTGTAACGGTAATTTAATCCCTTTACAGTGTAGATCATTCATATAGAGGATCATTGATCACATTATGATTATAACAATGGATAACTAATGATGTGTCTATATGGTGGAACATATAGAGCATTCTATATACTGAGAGTGCAATTCTAAGTTCTATGCGTGGATTCAACGAAGAATTAATAAGTTAGTGAATTTTAGTAATAAATTCTTGATCTACTTATTGGAAGCTCGGTTATATAGACCCATGGTCCCCGCACTAGTTGAGATAATATTGCTTGTAAGACTCATATAATTGGTTTTGATTAATCAATTATAATTCTCAAATTAGACTATGTCTATTTGTGAATTTTTCACTAAGTAAGGGCGAAATTGTAAAGAAAGAGTTTATATGGGCATATTTGTTAATTATGATACTTTGTATGGTTCAATTAATAATTATGATAAATAACAATATTATTTAATAATTATTTATAGTTATTAAATAGTTAGAATTGACATTTAAATGGTTGAATTAAAAAATTGACGTTTTTGAAAAAATCAGATGCAGAAAAGGTTAAACTGCAAAATTACAAAAAGTGAGGCCCAAATCCACTAGTATAGGGCCAGCCACTTTTGTAAGAAATTTAAACTGATATTTTTATTATTTTAATGCCAAATAATTCAAACCTAACCCTAGTGGAATGCTATAAATAGATAGTGAAGGCTTCAGGAAAATTACACTAAATTTTCCACACTTCTGATTCAGAAAAAACTGAGCCTTCTCTCTCCCTATCTTTGGCCAACCCTTCTCTTTCTCCTTCCCTCTTCAATTTCGAAAATCTTAGTGTGAGAATAGTGCCCACACACAGCAAGTGATACCTCAATCATAGTGAGGAAGATCGTGAAGAAAGACTTTCAGCAAGAAGGAGGTTTCAGCATCAAAGAATCAGAGAAAGAGATCCAAGTTCAGATATTGATAATGCTCTGCTACAGAAAGGAATCAAGGGCTAGATATCTGAACGGAAGGAGTCATTATATTCCGCTGCAACCAATGTAAGGTTCCTTAACTTTATATGTGTTTATTTCATCGTTTTAGAAAGTTCATATTTAGGGTGTTAATCAACATACTTGTGAGTAGATCTAAGATCCTGGTAAAATAATTTCCAACAAACCAAACGTTGCTTGATCACAAAAAATAGTGGCATCAACAGCTACCTTGATTGTATTCTCCTGGGGCTTAATCCAAAATTTTGCTCCATCACTAGATTCAAAAAACTGAAAAAGAAACCTCTGAACTTCTATCTTAGGTTGACTTCTATTGTACAAAACAACTCATAATAATATGTAGCATTTATATAAGGGAGCGAGATGAAACTCATGACAAAAATGAAAAGTAGGACATAATTAATCTTATTTTTTTTAAAAAAAAATTGTAGCGTAAATATCTAAATTTAATTTCTGGTTGCAGATAAATAATTAAATTTGAATTTTAACAGTAATAATACTTAAGTTATATTTCTGAAACTTTCGTACATACCTGATCGTTAGTAAGTCATTATACATGTATCATTTATTGGTATATTTAAATTAATTTTCAAATAAAAAATAAAATTAAATGTCGTTGACAATTAAAAACTGTCACGTGACATTGATTTGACATTTAACTAATAGCGGAGCTAGGACTTCATTGATGGGGGCCAAATTTTAAAATTTAGTATTAAATAAAAAATTTATAGTACATAATTATTAAACTTAATGTTTGAATGAAAATTTTAAAAATATAAATTAAGTGTTATTACTGCTTGCAATCGAAATTAAACTTAATTATTTACCAAACAAATTACACATGAAATTCCATAAATATATATATATATATATATATATATATATATATACACAGTGGCGGACTCAGAATTTAAAGTGAGGGGGGGCGTAAATAAAATTAAAAAGAAAATATAAAGTGTAGTTAGTGGGATTTGAACCTTTACCCTCTAACCTATTTACCAACTACCTTAACCATTACACCAAGGTTACTATTATGTCTATAAATATCATCTTTTAATACAAATATATGTTGTAACTAATTAAAATCCATATACATTTTTTTCTCGATTTTTTTTTTCAGGGGGGGCGACTGCCCCCCTCGCTACAATGTAGGTCCGCCCCTGTATATATATATATATATATATATATATATATATATATTTAGGTAGAAATAATAGAATAGTAATGTGGATACTACTACATCTACAATTTTTAAGAGAATCGAAAAGATAAACGAGAAAGCGGTCCCACTAAGTTATATATGCATGTCTGTACGTACGTGACTAGGAAGGGAGAATAATAAGTGTATATTATTACCATTTACCACAAAACTTTGATTTAAAATAAACATTATATTTCTAATTCTTAAGTTAGTAATGATTCTAATAAATTTCTAGCTGGTTTTAAGCACCATGCTTACCAAGTTTTGAGATATATGGTTGAGAACAGTTATTTACATGGCTATCTAACTCATTTTCATTATTAATAACAACCTCCTTTATTTAGGCATGATTTATACCATTCTTTTTTGTTAAAGTATATAAATAAATATGTATATTATATGCAATCAAGGAGTGATAGTTGTTGTGACTCAATATTATTTCAAAGTCAAAACTGCTGCCTTTTTACCACTCCGACTATCCATAAACAAATCACAATTCAACCAACATATTAATTGTATTCAACCAACATACCAAAAATACTATTTAATATTACATCAATTTAATTTATTACCATCAGAAGTATATTTATTTTAATTAATACGCTACCTTAATAAATAAAAAAGAAGAATATATATATTATTTACTGAACACTTCATATACCTCTATATATTTTGACTTTTGGTGAGTTTCACACTTCATAGCTCCCATTTTTTTTAGGTATGAGTTAGCTTGCAATTTGGTAAGTCTCGGTAGCCTATCTGCAATAACCACCAAAAAACCTTTCTAAAAAAGTAGCACAAAACTGTTGGTTGTTTATATATTTTTTTATTTAATTTTCTTTTCTTCTATAAGAATGGGCATAATAAGATATATAACCCAACAAATCTCTTGTAACCACTTAATACATTATTTAGCTACGTACCATTCTTAAATATACTATTTGTTATAATAGATTAAAATAACATTAAATTGAGGATAAATACACAGATAATATGTACATATAATATACATATAATTACTCAATTCAATCACACCCTTGTTAACCTCTCAAATTTCCCACTAATTAATGTCTCGAATCGTGGCCGATAATAGTATATCGCCGGCCAGAGACGCCTATTTCACCATGGAACTCAACAACAGCCACCACAACCGAGGTGGCTCCACTGAATCACCGACCTTGGGCCAGCTCCTTAAGCGAGTCGGAGATGTACGGAAGGAAGCCACCGGCGATGGTGGTGAGACTCCAGTTCACCAGGTGCTTGAGCTAGGTGACGTCAGTATGGAACCTCGTTCGTTGCCGTTCGTTCTTAATTTCAATAATCTCACTTACTGTGTTAAGGTTCCAAGAAAGTTGAGCTTTTCCTCTGTCTTCTCTCGTCGGAGGGATCTTCTTGGGGCGCCGGCTGATTCTGTTGCTGGGGATACTCTGTTCACGAAAACCAAGACTCTTCTCAATAACATCTCGGGTGAAGCTCGTGACGGCGAGATACTCGCAGTTCTCGGCGCTAGTGGCTCTGGTAAATCAACTCTGATCGATGCCTTAGCTAATCGAATAGCCAAAGGAAGCTTGAAAGGGACAGTTACGTTAAACAGAGAGATTTTGGAGTCTCGTCTCCTGAAAGTGATTTCAGCTTACGTGATGCAAGATGATCTCCTTTTCCCGATGTTGACAGTGGAAGAAACTCTCATGTTCGCCGCCGAGTTTCGTCTCCCACGAACACTCTCCAAATCAAAGAAGAAGATGCGTGTTCAGGCCTTGATCGATCAATTAGGTCTCAGAAATGCAGCCAAGACAGTAATTGGAGACGAAGGTCACCGTGGAGTCTCCGGCGGTGAACGCCGTCGTGTATCTATCGGAATTGACATAATTCACGACCCAATCCTCCTCTTCCTCGACGAACCAACCTCTGGTCTTGATTCCACCAGTGCTTACATGGTTGTGAAGGTCCTCCAGAGAATCGCCCAAAGCGGAAGCCTAGTCATCATGTCTGTACACCAGCCGAGTTACAGAATCCTCGGCCTCCTCGACCGTTTGATCTTCCTCTCCAGAGGCCAAACAGTCTACAGCGGTTCCCCAACAAACCTTCCCGGTTACTTCGCCGAGTTCGGAAACCCCATTCCGGAAAATGAAAATCGGACAGAGTTCGCTCTAGACCTAATCCGCGAACTCGAGGGATCACCAGGAGGAACCAAAGCCTTAGTCGAGTTCAACAAGTCATGGGAATCAAAGAAAAACTTAATCCGCACATCCGATCCGGCCGTAACAGACGACAAATTACAACCGCTATCTTTAAAAGAAGCCATAAGCGCGAGCATTTCAAGGGGGAAATTGGTATCAGGAGCAACAACAAACAGTGTCACTGTAGACCCAAGCTCGAACTCAATGGTTCCAACCTTCGCAAACCCAGTGTGGACTGAGATGGCAGTATTATCAAGGCGGTCGATTATGAACTCGCGGCGAATGCCAGAACTTTTCGGGATCCGTTTAGGTGCAGTTATGGTAACCGGATTCATACTCGCCACCATGTTCTGGCAGCTCGACAATTCCCCTAAAGGTATCCAAGAACGTTTAGGCTTCTTCGCCTTCGCCATGTCCACCACATTTTACACGTGCGCCGATGCTTTACCAGTCTTTCTCCAAGAACGTTACATCTTCATGAGAGAAACAGCCTATAACGCCTACCGTAGATCATCCTACGTCCTCTCACACTCGATCGTAGCCCTCCCGAGCTTAGTTTTCCTCTCCTTAGCTTTCTCGGCAACCACCTTTTGGGCCGTGGGCCTTGACGGTGGGCTTGCCGGCTTCTTCTTTTACTTTTTTATAATCTTGGCCTCCTTTTGGGCCGGAAGCTCTTTCGTCACCTTCCTTTCTGGTGTGGTTCCTCACGTGATGTTAGGCTACACCATTGTCGTAGCCATCTTAGCTTACTTCCTCCTCTTCAGTGGCTTCTTCATAAACCGAGACCGAATCCCACCCTACTGGATTTGGTTCCATTATCTCTCTTTGGTTAAATATCCGTACGAAGCAGTTTTGCAAAACGAGTTTGAGGACCCTGTCAAGTGTTTCGTTAGAGGAGTCCAGATTTTTGATAATAGCCCACTGGGAAAGGTCCCGGACGCCATGAAAGTGAAATTGTTGGATAGTTTGAGTCAGACTCTTGGGATGAGGATAACACAATCAACATGTTTGACCACTGGGGTTGACATTTTGGATCAGCAAGGGGTTACTGATCTGAGTAAGTGGAGTTGCTTGTGGGTGACTGTAGCCTGGGGTTTCTTATTCAGGATTTTGTTTTACTTTTCCTTACTGATCGGAAGCAAGAATAAGAGAAGGTAAACAATCCATGGAGGAGGACGATAAAGATTGAAGTGGCCTGTTTTGGCGCGGGAGTTTATTATTTGTATTTTATTTTTTATTTTGTTTTTCTCATATAAATAATACTTTAATTAAAATTCTACTTATTAATTTACAAAATATTTGTGTAGTGATGCCTTGATCATCATCATCATCATGGGGTTGAGTTTGCTACATCTCCAGATGTAAAACTGTTTCATATCAAATTGTTTTTCGTTTTTACTCAAAAATTAAGACAATTTTAATATTCTATATTTATAATTGATTACCTGTATATGTATATAGTTTTATACAATTATTACCCATTTGAGTGCTATTATATTACAACAAATGTCTCTTCTTCTTTATTTATTAAGGTAGCCTACTAATTAAATAAAATAAATATACTTCTGAGGGTCATTTAAATTGATGACCTAGTCTAGTGAAATAACTTTTTCACACTCTCAAGAGCGAAATCTATTTAAAGGATCAATCCTTCTCAAGGAAGGATCATCTTGCATTTGATATCTTCTACATTCTACATTCTACATCCTACACTATATGCATTTCATTTACTCTAACTCTTATTTTCTCAACATTCTAGTTTTGCTTCAATCTTCGGCCTTCAGACAAAGATCGTAGCTAAGTCATTCTATTTTATTTCTAGTATATATCTACATGTTACAAACTATTGATTTGACTATCAGAGTCCCTTTACCTGGCACCATCCCGGTATCCCAAAGATTTTACAGTCTACTTCGCTTTTATTGTATGTGTTGCTCCAGAATTCGCCCAAAATACGTGGACCAGTCGAGAGGGGACACGTGGATCAGATAACTTGGAAAGATTTGCTAAGTCTTTGTGCGCCACCAAGAAGCGCTGTTAGCATGGGTCCCGGAGGAGGCATCCGGAGTACAAGGTACTCCGGGAAGCTAGTATAGCGTGAAGGCTCTCCGGGACATGTCAGGTCTCTCCCGAGCAATCAAGTCGCATTTAATGCTGCATGGGAGGAAGCGTGTTGGGACTGTAACACGCAATAAAGTCTGACGGCACAACCCCCAAACAGCAGCGCTACAGTAATGATCATTTAAGTCTAGCGACGGCTACTCTGCGAAGAGTCACGTCAATCACAAGGCGAAAAGGACATTCTTCATAAAAGCCCTACAGCACCTAGGGATTTGACCATGCATCACCCATGGTATATTCATCGGAAATGCCCAACTTTATGGATACTTACAGACACATGTGTAAGAACAATTCTAGGGATTACCCCACCAAAACACTATAAATACCCCCTCAAAGCTCATTTAATGGGGTCGAGAATCTTGGGTTGCAAAAGAGCAAGAAGAGAAAATACTCACCAAGAACATTCTCTGTATTTATGAGAAAGACATTCTCTCAAGTGTAGAATCTGTATTAAATACATCCATTAATAACAGTGGCTCGTGGACTAAGGCTCATTAACGCCCCAACCACGTAAAAATCTTCATCTCACTTTCTTACAGCTCTTTATTATAATCATATTTTAATAGTTGCCGAAAACCTCGGTCAACATTTTGGTGCTTTCATTGAGAGCTGAGGAAAGCTGCTTCACAACAAGCATTTAACTTCACGACAATGGTGGAGACAAGAGCTACACGTCATCCTCGCCCTCTAGAAGACGCTCAAGACCCCAATGAGGAAGATGTAGCCTCAAGGGCAGCAGAGGAGTCCGAGGAAGAAGAAGAAGAAATAGTTCCCGATGAAAACTACGAGGAACACCTCGACGAGTATGCCTATGACGGAGGAAGCTACTCGGAGTTGTTGCTCCTTAGACAAAAAGCTATCGATCATGAAGCTGAGATCGAAGCTCAGAAAGCGCAAAATCAAAAAATGCAGGAAGTGATGCTAGCCATGCAGAAAGCCATGGAGGCAGCTGGTATTCACGTGCATCCCAAGGCGATGGCCGCTGGGCTCGACGGGGAGCCAGCGACGTCTTCGCCTAATTCCCAGCAGCAAAGGCCTAGGGAACCTAGCCCTATAAGGCACCCTGCTGAGGAAAACCAAACAAAAAACCCTACTTCTACCCCTGGTCGGAAGAAAAAGGTGCAGGATCCGCGAAGGGTCCGCTCGGATTTCCCTAAAGGGAAAGGTCCGCAGAGGGGCAAGCCCCAAAGAGGGAGTCTTGGCCCTCGGGATCGAGGGGACCGGAAAAGCGTTTCCGTGCACCAGAACTGTGGGGTAGAGGAAGAAGAGGACAGAGATGTCCACCCATTGATCCGAGAAATCAAATCAATGGGAATCAAGGTGACCTCCGGGATCACCTTGACCAAAAAAGAGCCAGGCCCGTGGTCTCCTCGGGTACTGTAAACGAAGGGATTATGGCGGAACTTGCCATACTTCGAAAAGATATTGCCCGAGTCTCCCGGAGGCAGAAGGGAGACGACTCCGACTCGGACAGTGAGGATCGGGAGCCTTGTGCCAAACATATCCTGGAGGCGGAGCTCCCTAAAAACTTCAAGATGCCCGAAATGGCAGCATATACTGGGAACTCCGACCCCAGTGATCACTTGTCACGGTTCAACCGGGTCATGACAGTCATGCGGGTCAGCAATGACGCCAAATGCTTGTGCTTCCCCCTCACTCTGAGCGGATCGGCAGATGAATGGTTCAAAAAATTGGAACCAGGATCGGTGGGTTGTTGGAACAAACTCCAAACCAACTTCCGGAGACAATTTGTCGCTGCCAGGAAGGTCAACTTGGAGGTTAGTGCCTTGACCAACATCAAGCAACTGCCCACCGAGACCTTGAAGAATTACATCAAGAGGTTCCGAGAGGAAGCCTCGAAGACCAAGAAGGTCGACGACGGACAACAGCTTGCGCTTCTCCAAGCAAGAATCCGCACTGGGACTCCCTTCTGGAACGAATTACAGCAAGAAGGCGCTGCTAGCCTTCAGGACTTCCAGAAGCGAGTCCAAAAGTATATTAACCTCGAAGAAGCCCAGATCGTGGCTTACGGAGGCTATTATCCCACCAGGATAGCGGGATACATGCCAGGAGTGTCGCCCTCGGGTACTGTCCCGACCGCGACTCCCCCGGTAAGTGGCATACAGTTCTCTGCCACTCCCGGATACAGCCAGGGTCAGGCTTTGGCCCCGGCATCTTCCCATTACGGCAACCCGTCCGGGGTGAATGGACGGACTCCTTCACAGGCTGCCCCGACTGCTAGCTTAACAGGCCCTACCCAGGGGTCGAGGAGCAAAAGGTCCTCCAAGGGCAGCACCCGAACGGGAGAGAAGCGCCAAAAGAAGGGGTACACACCCCAATACACCCAGTACACAGAGCTCACGGACTCTCAGGAACGTGTATATTTTGCCACAAGGCAGAATACACACTACCGGAGACCCCAGCCATTGTACAAAGACAGCTCCCGGAGAGATCCGAGTAAAAGGTGCGAGTACCACAACGACATTGGTCATAGCACCAATGAGTGTAAAAATCTCAAAGACGAGATTGAAAATTTGATCCGTTTGGGCCACCTCTATGAGTGGATCAAAAATAGGTTGCCCCACCTTAATCCAGGGCAGGTGGCCGGGGGTATGCTTCCGGGAACGCCAGGGGGTACAGCAGGAGTATTGCCTCCAGCTCCCCCCCGCAGGTGACACCCAGCATATACCCGGGCTACCGCCCCGGCCTAATGGACGGGTAGCCATGATCTCCGGAGGTCCCCATATCGGAGGAAACACTCGCAAGGAGCGAAAAAGATATGCCGAGGCCGCAAGACACAGTGAGGTGTGGGAGGTTACTCAACTCCTGGCCCAAAGGCCTCGGCTAATGGATCAGCCCATAACGTTCACGGCAGAAGACGCCAAGACAGTGCGTTTTCCTCACCACGACCCGCTGGTCATAGAGACCCCCATCGCAAATAAGGTGGTGGCTAGGGTCCTGATTGACAATGGGAGTTCCGTGAACTTGCTCTTCAAAGAAGCCTTCACTGCGATAGGGTTGACCGACCGGGACCTCTCGCCTAGTGGATCGCAGCTCACAGGGTTTAACGGAACGACGCTAATCCCGATGGGAAAAGTCAGGCTCCCAGTTACCCTGTGCCCGGATACCCCCCAAAGCACATTCAAGTATTGCACCTTCGTGGTGGTAGACTGTCCAACAGCCTACAACGCAATCCTAGGTCGACCGGCCCTCGTCGACTTTGGTGCAATTACTTCAATCCGACATCTATGCCTAAAATTCCCTACCCAGGAAGCCGGAGTCGGAACGGTGAAGGGAAATCAAGGAGAGGCCAGGCAATGTTACAATGTTGCCACCCACTTGCCAGTACTCATGGTCCGGGGGCCCCCTGAGATAGAGAAGGCTGAAGAGGACGAGTTGGATCCTCGCATAGGGTCCGAAAGGGTCGTGGAACCAATGGAGGACGTCGAAGAAATACCAGTGTGCGACGACGACTCCACCAAAGTACTCCGGATAGGGAGGAGCCTGGATCCGGAGGAAAAAGATAAAATAATAAAAACACTGAAGGGCGCCATCGACATATTCGCATGGCGCCAAGAAGACATGACCGGCATCAGCCCTCATGTCATCACCCATGTACTCAATGTCAACCCGGACATGCCCCCTGTACAGCAAAAGAGACGCCCGCTCGACTCGGTGAAAGCCGAGGCCTTAGAGAAAGAGGTGGATAAACTTTTGTCCAATGGCATGATCCGCGACGTGTATTATCCGGAATGGCTGGCCAATCCGGTCCTGGTGCCCAAGCCGAACGGGACTTGGCGGGTTTGTATAGATTTCACAGATCTAAACAAAGCCTGCCCAAAGGACTGCTTTCCGCCGCCCAGATCGACCGGATGGTAGACGCCACGTCCGGATTTAAGTCGCTATCTTTCATGGATGCCTATGCCGGGTACAACCAAATAAAAATGCATACGGCGGACTGAGTGCACTAGCTTCGTGACCGATAAGGGGGTATACTGTTACCTAGTCATGCCTTTCGGATTGAAAAACGCCGGAGCAACCTATCAAAGAATGGTTAACCGGATGTTTAAAAGCCTCCTGGGACGAAACATGGAGGTATATGTAGACGACATGCTCGTCAAATCCAAAGCATGCAACAGCCATGCAAGCGACTTAGAAGAATGTTTCGAAGTCGTCCGGAGATACGGCATGAAGCTCAATCCGAAAAAATGCACCTTCGGGGTCAAGTCGGGAAAATTCCTGGGCTTCATAGTCAGCCAAAGGGGGATCGAGGAGAACCCGGAGAAAATCCAAGCTCTCCTGGACATGCCATCCCCCAAGAAACATAAGGACGTGCAGAGCTTGACCGGAAAGGTAGCCGCACTGAGCCGCTTTATCTCACGATCCACGGACAAGTGCATACCCTTCTTCAACATACTGAAGAAATGCCAAAAGTTCGAATGGTCAGATGAATGCGAGGAAGCATTCAAAAGGTTAAAAGACCACATGGCCAAACCTCCTATCCTATCAAAACCCGTCCTTGGAGAAGACTTGTTCCTTTACTTGGCCGTCTCCGAGCATGCGGTCGATCTTTACCGGTCCGGAGGAAGAAAAATTCAGCACCCCGTGTACTATGTTAGTAAGCGCATGGTAGGGGCCGAGACAAGGTACCCGGTTATTGAAAAATTAGTATTCTGCCTCCTGATGGCATCAAGGAAGTTGAGACCATACTTCCAAGCCCATCCGATCAGAATCTTGACCAATCATCCACTCCGCAAGTTCTCCGTAAGCCTGAAGCATCCGGAAAACTCCTCAAGTGGGCGATGGAGCTGAGTCAGTTCGACTTACATTACGTGCCCCGGATTTCCATAAAAGGCCAAGCCTTGGCAGACTTCATCACCGAATGCAATGAAGCCGAGGCGACATCCAATACACCGGAGCCACCAATCCCCACTTGGAGAGTATTTGTGGACGGAGCTTCTAATGAGAACGGTTCAGGAGCCGGAGTGGCTATGATATCACCTACTGGATTGCGGCTCCAGGCAGCACTCCGATTCAACTTCACAGCTTCGAATAACGAAGCCGAATATGAGGCCCCGATAGCGGGGCTAAAATTGGCTAAAGCCGTAGGAGCCAAGAGAGTGGAAGTCTACGGTGATTCTCGGTGGTCGTAAACCAAGTTTCCGGAGAATACCAAACTCGCGGCGAGCGGATGGCCGCGTACGTAACCATAGTCCGAGAATTGCTCCACGAGTTCACGGACTACAAAATAGAAAGAATCCCCCGAGAGAAGAATGCTCATGCGGACTGTCTGGCTAAGTTAGCCTCGGACAGCGAAATCGAAGAGCTGGGGGTAGTACCAGTGGAACGCTTGGCGGAGCCAAGCATCCAAATAAAAGAGACCACACAAACGGTTGGGCAAGAACCCAGCTGGATGGTCCCCATCATAAAGTACATAACCACAGGTGAGTTGCCCCAAGAGAGGGCATTGTCTCGAAAGATTCAGTATCAGGCTCATCGTTATGTAATGATGGATCAAATTCTCTACCGGAGAGGACTCAGCATGCCTTATTTAAGGTGTGTATCGGACCCTGAAGCTAGACAAATCATGCGGGAGGTCCATGAAGGGTTCTGTGGAGATCATACGGGAGGACCCGGCTCTCAAAGAAAATATTGAGGCAAGGGTACTTCGGCCAACAATGAAAAAAGATTGTATAGACTATGTCCAAAAGTGTGACTCGTGCCAAAGGTACGCGAACATACCGAGAGCTCCTCCAAATGAGATCACTTTGATGACCAGCCCCTGGCCCTTCGCGGTCTGGGGAATAAATCTCATCGGGTCTCTACCTACGGGAAAAGGAGGGGTAAAGTATGCAATAGTAGCAGTGGACTACTTCACCAAGTGGACAGAGGCTGAGCCTATGAAGACAATAACTGCTAAGAAGGCATTGGACTTTGTTATTAAAAACATAGTGTGTCGATACGGCTTGCCTCATAAAATAGTCTCAGACAATGGAAAGCAATTTGATTGCGAGGAATTTACTGACTTTTGCAACCAACACGGAGTGGTAAAAGCTTCTCCGCGGTAGCCGGCCTCAAACAAACGGCCAAGCGGAAGCGATCAATAAAATCCTAAAGGTCACCTTGAAAAAGAAGCTACCGGCCCGTAAAAATAACCGGCCCGAAGAATTGCCAAGGGTATTGTGGGCCTACCGGACGACCCCCGAACCACAACCTGGTCACTCGCCGTTCTCAATGGCGTACGGTTGTGAAGCAATGGTCCCGGTGGAAACATTATTCCCATCCCACAGGAGGACGACTTATGATCCGGCCACTAATCAGGCACTGCTCGAAGAGGCTTTGGATCAAGTCGAAGAACTCCGGGATGAGTCTCAAATACGGATGGCTGCTTATCAAAAGAAGGTGACCAAGTATTTTAACTCCAAGGTTAAAAACAGAAAATTTGCTATTGGGGATATGGTCCTAAGAAGGGTTTTTCCAGCCACCCAAGAACCCGGAGTGGGGGTACTTGGACCAAATTGGGAAGGACCATATGAAATCGAGGACGAAATCGGTTCTGGCACTTACAAACTGAAAAGAATGGACGGAACTACTGTCCCAAGAGCCTGGAATGCCGATCACCTCAGAAAATATTACCAGTAGCAAATTAAACTTAGATTTTGTTCAAAGGGTTTGTACCGTCCAAATGTATGCCTCATCTATATTAAATAAAACTGAGTGCCTTAAAAACAAAGTTTCTATGCCACTCAGGGGGGTACTAGGGTATACCGCACGGACAAACAAAAACAAACTAAGTAAAATATCCTGACCCAAAGGGCAGGTCAAAATATGCGCAAAAATAACAAGCATAAGTATAAAAACCCTGAGCCAAAGGACAGGTTAAAATATATAAGTGTGACAAATAAAGATCGCATATATAAAAAAAAAAATAATATCCTAGCCCAAAGGGCAGGTCATATACATATAAATGGCCCGGGGACAAGCCTTAAAATATAATTGTCTCCCCTTCAAATGAAAGTTGCCGCCTATATGTAAATTGTTCTAAGGCAGCAGCAAATATGTACAAACAAAAAAAAAAAGAAGAGTTATAAAAGAAACGGGTAGAATCTGGGTCAATAATACGGCAGCTCAGTCAGCCCGCGGAGGAAGACGAGATCCAATCCGTGCCTCAAGCGCAGCGTCAAGCTTCTTCTTCTTTTCCCGAAATCTGGCAATCATCTCCTCGGGTTTGGGATAAAAAGTAAGCTTGATACTCTGATCATTGGTGGCCCAAGCCATATAGACACCATCATCAAAGCGCTTCGGGCACCGGGCGCAGGAAACAGGAGAAAGGAGCTCGGCCCTCTTGGCCTTCCTGGTGGATTGTTCTTTGAAATCCCTAAGCTCCTTCAACTCCACAGCTAGAGCGGCCTTGGATTCGATGTCCGACTGGTGAGTCTCCTCTAGAGATCTCACATTGGCGACCATTTCATCCAAAGCCTCCCTGGCCTCCCGGAGATCTCGCCTGGCCTTCTCGGCAGCCTCGGTTTGAGCCCTTAGTTCCTCCTGATGATGGGCCTCCATCCTGTCTCTCCGCTGAGCCTCGTCCCGGATCATGGCCTCCGCCTGAGCCTCCCTCCGTTTGGCCTCCTCTTCCTTGGCCTTGGCCGCTGCCTCCTGGCGCTCGGCAGCCTCCTGGTAGATCTGCCTCTCCGCTGTGAGGTCTTGGAGGACCTTCCTGACGTCATTCATGTCCCCAAAGTCGGACAGAGCGAAGCCATGGTTTATGATGTTCCTGGAGAGGCGGCCAGCCTCAGCAGCAAGCTGAACCATAACGAAGTATAAGGAAAAATTTCTCAAAGGAAGAAAACAAAATACAAACAACAAAAAGGAAACGCAAAAAAATTGCAAAGTACTTACCACCGTGAGAGAATGGCTGAGGTCCTGGACCTGGAAGATGGAGTTCAGGGAAGCACAAGTGGCAAACCGCTTGGGCGCACAACGTGTAAGCTGAGAAGCGAACTCGCCGGTCATCTCCGCGGCAAAGGGAGCCAAAGTAGGCCCTAGGAGAGGACGGAACCAGTCCGTTAAGGGGTCCAGATTGAGGTTCCACGGATCATGGTATTCCGGGTGGTTGATGCTCGCCTCAACCTCAGCTCGCAGAATCCTCCTAAGGGCCTCCACTTCGGCATACCCCCGGGAGTACTCGTCCATAGCGTAGTTGTGTTTAGCTATGCGAAGCTCCTGCCTCACCTCATCCCCCGGAATCGGGGTAAGCTCGATGTGGGGAGGAGCAGGATTTTCCTCCATCGGGGAGACCCCGCCGTCTAGGCCATGGGCAGGAGTGTCGGCCCTTTGAGGCCTCTTCGGCTCGTCCTGGGCAATCATCTTACCCTTACGCTTGCGAATCAGAGCCATTTCAGGCTCCTCCTCGTCCTCCTCTGCTACCTCCGGAAGGGCTTGAGGCTCTCCTGCACCCTCAACGGCCTCTCCCAGAAGCACCTCCTCGTCATCCACTAAGTCAATGGTTTCGGGAGGAGCGCCGGAAGGAACCTTCAAGGAAGGGGCCGGGGGAGAGGGGGTGAAAGCCGGAGGAGCCACGGGAGTATGAACCCCGGCAAGCTGTTCCAGGATGGCATCCATGGAGGTACCTGTTCCAAAAAATAAGCAAGTGTTAGAAGTTCGTGAGGAACCGCTTATAAAAGATACAGCAAATAAGCTACTCCTACCCGAACTTCCTAATTCGGCCCTAGCAAAGTCCTGAACTTTAATGCTGGCAGCATCATCTCCAAGATAACTGTCCGAGGGCCGAAACCAGCTGGACGCTATGTAAGCTGATGGACCTAAGGGAATAGGTTCCGGAGGGCCGGAGCCCATCCGGGACCGACCTAGGTAATCTCCTAAGTTCGTAAAATAAAATTCCTTCAAACGATCCCCCCACCGGGTCAACGGCATCTTAAATCTACGAAGACGCTCGTCGAACCCTACGGGCCTATGACTGGTATATTCATCAACGGAAGGAACATAGCGAATTATCAAGGGAGACTTACCGCCGGCACCGGAAGTGCTAGCACCGGGAGCACCCGAGTTTGGTTCGGGGGCTGAAGGCTGAGGCCGGGAAGTCTGTTTCTCGGAAGAATCTTCAAGACGAAGGGGCCCCCCGGCGGGACGATCCTCAATCTCTTCTTGAAGTATCTTGTCAAAAAATTTAGCTTCGGACTTCCCGCCAATGGCTTGGCTCCTTCGCACCACCGGACTCCCCACGCGAAGCCCTCTCCCAGAGGCAGCCTGGGCCTTAGAGTACGCCTTCTCCTGGGCCTTCCGGTAGAGATAATCTTGGTACTTCTTCTCTGCCGTAGCAATGAGCTCATCCCGGAAGGCCTTCTCCGCAACCGGCGCCCTCACATTGGGGCAGATGACCCGTGAGAGGTTGGAGTCATCCACGGATTGGTGAGAAAGGATAAGTTTGGCCTTCCTACAATTCTCCGTGGTGACTAGGCCCCCGACATCAAGATCGGCGTGGTCGTAGGAGGCGAAGGCTTGGGCCCTTCGAAGGAAAGCCTGAGTGGGAAGCGTCCGCTGGTAAGGTGGGATCCGCACCCACTCCGTGAGAAGCTCCGGGTGGTCCACGGCCCTGAACCCGGACGAGAAGAAAAAGCGGTGGCGGTACTCCTTAACATGAGTCTGCCTATTATACGGAACCACCCCCTCGTTAGCAGGGTGGATCCGGAACCCATAAAAACCATCCTTAAGTTTGTCCCCTTTCTTGGGGACGGATACAAGTTCATAAAAATACAAAATTTCCGCCGGGCTGGGAGACCCCCAGCCACGGGCGGTGTAAAAAATAAATAAGCCTGAGAGCAGGCGGTAAGCTTGAGGAATAAGTTGGTATGGCGCAAGGCCGACAAATACAAGAAAATTAACAAAGTAATCTTGGAGCGGGAGCATGGCACCGGTCATCAAATGGGTCTGACTCCAAGCCCCGAAGCCGTCATAGTTGTGATTAGGCGTCTCCGAGTCACGAGGAGGCCGGTGGAAGGTCCCTGAGGTAGAGGGTTTGATCCCAGCCACATTAATAATGTTCTCCAGCTGGTGAGGACAAGTCAGGGTCGATCGAAGCTCGGCCGCTTCCCAACCGGTTGCACGGGACTTATACCCCTCCTGGGCAACGGGTCCCAGAGAAACCTCCTCCAGCGTGGCCATACCTTTCCCTTTCTTCTTCGAAGATTTCGAGCCAGAAGCAGACGTTTTGTGTTCTGAGAAAAACAAAAAGGGAGAAAGAAAAGCCCAGCAGTTAGGTCCCATACCAAACCCTAAATCAAGAAAAAGGGAGTGGGGGTCCCCTAACCGCTGGAAAGAGGCCCCCTCCGGACACGTGTCACCTGGGAAACTCTGGAGAGAATCCCTGAACAAGTGTCGGGTGCAGTGAAATCGCAGAAAGTGGTTTCGCAAAAAGAAAAAAAGAAAAAAAAGAGAAAAGCCATCCTATGCCCTAAGCGACTGTTAAACGAAGAACCCATGGCCCTCTTCAAACAGAACTGTATGACTACAACAGGGGCATGATAATGGCGATCCTACAACTAACGCAGTAAACATACAGCAGAACTCGAAGAACTTAAACACTCACAGAAGCCTCTAAGTACGAACCCAGAAAACGAACGAAGTAAATATAAGCATGTTATTATCTAAGGATGCAAGAAACTTACAGTCGATCGTTGAACTGGAGGTACTGAATGTGGTTGAGTGAGAGTTGAGAAGAACTGGCAAAGTCAAACACCGGAAAACTGAATGAAGTGTCTGGGTATTAAGACAGTTCGTGCTACTTTGAGGAATTTTCTCTCTAGGAAATTCGAGCAGAAATGGCAAGGAATGGAAAGTAACCGAAATGAAGGAAAGGTGGTGGCTTTTATAGGCAAAAACGCATGAGGAACAGGCGTCATCACCTACCAATCGCACGGTGGGGGAGACGCACGATTCGAATTCCCAAAGATCAACGGATCAGATCAATCTACCATTAAGGCGGTGAAAACGTTTGAGTATCCGTCTGACACCATTAATGCGCCGCATCAATCATGGGGCGTGAAACGAATCGACCTCTGCAAAAAGCAAATCGCTGCATTAAATGACATCATTTAATTTGCCCCCACGCGCTCGAGGCTCGAGCTAGGGAAACGAGGAGTCAACCGGAGACACTTGAACAAGCCTTGGTTTATTTTTACTAAGTAAACAAGGCTTGGGGGGTAAATGTTGCTCCAGAATTCGCCCAAAATACGTGGACCAGTCGAGAGGGGACACGTGGATCAGATAACTTGGAAAGATTTGCTAAGTCTTTGTGCGCCACCAAGAAGCGCTGTTAGCATGGGTCCCGGAGGAGGCATCCGGAGTACAAGGTACTCCAGGAAGCTAGTATAGCGTGAAGGCTCTCCGGGACATGTCAGGTCTCTCCCGAGCAATCAAGTCGCATTTAATGCTGCATGGGAGGAAGCGTGTTGGGACTGTAACACGCAATAAAGTCTGACGGCACAACCCCCAAACAGCAGCGCTACAGTAATGATCATTTAAGTCTAGCGACGGCTACTCTGCGAAGAGTCACGTCAATCACAAGGCGAAAAGGACATTCTTCATAAAAGCCCTACAGCACCTAGGGATTTGACCATGCATCACCCATGGTATATTCATCGGAAATGCCCAACTTTATGGATACTTACAGACACATGTGTAAGAACAATTCTAGGGATTACCCCACCAAAACACTATAAATACCCCCTCAAAGCTCATTTAATGGGGTCGAGAATCTTGGGTTGCAAAAGAGCAAGAAGAGAAAATACTCACCAAGAACATTCTCTGTATTTATGAGAAAGACATTCTCTCAAGTGTAGAATCTGTATTAAATACATCCATTAATAACAGTGGCTCGTGGACTAAGGCTCATTAACGCCCCAACCACGTAAAAAATCTTCATCTCACTTTCTTACAGCTCTTTATTATAATCATATTTTAATAGTTGCCGAAAACCTCGGTCAACAGTATGCAGTAGGGGTGTTCATCGAACCGCCCAGACCGCACAAACCGCTTGCACCACACCACACCGCACAAACCGCTTGCACCACACCACATCGTACAAAAAATGCAGTTCAAAATTCTTTGTGGTGCGGTTGCAATTTGTATTTTTACCAAACTACGTGGTGCGGTACAAATTGCGATTTTAAATTTAATAATCGTAGTTCAAACCACATTATATATTACAAAAACTACTAATTTTTACACTATAATTTTTCTTTTTATATATGAACAACTCGTGTACTTACCAAGCCTAAGTCATACATTAAAACTTAAGGAACATCATATAAATTATTCACATTTTTTATTTTTTTTTTTGTTAACATATTATTATTGATATATATATAATATAACTAGGGGCAAATGACATGCAAGGCATGTGAAATAAGTTTTTTTTTATATATATATATATATTTTATCTATTATATAAATGTGTATCTAATAAAATTTATTGTGTCAAAATAATTATTTACATGGCAGTGGCATTGTATATGCTTTTAGAAAATAATAGTACATGGGAAGAGACTTAAGAGCAATAGAGTTAGTTAATAATATACTAATATTGTTTGTTGGGTTTATAAAGATTGATGAGGTGTTAAAATTTATAAAGAGATATGACTGAAAATATTTATTGATTATGAAAAAGTATGCATTTTGAGAGTGAAAAAAATATAAAAACGAAAAAAAAAAATCTATTTTCAATTTTGTCTAATTATTAATTAATTTATTATAATATTATTTTTTTATACTGTACCGGTATCTTAGAATTAATGTTCAGTTGTTTAATTTACCATGCACACAAATTTGGTAAATTTTAAGTAATATAAGAGCTTACATCTCCTAAGACAAATTAGGGCCCGTTTGGGGTGGCTTTTAGAAAAGTTAAAAGTGCTTTTTGAGAAAGCTAGTGCTTAAAAAATGTTTGGCAAAATTAAAAAAATAGCTTTTTTTAAAATTTAAGCTAAAATTATAGCTTTTACTTAAAGTTGGCCCACACCAACTTTTAGATTTTAGCTTTTACGGGAAGCTAAAATTTAGGTTTAATGAATTTTTTAGTTGACCCAATTACCCTCATTCAAATTAAAAAATTATCATTTTACTTAAGATTTTTTTTCATTCGTAAAATCCAGAGATAGACTGCGGCTCCTCACCTTTAATCGTAGGAGTCTTCTCCGTCCCCGATCACCCACGCCGCCGTTCGCCAACTCCATCATCAACAACTCCTGCACAATCAAGGTTTATCTCTTAACTTTTCCCTTCAATGCCATGAAAATATTTTTTTTTATTTTTTTCTCCTATCGAATCAATTTTTTTCTTCAATTTCCTCTGGGTGTGTAAGAGTCAATTCCGTTCTGTGAGAAACCCTCCCTGCGATACAGGTTTTTTCCTATAAATATATAAGCTGGGCGCACTATTGTTATTGAAAAAGAAATTTAGGTTATAAATATATATTGGGATTAGGGGTTTTATCTCGTAAATATTAAGACTCTATGCTGACCGACACCCACTGAAGCATCAGAATTAGATGCATCAACGCCTATCCCACACTCTTCCACCATGGATTAGAAGTTTAAATTATTTATCTTTAAGCTGGGGATTTTAGTTTTGTTTGTCTCAGAATTATATTAGGCATTATTTATACATAAGGTGCAAGTAATGTTTAGTTGCTTGGGTTTCTTGGATAGAACAGTTTTGGGTGGAGAATTAATGTTTAAATCTTGTCTGCTTAGATATAATTATGCCGTACAAGTGGGGTCATCATGATATGCAAATTAGACATTACACATATGTTGCAAATTGTAGCTAAAGCCAACAGTGAAGCTAAACTTTAATGGAGTGTGCCTTTTGCAAGCTTCTGTTTAAAAAAAAATCGGCAAAAAGGGAATACTGGTATACTGGTATTGGTCTAAAAAAAAATCAGTCTCTCTAGTATACTGGTATTGGTATTTTAGTGAGTACATTTTGTGCCAATTCAAATTGTTTAGTGTTATTGCTTACTTTGTTTATTTTCTTTGTATTGACAAAGTCATATTGAGTAATAGTAACAAACACTTTAATCCAAAAAAAAAAAAAGAATACTAATATATCATATCAAGTGTTTACATTACTTTGGTCACTCTTTAAAATTTTTAGGTACCCAAGTAGAATAGAATGATGATGAAGCTTTCATCATAATTATTTTATGTCTTTCGTGTTAGATTAGTCTTTAGTTTTATGACTGATTATTTTAGTTTTTACTTCTTAATAAAACTTATTATTTTAATTTAATTAGATGGAGAAAGAAAAAAATATTTGTACTAAAAGTGATGTAGCAGTACCACGAGGTAAAGCAATATGGAATTCTGAGAGTGTGAATTTTTTCTTGGAATTCTGTATCAAAGAGGTTGATGATGGACATCGTCCTACTACTTATTTAGATAAAATTGGATATCTAAACTTGATTACAAATATGAAAAAAGCAACTGGAAGAGATTACACTAGAGCCCAACTGAAAAATAAGTGGGATGGATTGAAAAATGAATGGAAGCTTTGGAAGCAACTCAAGGGAAAAGAAACTGGTTTAGGATGGAGTATGCAAAAGAATACAATTGATGCAACTGAAGATTGGTGGAATAGTAAATTACAGGTACATTATAATCTTGTTAAATATTTATATAAAACTAAAAGACTTTTTTATACATGGTACATTTAATTAACAAAATTCCTTTTGTAGACTCATCCTGATGCTGCAAAGTTTCGCATTCGGGGAATTGAACCAGAGGTAGAGGAAAAATTAGATAGGATTTTTATGAACACTGTTGCTACAGGAGAGCATGCTTGGACACCTTCATCTGGAATAATTCCATCTGAGTCTGAAAAGCCTTTTAATGATACTGAAACCTTACATGAACAACTTGAGAGCAGTGATGATGATCTAGAGACGCCTAATATTGATAGATTTTCTAAAGAGAAAATTAGCAAGAGATCAACCGAGCCACTTGAGAAACAAAATAAAAAGGTGAAAAATGAAAAAGGGAAAATGAAGAAGACAGGGCCTGTAATGATATTTGAACAAATTGGTCGCCTTGCTGATGCCGTGGAGACAAGAAGTAGAAATATTGAAATAGCTAGAAAGGAGAATAGTATTGCCGAAGTTATGAAAATATTAAATTCTTTGCCTGAAATCGAAAAAGGGAGCAGCTTGTATTTATTTGCAACTCGCTTGTTTATCATGAAAGAGAAGAGAGAGATGTTTGTTTCATTGGAAGAACCTGAGTTGATGCTTACTTGGCTCAGGAATGAGTATACTCTGGAATACTTATAATGCTTAAATCACGCCGAATAGTAGTATTTATTTTCTAAACTTTGTGTTATGACTTTAATATATGTTTGTTATGTTATTTCTTCAATTGTATTTGCTCTCAAGACTTGGTGTTATTACTATTTAAAATAAATATGCTTTATTATTTTGTTTACTTGTATTTGCTATGAAAACTCTATGGCTATTTGATATCTTTTTCATATATTTTTTTTTAATATTTACAGGTTTATTTTAAATTAAAAATAATGGCAGACACCGATGACGAGATTGAGTTACAATCAGTGTACGTAGCTACATACCTTGTTCAGCATTATTATACAACATACATTGAAAAGACTCCTTGTATGAATTCTTCTCAAACTGGTCATATGTGGTTGATGGAAATATTACAAGGAAATGAAAGTAGATGTTATAGAATGTTTAGGATGGAGAAATATGTTTTTATTAAATTATGCAATGAACTGGAAGCTAATTATGGATTTGAGGGTTCAAAAAGGATGTGTACTCTTGAAATATTAGGAATGTTTTTATTTACATTAGGTCACGGCGCTGGAAACCGATTAACACAAGAGCGATTCCAGCACTCAGGCGAGACAGTTAGTCGATATTTCAACAAGGTTTTAGATGTTTTATGTCATATGAGTATAGATGTATTAAAACCACCAGACCCAGAATTTAAAGATGTTCCTGTAGAGATATTGAAAGATTCTAGATATATGCCTCATTTTAAGGTAAGTCATACTTTAAAATTATATATTTTTTTATTAATTTTTTTCTCAAGCTAGAGTATAATTTTATAATCTGGTATTCTTTTTCTAGAACTGTATTGGTGCAATAGACGGTGTACATGTAAATGCCGTAATTCCACCTGAAGATCAAGTACCATTTGTTGGTAGAAAAGGGGTACCAACTCAAAATGTTATGGCAATATGTAATTTTGATATGCAATTTATATATGCATATGCTGGGTGGGAAGGTTCTGCTCATGATACAAGAATTTTCTATTCAGCTTTACGTGATTCAACTTCAAATTTTCCAAAACCACCCCAAGGTTGCCATCTAAACACATTTGTAAATTATTAAAGTCTTTATAATTTTTTAATAATGTTTTTATATTTTATTTGACAGGAAAATATTATTTAGTGGATGCGGGATACCCACAAATTACAGGTTTTTTAGGACCATATAAAGGCCAAAGATACCATCTTCCACAATTTCAACGAGGTAGCAAACCTACTGGTTATAAAGAGGTATTCAACCAGGCACATTCTTCTCTTCGAAGTGTTATTGAAAGAACTTTTGGAGTATGGAAGAAAAGATGGAAAATATTAAGAGATATGCCTAGTTATCCATACCAGAAGCAAGTAAAAATAGTAATTGCATCAATGACCTTGCATAATTATATTCGAAGGCATGCAAAACGTGATCGACATTTTGAGAAAATTAGAGACAATCCAGATTATTGTGCAAGTGATCAAACTAATATTGAAGATGAAGATGAGACAACTAGAGCTTCAAATTTAAATGAAATGGACAATATCAGAGATTTGATTGCTGCAAGTTTAATAGGACATAATTAAAATATATTGATGTTACATTATTTTTGTTTTATTTAACTGATATTGTCTTTTATCATATTAAATTGATTAAATTTGAATTATTTGTTATGAAGAAATTTTTTAATAATTTAAAAATATTTAATAGACAATTTTTATGTAGATTTTTTATTATTATTATTATTAGTAGTAGTAAAAGTTTAACTAATTATTTTATTATCTATATTTAAAGATAACAAATGTCATGCCTATTTTAGTAATTGTATATTTAACAGCTATTCAATTATTTAGCTTACCAAACACTTATATACAACTTTTCTAACTTACAGCTGTTTTAAAAATATATTTACCAAACACTTAGTAGTTTTTTCTCACAGCACAGCTACAGCTGCTTTTTCTCACAGCACAGCTACAGCTGCTTTTTCCCACAGCACAGCTGTGCCAAACTGGCCCTTAGTATGTAATTTCATGTACATCTTTCTTTTCTATTTTTTTTTTCCTTTTTAAGACAATTTGTATCCTTTTAATTAATTTTATCATTCAATTCATTTTTTTTATTTATAATTGCTAATTAAATAATTTTATATTCCAACAATCTAATAACACTTCAAACAAAATAATAAATTATCTTATATGATTAATTTATCAAAATCATTACCAAAATAATTTCTTATAAAGAATTTAAACAATAGATAGTAATATTGTTGGTTTTAAAAGCCAGTAAAAAATTTGTTACATTAAAGAATAAATTGAAATAATAATAATTTTTAATCTTAATTATATATGATATTAACTATTTTTTCTACATCAAAATTCTTAATTTTGTTTTCTAAAATTTGAGAAAATCGTGATAAGGAAACATGACTTACTAATATATATTTGATTCAATTTTATGTATCAGTGAATAGTTATTACAATCTGTTATATATGCAATTATAATTAACCTTCTTTATTTGTTTCTGGCATTTTTCAAAACATTTGAAGAGACCTTTTATCATAAAAATAAAAGATTATTAATTTTTGAATAAATCAATTAATTTCCACATAATGTGTCGTAATTCATTGGAACTAAAAGAAGTGAAAAGTAAGTAAAACTAAAAAAAAACTCACATTAGCATTTTTCTTGTCGTTTAAAACTTACAAATTGACCCTGCCCCATTATTAATATTTTGGGGCATGGAAAAAGCAATGCTGCTAATAAGAGAAAAACAATAAGAATGTGAATTGTGTGAATGAAGAGATACCTGCAATATTTGAAAAGTCATAATTTTTTGAAGAGTTACCACTTAACTTTTTAACAGTTTAATTAAAATTTCTGTTAAAACTAACAGATTTGACACAACAAATATACACATTTATATAATAGGTAAGATATATATGTATGGAACACTTTTTAATGGGTAAACAAATTTAACTATAAATATTAATTTTAAAAATATCAAACTATCGATTTGATCTAATAACGAATAATGAAATCACAAATTTAAAATTCTATGCTTAATTTAACTACTTAATTAAAAAAAATATTAAAAAATATCTCTTTTTACACTATATCAAAAATATGTTCATACAAAAATATTTAACTCAAATTCAACTTTTTCTTTTCTTATTTTTCTTGCTAAAAAACTTTTTAATTTTTTTTTTTTTACTGATGGAACAATCTCAGGCCATATGATATAAAAATGAGAGATTTTTTTGATTAGATATAAAAACTAAGCATAAAAACTCAAAATTTTCTAATTTTATCCATTCATGGGTAATACCCATTAAGAGTGCACCCATATATGTATATTATCTAATTTTTTTAGAGATAATTCAATACAATAACTTGATTAGTATAATATTATAACGTTAAAAGTTTGATAAAATATTTTTTTACTTTTTTAATTGTTAAAACTCTAGCAGACTAAACTTTCAAGGCTCGTTTGGAACGCCGTATTAGGTCGTATTGTATTGTATTGTATTATATTGAATTGGATTATATATCATATTTTTATATAATACTATGTTAAACTTTAATTTATACTAAAATATTATATATTTAGGTGTCCATAAAAGTTAATACCACATATAGTTTTACGTAAAAATATCGCATAAAATACAATTCAATATAATACAATACAATACAATACGACCTAATACGGTGTTCCAAACGAACCCTCAATGTTTATTTTAATGTTTGATAATGATGAGAGTGTAAACCGCATAAATCACATCGCATCACGGCGCCGTATTTTTGCAGTATAATTTTTATAGTTTTAAGGTCTTGCGGTGCGATTGTGGTTTTAAAAAATTATAAAAATCGCATATATACAATTTGATTTGGAAAATTAATCTAAACCTACACTACCCGCACTGCGAACATGTGTAGATTGCCGTGGTCGCCTTCAATTAATTCAATTGTAGATTAGAAATTAACAAGATTTGAATATGGTTATTAAATATAAAAATATTATATATATATATATTTAACTAGATTGATGTTACGTGCAATGCCTGTATAATTAGTTTTCTTTTCAATTAAGTTTAATTAGATGACGTTAAGTGCAATATATGTATATTTAATTTTTTTAATTAAATAATGTATTTTTTAAAAAATTTGAAATGAGATTTGAGATTTTAATTTTTGAGAATTTTTTTTAACTAATGTGGTATTAATTAGTGTAGTATATATGCCTCCTATCAATAATTAGTACTTTATATAATCATGACATATATATCAAGTTTGACTAAAATTATTTTCAATTTTGATATTAAAAAATAATTTATATAAATTATATTTGAAGATCACGTGCTTTTAAAAATTATATGAAATGCATTGATCCATAAGATTCTAAAAATCATTAGATTTCACTCCACTTATATATTGATCAAGAAGAAAAAAAAATAATATAAGCACACTAGGGGTGGCAATTCGTGTTCGCGGGTCGTATTCGTGTCGTGTCGAGACTCATGTATAACATGTACATGCTTTACCCGAACACGATCCGTTTAATAATCGTGTCAAAAAAATGAAATCCGAACACGACCCGTTTATAAACGGGTTGACATGACACGACCCGTGTAACCCGTTTATAAGTATATTTTGTTTAAACATGTCAACTAATAACACGTTTATGAAGTATTTAATACGTTTATAACCCATTTATGACACGTTAAAGTACTTAAATAACTTTAAATAGGTCATTAACGTGTCAATATCGTGTTAGCCGTGTCAAGCCGAACACGACCCGTTTATTAAACGGGTTATACAAGTCAACCCGAACACGACCCGAACCCATTTAAGGCAAACCCAAACCTGCTAACTCTCGTGCGGGTTTCGAGTCGTGTCATCGTGTCTGACCCGTTTTACCGGCCCTAAAGCACACTAAATATGACCTATTGACTTACATAAAATATTTACAATTAAAATTTTCTTATATAAGGTATCTATAATATTTTAAGTATTTTAAATTTAAATTAAATTTTTTTTATATAAAATATCTATATAATTTTTATTTTTAAATATATATATAATGATATTATAAAATTAATAAAGAATATTCTATTAAAATTAACGTAACAAACTAAAAAGATATAGTTAAACTAAAAATTATGTTATAGTCATATTTTATATACAATAGATTCACCAGTAAAATAGAAGTCGAGTCTCCCTCCTATCCCTCGAAAGTTCTTTCTTTTAGATCCGTAACGATCTTTGACGTTCAACCATGGCATCAAAGCGGATCTTGAAGGAGCTCAAGGATCTCCAGAAAGACCCGCCTACATCTTGCAGCGCTGGTTTGTTCTATTTTTGCGCCATTTTTATGGCTTTGGCGCCTTACAAGGCTATAGCGCCTATTACATGGCTGGCCCCTAATTATTTAGGGTAGTTTGTTTAAAATTTTCACGGCTTCTTGTATTGAAAATATAATAAAATGTTGGCACAATAAAATTACAAAATAAACAAGTAATGTACTAGACAAATTTTACTAGTTGGAATATAAGGGTTATTTAAGTTAAGGTATGATGTAAAGAAAATTTTAAAATGATATTTTAAAAATATTTTCAAGTGAAATAAGGTTTAAGGAGGATTAAGTTTAAACGATAATAGCTTTTAGCTATGGTTAGTTCATATTTTTAGGAATTATTAGCAAAAAGGGAAAGGGGTGGAATTTAATATTCAGATTCTAATATTTTTATTTAAAATTAATCAAGTAATTTAAAGAATAATAAATACGAAGATATTGTAATAAAAGGAGGTATCTTGTCAATTGCGAATTTATTGTGTTCAGATATATTTGGGAAGTAAAATTTTATGGAATTTGGTTTGTAATCTATGTTGTATAGGAAGGTATCATTATAAATGTTTTTATGGTAAATTAAAAGGATACAATTTTTGGAAGTTTTACAACTTTTTGAAAATTAAAATCGGAATAATTATGTCATAATAGCTAAATTGGATTATTTTAAGTAATTTCAATTCAATATAGATTGATTTGATTATAATAAGGTTTACCATAAATAAATATGTATAAAAATTACTTTTTTGGAATAAGTACAATAAAGGAATTTGTAATATTTTAGAATGGCAACATTAATAATGAATTAATATGGTTGATTTTGTCTATTTTGGGAAGGAATATGGAATTAATGGGTCTTTAATGCTTAATAATTAAGGTTATTTGTTTTATTGTATTGAATTACACTAATCATTGATAATCAAGGTTATTGAAGTACATTATTCGTTGCTTACTTTATTATTGCGATAATTTTCAAAGTAAACTTTTGATATCCTATGGATTGGAGCATTGCAGGATTTTTGTTATTACTAGATTACATATCAAAATTTTTAGGTTTTAGGGTCTTAGTAAGGGATAGTAATCCTAAGATGATGATGAAGTAAAATACAAGAGTTAAGTTGCTACTAGCCAAAGGGTCTCCCTTTGGCTAGTTATAGTATTTTGGGATCTAGTTTTTCAATTTTTGAGTTTTGAGTGTTTTGATCGGATTGATTATTTTCTAATAAAATTTTTTGGTTTTTTGATTTGTTTTCAGTTTATTCATATTCGTTAGCTTTGGTGACGGCTATCAACAATGGGGAGATGTAATTCAACAAGTTAGGAGCGTTGTTTGAAGATGTTATAGCTTTATTGTCTAAATTTCCGGGGGCAGTTTTGTCCCATGTGGCTCGCTCTGAGAATTTAGCGGCCCATGGCTTGGCAAAGCATGCTCTGCGGTTAGACGATGAGCTATCCTGGTTCGAGGAGGTTCCAGCGCCGGTGGCGGACGTGGGCGTCGTAAATTCATGAGTGATTCTAATCACTTTGTCAAAAAAAAAATAGAAGTCGAGATATCGGGGTTAGTAGTTACAGTTAAAGCGAAGGGATTAGGATTTAGGATTGAAAAATTAAAAAGGAAAAGTCAAATGTGAGATATTGATGAAGAAGAAAGCTGGCTTTTCTTCCCAATATAGCTAGTTACCAATTTTGGTTAGAAAGATAGAAGAGCAAGTTTAATATGGGAGACAAGATATGGAAGAAAGCCAAAACCAAAAAAAAAAAGAAAAAAAAGAAATGGTCCTAACACTAACAGTAACTAGCTAGTTTTATTTATGATTTTTATATGTATCCAAAAACGCAACCAATGATACAGTTGGACGTTTGTATCTTTGCGGATGATATAGTTTATAGTGTCATAAATCTTTGAAAAAATATTAAATTAATGCATTAAGTTCCAATCCTTAAGATTCAAGAAAGCTTTTCACTCCAATGACAGATGACATTCTTGAATAGACTTGCAAGCCCAAACAATTTATATTTATTTATATGAATACTAAGTGCCATGTGCTAATATTTAATTATATTTTTAATTTTTATTTTAATTATTTATATTTATAATTGTGTAATTAACTTTTTTCATTGTTCAATAAACAATATATTTTTTATAAAAAGATATTTAATTTAAATGTTATTTATAAAAAATATAATAATTAATATTCAAAAAAATGTGTTATAATTTTAGTGTAATTATAATACTTAAAATTACAAAAAACACACAAGTTTTTTATCTCATTAATTATTTTTTTTAAAAAAATCACACCAAATATTTATCCAATTACCAAAACACATTAGTAAGCAATGTGACAAATACACACAAGTTTATTATTATTATTATTATTATTATTTGATAAAATCATACTATAGATATCATTTATCTAATTACTGAAACTCTATTATAGAGTTATCTCTCGGTAGATATTAACGGTAATACCTTTTATTTTTTTTTTAAATGTCATATTTTTTTTTTGTTTTATTGTTTAAAAAACTAATAATAAAAATATATATTTTTTTAAAAAACAATAATAGAAATATATTGTTAGACACAATAAATTTAAATTACAATGCTAAAAAAATACTTTAAATTTAAATTGTAATATTTAAAAAAAAAATATCATATATAATCACATGTAATATAAAATATGTGGAGGTAGAGAAAAGAAAAAAATATCAATAACAATATAGATTTAAAATATGCTCACAAAATCAATTGTGTTTACGATACAATTGAAATGGGTTAAACCAAAACGCTAAATTAATGTAGCTTATTTTGTCTCCTCCTCCGCTAGAATTGATGACATTCATAAAAGACAGCTAGCTACTACGAAAACTTGCAAAACCATATATTGGTCCACAAGCAAACCCAACACTTTAAAAGTTTGAATTATTTGCTATGATTTAGCTTATCAACATCCAACCTAATTTTGATGATCAAAACACACAAATAAAAAATTGTATATTTTAGAAAATGAAAATTACCCATCACACCACGTGTCAACAACCCACCAATCCAAATTGGCCCAACGTTGCTTCGAGTTCGAGAGATGGTTACTAGACATATAGAGAAAAGAAAAGACCCTTCTGCAAAACTGTTCAAAATTTAACAAAGAAAATTCCTAACAGTATAAGCCATGCTCATAGTCTCATAGAGCCAATGAGGCTAGCTTAAGAGGGACGGGGAAAGAGATGGATTCGAACTTAAAACTTAAATTATTAGTAAACTAGCAAACAAATCATTATTCGCGTGCGGTTATATTTTTATTTAGCGATAATTATATCATAAAATAAATTAAATTTTAATATTTTAATATTTTTGATATATTTTTTTATTAGTAAAATTAACTATTTTACAATATTTTTTACTTAGAAAAATAAATTCATATGCTCGTACAAAATAAAATCTTGAAAAAAAAACTATTAATAAATCTATAGAAAATTTATGATATAATTTCAAAATTGTTATTAACACCATATTTCACTAGTTTATATTCGCTACAACATTTAAATTCGTTGTCATTACCGTATTTCAATTATAGTCGTCAAATCTACTTTTAGTTGCAAATAACCTTACTAATAAGTTTGTTCTGTACATAAATCAGATAAGTTAATTAGTTATTAACTACTCACTTTTTACAATTAATCATTTTGTTATAAATTCATCACTTGTGTATTCCAAAATACTTTAGCACATGAATTAATCAATAGATTCCGTATCTCCAAGAAATTTCAAAGCATATACAACTAAAATAGAAATTAAATAAATAAATTACTTTTTTTAATTAAAATTAAATACCAAAGCACAATAAATATATTAAAATTTGAAAATGTACCAAATTATTGGAATCGTGTTTTAAAAAAATATATGAAAGAACTAAGGTTGCTAAGATAATTAAACAGTTTATGGTTATAAATATTTAAGTAATATTTTGTTCTTTAATTATTAATTAAATAAAATTTAAATTGTGTTGGTTGAAGTATAGAAATACTTTTAAGAAAATAATTAGTCTTTTTTTAGGTGATATTTGGTAACACTTTTATTTTTAAATTTTTTAATCAGAAAAATAAAAGTAAAATTTTTATTTTTAAAAAATAAAAATGTGTTTTATAACCACTTTTATTTTTCAATTTTAAAAATAAAAAACAAAAGTGTGTTTTGTAAATTTCATTTTCATTTATTGATTTTATTTAAGTCGGGTCCAGGTCGGGTTGGGGTCCAAATACAAGTTTCAAGGTCTAGGTTGGGGTGGGAGTCTAAAATATTGATATATATATATATATAAAAATTGTTTAATAAAATTTTGAAAGTGACTTTTTGTTTTTAAAATTTTCAAAATTTTAACTCTCAACTAAAAAATTAAAGAGTAAAAACAGTTTTATAGAATATTATTTTGAAAAATATTTTTATTTTTCTAATTTTAAAAATAAAAAATCTGATTAAAAAAGTGTTACTAAATGTACCCTTAATTAATAAAAAAATAAGTATTCAAATTAAAAATTTTAAAAAAAAATTGTCAATTTTAACCAATTTTTTTTTTTTGAAATGATGAGTTCTGGTTAATTACACATAAAGATAAAATTAAATAGCTTTCAATACTGCTAACCAAAAAATACTAAGTATACTTTATTTTATATATATATTTTATATATATATATATATATGGAAGAGGTTTTAATGGTTACATTTTTATTGTAACCATCATGGTTATATTTTTTTAAGCCATTGGATTACTATTAAATGGTTGTGATTAATTTGGAAATTAAATAAAAATAAATAATAAATAACTTGTAACCTAAAAGTGACCTAATCATTTATTTCCTTATAAAACTTTAATTAAAATTAATTATATTTTAAAATTAAATTAATTATAATTATTAATTAATTTTTTGCAATTTATTACTATATAAGGATCTTTTAGCAATTTATTTTTTTATACTTAAATTATTTAAAATTTTATAACAAAACTTTTTAGGGAAAAAAACAGAAAAATACAAAAAAGGAAAAAAAAATTACAAAAATACTTTGGGCCGGCCCATTAAACATTTATACAGTCCACATACAAATATTTACAAAAATACCACAGGCACTAAGCCTTCAGCTGTACAGAGCGAACCATGAAGGTGAAAATACCGCATTCGTTTCAAAATCGCAAAACAACCAAAATGAAACCAAAACAATAAAAATACAACTATTAATTCTGGCGAAATCAACTGGAAAAGAAGACTTGCAATGATCTAAACAGAAAATGACGAAAAAAAAATCAGAAAAACTGTGAAGAAACTGAAATTACACATTTGTTTTCTATTTTATTCGATCAAAATAACTTCCCCTAATATCGAAATCTATATTCATGAAATGTAGATTTGTAACAAACAGATCTGGAGCTCCCACCAAATCCAAAACAATGTATAATGTGAAAAATTTTAAAAAAACCTCATGAATAATACATCTACGTTATATACAGTTGCATTTTGATTGATTACTGGTTTCCAATATATATATATTTTTTTAGAAACACAATAAGAAGAGTAAATTCGAATTAAGGTACAACCAGTTACGTATAAGTCTGTTTATTTTTTGTTTTGGTTGCCTTATAGTTGCATTATCGTTTTATGTTAGTTTATATATTATGCATGAATTTAATTTGACGGGGACTAAGAAATAGTAGTTATACATAGTAAGTTTTGTGCAAAATAGTTGCATATTATTTTTATAATGAAATAACATATGCAAGTAGCAAAACTATAATAAAACTACAAAACAACTGTATACAAACTAAAATACAGGAAAAACTCTTTGAACATCAACATCCATGGTAAATCTAATTGTTACCCATTGATGATATAAAAATGGACAGGAAATAACTAGACAGAAAACATATTAAAAAAAATACATACAGAAGGTGTTTACACTATTTAAAAACTATGAAAAAACTATTACAAAATGAGAAATAATCAAATGAAGAAATTGAAATGAAAAACAATAAAACATCTGGAAAAATAAATATAGAAAAAAATAACAACAAAATGAAACAGAAATTAAGACTAAACAAACGAAAATGAAAAACCCATAAAAGAACATATAAATTAAACTAAAAAAATAGAAGCCCTAAAAAACCAAACAAAATAAAAAGAAATGTTAAAAGGAAAAACCTAAAATAGTAAAATCGATAAACACAAAACACACTAACGTCAAATACGAAAAAATTTCAAAAAAGGGGGAAACAAAAAAGAAACCGAAAAAAAACCTGAGATCGAAGACCACCACCAACTTGATTATTTTTTTGAGAAACATCTTTAGGAATTTTTTCTTGGGCAGCCACCTTCGATTTCTTCTTTGGAGGAGGTCGCTTACATTTAGAAAATGGAGGAGCAAAATCAGAGTCATCCTCCTCAACAACAGGTCGTTTACCATTGTTCTATTAGCTAAAGATTTCAATCCCATTTTAAAGCTTTTCTTTTGAACAGGAGAAGGAGTTGATGAAGAACGAGTTACAACTATATTTATATATGGATTAAGAGAAAAATAAAAGGACAGAAAACGGTTATGGGATTCGGTTAATGGGAGTTGAAAAAAAAAAATTGAAGAACAAAAAGAAGAGGAAAAATGGAGTTGAGATCATGGAGAAGAAAGAGTTCAGCTATGGAGGTTAATATTTTTTAAAAAAAAAAACTAAAAAGAAATAGAAAATAAAAGGAAAAAGAAGAGAAAAAGAGAAGAAAATGATAAGATGATTGATTGATAGAGATCATAGTCTATTGACATGTAGTGATGCATGCATGAAATGTGTGTATAAGTGGTAAAATTGTAATAAAATAAAGTTGAAGAGTAAAAATGTAGGCTTAACCGTGTGGTAGTATTTTAGTAATAAAATATGTATTTTGTATTTTTAGTGTAAAAATTTCAACTTTTTATAATTTAAAATTATATACATATAATTTCATAATTTAAATTTTATTATACTTGTAATCTTAATTTTAAATTATTACACTTAATTATTTAATTTTTTTATTTAAATATTTAAAAAGTAAAAAATGAAATAAGTTGAAGGATTTTTTAGAAAAAAAAATGGCTGCGCTGATAGATAAATTAATATAAACCCCAAGATCAATTTGTATATAACATAGAACACAATAATAAGATATAATAATTAGGTATGTGTACCTGATTGATCCATAGCAATTATCTCTGTTTGATCCACAGCAGTTACTCCACTTTGATAGTACAATACTATCAACTAAGTCTTCCTCCCTAGATCTCTAAATCAGAAGCAGTTTATTTATCTGATTATCAAAAGGTATACAATTGTGATGAGACAATATGTATTTATAGAGTTAGGGAGGGGACTTAGCTACAAAACCCTAGTTGGGTTGGGCCTGCTCATCAAAGGCTTCAGTCAACTAGAAAAGCCCACACTTCTGCTTCACCTAGACTTTACACACAGATGCTAAGCCCATTAACAATTGATCACCAACAACATGGGCTAACACAGCAAAGAACTATCCAATCAACCCAAGTTTTAATAAAACCGATAAAATTTAATGTAAGCCCAAATAAAAGTCTAACATTCTCCCACTTGGGCTACATTGATTTTAATACATATATATTATATTAAAATAATTTTGTTTGAAAACGACTCATGGGTTGAACAAAAGGAAAACATTTGTGGCCACTTTAAAAAATGATAGTTCTCTGATAGCATCTCAACATACCGGTCCAATTTAACCTTTGATAATGAACTATGACAGTCATATTGTTTTTAACTCAACAAAAGACATTCATAATCACAAATACCAAAGTATTAAATCGACATGGTCAATAAGTCTAGTAGTGTGGTAAGGAATTATGTTCAACATGTGATCAATTTAAAATAACATAATATCCTTATCAGTCCTCAATTTCACTGATACCGTGATGCTTAATAAATAAGCCAGTGAAATTAAACATACACTACTTAATAAATAAGTAAGTGTCACTAAACTTGCTTAAAAAATTAAGCCAACAAAATATCATTGTCTTTTAGTAAATATACTTAAAATACAATGATCACAACAAGGTATGAACTACATGCTTTCAATTCAATTATTCTCGAGAATATAACAAAGCCTAACTGAAAGCATAAACATCCAATAATAAAAATTATTGGCCCACAAAGTAGTTCATAACATCAACAAGTAAACTACATATAAATGTAATCTCAAAAGATAAAACAAGAAACTCCCACTAACCCAAAGGAGCAAAAGATTATAAAATGCCTATATCAAAAACATGTTTATCAAACAATATGGCACTTAATCCTTTGGTTAGAGGATCTGCAAACGTCAACTTGGTCTTTCAATATTCTATCACAATGTCTCCTTTCTTAACCAAGTCTTTAATAGTGAGATACTTTATTTCCTTAATTTTGGAAGCACTACTAATCTCATTATTCTTTGAAAAGAAAACAACAATACTATTATCACAATAGATTAGTATAGGAGAGGAAATAGGATCAACTAGTCGTATCTCTAAAATCAAATTCTTTAACCATAAAGCTTACAAAGATGCCCCATAACATGCAACAAATTTAACATATATAGTAGATGATACGATTAAAGTCTATTTAACACTTTTTCAAGAAATAGCAGCACCAACAAAAGTGAAAATATAGCCAGAAGTTGACTTTAAATCATCTACATAACCACCAAAATCTGAATCTGAATAACCAACAACTTAAAGATTGTTGACATTCTTATACACAAGCATAAAACTCTTCGTTCTATGCAAATATCTCAAAACTTTATTGGCTGCAACCCAATGATCATGGCCAGGATCAGATAAATATCTCCTAAGAACATCGACCATGAAAGCAATATCAGGTCTAGTGCAAACCTAAGCATACATCAAACTCCCTACTGCACTTGCATATGGGATATTCTTCATTGCTTCTCTTTTTTAAGTCGTTCTTAGGACATTGTTGCTTAGTGAACTTGTCCCCTTTCAGAATAGGAACGAAACCAGCTTTACACAAATCCATGTTGAACCTTTTGAGCACACGATTAATGTAAGCTTCTTGAGATAAGCCAAGAGCTTTTCGATTCCTGTCACGATGGATCTCAATCCCAAAAACATAGGATGCCTCTCCAAGATCTTTCATATCAAAATTGGAAGACAGAAAATTTTTGGTCTCATTTAGTAATGACAAATCACTGCTGGCAAGTAAAATGTCGTCTACATAAAGAACAAGAAAAATATAACGACTCCCACTGATCTTCATATAAATACACTGATCAAACTTGTTCTCTACGAAACCAAACGATGTCACAACCTTGTCAAACTTCAAGTACCACTGGCGAGATGCCTGTTTGAGACCATAAATGGATCGTTTTAACTTGCAAACCAAGTTGTCATTTCCATTTTCCTCGAAGCCTTCAGGTTGAGACATATAGACTTGCTCACTCAATTCTCCATTCAGAACAACAGTTTTAACAATCATTTGATGCAACTCTGAATCAGATTGCACAACTAAATCCATAATAATTATGAATAAATCTTTAGTGGAAACAGGTGAGAAAATTTTGAGTGTAATCAATACCTTCTCTTTGAGTAAAGCCTTTAGCCACTAAACACGCTTTAAACCTTTCAATCTATCCCTTTTTATCCCTTTTAGTTCTTAAAAAATCCATTTGCAACCTATTGGTTTGAAACCATCAAGTATTGGAACTAACTTCCACACATACATTATTTTTGTCCATGAACTTAATCTCATCATCCATAGCTTCTATCCATTTTGAAGAATGTGGACAATTAGGTGCTTCACTGTAAGTGACAGGATCCACAAAATGATCAATATCATATTCTCCTTCTCCAAGATAAACAAAATTATCATGACACTTTGTTGATTTCTTTTGTCTCTGAGATCTCCATATAGGAGGTACTTCTGGAATAACCTCTATTTATTGACCATCATTTTGAATGACATATTCCACAATTAGATTTCTCTGATAACATGACCCTCATCAACAACAAAACCTTCTTCAATAATAGGTTCCTCATCAATAATAGGACCCTCGTCCTCTTAGATATTAGGAGCAATATATTCATCAGTAATGGGAGTGTTATCAACTAGAGTAAGAATAAGACTACCATTATTATCATCTCTTGAAAAAGACATAGGAATAAAAATTCCTTTAGATGACTCCCCCGTTTCAAGAGATGTTGAAGGAATATTTTCAGCAACATCAAATTCTAAAAATTTAGCAGTCTGAGATTCAACAATTCGCGTACCACGAGTAGGATAGCAAAAGCGATAGCGTTTTGAGCGCATTGGATAACCAATGAAATAACATCGATTTCTTCTCGGATCTAACTTTTTCAAATTAGGATCATAAATCTGTACTTCAGCTGGACAACCCCATACACGAAGATGATTTAGACTAGGCTTCCGCCCAGTCCACAACTCAAAAGGGGTCTTATGAACAGATTTACTGGGAACATTATTAAAATATAAGTTGCAGTCATAAGTGCTTCACCCCATAAAAACTCTGGAAGATTTGTTCTACTCATCATGCTTCTCACCATATCCATGAGAGTGCGATTTCTCCTTTCAGCAACGCCATTTTGCTCAGGTGAACCAGGCATAGTGTATTGAGCAACTATACCATTTTCTTGTAAGTACTCTGCAAAAAGCCCCATGTGTTGTCCAGATTCTGTATAACGACCATAATATTCTCCTCCACGATCAGAATGAACAACTTTGATGACTCTTCCTAATTGTTTCTCAACCTCATTTCGAAAAATTTTGAATTTATCAAGGGCGTCAGATTTTTCTTTAATTAAATAGGTGAATCCATAACGAGAAAAATCATTGTTTAACTAAACGCGGAAGCGAAACTGAATTACTTTAAAAGTAAGAATCAAGAAATTACTGTTCAAAATAATCTGAACACTAAACTGTAATTCAAGAATAAGTGTGCCAACATAGATAGCATCAACTCCAACATAAGTGCCACTTTAAGCTTTGACTCCCTCTCACTTATTTGCTTGAGATCCCTTAGCCTCTGGTTGTGGTTGTTTCTTTTCATATTTTCTTTATCCTTTGTTAGGCTTGAGGTGAGAAACAAAGTGAGAAGACTCATTCTTTTCAATTTGTTATCTTGCTTGTTTCAGCTACACACTGAGAAATAAGGTCACTAACACTCCATGCTTTTATTATAAGTGTTTAGGTAGTCTTGATAAAGCTAAAATAGGTAGGGAGTTCATGAAGAACTTAAAGAATGGTGTAAAAGCCGGGAAGAGGAATATTATGTTCTTTCAACTCGGACTGAACATGAATAATTTTCAGAATAAAACCTCGCACTCCTTTGATTTTTCATACTTAATGGTTGCCATTTCATCCATAAGATGTCCAGCTTTAGCGATTTCACTAGTGTGAAATAGTTTTTCTACTACTTTGAAAAACTCATTAGTATTTGAGGTGTTTGGCAAACCATCAAAAGATGTTCAGGAATTAAACGGTTCATAGCAATGAGACTAAGATAATTTGAATTTTTCCAATGTGCATGAAGAATTTTTTTTTGGGCAACAATTCTGATATTAGAATAAGATCAGCAGATTTTTCTTCTCGAAGGCATAAGTCCAAATCTATTATGCCTAAAGTAATTTTCACATCTCGTTTCCATGTCTTAAAGTTGGAAGCATTCAGAATTCAGATGAAAACGTTATTGTTGTTCGCAGAAAGGAGACCGAAAAATCCAAAAATTAAAACTTGAATAAGCAATATGAGCAATGCATTAGAAAATATTGTAGAGTCAACTGGTCATTATAAACTCCCCTTTGGGGTGAGAATATAACACACACATGATCTACCTTCATGAAGTTAACAACAAAGAAAAAATACATATCATTTAAGAATTTTATTACCTTTGGGCAAATAAAATTCTTAAAAATATGTATTAATTCAAGCAAAAAACTAATAATAAATTTATATATTTAAATTATTACCTTTGGGCAAATAATTAAAATATATACATTTAATATTAACTCACTTCATGTAATGTGAACTAATATATGTAAATACTACCTTTGGGCAAGTAATTACACATATAGTCAACCAAAAGATATAATATTTTCTTCAACATGTGAAATTTGGTGATAAAACAATCATTGAAAATTAATAATTTTCAACCAAATTTCCAAAAGAGATATATGATTGCTTTTATTATATTGATAATCAAAAAATAAAGTGTCCACTTTAACACATTATTTTTGTATCAAACAACCAAGTTTTATAACTTTAGAACAACAAATAATCAAAAGATGTGAATATAAGAAAATTGGTGGAGACTACATAGTCAAAATAAATTAAATAAGAGAGTGACTATGTCATATGGAACGAGAAGAAACCCAAAAATTTTTCTATGATTTACGGATTTTGAAAAATCATCAAAAATTATTTTTAATAATTTTTTAACTGCATAATTATCATTAAAATAATAATAATTATTAAACGGCGTCAAAAAATTAATTAAAAATCACCAAAAAATCAGAAATCAAATTCTAATAATGCTGAAAAAAAAAATCGTCGAAAACGGAGTCACGAAACTACCTCACTCTCTCTCACTCTCCGGCAGCCGCGAGTGGGCTTCGTCCCAGCAGGTTGTCTTCAACCTCCAGCAACCTCCATGGCTGAAAAAAATGGATTTTGTGCGACCCGGTTCAGACCCGAGCGGGTCGGGACGAAATTCCGGCCAAAAAAGTGACGAAACGGACGGGAAAAAGAGGAATTTTGATTGGTTTACAATTTCTAATAGATCTACGATATTAATTTCATGTGAAAACACATAAACTTAGGTAGATCTAATCTAAAATTAATCCGAAAACTAAAGAAGAAAGTAACCCAAATATGTGTTCCAATTCGGAAATTAAAGGTGTACAAACATTTTAAATCAATTATTGATGAGATATGCACAATCAATTTCAAATTATAATCAATAAAATTGAAAAACACAAAATTAATTTCATAAAGAAAATATATAAACCCTAAAAGTTTAATCTTAAAATTCTCCTAATTTACTCAATAATTTTATGCAAATAATATATTAATAGAAAGAGAATTTAATGAGGAATAAAACCCCTAAACTTTTAAGATTGAAAAACAAAAAATTCAACATAAAATAATAACGAAATTAATATGTAATTGAAGAAAATTAACATATACATATTAATGGTTATACAAATTATAGGTTCTAAATCATATACAATTGGCAATCTGATACCACATGATAGATAAATTAATATAAACCCCAAGATCAATTTGTATATAACATAGAACACAATAATAAGATATAATAATTAGGTATGTGTACCTGATTGATCCATAGCAATTATCTCTGTTTGATCCACAGCAGTTACTCCACTTTGATAGTACAATACTATCAACTAAGTCTTCCTCCCTAGATCTCTAAATCAGAAGCAGTTTATTTATCTGATTATCAAAAGGTATACAATTGTGATGAGACAATATGTATTTATAGAGTTAGGGAGGGGACTTAGCTACAAAACCCTAGTTGGGCTGGGCCTGCTCATCAAAGGCTTCAGTCAACTAGAAAAGCCCACACTTCTGCTTCACCTAGACTTTACACACAGATGCTAAGCCCATTAACAATTGATCACCAACAACATGGGCTAACACAGCAAAGAACTATCCAATCAACCCAAGTTTTAATAAAACCGATAAAATTTAATGTAAGCCCAAATAAAAGTCTAACATGCGCTTGTTATTGATTGATTAGCTTGAGGCCTCATACTTAGTTCATATAATTGTTACAAAATAATTAAATATCATTTAAAAATAATTAATCATTTGAAAATTTATTATAAGAAGAGAATTTAGTTTAATCTTTGTAAAAAAATAAATTTTATTGTAAATATTATAATTAAATGGCTTAATTATTAAAATAATTCAAGTAAGGATTTAAATATAAATATTAATTGCTAAAAGAGGTCTTGTTAAATATTTAATTAATTATTTTAAGAAAATAGTTAATTATAATTAAATAATTCTAAAAAATGAATGTCTACTATTTAATTAATTATTTTAAGAAAATAGTTAATTATAATTAATTAAATCTAAAAAAGGAAAGTCTACCTATTAGTAACCTGTTATTACAGGTTAAAAAAAAATATAACCATATGGTTACAATAAAAATGTAACCATATAGTTACAATAAAAATGTAACCATATTTATATATATATATGGAAGAGGTTTCAATGGTTACATTTTTATTGTAACCATCATGGTTACATTTTTTTAAGCCATTGGATTACTATTAAATGGTTGTGATTATTTTGGAAATTAAATAAAAATAAATAATAAATAACTTGTAACCTGAAAGTAACCTAATCATTTATTTCCTTATAAAACTTTAATTAAGATTAATTATATTTTAAAATTAAATTAATTATAATTATTAATTAATTTTTTGCAATTCATTACTATATAAGGATCTTTTAGCAATTTATTTTTTTATACTTAAATTATTTAAAATTTTATAGCAAAACTTTTTATAATTTAAAATTATACACATATAATTTCATAATTTAAATTTTATTATACTTGTAATCTTAATTTTAAATTATTACACTTAATTATTTAATTTTTTTATTTAAATATTTAAAAAGTAAAAAATGAAATAAGTTGAAGGATTTTTTAGAAAAAAAATAGCTGCACTTGTTATCGATTGATTAGCTTGAGGCCTCATACTTAGTTCATATAATTGTAACAAAATAATTAAATATCATTTAAAAATAATTAATTATTTGAAAATTTATTATAAGAAGAGAATTTTAATTTGTGTCAAAAGAAGTTTAATTTTTGTAAAAAAAAATAAATTTTATTGTAAATATTATAATTAAATGGTTTAATTATTAAAATAAGTCAAGTAATGATTTAAATATAAATATTAATTGCTAAAAGAGGTCTTGTTAAATATTTAATTAATTATTTTAAGAAAATAGTTAATTATAATTAAATAATTCTAAAAAAAGAATGTCTATTTAATTAATTATTTTAAGAAAATAGTTAATTATAATTAATTAAATCTAAAAAAGGAAAGTTTACCTATTGGTAACCTGCTATTACAGGTTAAAAAAAAATGTAACCATATGGTTACAATAAAAATGTAACCATTGAATAGTCACCCATATATATATATATATATATATAAATATTTGAATGCTATTAATTAAAGATGATTTTAAGAAATAGCTAGGAAAGAATAGAAAGAAAAAAAAGATAGATAAATAATTTAATTATTTTTTTTTGAGAATTTTATTTAATTTAATTAGATATAATTTTGTAGCTAAACCAGATATCTTTTTATATAAATATTTTTTAATTATTACTTAATTAAAGATAATTTCTCAGTAATTAGTTGGAATAGGGAGATTTATATATATAAAGATTGAAAAATATAGAATGGTTTAAAGCTGGGGAACCTGTTTTACTTTTGTAACCACGGTATTCCTCCGCCACAAGTGAGGATTTTTATCTTTTCAGGATTGGGGCCAGTCTATGACAATGGCCTCATTTTCTCTTTTAAAAAAAAAAATATAAAATTTTCTTTTGTTTATTAGTTAGTACTTAAAAATATTTTTTAGTTAGTATGTATACATTTATTATTGTACATTTTACATATTTTTAAAAAATAAAATAATATAATAATAATTATGTATTATGATATTTATTTTTAAATATTTTTTTTTTTTTTTTGAGATTTATCCATATTAGTTTAGAGATTTAGCCGTATATTATGTATTATGTGATGATATTTATGTTTATAAATTATATGTTAGGGATTTTTTTTATTTGTTTATTAATTAATATAGGTTGGCAAATAAATAAATAGATTGAAATGATTTTACATAACTATGGGAAATTTTTTATTTGAAATATAAAATTTTTAAAAAGAAAAATAAATAAATGTATACAAATAATAAAATTCTAAAATTGCTAAAAGAGTTACTCCTGTTTCTACCACATGTCTATATTTTCTTTCTACAATACCATTTTATTCATTAGTATGAGGACAAGCTAACCTATGAACTACACTGCATTGTTCAAGAAAATTTGTGAAAGCCCTGAACTCACCCCCCCAATTTGAATGTAGAGTTTTAATTTTGTGGCCAAGCTGAAGTTTTATTTGTGTTTTAAACTTGGTAAATGTTGGTAGGGCATCATCCGTTATTCTTAACATATAAATGTTAGAAATTATTTTTCAAGATCTGAACCTGGATCTCTTTCTCTCCTTTCTTTAGTGCTGAATCTCATTCTTGTTGAATGTCTTTCTTCACGATCTTCCTCACTATGATTGAGGTATCACTTGCTGTGTGTGGGCAATACTCTATCACTAAGAGGTTCAAAATTATTCAATGAAGAAGAAAGAGAGAGAAAAGGTGGCGGCTAGGTATAGAGAGAAGGCTCAGGTTTTTCTCTGAAGGAAACAAGATGTGAAAGTGTAAATTTCCTGAAGCCTTCACTATCTATTTATAGCATACCACATAGGGTTAGGTTTGAATTATTTGGCATTAAAATAATGAAAATATCAGATGATAATCCCTATTAAAGTGGTCGGCCATGGCATTATGGATTTGGGCCTCACTTTTGCAATTTTGCAGTTTTATCATTTCTACATCTCATTTTCTCAAAAACGCCAATTTTCAAATTCAACCATTTAAATGCCGATTCTAACTATTTAATAACTATAAATAATTATTAAATAATATTGTCATTTATCATATTTATTAATTGAACCATACAAAGTATCTTAATTAACAAATATACCATAAAAACTCTTTCTTCACAATTTCGCCCTTACTTAGTGAAAAATTCACAAATAGACATAGTCTAATTTGAGAATTATAATTGATTAATCAAAACCAATTAAATGAGTCTTACAAGTAAAATTGTCTCAACTAGTGGGGGGACCATGGGTCTATATAACCGAGCTTCCAATAAGCAGATCAAGAATTTATAACCTAAATTCACTGACTTATTAATTCTTCGTTGAATCCACGCATAGAACTTAGAATTGCACTCTCAGTATATAGAACGCTCTATATGTTCCACCATATAGACACAACATTAGTTATCCATTGTTATAATCCTAATTTGATCAATGATCCTCTATATGAATGATCTACACTGTAAAGGGATTAGATTACCGTAACACCCTACAATGTATTATATCCTTAAAACACTTAACCCCGTATAAATGATATTTCAGCTATCTGAAATGAGTACTCCACCATTTATTTTCGTTTGGTCAAGCTCGAAGGAAATCATCATTTACTTTCTATTCGCCAGATAGAAGCTATAGATTCCATATTTATGTTAGCGCTCCCACTCAATTGCACTACCGTGTTCTCAAAATGTACGTATCACCCTGACCCAAAAGTAGGCTTAACTAACAAATCAAAGAACACGAATAACACTCTTGAGATTGAACCTAATCATATCAGGATTGAGATCATTTGATCTAGGATCAACTAGGCGATATTGACTTGAATAGATATTACGGTAAGTTTAATAAATCTATGTCAAAGTTCAATATCGGTCCCTTCCGATGCATACTCCATGCACCCAACCTAAGCTTTACTTTAACCAATGCTCTGGAAAGAACATAGCATTTCTCCAAATGCAAGTAAACTCTGTTGTAGATTATTATATCAGTAAAATCTTGTGTCTGATAAATCTAGGAATCTTTATTCACATAGTCATGTTTACTTTCCAATGTGTTGACAACACAATAAACAGGATCAAGTATGTGAAAAGGGTTTCAGATGAATTTATAAATCAAATAGACAAGCAATTGATAAGATGAACCAAAACATACACAAATGAATGAAAAATACTTCTGTTTATTTATTGATGTTAAATAAAATGGATTACATTGAAGTGGAGTTTTATTTAGGGCATAAAACCCAACAATAAATTCATGTATACCTAAATCTGAGTGTAACAACTGTAGAGGTGCATGATAAACTATGGTGGAAAAGGGAAATGGCATTTTATGATGTTTACCAAGACAGCATGCAAAACAAAAATCAAGATCAGTTTTATCATCAACTGGTATATTACATGACTTTAAAGCTTGTTTTACAATTCGAGCAGTAGGGTGGCCACGCATACTATGCCACAAAGTAAATTTAAAATAAGAAACAGACACTTGATTGGTAAAACAATGTGGAGTACATGGTTGTTTAGGAATGACAGGTAGATGGTAGATGAGAGCGTTGAGCAGATAAAAACTTGTAGAGGCCATTCTCAAGCTTCCCAACCAATAAGGTCTTCTTGGTGTCCTGCTATTTGACATAGCATATAGTAGGATGAAATTCAAAGAACACAGAATATCATTAGCAAATTTTGAGACACTAAGAAGATTTTTTGTAATAGAGGGCACATGAAGAAGATTGGTTAATGATAGTGTTTTAGATGTAAAAGGTGAGAGAGGAAAAGAGTTACCAATTCTTTCAATGGTTAGATCAGTACCATTACCCACATAGACATGTTCTTGTCCAGAGTAGTTGTTGTAGGAAGCAATGTTGGCTCCATCTGGTGTGAGATGATGAGTTACCCCAGAATCTAGGTACCAACTGCCATCTAGTACAATTTCTGGTGTGGCAAGACAAACTTGAATCTCTGCAATATTAGCAGAAGCAAGAAATTGACTATAGCATTTAGGGCCAGAGAAAGATTTATCAAACATGTAGAAGCATTGCTTGACTGCATGTCCAAGCTTGTGACACAATTGACACTAAGGTTTTTGAGTCCAAGATTGAGATGCTCCTCGACTAGTAGTGGAATTTCCTCGACCATCATTATGAGGATGTTGACCACGGCTGGTATTGAAGGCACCATGAGCCACACTTTGCATCTGAGATTAAGACTCAGTTGATCGAAATAGAGTACCACGATTATGACCAGTAGGCATCAGAGAATTTGGAAAGTGAAATCTGCCATGAGCATTCCCAAACGGACCTTGTGTGAGCTAGGTTGGCTTCACTTTTGTTGATATCCAAGGCCTTTGCATTCTTTTCAATTCGAACTGAATGTGCCATTAGTAAAGCCTCCATTTCAGTAAAGACATCATATTCAGGTCAAAGATGGCTTCAATGTGATCTTAAGGGGATTTTTTATGGCCAATTGTAGCAAGGAGATCAATGATCCCCTTGATTTTCAGCAGATAATCATTCAAGGAACCTGTCATCTTTGTGTTCCTGAGTTGAGTCTTTTACAGGCTTATGTTAGCAGAGTTGAGAACAGTGTAGTATTCATTCAAAGCTTCCCAGATCTGAGCTATTGTCTCACATCCAATCATGGGATTTGTTGTTTTCTCGGACATTGATGACAGGAGCCAAGAAACCAGTAAGTTATCCTGCTATTCCCAATCTTTGAAGGCAGGATTGATGACATTGTTAGCTTCATCGGTTGCATTGAGAAATTTTGGAGGAGTTCGAGTATCATCCAAGAACTTTTGAAGACGACTTCCTTTGATTGATGGAAGAACTTGATGTTTCCTAGGAGTATTCATCCAACCCAATCTGCACTATTTTGCTCGTAGTGCATTCGATCTGCACTAAGTGCGAATTTCATAATTTAGATCCAATCCAATCTGCACAATAGCTCAAATCTAATCCAATCCGATCCGCAAAAGTGGAGATTGGATCGGTTATTTTGGATTGGCTACTTTTTAATATTAAATTATTTAATATTTTATGAACAAAAAAATATATTTTTTTTTTCACATAACTAGCAACAAAATAAAACAAATTATTGTTATTTTATGTCTTCAATAACAAATTAAAATAAAGAAAATAACAAATTCAAAGGAAGAAAAATAAAATTGTATGTATAAAGAATTGTTTAATTAATTTTGCTTTAAATTGTATGTAGAAAAAAAGTTATATATAAGAATATAATATACATTTGATCTATTAAGTTTTAAAATATAATTGTATTATATGTATTAGACTTTTAAATTACTATTTTCTTTATATTAAAATGTTAATTGTATATATAATATTTTTAATTTTTTTTATAAATATGTGTGGATTGGATTGAATCGGTAACTTTTACATATCAATCAACATTCAATCCACACAAATGCGGATTTTAAATTTTCCAATCCAATTTAATCTGCACAAGTGCGTATATCCGCACTTTATGAATTGGATTGGATCGTCCGGATTAGATTGGATCGGCTATTTTATGAACACCCTTAAGTGGCGTTTGGTTGGAGGTAATAAAATGGAATGGAAAGGAGAAGAAACAATTTTCATTCCATTTCTTTGTTTGGTTACATATTAAAGTGTTAGAATGTCATTTTAATAGAATGGTCTTTCTACCATTTTGGTGGAATGACTAATCCATTTTGAAATGGAAAGAAAGAGCATTCCAATGTCTGTTGAGAAAAAATTTAATAATTTTTTAATCAATTTTGTTTTATGCATTTTAAATTTTATTCTATTCCATTCATATTCTTATTCTCATTCAAATTCTTATATTTTCATTCCTTCCAACTAAACGCCACCTTAATATTTCCAAAGTAAGTAATTGTGCTCATCGAGCTTTATGGATAAAGAATAAGTAAACGAAATAGGGTAAGAACGAGGGAGAAGAGCAGGGTTCATTCTTAATGCTCCACCATATCCACTTGCAGTAAACTCCATTGAAACCAACGATCAAGGCTCTAATACTATGTTATGTTTGAGAGAGAAGAAAAGAAAAGAGAGAAAGAAAGACTAATAAACAAGTGATTGTCTTACTGATTGGAGTTTGAAAGAGTGATACAATATATACAACCGAAGCTAACTGACAAGAACAGAAATTACAGCTAATTTCAAATGAATTATACAATTTTCAGGAAGCTGCCCCACCAAGATATTCAATAGTTTGACAGAGTCTAGCAGGCAATCTAAAACAAAACATGGCACAAGTGGAAATAAATTGAACAGAAGCTTTCAACATTACTTTCCCAAATATTTGAACTAATGTATATACAATAGAATCAGAAGTAAATTTTCATCTTTAACATTTGAACATGATGTCATTGTCTTATGCAGTTGTATTTCTTAATCGTAATTTTTAACTATTAGATTATTATGACATCGGAAAAACTGGCGCTGAAAATCATCATACGATTCAAGTTTTATTGTGTTATATGCATTATAGATATCATACTAAAAAAATTTGAAGCATTGATGAATGAAGAATACAATATGGTCAGCAACAACATTCTTTTCTGTCCCCTCCAGTATATATACCATTTCTTTCTGCTATTCGTAGGCTGAAAAATGAATATTGTTTATTTTTCTTTTATAAAAAAAAAAATCCCTCATCAGATGCTACCCTGCTGCTGGCTCCTAAAGCCATCCCAACTATCTGGGAATTTAGTTACATATTCCAATTGTAGATACACATCTATTGGCTATTCTCTCTAGCATATGTCTGAGCTTTCTCCAAGTGTCTTCAACTTAATTCTTGAAATAAGCTCTGTTACTTTGTTGCAAAAAGGATTGAGGTGGGCAAGCATGATTTTCACTTGTATTCCTGTTAATATAATCTTTAGATACAATTGGACAGTCACCTTAACTACAATGTTGCTCTTGTCAGAAAATCATTTACTGCAAGACTGGCATCTCCATGAGCCACTGCATCATCCGGCTCTGGCATGAAAAGAGTCGAAGTCGATGCCTGCAAATTATATTCCCAATTATTAATGCAGAAAGGAACTATCAGATCATAGTGAAATGTTAGCAATAATACATCAAATATCCGAGTATTTAGTTGTCGCTAATCAAAAAGTTGACACCAATTTGGTAAAGGCGGCATAAAAAATCCTTACATTACAACAAACGGGCTGGTACTATTTAACCAGAAGAAAAACTGATATACCTAGTTTTATACAGCTAGGGTATCTTAAGATATAGTGGTAACTGGTATACAAGTGATAGATCTCCAATGAGGTTCACTTATGTGAGAGGGATAACTAACAAGCTAAGTTCTTTCACTTAGCTTAGTTGTCATAGTGGTTTTGTAGTTCATAGTTGTTGGTTATGTTCTGTTAAGAACTTTATTAGTAGGTTGTTTTCTGTTAGAGCAGTCGTTAGTTGAAGAGTATAAATAAATGGTTTTTGGTTGTAACTTGTAATAGTGAGTTTTAGACTCTTGGGAGATTAGCTATCTCGAACTAGCTACTGTTCTTCTTTGTATTCTGGTAATGTGTTGGACTTAGTCTCTAATTGAGGCTAAGGTTTCAAGAAATTTAAGTAAGATTTCTGGTGTGTGTGTGGGTTTTTGGCTGAGTTTGTATCATTGGTATCAAAGCAAATCTATCCTACAATGGCTGATAAGAAAGTAGAATCTTTGGAGAAAAAAATAGAGTTTAGAAAAGCACAAAGATCTATGAAGGAGGCTATTAACCAGACCATGCAGAAGGTCACCGTGCAAGCTAAGGTTCCGGCAAAGAAGATGGCAGAGACGGTGGCGGGCGGCAGCGAGCTTGCACATCGGAACAGGCAAACTGACGGCGATGGGCAGAGACCAGAGAACTGCTTGAGTTTCTCGGTTTCACAGAAAATCAGCGACATGGGGATTTTATTGCTTCTAGTAGTTTGAATACTAAGGTTGAGCAGCTATTAAGGAAGTTATTAAACACAAGCCATCTGTGGGATACCAAAGGAGGGCTATAAGAAGTTGACAGCTGAATACCAAGAAAAGAAAGTTAAAGAGGTGTGTTTTAGGTGTAGTGAGAAGTTCCACTATGGTCGTGTGCAAAAAGGAGTTGAATGTCATAATGGTTCACGAGGATGAGTTGAAAAATGGAGAAGTGTCAATGGAGGAAGAACAAGAAGGCAAGAGGAGATATGTACAGATAATGTGGAATTGTCTCTCGACTCTTTGGAATGTTGGTCTAGCCCCAACCCCCTTAACGTGAAATGATAGATTAAGGACCAGCCGGTAGGGGAGCTAATTGTTCAGCCCGAGAAGCTTCTTGGTGTAAGATCCGGTAGCAAAACCAACTCGACAAAGGAAGTCGAAGTTTTAATCAAATGGCAAGGCTTATCATATTGTGAAGCCACTTGGGAGTCTGCGGCATAAGGCTTCAGTTTCCAGATTTTAACCTTGAGGACAAGGTTCAAAAATTGGGGGGAAGTAATGATAGATCTCCAATGAGGTTCACTTATGTGAGAAGAGGGATAACTAACTAAGCCTAGTAGTTTTAACTTGGCTTAGTTGTCTTAGTGGTTTATATTATGTTCTGTTGGGAATTTAATTAGTAGGTTGTTATGTTTCTGTTAGAGCAGTAATTAGTTGAAGAGTATAAATAAATGGATTTCAGTTGTAATAAGGAGTTTTACACTCATGGGAGATTGGCTTCTAATGTGGTATCTCGAATTAGTCTCTAATTGAGGTTAGGGTTTGAGACACAAAAGTAAGTGATTTCTCTAGTGTGTTTGTGGGTGTTGTTTCTCGGCTGATAAATCTAGTTTTTTATACTACAGCTAGGGTATCTTAAAATATAGTGGTAGCTGGTATACAAGTGTAAAAGTTCATTACTTCCACCATTTATTTAGCAAATCAAATTCTTAAGATGACTATTAGAAAAACAAATATTTCATAAAATAGTGTAAATACTAAAAAGTAAAATTTAAAATATGAAGTCCACAAGCAATGTTACATTTGTGTTTTTGTAAGGGAACTATTAAGTGAGATACAATGTCAGTATACTCAACTAGGTGCACATGCCCCTGAAAAAAAAGGAAAAACAGTGTGGGGTTACACATACCTTCGCATCAAGCTGCACCTCTCCATTGTTATCCGCAATAAGACATGCGCCGTGTGCCTTCAACCACTCAATACATTCCTCTAATCCATCTGAATCTTTTTCATCATTTTCAGAAGACACACTAGAGAAGCCCAGAACCTGAGAGATGTAGGAAACAGGTAATGTAGGCCGATAAGATCGAGATATGCAGCTCACTGCCTTAAACCGCATCTTTTCAACATATAGATCTGCAGAAATTTTAATACTGTGTTATATAATATGATCATTCTTTTAAAAAAAAAATCATTAAAATGGAGATAGCAACTTGGCTAAAACTCACCCATTACACAAGTGTTCAAATTTGGAGCTGTTTTAAAGAGCCTGAAGAACATAACATAGTTTCCAGAGGTAACAGCAGCACGAACTGCAAGAGCATGCTTTACAGCATTATCCCTTTTTGCTTCCCTTGATAATCTGAACTCAATTTCACAACAATATTGAAGGTCATTACAAGAGTTGCAACATAGTAGAAGGATGGTAAATAGCGAATGAAATTTCCTCAAATCATAACTGACCTTGACATGGATGATACAAGATCTCTGTTGTTACTAGAGTGCATGATAACACATAGTAAGTTGTATGCAGCAAACTCCATGTGGCATCCCTCAATTCCTTCAGCATAAAGGGATTGCAACTGAGATTGGCACTGAAATTGCATAAAAGAGTTCATCGAAAATGTAACTTGTGAAGACATGAGGTAACCAATATTCTTTTGATAAAAAAAGAACGAAATATCATTTTTACAACAGGAGGTGCAGGCAATAATATCATAATTACAGCACATTTATACTTGACAAGATCGGTCATCAATGACACAATCAAATCGAATGGATTTTAACAGATGGAATAAAATAATACACAAGGAAAATTCTTGATTACACAGGAAAAAGACACCTGCAAATTTTCTCTTCAAATTTTTATTCAATGTATTAATAAGATATAATCTTAAATTAAGTCCTATGCGGAAGTACTTTTTTTCAAATTTTTTTAATGAAGTGTTCGTTGTAGTAACGGAACCCAACCTGTAAATTTTCAAAAAAAATTAAATAATTTACCGCACCGAGATAAATTTGAGTTTTTTCAAACACGCTTAGAAAAGCGGAATATGAGCAACTTTGTTGTCGGTACTATAAATTATTCGAAATTATTCAAAAATTAACAGGAAGGATGAGTAACTACAACGAACACCATCGTAAAATAAATAAATAAAGGGAAATTTTATTTACACCCAAAAACTTATAAATACATGATGCATCTCATTTCAATAATTTTTATTTTACATAAAATATATAATTTTAATTACATTAATTTTTTTAAAAAAAAATTCCACTTCATATTCTTAAAAAGTATACCTATCAAACAAAAATAAATTATATTTTAAATATTATAACAGAAAATTAAAATAAAAAAAGATACAAAATTTATTAAAAAAAATTATACATTATTTAAAAAAAATTATGAAAATAAAATAAAAATAAATATTGAAATTAACACAAAATAATGTGAGAAAAAAAATTTGAAAAAATATTAAGAGTAACTTTTAAAAATTATTTTAAACTTAATTTTTTTAAATATTGGGGTGTACTTATTATTTTTGTGGGGTGCAAATAGAACTCTCCATAAATAAATAATAGGCAAAAAAAAATACTCAAGCATGTATTTTTGGTGGCAAAGATTAAGAGAGGTTTCTTTTCTCCGCAAACTAGGTTAAAAAAGAGGTTCAAACATGAGCTTGACCGTAGCAGTTGTCTTGATCTCAATAACGAAAAATACCCTTTAGAGATACGCTGGAAAAAAACAAACCTGATTATACTCGGGCAGGTCCCCAACCTCCAATGCTAATCGTGCATGAGTTTCATAAACCTGAAACATAATATGGAAATGAATACAATAGTAACTTCTGTCCGTGCTAAAACCCAAATCTTCACTTGGTGGTAACGGTATAAATACTGAGTCATGGTGACATTATTTAAATATCCAAACAAAATACACAACCAATCTAAGCTTTAATATGAAAGCCTCGAAAATATAATTATTTAAATTGAGTATATGTGTAAATATAGCCAGATTAAATGTTGCATTCATGTATTCTCTGTTGTTTTAATATCACAAGTTAACTATTAACGTGCACGAGACAAATAGATAAGTAGATGTTACATGAGAGAGAGGAAGAGAGTTTTTGAAACAAACCTTTACTGTTAGTTGATTTTGAATTCTTTGCACTGTTAAATCCTGACGAATGGACTTCAACTGATCACACTTATACAGGTAATTCTTTTGAGAATTTTGAACCATAAGCAGAGCTTTTTCTAGTACTTCTTCCGGTCTTACCTGTGAGGGCAAAAAGGATCAAAAGCTAATTATAAATACATGAAAAGCAACAGTTAATAAACCAACCAAATGAGATAATAATATTACAGTAGCTGGATCAGGGGCAGAAGTAAGCCGCAGATAACGTTTCTCAATTTCCTGGCATGTCCCCTTGACAGTAAAAGAATCCCAGTCAATGTCTTCAACGGCCCTGCTGCCATCATCTTCAAAATTATTGCTAAGTGCCATCACAGTTGCCCTTCTAGAATATAAATCTCTAGACACAGCACCTTTTGATTTGAAGTGATGAAATTCTGCTCCATTTCCTTGCCGTTTTTCAAAACGCTTGGAACGACTTTCACGTCTCCTTCTTTCCTCTGGCGAATTTGCCAGTGCCACTGCTCCCGTGTAATATTCTGTTAAACTTTGTTCCTTGTCACTATCACTAGATGCATCACCATTGCCAGCAGCACCAAAATTGTCAATGAGACGCTGCCTTTTTCCTGGCTTTTGGGTGATTTTGTTTGCCCCTTTTTGCTCCACTGAAGAAAATCTTGCATCAGTTAAATTTCCATCCTTGCTCCCAGTATTCATCATTAAGGTCTGCACAAATTAAAACTATTACAGTCTGAAACAAAAAAACTTCTATCTTCTCCTTTGTCCCAAAAATTAAGTTATTTAGCAATTTGACAATCTGGTGTTACAACATAATGCTACAAATCATAGCAAAGTTTAACATTAAATTCTAAAGAACTAATTCAATCTTTGTATCGTAATAAACATTTTGTATTTAGTATTAAAAAAAAATTGTGCAACTTAAAGAATATCTGAAAAACATTAAAAAAAAGTGTCTGCATTTTCAAGGGAATTCAAAGAGAATAAGAAGAGGAAGAAAGATATATGAACCCATTTGGGATAGCTTTTTACTTTTATTTGGACAGGCTGACATAAAATAATTTTCCAAATTACAAAACATTTTAAAGTTTTTTTTTTTGAAAAAAAGAGGAGAGATCATTGTCAAAACATTTTAGAGTATTTTTTATCAGGACAAGATACAAATATAAATATATTATTAAGATAAAAAATAAAATAAAAAGCATCAAAATTTCATAGAAGCTCGTAACAAGTTCTCATCTTTTTAAAAGAGCTTACTAGAGATACAGAACCTACTTTGAAAAACTATCCAAACAGATAAATACTTTAAACTGATCCAAGCAATCCCAAAAGTGATTTTTGGCCTCTAGACGAAGTATCGTGTTGAATAGACTCATAAGGACTAAATTTAAAGACATAAATTAACAAATCAATTTTTTCCCTTACAAAGAGCCTAAAAGGTGTGTTACAAAATCAAATGTGCAAATCCCAAAACCACCCACAAAAGGAGCTTTCTAACCCGGTACCCCCATAATAGCTTTTTATTGCTATGAACTATTAACGTAGCTTAGTTATACCTTACAACTAAACAATCGTACTCAATCCATATAAAACTCAAAAGGCAACAAAGGTTCTCACATGATACTGTTTCTAGTGCAAGTGACTGGATAGAAGATAGAGACAAAAAATGCAAATTACATAATCAACACTGATTGTGTTTGAGAAATGGCCACAAGCGAAGGAAAAAAAAAACAAAAAACATGCACAGACTCACAATTACAATAACAATACCTTTTTGTCCCTTTCATTGGCATGTGGCCAACCTGCACATTTTAATGTACTTTGATTGATAGATGCTGACATTTCAACAAGTTTATCCTCTGGTAGAGGCTCCCACCTACTTTTTGTTCGTCTACTTGGAATCTTTAACTTATTTTCCAATGAAGAAACATGAGTCAAACTCTGTACGTTGCTGCAACATAAGATACATCTCATGGATCAGTTGACAACACTGAAACCTGAGACTTGAGTAAACAATAATTCTAATGCTATATCAGGTGTAAATTAGCCCCAGCCCCACATTTACAACCCAAAATCTAACCAATTGGTTGGCTCGTGCTTGTAAATGTTGCCATCAATATAGAACAGAACTAAGCATGGATTTTATATCTACCTCTTAATCAGAAATGAAACAATGTCCTTAACATTAATACACATGTAGCAAGTGCGGGATTAGATGAGAATGAGATCAATGTCCAACAACATACAATGTTTCAATTTTACCAATAAACATTAGTTAACTTGTTATGTTGATAACTAATTTGGATTACATAGGAAATGAATATATAATAGAAATAAAGTTTGGACAACAAAAATACAAAACAACAGGCCAAGCACATACATTTCAGAAAAAATTTAGTACTACTTACGTAGCCTTTAAAAAAGGCCCATGTGTAAAAGAGGAGAAAGAGAGGTGAAAGTAGAGAGAGAGAGAGAGAGAGAGAGAGAGAGAGAGAGAGAGAGAGAGAGAGAGACCCTTGCTTCACAGAATCTGCAATTGGCACTGGGAAAAGAGGCTCAACATCCCAGTTACGCGTGTAAAGTGTACCATCAGCCCTGGCATTGGTGATCATCTAGAAAATGGGTGAATAACATTAATTAATAGTAGCACATTCATATGCTTGTCTACTGACAAGGATACTATAAACATATAGTGCAAGTATGAACTATTTGTGCTTGTACATATGCCTGTCTGAATTAGACATATTTATACAGACCAAGACATAGATCAATGGGATTCATTTCTGCAATTATTATAAATTTATAAGCTTACCTCTTTCATGACCGCCTCACAAGCTGTCATTTGTTTATCATCTTTACATCGAGCCAAAGCCCTCTCAACATAACCACGTAGGGACTTGGGAAACATATTAGGCTACAAAGCAAGTAACTAAAAACGTTAACTGCTGCAACTAACCATTAAATCGCTAACCATATTATTTTGGAATCACTTCGACATGATATTATGACATCAAAGTTGGCATCAGTCTAGCAGTACAAACAATCCATATGTAGCACAAGGTTAGCAAGAACTTAACAGAATAATTAGTGTCACAAGCCACAGAAAATTAACAGGATCATGGTGACCTAATTCAAGCAACTAACTTTTACGGATTTAGTTCATTAAAAAAAAAAAAAAGATTCCACTGTCCTTATTTGAGTAACAATATGTGCATGAAGGATTTATATCAATAAGGTGATTCCACAAAACCAATCACATGATACCAATAAGGTGAGCACCTAACGATTTAGACTTCTTACCTTAAGCAAAGAATCTGCACCAGCACTAGATGAGACGTTGTCATTTGGCTTTGGTATCGAAACATTGATATACGCAGGTTTAGCTGCTGCACCTGTTACAGAACTATCCTTGTCGTTCTTCGATAAACCCAAATTCAAATTCGATGCGATTCTTGGGTTGGTGGGGATCTGCAGTTTCCCTATCCTTCGAGTATCTAAAGATTGAACATTTTGCGAAGGTGATTGAAAAGTCTGGGGTGACGGTGGTACCTGATGAACAGAAGCATATTGCAAACTTGATCCTTGAGGGCATGAAGGCACCGGAGGCTGCTGATGAGTTGCAGAATACTGTGAACTGGATCCTGGAGAGTAAAAAGACTTTTGTTGATCCTGAAAGTTGCTATAGGAAGAATTTTGATCCAAAGGCTTTTGAAGGTGGGGTTGATTTGGACTACTATGGTGAATTTGAGATGCGGGAGCATCATGTCTCCAGTAACCATCGTGAGCACCATTTGGTAAAGCACCCGACTGACCAAAACAAAAATCAACAAAAACATAGTAATATAAAAACTAATCAAATACAACTTATTTATGTAACCAACCAATGAAAAAAGTTCATTCTAGCCACACAAAAATCTAAAGACAATATAAACATATTATCTAATGTTTCTCGTATAAATAATGTATATCTATATATATACAAACACATATATACAACATTTTTGCCTTGAAACGAACCACTCACACACAAACCCAAGTAGTCTACCCATCTTAATAATATCTTAACTAAAGAGAACCACACGGGGTGCCTTGAGTTCAGCAATGAGAATACACAGTGAAACACACTTGCTCTTTATTAACAAAATTGAGGAAACCTTACTTCACTGTCAACTCAGCGAAATGAATAGCAAGAAGGAAAAGTCAAGCCCAAAAATGTTGTATGGCAAGTTGCAAGCAAACAATTGCAATTTAGCATAACAGGAAAAGGATGAGAATATCGACACAACATAAATCAAGGCAATATGATAGCTGGTACAACGAGTAAGATGACTTTACATGTCTAGTTAAGTGCAGAATCAGAGCCAAACTTTAAACTTCTAAATTAAAATAAATAAAAAAACATAAGGATGGTGTAGACCGTAGATGGCTTGTGGTTCATTGCATAGGCATATGTGTGTGCGTGTGTGGAGAATAAAAAAGAAAAAGAGTTTCTGGTCATTGGTCTTGATTCTTGATGAACAATCCTAATAAAGAAATATCAGCTGAAACCTATTAGAGCAAAATCAAACTACAATTGGTTTTGTAGTCCGACCAATTTGTATGAGAAGTGGACAGGGACTAATTAACAATAATAACAAGAAGAAAGATTCAAAAAATAGCGACTACTTGCATCTATACCAACAATGCTTGGCTGCTCTGACAAATGAAAATTAAGCATGTGTAGTTCTTCTATGATATGGGCACACATACTTTATTCAAGATGTAATGATATTTTACAACACTCATCACAATCATCACGATTGCTCATAAGATGTCAATATTAAAGATCTAATACGTATACGAAGCAAATAATTGAATAAACAAAACATGAACTAACACATAATGGTGTGTAGTTTCCTCCTATACTCTGGAAAAGAAAATTCAAACCTGAACAGGAGGGAATTCAGATGAACTGGACTCGGGCCTCCAAGATGAAGCGTAAGGTGGTGGACCTGGAGGAGGACCGGGAGGTGGACCTGGGGGCGTAAAGGGAGGGGGAGGTGGAAGTGGACCTGGAGGTGGAGGTGGCAGTTGTTGGCTGTTCAAAGTTGGATAGCTAGAGGTGACACTAGGAACTGAACCTCCAAAATTAGATGTTCCAGGCACAGACAGATTCTCTGTCCCAGGAGCACAGGGGACCTCTGACTGATTGTAATAATCTACCCATTGCTTATATTGTTGTTGATAATTATGTGATGTTGCACTTGCAGTTGCAGTTGTAGTTGTAGTTGTAGCCCCAGAACTGTAAGCACTGGTTGTGCCTGAATTGTAATGTGGATATTGTTGAGAAGAATAATTTGCATAACTGGCATCATTCCACGAGGTCGTCTGATTATTGTAACTGCTACTTGAGTAACCTCCAGCTGTCTGATAATCACCAGGATTGTAATAAGTGCTTGAATAACTTGCAGAGCCAGCATAAGACCCAGTATTCTGAAATGAGGAAATAGGCTGATAAGGAGCACCTGTGTTTTGATATGCTCCTACGGGTTGTGAATAGGAAGGGTTAGATTGTTGTTGATAGCCGTTGTAGTAGCTTGAGTATCCTGAGCTTCCATAACCATATGGATCAGAAGAATTTGTGTATGATGCATATCCATTGTAATCTTGTGGTGCATTTACTGTTCCCAAACTTGATGAACTAGAAACAGGAGGTTGCATGTGTTGTTCATAGTGGTAGGTTGAGTTAGAAGGCATTCCACTAGATGTGGAGTTATCCACCTTATGAGCTGTCCATGATACGGCTTCATTGCCTGCTGCTAAAGGAAGATGCGAAGATGTTTGTCCTTGACTTGCGTATACATGTCGATTCTATAACAAACAACAATTTACACTAAGTTAGTTAATAGTCAATACAAGCATTGTAAGAACTTATGTCAAATTTAAACCTCAACTATTGCACAAGATACAAGTTGTTCTAGACATTTAATTGCATCATAAAAATAATAATTTTGCAACTATGAAAGACCTAGAAGCATGCCATATAAAGTCGTTAACTGTTTCACTAGAAAGTGCTTGCATAGGAAAAGATTAAGCGCCAGTTCAATTATATTACATCAAAGTAACAGAAAATACACACTAAAACTGGAAACAACACCAGAAGTTTAACGATGCACGAGTTATTCTATAAAGCTTGGTTGTTCTTCATGTAGCAATCATTAGTGTATACTAGCCCTACCCTCAAACTTCCCTAAGGTAAGCAAATCGCCCGTGATGTAGCAAAATAAGAAAAATAGAACTATCCCATCAAACTAATCCAGTTTGGTGTTAAGAAAGATAAGGAAGCTACCTCGAGCGAATTGGAGTCCAGTGGAGCTATGGCCTCGGTATTACCTCCTTGGTTCATCATTACATTAACATTCTACCAAAGACAAAGACAAAAACAAATTTTCAATAAACCAATAGCTTTACTTAAAATTAAACAAATTACAAATTAGACATAGCATAAATAACTGCAAAATCATACAAAAACCCTAATTGGGTCTTAGCAAATCCTATCAATACTAACCTTCAAAAAAGCACCATAGAGCTCGAAAAGCACCAAATTCCTCAAAGATAATTCGAAGTAGGTCAGGGTACGGAAGAAGAAAAAAAAAAAAACCCAAGGGGAAAAGGAAAAACAAATTGAGATCAACAAGAACCCAGAAAAGCAAAAATGAAATTATACAACAAAAACGATAATAGAACAAGTAACAGTAATGAATGGACAACCAAAAATAAAGTAGAAACGTAAGAATCAAAAAACCAAAATAGGTTCGGAGAATTTTGAGACAAGAACAGGAAAAGTAAAACTAATATAAAAAACAATACAGTTAAGAGAGAGAAGAAGAAGAAGGAGATGGGATTGAGCCGGGTGATGGTGTAGGTCTGGCGTGTGGTGAAATGGTGTTTGGGAGGGGGTAGGACCAGGGACCCTCTTAAACGTTGGCGGTAGAGACTAGAGAAAGATAATTATTTGCAACCCCGGCTCACTCAGATTTCCTCCTCTTTTACTAACAAACTGGCCCTAATTTTTTTTCCGGAAATTTTATTTCACAAATACCCAACAAAAAATAACTGAATAAAATATGTTTTTATGGAATTATGATATTTTTTACATTGACCATTTTAGGTTGTTTTAAAAAATATTATTAATATAGTATAATGTTACAATAATGTGAAAAATAATGTTATTTAAACTCTAAAAAAATACAAATTTGTAAAAATATTGTTGACCTTATTTTTAGTCAATGACACAGAGTTAATAAAACGATGATATAAGTGTTTGAACAATAACAAAGATTATGAAAAAAATGTAAAGGACATATGAAATTTATAGAGGTTCAGCCCTTTCAACAGTAATATCCTACTCTGGTGTTTGTTGTATTGCTTTTACGAAAGTATATCAAGATCACAGGGTCTGGCCAGGTGAGTTTCTCAATATCCCTCAAAAATGTTACAAATTATTGATGCTGAAAAATGGTCAACACTAATTCGCTAGATTGACGAGATAAATAATGAATTTAAGTAAATAATTTAGAGACACAAATTTATAGTAGTTCATTTCCCATGTCGTGATGATAATGAAGCTACGTTTACGTCTACTTTGAGTTTTTATTTCTCACGAAAATTACAAGAAACTGGTTAAGTGTGGGGCTCAAATTTCTAGAGAGAAAAAGTATAGAGAGATGATATGACCTTATGAGGACTGTTGATGCTAAAACATGGCCAACATCAGCTCACTAGATTAACGAGATGATTAATAAGTTTAAGTAAGTAATTTAGAGAGACAAAATTTATAGTAGTTCACCCCCTATGTTGCGATAGTAACCTGACTACGTCTACTTCGAGTTTTTATTTCTCAAGAGATGGTAATTACAGCGATGGACTAAGTATCAGAAACTCCAAATCTAGAGAGAGAAAGTCTAAAGAGAGAAGCTCTCACCTTGTGGGTAGTTTTCTAAATGTGAAAAATGAACTAAGGGAACTCTCCATTTATAGGTGAAGGATGCCCACAAAAATAAGAGATAAAATAGAAAATGAAGTGTTTTTCACCATTGATGATGATCAAACAATGAAAATTAACTTCTGGTAGTGATGGTTGATTTTTTTTTTTTATCTAGCAGGTCCCGTTAGGAGTTACTCGGAGCTTATTTTCGTAACTCCCTTGGGGTGAATTTTGACGATGATAGCTTCAGAATTTTGACTATTGTGTGAGACATGACTTGATAGAGGGCTTAAATAGCTTCAAAATGCAATTTGAATCGCATCAATCGAATAAAAATTGAGTGAGTTATGGTTGTTTTACTGAAAACAATTTAGGTGTAGAAATATCCAAGGGAAGTCCTTTGAGATGCCTAAGTGATAGTTTGACACCCCTTAGTCCTTTTTATATGTTATGGTGAAGTTGGTCACACATTCTCAGAGATGCTCAAAACTTCCGGCTTCCGAATGAGCCAAAATTGATGTTGTTAATTTGATTGATCTAACTTTATAGATCATTGCACTTGTAAGAAAATTGATGAACGGTCAAAACAACATCAAATTCTGATAAGCAAAACCCAGCGAACCATTGAACTCTCGAGATTCTATTTTTTATACTTTTAAGGCTATCAAGGCTTCTGAACTTGAGGACAGGGTCTCTCCCCCCATTTTTGACCATGCTGAATTCAATGGTCGCATCGGATTTGGCATTTGAGCAATTGAAGGCAGCATCACAAGTTGATTGTCAACCTGGGCATTGGGCCCAGCACTAGGTCAACTTGGGCGATGGGCCCTATTTCCAGGGGCTCGGGATTGTAGTTTTCTCCTCAAGTTTACTTGAATCTTTGTTATTTTTTATGAAGGTGAAGATGCTCGGAGAACTTTTTGCTGAACTAAATTAGAAACAGCCCAGGTTAACAAAATGTCAACTTGGGCGCAGGGCCTAGTCCCAAGTGTCAACCTAAGCGTTAGGTCCCTCTTCTGCCCCTTCAAAAGTTCTGTTTGGTCCCAAAAAAATAATGTATTCTCAATATTTTCTGAAGATGGAGATGTTGCTCGAAATAATTTCTAGGAAAACTCCATATTTTGAGGCCTAGGTTGACAAAATGTCAACCTGGGCGCAGGGCCAGCCCCATGTGTCAACCTAGGTGCTTGGCCCTATTTTTTCAGCCCATGAATTGTTGTTTTTCCTCTAGAAGGACCTATTTCCTGTTTTTAATGAAGATGGATTCAATGCAAAAGTTGGATCTTCGATCGGACACTTGGAAGGCACCTAGATTGACAAATTATCAACCTGGGCGCTGGGTGCTTGGGCCCCGTTGCTCAAAAATCAAGTTACTCTAAATCTGATTTTGATGCCTCAATCATGTCTGTGGTATGCCAAGGTGATGTCCCAATGTAATTTTTGGCTACTTTGCCCTAAGACGGTCCCATAAACTAAAACCCTAGTTGAGAATGTCAACATGGGTGTCGGGTGGAAACCCTAGGTGTTGGGTTTTGTACCCTAAATAAAACTTATTTCAATATAATCAGATTTAGTAATTAATAGAGATCAGAAATCACATTTTATGTTGCATGGTTCACATGATTTATTTCATGATTATAAATTTTATTAGGTCTAGAACATATGTATTTGTTCATGATTATAGTGTTGTCAGCATAGTGGAATATAATCATGATTATATGTTCAAAAGTTTAATTCCTTGATTTGTCAATTCACTGGATTTAGACTGGCATGATAATTAGCGATAGATATACTTACACCTTGGATAAGTGTTATGACCTTTCCAGGGCATTGGCAAAGTTTACCAGTATCGAATGTATGGAGTATACATTGGAAGGGACCAATATTGAGCTTTGATTAGATATAATAAATTTACCTTAATATCTATTCAATTCAGTATCACCTAGTTATACCTAGATCAAATGATCTTAATCCTGACATGATTAGGTTCGATCTCAAGAGTGTTATTTGTGTTATTTGATTTGTTAGTTAAGCTTACTTTTTGGTCAGGGTGATACGTACATTTTGGGAACACGATAGTACAATTGAATGGGAGCGCTAAACATAGATATGGAATCTATAGCTTCTATAGGTATTTAGAAGTGAAACAATAATTTCCTTCGAGCTTGGCTGAATAGAGATAAATGATTGAGATCTCATTTTAGTGATTATATTATTTCACTAAAATATCATTTATCGATGGCCAAGTGTTTTAAGGATAAAATACATTGAAAGGGTGTAACGGTAATTTTATCCCTATGCAATGTAGATCATCTATAGAGGATAATTGATTATTGAGATTATAACAATGGATAATTAATAGTGTATCTATATCGTGGAACATATAGAGCGTTCTATGTAACTAAGAGTGCAATTTCAAGTTCTATGGTGGATGCAACGAGGAATTAATAAGTTAGTAAATTTACATTGTAAATTCTAGGTCTGCTTATTAGAAGCTCGGTTATATAGACTCATGGTCCCCATACTATTTGAGACAAACTGCTTGTAAGGCTCAGTTAATTGATTTTAATTAATCAATTATAATTCTGAAATTAGACTATGTCTAGTTTATGAATTTTCACTATGTTATGGCTTGATTGTGAAGAAATAGTGTTTTGGGGTTTATTTGTTAATTAAGAGACTTTATGGAGTCTAATTAATAAATATTATAAATGACAATTTTATTTGATAATTACTTTAATTATTAAATAAATAGTTTTGGCATTTATAGGTTTGAATTAGAAAATATGGTATTATTGAACAGAAGAATAAGTGGTTGAAATAAAGTGGCAAAAATCTAACTAGAAAGAGGTCCACTATCTTGTACGGCCAAGGTTGATTTTTTGCCTAATATTTTATTCTTTTTTAATTCCTAATAATTCAACCCTAACCCTATTGAAGATAGTATAAAAGGAAGGCTATGGTCTCTTCATCCAAACTAATGCCTCCAAAGTTAATAACCTAACTTTTGATGAGACCTCTTCCTTCTTCTTTCTTCTTCAATTCGAAACACTTAGTCTATCTTTACCAAATAATATTCAGCCATTAATGATTGAGTAAGTGCCCACACACATCAAGTTGGTCCTCAATCATAGTATGTAAGACTGTGAAGAATCCAATCAACAAGAAGGAGAGAAAGAGATCTAGGTTCAAATCTTGATAATGCTTTGCTACAGAAAGGAATCAAGGGCTAGAGATTTGAACGGAAGGAGTCATTATATTCCGTTTTAATCAATGTAAGGTTTCTTAAACTTTATATGTGTTTATTTACATTGTTTTAGAAATTCATATTAGGATGTTAAACAACATACATGGTAGTAAATCTATATCCTGGTAAAATAATTCCAACACTAGGTGCCCAGGTTGGCTTCTGGGTTGCAGGTTTGTGTAATTTTAGCTCCCAGACCTTGGATTAGGTTTCTCCATGTCTTCATGGTACATAATATTGAAAGAGAATGAGTTTGATTCAAGTTATTGAAGTCTGAACTTCCATTCTAGAGTTCCCAAAGTCAACCTAGGTGCAGGGCTAGTGACCCATCCCAGGTCGACCTGCTATGACTCAAGACTACTTAACTCTGAGATGTCATCTTTCTTACCACGTGTCAACCATTGATGTCCACGTCATCAGGACTAGTGTCCGAGTTAACAAGGACTTAGAAGAATGTGAAAAATGAGCTAGAGGAGCTCTCTTTTTATAAGGAATTATATCCTATTAAATAATAATTAAAAAATACAAAAAAAATATGAAGAAAAAAATAGTTTAGGCTGATCTTGGTCAGTGATGATGATTCATGATGATCCAATGGTGAAAAAAGACTCTTGGTGAAATTTGTCAATTTTTGAACTTTGAATCTTGTCCATCAGATTGTTTTTGCATTATTTGTTGGAAAAATTGCAACTTTGTTGAGGATGAATTTCAGGCTTAAAATTGTCAAAATTGCGATGTTGGTGTGAGACATGATTTGATAGAACTTTGAAATAGTTTCAAAACGCAAGTTAAATCGTGTCATTCAAATCAATATTAAGTGAGTTATGGCTGTTTTACTGAGGTTGACAACCTGGTACCCAGGTTGACACTTAGTGCCCAGGTTGACATTTTGACGTCAACCTAGACGCTAGGTGAGTGTCAAAATGTCCTAGACTTGTATTTTTTTTTATGCCTAAGTGATGTGTTGACACCACTTAGTCAGATTCAAGTAAGAACACCAAAAATTCCTACTCAATATTCACTTTTCTTCCTCAAATTCAAAATTTGCAAAAGTTAAAAGAGATGGAGAATGGGAGTCGGTTGGGGCTTTAAGAACAAAGAAAAATAAGATTTTCTTTCTAATTTTTTAGAAATGAATCATGTATCATATTTATCATATTTTGGTCAAATGACCATTATGCCCTCAAGGCACAAAAATCCACATAAATGGCAATTAAGGGCAATTTTGATATTTCAATTCTAAATACACATTCAGATATTTTTAATTAAATTGTGCTATAACATAATCACATACAAAAATAATTTTAGACCCCGAACCCGGTTCAGACCCAAAATATTCGGTTGTGACTAAACCGTGACAACTTGTCAAAAATTACCTGCAGAAAGACAAAATAAACATATTATATAATAAGATAATCTTTTAGCACAATAAATATTAAAAATATGATTTTACCTTTCTCAGATCAAAATTACAAAAATGCCCTTAACTCATATATGAGGTCATAAATACAATAGTTCCCAAATAATTTCATATAATTAATTATATAATGATATAATTACTCAATTATAGTTAATTTATTTTAATTAGGGTTGCTAATCTATTTTACTAATCATAGGATATTACAACAATCCTCCTCTTGCAACAAAGTTTCTCGAATCAAAAGTAAGATTTGAACTTTTCCGGAGGTGGTTGATTAACTAGAGCAACAACTACTTTCAATGCTAGATGGTCAGAACAAAAAAGGTCCAAATGGTAGATAGTAGGTAACGAAAAGGAACCTTCCCAATAAGAGTTAACAAAACCATAATCCAACCTTTCTTTAATATTAATTCCAATGATATTATTTTTGTGCCAAGTAAAATGTTCCCCTGTGAAATGTAACTCTTGGAGACCATAAAAATCAATACAATTTTGAAAATTGTCAATTTGTGCTTCATTCCTCAGTGGCCCTCCCTTTTTCTCAGCATGAGAAATAATCTCATTAAAATCACCCATGACAAGCCAAAGTAGAAGTGGAGTAATATTCTTTAATCATTTCAAGAGTTCTCAAATCAGAATCCTTTGCGACACGACTTGAGCACCATAAAAAGCAGAAAAATGCCAATTTAGACCATCTAAATACGAGATGTAACCATCAACAAATTTTATTCCATAATGTAAAATAGTTACATTGACAGTAGGCTTCCACATCAACATTAAGCCACCTCCTAAACCAACATGTGGGACTTCAAGTCCATTAGAAAAATTAAAAACAAAGTGACATTTAGAAATAGAGCATATACTAAGTTTAGTTTTCATAATAAAAAGAACATCAGGATCACATTGTGAAATGAGCAAACAAAGTTAACGAAATACTCTGGGGCTTCCCAAGCCCCAAGCATTCAAACTTACGATAATCATGGAGAATGGCAAGACTGCTCATCAGCCTGCGCCAAAGAAACACCACAACGTTCCTCCACCAGTGAAAGTTTAGACAATTCAGAGATGGTTTCAACGTGTTGGTGTGTAGTAGTGTTGGTCGAATCAGTCAAAGGAATGTCTCTAGTACGACACCGCTTTAACACATGGCGAACATTACCACCTGAAGAAACTAACTATCTTTTAGTGAACAGAGAGGACATTCTATTTTCTTGTGGATCATCCATTCTAAGATGAAAATTGAAATTGGAATTAGCATTACTATTAGTTGATGTTGTGGTGATAGCTGTAGATGTTGTTGTGATTGGAGATGTAGTAGATAACGAAACTGTAGAGGAATAGATGGCACTTGGTTGTGTCACATGCAGATATGCAGGAGGCGTAGGGACCGACAATACTAATGATTAAACATGACAAAAACTAGGAGGATGTAGTGATCCTGAAGATGCAACACCAGAATTGGTAGTTGAAACCAAAGCATGAGTGTTTATAATAGTAGGAGAAGCAGTCAAGTTGATATGTTTAGTGCTCATTAAATTTGAAGTATCAGTAGCAACCATAGTGAGAGATTCACCATCAAAAGAAGTAACCCATTTGTCCTTGATAGAACCATCAGAAGGCAATAAATTATGAGAACTGGAGGCAATTCGTGGAGAAACAATTGATGAAGATAAAATATTAACTGTTTGAGAAGAGACTGATATGGCTTTACCCTTTCAATGTGGAGTAACTCAAGGAGGAAGAACATGTAACTGTCTCAGGTGTGAAAGAAATGGAGAGATAGAATTTCAAACAAACCTGGTAATGGATGGCTAAGGCCCTGCCTTTGAGAAGTCTTGCCTATAACAATCATAATTAGATTTTCGCAGTATAGCACCCTCCATCCAAGGACCGTAAGGGAGGGATGGCTCAATACCTTCATCAAGTCTCTTTAAAAAGAGAATGCGCTTGTCAAAAACATGACCAATCACACCATATTCATAACAAAATTTGGTAACCGCTCAGAACCATAATCAATCCAAAGTTCATCACCAAGCCAAGGAAGTTGGATCATTTGACCCTAGAGAAGTGGTTGAGAAACATCAGTCCCCACACGCACCCTTAGAAAAGGACCCCCAACCTTCATTCAAAGAGTCTTCATGTACTTCAATAAAATTTTTAAGCAGTTCGCCAATCGCCTAAGCAAGGGCCTCATATTTACTAAGAAAAGGCATGCAGTATATTTGAACCCAAAAAGGAGTAATAACATTTTGCAGAACACTTGAAAGACATATAATTAGGTGCTGGTTATGGAAATGCTAAGGTTCTTTAGACAATGCTCTTTTTAAGTCACCTTCACAACCGAAAGTAATCATGAGAGTATCAGTTTCATAATTTGAGATATCAATTGCAAATCTTCCTTCCCAATCTCTAGTAATAAAATTCTTCAATTGTATTGGAATATAACCATGCTTTGAGAAGACTCTACAAAGCAATCAGTGAGAAGGACGCGAGCGAGGAAGAACCATATTAGAAAGATTAGTCACTTCCCTTTCTTGTTCAATAAGAGCGAACGACACATTAGTCAATAAGGAATCCATAATTAAACCAAGAGCAAACCAGAGATAACATAACACAAATATTCCAGTAGAAGAAAGGAAAGATGAAGGTGAAGAGAATAGATCGTGAACAGTTACAGAAAAGAATGGAGAGAAAAAGAAAGACAACAAAACATTTAAAATGAAAAAAAAAAACCGACTCTACCACAGAACAAATATGAAAGGCAAACAACGCTCTATTCAAAAAATTATTATTATTTACATTAATAGTCAATATTAATTTATGATATAATAACAATTTTTTTGACAAAAAAAAATTGTCAACAATTAGTTTATAATTACTTATAAATAAATTAATTGAAGAGTTAGAATGATAAAAAAATAAATTATGCACTAATTTAATATAAATTCAAAATTCAATATTATTAATGGTGTTAAATTTAGTCTCCTACTTTATTTTAAAAGTGAAATGGTATGAAAATTTCGTACCCCAATTTGGTAGAATGGTGTACTGTTGTAGTTGCTCAGTAAGCTATTATTTAATAACCAATGGATGCCCATTCGACATAAGTTAATTTAGTGAAAATATAAAATGACATCAGTTTATTTCTGAAAGTTGCAAAATATGCACAAAAGTACAATTGACAATACATAGACAAACGGGTAATACTTGAGCAATAATCATCAGAATATATACAATAAGTCTTCGAGACAATATAATCAAAGGCATGGCAAGACTAGTTGTTCCCAGGAAACTCCTTAGACTGCGGGTTTCTATAATTTCCAACAACAAAAGAATTTATCCACAAAGCACATAGTACTCCAATTGCTATTAATTAATGTCAAGTGCAAAAGGGCAGGTCAGATATTGGATCATGATATGTACGCCTTTACCAGATCTTTGAAGTTGCAGATGTAACCAGTCCTGGGACAAGTAATTTTTCCATTATTCTTCTTAGCCATGTCTTCAAGGGCCTGCCAAGCAAAAATAATGTTAAAGACCTAAAAAGTAAATTAGGATATAAAATACATCTAACACTTGTTTATTCTGAACCTTAGTACTGTAGACGTAGCCATTAGGCAAGACTTGTGGTGGGTTCTCTGTGTCCATTAGTTCTTTAGTTATGTAGCATACAAGCTTTGAGTGATGTTGTTTTGAGTATGGTAATGAAAGAGCTAGTTTTCGAAAATTCTCCTGCGACAAGGGGTCTTCCTTGGTACAATCATCTTCGTAACAGTATCTACGTCAGGTCAAGGTAAAATAGCACGATTGGATTCAGCAAGCGGTAACCCATAACATCTGGACAGTGTACACAAAAAAAACACAGGACCATAGCTTTCGGATTTTTTCTGCATTTCTAGTATGCTGGCATAAAGATCAATTGGCAAAGAAAATATCCTAAGATCAATTGATAAATCATTACATGTAAGTGGATACGGGGTTTTCAGAGCAGACAAGCCTGCTTGTAAATATATATTTAGCAAAGGCTCAAGAGTCATGCCATATAATTTACAGAACTCCTGTTTGAATTGGTCCACAAGGTAATCCCATTGCTTTGGTTCAAATAAAACCTGGAGGACATGAAAATCAGCTTGCAGAATGGAACAAAAATACAGTAAAAAAATAACTTACAGATCAAAGATTCATCTATGCACCCAAGTCATTGTACATTACTAGTTATATAAATTAAGTTGAGCTTCTGTAACAAGATTTTTTAAAATGCTAAATAGCCTGTAAGATAATACACAATCAATTTACAAGAGTCTAACTAATACCAAACAAACTACTATAACAAGCAACAACATGAATCAAGACAAATCCTCCTAAGATTAAAAAAAAAACCTCTTACACATCTATATTGTAATTTGGAATTGAACTTGACTATCATTTAACACCAGTGGTGCAAACAAGGTTGCCCATTTAATTTTAAGGGCCTTTTAGAGGGGCAAGGGAAGGGAAGGAAATAATTTTTTGAAAGGAACAAAAAACAAATGTTTCTATGTTCTTCCATCTGTCCACCAAAATCAAGTAGAGAAGTTCACTTGGAAAGAAAACTAATGCTGCTAAATAACCAACAAACAAACAAACAAAAAAAGCAGCCAACTATTTGAACTAAAGAGTAAAAAACATATTTTAGACCAAGCAAAAAGGTCACCTTGTATGTAGAACATTCAGTAGTACTCTTATATGCTAGTGTGACAAATACCCGCTGCAATTCTTTCATATGGGAAGATCCCCATGGTGCAAGGTACTTCCGAGCATATGTAATAGCTCGAAGGTTATTTTCAGCTCGTACCAACTCTATAAACTCTTGAAGTCTCAACTGAAATTCGAATTTGCTCTGCTATTAAAGAAGTCAATACAAGTACTTGGCATTAGAAAAGCAGTACAATTTACTCGTGACACTAGCCCAAATCTTATTAGGTTAAGCTAGGAATTCTATTTTGGTTTAATTTTAGATAAGGAACCAGTTTATAGTTTCATAATTAAATGTTTATTAAGAAACCTTTACCAGCAGTAAATTCCAAGAGTTTCATTTTATCTGGTACAGCAACAGAACATATTATTTAGAATGATTCACATTGTTACGTATTTAAATACTTCAGTTTTGAATTATTTGCACCTTAAAATTTCACTTCTACTCCAAAAGTTATGAACTTTAGGGATGCAACAGCACATATAGCTTGTTGAAAAGGTAAAAATGGAATATAAGCATATGACTACTAATCATTGTGAAGTTCTTGAATATCATATTATAGAAAGAATGAAACATTAGCTTAAAGAGTTACTATGTCTGTTGTTTCTGCTATGATAAAACACTCATACAACAACACAAAATACTAGAACATATAAATATCTAACTCTAAAAAATAATGCTTAACATAGAGCATAGCGAGTAAAGATTGACAATGCCTAAAGCAGATAATTATATAATGTTACTCAATCCTTTTCATCTTGCTACACCAGCTATATTTGGAGTACTTGGCAGAAATAAAATTTTCAAGCTGAAACAAGTATTTAATCTGATGTAATGTAATATTTTTGTATATGCATAACCTCTGCCTATATACATGTTGTTTAAAATTATTTGCACCATAGTATCTCACAATTTTGAAGTATACTCACACAAAACACATATATAGCTTTCTTAAAAGTAACACAAACTATGCGAATAATAGTGATCATCTAGGTTTTTATTTTTTAATAATCAGATGAAAGAAATAAAGAATAAGCCATATTTAGCTTAATGAGTTAGAAAGTCTCTCCGTGGGGAAGCACACAAAAACAACTCAGGATATTTCCAGCAAACCATACCCCTTTCTCATTACCCGATCCTTTTCATCTGATCTGACTAGTTGCTACATCAGCTATATTAAGTAGTTTGGAAGAAATTAAATTGTCCTCACTGGAGCATGTGGTTAATTTGATGTAATGCAGGATGTATGTATATTAGCTCCGTCACACTTGCAGAAAAGCCATGGGAAAGTGTATATACCTTAAACTTCTTCAACCTTGACTTGTTTTCCGCACACCACACTAGTGCAGGAGTTACCTCTTTATTTTGAAGAGCATCAATAACCTTCTTTGCTTCTTGGAATACTTCAATATCAACCAGATCCTAACACATGAATTGTTATCAAAGTACTCAAAATGATGAAAAGTTAACAAAAACAGTATTTTTCTATTCATAAAAAACTTCACATATATGAAAGTTCCATGACTATCCCACTGCATTCAAAGTTAATTCGTCATGCAAAGAAAAAGGTGACAGCCAAACCAAAATGCTGAGCACTTTCAACTTTGTTTTGATTTAATAGCATAGGAGTTTGAGTGAAACATGGAATGTGTGTTTAGAATTTGGATGAAGAACTGACAACAAACTTTTCAAAGACCTCCAAACAAACCATGAATAGAGATCATTGAATACATCTGTGGTAAACAAGTAGTACCTGCATATTGCTGCTTTCTGCCAACTTCAATGCAGTGTCATAGTATGACATACGCAACATGTAGTCCACAAGAATGCGCTTCACCTTCATGTTGTTCCATTCAAACATATTCTCAGCATCCGCCAACTCTAAATGATTGAGTCGAGCTCGGCACCTCTGTGCCTGTAAATGTTCCACTCGACTCCCCTCTTCCAACTAGAGGTGAAAACGTAAATCCAATATTATTTTTCTTTCCATAAAGAAGCAAAATTCAATTGCAAATAAACACCTACAACAATTTCCAGCTTCAAATTTCTTGAAGCTAAACACAACTACTCTTCATTAGTTCTCCAATTAGATCAGATCGACAAAGTATAATAATTTGATCATTCTCGAACTCACCCAATCCATCATCTTTTTTATAAACAGACAGAAAACTCTTACCTTTAAACTAATTTATTTTACCTAACTGAAAATTCTCATTTTCTTGGCCATTAACTAAATCTAAATCCAAACAAGATGATGAAGATGATCAGACTACAATCAAATTCAAACCTAAGACTTCTAGCTTCCATTACCTTCCGTTTAAGCCCTTGCAGTCTTGACACAAGCGAGCTCAGATGACTGACAGCCTCGTCACGCGACATGTCGTTTCGGTCAGCGGCTTCAGCGACACCGGAGATGACGGCGGATACCTCTTTCTCGAAGACGCGGTGGTTGGTTCGAATTGTTTTCTTGTAGTGCTCGAATGGAACTCTGAGAAATTGGTGCTCCAACTTCACGGAATCGGCAAAATGATTGAGCTTCGAGGACGGAGGAGCTGAGGCGGTGGGATCAGGTGCTGAATTTGGATTTGAAACGGCGCTGTTACCATTGGGTAGGGAATCCATTTCCATGTATAATTGAAAGTAGAGAGAGAGTAAGAGAAGAAGAGAACAAGGAAATTGGTGATTTGATTGGGAAAACGTTTTCCGGCCAAACTGGAAGACCCAACTCCGAAAGGGATAGAGTAGCAAGTAAGGAAATGTGATAAAACGTCGACGTATCTGGTTTTGGGACTTGTTTGGTAGCGTGATTCTACAAATCCCTAATCCTTGGTAAGGATTAAACCTATTGACTTAAAATTGAAAACAATATGGGGTGTTTAAGGTTATGTTTTAGTAGGAATAGTAATATTTTACATTTCCATGTTTGGTATTGGATTTTTTTTTTTAATTTTATGAATAGGAATATTATTACTATGAAAATAAGATTAACTTTTTATGGGATAATTTTAAATACTTTCGAAAAGGTGGGTTCTAAACATTACCTTCAATCTTAATATCATGGATTAAATAGGGTGTTTTTACAATGCATCTCTTTAACCATTCACATGTTTCGGTATCTAGAAAAAAAATTTAGTCCAATTTTTATTTTTTTTATATTCGTGTATGCTATAGTTATTTAAAATATCCTACAAAATTTTGACAAATTCAGAATAATTTACAATATAAAGCAGTGTTCAAGCAATTTATTTCACGCGCGTATAAAATAAAATAGTCACGTGTGCAACACACTGTTTGAACTCTATTTTCGGTGTGTTAAATAATTCTAAATTTCTTATAACTTTGTAAGATGTCTTAAAAAATTATAACATACATGACCATGAAAAAAAAAATTGACTAAAGATTATTTTGAATACAAAAAAAGAGAAGAGTACATTCGTATATCCCTTTTAATAAGGTACATTGTAGAATTTTTAGATTAAATATATTAATATTTTTACATAACTTTTTACAAAAAATTATCATATTCACGTGTTCAATAAACAATTTAACTAAATTAATCTAATGTAACGCCCTGACTCTTAGGGTCGCCACGTGTGTGCTTTTGTAAATTAGTTTATAATAATAAAATAACAGTTTAAGTAAAATTTGCGATTTAATTAAAATTTTACTAATTAATTTGAAACATAGAATATTTTGGCATAATCGTTTAAGTTTGGGGATCCCCTTTAAAATATTACAAAAGATGTCATTACTTTACTTCAACAAATACACTTTAAAATTCAAAACATCGTAAAGGGGTTGATCGTACCAAATCTTAAAGTTCATGTAGTTTAGCTGCAAATTACCCTTACAGAACAGTCGCCTCGTCTGGGAGCTAAACAAAGGTTGGAGACAATATCTTCCGACCTCGTGGACTTACAAGGTCCGGTCAAACATTCTAGACACACTTCCTAAAGGTCGTCCGAGGTCTTTAAATAGGTATTTCGAGAAGGCAGAGATTTTTTTTTTTTGAACAAAGAACAATTATATTGACAATAATTGAAGTTGAATACATCAAATGGTGGAAAAAATCCAGCCAAACTAGTTTACTATCCACCCCAAGTGAATGCGCAACTAATTCATGAGATGCCATAAATAGGGATACCTCAAAAAAACTGGAGAGTAAGCTATAAAAATCCTCTAACAAGAAATCTAGGTCATTGCAAAAAGATAAATGCCTAGAAAACAGAGACCAAATATAAATAATCAGATTCCACAGTATTGAGGAGAAGTCTCAGCTTCAAAAACCAACCCAATTAGGGGTGGGCAACATTCAATCCAATCTAATTGAACCGATCAAATCCAATCCAATTACAATTGGATTGGATTAGATGCTAAAAGTTAAATTCTAATTTGATTGGATCGATTATTGGATGTCAATCTCAAAATCCAATTAAAAATCAATCAAATCCAATTACATTTATATATATATATATTAAAAAATTAGTTATATTTATTTATATAATAAAAAATATAATATGTATCAATTATATTTTTATTGTATTTTATTTTTGTGTTAAATTTGTAACAGTTGATTGTTTTATATATTTATTTTCATGATGTTTTGTTTTATTTTATTACTTGAAAATGTTGTTGTTTTAATTATTTAAAACTTTTAGTTGCATTACATTGTAATGATGCTATGTTTATGGAGTATTAAACTTAAATAAAACTGATATAATTGGATTGTATTTTGAGGTCTAATTGGATTGAATTGAATGATAATTTTTTAAATACAATTATTAATTGAATTGGATTGGATAAAAAAAAAAATTAAATTGGATGGGATGGACAATCGTAAACCCAACCGTATTTACCGTATTAATTAAAATCTAAAAGATGAAAACTTATCAATATGTGACTCGCAATGCGGTGAACAATATATGTCTCCATGTATAATCACCTAACCTAAACATACATACACAAACAAAACATATAACAACATGACACACTAAGTTACCAACAACACACAAAGTAATTTTCAATAAATAATAATAATAATAATAACAATAAAGTCATTAAGTAACTCATACAAAAAGAAAATAAATTATAAAATAATAAACGTATCAAAATTATTAATAGCAAATAACAGAGTAAATATAACTATCTTAGCTTTAGTCTAAAACCTTTTTAAGGAAGCAATGCTTACACTTTGTCTATATATTTTCTATGTGAGAAATCTACTTAAACTGTTCTCTCTCTCTCTTCTGAGTCTTCGCGAGATTATTTGATGTAAGGACGTTTTCTGTGATGTTCATCACTTCTTGGTATTTCATCTTCTACTTTGTAAACTTCATTCGATAATGATTTTTTCTGCATGATGTTTCTTTCGGATCGCTTAGTCTAATCGGCCAGTACTTCCAGTCTTGAAGAGATTATTGATTAATTCTGTACGTAAGATATCTGATCTTTTAGGTAATTTTTTTGACTTTCTTGGGAACATTTTAAAAATCAATATAGAGTTCTTTCTGCTATTTGATCGTACGATTCTTCTGATAATGATTTTATTTACATGATGTTTCTTTTGGATTGCTTAGTCTAATTGGCCAGTACTTGTAGTCTTGAAGTGATTGTTGCTCAATACATTTTCTGATCTTGTAGGTAACTTTGTTGGAAACATTTTAGAAATTAATATAGAGTTCTTTCTTGCTATTTGATCCTAAATTCTTCTAATACTGATTTTTTTACATGATGTTTCTTTTGGATCGCTAGTCGATCTAATTGGCCAGTACTTGGAGTCTTGAAGATTGTTGCTGAACTTACATTTTCTCATTTTTAGGTAATTTTGTTTTTGTCTTTTGTCGCAAACATTTTTGAACGATGTAGAGTTGTTTTAATTATAATAATCGCACTTATATTAATTTTCCTATAAATTATTCTTCTTTCGTCTTTATATAAATGTTAGTTATATGGCACTACACTTAATTTTGTTTGTTATATATATATATATATATATATGTTGAGAATCATGGAGCTCCATCTCAAAATCAATTAGTGATGAGTGGAGTAGCCCATGCTCTTATATATGGCTCAATATTTTTACATTTAATCTAAATCTATGTGGGACAATGTTTACCAATATCCCCCTCAAGATGGTGGCTATTTTTGCTCACCAATTTTGAATCACCTTATCACAGGCTATGTCATTTGCTTGCTTATTTTTGTTCGGATCTCAAGTGTCTTTTGCACCATCTGGATCTCGTGCGGCTAGCTAACCATCTGGATAGGTATGGATCGAAAGCCCGCTAAGAATATGGCTTTGATATTATGAAAGATAAGCTTATCAATGCAATTCCTAAATGAAACAGTAAATATTCGACACAAAGAATTGTAAAAGCTCTGAAAAACTAAAGAGTTGAACCTTTGTTTATATATCAAAAGTATTACAAGAAGGTTTCATAACAGAAATAACAAACTTTGTCAGAACAGAGTACAAGTGGCAAGAAAAAAAATAACAACCTTGGTGATAGGGGTGGGGATAATGAAGAGTACTATTATGGAGGAAAGCAATATCATGCAATTAAGGCTTTAATTACAGCTAGTCAATTAACCAATAATGATGAGTACATTGTTGTTGTGATATATGGACAACTGTTTGAATTGGCTTGCATTAGATATGGGAAAGACACAATATGGACAAAGATTAAAGATGATCAATTTCCTAATGGATTTGAAGATGTAGCGCATTATAAGGGCAAGTTCTATGCTCTTACGTTCAAAGGAACCCTTGTATGTTTTAAGTACCCAAATCCAAATGCTGAAATAATAACTTTTATGGAGTTGGTTGTGTTGGAAATTATTTTACCAGGATCTTAGATCTACTCACAAGTATGTTTATTAACACCCTAAATATGAACTTTCTAAAACGATGAAACAAACACATATAAAGTTTAGGAAACCTTACATTGGGTGCAGCGGAATAATATGACTCCTTCCGTTCAGATATCTAGCCCTTGATTCCTTTCTGTAGCAAAGCATTATCAATATCTGAACCTGGATCTCTTTCTCTGAATCTTTGATGCTGAAACTCCTTCTTGCTGAAAGTCTTTCTTCACGATCTTCCTCACTATGATTGAGGTATCACTTGCTGTGTGTGGGCACTACTCTCACACTAAGATTTTCGAAATTGAAGAGGGAAGGAGAAAGAGAAGGGTCAGCCAAAGATAGGGAGAGAGAAGGCTCAGTTTTTTCTGAATCAGAAGTGTAGAAATTTAAGTGTAAATTTCTTGAAGCCTTCACTATCTATTTATAGCATTCCACTAGGGTTAGGTTTGAATTATTTGGCATTAAAATAATGAAAAAATCAGTTTAAATTTCCTACAAAAGTGGCTGGCCCTATACAAGTGGATTTGGGCCTCACTTTTTGCAATTTTGCAGTTTTATCTTTTCTGCATCTGATTTTCTCAAAAACGCCAATTTTCTAATTCAACCATTTAAATGACAATTCTAACTATTTAATAACTATAAATAATTATTAAATAATATTGTCATTTATCATATTTATTAATTGAACCATACAAAGTATCATAATTAACAAATATGCCCCTAAAAATTCACAAATAGACATAGTCTAATTTGAGAATTATAATTGATTAATCAAAACCAATTACATGAGTCTTACAAGCAATATTATCTCAACTAGTGCGGGGACCATGGGTCTATATAACCGAGCTTCCAATAAGTAGATCAAGAATTTATTACTAAAATTCACTAACTTATTAATTCTTCGTTGAATCCACGCATAGAACTTAGAATTGCACTCTCAGTATATAGAATGCTCTATATGTTCCACCATATAGACACATCATTAGTTATCCATTGTTATAATCCTAATGTGATCACTGATCCTCTATATGAATGATCTACACTGTAAAGGGATTAAATTACCGTTACACCGTACAATGTATTTATTCCTTAAAACACTTAACCCCGTATAAATGATATTTCAGCTTATGTGAAATGAGTACTCCACCATTTATGTTCGTTTGGTCAAGCTCGAAGGAGATCATCCTTTGCTTACTATTCGCCAGATAGAAGCTATAGATTCCATGTTTATGCTAGCGCTCCCACTCAATTGCACTACCGTGTTCCCAAAATGTACGTATCACCCTGACCTAAAAGTAGGCTTAACTAACAAATCAAAGAACACGAATAGCCTTTCAAGATTGAGCCTAATCATATCAGGATTAAGATCATTTGATCTAGGATCAACTAGGTGATATTGACTTGAATAGATATTACGGTAAGTTTAATAAATCTAAGCCAAAGTTCAATATCGGTCCCTTCCGATGCATACTCCATGCATCCAACCTGAGCTTTACTTTAACCAATGTTCTGGAAAGAACATAGCATTTCTCCAAATGCAAGTAAACTCTGTTGTAGATTGTCATATCAGTAAAACCCTATGTCTGATAAATCTAGGAAACTTTATTCACATAGTCATGTTTACTTTCCAATGTGTTGACAGCACAATAAACAGGATCAAGTATGTGAAAAGGGTTTCAGATGAATTTATACATTATGTACATATAATCATGAAATATAAATCATGTGAACCATGTAACATTAAATGTTATTTCCGACCTATATTAATAAGTAAATCTGATTATATTGAAATGAGTTTTATTTAGGGCATAAAACCCAACAAACTCCCACTTGCACTAATATAAAACAAAAAGTGTGTTTCAAATAATCTCAACACCTTGATATATAAATCAAGTGTAGTAGTAGTAAACTCCTCGTAATAGGATCTGAAAGGTTGAATTAAACACAACCTTTTCTCCACCATTACTCTTCCTTTAATCACAAAATCATTGATAATGTGAAATTCCTCTCTATATGTCTACTCTCTTGGGATACTGGATTCTATACATACCTTTGGCAACTACTTTTGGTTAATCAGGAAATTAACACTAGTAATTTAAGGCAATTTGGAATGGTTCCAAAGATGTATAGAACTTTCCTTAGACTGAATAAGTACCTTTCCTGCAACTTTAACATTCAGTCTCTCTCTGGTAGACCTAGAGACTTCAGATAGGTTTTTACACTTCTCCAAAATCACTATTCCACCCCTAGAGTAACCACCATCTTATCAGAAAGATTTACTAGCACAAAGGCAAATTTCGAAATCTGATATGATGTAGTCTAAGAGTTTTAAACACACTCTTATGGACTAACATATAGTTCCTCTTCTTAATCTTAGGATTTACTTGATTGTGTTCCAATTCTCCTGGATTAATCTGATACCTACTCATTACTCCCACTCAACAGCAGGTGTCTGGTCTAAGGCATACAAAAGCATATCTAAGACCTCTCACTGTTGATATAAGAAATTCTTTCATGGCTTTATCTTTTCTAGAATAGTTAAGACTTTTCCTTAGATAAAATCTATACCTAAGAAGTTGTGAAGCTTCTATAGATTGCCATTAGAAAGAAAATGCTTCAGCATCTTACTAAAGTAAGTTGCTTGCATTAGAGTAAGTAATTACCAGGTATACCACAAGCCATAGGTTTAGATAAACTCAAACCTATAATACTAGGAGCAGGAAGTTTTGTTAAGTCCATTGAATAGACTTATAAACGTAAATTTCCTTTTATGTCCTTGTAATAGAAAACTTAAGGTTACTCCATGTGAATGGATTAAACCATAGTTCTTGTAACGCCCTAAATAATTAGGCACGCTACCCAAAATACTTATGAAGCCCTAATCCCCTAACCGGGATTACTAATTAAAATAGCGCAGAATTTAAACTTTTATATTAAACAGACTGAAAATAAACTTGTAATATATTTAAACTTTTCAAAATAGTTGGGATCCCAAAAACATTTACAAACTTATTACAAGTTCTTTCTTACTAGCCGACCTAAGCGGCAAAACAGAATACAAAAGTCAACACTGTTAGACCCATAACCCGCTTGGTCTGAAGTGGCATGAACATGTACATTCTTCGCCCTGCTCCTGAAACTCATGGCTGATCAGCTAATGCCTTACCCTTTCCTGCACAGTAGAGCACCCGTGAGCCAAGCCCAGCAAGACAGTATAAATCATAACAAATATATTATGCTCATTCACATATGTCTGTATAGCACAGACCTGATCATTATTTCATCATGCCCATTTATGTCTACGTGGCGTAGACCTATGTGTTGCGCTCACACATCTAATTAAATCTACGTGACGTAGACCCACGTGTTACTCTCACACGTCTAAATACATTAAGGCCTTAGAAGCGGTTCATCTCGGTTATGAGTACCGAGTCCAACCTGATTATGCCTTGAGCACATAATCCTTAAATCTCATTTCAATTAACATGGCATGGCATTTATACACATATATCACTAGGGTAATAACCCTAGGCTATTAGACCGTTCCTATTAGGGTAATAACCCTAATCCCGGTTACTTAACATTCATGCATATCATTCTCAACATAAGCGCCACTGCGCATAACTCTACGTGCTAATCAACCGTCTTACCCGTTGTCCCGCAATAGTAGAGATTCCAAATCCCCGGGTGCTCGACCGAGTGCGGTAATCCTAGTCACACACAATCCGGATTTTCACAAATAGGGTTAACCCCTGATTTCACATTCATAAAATAAATTCATGGCATTTCAAATACAGATAATCACATAGAGCTCGAAAAGAGCTTTCCAACGGTATAAAGAACGTCCCAAACGGAGTCCCGAGTCAAAAGTTATGGCCAAAACAAATTTCGGCATTTCCGATGAACTCCAACCGAATTCCGGATGAACCAACCGGAATTCCGGTTGTCAAGCAGAAGAACACGAAATTTCTCAATCTTTAAACCCCCAAAACTCACTCAAATCATTCCCAAACATTCCCAAACTTTCCGGAGCATCAATATATGTCATAATAAACATATTCCACAACTTAAACCCAACAATTGCACTAAAAATCAAAAAGTGCCATTAAAGCACCAAGCTTGAGTTCCATGAACTCAAGCTTGCTTTTCACAACCAAAATCACAATTAATCCACTTAGAGCAGCTAGGAAATATTATAGGGTCTAAAACACATATTTATGCATCAAAATCCAATAATAAACCCCATAATTTCAGATTGTAAAAATCAACTTAAAATTATGTTCAAACTCCAAAACTTCAAGCTCTAAACTTGAGCTTCAACTCAACCAACTCAATCAATTTTCCAGCTGCAAACACTTTCAAAAATCTGAATTCAAGACATGAAAATAACCACAAAAATTTATCTAGAGCTCAATCAAACACCCAAGCAAGGATTCAAGCATCACATACTCAAATTCAACAAAACTAACTTCAATTCTTTTACACATGCAATCTCAAGAACATTAGCACAAACTTATGCTTTTACAACACTCAAATTCAGAAGTAAAAATCAAGATTAAAGTCATAGGAAACTACCTCAAACTCAAACCAAGAATTCACAACTTCAAAGCTCCAAAACAAGCTAAGAACCAAGCTTTTCTTCAAATTCAACTTTGAAATAATAAGAGGGTTTGGGAGAGAGAGAGAGGGGGTCGGCCAAGAGTGAAAGCAAAACCAGAAAATTGCTTTTCATTTCATCAAAAATCAATTTTAATCAAACATAATAATTAGGGGTGAAATGACCAAAATGCCCTCATGGCTTATTATTCACACCTACACCCTCACAAGGGTAAATAAGTCATTTCAATACTCAATTCATTTCAAATAAATTTCAGATTATCATTCATCAAATAAAATGCCAAATTATCAATCCAATTTACATTTCGGGCCCGAACCGTTCGCCCCGAAATTCCGATTGTGACTATACCGCGCTAACTGTCGAACACACTGAAAAGACAACACAGGTATACTATATAATAATATAGTTCCATTAAGCACGTAATCAAATTAATTTCATAATTTTACCCTTCTCGGGTCATAATTACTAAAATGCCCCTGGCTCACCAACGGGGTCTTAACATAATAAAATTCATATAATTTCACATATATTAAATTATATAATAATATAATTTCCTCAATTATACATAATTATCTAGTTAGGGTTTTGCTAATCCATTTCTTAATTCCGGGTATTACAATTACCCCCTCCTTATAGAAATTTCGTCCCGAAATTTACCTGAACAACTCCGGATATTTCTGCTGCATATCCGTCTCGAGTTCCCAAGTTGCCTCTTCTACTTTACTGTTCCTCCACAGTACTTTCACCAGTGCCACTGTCTTGCTTCTCAAGACTTTTTCTCTTCTATCAAGTATTTGCACTGGTTGTTCCTCGTATGACAAGTCCGGCTGAAGTTCCAATGCTTCATAACTCAGAACATGGGACAAGTCTGAGACATATTTCCGAAGCATTGAAACATGAAACACATTATGTACGGTACCCATTGGGGGCATAGCCAACTCCGTACGCTACTTGCCCTATCCTCTCAAGGATTTCAAAAGGTCCAATGAACCTCGGGCTAAGCTTTCCTTTCTTCCCAAAGCGTTTTATGCCTTTCATCGGAGATATTCGGAGAAATACCATGTCCCTGACTTGAAAATCAATATCTCGACGCTTTGGATCGGCATAACTCTTTTGCCTACTCTGAGCCGCGAGCATTCGCGCTCTAATCTTATCAACTGCCTCACTTATTTTCTGAACAGCTTCGGGACCCAAGAACTTTCTTTCACCCACTTCATCCCAGTGAATGGGCGATCTACATTTTCTTCCATATAAAAGTTCATAGGGAGCCATCCCGATTGTTGCCTGATAGCTGTTATTATAAGAAAACTCGATCAGGGGAAGGTACTTTACCCATGATCCCTCAAAGTCAAGCACACATGCCCGTAGCATGTCCTCTAAAATCTGAATGGTCCTCTCGGATTGCCCATCCGTCCGAGGATGAAAAGGCATCTTTGAACTTTAACTGAGTTCCCATAGCTCGATGCAGACTCTCCCAGAATCTCGATGTAAACTTCGGATCTCTATCCGACACAATGGACTTTGGGACACCGTGGAGACGAACAATTTCTCTAACATATAATTCAGCATACTGATCAATGGAGAAATTCGTCCGAACAGGTAAAAAGTGAGCAGACTTTGTAAACCTGTCCACTATGACCCACACAGAGTCAAATTGTCCCGTGGTTCTAGGCATACCTACCACGAAGTCCATAGCTATATCTTCCCATTTCCATTCTGGTATTTTCAGTGGTTGCAGCAACCCTGCAGGTCGCTGGTGTTCAGCTTTCACTTGCTGACATGTAAGGCACTTTGCAACATACTCAGCGATGTCATTCTTCATGCATGGCCACCAAAACATGGCTTTCAGGTCTTGGTACATCTTTGTCGACCCTGGATGAACTGAATAAGGAGTCGTGTGAGACTCATCCATGATCTATTTCTTGATGTTTTCATTCATAGGCACACAAACTCGACTTCCAAATCTCAACATTCCCGTTTCATCTACTGAGAAATCACTAGCCTTCCCAGCCAAAACCCTAGCTCGGGTTTTTATCAACTCTGAATCTTGCTTTTGTGCTTCTTTAATTCTCTCTAAAAGAGTGGATTGTAGGGTAATATTAGCCAATTGCCCCACAACCAACTCAATCCGAGCTCGAGTCATTTCATTTGCTAACTGTCGGGAGATTTGCTTCATAGTACTCAACTGACTCTGACCTTTTCTACTCAAAGCGTCAGCAACCACATTGGCTTTACCAGGATGATAAAGGATCTCACAATCATAATCCTTCACCAATTCTAGCCAACGTCTTTGTCTCATATTCAAGTCCTTACAGGTGAAGAAGTATTTCGGACTTTTATGATCGGTGTATATCTCACATTTCTCGCCATAAAGGTAATGCCGCCAAATCTTTAGCGCAAATACCACTTTCTGCGAGTTCTTAATCGTGAGTAGGGTACCTCTGCTCGTACTCCTTTAACGCCGAGAAGCATAAGCTATTACCCTCCCAAACTCGCATAAGCACACGCCCGAGACCCCGTCTCGAGGCATCACAATATACCACAAACTTTTCCTTATCCGAAGGAAGAGTTAGTACGGGAAGCGGTAATCAAGCGTTGCTTTAACTCCGAAACTTTTCTCACACCGATCGGTCCAAACAAACTTCTAGTTCTTTCGGGTCGGCTCCGTTAAGGGTACGACAATCTTTGAAAAACCCTCAACGAACCGACGATAATAACCGGCCAAACCCGGAAAACTTCGACCTCCGTAGGCGACTTCGGTGCGGCCAATCCCGTACGGCTTCAATTTTAGCCGGATCCACCATGATCCCATCTTTATCCACTATGTGCCCCAAAAATGAGACACGAGATAACCGTAATTCACACTTTTTAAACTTAGCATAAAGCTTGTGATCCCGTAATCTTTGCAAAACCGCTGCGAGATGCAACTCATGCTCTTCTTCGTCTCGAGTACACCAAAATGTCATCGATAAACACAATCACAAACCTATCCGGGTAATCCTTAAACACCCGATTCATCAAATCCATGAATGCCGGGGCATTAGTGAGTCCAAAAGACATCACAAGAAATTCATAGTGTCCATACCGAGTACGAAACGCGAGTTTTCGGGATATCTTCCTCTCGAATTCTCGGTGATGATAGCCCGAGCGAAGATCAATCTTGGAAAAGACCGTCTTCCCCTTCGGTTGATCAAACGGATCATCAATTCGAGGTAAAGGATACTTGTTCTTAATGGTAAGCTTGTTCAACTCCGGTAGTCAATACACATTCGCGGGGTTCCATCTTTCTTCTTCACAAACAAAACCGAGCACCCCAAGGTGAGTAGCTCGGTACGATGAATCCCGCATTCGGTAACTCTTGCAATTGTATCTTCAATTCCTTCAACTCAGTGGAGCCATTCGGTACGGTGCTTTAGACACCGGATCCACTCCGGAGCCAATTCAATAACAAATTCAATTTCCCGAACAGTGGCAATCCCGGCAAATCTTAAGGAAAGACATCAAGGAACTCACATACCAATCTCGTATTCTCGGGCCCCGATGTCACGGGTTGGCTAGTGTCCACCGTAGTAACTATGAACCACAGACAACCTCTACCCATCGGGTCTTTAGCTTTCAACGGTGATATTCTCGGTATGCGTGCCCCTTGAACTTTACCCACGAACACCGCCGGGTTAGCACCGTCGGGCTCAAACACCACCATCTTCCGTTTGCGGTCAATCATCGCTCCATATTTAGACGGAAAATCCATTCCCGGGATTATGTCAAAATCGGATAATTGCGGCTCAATTAGATTGGCGGTCAACTCACAACCGTCAATCCAAAAAGACAAGGACCGAATCCACCTTGTGGATATTATCGTGTCTCCCGAGGGTAACGGGGTTCCAAACCCCGAAACATAAATATCACATGGCTTATGTAAACTTTCTATCACTCTACTCGATACATATGAATGAGTAGCTCCCGAATCAAATAACACGGTATAAGCACAACCATTAATAGATAATCGACTGTCACAACCGACGGACTAGCATCGGCATCTGCCCGAGTTATAGTGAAAAGTCGCCCGGGTTACGAGCAACATTCTTCTTAGGCTCTTCTCTCTTGGCTTGGGGACGAGTCTCGATAAAGTGGCCCACCATGCCACACCGGAAACATGCCTTGGCTCGGCACTCACCGGGATGATGCTTCTTGCATTTAGAACATTCCGGATATGATCGGAATGAGGACCCGCGACCACGACGGCCACCTCTGTTTCCCGAAACTTTCTATTTCCCCACGAAGCTCCGAAGCCTCGGCCTTCCGTTTGTGCTCGGGGTTGCCCTTGTCGGTCCCCTTGCGACATTACCACCGGCGGGGAGGGTTTGATGCCATGGCGGCATCCTTTGCGGCCTCGCTCCTTCATTACTTGTTGCTCGGCCTCCTCGGCAATTAAGGCCAAGTCTACCACTCTCTTATACGTAGTGTCATGTGATGTGGTAATCTTCAAGTCCCGACTAATTGTAGCATTTAGTCCTCGAACATATTTACGCTTTACGGTAAAATCCGTAGGCACCGGATCACCAAGAAATTTAGATAACCGATCGAATTCCGAGTATATTCAGCCACGGACATTTTCCCCCGAGTCAACTTCACAAAATCTTCTTGGTGTGAAGTCCTCACCGCAACGTTATAAAACTTTTCTTCAAAAGTTTCTTGAACTCTTCCCATGTCATCACACTGACATCTCGAGTCTGATTCACTATATCCCACCATACGCGGGCATGATCTTGAAACATAAAGGCCGCACAATTCACCCTCTCGGTTCCGTCACCCCCATATTATCGAGGATACGGGTAACGGTGCTCATCCATTGATCGGCCTTAATAATATCAATGCCTCCCGGAAAAGCGGAGGTTGCAACTTCACAAACCGCTCGAACACGAGTCCGGTGCGGCATAATATACCCTTGGTTACCCACCACCGGCACGGAGCCGGTGGTAACCCTTGATTTCTTGGGGCGGCTTGTTGCCTTAAACGTTGCAACTCTTCCTCTTGACGAAGTATGACACTTCGCATTTCATGAAACATCCGCCGGTCGGCGGGAGGATTAGCATTAACGGCCCCCGCATTATCCCCAGGATTTTGCGGAGGTGGGGGCGATCTTGGTGGATCGGTTTGGGTAACCCCGGGCTCTCCTTGCTCGCCCTGGGGTCTCGATGATTGCGTAGGGTCCATAATTAGTACCCTTGTAATCAATAACCCCGGCGAGTTAAGCACCAATACCACACTTACGCACTTATTGCCTTAAACCCTAACTCATCTATTTACCTCATACATATTTACATAAACAAATAGCATTTATAGCATGGCATCACATAACACATACATACTCTAGATGCTTGCATACTGCCTAAAATGGAAAGCGGTAAACGAGATGATCACACATACGATCAAGTATTTACTCTCAATACTTCTTTGCACCATGAGTCGAGCCTATCTCTGACGACGAATGTACATGTTCGGCCGGTCTACAGGAAGTTTAAAAACCTTGGCGCTCTGATACCAAATTGTAACGCCCTAAATAATTAGGCACGCTACCCAAAATACTTATGAAGCCCTAATCCCCTAACCGGGATTACTAATTAAAATAGCGCAGAATTTAAACTTTTATATTAAACAGACTGAAAATAAACTTGTAATATATTTAAACTTTTCAAAATAGTTGGGATCCCAAAAACATTTACAAACTTATTACAAGTTCTTTCTTACTAGCCGACCTAAGCGGCAAAACAGAATACAAAAGTCAACACTGTTAGACCCATAACCCGCTTGGTACGAAGTGGCATGAACATGTACATTCTTCGCCCCGCTCCCGAAACTCATGGCCGATCGGCCTAATGCCTTACCCTTTCCCCGCACAAGAGAGCACCCGTGAGCCAAGCCCAAGAAGACGGTATAAATCATAACAAATATATTATGCTCATTCACATATGTCTGTATAGCACAGACCTGATCATTATTTCATCATGCCCATTTATGTCTACGTGGCGTAGACCTATGTGTTGCGCTCACACATCTAATTAAATCTACGTGACGTAGACCCACGTGTTACTCTCACACGTCTAAATACATTAAGGCCTTAGAAGCGGTTCATCTCGGTTATGAGTACCGAGTCCAACCTGATTATGCCTTGAGCACATAATCCTTAAATCTCATTTCAATTAACATGGCATGGCATTTATACACATATATCACTAGGGTAATAACCCTAGGCTATTAGACCGTTCCTATTAGGGTAATAACCCTACTCCCGGTTACTTAACATTCATGCATATCATTCTCAACATAAGCGCCACTGCGCATACTCTACGTGCTAATCACTGTCTTACCTGTTGTCCCGCAATAGTAGAGATTCCAAATCCCCGGTGCTCCCGACTGTGTGCCGTAATCCTAGTCACACACAATCCGGGATTTTCACAAATAGGGTTAACCCCTGATTTCACATTCATAAAATAAATTCATGGCATTTCAAATACAGATAATCACATAGAGCTCGAAAAGAGCTTTCCAACGGTATAAAGAACGTCCCAAACGGAGTCCCGAGTCAAAAGTTATGGCCAAAACAAATTTCAGCATTTCCCGATGAACTCCAACCGGAATTCCGGATGAACCAACCGGAATTCCGGTTGTCCGGCGAAGAACACGAAATTTCTCAATCTTTAAACCCCCAAAACTCACTCAAATCATTCCCAAACATTCCCAAACTTTCCAGAGCATCAATATATGTCATAATAAACATATTCCACAACTTAAACCCAACAATTGCACTAAAAATCAAAAAGTGCCATTAAAGCACCAAGCTTGAGTTCCATGAACTCAAGCTTGCTTTTCACAACCAAAATCACAATTAATCCACTTAGAGCAGCTAGGAAATATTATAGGGTCTAAAACACATATTTATGCATCAAAATCCAATAATAAACCCCATAATTTCAGATTGTAAAAATCAACTTAAAATTATGTTCAAACTCCAAAACTTCAAGCTCTAAACTTGAGCTTCAACTCAACCAACTCAATCAATTTTCCAGCTGCAAACACTTTCAAAAATCTGAATTCAAGACATGAAAATAACCCTAAAAATTTATCTAGAGCTCAATCAAACACCCAAGCAAGGATTCAAGCATCACATACTCAAATTCAACAAAACTAACTTCAATTCTTTTACACATGCAATCTCAAGAACATTAGCACAAACTTATGCTTTTACAACACTCAAATTCAGAAGTAAAAATCAAGATTAAAGTCATAGGAAACTACCTCAAACTCAAACCAAGAATTCACAACTTCAAAGCTCCAAAACAAGCTAAGAACCAAGCTTTTCTTCAAATTCAACTTTGAAATAATAAGAGGGTTTGGGAGAGAGAGAGAGGGGGTCGGCCAAGAGTGAAAGCAAAACCAGAAAATTGCTTTTCATTTCATCAAAAATCAATTTTAATCAAACATAATAATTAGGGGTGAAATGACCAAAATGCCCTCATGGCTTATTATTCACACCTACACCCTCACAAGGGTAAATAAGTCATTTCAATACTCAATTCATTTCAAATAAATTTCAGATTATCATTCATCAAATAAAATGCCAAATTATCAATCCAATTTACATTTCGGGCCCGAACCCGGTTCGGCACGAAATTCCCGGTTGTGACTATACCGCGCTAACCTGTCAGAACACACCTGAAAAGACAACACAGGTATACTATATAATAATATAGTTCCATTAAGCACGTAATCAAATTAATTTCATAATTTTACCCTTCTCGGGTCATAATTACTAAAATGCCCCTGGCTCACCAACGGGGTCTTAACATAATAAAATTCATATAATTTCACATATATTAAATTATATAATAATATAATTTCCTCAATTATACATAATTATCTAGTTAGGGTTTTGCTAATCCATTTCTTAATTCCGGGTATTACAGTTCTATTGGCTTTCTTCTTAGTTTTTTATCTTGACAATCCATTACTTATTTAAACTCACAATGGATTTTAATCACTAGTGTCTCCCAAGTCATAAGAAGGTGAGTTCCTAGAAACTCTCCCACTACGACAAGGTACCGTGAATTATGTCGAAGAAAACTAAATGGTATTAACCTCTTTGGTTGTGACAAGACAACAGAGGTAGTGGGATCATCATATGTTATATAAGATGATAGAACACTTTTGGAATCAAGAAAAATATCTCTTTTATTTGCTACTTGTTTTCAAACTTAGTCATTATCTTAGAAAAGTAGTATTTGTTTGAACAAACACTTTCTTATCTATTGACAATGGGATGGTCCACCCCTAATCACTTAGAATAGCTAACAAACCATGGTTAGCAGTTCTAGCTTTTCTTAAGATTTTGATTAGGTCATCCATGAATCTAGTAATGATTTACATTAAGTATACAACCATTACATCATTATGAAATTGTATTACCATAGAAGGATTTAGGCAACGACTAGTAACTACTCATCAACATGCAACTCGAAATTTCTGGGGAAGTAAGTTTGGATATAATTCAAAAATCAAATTAATGATCTTTGAACTGCATATCTACTAACTATTTCTCCACCCCTATCAGTTCGCAAGATCTTTAACCACTTACCTTAATGGTTTTAACCATTGCTAGAAATTAATGAAATTTTTCAAACATTTCAAATTTTTTTGCATAAGGTATAATCTAGAGTGATCGTTTTAAGAATACAACGAAAATCTCATGTCCACCCCTGAATGTACATCCATCTACGAATGAGATGAACTACTTTCAGTGGATATAGGCATATTAACTCTTTGCAGAGATTGATCTTGTCAAATCCACTATGAACATGATACAAATGCCATAGATTAAAAAAAATGTGGTAGTGTCTTTTGATGACATAGGTTTATAAAAGAATTCTTAGAATAGTGCAAGTGGATCCTGGTCACAGAATACCTAACTCATATTCCATACAGTTTGAATCCATTAATAAAAGATGGATATTAAACACTTGAGAAAGTGTAACTGTATTGTATCTGGAATTAGAAATATAAGAAAATTTCTGTTTGGATTCTAAAATTAAAGTCAAAGACTTAAATTCAACCAAATATAATGAGTAATTCTTTCTTGGACCACCACTACTAATACAAACTCTAAGTCAGATTTGCCCATACAAGTAGGAGATTTCTAAGATTGAGGATTTATATCAATTGGGAATAGAATTTCGGGATTATAATCATATGCGTCATATAAAATGACATGAAATGATTTATAGACCATTCATCCAATGATATTTTTTAAAGCTAATTCGAAATGAATAAGCTAAGAGGAATTAGGATAATTTCGTTTAAAATAAGAATCCAACGATGCTTCGATTAGCGAAAGTCAAAGAAATCTTATTTATACAATCTTCTTGTTTCATATCGTAAAAATACTAGTCTAAGGTGTCATCAATTGATGAACAACTAGATGTTGCATATACAATATTTATCTTTCGAGATCTAACACTATTATGTATGTCTAATGGTGAAAATCCACTAGGGATTTATCTCATTAGATAAACAAGCCAAGTTAGACCAACAATGAAGATTCGAAATTAAACTACAACTTAATAACAGAAAATAACACGGTTCAATATAAATTCATACACAATTCAGAAATTATAAACATATAGCAAGTAGGAATGACAAGTGAAAATACTAAAACTTACAATCCTAAATAATTTCCAAGGTTTTCAACAAACTGATATCAGTGTCCCGTTTAGGCGAGAGTCAAAGCTACCATTCATTGAATAGAGTTTTCAGCTCGTCTAAAATGTTAAACATTCTAGCAACCTTTTATTCGATCAAGATTGGAATTCAGCGTTGTCCCGTTTAGGCGAGAGTCAAGGCAATTCTATCTTATGAGCTTCCACCATTGTTTCATAATTTGCAAGTCAAGTATGGTCGCCACCATTAGGGTGATCCATACCATACAAAACACTTACAAACTACTTATCATGCGAGGTTAAACGGTGCGAAATTGCTAATGAACGTTCCTCCATTAGGGAGGATTACTCACTAAAACAAACGCGGTGTAAAACCCACAATGGAGATCGAATGTCATAATAATAAAGCTCATTATTTAAAGAGAGTTGTATTTTCTTTGATTCTCTTTATTTATTCTATTTATTTTAAATATATATTTATTTAATTAAAATTTCCAATTTAGAATGAAAAATTCTAAATATAAATTTAATTTAATATTTATAAATTTTACTTAGATGGTTATGAAAATAACATGAATTATTTCCATCTTAGTAATAATTTCCAATAAATATTTAGAAAAATATTCAATTTAAGTTGTTACAAAATTAATTTAAATTAATTTACAACTCAAATTTTATTTTCTATAAATATATATTGCATTTCGAAAAATTAAAGTATTTAAGAATACAATTTTCGAAAAATGCATGTTAAAATAAAAAATAAATCCTGGAAAAATTATTCTAATTTAATGTTGGCCCAAAATTAATTAATAAAATTAATTTACAACAAAAAATATAATTTTCCTATTTAATTAAATATATAAGAAAAATTTCAAATATTTAAGTATGATGATGAAAATCAACTTAAATATTAATTTTCTATTTAATTAAATACACTAGAAAAATACTTCAAGCAAAAATATCATCTATCTAGATTTTCCTTTGACTAATTAATTCAATTTCTAATTATATACTTTAATTCAATTTATTTTTAAATTAATCAATTAATGAAAAAATCATTGATTTAAGTTGGTCCAAAATTAATTAAAATAAATAATTAATTTACAACTTAATCTATTTTTCAAGATAAAATTCGAAATTCCAGCATTTAAGAAATGCAATTTCGAAATTTGATTAATAAAATAAAGAAAAAATATATTTTGAAAATTATTTAAATTTAGTTGAAAAAAATAAATTTCAACTAAAAATAATTTTCTATTTAATTAAGTGTCATGAAAAAGAAATATTTAAGTATCATGATGAAAATCAACTTAGATATTTAATTTTCAAATTAATTAAATGTATTAAATTCAAGAAATAAATAATTAAGTGTAGAGAAGGCTTAATTATTAATCTCTAGTTTAATACTAGGAAATAATATACTTAAAATAAATTGTACCAAAATTAATTATTTAAATAATTAATTTCACAATTTATAATATTTTCCTATTTAATATTAGAAATAATAAGTAGTATAGAAATAACTATCTAGAAAATATCTTATTTGACTAAGTATCTTTTCCACAAAATTTAAAAAAATATCTAATTTAAGTTGTATTGGAAAAAATCTAGAACTTAAATATTTTTCAAATTTAAATTTAATTAAATATCAAAAATTAAGTTGTAACCACTTAATTTGAAAATATTCCATTTTAAGTTAATATTCGAAAAGATATCAACTTAAAAAATATCTAAAATATTCCCTTTTAAGTTAATATTCGAAAAGATATTAACTTAAAAAATATCTAAAGAATCTTAATAACCAATGCCTAAAATTCCTCAACTTAATTTTGAAATTTGAAATTCAAAAGATATTCAGATTTAAGTTGGTTAGTTGTAGATAACTAAATATCAACTTAAATAAGAATATTTAATGAAAAATTTAAATTAAGTTCCAGAAAGAATCTAGATGGTTATAATTCTATATTTAATTAAATACAAGAAAATACATATAGTTTAGCTTAGAATAAAGAATTCTTTAAACTATAATTTTCTTAAATTAATTTCAAAATAAATGAAATTAATTATGTTGCTAATCAATTTTATTAGGTTAAACTAGTGTAATTAACCTAGTACAGTTGTTCAAATCAGGCAAATGGGCCTTCACAATTGGGGTGGTTCACGTGAGGGGGTGCTGGGTTCAGTATGTCGTACCCACTTCTATGGCTCCCAACTCTCACACAAGGCCCAAAAGAGAGGAATTTAACCTTAATAAGAACAACTGTTATTAATTGAATAGGCCCCAAAACTAAATGGGCCTAAATAAATTCTATCAAGAACTATGATAATTTATTTTAGCAACAACAACCTATATGCATCTATAATAAAATTAAACACATAGGCTCACACAGGCACACTTTGGATGGGTCCTATCATGTTGCTAGGTCATACACAGATGAAAGAAGATTGTAAATATACCTGTTACAAATTATTAACTTGACAAAGGGAGCCATCAGATCATTAGATCTGGCAAAAAGTAACCATGGCTATTTGCAATCAAGTAATAATAGGTTTTGAAAACTTACAAACAAGCTAACACACATACTCCTGCAACAAGATTAGCTGGATAGTTGGATGTAGGACTTATTTAATTTTAAATTGAATAATTAATTTCGAAATAATTAATTAATTAAAAAATAATTTTTCGAAAATTTAAAAAAATTTGAAAAATTCAAAAAATTTTAAAAAAAATAATTTAAATTTAAAATTAAACCTACAATTTTGAAAAATCAGGTTTCAACCAACCTAAATATCATTTCAAAATTTGCTAACTACTTTTAAAATTTAAATGTTATTTTATAAATAAAAATTAAATAAAAAATTAAAAAAAATAAATGAATATCTTTTTCAGATTTTAAATGTAATTTAAATAAATAAAATAACAAAATTTAAAAGTTAGCAAAATATCTTATATCTATTCAAAATTACATGATTATAGTTATCTTATTTTAAATTTAAATAAGGTCAAATTATTTTAAAAAAAATTTAATTTAAAAATTTAAAATGTGACCTTAAATTTAAAAATAAGATAAGATATAATAAAATTTAAAAATAAGATAGATAATTAAGCAAAAAAGATAGATACTAACTATTTTAAATTCAAATTACACTAATATCTTGAATTAAATTTAAAAAATATTAAATTAATTCATAATGATAATTAGAATTGAATTAGGAATAGTAATAGTATAAATACAAAACTACACAAAAAAATCGGAAGTTAATTCCATGAAAAAGCATGAAAAAACGAAGAAAAATGAAAAAATTGTGAGCTGTACGGACAGTTTTCGCGATCGCAGGAAAATTTCAGCACAGCTCCGATTTTTTTGAATCTTCAAAAAATCATAACTAATTCAAATTAAATCGAAATTGAGTTCTGTAAAAAAGCAACTTGCTTAATTTTTTCCTTACTATCCAATAAAAATAATTCCAGAAACAGAATCGCAATTATTTTTCACGAAAGTTCACAAACATCAATCAATCATCAAATAACACTCAATACAACATGATACCATCCAAAAACAAACAAACAATCGTTTTAAAGTCCAAATTTCTTGCAAGTAAATCAATTATATTGAAATGAGTTTTATTTAGGGCATAAAACCCAACAAGTTGCCCCAAATATTCGTAGAGCACTCGAAGGAGAAACAAGACGAAGGTATCTTGTTGTGGTATCATCATGTACTGGAGAGTTATTGAGTGTTGAAAGGGAAATTTTTTTGAATGAAGATGGTTATGAACACATTACCAAAATTTTTAGAGTTTTAAAACTCGATTTGGATGGTGATAGGGGTGGTAAGTGGATAGAAAAGAAAAGCCTTGGTGATATAGCCTTATTTATTGGTGACAATTCAAGCATTGCGGTCTTGGCCTCTGAGTTCAATATTCAACCGAATTGTATATACTTTACTCATGATGAGATTGCTTTGCCCACTAAGACCGATTGAAATTGTGATTTAGGAGCTGTATACAACCTTGACAACCAAACTTTCAAGTTCAACTATAATTTACCCTCAACTATGTTTCACAAGATATTCAATCGACCTCCAATTTGGATTGAACCACCAATCTCATCAATCTATGTTAATCAGTTAAAAGATATGATTTAATTGTATGTTTGCCACTTTCGTAGATAGATAATTGCACTTTCCTTTAATGTATTGGTACAAATACGTTTTCTTAATTTCTATTTAATTGAATTTAAATCTTTTTCGCCATGTTATATATTATTATTATTATTATTAGGCAAATTTGTGGCATAATTTATTTTGTTGCTAATAAGTACCTAATTTTTTATAATTGCGGCATTAATACTCAAAACTTTATTTTTCTAAACTCCATTGGTGTCCACTAACTTTTGTTAGTTTATTCAACATGTGGATGGTCCAAATTATTTCATTTTTATTTTATTTATTTTCACTTAATAATTATTTTAAAATAAAACATAATAATAATAATAATAGTAATAATAATAATAGGGGATTTTTTTATTTTTACACTTTAAAACAGTTTTTTTTTTTTTTTTTTTTTTTTTTTTTGTATTTTTACAGAATTCTACATAGAAACCTCTATTGCAACTAGCGCTGCAACCTAAATTGCAACAAAAAATCGTCGTAAATTTGAAAAAAAAGTTTAAAAAATAATACATGGGGTAATTTTTCTAATAATAATAATAATAATAATAATAATAATAATAATAAACAACCTAAATCTTTGAAATCTCAAAACCACCCATTCTTCTCCATCAATGGCACCACCTAGAAACGAGAAATTCCATTGCACACTTGAAATCACTCAAACCCCCTACCGACAACACCAACACTATTTCATGTGCCTCCAATTAATCGATCAAACCCAATATACATAGTAACTTATATGAAATTAGTTATCATTTTCTTCTAAACTATTAACAGACAACAATTCGAAGAAAAAAAAAACGAAACAAAAAAAGTACTCTACTTTTTCAATCTAATATATGTGAATCATCTTCCTATTTCTTCAAAACTATCACCGGTTCTATCATCACATAGCATCAAGCACCCATTCTAACAATCATAGCTAGGATATCAAATATGTTCGCAACATAGAAAAGGGTGTTCTCTCATTACGGTAGTATTACTTCTTCTTCCATATGAACCGTAGAAGTGTTAAATTAGATCTCACTGTAATATTTATTATTACTGTGTTACAAGATGAAGTGAAAAAAAAAATACAGATAAAATACAAACAGAATACAACAGAAAAGAGATCCTATGTGGCTTTGCCTCTAGTGGATCAAGAACTAGCTGTTAGTTACAACCGAAGTTGTAACTAACCCCTAGTTCTGTGATCAACCCTAAACTAAAACTATAAAAGGAACAGAGGGTAGAGAGATCAAATATACCAGAAGCAAGAGCCCTAGGTTACCAGATCTGAGAAGGTTTTCAGCTCCAGATGATGTTTCAAGTCCATGCACAAGAAATAGAAGAAAGTTAGTGTGAGAAATCAGAAAATAAGAGAGAAATAAACACAGAAAAATAAAAGAGAGAATACATTAGAAATACCAGTCGATCTGTGACTGGATTTCTCACCTGTTGTAATATTCCTTCAAATAGTGCAAGATCTGAGGTCGATCTTCAAGGCGAGCTCATCAGAGGACGTACCCCTAATTTTAGGGAGAACCTCTATATTTCTGGTGTTTGATTCTTACTCTAAACTACTGTGTTTTTTGGCTTATCTTTGTGTATGTGTTGTGTGGTGTTTCTGGGTGAGTTTCTGGGTTAGATCGATCAAGAGATCGAGGAAGATCTTTGGTTCTAGGGTTTGAGAACCAGAGAGAAGGCAGAGAGAAAGAGAGAGAGTTCTGAGACTCTCGAAGGTTCGAAGAGAGGAAATGAGCTAGGGTTTGCTCTGATTCCTCGTGTTTTATTCAAAGAAGAACGACAGATCGTTTTGGGATCAAACAATCTGTCGTGTTGGTGAGAACGACAAGTTCCATTGCCGTGCAGGAGAAACGACCAAAGTTTCTTTGTCGTTGATTGGGGTTTTAAATTGAATTTTTCTGGGACAAGTTTGTCCCTGTCGTTTTGACATATTTCTTGAGTGGTGTAGGTTAAACTTGGAATTTCACCAAGTAAATTCCTACAGTGGTATCAGAGCTTTGGTTCAAGCTTAAATCAACTCAAGAAAGAATCAAGAAAGTGACAAAGACTGGGAGAAGAAGAAGAAACACAACAAGAAGTTGTGGACAGTGGAAAACCTGTGGAAATTCCACAAACTGATAATAAATCAATCTTTCTAAACTCAACTCAATTTAATTTTGATTTTTCTAACATGAGCAATATCAAGGTTGACATTGATCGTTTTGATGGATCTGGTGATTACAGGATCTGGAGAAGGAAGATCAGATCTCTGTTGGCTCAACAGAAACTACTTAGGGTTCTTGAAGACCCTATTGAATGGCCAGACAACACATCAAAAATACAGCAAGAAGAGCTGTTAGAAACAGCTACTGGAATCATAATTTTCAATCTTTCTGATGCAATTATCAGATTGGTTGATAAAGAAGAGACTCCTGCCAAGATTTGGAAGAAACTTGAAGAACAGTTTCAACAGAAGTCTTTGACTAATAAGATTTACCTAAAGGTGAGGATCTTTGGGTTCAAGATGAGTCACACTAAAACCCTAGATCAGAATCTTGATGAGTTTCTCAGAATGCATATTGAATTGGCAAATTCAGGAGAGAATGAAGCTCTAAGTGATGAAAATCAGGCAATAATCATTTTGAATTCATTGCTTGATTCATACAGAGAGGTAAAGACTGCAATCAAGTATGGAAGGACTTCAATCACACTTGATGAAGTCATTTCAGCCCTAAAATCTAAAGACTTAGAGATGAAGAGTGAGAAATCCAATTCTGGACATGGTGAAATGAACCTAAGTAGAGGAAGGCCATCTCACAAGAAACCCTACCAGAACAGGGGTAGGAATAATAGCACACATCATCACAGAAACTCAAACAGGGGAAAGAGTAGATCACCATCAAGAGATTCTGGTGATTCTACAGGGTGTTTCTATTGTGGAAAACCTGGACACTACAAGAAAGACTGCTATTTCTACAACAACAAATACAAGAACAAGAAAGGAGGCAGATTTCCAGAAAGATCAGATCAAAACAAACAGCAAAGTGACAAGCAACAAGAAGCAAACTATTCAGATGGCTATGATAGTGGTGAAGTCTATGTTGCATCTACATCTTTCAAAGATGACTGGATTTTGGATTCTGGGTGCACTTTTCACATGACAAATTCCAGGGAAATCCTAACTGACTACAGGAATTCTAATGGTGGCAAAGTAATTCTGGGAAATAACAACACATGCAATATAGAAGGTTCAGGCAATGTAAGTTTTAAAATGTTTGATGGAATTATTAGAACCCTAACTGGTGTAAGGTATGTCCCTAATCTTGCTAGAAATTTAATTTCTATAAGTGTTCTAGATGACATGGGTATTGTTAGCAAAATTGAAGCAGGTTCAATTAAGCTAAGTAAGGGTGCTATGACAATAATCAAAGGCCACAAACATGAAGGGTTATACTACTTAGATGGAGAACCAGTAACTCACTGCAACAATGCAGTCACTAGCAATCCAGAAGACCTAAAAGCTGTTCTATGGCACAGAAGGCTGGGGCATATCAGTGAGAAAGGACTACAGATCATGAGTGATCAAAAGCTACTGGGTAAGGACAGAGTAAGTAAAGTGGATTTCTGTGAATCCTGTGTCCTAGGTAAACATCATAGGTTAAAGTTTAAAACTGGTATTCATAAAACTAAGCACATATTGGAGTATGTTCACTCTGATCTTTGGGGACCAGAGAAAACTCCAACACATGGTGGAAATGTGTATTTTATGTCTATTGTTGATGACCATTCTAGAAAAGTTTGGGTATTTTTACTTAAACATAAAAATGAGGCTTTATCTAAATTCATACAATGGAAAACCCTAATGGAAAATTTAACTAATCAAAGGGTTAAAACCCTAAGGACTGACAATGGCTTAGAGTTTTGCAGTGATGAATTTAACAGATATTGTGGCTCTGTTGGAATTCAAAGGCACAGAACTATGAGAATCACTCCTCAACAGAATGGGGTAGCTGAGAGGATGAATAGGACCTTGATGAATAAGGTCAGGTGCCTATTATTGCAATCTGGACTTACTAAAGGATTTTGGGGAGAAGGTCAGTGTTAACGAGATACCCGTGAACAGAAGTCCATCCAGTGCCATTGATTTCAAGACACCAGAGGAGATCTGGTCAGGTAAGCCTCCTAATCTCTCAAACTTAAGAGTATTTGGATGTGCAGCCTATGCACATCAGAGTGTTGGTAAGTTAGAGCCTAGAGCTCTCAAATGTGTGTTTCTAGGATATCCTGAAGGCACTAAAGGCTACAGATTATGGGTAAGAGAGAAACAAGGGTTTAAAGCTATAAACAGTAGGGATGTTGTTTTTAAGGAAGATTTATTTCCTTGTATTACTAATAATAATGCAATATCTAGTCCTACTTTAGACACTAACCCTGCAGGCACATCTGTGGACATGCAAACAAGGAACACTCAACCTAATGCGTTCGGGTGGAACCGAACGGTGGAAAATACTCAGGGAGATGAAAACTTGGAAGGAAATGACCAAGTTCAGGATGACAACATTCAGGTGGAACCTATTACTGAAGAAGGACAAGAAAATGAGGCAATACAAGATTACCAACTGACCAGAGACAGAACTAGAAGGGTTCCTAGACCTACACAGAGATTCAGCTTCACAGCTTGGGAAGAAGTGCTAGCCTATGCATTTTTCTGTGCTATGGGAGTGGAAATGACAGAACCTAAGTCCTATGAAGAAGCTATGACTGATAAAGATGCCAAGAAATGGTCCAAGGCAATGGACACAGAGATGGAATCTCTGAGAAAGAACAGAACCTGGATACTAGTGAAGAAACCTAAGGGAAAGAGCATAGTTTCATGCAAGTGGCTTTTCAAACACAAGGAAGGACTTAATGAGACAGATCCTAAGAAGTTTAAGGCAAGACTAGTGGCTAAAGGGTTTACACAGAAAGAGGGAATTGATTTTAATGAGATATTCTCACCTGTGGCTAAGTATAAAACCATAAGAATTATACTTACCATAGCTACTCAATTTGACCTAGAAGTTGATCAAATGGATGTAACTACTGCATTTCTACATGGGGAACTTGAGGAAGAAATCTACATGCAACAACCTAAAGAATATGAGGAAAAAGGCAAAGAAGACTTGGTTTGCAAACTGATTAAGTCCCTGTATGGACTTAAACAGTCACCAAGGCAATGGAACAAAAGGTTTGATGAGTTCATGATCAAGAAGGGGTTCTCTAGGAGCTATTATGACACCTGTCTATACTACAAAGGCACTAAAATTGATGAAGTCATCTACTTACTGCTGTATGTAGATGACATGCTCATTGTGAGCAAGGAAAGGACCAGGATTGACCTAATGAAAGGTTGGCTAAGGGAAGAATTTGAGATGAAGGACTTAGGCAAGGCTGCTAAGATCCTAGGCATTAACATCTCTAGGGACAGGGAGCATGGGACACTAAGGCTACATCAGAAAAACTACATAAAGAAAGTCTTAGAGAATTTCTCTATGACTAATGCAAAGCAAACTAAGCAACCTATGACAAATCAGTACTACCTAAGCAAGGAGCAATGCCCTAAAACTATAGCTGAGAAAGAATCTATGAGTGAAGTGCCCTATTCAAGTGCAGTGGGATCAGTGATGTACCTAATGGTCAGTACTAGACCTGATTTAGCCTATGCCATTAGTGTACTAAGTAAGTACATGGCTAACCCAGGTAAACAACACTGGGAGGCTATGAAATGGTTACTAAGATACTTATTGGGATCTACAGAAGTGGGATTAAACTACAAGAGAAGGGACAATAGCAGAATGATCACTGGGTACAGTGATGCAGACTATGCAGGTGACAGAGATAGTAGAAAATCTACCTCTGCATATTTCTTTACACTATGGGGTAATTGTATCAGCTGGAAAGTACAACTGCAGCCTGTTGTAGCTTTATCTACAACAGAATCTGAGTATGTAGCTGTTACAGAGGCTATTAAAGAAGCCATTTGGCTTAAGGGACTACTAGATGAACTTAAACTACTAGATGAAGAACCTATAATCTATTTAGATAGCCAGAGTTGTATCCACTTGTGTAAGAATCCTGTCTTTCACGACAGAACCAAACATGTGGAAATCAAGTATCACTTTATACGAGATAAAGTGACTCAGAAGGTTGTACAAATAGAGAAAGTTCCCACTGAAGAGAATCCTTCTGATATCGGTACTAAGGTGCTACCCTTAACCAAGTTCAAGCACTGCTTGGACTTGTTAGGGGTTGGTAATGGTAAATGACCATTACCACTATGAGCTAAGACCCTTGAAGACGAAGCACAATGATAATAAACATTACAGAAGAGATCTAAGGTGGAAATTGTTAAATTAGATCTCACTGTAATATTTATTATTACTGTGTTACAAGATGAAGTGAAAAAAAAAATACAGATAAAATACAAACAGAATACAACAGAAAAGAGATCCTATGTGGCTTTGCCTCTAGTGGATCAAGAACTAGCTGTTAGTTACAACCGAAGTTGTAACTAACCCCTAGTTCTGTGATCAACCCTAAACTAAAACTATAAAAGGAACAGAGGGTAGAGAGATCAAATATACCAGAAGCAAGAGCCCTAGGTTACCAGATCTGAGAAGGTTTTCAGCTCCAGATGATGTTTCAAGTCCATGCACAAGAAATAGAAGAAAGTTAGTGTGAGAAATCAGAAAATAAGAGAGAAATAAACACAGAAATCAAAAGAGAGAATACATTAGAAATACCAGTCGATCTGTGACTGGATTTCTCACCTGTTGTAATATTCCTTCAAATAGTGCAAGATCTGAGGTCGATCTTCAAGGCGAGCTCATCAGAGGACGTACCCCTAATTTTAGGGCGAACCTCTATATTTCTGGTGTTTGATTCTTACTCTAAACTACTGTGTTTTTTGGCTTATCTTTGTGTATGTGTTCTGTGGTGTTTCTGGGTGAGTTTCTGGGTTAGATCGATCAAGAGATCGAGGAAGATCTCTGGTTCTAGGGTTTGAGAACCAGAGAGAAGGCAGAGAGAAAGAGAGAGAGTTCTGAGACTCTCGAAGGTTCGAAGAGAGGAAATGAGCTAGGGTTTGCTCTGATTCCTCGTGTTTTATTCAAAGAAGAACGACAGATCGTTTTGGGATCAAACGATCTGTCGTGTTGGTGAGAACGACAAGTTCCATTGTCGTGCAGGAGAAACGACCAAAGTTTCTTTGTCGTTGATTGGGGTTTTAAATTGAATTTTTCTGGGACAAGTTTGTCCCTGTCGTTTTGACATATTTCTTGAGTGGTGTAGGTTAAACTTGGAATTTCACCAAGTAAATTCCTACAAGAAGGGAGCTCGGTAACGTTCCAATGTTGCATGGGATTTCTCCGACGAGTTGGTTACAGTCAGGTCGAGAGTTCTGAGATTGCAGAGGTGACTAAGTGTCGTAGGTATTTTGTCAGAGAAGAAGTTTCATCTAATGGCTAGGAAGCTGAGATTTTTCAATTGAGATAGGTGGATTGCAGCAACAGATTGTAAAATCGACTCGGAACAATTGAGAACTCAACTAATGCAGAGAGCTTCCTATTGTCGTATTGACCCGACCTGTGAGATCTGGAGAGACAGCTCTAGGATTGCCGTGATTGATGGAAATAACCTTATCGGCGGCAAGGGGTTTGATTTCCTAGTTTTGGGTCTGGATTTCAGTGTACTACTGGGAGGGATTTCTTGTTTTAGGTTTCTTTATTATTAATATTTTTAATTTGTTTTGATTCATTTTAACAAATAAGATTTATTTTTAAATAATTATTAGGTGAAAATAAATAACATAAAATTGGAATAATTTAGACTATTCACGTGACTATTAAACTAACAGAATTTAGTGGATACTAAGCGAAGTTTAGAGAAATAAGGTTTTGAATATTAATGCTCTAATTTTTAAAAATTGAATACTTGTTAGCAATAAAACAAATAAAATAGATATTTTTTAGGCAAATTTTCCTAATGATAATAATATTTCATTTTAAAAAAAAGTTTTATATCAAAAAGACAAAAACAGTTGAAATGATTATATTTGCATATATGCATGTCTCATCCATCAGATAGGTCAATCAAAATTCTAATGTACTAAGGTCATGTTTGGCACAACTTTTGAAAAAGCTAAAAGCTGCATTGTGAAAAAGTTGTGATAAAAATATGTTTAGTAAACAGTTAAAAAATAGCTTTTTGAAGAATTTTTAGAGAAGCTACAGCTAAAAGCTGAAACTGCTCCAACTCAACTTTTAAAAAAAATTGTTTTGATTAAAAAACTAAAGCATCAATTTAATATACTATAGTACACTAAACAATGTTCTCAATACGTGAAATTATGCACTATAAAAATATTACAGAAAGCCCACCAGAAATCATGAGTGGGAATACAATTTTGGGAGAAGTTGAGGAATATCTTTTTTTTAATGCATTAATCAAATTTACCTCTAAATAAAATTTAATTCAAATATATCTCTTTTTATGAGTATTATACCTAAATTACACTCACACTCTCACATAACCAAGTCACAGTTTCAAACATAATAGATCGATTTTGGTTAGAGATGAATGTGTAGATTTATGGGAAAGTTAAAGGGCAAAATTTTGGTTAGAGAAAAATTGAGACTATCGTAAAATGTTAGGGGAAAATTAGTAGAAAAAAAAAAGAGGTTAACGTAATAGATTTCAAAAGATGAGATAAAAATTAAAGGTATCAATATAAAAGAAGTATGTAGTGTAATTTTCTCTATAATTTAACCCTCCTAACTAACAAACCGAGCCCACCACCTGCAATACTTCTATCAAAGAACCTGCCAACTTAAATAAAGCTTTGCAACTTTTATTATTAAACTAATAATATCATAACCGAATGAACTAAATTAAAAATAAATTAATTTATTAGCTGGTTAAACTGCTCAACTTTGCTGGAACAGAGAAGGAATCGGGACACTGCTGCATAATAATGCAGCGTTTTTGGACTGGTGTGTATCAAACTTTCTGGTGTTAGATTCAGATCAGAAAAAACATTTGATTGCTCTTTGTTGGTCAATATGGAATGTTAGGAATGACAAGGTTTGGAACAACAAATTGTTAAGTGCAGAAAGTATAGTTTTTTCAGCAAAAACTTACCTTAATCAATGACTTGCTGCTCATAGTTCTACTGTGATTTACCCAAGTCTTGGCTTCGTGCTAGGTGATGGGGCTGAGCAGTGGCAGCCACCAAGTGAAAATAACATTAAGGTTAATGTTGATGGCGCTATATTTGCTGACACGAATCGATTTGGGATTGGTTTTGTGGTTCGCAATGCACAGGGCTGTTAATCGAAGGAGTTACCAAGCTTTATCAAGGGTCGGCTACACTAAAATTTGTGGAAGCTTTGGGTGTTAAGGAAGCTTTAAGTTGGATCAAACAAAATCGATCTTGCCAAGTTGTTCTTGAAACCGATTGCTTAGTGTTTATTCAAGCCTTGCGTAGTTCAATTGATATGATTTCCATGTTTGGTCAAATAGTTAACAATTGTAAGGCTTTATTGAAAGAAAGTCAACATGTTTCTATCCTTTTTGTTAGGCGATCAGCTAATAAGGTGGCTCATAACTTTGCTAGAGCTTCCTTATTCTATCTTGATTGGAGTTTTAATTTGGGGTCTGTCCCAGTTGATTTGCTACCTTCGTTGGTAGCTGAGGTTAATGGTTAATACAGTTATGATTTTCCATTCAAAAAAAAAAAAAAAACTTACCTAGACAAACTGGTTTCTAACCTATTAAAATATTAATAATTATTTATAATATTATATATGGGTCCCACCACTATAAGAAATAGTAAGGAGTATCTTATGATGCCAAGCACTACAAGAGGTGATATATTGTTATTGGTGTAAATAAATATTTGAATCCTGCATACTTTAATTTAATAAATAATATAAGAAATCGCTAATCAATCACAATATGGTATTGGACACCATACCATATGGTACCAAATCAATTGTCAATATTTGTGTACCATACTTTACTTCTTGCTCTAGTTCATTCATATTAGTGGTTATCAAATTCAGTTGAGTTTCGATTGATTCTATTTTTTTAGAACTCTATACATAAAATAATAATGGTATGAATACAAAATATAGCGTAGAGATGCATATGCAAGGAAAAATAATTAAAAAGAAAAAGGTGCTAAGACAAAGTAAAAAAAATGAGAAAGTATAAAAAATATTTCACTATATCAAATCAAAACTTCTGCAGTGTCTGTACACATAATGGATTCTTTTTACAAAAATGATGTGCCAAAACTATATATAAACATAACTCAACAAAGAATGTCCTGTGTATGTTTTTTTTGTTGTTGAAATAAAACTCTACATACTAAAAAGCTCTGCTGCAAGCTCATCAAACAACAATCTCTGAATTTCCATAACAATAACATAAATCTCATCTCCTAAATCTATCTTTCCTAACTCACTTCCTATCACTATTTCTTTTGAGTTCTTGGCCTTGTCATACTCCTTTTCATTGCCAACAAGTAGCTTCAAGAGATCTTCCATGGCATCACGAATGGGGCTCAACCTTCTTGACACAGACATTTCACATGTTGGCTCACCAATGCAGGGCAGGATAATCTCCACAAGCCCTGCGTTTATGCTGTCAAATAAAAGTAGTCTATCTGATCTCTTCCAAGACATTTGATCACCATACTTCTTTTCTAAGGTCTCAAACACTGAGACACTTATTGGAAATTCTAGAGAATCCCAGCTACTAAATTCTTCAATGTTCTTTCCAAGAAGATTTACCTCTTTTAGCAATTCGATAAGATAAGAGATGTTCCTACTCTCTTCAACTTTAAAATCTTTCATTAAAGCATCATTCTCAGTTTCATCATCACTTGAGATCACCATGCTAGATTCTTCTTTGTACCATGTTTTTGATTTTGGAAGTTGATGTTGTCTCTTCAAGTCTAGGACAAAGAAGAAATGAGATGTTTAAGAACTAAAATCAAAACGAATCTTAATAGTGATGTTATCTAGTTAGCTTACCACAAATGTCACCCTTGACTCTTCCCAGGCTTTCAGAGCTAAATGGCAGTTCCAGCACAGAAATTGGACTAGGCTGATAAGGTTCCTCAAAACTCATCACAGAATCTGGTTCAATGCTGGAGCAATGTGAAAAAACAGAACTTTCCTCTTGGAATCCAGTTGATGAATCCTGCAATTGCATAACCATTTTTAAAAGTGTCATAAATTTATGAACATTAATATGTATACTATGAACTATCAAAATTTTCAAGAAATAATTATCGTGTATCAATAACTATATAGTCTACATAATGCATCAGAAAAAGAACAAAGCAGAAGCGTATAATAAAACTTCAAAAAATAATCAAATAAAGAAAGGGAGACAAATGCAACTTCAACGCACTCAAAATAGATATGAGAAATTTGAATTAGAAAACAACTAAAATACAAATTAAGCACGGTAACCAATTGTAAAGAAAATAAAATAAGACAACAAAGGAATTTTCATAAAATGGTACTTTTTTACATTTTTACCAATTTTATTTTTTCTGGTCAATTTTTATTGATTTCGTGTCACGTGCGTTAACTCTAATCTAATCGAAATAACAATATTGAGTCATTTGAATTTGACTTAATTTCGATACATGTTTCTTTTTTATGACTCTAACCCGCAATAATTCGTATCAAGTTCATATCGTGTTGTCTTATAATGATTTAAATTGACACGCCTAATAAAAATAACATTTTCAAAACAGCAGAGAAACAACTGGCTGTAATTTTTATTTTTTTAACAAATAATTAACATCCGTAAAATTATTAAAAAGAAATAGTAAATTTATATTTTTGTAAATTATTTTTATTATTTTTGAGTATTTATAAAAATATTTGAACAATGAAATACTAACTAGAAAATTTACTTTAGTCATTATACATTTGAAGCATCACTTTCCTAAGTTGAGGTTAACAAGACTCATAGAAAGAGGAATCCTAACTTCATAGTTAAGTAAGCCAATAATATCCTTTAGAAAAAAGTGTTCTTATGATGAAAAAAGAAACAAACCTGTTGAGTTGAAGTATCTGTAGTTAGGCTAGAAGAATCATAGTCTTCTTCTAAGCTGATGCACATGGTAGGGTCTAATTGCTCACTCTCAGTCTCAGATTCTCCAGAGGATTTATTTGTGTTCTCAATCTCTTTGTCTAATACCATATCTTTTATAAAATCATGTTTTATTATCATCTTACTCCTTGCCTGATTAAGGGGCTTTTCTAGCCCCAAATACCATCTGTTGCTATAAGCTTCACACTTGAGTTGTTGTTTGGCAAACTTACTGAGGTCCAGACCAGGCTTGCAATTTCTAGGCCATGAATTAGGATCTTGCAAAGCAATCAGCTCATCTGGGGTACTAATTCTAGAAGTCGTTTCAACTTTATATTTTTCACTCAACAGACACCTTTCCCAAATCTGCTTTTTGGATCTGTTGCTTAAAGTTGATTTATCTGAGTACTCAAAAGAACAAGTGGAAGGAGGTGACAAAATCTCAGATTTTAATGTAGGAGTGTCGCCACCACTTAATCCTAAGCTTGAGTTCATTGTTGGAAAGCCTAAATTCCTCCATCTTCTTATTCTTTTAAGCTCCTTAAAGATTTCCCTTGAGGCAGAAGATCTTTGTCTAATAGATTCCACACTGCACTGAACATTCTTTACTCCAAATCTCTTAGCCTTCCCGGATATTGGTTTCAAAACAAGAATTCTCATATGCGAAGAACTTGATTCATATTGTCTTACCAAGTCAAATCTCTCAGAACATGTGACACTGTCATTCTTATGTTTTTGAAAAAAATCCAACTTTGAAGACTCTTCTCCAGTTGCACATTTTTGAAATGACAAATCCAAGACTCCTTTTCTTTGACAAACCTCCTTGGCTTCCTTCTTATTCTTCTTCTTCCCAACACCAATAGAAGCAACTTTCCTCAAATAATTCTCAGAGAGTACTCTCTGTGGCTTATGGATAGCTTCCAGAGGTTGGTGTTCATCAAAGCCCATTAGTCTTGCAATGACACTTTGCTTACCTTCCATTTCTGTAACGCTAGTATAATAAAATTGTCCTCACCTTAACTCATTTGCACCATCTAACACATTAAAATTAACCCTTCTGAGTTCCTAAGCTTCTTCTCAGTTTCTGAAAAATCAAACAAAAATTTCAATAACTATCCCATGAAGATGAAGCTATATAGAAATACAAGCGAATCATTAAGAAATAAAATTCTAACCAAAAATTGAATATGCACGTTTATATAAACCAATTAAATATGTATATATATATATATATATGAAAAAAAAAAAAGGAAACATAAAAAGATTAATTACTTACTTATATGTACATATATAGAACTCAATAATTTCAATCAAAAGCTGTAAAGCATCATTTATGGACTTCTCCCATAGGAATAGATAAAGTTTCACAAAAACAAAATAAAACAATAAAACCAGCAACACAGACCAAATCATGAAACATTTTTTTTGGCATATACAAATTACAATCATTGAAAAGAACAACCAGTAAGTATCATTATAACATAAGAAGATGATTTCACACTCTAAAAACCTCATAACATTACAATGATATATGTGTTGAACCTGAACTTATCAACAAGACAACAATAACAAATTCCATTAAATGTGCTGAACTTATCAAAGCTTGAGTAGTACTACTACTGTAAAAGAAAACCCATTTTCGACTAACGCTTACACAATAATATATAATAATAAATTTTGATTTCCATTAAATTACCGCCAAGAAGAAAATCCCAGGTACAAATTCAAAATGGGTGAAGAAAAACGCTTGGCTTGTGATTAATGGCTCCTTGGATCAATACATATATTTGATGCCTTGATGGATCAAATTGAAAAGTCAAATATTATGTATTGGCATAAAAGAAGGGTTACTAATTCTGGGTCTTTGATTACGAATCAAATATAACATAATGACACAAAGATAAGTTATAGATCTTGGTCAAGTAAGACTTTTTTTTTTCTTTTTTCTTTTTTTCCTCTAAAAACAAATTGTCATAATAGTACTAATATTTAAAAATAATTAAAATATTATTGGACAAAAATTGGTCGGTTAGGTGGCTAACAAAATGGTTTCTAAGTTTTTATTATGAAATGAGTGTTCTTTTTTCTTTTAGATAAAAAAAAGAAATTAAATTAGAAACATCTTTGATTATATTGTTCACATAATTATTATTTAGTGGTTCTATAAGAGCATCTTCCGCATGTGTTGCCAAAATATTTAGTGGGTCACCCTACATGATGTGGCAGAAGAAAAATGATAGAATGATTTTTAAATGGGCACCTGCCCTATAATATTTTAATATTTTTGTTGATCTCATTAGAGATGCCCTAATAATCCCTACAAAAGTACACTGAATCATTCCTTATTGTTTCAATATTTATAAAAAGCTTTTAGGACCTGTTAGTATACTTTTTGAAAAAGTTAAAAGTCATGTATATTGACATGGATGCTGTCTCTCTTTGATTGAGAGTCTTTCTTTGATTGAGAGTTTGATTTCATTTGTAATTCTGACTTTTTTCTCATTGTTTTTAGTCCTAGTACGTTTGTCGTTTGTGATTACCATGGCCTCTAGCAGTGGCGTATTGAAGGGAATTGAGAAGAACTGGTCCAATATTTGCTTAGATGAAGAGGAAGATTTTATGGCAGAACGGGAAGACGAAGAGGCGATTGAGATAGATTTTGACGATCACTAGTGCCTTGTTGGGAAGCTTCTCTCTAGAAAAGTCTCTGACTATCAAGTTTTCCAAAATATGATTGCTGACCTATGGAAACCTGTCAAAGGAATGTATGTAAAAATCTTTGAACAAAATTGATTTTTGTTCCAATTCTATCACGAGATTGACATTGACCGAGTAATCACAGGAAGCCCGTGGAGTTACGATCGTAAACAGCTTCTTATTGAGAGGTTGCAGGTCGGAGACAACTCACGAACAAAACAGATCAATCACCTTGACTTATGGGTCCAGATACATGATTTGAATCCGATCCTAATAATTTCAAAGGTGTTTGGCGGGAGTATTTGCGGGTGTATGTTCGTATGAATATCAATATGCCACTGAAGAGAAGGATGAAGTTCCGTCGACGGGGAAGAGATACTTTCTATGCCAATTTTAAATATGAAAGAGTTCCCACTTTCTGTTTTATATGCGGCATAATGGGACATTCAGAACGATTCTGTGGAAAGCTCTATGATACCCTAGCATATCAGATTGACAAACCTTACAGTATCGACATGCGAGCTCCGTCAAGACGACATAACTTCCTGGTTGCTTCCCCATGGTTACGAACTGCGAAACCTGCAACAACCTTCGGTACCGAAGCTGGCGAAGATGGCGATCAAGAAACTAATTCTTTCCCTCAATCAAAGGCAACATTCACTCCACGATCAAATCCCAATAAAGCCAAGAATATTGTCAATGATATTCCAGAAGTAAATGACCGTGATTTAAGGGATATTGACCTTAATGTGGTAAGAGAGAAGACTAACCAAGGAATCGTGATTCATAGTAATGACTCCACATTTATGTATGATGCGGATCTCACTATATTGGATCTCAAGAGAAAACGTGCTGAAGTTGTTTCCAAAAATATCCCACGTGTGGGGGAAGAAGTGATGGACCAGCCAATTATTCCAAATAATGGTATTTTTGTAAATGTTGATGTCTTCTCAAAAAATTGGTATGTGGTGGGTTCTGGTTTCGAAGCCCACCAATCATCATGAATATCCTAAGCTGGAATTGCGGTGGGCTTGGGAACCCACGAGCTATTCAATTCCTAAGAGACATTGTGTTCAAAAGAAGCCCAATTTCCTTTTACTTTGTGAGACTATGTGCAAGAAGGATGTTTCAGATCGCATAAAGGGTCGTCTGGAATTTGATAGCTGCTTTATTGTGGAAGCCCAAGGCAAGAAAGGGGGTTTAGCTCTCCTTTGGAAAACTGATAATGAAGCCCATCTTTTTGGTTATTCTGATAACCACATTGATATTGAAGTTCATATTTCTGGGTATGCACGATGGAGGCTCACTGGGTTTCATGGAGAGCCAAACAGAGCACTACGTGATCGCACTTGGCACCTTCTTTGTACAATTGCTTCTCAGTCGCCCCTTCCTTGGTGCATTATAGGCGACTTCAACAATATTGCTACGCAAGAAGAGAAAAGAAGTGGGTGGCCCTATCCTTCACATCTCATTAACGGCTTCTAGGGTATTCTTCGTGACTGCTCTCTTCTCGACTTGAAGCTTCATGGCCATGCCTTCACCTGGGAGCATGGAAGAGGTACATGTTGGATATTATTTTACCAGGATCTTAGATCTACTCACAAGTATGTTGATTAACACCCTAAATATGAACTTCTAAAACGATTATGAAATAAACACATATAAAGTATGAGAAACCTTACATTGGGTGCAGCGGAATATTATGTCTCCTTCCGTTCAGATCTCTAACCCTTGTATCTTTTTTGTCGCAGAGTATTATCAAGATCTGAACCTGGATCTCTTTCTCTCCTTCTTTAATGCTGAAACTCCTTCTTGTTGAATATCTTTCTTCACGATCTTCCTCACTATGATTGAGGTATCACTTGCTGTGTGTGGGAACTTTTCTAACACTAAGTGGTTCGAAATTCAAGAGAGAAGAAGAAGTGTATAAAGTGGCGGCTAGGGTTTAGAAAGAGAAGGCTCAGGTTTTTCTTTGGAGGAAAGTGTAAATTTCCTGAAGCCTTCACTATCTATTTATAGCATTCCACTAGGATTAGGTTTGAATTATTTGGCATTAAAATAATGAAAATATCAGATGAAAAAACCTATAAAAGTGGCCGGCCTAGGCAATGTGGATTTGGGCCTCACTTTTTGCAATTTTGCAGTTTTATCATTTCTGCATCTCATTTTCTCAAAAACGCCAACTTTCAAATTCAACCATTTAAATGCCAATTCTAACTATTTAATAACTATAAATAATTATTAAATAATATTATCATTTATCATATTTATTAATTGAACCATACAAAGTATCATAGTTTACAAATATGCCCTAAAAACTCTTTCTTTACAATTTCGCCCTTACTTAGTGAAAAATTCACAAATAGACATAGTCTAATTTGAGAATTATAATTGATTAATCAAAACCAATTAAATGAGTCTTACTAGTATATTATCTCAACTAGTGGGGGGACCATGGGTCTATATAACCGAGCTTCCAATAAGCAGATCAAGAATTTATAACCTAAATTCACTGACTTATTAATTCTTCGTTGAATCCACGCATAGAACTTAGAATTGCACTCTCAGTATATAGAATGCTCTATATGTTCCACCATATAGACACATCATTAGTTATCCATTGTTATAATCCTAATTTGATCAATGATCCTCTATATGAATGATCTACACTGTAAAGGGATTAGATTACCGTTACACCCTACAATGTATTTTATTCTTAAAACACTTAACCCCGTATAAATGATATTTCAGCTTATATGAAATGAGTACTCCACTATTTATTTTCGTTTGGTCAAGCTCGAAGGAGATCATCCTTTACTTACTATTCGCCAGATAGAAGCTATAGATTCCATGTTTATGTTAGCGCTCCCACTCAATTGCACTAGTGTGTTCCCAAAATGTACGTATCACCCTGACCCAAAAGTAGGCTTAACTAACAAATCAAAGAACACGAATAACACTCTTGAGATTGAGCCTAATCATAACAAGATTAAGATCATTTGATCTAGGATCAACTAGGCGATATTGACTTGAATAGATATTACGGTAAGTTTAATAAATCTAAGTCAAAGTTCAATATCGGTCCCTTCCGATGCATACTCCATGCATCCAACCTGAGCTTTACTTTAACCAATGCTCTGGAAAGAACATAGCATTTCTCTAAATGCAAGTAAACTCTGTTGTAGATTATCATATCAGTAAAACCCTGTGTCTGATAAATCTAGGATTCTTTATTCACATAGTCATGTTTACTTTCCAATGTGTTGACAACACAATAAACAGGATCAAGTATGTGAAAAGGGTTTCAGATGAATTTATAAATCAAATAGACAAGCAATTGATAAGGTGAACCAAAACATACACAAATGAATGAAAAATACTTCTGTTTCTTTATTGATGTTGAATAAAATGGATTACATTGAAATTGAGTTTTATTTAGGGCATAAAACCCAACAAACTCCCACTTTCACTAATATAAAACTAATCAGTACATATCAATTAATCCTAAATTCTGACGGTGCTTTTCAAATGCAGTTACGGCCAAGACTTTGGTGAATGGATCAGCTAAGTTGTCTTCCGTGTCCACTTTCTCAACTATTACATCCCCTCTTGCCACATATTCTCTGATGATGTGATACTTCCTTTCTATGTGTTTGCTTCTCTTGTGGCTTCGAGGTTCCTTACTATTGGCTATTGCTCCATTATTATCACAAAGTAGGACCAGAGGCTTTTCCATTCCAGGCATGACACCGATACTGGTGAAGAACTTTCTTAGCCAGACAAGATCTTTAACAGCTTCTGCTGCAGCTATGTATTCTGCTTCCATCGTCGAGTTCGATATCGCGGTTTGTTTTGCACTTCTCCAAACCACTGCTCCACCCCTAAGAGTAAACTGTTGGAAATTATTTTACCAGGATCTTAGATCTACTTACAAGTATGTTTATTAACATCCTAAATAAGAACTTTCTAAAACGATAAATTAAACACATATAAAGTTTAAGAAACCTTACATTGGGTGCAGCGGAATAATATGACTCCTTCCGTTCAGATATCTAGCCCTTGATTCCTTTCTGTAGCAGAGCATTATCAATATCTGAACCTGGATCTTTTTCTTTGAATCTTTGATGCTGAAACTCCTTTGCTGATGATCTTTCTTCACGATCTTCCTCACTATGATTGAGGTATCACTTGATGTGTGTGGGCACTACTCTAATCACTAAGGATTTCGAAATATTGAAGAAGAAGAGAGGGAGTGGTCAGCCAGATAGGGAGAGAGAAGGCTCAGTTTTTCTGATTCAGAAAGTGTCAGGAAAAAGTCTTATTTTCTTCTGAAGCCTTCACTATCTATTTATAGCATTCCACTAGGGTTAGATTTGAATTATATGGCATTAAAATAATGAAAAAATCAACTTAAAATACACACATAGGTGGCCGGCCATACACTTAGTGGATTGGGCCTTGCTTTTTGCAATTTTGCAATTTTAACACCTTTTGTATCTGATTTTCTCAAAAATGCCAATTTCCTAATTCAACCATTTAAATGCCAATTCTAACTATTTAATAACTATAAATAATTATTAAATAATATTTTCATTTATCATATTTATTAATTGAACCATACAAAGTGTCATAATTAGCAAATATGCCCCTATAAACTCTTTCTTTACAATTTCGCCCTTAATTAGTGAAAATTTCACAAATAGACATAGTCTAATTTGAGAATTATAATTGATTAATCAAAACCAATTACATGAGTCTTACAAGCAATATTATCTCAACTAGTGGGGGGACCATGGGTCTATATAACCGAGCTTCCAATAAGTAGATCAAGAATTTAGCACTAAAATTCACTAACTTATTAATTTTTCGTTGAATCCACGCATAGAACTTAGAATTGCACTCTCAGTATATAGAATGCTCTATATGTTCCACCATATAGACACATCATTAGTTATCCATTGTTATAATCCTAATTTGATCAATTATCCTCTATATGAACGATCTACACAGTAAAGGGATTAAATTACCGTAACACCCTACTATGTATTTTATCCTTAAAACACTTGACCCCGTATAAATGATATTTCAGCTTATGTGAAATGAGATCTCCACCATTTATTTTCGTTTGGTCAAGCTCGAAGGAGATCATCCTTTGCTTACTATTCGCTAGATAGAAGCTATAGATTCCATGTTTATGCTAGCGCTCCCACTCAATTGCACTACCGTGTTCCCAAAATGTACGTATCACCCTGACCTAAAAGTAGGCTTAACTAACAAATCAAAGAACACGAATAGCCTTTCAAGATTGAGCCTAATCATAACAGGATTAAGATCATTTGATCTAGGATCAACTAGGCGATATTGACTTGAATAGATTTTACGGTAAGTTTAATTAAATCTAAGTCAAAGTTCAATATCGGTCCCTTCCGATGCATACTCCATGCATCCAACCTAAGCTTTACTTTAACCAATGTTCTGGAAAGAACATAGTATTTCTCCAAATACAAGTAAACTCTTGTTGTAGATTATCATATCAGTAAAACCCTGTGTCTGATAAATCTAGGAAACTTTATTCACATAGTCATGTTTACTTTCCAATGTGTTGACGGCACAATAAACAGGATCAAGTATGTGAAAAGGGTTTCAGATGAATCTATACATTATGTACATATAATCATGAAATAAATCATGTGAACCATGCAATATTAAATGTTATTTCTGATCTATATTAATAAGTAAATCTGATTATATTGAAATGAGTTTTATTTAGGGCATAAAACCCAACAAACTCCCACTTGCACTAATATAAAAAAAAAATGCGTTTCAAATAATCTCAACACCTTGATATACAAATCAAGTGTAGTAGTAGTAAACTCCTCGTAATAGGATCTGAAAGGTTGAATTAAACACAACCTTTTCTCCACTATTACTCTTCCTTTAATCACAAAATCATTGATAATGTGAAATTCCTCTCTATATGTCTACTCTCTTGGGATACTGGATTCTATATCTTTGGCAACTACTTTTGGTTAATCAGGAAATTAACACTAGTAGTTTAAGGCAATTTGGAATGGTGCCAAAGATGTATAGAACTTTCCTTAGACTGAATAAGTACCTTTCCTGCAGCTTTAACATTCAGTCTCTCTCTGGTAGACCTAGAGACTTCAGATAGGTTTTTACACTTCTCCAAAATCACTATTCCACCCCCAGAGTAACCACGATCTTATCAGAAATATTTACTAGCACATAGGCAAATTTCGAAATCTGATGTGGTGTAGTCTAAGAGTTTTAAACACACTCTTATAGACTAACATATAGTTCCTCTTCTTAATCTTAGGATTTACTTGATTGTCTTCCAATGTTCTTCTCCTAGATTAATCTGATACCTACTCATTACTCCCACTCAACAGCAGGTGTCTGGTCTAAGGCATACAAAAGCATATCTAAGACCTCTCACTGTTGATTTAAGAAATTCTTTCATGGCTTTATCTTTTCTGGAATAGTTGAGACTTTTCCTTAGATAAATAAAATCTATGTCTAAGAAGTTGTGAAGCTTCTATAGATTGCCATTAGAAAGAAAATGCTTCAGCATCTTACTAAAGTAAGTTGCTTGCATTAGAGTAAGTAATTACCAGGTATACCACAAGCCATAGGTTTAGATAAACTCAAACCTATAATACTAGGAACAGGAAGTTTGTTAAGTCCATAGAATAGACTTATTAACTAAAATTTCCTTTTATGTCCTTGTAATAGAAAACTTTAGGTTATTCCATGTTAATGGATTAAACCATAGTTCTATTGGCTTTGTTCTTAGTTTCTTATCTTGACAATCCATTATTTGTTTAAACTCACAATGGATTTTAATCACTAGTGTCTCCCAAGTCATAAGAAGGTGAGTTCCTAGAAACTCTCCCACTACGACAAGGCACCGTGAATTATGTCTAAGAAAACTAAATGGTATTGATCTCTTCGGTTGTGACAAGACAACAGAGGCAGTGGGATCATCATATGTTATATAAGATGATAGAACACTTTTGGAATCAAGAATTAAATATCTCCTTTATTTGCTACTTGTTTTTCAGACTTAGTCATTTTCTTAGAAAAATAGTATTTGTTTGAACAAACACTTTCTTATCTATTGACAATGGGATGATCCACCCCTAATCACTTAGAATAGCTAACAAACCATGGTTAACAGTTCTAGCTTTTCTTAAGATTTTGATTAGGTCATCCATGAATCTAGTAATGATTTACATTAAAAACCCAACCATTACATCATTCTGAAATTGTATTACCATAGAAGGAATTAGGCAACGACTAGTAACTAATCATCAACATGCAACTCGAAATTTTTGGGGAGGTAAGTTTGGATATAATTCAAAAGTCAATTTAATGATCTTTGAACTGCATATCTACTAACTATTTCTCCACCCCTATCAGTTCGCAAGATCTTTAACCACTTACCTTAATGGTTTTAACCATTGCTAGAAATTAATGAAATTTTTCAAACATTTCAAATTTCTTTGCTAAAAGGTATAATCTAGAGTTATCATTTTAAGAATACAACGAAAAACTCACATCCACCCCTGAATGTACATCCATCTGCGAATGAGATGAACTACTTTCAGTGGATATAGGCATATTAACTCTTTGCAGAGATTGATCTTGTCAAATCCACTATGAACAAGATACAAATGCCATAGATTAAAAGAATGGTAGTGTCTATTGATGACATAGGTTTAGTTACATCAAAGAGTTCTTAGAATACTGCAAGTGGATCCTGGTCACAGAATACCTAACTCATATTCCATACAGTTTTAATCCATTAATAGAAGATGGATATTAAACACTTGAGAAAGTGTAATCTGTATTGTATTACGGAATTAGAAATATAAGAAAATTTCTGTTTGGATTCTAAAATTAAAGTCAAAGACTTAAATTCAACCAAATATAATGAGTAATTCTTTCTTGGACCACCACTACTAATACAAACTCTAAGTCAGATTTGCCCATACAAGTAGGAGATTTCTAAGATTGAGGTTTTATATCAATTGGGAATAGAATTTCGGGATTATAATCATATGGGTCATTTAATTTCTTAAGAGAAAATATAGAATGACATGAAATGATTTATAGACCTTTCATCCAATGATATGTTTTGAAGCTAATTCGAAATGAATAAGCTAAGAGGAATTAGGATAATTTCGTTTATAAATAAGAATCCAACGATGCTTCGATTAGCGAAAGACAAAGTAATCTTATTTATGTAATCTTCTTGTTTCATATTGTAAAAATACTAGTCTAAGGTGTCATCAATTGATGAACAGCTAGATGTTGCATATACAATATTTATCTTTCGAGATCTTACACTATTATGTATGTCTAATGGTGAAAATCCATTAGGGATTTATCTCATTAGAAAAACAAACATGTTAGACCAACAATGAAGATTCGAAATTAAACTACAACTTAATAACAGAAAATAACATGGTTCAATATAAATTCATACACAATTCAGAAATTATAAACATATAGCAAGTAGGAATGACTAGTGAAAATACTAAAACATACAATCCTAAATAATTTCCAAGGTTTTCAACAAACTGATACAGTGTCCCGGTGGGCGAGAGTCAAAGCATCATTTATTGAATATAGTTGTCAGCTCATCTAAAATAGAAACCATTCTAGCAACCTTTTATTCGATCAAAATAAGAATCCAACGTTGTCCCGGTAGGCGAGAGTCAAGGTTATTCTCATTTTATGAGCTTCCACCATTGTTTCATGTTTTATGAGTTTATCTCTAAGTAGTCACCGTAGGGAAGAGTCTAAATAGAGACGAAAACTCACAAAACACTTATCAAATGAAATCTTACGGTGTTAAATGCGTTCAACGAATAACCATCCATAGGGGGACGAAGTCTAGCGTCTCGAGGTTATATTGAAAACATTTAACTTTTGTAAGACCAACAATGGAGATCGAATATCTTAATAATAATCAAGCTCATTATTTAAAGTGAGTTGTATTTTCTTTGATTCTCTTTATTTAATTTATTTATTTTAAATATATATTTATTTAAAATTTCCAATTTAGAATGAAAAATTCTAAATATAAATTTTAATTTAATATTTATAAATTTTACTTAGATGGATATGAAAATAACATGAATTATTTCCATCTTAGTAATAATTTCCAATAAATATTTAGAAAAATATTCAATTTAAGTTGTTACAAAATTAATATAAATTAATTTACAACTCAAATTTAATTTTCTATAAATATATATTGCATTTCGAAAAATTAAAGTATTTAAGAATACAATTTTCGAAAATGCATGTTAAAATAAAAAATTAATCCTGGAAAAATTATTCTAATTTAATGTTGGCCCAAAATTAATTAACAAAATTAATTTACAACAAAAAATATAATTTTCCAATTTAATTAAATATATAAGAAAAATTTCAAATATTTAAGTATGATGATGAAAATCAACTTAAATATTAATTTTCTATTTAATTAAATACACTAGAAAAATACTTCAAGCAAAAATATCATCTATCTAGATTTTCCTTTGACTAATTAATTCAATTTCTAATAATATACTTTAATTCAATTTATTTTAAATTAATCAATAAATGAAAAAATCATTGATTTAAGTTGATCCAAGAATTAATTAAAATAAATAATTAATTTACAACTTAATCTACTTTTCAAGATAAAATTCGAAATTCTAGCATTTAAGAAATGCAATTTCGAAAATTGATTAATAAAATAAAAAAAATATATTTTGAAAATTATTTAAATTTAGTTGAAAAAATAAATTTCAACTAAAAATAATTTTCTATTTAATTAAATGTCATGAAAAAGAAATATTTAAGTATGATGATAAAAATCAACTTAGATATTCAATTTTCAAATTAATTAAATGTATTAAATTCAAGAAATAAATAATTAAGTGTAGAGAAGGCTTAATTATTAGTCTCTAGTTTAATACTAGGAAAAAATATACTTAAAATAAATTGTACCAAAATTAATTATTTAAATAATTAATTTCACAATGTATAATATTTTCCTATTTAATATTAGAAATAATAAGTAGTCTAGAAATAACTATATCTTATTTGACTAAGTATCTTTTCCACACAATTTGAAAAAATATCTAATTTAAGTTGTATTAGAAAAAATCTAGAACTTAAATATTTTTCAAATTTAAATTTAATTAAATATCAAAAATTAAGTTGTAACCACTTAATTTGAAAATATTCCATTTTAAGTTAATATTCGAAAAGATATTAACTTAAAAAATATCTAAAGAATCTTAATAACCAATGCCTAAAATTCCTCAACTTAATTTTGAAATTTGAAATTCAAAAGATATTCAGATTTAAGTTGGTTAGTTGTAGATAACTAAATATCAACTTAAATAAGAATATTTAATGAAAAATTTAAATTAAGTTCCAGAAAGAATCTAGATGGTTATAATTCTATATTTAATTAAATACAAGAAAATACATATAGTTTAGCTTAGAATAAAAAATTCTTTAAACTATAATTTTCTTAAATTAATTTCAAAATAAATGAAATTAATTATGTTGCTAATCAATTTTATTAGGTTAAACTAGTTTAATTAACCTAGTACAGTTGTTCAAATCAGGCAAATGGGCCTTCACAATTGGGGTGGTTCATGTGAGGGGGAGCTGGGTTCAGTATGTCGTACCCACTTCTATGGCTCCCAACTCTCACACAAGGCCCAAAAGAGAGGAATTTAACCTTAATAAGAACAACTGTTATTAATTGAATAAGCCCAAAACTAAATGGGCCTAAATAAAATCTATCAATGACTATGACATTTTATTTAGCAACATTAACCTATATGCATCTATAATAAAATTAAACACATAGGCTCACACAGGCACACTTTGGATGGGTCCTATCATGTTGCTAGGTCATCCACAGATGAAAGAAGATTGTAAATATACCTGTTACAAATTATTATCTTGACGAGGAGCCATCGGATCATTAGATACGGCAAAAAGTAACCATGGCTATTTGCAATCAAGTAATAATAGGTTTTAAAAACTTACACATAAGCTAAAACACATACTCCTGCAACAAGGTTAGCTGGATAGTTGGATGTAGGATTTATTTAATTTTAAATAAATATTTAATTTCGAAAATAATTAATTAAATAAATAAAAATAAAAATAAATAAAAATTTTTTAAAATTTTTAAAAAAATTTAAAAAAAATTCGAAATTTAAAAAAATTTAAAATTAAACCTACAATTTTTTTGAAAAATTAGGTTTCAACCAACCTAAATATCATTTCAAAAATTTGCTAACTACTTTTAAATTTTAAATGTTATTTTATAAATAAAAATTAAATAAAAAATTAGAAAAGATAAATAAATATCTTTTTCAAATTTTTAAATGTAATTTAAATAAATAAAATAACAAAATTTAAAAAATTAGCAAAATATCTTATATCTATTTAAAATTACATGATTATAAATATCTTATTTTTTAAATTTAAACATGGTCAAAATATCTAAAAAGATTTAATTAAAAAATCTTAAAAGATAAGATATTTTTAAAATATCTTAAAAGATATTATAAATATCTTTAAAAGATAAGATATTTTTAAATATCTTAAAAGATATTATAAATATCTTAAAATATCTGACCTTAAATTTAAAAAAAAATATAATCAAATTTAAAAATAAGATAGATTTTTAAGCAAAAAGATAAATACTAATTCTATTCAAATTCAAATTACACTAATATCTTGAATTAAATTAAAAAAAATTTAAATTAATTCAAAATGATAATTAGAATTGAATTAGGAATAGTAATAGTATATATACAAAACCATACAAAAAATTGGAAGTTAATTCCATGAAAAAGTATGAAAAATTGAAGAAAATTGAAAAAAATTCGAAACTGTACGGACAGTTCTCATGATCGCGAAACTATCAAAGACATGATTTTGTCAAATCTTCAAAAAATCATAACTAATTCAAATAAAATCCAAATTGAGTTCTGTAAAAGGCTAACTTGCTTAATTTTTTCCGTACTATCCAATAAAAATAATGCCAGAACCGAAATAACAATTATTTTTCACGAAAATTTCACAATCATCAATCAATCATCAAATAACACTCAATACAACATGATACCATCCAAAGAACATACAAACAATCGTTTTAAAGTCCAAATTACATGTAAGTAGATCAATTACCATGGCTCTGAGGCCAGTTGTTGGAAATTTATTTTACCAGGATCTTAGATCTACTCACAAGTATGTTTATTAACATCATAAATATGAACTTTCTAAAACGATAAATTAAACACATATAAAGTTTAGGAAACCTTACATTGGGTGCAGCGGAATATAATGACTCCTTCCGTTCAGATATCTAGCCCTTGATTCCTTTCTGTAGCGAGCATTATCAATATCCGAACCGGATCTCTTTCTCCGAATCTTTGATGCCGAAACTCCTTTCTTGATGATCTTTCTTCACGATCTTCCTCACTATGATTGAGGTATCACTTGATGTGTGTGGGCACTACTCATACACTAAGGATTTCGAAATTATCAAGGAAGAAGAGAGAGAGTGGTCAGCTAAAGATAGGGAGAGAGAAGGCTCAGTTTTTTCTGATTCAGAAAGTCTGAAGAAAAGTGTTGAAATTTAAGTGTAAATTTCCTGAAGCCTTCACTATCTATTTATAGCATTCCACTAGGGTTAGGTTTGAATTATTTGGCATTAAAATAATGAAAAAATCAGTTTAAATTTCCTACAAAAGTGGCTGGCCCTACACTTAGTGGATTGGGCCTTGCTTTTTGCAATTTTGCAATTTTAACACCTTTTGTATCTGATTTTCTCAAAAATACCAATTTCCTAATTCAACCATTTAAATGCCAATTCTAACTATTTAATAACTATAAATAATTATTAAATAATATTGTCATTTATCATATTTATTAATTGAACCATACAAAGTATCATAATTAACAAATATGCCCCTATAAACTCTTTCTTTACAATTTCGCCCTTACTTAGTGAAAAATTCACAAATAGACATAGTCTAATTTGAGAATTATAATTGATTAATCAAAACCAATTACATGAGTCTTACAAGCAATATTATCTCAACTAGTGGGGGGACCATGGGTCTATATAACCGAGCTTCCAATAAATAGATCAAGAATTTAGCACTAAAATTCACTAACTTATTAATTCTTCGTTGAATCCACGCATAGAACTTAGAATTGCACTCTCAGTATATAGAATGCTCTATATGTTCCACCATATAGACACATCATTAGTTATCCATTGTTATAATCCTAATGTGATCAATGATCCTCTATATGAATGATCTACACTGTAAAGGGATTAAATTACCGTTACACCCTACAATGTATTTATTCCTTAAAACACTTGACCCCGTATAAATGATATTTCAGCTTATGTGAAATGAGTACTCCACCATTTATGTTCGTTTGGTCAAGCTCGAAGGAGATCATCCTTTGCTTACTATTCGCCAGATAGAAGCTATAGATTCCATGTTTATGCTAGCGCTCCCACTCAATTGCACTACCGTGTTCCCAAAATGTACGTATCACCCTGACCTAAAAGTAGGCTTAACTAACAAATCAAAGAACACGAATAGCCTCTCGAGATTGAGCCTAATCATATCAGGATTAAGATCATTTGATCTAGGATCAACTAGGCGATATTGACTTGAATAGATATTACGGTAAGTTTAATAAATCTAAGTCAAAGTTCAATATCGGTCCCTTCCGATGCATACTCCATGCATCCAACCTGAGCTTTACTTTAACCAATGTTCTAGAAAGAACATAGTATTTCTCCAAATACAAGTAAACTCTTGTTGTAGATTATCATATCAGTAAAACCCTGTGTCTGATAAATCTAGGAAACTTTATTCACATAGTCATGTTTACTTTCCAATGTGTTGACGGCACAATAAACAGGATCAAGTATGTGAAAAGGGTTTCAGATGAATTTATACATTATGTACATATAATCATGAAATAAATCATGTGAACCATGCAACATTAAATGTTATTTCTGATCTATATTAATAAGTAAATCTGATTATATTGAAATGAGTTTTATTTAGGGCATAAAACCCAACAGACAGGAAAAGCGATAGCCTTTTGAGTGCATTGGATAACCAATGAAATAACAAAGATTTGTTCTCGGATCTAACTTTTTCAAATTAGGATCATAAATCTTTACTTCAGCTGGACAACCCCATACACGAAGATGATTCAGACTAGGCTTCCGCCCAGTCCACAACTCAAAAGGGGTCTTGGGAACAAATTTATGGGAACATGATTTAAAATATAAGTTGCAGTCATAAGTGCTTCACCCCATAAAAACTCTGGAAGATTTGTTCTACTCATCATGCTTCTCACCATATCCATGAGAGTGCGATTTCTCCTTTCAGCAACGCCATTTTTCTCAGGTGAACCAGGCATAGTGTATTGAACAACTATACCATTTTCTTGTAAGTACTCTGCAAAAGGCCCCATGTGTTGTCCAGATTCTGTATAACGACCATAATATTCTCCTCCACAATTAGAATGAACAACTTTGATGACTCTTCCTAATTGTTTCTCAACCTCATTTCGAAAAATTTTGAATTTATCAACGGCGTCAGATTTTTCTTTAATTAAATAGGTGAATCCATAACGAGAAAAATCATTGATAAAAGTGATAAAATACTTGTTTCTGCACAACGTGGTGGAATAAGGACCACTGATGTCAGTGTGGATAATTTCCAATAAAGATTGACTGCGGTTTGCAGTCTTCTTTCTTGTTTTAGTCAATTTTCCACGAGTACAATCAACACAAGTATCCCAACCAGAAACATCAACAGGAGGAAGAATTTTAGCTAGAAGGAATCGATCATTTTTGTTTAGAAATATGACCCGATATATCGTGCCATAATAATAAGGATGTTATTTTAATATAAGATTTCTTACCCACAATATTCACAGCATTGAAAAAGGAAGCTAAGGAAGTCAATGATAATTTGAAAAGAATATCAGAGTAAAAATAGTTTCCAATTATTCGGAGTCAAACATAATGTTAACACTATAATTGGTAAAACGAAAAGAAAATTATTGTTTAACTAAACGCGGAAGCGAAACTGAATTACTTTAAAAGTAAGAATCAAGAAAGTACTGTTCAAAACAATCTGAACACTAAACTGTAATTCAAGAATAAATATGCCAACATAGATAACATCATCGCTAACATAAGTGCCACTTTAAGCTTTGACTCCTTCTCACTTATCTTCTTGAAATCCCTTAGCCTCTGGTTGTGGTTTTTTTTTTCTCTTCATATTTTCTTTATCCTTTGTTGGGCTTGAGTTGAGAAACAAAGTGAGAAGACTCATTCTTTTCATTTTGTTAGCTTGCTTGTTTCAGCTACACACTGAGAGATTAGATCACTAAAACTCCATGTTTTATTATAAGTGTTTAGGCTGTCTTGATAAATCTAAAAGAGGTAGGAAGTTCATCAAGAACTTGAAGAATAGTGTAAAAGTCGGGATGAGAAATATTATGATCTTTCAACTCGGACTGAAGAATAATAATTTTCAAAATAAAATCTAGCACTCCTTTGATTTATCATGCTTAATGGTTGCCATTTCATCCATAAGATGTCCAGCTTTAGCGATTTCACTAGTGTGAAATAGTTTTTCTACTACTTTGAAAAACTCATTAGTATTTGAGGTGTTTGGCAAACCATCAAAAGATGTTCAGGAATTAAACGGTTCATAGCAATGAGACTAAGATGATTTGAATTTTTCCAATGTGCATGAAGAATTTTTGGGCAACAATTCTGATATTAGAATAAGATCAGCAGATTTTTCTTCTCGAAGGCATAAGTCCAAATCTATTATGCCTAAAGTAATTTTCACATCTCGTTTCCATGTCTTAAAGTTGGAAGCATTCAGAATTCAGATGAAAACGTTATTGTTGTTCGCAGAAAGGAGACCGCAAAATTCAAAAAATTAAAACTTGAATAAGCAATATGAGCAATGCATTAGAAAATATTGTAGAGTCAACTGGTCATTATAAACTACCCTTTGGGGTGAGAATATAACACACACATGATCTACCTTCATGAAGTTAACAACAAAGAAAAAATACATATCATTTAAGAATTTTATTACCTTTGGGCAAATAAATTTCTTAAAAATATGTATTAATTCAAGCAAAAAACTAATAATAAATTTATATATTTAAATTATTACCTTTGGGCAAATAATTAAAATATATACATTTAATATTAACTCACTTCAGGAATGTGAACTAATATATGTAAATGCTACCTTTGGGCAAGTAATTACACATATAGTCAACCAAAAGATATAATATTTTCTTCAACATGTGAAATTCGGTGATAAAATAGTCATTGAAAATTAATAATTTTCAACCAAATTTCAAAAAGAGATATATAATTGCTTTTATTATATTGATAATCAAAAAAATAAAGTGTCCACCATAACACGTTATTTTTGTATCAAACAATCAAGTTTTAAAATTTTAGAACAACAAATAATGGAAAAATGTGAAACAAAGAATATTGGTGGAGATTACATAGTCAAGATAAATCAAATAAGAGAGTGATTATATCTTATGGAACGAGAAGAAACCCAAAAAAATTTCTATGATTTACGGATTTTGAAAAATCATCAAAAATTATTTTTAATAATTTTTTAACTGCATAATTATCATTAAAATAATAATAATTATTAAACGGAGTCAAAAAATTATTTAAAAATCATAGAAAAATCAGAAATTAAATTTTAAGGACGCTGGAAAAAAAAACGTCGAAAAACGACATCCCAGGTGGCTCCACGCGCCCCCACGCGCCGCCTGCGCGAGTGGGCTTCGCGGCTGGGAGTCATCTTCTTCCTCCAGCAGATGAAACGGGTCGAGCCCGACCCGGTTGCAGGCGGTCGGGTCTGGTCATGAAATTCCGGCGAAAACCGACGGAAAACTATGGGATTTCGTGGGGTTTCGATCGGTATTGGATTTCTAGTCCATCTAGACTACTAATTTCGAGTTTTTAAGGCTCAATGTCTAGATCTCATGGCAAAAACAATCTGAAAAATTAAGAACAAACAACAATCTGATTTTACAATGTGTGTTATCCAATTCGGAAAATTAAATGGGTAGAAACATTGTAAATTAGTTGGTAATGAGATTTGCACCATCAATTTTAATGTATAAACCATAGAATCAAAAATCCCAAATTGAATTTCATAAAGAAAAAATACATAAACCTTAAAAATTTAATCTTAAAATTCTCCTAATTTACTCAATGATTTTATGCAAGTAATATATCAAAAGAAAGAGAATTTAATGAGGAATAAAACCCCTAAACGTTTAAGATCGAAAAATAAAAAATTCAACATAAAATAATAACGAAATTAATATGTAATTGAAAAAAAAAGTAACATATACATATTAATTGTTATAAAAATTATAGGTTCTAAATCATATACAATAGGCAATCTGATACCACATGTTAGAAAAATTAATATAAACCCCAAGATCAATTTGTATATAACATAGAACACGATAATAAAATATAATAATTAGGTATGTGTACCTGATTGATCCATAGCAATTATCTCTGTTTGATCCACAGCAGTTACTCCACTTTGATAGTGCAATACTATCAACTAAGTCTTCCTCCCTAGATCTCTAAATCAGAAGCAGTTTATTTATCTGATTATCAAAAGGTATACAATTGTGATGAGACAATATGTATTTATAGAGTTAGGGAGGGGACTTAGCTACAAAACCCTAGTTGGGCTGGGCCTGCTCATCAAAGGCTTCAGTCAACTAGAAAAGGCCCACACTTCTGCTTCACCTAGACTTTACACACAGATGCTAAGCCCATTAACAAGTGATCACCAACAATATGGGCTAACACAGCAAAGAACTATCCAATCAACCCAAGTTTTAATAAAACTAATAAAATTTAATGTAAGCCCAAATAAAAGTCTAACAAGAAGTTGATCTTAGATTAAGAGAATCTAAATCCTGATATGCTTAGGCTCAATCTCAGGAGGGCTATTCTTGTTCTTTGATTTATTAGTTAAAGCCTGCTTTGAGTCAGGATAATACATATATTTTGGGAACATGATAGCATAACTGAATGGGAGTGCTAAACATAAATATGGAAATCTATAGCTTCTACTGGTGTATAGAAGTAAAGTGATGATTCCTTTTGAGCTTAGTTAAATAGAAGTAAATGGATGAGCTCTTGTTTCAACGACTATATATTAGATCACTAAAACATCATTTACAGGTAACTAAGTGTTCAAATGGGCAAAATACATTGAGGGGTGTAAACGGTAAATTGGTCCCGTCTCGATGTAAATCATCTATATAGAGGATCTCTAAATCACATTAAGATTATAACAATGGTTAAATGAGATAGCATATTGATATCGTGAAACATATGATATGCTCTATATAAGTCTGAGAGTGCAATTCCAAGTTCTAAGAGTGGATTCAACGAGGAATTAATAAGTTAGGGATTTACTTGATAAATCGGTTCAACTTATTGGAAGCTCAGAATATAGATCCATGGTCCCCATTCTAGTTGAGACTATACTGTTTGTAAGACTCTATAATTGATTTATGATTAATCAATTATAATTCTAAAAGTTAGACTATGTCTAATTTGTGAATTCTCACAGTTTAGGGATGAAATTGTAAATAAGAGGGTTTCTAGGTTTAATTATTAATTATGAGACTTTGCATGTCTGAATTAATAATTAATTTTTAAATGGCAATATTATTTAATAAACTATTTTAGTTATTAAATAATTAGTTTTGGCATTTAAATGATTAGAATTGGAAAAAATGACATTTTTGGAGAAATAGAAATAAAATTGAGGAAACTGCAAAATCCATGTGAGGCCCATTCACACCATGGCCGACCACATCATTGCATTTTTCCCAATTATTATTTTTAATTTAATTTGTCATTTAATTGCTAATCAAAGCCTAGCCTAATAGGAAAGTGGTGAATCACACTAAATAAGGCAGTTATTCAATTACACAGTAAAAGAGGAAACTGTATATTTAGAAAGTTGTGATCTTCCCTTTTCCTATTTATAGCCGCCCCCCTCTCCTCTCTTATTGTGCTTGTGTTTGCTTGAGAAAGCTTTGCTTTGCAAAGTGTATCACACGAAATCAAGAGAGAAAACAAGAGAGAAATTTCGAAATCCCTAGTGAGAGAGAAGTGCCCACACACATCATTCAGTATCTCATCATAGTTTGGAAGACTGTGAAGGATCACATCCAACTGAAGAACTTTCGGGCTCAGATCTTGATTATACTCTGCTACAGACAGGAATCAAGGGTTAGAGATCTGAGTGGAAGGAGACATTAATTCCGCTGCAATCACTGTAAGTTATTCTTAACTTTTATGTGTTTAGTTCATCGTTTTAGAAGTTCAATATTAGGTTGTTAAATCAACATACTTGCAAATAGATCTAAGGTCCTGGATAAATATAATACCAACAGGTAACCCGTTGTGAAATGTGGCCCGGACCCATCTTGAAATATTTTTCCCTACTAGTCACAATGAATTCGTACTACCAACACGTGAATACGAAGATTGGTTTGAAGTTAAATTTTGTTAAAATGACTCCTATTTCAAAAATTGAAATATTCTTTTGTTTAGGATAAATTTCAACAAGTTTTTTCCTTACTCTTACAGTCGTTAGTGTTCTTTCAAAATCTCACCCTAGACATCTTAAAAAATTGTGAAATTTCATAGGGACGAAGCCAAGACCGTTGTCTATCACTTTTTTATTGGGGGTCTGGGTTTGGGGTTGGGGGTTTGTGTTGGAAATTATTTTACCAGGATCTAGATTTACTAACAAGTATGTTGGATTAACAACCTAATATGAATTCTAAAACAATGAAAATAAACACATATAAAGTTAGAAAACCTTACAATGGGTGCAGCGGAACAATATGACTTCTTCCATTCAAATCTCTAGCCCTTGATTCCTTTCTGTAGCAGAGCATCACCGAGATCTGAACCTGGATCTTCTTTTCTCCTTCTTTGATGCAGAAATTCCATAGTCTTCCATACTATGATTGAGATACCACTTGATGTGTGTGGGCACTACTCATCTCACAAGGATTTCGAAAAATTCTCTCTCTTTTCTCTCTTAATTTCGTGGCTGATAGCATACCAGAGAAGAGACACAAAGGTTGCTTTATATAGGGAGAAGGGAGAGCACAACTTTCCAAATAAAATAGTTTCCTCTTTTACTGTGTAATTGATTAACTACCTTATTTAGTGTGATCCACCACTTTCCTATTATAGCTAGGCTTTGATTAGCAATTACATGACAATTAAAAAATAAAAATAATAATTGGGAAACACAAAGGGAGTGCTCGGCCATAGAGGGAAATGGGCCTCCCTTGGATTTTGCAGTTTCCTCAATTTTATTTCTATTTCTCCAAAAATGCCATTTTTCCAATTCTAATCATTTAAATGCCAAAACTAATTATTTAATAACTAAAATAGATTATTAAATAATATTGTCATTTAAAATAATCATTAATTAGACATACAAAGTCTCTTAATTAATAATTAAACCTAGAAACCCTTTTCTTTACGATTTTATCCTTAAACTGTGAGAATTCATAAAGTAGACATAGTCTAACTTTTAGAATTATAATTGATTAATTAAAATCAATTAACTGAGTCTTACAAGCAGTATGGCCTCAAATAGTATGGAGACCATGGGTCTATATAACCGAGCTTCCAATAAGTCGAACCGAATTTACCAAGTAAATTCCCTAACTTATTAATTCCTCATTGAATCCACACTTAGAACTTGGAATTGCACTCTCAGTCATATAGAAACGCTCTATATGTTCCACGATATAGACACGTCATCAGTTATCCATTGTTATAACCCTAATGTGATCAATGATCCTCTATATAGATGATTTACACTGTAAAGGGATTAAATTACCGTTGTTCAAATCAGGCAAATGGGCCTTCACAATTGGGGTGGTTCATGTGAGGGGGAGCTGGGTTCAGTATGTCGTACCCACTTCTATGGCTCCCAACTCTCACACAAGGCCCAAAAGAGAGGAATTTAACCAATAACTAAATGGGCCTAAATAAATTCTATCAAGAACTATGATAATTTATTTTAGCAACAACAACCTATATGTATCTATAATCAAATTAAACACATAGGCTCACACATGCACACTTTGGATGGGTCCTATCATGTTGCTAGGCCATACACAGATGAAAGAAGATTGTAAATATACCTGTTACAAATTATTATCTTGACTAAGGGAGCCATCAGATCATTAGATCTGGCAAAAAGTAACCATGGCTATTTGCAATCAAGTAATAATAGGTTTTGAAAACTTACACATAAGCTAAAACACATACTCCTGCAACAAGGTTAGTTGGATAGTTGGATGTAGGATTTATTTAATTTTAAATTAAATATTTAATTTCGAAAATAATTAATTAAATAATAAAAAAAAATTCGAAAATTTAAAAAAAAATTGAAAAATTCGAAATGTTTTTTAAAAAAATTTAAATTTAAAATTAAACCTACAATTTTTGAAAAATTAGGTTTCAACCAACTTAAATATCATTTCAAAAATTTGCTAACTACTTTTAAATTTTAAATGTTATTTTATAAATAAAAATTAAATAAAAATTAGAAAAGATAAATAAATATCTTTTTCAAATTTTAAATGTAATTTAAATAAATAAAATAACAAAATTTAAAAAATTAGCAAAATATCTTATATCATTTAAAAATTACATGATTATAAATATCTTATTTTTAAATTTAAAATAAGATAAGATATAATCAAATTTTAAAATAAGATAGATTTTTAAGCAAGAAGATAGATACTAATTCTATTCAAATTCAAATTACACTAATATCTTGAATTAAATTTAAAAAATATTAAATTAATTCAAAAAAATAATTAGAATTGAATTAGGAATAGTAATAGTATAAATACAAAGCTATACCAAAAATCGGAAGTTAATTCCATGAAAAAGCATGAAAAATCGAAGAAAAACAAAAAAATTTTGAACTGTACGGACAGTTTCGCGATCGCAGGAAAATTTCAGCACAACCCCGATTTTTTCAAATCTTCAAAAATTCATAACTAATTCAAATAAAATCGAAATTGAGTTATGTAAAAGGCTAACTTGCTTAATTTTTCCCATACTATCCAATAAAAATAATTCCAGAAACAGAATCGCAATTATTTTTCACAAAAATTTACAAACATCAATCAATCATCAAATAACACTCAATACAACATGATACCATCCAAAGAACATACAAACAATCGTTTTAAAGTCCAAATTTCTTGCAAGTAAATCAATTACCATGGCTCTGAGGCCAGTTGTTGGAAATTATTTTACCAGGATCTTAGATCTACTCACAAGTATGTTTATTAACATCCTAAATAAGAATTTTCTAAAACGATAAATTAAACACATATAAAGTTTAAGAAACCTTACATTGGGTGCAGCGGAATAATATGACTCCTTCCGTTCAGATATCTAGCCCTTGATTCCTTTCTGTAGCAGAGCATTATCAATATCTGAACCTGGATCTCTTTCTCTGAATCTTTGATGCTGAAACTCCTTTGCTGATGATCTTTCTTCACGATCTTCCTCACTATGATTGATGTATCACTTGATGTGTGTGGGCACTACTCTAATCACTAAGGATTTCGAAATATTGAAGAAGAAGAGAGGGAGTGGTCAGCCAGATAGGGAGAGAGAAGGCTCAGTTTTTCTGATTCAGAAAGTGTCAGGAAAAAGTCTTATTTTTTTCTGAAGCCTTCACTATCTATTTATAGCATTCCACTAGGGTTAGATTTGAATTATATGGCATTAAAATAATGAAAAAAATCAACTTAAAATACACACATAGGTGGCCGGCCATACACTTAGTGGATTGGGCCTTGCTTTTTGCAATTTTGCAATTTTAACACCTTTTGTATCTGATTTTCTCAAAAATACCAATTTCCTAATTCAACCATTTAAATGCCAATTCTAACTATTTAATAACTATAAATAATTATTAAATAATATTATCATTTATCATATTTATTAATTGAACCATACAAAGTATCATAATTAACAAATATGCCCCTATAAACTCTTTCTTTACAATTTCGCCCTTAATTAGTGAAAATTTCACAAATAGACATAGTCTAATTTGAGAATTATAATTGATTAATCAAAACCAATTACACGAGTCTTACAAGCAATATTATCTCAACTAGTGGGGGGACCATGGGTCTATATAACCGAGCTTCCAATAAGTAGATCAAGAATTTAGCACTAAAATTCACTAACTTATTAATTCTTCGTTGAATCCACGCATAGAACTTAGAATTGCACTCTCAGTATATAGAATGCTCTATATGTTCCACCATATAGATACATCATTAGTTATCCATTGTTATAATCTTAATTTGATCAATTATCCTCTATATGAACGATCTACACAGTAAAGGGATTAAATTACCGTAACACCCTACTATGTATTTTATCCTTAAAACACTTGACCCCGTATAAATGATATTTCAGCTTATGTGAAATGAGATCTCCACCATTTATTTTCATTTGGTCAAGCTCGAAGGAGATCATCCTTTGCTTACTATTCGCCAGATAGAAGCTATAGATTCCATGTTTATGCTAGCGCTCCCACTCAATTGCACTACCGTGTTCCCAAAATGTATGTATCACCCTGACCTAAAAGTAGGCTTAACTAACAAATCAAAGAACACGAATAGCCTTTCAAGATTGAGCCTAATCATAACAGGATTAAGATCATTTGATCTAGGATCAACTAGGCGATATTGACTTGAATAGATTTTACGATAAGTTTAATTAAATCTAAGTCAAAGTTCAATATCGGTCCCTTCCGATGCATACTCCATGCATCCAACCTGAGCTTTACTTTAACCAATGTTCTGGAAAGAACATAGTATTTCTCCAAATACAAGTAAACTCTTGTTGTAGATTATTATATCAGTAAAACCCTGTGTCTGATAAATCTAGGAAACTTTATTCACATAGTCATGTTTACTTTCCAATGTGTTGATGGCACAATAAACAGGATCAAGTATGTGAAAAGGGTTTCAGATGAATCTATACATTATGTACATATAATCATGAAATAAATCATGTGAACCATGCAACATTAAATGTTATTTCTAATCTATATTAATAAGTAAATCTGATTATATTGAAATGATTTTTATTTAGGGCATAAAACCCAACATAAACACCATCCCAGATGTAGATTTCTTGTCTTCAAGACATGCCTGGAAATCTGAATCAGTATAGCCTATGGGATTTAAAGCACCACTCTTGTAGACTAATACAAGATTCCTTGTACTCTTTAAGTATTTCAGAATATACTTAACTGCATTCCAATGTTCCTGTCCTGGATTAGACTGATTCCTGCTCACGATTCCAACTGCATAACAGATGTCAGGTGTAGTGCATAACATTGCATACATTAGACTTCCAACTGCAGAAGCATAGGGAACTTTCGCCATGTCCTCTATCTCTTGAGGATCAGTAGGAGATTGTTCCTTAGATAGACGGATAACATATCTAGAAGGCTTATTCGCCCCATTGGTGTTGTTCATGGAGAATCTCTCTAAAACTTTGTCAATATAGGTTGTTTGAGAGAGAGCAAGAGATCTGTTCTTCCGATTTCTGATAATCTGAATACCAAGAACATAGGCTGCTTCACCCAAATCTTTCATATCGAATTGAGTGTTAAGCCATTCCTTGATGTTAGTCATTTTCTTGATATTGTTTCCAATAATCAAAATGTCGTCAACATAAAGGACCAGGAATACTACTACTTGGTCTTCCTTGAGTTGGTAAACACAAGGTTCATCTTCATTCTGAAGAAAGCCGTAGGTCTTGATGATTTCATCAAACCTTTTGTTCCATGAGCGAGAAGCTTGCTTAAGTCCATAGATAGACCTATTTAATTTGCAAACTTTCTTTTCCTGCCCTGGAAGAACATAGCCTTCTGGTTGCTCCATATAGATGGTTTCTTCAAGTACCCCATTAAGGAAGGCAGTCTTGACATCCATTTGCCAGATTTCATAATCGAAAGCAGCAGCTATGGAGAGAAGAATTCGGATGGATTTGAGCATGGCAACAGGACTAAAAGTTTCCTCATAGTCCACACCTTCTCTTTGGGTATAACCCTTGGCTACAAGTCTAGCTTTAAAAGTTTCGACTTCGCCTCCAGCTCCTCTTTTTCTTCTTGTAAACCCACTTACATCCGATTGGATGATAGTCATCAGGTGCGTCTACATATTCCCAGACTTTGTTCTTTTTCATGGAATCCATTTCTCAATCCATGCTGGCTGACCATCGTTTCCGTTGCGGACTTGCCATTGCCTGTTTATAGGTTAATGGGTCGTCTTCAATACCGTCACCAACGACCATATTGATTTCACCATCAAAGCCATAACGAGCTGGTTTTGTTGAAACCCTCCCACTACGACGAGGAGCGGTGATCTTCTGAACAGGAACTTTGGTAGTAGTTTTCTCAGTAGGTTCGACTGAGGGAGTGGGATTGTCCTCTTCTTGAGTGGAAGAGGACGGAACATTGGAAGGAGTTATATCTGAAAGCATTTCCTCTAAAACAACTTTACTTTTCGGTTTGTTGTCTTTCATATAGTTTTCTTCAAGAAAAGTAGCATTTGTAGAAACAAACACTTTGTTATCCTTGTGACTATAAAACAGTCCACCCCTAGTCTCTTTAGAATTTCCGACAAACATGCACACTTCAGTTCGTGATTCAAGTTTGCCTTCTTTCTTTCTCAAGACATGAGCAGGGCACCCCCAAATTCTGTAGTGGCATAAACTAGGTGTACGACCATTCCATAGTTCGACGGGTGTCTTAGGGACTGCTTTAGATGGAACAACATTTAAAATGTCATTAGCCATCTGTATAGCATATCCCCAGAAGGACGTAGACAGAGTTGAATAGCTCAGCATAGACCTAACCATTTCCAAAAGAGTGCGATTTCTTCTTTCTGTAACTCCATTTTGTTGTGGAGTGCCTGGGGCAGTGTATTGGGATTCAATTCCAAGTTCAATTAAATGATCTTTGAACTGCATATCCATATATTCTCCACCCCTATCAGTTCGCAAGATCTTTAATGTTTTACCTAATTGGTTTTGAGCCAAAGCATGAAATTCTTGAAACTTTTCAAACGTTTCAGATTTCTTTTGCATTAGGTAAAGAAAACTATATCTAGAGTAATCGTCAATGAAAGTGACAAAATACTCATAACCACCTCGGGCTTTTACATTCAGAGGTCCGCAGACATCGGAATGCACTAACCCTAGGGGTTGTTTGGCACGCTCTCCCTTTGCAGAGAAAGAACGTTTAGTCATTTTTCCTTCCAGGCAGGACTCGCATACTGGCAATTCACCTAAGACGACATTTTTCAATGGACCGTCTTTGGTTAGCCTTTTGAGTCTATCAAAGCCTATATGACCTAAACGTAAATGCCATAGATAAGTTTGATCATCATTATCAATCTCTTTTCTTTTGAGGTTTCTAGGTTTAGCTACATTGAAAAGTTCACTGTTTAGTGAGATTTGTGTATTTGGTCTTAAAACATAAAGCCCTTGTTCCATGGAAGCAACACATATTTGAAATCCATTACGAGAAATTGAACAATAAGAACTCAAAAAATTCAATATATAAGATTGTGTTTGCAAACATGAGACACTAATCAAGTTTCTACTAAAGTTTGGAATAAATAAAACATTTTCTAAAATTAAAAATCTTTGTTGAAACTTGATGCGGGCTTTTCCTCTAGCTTTGACCGACACTAACTCGCCATTACCAACTTTAAGCTTTTCCCAAGTTTCAAGCAGCTGCAGTGAAGAACATACATGGTTAGTAGACCCAGAATCAACAATCCAAGTGGATTTGTCGTTCTCTAAAACATATGATTCAAAGACAAAAGCATTACCTTCGTTTGAATTGTTTAGAAGCCGGGGACATCGTTCTTCTTGATATCCCTTTTCATTACAATTCGAACATAGAAGATTATGTCTGATAATTGTACTTGAAGAAGCAGCTTTGCTAGAGCCTTCATGCTTAATCCTTTTCCTCTGATTAATATTTGCAAACCCAGGAGGTCCCATTGCAATCAGATTCTGTTCATGGGCTCGTAATTCTGCTTCGAGTTTGTCCATGTCGGAGGAGTTAAAATTTTTGATCATGTAAGAAACAACAAATTCATTATACTCCGGAGGAAGACTATTAAGAATGAATTGGACCCATTGTTCTCTTGATAAATCAATTCCTAGTAGATTTGCCTTTTGGAACTTCAGATTCATCATCAACAGGTGCGAGTTTATGCAACTACCAGGATGCATTTTCACACTATAGAGTTCTTTTGCTAAGATATTAATTAGGAGGGGATCGGAGTGAGGGTTATTCATATTGGCACTACAACACATCAATAAAACAGAAGTAAGGTTTCGGTTCATAAATTCATACACATGTTCAGAAAATAACAAGTAATCACATATGTTATAAAAATACTAAATCTAACATAGTTTATTTTTTAAGGTTTTCAACAAACTGATACAGTGTCCCGTTTAGGCGAGAGTCAAAGCATCATCCATTTAATAGAATTGTCAATTCATCTAAAATGATAATCATTCTAGCAACCTTTTATTCGATCAAGATTAGAATTCAGCGTTGTCCCATTTAGGCGAGAGTCAAGGCAATTCTATCTTATGAGTTGCCACCATTGTTTCATATTTTGTAAGTCAAATATAGTCGCCACCATTAGGGTGATCCATACCATATAAAACACTTACAAAGCTACTTATCTTTCGAGATTAAACGGTGCGAACTTGCTAATGAACGTTCCTCCATTAGGGAGGATTACTCACTAAAACAAACGCTATGTAAAACCAACAATGGAGATCGAATGTCTCTTGATTAAAGCTCATTATTTTAAAATATGTATTTTATTTAATCATTTATTCCGTATTATAATAATGAAAAATTACAAATTAAAGTTGGTTTAAATAAAAAATTAACTTTAATTAAATTTCAATTATTATTTAAATTCGAAAAATAAATTCGAAAAATAATGGAACAAATTTGAAAGTATCTTGTTTAAGTTGTTTAGAAGGATCTAAAAAATCAACTTAATATCTTTCAAATTAGATTTAATTAAATATAAAATTAAGTTGTAACCACGTAATTTGAAAATATTCCATTTTAAGTTAATATTTGAAAAAATATCAACTTAAAAAATATCTAAAGAATCTTAATAACCAATTCCTAAAATTTCTCAACTTAATTTTGAAATTTAAAATTTAAAAGATATTCAGATTTAAGTTGATTAGTTAGAGATAACTAATTTTCAACTTAAATAGGAATATTTAATGAAAAATCTAAATTAAGCTTCAGAAAGAATCTAGTTGGTTATAATTCTATATTTAATTAAATACAAGAAAATACATATAGTTTAGCTTAGAATATAATTCTTTAAACTATGGTTTTCTTAAATTAATTTCAAAATAAATGAAATTAATTATGTTGCTAATCAATTTTATTAGGTTAAACTAATTTAATTAACCTAGTACAGTTATTCAAATCAGGCAAATGGGCCTTCACAATTGGGGTGGTTCATGTGAGGGGGTGCTGGGTTCAGTATGTCGTACCCACTACTATGGCTCCCAACTCTCACACAAGGCCCAAAAGAGAGGAATTTAACCTTAAAATGAACAACTGTTATTAATTGAATAGGCCCAAAAACTAAATGGGCCTAAATAAAATCTATCAAAAACTATGATATTTTATTTAGCAACAACAACCTATATGTATCTATAATAAAATTAAACATATAGGCTCACGCAGGCACACATTTGGATGGATCCTATCATGTTGCTAGGTCATACACAGATGAAAGAAGATTGTAAAATTTATCTGTTACAAATTATTTGCTTGACCAATTGAACCATGGGTTAAAATCAGATCATTGGATCTGTCAACAAGTTAACCATGACTATTTGCAATCAAGCAATAATAGGTTTTATAAAACTTACATACAAACTAAAACACATACTCCTGCAACAAGATGAATTGGATAGTTGGATGTAGGAATTATTTAATTTTAAATAATTATTTTCGAAAATATTTAAATAAAAAAAATATTTCGGTTTTTAATAAAATAATAAAAAAAATTAAAATTAAACATACAATTTTTGAAAAATTAGGTTTCAACTAATCTAAATATCATTGCAAAAAAAAATTGCTAACCACCTTTCAAATTTTTAAAGTTATTTTATAAATTAAATATAAAATAAAAAAAATAAATAATTTTCAGATTTTATAATTTACTTTAAATAAAATAACAAAAATATAAAAAATTAGCAAAATATCTTACTTCTATTTAAAATTACATGATTATAATAATCTTATTTTAAATTTAAATAAGGTCAAATATTTAAAAAAAAAATTAATTTAAAAAATATTTAATATCCGACCTTTAAATTTAAAAGATAAGATAAAATAATCAAATTTAAAAATAAGATATAAAATCAAGCAAAAAGATAGATTTTTACTTGTTTTTAAGTTCAAATTACACTAATATCTAAAATTAAATTTAAAAAATTCAAATTAATTTATTTCTGATATTAGATTTGAAAATTAAAAAGTAAAAATCAAAATACAAAACTACACAAAAAATCAGAAGTTAATTCCATGCAATAGCATGAAAAATTGAAGAAAAACGAAAAAATTGCAAGTGGTACGGACAGTATGCATTGCATACTGTCCACACGCACAAGCTGCCAGGCGTGACCGACGTATGGGACGATTTCAGACAGCCAATCTTGTCTGACCGAGGTAGCTCAGTCGAGCTGGATGTCTGCGCGCGTGTGGTCGAGGGTATCACCCTCATTCGCGCGCGTGAAGGGTTGCACGACCCTGATATTTTTCCAATCTTCAAAAAATCATAACTAATTCAAATTAAATCAAAATTGAGTTCTGTAAAAAATTAAATTGCTTAATTTTTTCCATACTATCCAATAAAAATAATTCCAGAAACATATATTCAATTATTTTTCACAAAAATTCACAAACATCAATCAATCATCATACAACACACAAAACAACATGATACCATCCAAAACACAAACAAATCGTTTTAAGTCCAAATTTCTTGCAAGTAAATCAATTACCATGGCTCTGAGGCCAGTTTTTGGATATTATTTTACTAGGATCTTAGATCTACTCACAAGTATGTTGATTAACACCCTAAATATGAACTTCTAAAACGATTATGAAATAAACACATATACAGTATGAGAAACCTTACATTGGGTGCAGCGGAATATTATGTCTCCTTCTGTTTAGATCTTTAACCCTTGTATCCTTTCTGTCGCAGAGTATTATCAAGATCTGAACCTGGATCTCTTTCTCTCCTTCTTTAGTGCTGAAACTCCTTCTTGTTGAATATCTTTCTTCACGATCTTCCTCACTATGATTGAGGTATCACTTGCTGTCTGTGGGGACTACTCTAACACCAAGTGGTTCGAAATTTAAGAGAGAAGAAGAAGTGTATAAAGTGGCGGCTAGGGTTTAGAAAGAGAAGGCTCAGGTTTTTCTTTGGAGGAAAGTGTAAATTTCCTGAAGCCTTCACTATCTATATATAGCATTCCACTAAGGTTAGGTTTGAATTATTTGGCATTAAAATAATGAAAATATCAAATGAAAAAACCTATAAAAGTGGCCGGCCTAGGCAATGTGGATTTGGGCCTCACTTTTTGCAATTTTGCAGTTTTATCATTTCTGCATCTCATTTTCTCAAAAACGCCAATTTTCAAATTCAACCATTTAAATGCCAATTCTAACTATTTAATAACTATAAATAATTATTAAATAATATTTTCATTTATCATATTTATTAATTGAACCATACAAAGTATCATAATTAACAAATATGCCCTAAAAACTCTTTCTTTACAAGTTCGCCCTTACATAGTGAAAAATTCACAAATATACATAGTCTAATTTGAGAATTATAATTGATTAATCAAAACCAATTAAATGAGTCTTACAAGTAATATTATCTCAACTAGTGGGGAGACCATGGGTCTATATAACCGAGCTTCCAATAAGCAGATCAAGAATTTATAACCTAAATTCACTGACTTATTAATTCTTCGTTGAATCCACGCATAGAACTTAGAATTGCACTCTCAGTATATAGAATGCTCTATATGTTCCACCATATAGACACATCATTAGTTATCCATTGTTATAATCATAATTTGATCAATGATCCTCTATATGAATGATCTACACTGTAAAGGGATTAGATTACCATTACACCCTACAATGTATTTTATCCTTAAAACACTTAACCCCGTATAAATGATATTTCAGCTTATGTGAAATGAGTACTCCACCATTTATTTTCGTTTGGTCAAGCTCGAAGGAGATCATCCTTTACTTACTATTCGCCAGATAGAAGCTATAGATTCCATGTTTATGTTAGCGCTCCCACTCAATTGCACTACCGTGTTCCCAAAATGTACGTATCACCCTGACCCAAAAGTAGGCTTAACTAACAAATCAAAGAACACGAATAACACTCTTGAGATTGAGCCTAATCATAACAGGATTAAGATCATTTGATCTAGGATCAACTAGGCGATATTGACTTGAATAGATATTACGGTAAGTTTAATAAATCTAAGTCAAAGTTCAATATTTATTTCGTTATGAAAATGCCTGGGCACGTGAGCCATTTTGCAAGCAAATTGATAAGAATTGTTGGGAGGAGCATTACCATCTTCCTCTGTCGGATAAAATAAAAAAATGCACTGCAAATTTGTCTTCTTGGGGTTATGAACTCACTAGGAATTTTAAGAAGAGATTGAATAAAAGCAAGAAAAGTTGTCTACTATGAGAGGCTCTAATGACCAATACTCCACTGCCGACTTTGATGAAGAACAAAACAATTATTTTGAAATTCTTGCCCAACAAGAGATTTACTGAAAGCAAAGATCAAAGTAACATTGGCTTCATTTGGGTGACAAAAATAGCAAGTATTTTCATGCTTCTACAAGTTCAAGAAAGCGAAGCAATCAGACACTGCGGTTAAAAGACTTAAATGACAATTGGAAAGAATGGGGTACAAGTTTGGATGATCTAATTACAAATTATTTTTCCTCAATCTTCACTGCCGATGGAGCTACTTGTAATAATGTGGTGGATAATATTAAATGCTCTGTCTCTAGGGAGCAAAATGAACATCTGCTTCGGCCTATACTTCCTGATGATATTAAGTAAGCTCTTTTTCAAATGCATCCCGACAAAGCTCCAGGGCCGGATGGCATGGGACCTGGTTTTTATCAGCAACATTGGGATATCGTGGGATCTCATATTGTCAAATTAGTTACTGATTTTTTTGACACAGGTGTTTTTCCACAGGAGCTTAATAATACCAACCTTGTCCTAATTCCCAAAAAGAAAAATTTCTCCTCAATGGGTGACTTGCGGCTTATTGCCTTATGTAATGTCTTGTATAAGATTGGTTCAAAGTTTCTTGCCAACCGTATGCACAACATGATTGTTCTTGTTATATCTGAAACCCAAAGTGCGTTCATCCTAGGCTGCTTAATTTCAGACAACATTATGGTGGCCTTTGACGTAATGCACTACTTGAAGCGGAAAAGGAGAGGTAAAAAAGGCTTTATATGGCTTTAAAACTTGATATGAGCAAAGCTTATGATCAGGTTGAATGGGATTATCTATGAGCTGTTATGCTTTGTATGAGATTTGCAGAAAGGTGGGTAAATCTTATCATGGCTTGTGTTACTTCGGTGAGATATACCATCATGCATAACAATCATGTTATGGGTCCTATCATCCCTACCCGTGGGATCCGACAAGGTGACCCACTCTCAACATATTTTTTCATTATTTGTTTTGAGGGCTTATCATCAATTATCAAGAAGTTTGAATCAAATTAACTCCTCCAAGGGTGCCGTGTGGCAAATGGGGCTCCATCTATATCGCACATGTTGTTTGCCGATGATAGTTACTTATTCTGTCAAGCCTCTTCAGGAGCAGCTTTAAATATATGCACCTTGCTTCACTTTTTTGAGATGGCGTCTGGCCAAAAAGTGAATGTGACCAAGTCCTCCATTTTTTTCAGCCCCAACACTGATTCTTTGCTAAAGAATGAAATCTTTTCAACTCTTGGAATGCCTAAAGCTGATGAGCATAGCCTTTACCTGGGACTTCCAAACATCATTGGTAGGAACAAGACTACAATTCTTGGTTTTCTAAAAAAATAAAGTCGTCAATTGGATCAACAGTTGGAATGGACGATTTCCGTCTCGTGTTGGTAAAGAAATCCTCCTTAAAACAGTTATTCAATCTCTTCCCACGTATGCTATGAGTGTCTTTCTCATTCCTCATAAAATTTACACTGAAATTGAGACACTAATGGCAAACTTCTGGTGGAAGACCACTTCTAGCAAAGGAAATGGGATTATATGGATGGTCTGGGAAAGGATGGCAGTTCATAAAGATTATGGGGGCATTGGTTTTCGATGATTACATGATTTTAACCTGGAAATGCTTGCAAAACAAGGCTGGCGACTTCTCGCCTCACCAAATTCGCTTGTTAGCCAAATTTATAAAGCTAAGTATTTCCCTTGGTCTGATTTCCTGACTACAGATCTTGGAAATAATTCTAGTTTTGTATGGCGAATTATTTGGCAAGCAAGAGATCTGGTTAAACTTGGTGCAAGGCGTATCATTGGTTCGGGGTCCACAACAAGTATTCTTTCTCATCCATGGTTACCTGATAACTCAAATCCATATGTCACCACTACTCATCCTGGGCTTTATCACAAGATGGTTAACTCTCTTTTTGATCTTGATAATATATCCTAGGATCATGAGATTGTCCATGACATGTTCAACTCCCGCGATGCATCTCTGATTCTTGGGTTACCCTTATGTTTTTCAGCTGGTGAAGATTGTTGGCCTTGGATAGGAGAGAGCACCGTCCATTTCTCTGTCAAAAGCGCATACAACCTGCTACAGCAATCAGTACAACATCAGCCTAGTGTTGATAATTCTAGGTTTTGGCGCTATGGCAGCTTAAGATCCCCTCGAAAGTCAAAAATTTTGCTTGGAGGGTTGTTTCAAACTCTCTTCCCACCTGTTTACAGCTTGTCACTAAGCATGTAAACATTTCCTCGGTTTGCGCTGTTTGCAAGAGTGAACCCGAATCAATCCCTCATGCTCTCATCAGCTGCGTTTTTGCTCAATCATGCTGGCAATATGCACATCCGTCCCTCAACAATGCCGATAACACCACGGTTGGTACTTGGCTCTACAATAATTTTCTTGTTACTAATATTGATACCAGCTGCCGAATTAGCATGCTTTGTTGGGCAATTTGGAAAGCAAGAAACAACCTCGTTTGGGATAAGAAGCCTTCTACACCACAACAAGTTGCTTCATTAGCACTAGTTTGATCAATGGCGTAAAGCTCAAGATAAAGTCAATTTATTGTCATTGGCGTTTGAAACCGATGGCTCTAAAGTTGAGCAATGGACTAAACCCGCACCAAATACAATCAAGATTAATGTTGATGCTGCGTTATTTAAAAATGAAGGTTCTTATGGCTATGGAATTGTTGCACGAGACTCTTTTGGAACCTTGCTAGACACGTGGCAGCTTGCAAAAATGGTTCTTTTGCTACTGAAGTAGTGGAGGCCATTGGGGTAAAGGAAGCTCTTAGTTGGCTCAAAGATAAGAATTGGAATAAAGTGGAGATTGAAACTGATAGTATGCTCACCGTACAAGTTATCCGTGCCTCTCATCGGATGTCCTATGTTTTTGATTTGGTTATTAATGATTGTAAACTTTTACTCTCAAATCTCCCAAATGTTTCTTTGCATTTTGTTAGACAATCAGCTAATCGAGTTGCCCACTATGTTGCTAGGTATTCTCGATTCCTTTCTGGTTGTAGCATTCACATACAGAATATTCCGTCTGATCTTCAAGGCCTTTTGTACTCTGAATGCTAAATTTTAATGAAGTTGCTATTTCATTTTTTTTTTAAAAAAAGCTACTTTTTAAAAAAGTTGTGATAAAAAGGTTTTTTGAAAATAACTTATTGAAGAATTATGGAGAAGTTATAACTAAAAGCTAAAGCTGCTAAACCTAACTTTAAAAAAAAAAAAATTATTAAAAGACTTTATAATAAATTATTTTGTACTAAAAATATATTTAATTATGTATTGTATATTACAAATAATAATAATATTTTTATGAAGAAAATAAGATTTAAATTTCTTATTTTTTAGTTTTTATTATCTCTTAAAAAAAATTTATATTTATATTTATATTTTTATTATTAAGAAACTACATCAACCTAAAGTGATTTTATAAACTACAATTTTTTTTTAAAAAAAATGATAAAAATATAATTTAAAAATATTATAAATTATTTATATCAAATGCATATAAAGTTATACTATAGAAAAAAAATAATTAAAAATATATAGAAAATAAAAAAAATTATTTAACATAATTTTTTTATATATTTGTGATTATAATGAACTAGATTATAACATTATCATTATTATAATAGAATCTTAACAACTTACAACAATTTAAATTTTAGAATTTACCAAACACTTAGCTCAGCTTTTTTCCACAGTTCTACTACAACTGTTTTTTCTCATAGAACAACTATTGTGGTATAGTTCCTCCAAATGAAAAGGTCTCCATTAGTTATTCCTGGAAATTCGTTCACTCATGAAAGCCAGTCTTGGAAGGCTCTCTTGTCCTTTCGGGAAGGGTCTTCAGGATAAGCTAGCCTCTCTCTGGGATGGAGTTCCTGTTGGCTAGTTGTTCCTCCTAAAAAGGTATTTCCTGATAGTCGACTCCTGTTGGCTTTATCCTATCCGGAAGCTCCTTCAGCGAGTGTCTTTGGTTCGCGATCCTGAAAGCTCATATACATTCCCCGATGCACTAAGACTTATGTTGTCGTGGAGATCAAAATAACAAGTCAGAATACCATTGTAAAGGAGACTTGTCGTGAAATGGATCTGAAAGCTCAAAGGAGAGTTGGTTAAGTTAGTTATTTTCTAACTAACTTAACAACCGTAATTATTGCAGCCAACAACTTTAGAATCTTGATCCTAAAGCTATAAATACCACCTTGACCTGTTATTTCAGAATATGTTTCAGATTGAGAATGAGAGGTAGAGAGAGGTAATAGAGAAAAGAGAGAGATTGGGTTTGGGTTTTGTAAGAAGAATCTTTTGTATATGAAGAAGATTCTTGGGTGAGAGTGTGAGAGTACTCAACAGAAAATCTTTCTCAATTGTATTGTACTTGTTCTTGCTCAATCAATAAAGAGGATTTGGTGGTGTTATATAACTAGAGCAGAGCCATAAATCACATCGATCTATGGACTTGAACTAGTATATATCTTGGTGTTGATTTTTTTACTTTCTGCCTTAATCGTTTTTTGGTTTTCCTTACTCTGTTCATCCCTATTTTTTTCATTTGTTATTTGTACTTTCTTGATCTTGTCATTGTTAAATATTTAATTGTTTAAAGTTTTGTTTTTTTGATTCTGCACAGTTAGTCATAATTTTCTCTCATACTAGAGCTTGGTAATCGATCAAGAACGTAGAATTAAGATTATTTCTACTGTAAATCTTGAAGAAACATTGAATTTCATCAATGGCGAGATTCAAATTGGAGAAATTGAGATTCAAATTGGAGAAATTCGATGGAACAAGAGACTTTGTGCTATGGAGAGAAAGTTTGAAAGGAATCCTAGTGCACCAGAAGGCATCCAAGGCTCTTGGAGATGAAAAACTCTTGGCCAAAAAGAAACCAGAAGAAAAAGTAGAAATGAAGGAGATGGCGTACTACACGATCATCATGTATCTGTAAAATAGTGTTTTAAGAAAACTCATTGCAGAGAAGACATCGAAAGGAGTTTGGAATAAGTTGGAAGAACTATACTTAAAACCATCAATAGCTAGCAAGATCAATTTTCTAGAAAGGATACGGTTTCAGAATGATTTCTTCCCTTTCTTTAGTTGATAATATTGATAGATTTAATGAGTTTATTGTAGGTTTGGCTATCATAAATCACAAGGTTGATGAAGAAAGCCAAGCCATCATCTTGTTGAGATCACTACCAATTGCATATTAAAAAGTGAAGGCCGCTATCAAGTATGGCAGAGACATTATTGCATTGGAGGATGTAGCACTAAAATCAAAAGATTTTGAATTATAATTGGAAAGGAATCCAAAAAAGAAGAAATGTACTTGGCAAGAGGAAGATCGCCCAAGAAAGTAAGCTCGAAGAACTCTCAATCAAGATCGAAGTCTAGAGAGAAGGAAACTAGGAAGTGTTACTTCTATGGTAGATTTGGACACTTGCAAAGATTTTGCAAGAAGTACAAGGAGCAACAAGGCTTCAACAAATCTCATATTGGAGAGAGGAATGACATTTGACATCATAAATTTGGGAAGGACTCTACTGCAATCGTATAGGATAGTGATGATTGCTCAGCAGATGGGGAATTGTTCTCCATCTAAGAATCTTCAATGAACAGAGAGTGGATTCTTGACTCTAGATGCACTTATCATATGTGTCTGAGTCAAAAGTCATTTTTTGATTATAAATTAGTTGATGGAGGTAAAGTTCTAATGGGTAATGATCATTCATGCAGGGTCATTGGAGCTAGGAACGTAGCCATCAAACAGTATGATGGTGGAATCAAGGTGTTAACAAGTGTAAAGCACATTCTAGAGCTTAGACAAAACCTCATATCCCTAGGTGTGCTTGAAGATGAAGGATACAAATACAAATCCATTCAGGGAAGCTTGAGGATCACTAAAGGTTCTTTGGTAGTGATGAAAGGAGAAAAGATCAATGGTTTACATGTTCTCCAAGGAGAAACTGACCCAAACGGACAGACAAGTATGGTGAAAGGGCTAAAGTCAGATATGAAGTTGTGGCATCACATACATATACATATCAGTGATCAAGGCCTCAAAGAACTGAACAAAAAAAGGTATAATTGAAAATTTAAATTCTTGCGCCTTACCATTTTGTGAAGCTTGTATTTTAGGAAAACAACATAAGCTGAAATTCACTCTGGCAAGGTATACCACTAAGAAGATACTCGAATATGTGCATGCTAACCTTTGGGGGCCATACAAAGTGCCTACTAGCTCACTCCAGTAAGCAATAATTTCTTTTAATAGTTGATGATTATAGTAGGTGTGTTTGGACCTACTTGTTAGCAACTTAGGATGAGTACCTGAAATAGTATAGAAATTGGAAAACTCAAGTGGAAAACCAAACAGATCTTAAAATTAAGAACCTTAGGACGAATAATGGGTTGGAGTTTATTAACTATGAATTTGACAAGACAAGTCAAGAATTTGAAATCACTAGGTATAGAACCGTAGTGAAGACCTCGAAGCAAAATCGTGTTGTTGAAAGGATGAATCGTACCTTATTAAACAAAGTTAGATCTCTACTATTTAGTTTTAGATTAGAAAAACTATTTTGGGGGAAGCTCTAGCAACTGCAACCTACCTTATAAATAGAAGCCCAAACCGAGTCATAGGCTTGAAAACCCCTTATGAAATGTGGTACTACAGAACCCAAAACCTAATGCACTAAAGAACATTTGGGTGTACAACATATATACACCAATCTATTGATAAGTTGGAACCTAGATCCATTAAGGGAACTTTCCTAGGATATGTCTTAGGAATCAAGGGGTATAGAATTTACATTTCCAAGAAGGGTAGACCAAAGATTATGAGTGCTAGAAATGTTGTTTTCAATGAGTTAGATTATCCTCACTTGTCATCCGGGAAAGGTAGTGTGTCCCTGTGTGATGTAGGAAAAATAGGAAATAAAGACACTACAAGTGTGGAAATGGAGTATGGAATGAAGCTCCTAAAAGAAGGCTCACAGACGGAAGCCAGCTTGGAACCAGAAGGTATTGCACAGATAGAAGTTGATGCTGAGTTGGAAGATAAAGAAGACCAAATAGAGGTTCCGGAAGGGTTCGAACAGATAGGTCTGGAAGGTTATTAATTGGCATGCGATAGAACCCAGAGAGAGATTCACCCTCTGGCAAGGTTTGTGGAAGCAGATTTAATAGCATTTGCATTGGCAACAGTTCAACAAACTAGAATTGAACAACCCAGAAGCTATGAAGAGGCAATTTAAAGTGGAAACAAGTCTAAATGGCTTCAGACCATGGATGAGGAGATGGATTTACTCTAGAAGAACAAGACTTAGGTAGTTGTACCTTTTATCCCAATTTTTCCCACATGACATGGCATGTCCATGTGGCCAAGATCAATGCCATGTGGAGTACAACTTATCAACAAAAAAGACAAGTCATCTACACAACACATTAGTTGACGAGAAGTTCGGGTGCTTAAGCGGGACAAAAAGACAATGAAGTGACCACCTTGAGGGGTTCGGCCAAACCCCCCTAGCTGACCCTATGTCCAGCATAGGTCAACCAACCTCTAACAAATGAAGGGTCAGCCAGCTTGTACCCTAGCAAGCACTTGGCCAGCTAGCTTGCAACCTAGAAGGTGCTTGATGTGCAGCCTTCATTCGGGACAAAAATCAAAGCTACAATTCTGGCTTCAACAACCCATGAAAATAGGGGAGAAATATCAGCTATTCACCTATTCTTGGGGGATATTTAACCTATTTATTATTTAATTATTTAATTATGTAACAACTACTTTATAGTTCCTATTTTTGAAGGATATTAGGTTATTATTCTTATGTAAGCTCTCCTATATAAAGACCACTAACCTAACCCTAATTTCTCTAAGTCTCAAGCTCTCTAAGCTCTCAAGCCCTAAGTCTGAAACCCTAATTCTCTCTCTCTCTCCCTCTCTTCTACATGCCCTAGGCTTTGTAGAAGAGACTAAGTCTCTTTCATCACTTTCACTTGAGATTTGCCTATCGATTCTCATATTGTAATTTTTAAAGAGCCACTTCTGAATCCACAACCCTTGTGATCTGAGTGGTATTATCTCTGGTAAAATGGGTTGGGTTATAAAATATTCAGAATGTGAATAGGTTAAAAATTTCGAGGCCAATGTCATTGGGTTGGGTCATTAAAATACCCTCAACCGGGCCAACTCAACCCATGCTCAGCCCTAGTTTAGGGGAATGGGAATGAGAATTGAATAAAATAAAATTTAAAATACATAAAAAATTTGATAAAAATCATTAATTTTTTTCTCATGTTACATGATAATTGTCGTTCCTTCCATTTCGAAATAGAATATTCATTCCACCAAAATGGTGGAAAGGGCATTCTATTGGAATGGCATTCTGATACTTTAAAATAAAACTAAACAAAAGAATGTAATGAAAATTATTTCTTTTCCATTCCATTTCATTACCTCTAACCAAATGCCACCTAAGGGTCTGTGTTCAGGGGTTAGGGTTCAGGGTGTTAGGTGTTGGGGTTAGGGTTCAGGGTTCAGGGTTCAGAGGAATGGGAATAGGAATGAAAATAATATAACATTTAAAATGCATAAAAAATTGATAAAAATCATCAAACTTTTTCTCATGTTACATTGGAATGGTCTTTCCTTCTGTTATACCCGAAATCCGGCTGGCACTTTAGAGGATGACGCGTGTCAACCTTAGAGAATACGAATCAACGAATGTAATGGAAGATATTAATTTGTACTCTAAGACTTGAATATGAAGATTGGTTTCACGTTAAATTTTGTTAAAATGGCCCCCTAATTCAAAAATTGAAAATATTCTTCTTTACAGGGTAAATTTTAACAAGTTTTTTCTTTACTCTTACACTCGTTAGTGTTCTGTTAAAATCTCACCCTACACATCTCAAAAATTGTGAAATTTTACGAGGATGAAGCCAAGAATGTTGTGCATCAATTTTCTATTGGACACGTTGCGAGATAAAGTAGTTTTCATGCATAGTGGTACCCCTTTGTGAAATGTGGCCTGGACCCATCGTAGAATATTTTTTGCCACTAGTCACAACGAATTTGTAATACTAAGACGTGATTATTAAGGTTGGATTCGAGTTAAATTTTGTTAAAATGGCCCCCTAATTAAAAAATGGAAAATATTCTTCTTTTCAAGGTATATTTTAACAAGTTTTTTCCATCCTCTTACACTCGTTAGTGTTCTGCTAAAATCTCACCCTACACCTCTCGAAAAATTGTGAAACTTTTCAAGGACGAAACAAAGACTATTGTACATAACTTTTCTATTGGACACGTTGAGATATAAACTAGTTTTCATGCACTAACATTCATTATAATCGAAATAGTAAAAATCTCACATTTTTGATAGTGGTACCCCTTTGTGAAATGTGGCAAGGCCCCATCTCGAAATATTTTTCTCCACTAGCCACAATGAATTCTTTCTACTAAGACGTGAATATGAGGATTGAATTCACGTTAAATTTGGTTAAAATGGCTCCCTAATTTAAAAATTTAAAATATTCTTCTTTTCAGGGTAAATTTTTACAAGTTTTTTTGTTACTCTTACACTCACTAGTGTTCTGTTAAAATCTCACCCTACACATCTCGAAAAATCATGAAATTTCACAAGGATGAAGCCAAGACCGTTCTGCATCACTTTTCTATGGGACACGTTGAGAGATAAAGTAGTTTTCATGCACTAGCAATCATTTTAATTAAAATAGTGAAAATCTCACATTTTTTATAGTGGTACCCCCTTTGTGAAATGTGGCTCGGTCCCATCTCGAAATATTTTTTGCCACTAGTCACAATGAATTCGTACTACTAAGTCATGAATATAAAGATTGGATTTGCGTTAAATTTGGTTAAAATATCCCCCTAATTAAAAAATTGAATATATCCTTCTTTTTAAAGTTTTTTCGTACTCTTGCACTCGTTAGTTTTCTCTTAAAATCTCACCCTTCACATCTCGAAAAATCATTAAATTTCACAAGCACAAAGCCAAGACCATTGTGCATCACTTTATTGTTAGTTACATTTAGAGAAAAAGTAGTTTTCAAGCAGTATTAATCATTCTAATTAAAATAGTGCAAATTTTACATTTCTGATAGTGGTAATGTTGGGTTTTATGCCCTAAATAAAACTCATTACAATCTGATTAGTTATCAATTTAGAAGTGAAGTAGGTTTACATGTATGTTACACGTTTATGGTTTAATACATATACTTGATATATGCACAAAATCAGTTAAATCCAGAACATATAGTTATTCACAATTACAGTATCGTCAATACAGTGGAATGTGATTGTGATTATATGATTCAAAAGATTTGGTCCCTGTTCATCAGTGTTTTGGATTTACACTGATGTGATAATCAGCGATGAAGTATACTTACACTTGGAGTAAGTGTTATGTTCTTTCCAGAACATTGGCAAAGTATACTGGTTTCGAATGCATGGAGTATGCATTGGACTGGACCGATATTGAATTTGGTTAAAGATATTGTAAACTTACCGTTGTATCTTTCCAAGTCAATGTCAGAAGTGTTAGAAAAATTAATATAAACCCCAAGATCAATTTGTATATAACATAGAACACAATAATAAAATATAATAATTAGGTATGTGTACCTGATTGATCCATAACAATTATCTTTGTTTGATCCACAGCAGTTACTCCACTTTGATAGTGCAATACTATCAACTAAGTCTTCCTCCCTAGATCTCTAAATCAGAAGCAGTTTATTTATCTGATTATCAAAAGGTATACAATTGTGATGAGACAATATGTATTTATAGAGTTAGGGAGGGGACTTAGCTACAAAACCCTAGTTGGGCTGGGCCTGCTCATCAAAGGCTTCAGTCAACTAGAAAAGGCCCACACTTCTGCTTCACCTAGACTTTACACACAGATGCTAAGCCCATTAACAAGTGATCACCAAAAATATGGGCTAACACAGCAAAGAACTATCCAATCAACCCAAGTTTTAATAAAACTAATAAAATTTAATGTAAGCCCAAATAAAAGTCTAACATTCTCCCACTTGGGCTACATTGATTTTAATACATATGTATTATATATCAAAATAATTTTGTTTAAAAACGACTCATGGGTTGAACAACAGGAAAACATTTGTGGCCACTTTAAAAAATGATAGTTCTCTGATAGCATCTCAACATACCGGTCCAATTTAACCTTTGATAATGAACTATGACAATCATATTGTTTTTAACTCAACAAAAGACATTCATAATCACAAATACCAAAGTATTAAATCGACATGGTCAATAAGTCTAGTAGTGTGGTAAGGAATTATGTTCAACATGTGATCAATTTAAAATAACATAATATCCTTATCAGTCCTCAATTTCACTGATACCGTGATGCTTAATAAATAAGCCAGTGAAATTAAACATACACTACTTAATAAATAAGTAAGTGTCACTAAACTTGCTTAAAAAATTAAGCCAACAAAATATCATTGTCTTTTAGTAAATATACTTAAAATACAATGATCACAACAAGATATGAACTACATGCTTTCAATTCAATTATTCTCGAGAATATAACAAAGCCTAACTGAAAGCATAAACATCCAATAATCAAAAAAGTATATTGGCCCACAAAGTAGTTCATAACATCAACAAGTAAATTACATATAAATGTAATCTCAAAAGATAAAGCAAGAAACTCCCACTAACCCAAAGGAGCAAAAGATTATAAAATGCCTACATCAAAAACATGTTTATCAAACAATATGGCACTTAATCCTTTGGTTAGAGGATCTGCAAACATCAACTTGGTCTTTCAATATTCTATCACAATGTCTCCTTTCTTAACCAAGTCTTTAATAGTGAGATACTTTATTTCCTTAATTTTGGAAGCACTACTAATCTCATTATTCTTTGAAAAGAAACCAACAATACTATTATCACAATAGATTAGTATAGGAGAGGAAATAGGATCAACTAGTCGTATCTCTAAAATCAAATTCTTTAACCATAAAGCTTGCAAAGATGCCCCATAACATGCAACAAATTTAACATACATAGTAGATGATACGATTAAAGTCTTTTTAACACTCTTCCAAGAAATAGCAGCACTAACCAAAGTAAAAATATAGCCAGAAATTGGCTTTAAATCATCTACACAACCACCAAAATCTGGATCTGAATAACCAACAACTCGAAGATTGTCAACATGCTTATACACAAGCATAAAACTTTTCGTTCTTTGTAAATATCTCAAAACTTTCTTGGCTGCAACCCAATGATCATGGCCAGGATCAGATAAATATCTCCCAAGAACATTGACTACGAAAGCTATGTCAGGTCGAGTGCAAACCTGAGCATACATCAAACTCCCTACTACACTTGCATAAGGGATGTTCTTCATTGCTCCTCTTTCCAAGTCGTTCTTAGGACATTGTTGCTTAGTGAACTTGTCCCCTTTCTGAATAGGAACAGAACCAGCTTTACACAAATCCATGTTGAACCTTTTGAGCACACGATTAATGTAAGCTTCTTGAGATAAGCCAAGAACTTTTCGATTCCTGTCACGATGGATCTCAATCCCCAAAACATAGGATGCCTCTCCAAGATCTTTCATATCAAAATTGGTAGACAGAATACTTTTGGTCTCATTTAGTAATGACAAATCACTGCTGGCAAGTAAAATATCGTCTACATAAAGAACAAGAAAAAATATGATGACTCCCACTGATCTTCATATAAATACACTAGTCAAACTTGTTCTCGATGAAACCCAACAGTGTCACAACCTTATCAAACTTCAAGTACCACTGGTCAGATGCCTGTTTGAGACCATAAATGGATCATTTCAATTTGCAAAACAAATTGTCATTTCCATTTTCCTCGAAGCCTTCAGATTGAGACATAAAAAAATTTCTCACTCAATTCTCCATTCAGAACAATAGTTTTAACATCCATTTGATGCAACTCTAAATCAAAATGCGCAACTAAGGCCATAATAATTTTGAATGAATCTTTAGTAGAAACAGGTGAGAAAGTTTCAGTGTAATCAATACCTTCTCTTTGAGTAAAGCCTTTAGCCACTAAACGCGCTTTAAACCTTTCAATCTGTCCCTTTTTATCCCTTTTAGCCTTTAAAATCCACTTACAACCTATTGGTTTAAAACCATCAGGTAATAAAACTAGCTCCCATACACCATTTTTCTTCATGGAGTCGATCTCATCATCCGTAGCTTCTATCTATTTTGAAGAATGTGGACTATTAAGTGCTTCACTAAAAGTAAGAGGTTCCACAAAATGACCAAGATCACATTCACCTTCTCCAAGGTAAATAAATTTATCATCACACCTTATTGACATCTTTTGTCTTTGAGATCTCCATATAGGAGGTACTTCTGGAATAACCTCTATTTATTGACCATCATTTTGAATGACATATTCCACAATTAGATTTCTCTGATAACAAGACCCTCATCAACAACAAAACCTTCTTCAATAATAGGTTCCTCATCAATAGTAGGACCCTCGTCATCTTAAATAGTAGGAGCAATATATTCATCAGCAATGGGAGCGTTATCAACTAGAGTAAGAATAAGACTGCTATTATTATCATCTCTTGAAAAAGACATAGGAATAAAAATTCCTTTAGATGACTCCCCCATTTCAAGAGATGGTGAATAAATATTTTCAGCAACATCAAAATTTAGCAGTCTGAGATTCAACAATTCGCGTACCACGAGTAGGACAGTGTTGGAATTTATTTTACCAGGATCTTAGATCTACTCACAAGTATGTTTATTAACATCCTAAATATGAACTTTCTAAAACGATAAATTAAACACATATAAAGTTTAGGAAACCTTACATTGGGTGCAGCGGAATATAATGACTCCTTCCGTTCAGATATCTAGCCCTTGATTCCTTTACGCCGTAGCGAGCATTATCAATATCCGAACCCTGGATCTCTTTCTCCGAATCTTTGATGCCGAAACTCCTTTCTTGCCGATGATCTTTCTTCACGATCTTCCTCACTATGATTGAGGTATCACTTCGATGTGTGTGGGCACTACTCATACACTAAGGATTTCGAAATTATCAAGGAAGAAGAGAGAGTGGTCACTAAAGATAGGGAGAGAAGGCTCGAGTTTTTCGATTCAGAAAGTCTGAAGAAAAGTGTTGAAATTTAAGTGTAAATTTCCTGAAGCCTTCACTATCTATTTATAGCATTCCACTAGGGTTAGGTTTGAATTATTTGGCATTAAAATAATGAAAAAATCAGTTTAAATTTCCTACAAAAGTGGCTGGCCCTACACTTAGTGGATTGGGCCTTGCTTTTTGCAATTTTGCAATTTTAACACCTTTTGTATCTGATTTTCTCAAAAATACCAATTTCCTAATTCAACCATTTAAATGCCAATTCTAACTATTTAATAACTATAAATAATTATTAAATAATATTGTCATTTATCATATTTATTAATTGAACCATACAAAGTATCATAATTAACAAATATGCCCCTATAAACTCTTTCTTTACAATTTCGCCCTTACTTAGTGAAAAATTCACAAATAGACATAGTCTAATTTGAGAATTATAATTGATTAATCAAAACCAATTACATGAGTCTTACAAGCAATATTATCTCAACTAGTGGGGGGACCATGGGTCTATATAACCGAGCTTCCAATAAATAGATCAAGAATTTAGCACTAAAATTCACTAACTTATTAATTCTTCGTTGAATTCACGCATAGAACTTAGAATTGCACTCTCAGTATATAGAATGCTCTATATGTTCCACCATATAGACACATCATTAGTTATCCATTGTTATAATCCTAATGTGATCAATGATCCTCTATATGAATGATCTACAACTCGTAAAGGGATTAAATTACCGTTACACCCTACAATGTATTTATTCCTTAAAACACTTGACCCCGTATAAATGATATTTCGGCTTATGTGAAATGAGTACTCCACCATTTATGTTCGTTTGGTCAAGCTCGAAGGAGATCATCCTTTGCTTACTATTCGCCGTATGTAAGCTATAGATTCCATGTTTATGCTAGCGCTCCCACTCAATTGCACTACCGTGTTCCCAAAATGTACGTATCACCCCGACCTAAAAGTAGGCTTAACTAACAAATCAAAGAACACGAATAAATTTCCTGCGAGATTGAGCCTAATCATATCGGGATTAAGATCATTTGATCTAAAGATCAACTAGGCGATATTGACTTGAATAGATATTACGGTAAGTTTAATAAATCTAAGTCAAAGTTCAATATCGGTCCCTTCCGATGCATACTCCATGCATCCAACCTGAGCTTTACTTTAACCCATGTTCTGGAAAGAACATAGTATTTCTCCAAATACAAGTAAACTCTTGTTGTAGATTATCATATCGCAAAACCCCGTGTCCGATAAATCTAGGAAACTTTATTCACATAGTCATGTTTACTTTCCAATGTGTTGACGGCACAATAAACGAGGATCAAGTATGTGAAAAGGGTTTCGGATGAATTTATACATTATGTACATATAATCATGAAATTAATCATGTGAACCATGCAACATTAAATGTTATTTCGATCTATATTAATAAGTAAATGCGATTATATTGAAATGAGTTTTATTTAGGGCATAAAACCCAACAAACTCCCACTTGCACTAATATAAAACAAAAAGTGCGTTTCAAATAATCTCAACACCTTGATATACAAATCAAGTGTAGAAGTAGTAAACTCCTCGTAATAGGATCTGAAAGGTTGAATTAACCACAACCTTTTCTCCATCATTACTCTTCCTTTAATCACAAAATCATTGATAATGTGAAATTCCTCTCTATATGTCTACTCTCTTGGGATACTGGATTCTATACCTTTGGCAACTACTTTTGGTTAATCAGGAAATTAACACTAGTAGTTTAAGGCAATTTGGAATGGTGCCAAAGATGTATAGAACTTTCCTTAGACTGAATAAGTACCTTTCTGCTGACTTTAACATTCGGTCTATCTCGGTAGACCTAGAGACTTCAGATAGGTTTTTACACTTCTCCAAAATCACTATTCCACCCCCAGAGTAACCACCATCTTATCAGAAAAATTTACTAGCACAAAGGCAAATTTTTTTTGTAATCTGATATGGTGTAGTCGAAGAGTTTTAAACACACCCTTATAGACTAACATATAGTTCCACTTCTTAATCTTAGAATTTACTTGATTGTCTTCCAATGTTCTTCTCCTGGATTAATCTGATACCTACTCATTACTCCCACTCAACGATGCAGTGTCCGGTCTAAGGCATACAAAAGCATATCTAAGACCTCTCACCGTTGATGTAAGAAATTCTTTCATGGCTTTATCTTTTCTCGGAATAGTTGGAACTTTTCCTTAGATAAAATCTATGACTAAGAAGTTGGGAAGCTTATATAGATTGCCATTAGAAAGAAAATGCTTCAAAGATCTTAGTAAAGTAAGTTGCTTGCATTAGAGTAAGTAATTACTGTGTATACCATAAGCCATAGGTTTAGATAAACTCAAACCTATAATGCTTAGAACGGAAGTTTTGTTAAGTCCATTGAATGGACTTATAAACGAAAATTTCCTTTTATGTCCTTGTAATAGAAAACTTTAAGTTACTCCATGTGAATGGATTAAACCATAGTTCTATTGGCTTTCTTCTTAGTTTCTTATCTTGACAATCCATTACTTGTTTAAACTCACAATGGATTTTAATCACTAGTATCTCCCAAGTCATAAGAAGGTGAGTTCCTAGAAACTCTCCCACTACGACAAGGTACCGTGAATTATGTCGAAGAAAACTAAATGGTATTAACCTCTTTGGTTGTGACAAGACAACGAGAGGCAAGTGGGATCATCATACGTTATATAAGATGATAGAACACTTTTGGAATCAAGAATTAAATATCTCCTTTATTTGCTACTTGTTTTTCAGACTTAGTCATTTTCTTAGAAAAGTAGTATTTGTTTGAACAAACACTTTCTTATCTATTGACAATGGGATGGTCCACCCCTAATCACTTAGAATAGCTAAGAAACCATGGTTAACAGTTCTAGCTTTTCTTAAGATTTTGATTAGGTCATCCATGAATCTAGTAATGATTTACATTAAGTATACAACCATTACATCATTCTGAAATTGTATTACCATAGAAGGATTTAGGCAACGACTAGTAACTAATCATCAACATGCAACTCGAAATTTACGGGAGGTAAGTTTGGATATAATTCAAAAATCAATTTAATGATCTTTAACCGCATATCTACTAACTATTTCTCCACCCCTATCGATTCGCAAGATCTTTAACCACTTACCTTAATGGTGTTTAACCATTGCTGTAAACTAATGAAATTTTTCAAACATTTCAAATTTCTTTGCATAAGGTATAATCTGGAGTTATCGTTTTAAGAATACAACGAAAAACTCATATCCATCCCCCGAATGTACATTCATCTGCGAATGAGATGAACTACTTTCGGTGGATATATAGGCATATTAACTCTTTGCGAGATTGATCTTGTCAAATCCACTATGAACAAGATACAAATGCCATAGATTAAGAAAATGTGGTAGTGTCTATGATGACATAGGTTTAGTTACATCAAAGAGTTCTTAGAATACTTCAAGTGGATCCTGGTCACAGAATACCTAACTCACATTCCATACGGTTTAATCCATTAATAAAAGAGGGATATTAAACACTTGAGAAAGTGTAACGGTATTGTATTCGGAATTAGAAATTTAAGAAAATTTCTATTTGGAATCTAAAATTAAAGTCAAAGACTTAAATTTATCCCAAATATAATGAGTAATTCTCTCTTGGACCAGCACTACTAATACAAACTCTAAGTCAGATTTGCCCATACAAGTAGGAAATTTCTAAGATTGAAGATTTATATCAATTGGGAATAGAATTTCGGGATTATAATCATATGCGTCATATAAAATGACATGAAATGATTTATAGACCATTCATCCAATGATATGTTTTGAAAGCTAATTCGAAATGAATAAGCTAAGAGGAATTAGGATAATTTCGTTTAAAATAAGAATCCAACGATGCTTCGATTAGCGAAAGTCAAAGTAATCTTATTTATATAATCTTCTTGTTTCATATCGTAAAAATACTAGTCTAAGGTGTCATCAATTGATGAACAATTTAGATGTCGCATGTACAATATTTATCTTTCGAAATCTAACACTATTATGTATGTCTAATGGTGAAAATCCACTAGGGATTTATCTCATTAGATAAACAAGCCAAGTTAGACCAACAATGAAGATTCGAAATTAAACTACAACTTAATAACAGAAAATAACATGGTTCAATATAAATTCATACACAATTCAGAAATTATAAGCATATAGCAAGTAGGAATGACTAGTGAAAATACTAAAACATACAATCCTAAATAATTTCCAAGGTTTTCAACAAAGGCGATACGATTAAGGTAGGCGAGAGTCAAAGCATCATTTATTGAATAGAGTTGTCAGCTCATCTAAAATAGAAACCATTCTAGCAACCTTTTATTCGATCAAAATAAGAATCCAACGTTGTCCCGGTAGGCGAGAGTCAAGGTTATTCTCATTTTATGAGCTTCCACCATTGTTTCATGTTTCATAAGTTTATCTCTAAGTAGTCACCGTAGGGGAGAGTCTAATAGAGACGAAAACTTACAAAACACTTATCAAATGAAATCTTACGGTGTTAAATGCGTTCAACGAATAACCATCCATAGGGGGACGAAGTCTAGCGTCTCGAGGTTATATTGAAAAGATTTAACTTTTGTAAGACCAACAATGGAGATCGAATATCTTAATAATAATCAAGCTCATTATTTAAAGTGAGTTGTATTTTCTTTGATTCTCTTTATTTAATTTATTTATTTTAAATATATATTTATTTAAAATTTCCAATTTAGAATGAAAAATTCTAAATATAAATTTTAATTTAATATTTATAAATTTTACTTAGATGAATTATTTCCATCTTAGTAATAATTTCCAATAAATATTTAGAAAAATATTCAATTTAAGCTGTTACAAAATTAATATAAATTAATTTACAACTCAAATTTAATTTTCTTTAAATATATATTGCATTTCAAAAAATTAAAGTATTTAAGAATACAATTTTCGAAAATGCATGTTAAAATAAAAAATTAATCCTGGAAAAATTATTCTAATTTAATGTTGGCCCAAAATTAATTAATAAAATTAATTTACAACAAAAAATATAATTTTCCTATTTAATTAAATATATAAGAAAAATTTCAAATATTTAAGTATGATGATGAAAATCAACTTAAATATTAATTTTCTATGTAATTAAATACACTAGAAAAATACTTCAAGCAAAAATATCATCTATCTAGATTTTCCTTTGACTAATTAATTCAATTTCTAATAATATACTTTAATTCAATTTATTTTAAATTAATCAATAAATGAAAAAATCATTGATTTAAGTTGATCCAAGAATTAATTAAAATAATTAATTTACAACTTAATCTATTTTTCAAGATAAAATTCGAAATTCTAGCATTTAAGAAATGCAATTTCGAAAATTGATTAATAAAATAAAGAAAAAATATATTTTGAAAATTATTTAAATTTAGTTGAAAAATTAAATTTCAACTAAAAATAATTTTCTATTTAATTAAATGTCATGAAAAAGAAATATTTAAGTATGATGATAAAATCAACTTAGATATTTAATTTTCAAATTAATTAAATGTATTAAATTCAAGAAATAAATAATTAAGTGTAGAGAGAGGCTTAATTATTAATCTCTAGTTTAATACTAGGAAAAAATATACTTAAAATAAATTGTACCAAAATTAATTATTTAAATAATTAATTTCACAATGTATAATATTTTCCTATTTAATATTAGAAATAATAAGTAGTCTAGAAATAACTATCTAGAAAATATCTTATTTGACTAAGTATCTTTTCCACAAAATTTGAAAAAATATCTAATTTAAGTTGTATTAGAAAAAAATCTAGAACTTAAATATTTTTCAAATTTAAATTTAATTAAATATCAAAAATTAAGTTGTAACCACTTAATTTGAAAATATTCCATTTTAAGTTAATATTCGAAAAGATATTAACTCAAAAATATCTAAAGAATCTTAATAACCAATGCCTAAAATTCCTCAACTTAATTTTGAAATTTGAAATTCAAAAGATATTCGCATTTAAGTTGGTAAGTTGAAGATAACTAAATATCAACTTAAATAGGAATATTTAATTAAAAATTTAAATTAAGTTCCAGAAAGAATCTAGATGGTTATAATTCTATATTTAATTAAATACAAGAAAATACATATAGTTTAGCTTAGAATAAAGAATTCTTTGAACTATAATTTTCTTAAATTAATTTCAAAATAAATGAAATTAATTATGTTGCTAATCAATTTTATTAGGTTAAACTAGTGTACTTAACCTAGTACGATTGTTGAAATCGAGCAAATGGGCCTTCACAATTGGGTGGCTCAGTGTGAGGGGGTCTTGGGTTCGGTATGTCGTACCCACTTCTATGGCTCCCAACTCTCACATGAGCCCAAAAAGAGGAATTTAACCTTAATAAGAACAACCGTTATTAATTGAATAAGCCCAAAACTAAATGGGCCTAAATAAAATCTATCAATGACTATGACATTTTATTTAGCAACATTAACCTATATGCATCTATAATAAAATTAAACACATAGGCTCACACAGGCACACTTTGGATGGGTCCTATCATGTTGCTAGGTCATCCACAGATGAAAGAAGATTGTAAATATACCTGTTACAAATTATTATCTTGACCAAGGGAGCCATCAGATCATTAGATCTGGCAAAAAGTAACCATGGCTATTTGCAATCAAGTAATAATAGGTTTTAAAAACTTACACATAAGCTAAAACACATACTCCTGCAACAAGGTTAGCTGGATAGTTGGATGTAGGATTTATTTAATTTTAAATAAATATTTAATTTCGAAAATAATTAATTAAATAAATAAAAATAAAAAAAAATAAAAATTTTTAAAATTTTTAAAAAAATTTAAAAAAAATTCGAAATTTAAAAAAATTTAAAATTAAACCTACAATTTTTTTGAAAAATTAGGTTTCAACCAACCTAAATATCATTTCAAAAATTTGCTAACTACTTTTAAATTTTAAATGTTATTTTATAAATAAAAATTAAATAAAAAATTAGAAAAGATAAATAAATATCTTTTTCAAATTTTTAAATGTAATTTAAATAAATAAAATAACAAAATTTAAAAAATTAGCAAAATATCTTATATCTATTTAAAATTACATGATTATAAATATCTTATTTTAAATTTAAACATGGTCAAAATATCTAAAAAGATTTAATTAAAAAATCTTAAAAGATAAGACATTTTTAAAATATCTTAAAAGATATTATAAATATCTTTAAAAGATAAGATATTTTTAAATATCTTAAAAGATATTATAAATATCTTAAAATATCTGACCTTAAATTTAAAAAAAAATATAATCAAATTTAAAAATAAGATAGATTTTTAAGCAAAAAGATAAATACTAATTCTATTCAAATTCAAATTACACTAATATCTTGAATTAAATTAAAAAAAATTTAAATTAATTCAAAATGATAATTAGAATTGAATTAGGAATAGTAATAGTATATATACAAAACCATACAAAAAATTGGAAGTTAATTCCATGAAAAAGTATGAAAAATTGAAGAAAATTGAAAAAATTCGAAACTGTACGGACAGTTCTGCGATCATGAAACTATCAAGATAAACTCGATTTTGTCAAATCTTCAAAAAATCATAACTAATTCAAATAAAATCCAAATTGAGTTCTGTAAAAGGCTAACTTGCTTAATTTTTTCCGTACTATCCAATAAAAATAATGCCAGAACCGAAATAACAATTATTTTTCACGAAAATTTCACAATCATCAATCAATCATCAAATAACACTCAATACAACATGATACCATCCAAAGAACATACAAACAATCGTTTTAAAGTCCAAATTACATGTAAGTAAATCAATTACCATGGCTCTGAGGCCAGTTGTTGGAAATTTATTTTACCAGGATCTTAGATCTACTCACAAGTATGTTTATTAACATCCTAAATATGAACTTTCTAAAACGATAAATTAAACACATATAAAGTTTAGGAAACCTTACATTGGGTGCAGCGGAATATAATGACTCCTTCCGTTCGATATCTAGCCCTTGATTCCTTTACGTAGCGAGCATTATCAATATCCGAACTTTGGATCTCTTTCTACGAATCTTTGATGCCGAAACTCCTTTCGTCGATGATCTTTCTTCACAATCTTCCTCACTATGATTGAGGTATCACTTGATGTGTGTGGGCACTACTCATACACTAAGGATTTCGAAATTATCAAGGAAGAAGAGAGAGAGTGGTCAGCTAAAGATAGGGAGAGAAGGCTCAGTTTTTCGATTTGAAAAGTCCGAAGAAAAGTGTTGAAATTTAAGTGTAAATTTCGAAGCCTTCACTTTATCTATTTATAGCATTCCACTAGGGTTAGGTTTGAATTATTTGGCATTAAAATAATGAAAAAATCAGTTTAAATTTCCTACAAAAGTGGCTGGCCCTACACTTAGTGGATTGGGCCTTGCTTTTTGCAATTTTGCAATTTTAACACCTTTTGTATCTGATTTTCTCAAAAATACCAATTTCCTAATTCAACCATTTAAATGCCAATTCTAACTATTTAATAACTATAAATAATTATTAAATAATATTGTCATTTATCATATTTATTAATTGAACCATACAAAGTATCATAATTAACAAATATGCCCCTATAAACTCTTTCTTTACAATTTCGCCCTTACTTAGTGAAAAATTCACAAATAGACATAGTCTAATTTGAGAATTATAATTGATTAATCAAAACCAATTACATGAGTCTTACAAGCAATATTATCTCAACTAGTGGGGGGACCATGGGTCTATATAACCGAGCTTCCAATAAATAGATCAAGAATTTAGCACTAAAATTCACTAACTTATTAATTCTTCGTTGAATCCACGCATAGAACTTAGAATTGCACTCTCAGTATATAGAATGCTCTATATGTTCCACCATATAGACACATCATTAGTTATCCATTGTTATAATCCTAATGTGATCAATGATCCTCTATATGAATGATCTACACTGTAAAGGGATTAAATTACCGTTACACCCTACAATGTATTTATTCCTTAAAACACTTGACCCCGTATAAATGATATTTCAGCTTATGTGAAATGAGTACTCCACCATTTATGTTCGTTTGGTCAAGCTCGAAGGAGATCATCCTTTGCTTACTATTCGCCAGATAGAAGCTATAGATTCCATGTTTATGCTAGCGCTCCCACTCAATTGCACTACCGTGTTCCCAAAATGTACGTATCACCCTGACCTAAAAGTAGGCTTAACTAACAAATCAAAGAACACGAATAGCCTCTCGAGATTGAGCCTAATCATATCAGGATTAAGATCATTTGATCTAGGATCAACTAGGCGATATTGACTTGAATAGATATTACGGTAAGTTTAATAAATCTAAGTCAAAGTTCAATATCGGTCCCTTCCGATGCATACTCCATGCATCCAACCTGAGCTTTACTTTAACCAATGTTCTAGAAAGAACATAGTATTTCTCCAAATACAAGTAAACTCTTGTTGTAGATTATCATATCAGTAAAACCCCGTGTCTGATAAATCTAGGAAACTTTATTCACATAGTCATGTTTACTTTCCAATGTGTTGACGGCACAATAAACAGGATCAAGTATGTGAAAAGGGTTTCAGATGAATTTATACATTATGTACATATAATCATGAAATAAATCATGTGAACCATGCAACATTAAATGTTATTTCTGATCTATATTAATAAGTAAATCTGATGATATTGAAATGAGTTTTATTTAGGGCATAAAACCCAATGCATGTGAAAAGCGATAGCCTTTTGAGTGCATTGGATAACCAATGAAATAACAAAGATTTGTTCTCGGATCTAACTTTTTCAAATTAGGATCATAAATCTTTACTTCAGCTGGACAACCCCATACACGAAGATGATTCAGACTAGGCTTCCGCCCAGTCCACAACTCAAAAGGGGTCTTGGGAACAGATTTACTGGGAACATGATTTAAAATATAAGTTGCAGTCATAAGTGCTTCACCCCATAAAAACTCTGGAAGATTTGTTCTACTCATCATGCTTCTCACCATATCCATGAGAGTGCGATTTCTCCTTTCAGCAACGCCATTTTTCTCAGGTGAACCAGGCATAGTGTATTGAACAACTATACCATTTTCTTGTAAGTACTCTGCAAAAGGCCCCATGTGTTGTCCAGATTCTGTATAACGACCATAATATTCTCCTCCACAATCAGAATGAACAACTTTGATGACTCTTCCTAATTGTTTCTCAACCTCATTTCGAAAAATTTTGAATTTATCAAGGGCGTCAGATTTTTCTTTAATTAAATAGGTGAATCCATAACGAGAAAAATCATTGATAAAAGTGATAAAATACTTGTTTCTGCACAACGTGGTGGAATAAGGACCACTGATGTCAGTGTGGATAATTTCCAATAAAGATTGACTGCGGTTTGCAGTCTTCTTTCTTGTTTTAGTCAATTTTCCACGAGTACAATCAACACAAGTATCCCAACCAGAAACATCAACAGGAGGAAGAATTTTAGCTAGAAGGAATCGATCATTTTTGTTTAGAAATATGACCCGATATATCGTGCCATAATAATAAGGATGTTATTTTAATATAAGATTTCTTACCCACAATATTCACAGCATTGAAAAAGGAAGCTAAGGAAGTCAATGATAATTTGAAAAGAATATCAGAGTAAAAACAGTTTCCAATTATTCGGAGTCAAACATAATGTTAACACTATAATTGGTAAAACGAAAAGAAAATTATTGTTTAACTAAACGCGGAAGCGAAACTGAATTACTTTAAAAGTAAGAATCAAGAAAGTACTGTTCAAAACAATCTGAACACTAAACTGTAATTCAAGAATAAATATGCCAACATAGATAACATCATCGCTAACATAAGTGCCACTTTAAGCTTTGACTCCTTCTCACTTATCTTCTTGAAATCCCTTAGCCTCTAGTTGTGGTTTTTTCTCTTCATATTTTCTTTATCCTTTGTTGGGCTTGAGTTGAGAAACAAAGTGAGAAGACTCATTCTTTTCATTTTGTTAGCTTGCTTGTTTCAGCTACACACTGAGAAATTAGATCACTAAAACTCCATGTTTTATTATAAGTGTTTAGGCTGTCTTGATAAATCTAAAAGAGGTAGGAAGTTCATGAAGAACTTGAAGAATAGTGTAAAAGTCGGGATGAGAAATATTATGATCTTTCAACTCGGACTGAAGAATAATAATTTTCAAAATAAAATCTAGCACTCCTTTGATTTATCATGCTTAATGGTTGCCATTTCATCCATAAGATGTCCAGCTTTAGCGATTTCACTAGTGTGAAATAGTTTTTCTACTACTTTGAAAAACTCATTAGTATTTGAGGTGTTTGGCAAACCATCAAAAGATGTTCAGGAATTAAACGGTTCATAGCAATGAGACTAAGATGATTTGAATTTTTCCAATGTGCATGAAGAATTTTTGGGCAACAATTCTGATATTAGAATAAGATCAGCAGATTTTTCTTCTCGAAGGCATAAGTCCAAATCTATTATGCCTAAAGTAATTTTCACATCTCGTTTCCATGTCTTAAAGTTGGAAGCATTCAGAATTCAGATGAAAACGTTATTGTTGTTCGCAGAAAGGAGACCGCAAAATTCAAAAAATTAAAACTTGAATAAGCAATATGAGCAATGCATTAGAAAATATTTTAGAGTCAACTGGTCATTATAAACTACCCTTTGGGGTGAGAATATAACACACACATGATCTACCTTCATGAAGTTAACAACAAAGAAAAAATACATATCATTTAAGAATTTTATTACCTTTGGGCAAATAAATTTCTTAAAAATATGTATTAATTCAAGCAAAAAACTAATAATAAATTTATATATTTAAATTATTACCTTTGGGCAAATAATTAAAATATATACATTTAATATTAACTCACTTCAGGAATGTGAACTAATATATGTAAATGCTACCTTTGGGCAAGTAATTACACATATAGTCAACCAAAAGATATAATATTTTCTTCAACATGTGAAATTTGGTGATAAAATAGTCATTGAAAATTAATAATTTTCAACCAAATTTCAAAAAGAGATATATAATTGCTTTTATTATATTGATAATCAAAAAAATAAAGTGTCCACCATAACACGTTATTTTTGTATCAAACAATCAAGTTTTAAAATTTTAGAACAACAAATAATGGAAAAATGTGAAACAAAGAATATTGGTGGAGATTACATAGTCAAGATAAATCAAATAAGAGAGTGATTATATCTTATGGAACGAGAAGAAACCCAAAAAAATTTCTATGATTTACGGATTTTGAAAAATCATCAAAAATTATTTTTAATAATTTTTTAACTGCATAATTATCATTAAAATAATAATAATTATTAAACGGAGTCAAAAAATTATTTAAAAATCATAGAAAAATCAGAAATTAAATTTTAAGGACGATAGAAAAAAAACGTCGAAAAACGACATCCCAGGTGGCTCCACGCGCCCCCACGCGCCGCCTGCGCGAGTGGGCTTCGCGGCTGGGAGTCATCTTCTTCCTCCAGCAGATGAAACGGGTCGAGCCCGACCCGGTTGCAGGCGGTCGGGTCTGGTCATGAAATTCCGGCAAAAACCGACGGAAAACTTTGGGATTTCGTGGGGTTTCGATCGGTATTGGATTTCTAGTCCATCTAGACTACTAATTTCGAGTTTTTAAGGCTCAATGTCTAGATCTCATGGCAAAAACAATCTGAAAAATTAAGAACAAACAACAATCTGATTTTACAATGTGTGTTATCCAATTCGGAAAATTAAATGGGTAGAAACATTGTAAATTAGTTGGTAATGAGATTTGCACCATCAATTTTAATGTATAAACTATAGAATCAAAAATCCCAAATTGAATTTCATAAAGAAAAAATACATAAACCTTAAAAATTTAATCTTAAAATTCTCCTAATTTACTCAATGATTTTATGCAAGTAATATATCAAAAGAAAGAGAATTTAATGAGGAATAAAACCCCTAAACTTTTAAGATCGAAAAATAAAAAATTCAACATAAAATAATAACGAAATTAATATGTAATTGAAAAAAAAAAGTAACATATACATATTAATTGTTATAAAAATTATAGGTTCTAAATCATATACAATAGGCAATCTGATACCACATGTTAGAAAAATTAATATAAACCCCAAGATCAATTTGTATATAACATAGAACACGATAATAAAATATAATAATTAGGTATGTGTACCTGATTGATCCATAACAATTATCTCTGTTTGATCCACAGCAGTTACTCCACTTTGATAGTGCAATACTATCAACTAAGTCTTCCTCCCTAGATCTCTAAATCAGAAGCAGTTTATTTATCTGATTATCAAAAGGTATACAATTGTGATGAGACAATATGTATTTATAGAGTTAGGGAGGGGACTTAGCTACAAAACCCTAGTTGGGCTGGGCCTGCTCATCAAAGGCTTCAGTCAACTAGAAAAGGCCCACACTTCTGCTTCACCTAGACTTTACACACAGATGCTAAGCCCATTAACAAGTGATCACCAACAATATGGGCTAACACAGCAAAGAACTATCCAATCAACCCAAGTTTTAATAAAACTAATAAAATTTAATGTAAGCCCAAATAAAAGTCTAACAAGAAGTTGATCTTAGATTAAGAGAATCTAAATCCTGATATGCTTAGGCTCAATCTCAGGAGGGCTATTCTTGTTCTTTGATTTATTAGTTAAAGCCTGCTTTGAGTCAGGATAATACATATATTTTGGGAACATGATAGCATAACTGAATGGGAGTGCTAAACATAAATATGGAAATCTATAGCTTCTACTGGTGTATAGAAGTAAAGTGATGATTCCTTTTGAGCTTAGTTAAATAGAAGTAAATGGATGAGCTCTTGTTTCAACGACTATATATTAGATCACTAAAACATCATTTACAGGTAACTAAGTGTTCAAATGGGCAAAATACATTGAGGGGTGTAAACGGTAAATTGGTCCCGTCTCGATGTAAATCATCTATATAGAGGATCTCTAAATCACATTAAGATTATAACAATGGTTAAATGAGATAGCATATTGATATCGTGAAACATATGATATGCTCTATATAAGTCTGAGAGTGCAATTCCAAGTTCTAAGAGTGGATTCAACGAGGAATTAATAAGTTAGGGATTTACTTGATAAATCGGTTCAACTTATTGGAAGCTCAGAATATAGATCCATGGTCCCCATTCTAGTTGAGACTATACTGTTTGTAAGACTCTATAATTGATTTATGATTAATCAATTATAATTCTAAAAGTTAGACTATGTCTAATTTGTGAATTCTCACAGTTTAGGGATGAAATTGTAAATAAGAGGGTTTCTAGGTTTAATTATTAATTATGAGACTTTGCATGTCTGAATTAATAATTAATTTTTAAATGGCAATATTATTTAATAAACTATTTTAGTTATTAAATAATTAGTTTTGGCATTTAAATGATTAGAATTGGAAAAAATGACATTTTTGGAGAAATAGAAATAAAATTGAGGAAACTGCAAAATCCATGTGAGGCCCATTCACACCATGGCCGGCCACATCATTGCATTTTTCCCAATTATTATTTTTAATTTAATTTGTCATTTAATTGCTAATCAAAGCCTAGCCTAAATAGGAAAGTGGTGAATCACACTAAATAAGGCAGTTATTCAATTACACAGTAAAAGAGGAAACTGTATATTTAGAAAGTTGTGATCTTCCCTTTTCCTATTTATAGCCGCCCCCCTCTCCTCTCTTATTGTGCTTGTGTTTGCTTGAGAAAGCTTTGCTTTGCAAAGTGTATCACACGAAATCAAGAGAGAAAACAAGAGAGAAATTTCGAAATCCCTAGTGAGAGAGAAGTGCCCACACACATCATTCAGTATCTCATCATAGTTTGGAAGACTGTGAAGGATCACATCCAACTGAAGAACTTTCGGGCTCAGATCTTGATTATACTCTGCTACAGACAGGAATCAAGGGTTAGAGATCTGAGTGGAAGGAGACATTAATTCCGCTGCAATCACTGTAAGTTATTCTTAACTTTTATGTGTTTAGTTCATCGTTTTAGAAGTTCAATATTAGGTTGTTAAATCAACATACTTGCAAATAGATCTAAGGTCCTGGATAAATATAATACCAACAGGTAACCCGTTGTGAAATGTGGCCCGAACCCATCTTGAAATATTTTTCCCTACTAGTCACAATGAATTCGTACTACCAACACGTGAATACGAAGATTGGTTTGAAGTTAAATTTTGTTAAAATGACTCCTATTTCAAAAATTGAAATATTCTTTTGTTTAGGATAAATTTCAACAAGTTTTTTCCTTACTCTTACAGTCGTTAGTGTTCTTTCAAAATCTCACCCTAGACATCTTAAAAAATTGTGAAATTTCATAGGGACGAAGCCAAGACCGTTGTCTATCACTTTTTTATTGGGGGTCTGGGTTTGGGGTTGGGGGTTTGTGTTGGAAATTATTTTACCAGGATCTAGATTTACTAACAAGTATGTTGGATTAACAACCTAATATGAATTCTAAAACAATGAAAATAAACACATATAAAGTTAGAAAACCTTACAATGGGTGCAGCGGAACAATATGACTTCTTCCATTCAAATCTCTAGCCCTTGATTCCTTTCTGTAGCAGAGCATCACCAAGATCTGAACCTGGATCTTCTTTTCTCCTTCTTTGATGCAGAAATTCCATAGTCTTCCATACTATGATTGAGATACCACTTGATGTGTGTGGGCACTACTCATCTCACAAGGATTTCGAAAAATTCTCTCTCTTTTCTCTCTTAATTTCGTGGCTGATAGCATACCAGAGAAGAGACACAAAGGTTGCTTTATATAGGGAGAAGGGAGAGCACAACTTTCCAAATAAAATAGTTTCCTCTTTTACTGTGTAATTGATTAACTACCTTATTTAGTGTGATCCACCACTTTCCTATTATAGCTAGGCTTTGATTAGCAATTACATGACAATTAAAAAATAAAAATAATAATTGGGAAACACAAAGGGAGTGCTCGGCCATAGAGGGAAATGGGCCTCCCTTGGATTTTGCAGTTTCCTCAATTTTATTTCTATTTCTCCAAAAATGCCATTTTTCCAATTCTAATCATTTAAATGCCAAAACTAATTATTTAATAACTAAAATAGATTATTAAATAATATTGTCATTTAAAATAATCATTAATTAGACATACAAAGTCTCTTAATTAATAATTAAACCTAGAAACCCTTTTCTTTACGATTTTATCCTTAAACTGTGAGAATTCATAAAGTAGACATAGTCTAACTTTTAGAATTATAATTGATTAATTAAAATCAATTAACTGAGTCTTACAAGCAGTATGGCCTCAAATAGTATGGAGACCATGGGTCTATATAACCGAGCTTCCAATAAGTCGAACCGAATTTACCAAGTAAATTCCCTAACTTATTAATTCCTCATTGAATCCACACTTAGAACTTGGAATTGCACTCTCAGTCATATAGAAACGCTCTATATGTTCCACGATATAGACACGTCATCAGTTATCCATTGTTATAACCCTAATGTGATCAATGATCCTCTATATAGATGATTTACACTGTAAAGGGATTAAATTACCGTAACACCCTACAATGTATTTTATCCTTAAAACACTTAACCCTGTATAAATGATATTTCACCTAAGTGAAATGAGATCTCCACCATTTATCTTCGTTTGGTTAAGCTCGAAGGAAATCATCCTTTACTTCTATTTGCCAAATAGAAGCTATAGATTCCATATTTATGTTAGCGCTCCCCCACTCAATTGCACTACCGTGTTCCCAAAATGTACGTATTGCGCAGACTAAAGATTAGGCTTAACTAACAAATCAAAGAACACGAATAATACTCTTGAAATTGAGCCTAACCATATCAGGATTTCGATCATGTGATCTAGGATCAACTTATGATATTGAATTGAATAGATGTTTACGGTAAGTTTCAAAATCTAATTCAAAGTTCAATATCGGTCCATTCCAATGCATACTCCATGCATCCGATACTGGTAAACTTTGCCAATGTCCTGGAAAGGACATAACACTTTTCCAAGGTGTAAGAATACCTATCGCTGATTATACCATGTCAGTCTAAATCCAGTGTTCTGACAAATCAGGGAATAAACTTTTGAACATATAATAAAGATTATATTCCACTGTGCTGACAACACTATAATCTTTAACCAACTCATATGTTCTGGACTTAAAAAGAATTCATACATTATATACACATATAATCATGAAATAAATCATGTGAACCATGCAACATAAAATGTTATTTCTGATCTTTATTAATAAGTAAATCTGATTATATGAAATGAGTTTTATTTAGGGCATAAAACCCAACAAACTCCCACTTGCACTAATATAAAACAAAAAGTGCATTTCAAATAATCATTAACACCTTGATATACCAATCAAGTGTAATAGTAGTAAACTCCTCGTAATAGGATCTGATAGGTTGAATTAAACACAACCTTTTCTCCACCATTACTCTTCCTTAATCACAAAATCCTTGATAATGTGAAATTCCTCTCTATATGTCTACTCTTTTGGGATACTGGATTCTATACTTTTGGGCAACTACTCTTTCGTTATTCAGGAAGTAACCCTAGTAGTTAAGGCAAGTTGGAACACTGCCACAAATGTATAGAACTTTCCTTAGACTGAAAAAGTATCTTTCCTGCAACTTTTAACATTCAGTCTCTTTCTGGTAGACTAAGAGATTTCAGATAGGTTTTTACACTTTTCCAAAATCACTACTCCATCTGTGAATGAGATGAACTTACTTTCAGTGGATATAGGCATATTAACTCTTTGCAGAGATTGATCTTGTCAAAACCACTATGAACAAGATACAAAAGCCATAAATTTATTTGGTTGTCTCTTGATGACTTGATTTAGTTACATCAAAGAGTTCTTAGAATAGTGCAAGTGGATTCTGGTCACAGAATACTCAACTCATACAGTTTGAATCCATTGAAAGAAAATGGTTATGAAACACTTGTGAAAGTGTAACTGTATAATTAGTAATTCTTTCTTGGACCACCACTACTAATCTAACTCTATGATTTGCCTATACAAGTAGGAGATATCTAAGATTGAGGATTTATATCATTTAGGGATAGAATTCCGGGAATATAATCATATGCGTCATCTAATTTCTTAAGAGAAAATAAGACTTTATATGATTTATAGACCATTCATCCAATGATATGTCATTAAGCTAATTCGAAATGAATAAGCTAAGAGGAATTAGGATAATTTCGTTTTAAATAAGAATCCAACGATGCTCCGATTAGCGAGAGTCAAAGTAATCTTATTTATACAATCTTCTTGTTTCATATTGTAAAACACTAGTCTAAGATGTCATCAATTGATGAACAGCTAGACCTTGCATATACAATATTTATCTTTCGAGATCTAACACTATTATGTTAGTCTAATGGTGAAAATCCATTAGGGATTTATCTCATTAGAAAAACAAATCAAGTTAGACCAACAATGAAGATTCGAAATTAAACTACAATTTAATAACAGAAAATAACATGGTTCAATACAAATTCATACACAATTCAGAAATTATCAAGCATATAGCAAGTAGGAATGACAAGTGAAAATACTAAAACATACAATCCTAAATAATTTCCAAGGTTTTCAACAAACTGATATCAGTGTCCCGTTTAGGCGAGAGTCAAAGCTATCATTCATTGAATAGAGTTGTCAGCTCATCTAAAATGTCAAACATTCTAGCAACCTTTTATTTGATCAAGATTGAAATCTGCATTGTCCCGTTTAGGCGAGAGTCAAGGCTATTCTATCTTATGAGCTTCCACCATTGTTTCATATTCTTGCAAGTCTTATACAGTCGCCACCATTAGGGTGGTCATAAACTATATAAAAAACTTACAAGATTACTTATCTTTCGAGATTAAACGGTGCTAACTTGCTAATGAACGTTCCTCCATTAGGGAGGATTACTCAGTAAAACAATAGCTATGTAAAACAAACAATGGAGATCGAATATCCTTATAATAATAAAGCTCATTATTTAATGAAGGGTTGTATTTTCTTCTAATATTTATTTTAATCCTTTTATTTTAAATATATATATTTATTTAATTAAAATTTCCAATTTAGAATGAAAAATTCCAAATATAAATTTTAATTTAATATTTATAAATTATACTTAGATGGATATGAAAATAACGTGAATTATTTCCATCTTAGTAATAATTTCCATAAATATTTAGAAAATTATTCAATTTAAGTTGTTTCAAAATTAATATAAATTAATTTACAACATAAATTTAATTTTCTATAAATATATATTGCATTTTCGAAAATGCTTTAAAATAAAATAAAAATAAATCCTGGAAAATTACCTTAATTTTATGTTGGCCCAAAATTAATAAAAATTAATTTTTCAAAAAAAATATAATTTCCCTATTTAATTAAATATCTAAGAAAAATTTCAAATATTTAAGTATCATGATTAAAAAATCAACTTAAATATTAATTTTCTATTTAATTAAATACACTAGAAAAATACTTCAAGCAAAACAGATAATATCTATTGAGACTTTTATAGACTAATTAATCCAATTTCTAATTATAATATATTTTAGTTCATTTATTTTAATTAATCATCAAATGAAAAAGTCACTGATTTAAGTTGGTCCAAAATTAAATAAATAATTTTCAACTTTAATCTATTTTTCAAATAAAATTCAAAATTTCTGCATCAAGGTGATGCAATTTCGAAATTTTGGGAAATGATTAATAAAATAAAATAAAATATATTTTGAAAATTATTCAAACTTAAGTTATTCTGAAATAAGATTTCAAACTTAAAATAATTTTCAACTTTAATTAAATAACATGAAAATAGCAATATTAAAGTATCATGATGAAAATCAACTTAGATATTGAAATTTTCAATTTAATTAAATGTATTAAATTCAAGAAATAAATAATTAAGTAAAGAGGAAACTTAATTATTAATTCTAGTTTAATACTAGGAAAATATTCTAAACTTAGATTGTACCAAAATTAATTAGGAAACAATTAATTTCACAATCTATGATATTTTCCTATTTAATATTAGAAATAATAACTAGTACTAGAAATAATTGTCTAGAATATATCATTGACTAAGTGTTTTTCTAAAATTAACTTTAAAATATTACAATGAAAAATAAATTTCATATATTTTAAAAGTTAATTATGTTGCTAATTCAATTTTAATTAGGTTAGACTAATATAATTAACCTAATACAATTATTTAAATAAGGCAAATGGGTCTTCACAATTGGGGTAGTTCATGTGAGGGGGAGCTGGGTTCAGTATGTCGTACCCACTTCTATGGCCCCCAACTCTCACACAAGGCCCAAAAGAGAGGAATTTAACCTTTAAATAAATAATTGTTATTCATTGAATAAGCCCAAATCTAATTGGACCTAAATAAATTTCCTTATGTCAAAATTTATTTTAGCAACCTAGTCCATTTACTTAGTAAAAACTTAAATGGGCTCCCTATATGTATCTAAGCCCAAAAGCAAACATATAGGCTCACACAGGTCAAATGATTTGGATGGGTCCTATCATGTTACTAGGTTTACACAGATGAAAGAAGTACAAAATTTACCTGTTACAAATTATTTATAAGATTTATCGTCAATTGGACTATGATTAAAATCGGATCATTGGATCATGATCTGTCAACAAGTTAATCATAGCAATTTAGATCAGATAAATAATAGGTTTGTTAAAAAGTTTTGAATAAACAATATAAACAAACAAACATTGTCCATGTAACAGATGTGAATCAAGATATTAATATAATTAAATTATTATTCTTAAACTAACCAAATAAAGGAAACTAATTTTAAAATATCTAGGTTTATTTGAATCAAATTAAATATCTAATAAGATCAATGATTTGAAAGGAAAGAATCTCCAATATCACTTTCAGATCTTATAATTTAATAAAATAAACCAATTTTAAAATAGATTTGGTTAAATAATAATTACCATAATTATATGTCAAAATATCTCAAATTAAGCAATATTCAAATCTCTACAAAAATATCTATGTTATTTAAATATTTAAAATATGATTTATAAATTTCTAATAAGGAAAAAATGATATATATATATATAGAAAAAATATCATTTTTATACTTATAATTTATAAATAATTAAATATTTAACAAAATAACAAATTTTTGAATTTGAAAAACATTATGGTAAGTATATCTATAAAAATATCTATGTTAATTTCAAATTTATTAATTATTTAATTTGTCATATAAGATAATTTTAATATAATATTTTAAATAAAAAGACAAAGTTATCTTTTAATTTAAAATATCTTAAATATCAAAATATCTAATCTTATAATTAAATAATAAATAAATATTAAATAACTTAACAAATTTTTAAATCTGACCATAATAGGAAATATTTAAAAATTAGAAACAATCCAAAATAGAAGTATTTAAAATTGGAAAAATTCCAAATTGAAAATATTTAAAATTGGAAACATTTCAATTTAGAAATATTTAAGAAAGGAAAATTGAATTTTGGGAAACAATCCCATGAAAAAATTGGATTTTTGGGGAAAAATCCTCAAAAATGCGCAATTTGTAGGGAGCTGCCAGGATAGGCTGCATGCAGCAGCCATGATTTCCAAACTTCTAAAATTCATATCTTTCTCAATTTTTATCGGAATCGAGTTCCGTAAAAAACAAAATTGCTTAATTTTTCACAAGAAATCCAAATAAAATATTTTCAAAAATTGAAAAAAATATTTTTCATGGAAAACGAAACTGTACAACATAAACATTCATCAACTAACACATAAACCAACATGAAACCATCCAAATCAACACAGAAACATGCAATCATCGTTTTAATTCATATTACATGAAAGTAAATCATTACCATGGCTCTGGTGCCAGTTGTTGGAAATTATTTTACCAGGATCTAGATTTACTAACAAGTATGTTGGATTAACAACCTAATATGAATTCTAAAACAATGAAAATAAACACATATAAAGTTAGAAAACCTTACAATGGGTGCAGCGAAACAATATGACTCCTTCCGTTCAGATCTCTAGCCCTTGATTCCTTTCTGTAGCAGAGAATCACCAAGATCTGAACCTGGATCTTCTTTTCTCCTTCTTTGATGCAGAAATTCCATAGTCTTCCATACTATAATTGAGATACCACTTGATGTGTGTGGGCACTACTCATCTCACAAGGATTTCGAAAAATTCTCTCTCTTTTCTCTCTTAATTTCGTGGTTGATAGCATACCAGAGAAGAGACACAAAGGTTGCTTTATATAGGGAGAAGGGAGAGCACAACTTTCCAAATAAAATAGTTTCCTCTTTTACTGTGTAATTGATTAACTACCTTATTTAGTGTGATCCACCACTTTCCTATTATAGCTAGGCTTTGATTAGCAATTACATGACAATTAAAAAATAAAAATAATAATTGGGAAACACAAAGGGAGTGCTCGGCCATAGAGGGAAATGGGCCTCACTTGGATTTTGCAGTTTCCTCAATTTTATTTCTATTTCTCCAAAAATGCCATTTTTCCAATTCTAATCATTTAAATGCCAAAACTAATTATTTAATAACTAAAATAGATTATTAAATAATATTGTCATTTAAAATAATCATTAATTAGACATACAAAGTCTCTTAATTAATAATTAAACCTAGAAACCCTTTTCTTTACGATTTCATCCTTAAACTGTGAGAATTCATAAAGTAGACATAGTCTAACTTTTAGAATTATAATTGATTAATTAAAATCAATTAACTGAGTCTTACAAGCAGTATGGCCTCAAATAGTATGGGGACCATGGGTCTATATAACCGAGCTTCCAATAAGTCGAACCGAATTTACCAAGTAAATTCCCTAACTTATTAATTCCTCATTGAATCCACACTTAGAACTTGGAATTGCACTCTCAGTCATATAGAAACGCTCTATATGTTCCACGATATAGACACGTCATCAGTTATCCATTGTTATAACCCTAATGTGATCAATGATCCTCTATATAGATGATTTACACTGTAAAGGGATTAAATTACCGTAACACCCTACAATGTATTTTATCCTTAAAACACTTAACCCTGTATAAATGATATTTCACCTAAGTGAAATGAGATCTCCACCATTTATCTTCGTTTGGTTAAGCTCGAAGGAAATCATCCTTTACTTCTATTTGCCAAATAGAAGCTATAGATTCCATATTTATGTTAGCGCTCCCCCACTCAATTGCACTACCGTGTTCCCAAAATGTACGTATTGCGCAGACTAAAGATTAGGCTTAACTAACAAATCAAAGAACACGAATAATACTCTTGAAATTGAGCCTAACCATATCAGGATTTCGATCATGTGATCTAGGATCAACTTATGATATTGAATTGAATAGATGTTTACGGTAAGTTTCAAAATCTAATTCAAAGTTCAATATCGGTCCATTCCAATGCATACTCCATGCATCCGATACTGGTAAACTTTGCCAATGTCCTGGAAAGGACATAACACTTTTCCAATGTGTAAGAATACCTATCGCTGATTATACCATGTCAGTCTAAATCCAGTGTTCTGACAAATTAGGGAATAAACTTTTGAACATATAATAAAGATTATATTCCACTGTGCTGACAACACTATAATCTTTAACCAACTCATATGTTCTGGACTTAAAAAGAATTCATACATTATATACACATATAATCATGAAATAAATCATGTGAACCATGCAACATAAAATGTTATTTCTGATCTTTATTAATAAGTAAATCTGATTATATGAAATGAGTTTTATTTAGGGCATAAAACCCAACAGTTTGGTGTTGGGGGTTTGGGGTTTTACGATTTGGGGTTTGGGGTTAAGTTGTTTTACATTAGGTGTTTGGTGTTTGGGTTTGGGGTTTTGAGTTTGGGGTTTTGGGTTTTTAGGTTTGGGATTTAGGGTTTCGGTGTTTGAGGTTTGGGGTTTGGGGTTAGGGGTTTGGGGTTTGGTGTTTAGGGTCTTTGGCTTTTGGGGTTTTTTAGTTTGAAGTTTAGGGTTTGGGGTTTTATGACTAGGGCCTAGAGTTTAGGATCTTGGACCTAGTATTTGGGGTTTGAGGTTTTAAGTCTGGGGTTTGGTGTTTGGGTTTTAGGGTTTGGGGTTTGGGGGTTTGGGGTTTGGGATTGGGATTTGGGCTTTGGTGTTTTTGTGTTTGGGGTTTTTAGGTTTGCTATTTTTGGGATTAGGGTTTGGGGTTTAGGGTTTGATGTTTGGGGTTTTGGGGTTTGTGGTTTTGAGGTTTTATGATTTAAGGGTTTTAGGGTTTGGGGGTTGGGGTTTGGGATTTGGGTTTTAGGGTTTGGGGTTTAGGGTTTTGCAGTTTTGGCGTTTGGGGAATCGTTATGGGAATGGGGTGGGGAATGGGAATGGGAATGGAAATAGGAATGGGAATTGGAATGGGAATGGGCATGGGTCGGGGAATGGGAATGGGAATGGGAATTATGGTTTGGGGTTTGCGAGTTTTGGCATTTATGGCACGTTTACTATACAGTATTCAGAATCACAATAAATTAATGGAGAAATGTAACGGAATAAATAAAAAATAATTAGAATCAATATTTGTAATATGTTGTTTACTAAATTTTTTTGGAGATGGAATAGTTGTGATTGATCTTGTTTACTTTATTAGGAAACGTAATCGGAATACTTAAATTGACTAAATTGTCATTTTGAGTGAAACTATATTATATGATAGTTATTTTGTAAGACATATTTTAAAGGATAAAATTGTCATTATATGTTTAATATTAAAAAAAATTAAAATAATTAAAATCCATTATCCTAATGACATTCCTTACAAAATTGGTGGGGGAAGTTCTCCCTTTCTTTTCTCCTTTATTTAATCAAGTTCTCCCTTTCCTAATTTTAATAACATAAGTAAACAAATGTAAGGGAATAATTACCGTACCATTGATTCCCATTACTTATTAGTAAACATGCCATTACGGTTTCGGGGTTTGGGGGATGGGAATGAGAATAGTCTGGGGAATGGAAATGTGCATGGGTCGGGGAATGAGAATGGAAAATTGGAAATGGGAATGGGTTGGGGAATGGGAATGGGAATCAGAATAGAAGTAGAAATTGGCTGAGGAATGGGAATGGGAATGCGAATGCGAATGCGAATGGGAATGGGAATGTGAATTGGCTGGGGAATGGGAATGGGAATGGGAATGGGAATGGGCCAGGCAATGGGAATGGGAATGGGAATGGGAATGAGAATGGGAATGGGCCAGGGAACGGGAATGGGGATGGGGATGGGAATGGGAATGGGTATGAATGGGAATGGGAATTGGAATGGGAATGGGAATGGGAATGGCAATGGGAATAAGAATGGGAATGGGCTGGGGAATGGGAATGGGAATAAGAGTGGGTCGGGGAATGGGAATAGAAATGGGAATGGGAATGGGAATGGGAATGTGAATAGGAATGAGAATGGGAATGTGAATGGGAATAGAAATGGGAATGGGAATGGGAATGTGAATGGGAATGGGAATGGGAATGGGAATAGGAATACGAATGCAAATGGGAATGGGAATGGGAATGGGCCGGGGAATGGGAATGAGAATGGGAATGGGAATAGGGGTTTGGGGTTTGCGAGTTTTGGCGTTTAAGATTTTGGGGTTTGGGGAATGGGAATGTGCATGGGTCGGGGAATGGGAATGGGGATTGGAAATGGGAATGGGTTGGGGAATGGGAATGGGAATCTGAATAGATATAGGAATGGGCCGAGGAATGGGAATGGGAATGGGAATAGGAATGGGAATGGGAATGGGAATGGGAATGGGAATGCGAATGCGAATGGGAATGGGAATGTGAATCGGCTGGGGAATTGGAATAGGAATGGGAATGGGCCGAGGAATGGGAATGGGTATGGGAATGGGGATGGGGATGGGAATGGGAATGGGCCAGGGAATGGGTATGGGAATGGGAATTGGAATGGGAATGGGAATGGGAATAGGAATGGGAATGGGCGGGGGAATAGGAATGGGAATGGGCGAGGGAATGGGAATGGGAATAGGAGTGGGCCAGGGAATGGGAATGGGAATGCGAAAGGAATGGGAATGGCAATGGGAATAGGGATGGGGATGGGAATGGGAATGGGAAAGGGAATGGGAATGGGAATTGGAATGGGAATGGGTCGGGGAATGGGAATGGGAATGGGAATTGGGGTTTGGGGTTTGGGGTTTGGGTTTTAGGTTTAGGGTTTGTGGTTTTGGGTTGGGGTTGGGGTTTTAGGGTTAGAGTTTAGGGTTTGGGGTAGGGTTGGGGGTAGGGGTAGGGGTAGGGGTAGGGTTTGGGATCAGGGGTTCAGGGGTCAGGATTCAAGGTTCAAGGTTTAGGGGATGGGAATGAGAATTGAGTAAAATAAAATTTAAAATGCATAAAAAATTTGATAAAAATCGTTAAATTTTTTCTCATGTTCCATGATAATTGTCGTTCCTTCCATTTCGAAATAGAATATTCATTCCACCAAAATGGTGGAAAGGGCATTCTATTGGAATGACATTCTAATACTTTAAAATGAAACTAAACAAAAGAATGGAATGAAAATTATTTCTTTTCCATTCCATTTCATTACCTCTAACCAAATGCCACCTAAGGGTCTGTGTTTAGGGGTTAGATTTCAGGGTTCAGGGTGTTGGGTGTTGGGGTTAGGGTTTGAAGTTTGGGGTTTGGGTTTTGGCGTTTAGGATTTAGAGTTTAGGGTTCAGGGTTTAGGGGAATGGGAATAGGAATGAAAATAATATAAAATTTAAAATGTATAAAAAATTGATAAAATCATTAAATTTTTTCTCATGTTACATTGGAATGGTCTTTCCTTCTATTATACCCAAAATCCGACTGACACTTTAGAGAATGACGCGTGTCAACCTTAGAGAATACGAATCAACGAATGTAATGGAATATATTAATTTGTACTCTAAGACTTGAATATGAAGATTGGTTTCGCGTTAAATTTTGTTAAAATGGCCCCCTGATTCAAAAATTAAAAATATTCTTCTTTACAGGGTAAATTTTAACAAGTTTTTTCTTTACTCTTACACTCGTTAGTGTTGTGTTAAAATCTCACCCTACACGTCTCAAAAATTGTTAAATTTTACGAGGATGAAGCTAAGAATGTTGTGCATCAATTTTCTATTGGACACGTTGCGAGATAAAGTAGTTTTCATGCACTAACAATAATTTTAATCAAAATAGTGCAAATCATTTCTGATAATGGTACCCCTTTGTGAAATGTGGCCCGAACCCATCGTATAATATTTTTTGCCACTAGTCACAATGAATTTGTACTAATAAGACATGAATATGAAGATTGGATTTGAGTTAAATTTTGTTAAAATGGACCCTAATTTATAAATTGGAAATATTCTTCTTTTCAAGGTATATTTTAGTAAGTTTTTTCAATCCTCTTACACTCGTTATTGTTCTGCTAAAATCTCACCCTACACATCTCAAAAAATCATGAAACTTTGCAAGGACGAAAGAAAGACTGTTGTGCATCACTTTTCTATTGGACACGTTGAGATATAAACTAGTTTTCATGCACTAACAATTATTTTAATCGAAATAGTGAAAATCTCACATTTTTTATAATGGTACCCATTTGTGAAATGTGGCCAGGCCCCATCTCGAAATATTTTTCTCCACTAGTCACAATGAATTCTTACTACTAAGACGTGAATATAAAGATTGGATCCGCGATAAATTTTGTTAAAATGGCTCCCTAATTTAAAATTTTAAAATATTCTTCTTTTCAGAAAAAATCTTAACAAGTTTTTTTGTTACTCTTACACTCGTTAGTGTTCTGTTAAAATCTCACCCTACACATCTCGAAAAATCATGAAATTCGACAAGGATGAAGACAAGACCGTTCTGCATCACTTTTCTATGGGACACGTTGAGAGATAAATTAATTTTAATGCACTAACAATCATTTTAATCAAAATAGTGAAAATCTCACATTTTATGATAGTGGTACCCCTTTGTGAAATGTCGCCCTGACCCATCTCGGAATATTTTTTGCCACTAGTCACAATGAATTCGTACTACTAAGTTATGATATGAAGATTGGATTCGCGTTAAATTTGGTTAAAATATCCCCCTAATTAAAAAATTGAATATATCCTTCTTTTAAAAGTTTTTTCTTACTCTTGCACTCGTTAGTTTTCTCTTAAAATCTAACTCTACACATCTCGAAAAATCATGAAATTTCACAAGCACAAAGCCAAGACCATTGTGCATCACTTTTCTGTTAGTTATATTAAGAGAAAAAGTAGTTTTCAAGCAGTTATAATCATTCTAATTGAAATAGTGAAAATTTTACATTTCTGATAGTGGTACCCCTTTGTGAAATGTGGCCCGGACCCATCTTGAAATATTTTTCCCCACTACTCACCATGAATTCGTACTACTAACACGTGAATATGAATATTGGTTTGAAGTTAAATTTTGTTAAAATGACTCCTATTTCAAAAATTGAAATATTCTTTTGTTTAGGACAAATTTCAACAAGTTTTTTCCTTACTCTTACAGTTGTTAATGTTCTTTCAAAATCTCACCCTACACATCTTGAAAACTTGTGAAATTTCATAGGGACGAAGCCAAGACCGTTGTGTATCACTTTTCTATTGGGGTCTGGGTTTGGGGTTTGGGGTTCGGGGTTTTACGATTTGGGGTTTGGGGTTCGAGGTTGAGTGTTTTGGGTTTAGGATTTGGGGTTTGGGGTTTTGGGTTTTTGGGTTTAGGGTTTTGGGTTAAGTTATTGTACATTAGGTGTTTGGGGTTTGGGTTTGGGATTTTGGTTTTTTAGGTTTTGGATTTAGGGGTTTGGGGTTTGAGGTGTGGGGTTTGGGATTAGGGGTTTGGGGTTTGGTGTTTAGGGTCTTTGGCTTTTGGGGTTTTTTTGGTTTGAGGTTTAGGGTTTGTGGTTTTATGACTAGGGTTTAGAGTTTAGGATCTTGGACCTAGTATTTAGGGTTTGAGGTTTTAAGTGTGGGGTTTGGTGTTTGGGTTTTAGGGTTTAGGGTTTTGGGATTTTGGGGTTTGGGGTTTTAGGGTTTGGGTTTTGGGTTTGGGATTCGGGGTTTGGGGTTTGGGGAATGGGAATGGGAATGGTTTGGGGAATGGGAATGTGCATGGGTGGGGGAATGGGAATGGGAATTGGAAATGGGAATGGGCTGGGGAATGGGAATGGGAATTGGTCGGGGAATGGGAATCAGAATAGAAATAGGAATGGGTCGAGGAATGGGAATGGGAATGGGAATGGGAATGAGAATAGGAATGGGAATGCGAATGCGAATGCGAATGAAAATGGGAATGGGAATGTGAATTGGCTAGGGAATGGGAATGGGCCAGGGAATGGGAATGGGAATGAGAATGGGCCGGGGAATGGGAATGGGAATGGGAATGGGGATGGGGATGGGAATTGGAATGGGCTAGGGAATGGGTATGGTAATGGGAATTGGAATTGGAATGGGAATGGGAATGATAATGGGAATGGGAATGGGTCGAGGAATGGGATGGGAATAGGAGTGGGCCGGGGAATGGGAATGGGATTGCGAAGGGAATGGGAATGGCAATGGGAATGGGGATGGGGATGGGTTGGGAATGGGAATGGGAGTGGGAATGGGTTAAGGAATGGGAATGGGAATTGGGGTTTGGGGTTTGGGGTTTGGGGTTTGGGGTTTGGGGTTTAGGCTTAGGGTTTACGGTTGGGGCTGGAGTTGGGGTTTAGGGGTTAGAGGTTAGGGTTTGGGGTAGGGGTTTATGATCAGGGGTTTAGGGGTCAGGGTTCAGGGTTCAGGGTTTAGGGTTTAGGGAAATAGGAATGAGAATTGAATAAAATAAAATTTAAAATACATAAAAAATTTGATAAAATCATTAATTTTTTTCTCATGTTACATAATTCTTGTCGTTCCTTCCATTTCGAAATAGAATATTCATTCCACCAAAATGTTGGAAAGGGCATTCTATTGGACATTCTAATACTTTAAGGTGGCGTTTGGTTACAAAATAAAAATAGAATAGGAATGGGAATGGTAATAGGAATAGGAATAGAATGGCATGGAATTTCTATTCTTCTATTTGGTAAAGACTATGGACTCAATAACCGAATAAGAATTGTGATGATTGGTATAGTATAGAATGAAATAGAATTTTAATTATTTTGACCAAAATGTCCTTTACTCTTTTAAAATAATTTTTGTTTCATAAAATTATCATTATGGTACAAATAAAAAAATGATATATATTTATGTATCACTCTCAAATGACAAATTATATGTTTTTAGATCTAATAATCAAATAATAAAATATAAATAAATATTTAATTTAATAGTCTATTTTATATTAAATATTTAAGTATCAACATAAATGTTATTCATGTAATTTAATCATCACACATTGTTTATCCATATAATTATAATAATAATAATATTACTTAACTATAATTATGTACAAAAAAAAATATAATAAATATATTATTGTAATATTAAATGTTGTAGATATATGTTTTAAAATAAAAAATGTTACCCATATAATTATAACTTTAATCATTTATTTATGAGAATGGTAGATAAGAAAAAATAATTTTTAGTTAGTATAAAATGGCTTTCAAGTCATTTTATTTAGGAAAAGTAATTCCTTAGTTTACATGAATTACAATTCCTATGGAATGAGTTTTTCAATGACAATAAACAAACCAAACATTTGAATGATCTTTCTTTAGGAATAGCAATTCCATTCCTACACTCATTCATGTAAACCAAACACTACCTAAAATGAAACTAAACAAAAGAATGGAATGAAAATTATTTCTTTTGCATTCCATTTCATTACCTCTAACCAAATGCCACCTAAGGGTCTGTGTTCAGGGGTTAGGGTTCAGGGTTCAGGGTGTTGGGTGTTGGGGTTAGGGTTTGGGGTTTGGGGTTTGGGTTTTGGCGTTTAGGATTTAGGGTTTAGGGTTTTACGGTTTGAGGGTTTGAGGGTTTAGGTGTTTAGGGGTTTAGGGGTTTTTGGTTTAGGGTTCATGGTTCAGGGGAATGGGAATAGGAATGAAAATAATATAAAATTTAAATACATAAAAAATTGATAAAAATCATTAAATTTTTTCTCATGTTACATTGGAATGATCTTTCCTTCTGTTATACCCGAAATCCGGCTGGCACTTTAGAGGATTACGCGTGTCAACCTTAGAGAATACGAATCAACATATGTACTGGCAGATATTAATTTGTACTCTAAGACTTGAATATGAAGATTGTTTTCGTGTTAAATTTTGTTAAATTGGCCCCCTAATTCAAAAATTAAAAATATTCTTCTTTACAGGGTAAATTTTAACAAGTTTTTTCTTTACTCTTACACTCGTTAGTGTTCTGTTAAAATCTCACCCTACATGTCTCAAAAATTGTGAAATTTTATGAGGATGAAGCCAAGAATGTTGTGCATCAATTTTCTATTAGACACGTTGCGAGATAAAGTAATTTTGATGCACTAACAATAATTTTAATCGATATAGTGAAAATCACACATTTCTGATAGTGGTACCCCTTTGTGAAATGTGGCCCGGACCCATCGTAGAATATTTTTTGCTACTAGTCACAATGAATTTGTACTACTAAGACATGAATATGAAGATTGGATTCGAGTTAAATTTTGTTAAAATGGCCCCTTAATTGAAAAATTGAAAATATTCTTCTTTTCAAGGTATATTTTAACAAGTTTTTTCCATCCTCTTACACTCATTAGTGTTCTACTAAAATCTCATCTTACACATCTCGAAAAATCGTGAAACTTTTCAAGGACGAAACAAAGACTGTTGTGCATCATTTTTCTATTGGACATGTTGAGATATAAACTAGTTTTCATGCACTAACAATCATTTTAATCGAAATAGTAAAAATCTAATATTTTTTATAGTGGTACCCCTTTGTGAAATGTGGCCAGGCCCCATCTCGAAATATTTTTCTCCACTAGTCACAATGAATTCTTACTACTAAGACGTGAATATGAAGATTGGATTCGCGTTAAATTTAGTTAAAATGGCCCCCTAATTTAAAATTTTAAAATATTATTCTTTTCAGGGTAAATTTTAACAAATTTTTTCGTTACTCTTACACTCGTTAGTGTTCTGTTAAATCTCACCCTACACATCTCGAAAAATTTTGAATCTTCACAAGGATGAAGCCAAGACCGTTGTGCATCACTTTTCTATGGGTCACATTGAGAGATAAAGTAGTTTTCATGCACTAATAATCATTTTAATCAAAATAGTAAAAATCTCACATTTTTTTATAGTGGTACCCCTTTGTGAAATGTGGCCCGGACCCATCTCGGAATATTTTTTGCCACTAGTCACAATGAATTCGTACTACTAAGTCGTGAATATAAAGATTAGATTCTCGTTAAATTTGGTTAATATATCCCCCTAATTAAAAATTTAATATATCCTTCTTTTTAAAGTTTTTTCTTACTCTTGCACCCGTTAGTTTTCTCTTAAAATCTCACCCTACACATCTCAAAAAGTCATGAAATTTCACAAGCACAAAGCCAAGACCATTGTGCGTCACTTTTCTGTTAGTTATATTAAGAGAAAAAGTAGTTTTCAAGCAGTAATAATCATTCTAATTGAAATAGTAAAAAAAAATTACATTGCTGATAGTGGTACCCTTTTGTGAAATGTGGCCCGGACCCATCTTGAAATATTTTTTCCCACTACTCACAATGAATTCGTACTACTAACACATGAATATGAATATTGGTTTGAGGTTAAATTTTGTTAAAATGACTCCTATTTCAAAAATTGAAATATTCTTTTGTTTAGGATAAATTTCAACAAGTTTTTTCCTTACTCTTACAGTCGTTAGTGTTCTTTCAAAATCTCACCCTACACATTTTGAAATTGTAAAATTTTATAGGGACGAAGCCAAGACCGTTGTGTATCACTTTTCTATTGGGGTCTGGGTTTGGGATTCGGGGTTTTACGATTTAGGGTTTGGGGTTCGAGGTTTGAGGGTTTTGAGTTTAGGATTTGGGGTTTTTGGGTTTGGGGGTTTGGGTCGAAATTGGCATGGGTCCAAATCTGAGTGTGTTGTGGTGGTAGTGGTGGTGGTGGTGAGGAACCAAAGGAAGAGTGTTGTGGTGATTGAGATAAAATTATAGATCTATCATCTATTTATGATTTTGGTTTTAAATTTTATTTGAGATTTGTTATACTGTTTATGATTTGGGTTTTAATTTTTTTTTATTCTTACCCTATTTTTTCTTTGATTTAGGGCAAACGGTTGTAGTGATGAGATTTAGTGGTTGGTTTGGTTATGGTGTAATAGCGTGAAGCATTTGGCAAGAGAAAGAAGCATCAAGAAACAAGAAAAAAAAAAGGAAAGAATAAGTTAAAAGAAATGTTAATTTTTATCATTTTTTATTTTTTATTCTAATTATATTACATATTTATAAATTATTTTTATAATATTTAAATAATAAATATTACCTGAACTACTAAAATTATGTCATTTGCACTCCTATGTACACCAGAGTTCAAGTTGGCTTTTAACAAAAAAAAAATGAACAAAATAGTAAAAACCAAACAGAGGTAGAGTTTAAAAAATTTGGATAAAAAAATCAATTTGTAGAATTAGTGTTACAAAATGTATAATTCAACTAGTATTGCCTTCAATATCTCTAATAAAATAAACACAGCAATGACATGAGAAGGGTCTAAAAGGTTAACATATTTAAACCATTTGTTGTATTTATTTTACACGATGAAAAATTTCTAATACCAAATCTTGATCTGTGTGAATAGTAGTAATAAATAAATAAAATGTTGAAGTTCCAATACCAAGACTGCAATAGCAACAAATATTAATGCTACATCATCCAACCTCTTCTTCAAAGATCTATGATCCTCCAAAAGAATGGAAAAACCAAAATCGATTCTACCCAGTAATGACTTGTCATTGGGAACCCTTTTTTATCAACATCTATATCCCAACATTTTCTCCCAAACTATTGGATGATTGAACCTAAACTGTGTTCCCATATTTATAGCTTATGCCCAAAAACAGCTTAACCTTCCATCATACCTGTGGAAACAGCTCCAATGAGTGAAAGTGGATCAAAGGGTCATCTAGGGAGTGTTAAAAGTAAAGCCCCAATGAGAAGAAGGTACTTAGATATATATATGTATATCAGATAATGCAAAAACAGCCGGCTTGGAGTTCTACTTCAGCAGTACTCTCCATATCTTGCTCATATACACAACCAAAGACCAAACAGCAAGTCCAGCTGAGATATAAAGCAAAGCAACCCCGGTAGCTACAAAAATTCCTGGCCCTCCAAGGCTGCAATAATTGACATGTGAAAAAGAAGAATTTAGAAGATAGCCATAAAGGTAAAATGTTAGTGAAATATAAAATTGTTTTAAGGAAAGAACAGGCAGAAGAAAGATGGGGGAAAAAGAAATCAACCTGCTGTCTCGAGCAGCGAGGAGGATAGTTAGAGCAGTCATCTGTGTGGCTGTTTTCCACTTCCCCAAGTTATTTACAGCAACAGCCTGAAAATAGTGCATGTTTGGTTATAGTGAATAGTGTTATTGTTCTAATAGCTTCACTAGATTAAAAACAAAAGAAAAGTTGGTTTTGGTAAAACAGGTAGAGAAAACAGACCTCTAAAAGCTTGGTATCCTGAGAAGCTGCCCATTCTCTAACTGCAGACATGGTTATCTGTCAATGAGTCGCAAACATTTTGTAAGATAATAACCATCAATTAATGATGAGTCCCACAACCAAACCAAATAAAAGGGACAGAGAAAGAAGAAATCACATGGAACTGTGAAAATGTCAAACTAAAGATGTACTAGAATCACCAAATGAGCTACAACTTAATTAAATATGGCTAGTAAAAGACTTCAGGTTCCTAAAGAGTACTTGGTGAGAGCAGAATTTTTTAACGTCGCTTTGCAAAAAATGGCTGTTTTTTTACAATTTTCCGTGGCTCCAGATAGGGAGTCAAGAATTTCCCACAAATGCTGTGCATGAGACAGTAAAAGTGAGTCTAGAAGGTCATTTTTTTAAATAATCATCAAAACCAAACTATTGTGCAAGTGACGAGGAAAAAAACAAAAAAAGAAGTATAATATGCCAAACACTTATATTGAACAATCAAACAAAACTGGAGACAGTGAACAAAAAAGCCAAATAAGGGGCACACCTTAGAATTCTGGTTCAAAACATTATCCCACTCCCACAATGGAATTATGAAGAGTCATTGTGATGATTGGTCAAATTAGATTCTACATTACATTCAAATACAATTGAAGATAATTTCAAAGTTTTTATAGTTCATATAATGGATTAGGGTAAAAACCGCTTTGGTAGTCGGATAAACTAAGACTCTGATGGTAACATAATCTATTTTCTCATAATTGGAACGGTTACAAACACCAAACCACTAATTAGTTGAGCAACTAGAGTATCTCACAAATTGGAATCCATAGTTATGGACGTAAAGCCACTTATATGAAACATTGAAACACTTTATTTTCCCCCACATAAATCCACTTATATGAAACACTTTATTTTCCAAGTGGGAAACCTAGAATAGGAAATAGTGAAAAGCCAATACATATATTTAAACCATCCACAGCTATTCGAATGAGAATGAAGAGTATAACAAATAGGGGCTTTTCTACATATAAAAAATTGTTATTAGATTATAATACTTGTGAGTGCAACAAATTCTGCAAGTGAACCGAACCCTTTTTCATTTTTGGTGGATGAGATGAACTTAGGGAGAACAACATAGATATAAATAAAGAATTAGCAATTAGTAACAAAGTTTCCTCGTTAGTATATAATCTAAATCAAGAACGGGTAATAGATACCCTCCTATTTGGAGATAGCACATTCGTAGCCCATCCCCCCAATAATGGTTTTATAACTAAAGGATATAGTAACAAAATATATAAAGCTGCATTACCTCTCTACCAATGATAGCAATTGCAGGTACAGTCAGTAGCCATGGAACTTGCCCAAATATACCAATGTCCAAGGGTCTCGTGCATAATAATACCAAAGTGGCAGCAACCATGAGCTGCATCAAGTAGGCATGACAATGGGATTCAGGTTCATATATGTTTCTTAAAATATAACCAACGCATGCTTCTTCGTTGCAAACGCGTTTAAGAGAACGGTTTTAAAGTTACATAAGGACAACGGTACCTTATCAGCAACTGGATCTAGAAAAGCCCCAAATGCTGATCCTAACCTCATCTGGCAAAAAAAAAGATGAAAACTTTAGAGCACTCGATAAGATTTGGAAAATTCTGCACCACTTGAATTATTTTAAAAAAAAAAAGCTACCGTACCTTCCTAGCAATATACCCATCAAGCCAATCAGTAATTGCTGCAGCAATGAAGATACTTGTCGTGGCAGTTGTTCCCCACCAACTATCCACGTAGAAAGCTAACATGGTACAAAAAGTGAATGAATGAATTAGTTAAAAGAAAGCAAGATTATGCTGCAATAATCAATTTAATAAGCTAGGACAAGCATGATAAACAATGAAGTTGTCATGAGCTCTTAGTTCTTTGGTGAACCCTTTTCATAATTGACTGCACATTGCATTCATTTTACTTTCCATTAATGCACCAAGGTAGGTTGGAAACGGTATGGCATTTTGCCAAAAACTAGGGAACCAACCCAACTTCATGCAGGTTATAGAAGGGTTTACAGGATAGAGATGAAGTGGCTATAAATACAGAACATAATCTGTCAGCCAAAGCTTCAAACTACTTTGGTACGTCCCTCCAACGTAGAAGATTTGCATAATAAACAACAAAATTTGAGCTACTGGTCAATAAACAAAGAGCATAGAATATAAACGAGAATTCCAAACTGAGATGCAGCCCAAATGTAATACAATTGATTTTCCAAGAGAAAATCAAAATCTCGAAGAATGAAAAAGCAACATTTAATGTACAATCAGAATAAGTATGGCAAAGTTCCCACTACAAAACCATCAACAAAATGATGTAATCGGGCGATTATATTTTAGATCTAAATTGACAAACAAAATTATCATCAACAAAACCCAGAATTTGAACCAATTCGCCGGTATAATTATTCATTGATCAGAAAAAGCAGTCCATTTAGCCCCCACATGAAAACAATCTGGTTCAGCTAAGATACAAAGAAGCATAAGCAACAATTCACCCATCTCAGAAAACATCTCAGTCAGATCTATCCAATCAGATCACCCCAATTTCCCGACAAACAAAACAACGATCCAGCAAGGGAATGGGAATAAATAACATACTGCTAATGAGAAGTGGAACTGCAGCGACTCGACCTAGGGTTAGAATAGTGGGCAGGGTGAGAAACTTATTGGAGAGTCGCTGGTGTTGTTGCGATTGTTTCCCGTTGGATTCCCCGGCGGACGACCAATCTTTACGGTGGTGGTCCTTGTCCTCAGAACCCATTTCGGAATAAAGACCCTCAGACCCGGACTCAAAAGAAGACGACGCAGAAAACCCTTGTTTAATTTGGTCCTCGGAAGAAGAAGAAGAAGTGGAACCAGAGCTAGACAAAGAAGAAGAGGAAGAAGGAGGAGGAGAGAGGGAAAAGCATTTGTGGTTGAAAGAGAACCCTAAGGATTGCGGCGATGATTTGCTATCGTGCGCTGAGGGTGCGCAGGGATAAGAAGGGGATATCCTCCATTGGTTCCTATAAATAGTAGCCGTTACTACCACTCTCTCTTTATCTCTATGCTTATCTCTATTTTGTGTATATAAGGAGAGTGAAGAAGAAGAAGAAGAAGAGAGCTTGAAAACTGTTTGTGTTGTTGAGAGAGAAGAAGATGAAATAGTAGTTGTTAAAAAGTTGGTGGGAGTGGGAGTGATGGTCCGGACCCATACCCGTTTGTGGGCATAACTGGGTACAGCCATGCTCAGTTTCAGGGCGAGACACGGCATTGGAGATGAGATGACCCAAATTAAAACAAAATCACACCTTCCTTCCTTCCTCCTTTCAATCACAATTTCAATTTTCTTCTATCAAATGTCCTTATCAACTCACTAATTCTTTTTTCTTCCAAAAAAAAACTCACTAATTATTTTTTATCACATTGTAACCTCTGTTTATCATAACATTTTTTTCTTTTTGTAATTTCAATACTTTATTTATTTATTTTTTAAATATTAGCGATAAAATCACATAAATTTTATTGTGACACTTAATCACATAAACTCATTTTTTGACCGTAAAACTACATAAGCCTCACTTTTGTTATGTCTTTACCCTTCCGTTCAAAAATCTCAGTTAAGTGTCACGCTAGACAGCTTAAGTATATAATGACAAATTTTGAATGGTCCACATAAAATTAATTATTTAAATATTATTAAAAAAAAATTATAAATTTATAAATAAAATAATAAAAATATATATATTTTTCCTTTTCTCTTCTTCTATTTTCTTTTCTTCTTCTTCTTCTTCTTAAATACTGTGGGGTCTATAACCTAACCCTAATTCCATCTCCATCACCTTTTTCCTCTCTCTCTCTCTCTCACTCATCTCTCTTCCTATCTGCCATGGATACCTCTCTCATTTCCAAGCTCGAAGCTTCGTCTCCGTCAGAATCTCTTTTCTCTTCTCCTGCCATCTTCGCTCTTGCTCAGATCTCAAAAACCTAAAAAACCAAGAAAGCCACCGCCTCCAAGGACGAACAGTCCCTTGCTCACTCCCTCGCCAAGTCCTTTCTTCCCTTCCTTAATACATCCTTTTCAATCCTCCCCAAGCGCCTGGCCAAGCCTTCAAAATTTGGCTCCGAGCAATTGGCTCTGAAATTCTTTTACATTTACAGGTTGTGTGAAAGAGAGAGTGATATCAGGAGAGAGAGAGAGAGAGAGAGAGAGAGAGAGAGAGGGAGGGAAGGTGAGTCGGGCTTTTGGGGTTTGGAGGTTTATCAATCATATTTTTGTAGTCCATCAGACCGTTGCTGGTCGAATGTAGCCTTCCCAGCAGTGGCACCGTGTAGATAGATGAGGGAGAGAGGATCTCCGTCTAAGGTATTGAGGATAAAAGAAGAAGAAAAGGGAAAAAAGAAAAAGAAAGAAAGTGTTATCCCAATTTTTGTCCACGTGACGTGGCATGTCCACATAAGCAAGATTGATGCCATGTGGAGTACAACTATCGGTAAGAGGACCAAGTCACTATGCACAACGTACTAGTTGACGAAGAGTCCAAATACTAAAGCAGGACAAAGGGACAATAAAATGGCCAACGAAGGGGGGTCTAGCCGGACCACCCCAGGCCAGCCATAGTACAACATAGGCCAGCCAGCCTCCAACAAGTGGTAGGTTGGCCAGCTCCTCTTCTAGCAGACACTTTTGGTGTCTCTGCAGCTTTCAACCTAGACAGACACTCTCAGCTACAAATGGACTTCAACAACCCACAAAGTAGGGGTTCAACTTCAGTTATTTACCTATTTTTTAGGAATAATTAATGGGTTATTTTCTTATATATTTAATATGTAACAAATAGGTGATATCTCCATTTTAAGGGATATCAACCTACTTTGGCTTGGACCTTATGAAAGCTCTCTCTTATATAAAGAACACTAGGCTAAACCTAAAGCTCTAAGTTCTCACTCCTAAGCTCTTGAGTTTAAACACTCGAAACCCTAGTCTCTCTCTCCTACACGCCACTTGCAGTGTAGTAGAGACTAAGTCTTCCTCATTTCACTTCGTCGAGATCTGTCTTACATTCTCACTATTGTAATTCAAAGAGAGCCATTGTAAAACTCACAACACTTGTGATATGAGTGGTATTATCTCTCATATCAATATAACTAAAAGGAGAGTAGGTCGTTACCCGCTAACTAAGATGGTCGAACCTCTATTAAAGTATTGTGTCCATTTATTTACTTGTTTTAATTGTTTACACGTGGTGATTCTGATCATAAATAAGACTCCACTGTCAGTTGACCAAATCTGAGATTACTATTTTGGTGCTTTCATTGAGAGTGTTATTTATATATCTGATCAATCACCATAGTTGTAACAAGGAGAACTCCAACTACAACTTCTGCTTCATCTGGTCTTCCTCAAGACCCTATGACTGTTGATCATGATGTTCATGTTCCATCCACAACTGGAGTTTCCACGATCTCAACAGATGTAGCCAATTCTGCCAACACGGCAGGCCCAACAAACTCGACCAACACAACTGGTCTGGTTGACCCTGCTAACCTGACTATTCCAATGAACAACCTCTGCCGCCCAGGGTAGATCCGCCATTACCACCTCAAGCAGAGGGTTTTGTCCATGTGGAACTGTCCTCGCGCACCATAACTAACTTTGTTTCCCGATATTATGCTGGGGAAATAGGGCCAGGAATTGGCGAACCAACAATTGGTGAGCCTCATGTGGACTTAGGAGAAGACTTTTAGTTGGCCATACTTAGAGAGGCTGTAAGCCAAGTCCAAACTGAAGAACCAAGTGTTGTAGGTTGTGATGCATTCACCCAACAGAGACGCAAATTCCTGAGATGGATGGATGACCAGGACTACATCCTCTAATCTCATCAGGCAGAGTTGGACCATCGTAACAGGAAAGCTAGTGACATGATAAGGCAGTTCAATGAGAGAACTACTGGGAGAGGATAAGATCTGATTAGAGATCCTCTCCAATGGAGACTCATCGACAAATTGGGTAGGGTCTACAGGCAAACAGTCTAACTAAGTTCTTTGAGAACGAGGACAAACTTCCCCCTGCCCGAAGACGGACAAGTCCTGCCACATAGATCTAGTGACGGGAGCAGCCAAACCTTGGCAACTAGTGGCATGGGGGACCAGGCAGGCATCTGTGGCTCATTAACACCCCCACTCAGCCAAACTCTAGCAGTCCTACAGAGCAAAATTCTTCTCTGAAATATTTGGGAGCAAATCATTCTAAGGTCTATCTTTAACCGGCTAGGTCCGGGAACATGTGGAAACACCCAAGACAACATTAACTTAAGGAGTGAGAATTGAAGTGATTTTGTTCCACCATTGAACAATCACATCGGACAGTTGAATCCACCAAACCCTAAAAATTAGTGTGATCAACCCCCTGTCAACACACAGGCTGTACTGGCCAATCAGGGGAGAACGAGCAGCCAGACACTACCCATCATAGAGTGGCTGCCCATGTACAAGTGCCCATGGTAGGGCTGGTCGGCCATGGCCAGCTACTTGGCCTAGGGCTGGCTGGCCAGAGTAAGATGACAAGCCTAGGGCTGACCAGCCATGGACATACCCTCTCCCAGGGTATGCCCAGCTAGGTTCTGGCCAACCCAGGGTTGCAACCCAACCAAGAAGGGTCACTCAGTCAGGCTCCTACAGGTTGAGTGCCAACAAGTTCATCATTGAAGCTTTCTACCTGTTATAGGTATCCAATCCTGTCTTTGTGCCCAAACCAAATAACAAGTGGAGAGTATGCATATATTTTATCGAATTGAATAAAGTGTGTCCAAAAGACAGCTTTCCACTTTTGAGGATTGACCAACTAGTAGATGCTACAACTGGTCACGAGCTCCTAAGCTTTATGGTAGCATATTCAAGCTACAATCAAATCAAAATGCATCCACCAGATTAAGAGCATACAAGTTTCATGATAGACTTGGGCCTGTATTGTTATAAAGTCATGCCTTTCGGGCTAAAGAATGCAGGGACCACTTATCAGAGACTTGTAAATAAGATGTTTAAAGATCTTATTGTCCGTAATATAGAAGTTTATGTGGACGACATGCTGGTTAAGTCCAAAAAGGTTGGGGGCACGTGGAGGATCTAAATGAATGCTTCAAGATCCTCTAAGAGTACAACATGAAGCTCAACCCCCTGAAGTGCTCATTCGGAGTAGGCTCAGGCAAATTCCTTGGCTTCATAGTCAACGCTAGGGGAATTGAGGCAAACCCGGACAAGATCCAAGCCCTTTTAGACATGAAGTCACCCACAAAAACAAAAGAAGTACAGAGCCTAATGTACACATTGTAGCACTAAGCAGATTTGTGTCAAAATCCACAAACAAATGTGTCCCTTTCTTTAACATACTCAGAGAAAATAAGACATTTAAATGGACGAAGGAGTGTGAAACAACATTCCAAGAGCTAAAGAAGCAACTAGCTCAACCTCCTATCTTATCGAAACCTCTAAACAATGAGGAATTGGACATATACTTAGCTATTACAGAATATGTTGTAAGCGCACTCCTAATAAGAGAAGAAGATGGTGTTTAGCACCTAGTGTACTATGCCAACAAAAGGCTCATTGACGCTAAAAGTCGATACCCACTCATTGAGAGCTGACACATTGTTTTCTTTTAACTTCTAGAAAGCTAAGACCATACTTCCAGGCTCACCCAATAAGGGTGTACACTGACCAGTCGTTGAGACAGGTGTTACAGAAGCCTAAAGCATCCGACCGACTACTCAAGTGGGCCATTGAGCTCGGCCAATATGAGATCACTTACTTGTTGGATGTTATTTTACCATGATCTAGATTTACTAACATGTATGTTTGATTATAAATCTGTAATCTAACATCCTAAATATGAATTCCATAAAACAATGAAATAAACACATAAAAGTTGTAGAAAACTCTACATTAATGGCAGTTGAATTATATGACTCCTTCCGTTCAGATCTGTAACCCTTGATCCTTTCTGCTGCAGAGTATATGGATTCTCCTTTAGTTGACAATCTTCCACGCTATCTTGAGTATTTTCTTGAATTGTGTGGGCAATTACTCAATCACTATAGGCTTCGAAAATCTTAGGAAGAAGAAGGGGAAATTTGAATTTGATGGTGGCTTACTTTATTTTCAATTTTGTCTGATAAAGAGAGTCAATTAGGGTTAGGGTTATGTGTGTTGAAAATAAGAGTCAACATATTCTATTTATAGTGTAGCTTTTAGGGTTAGGTTTTTGAATTAAAATAGAATAATAAAAAAAAGAAGATGAAATTAGTTTTATTTGAACCATCATGGCCGAACCCTTAGTGGGCCTAGTGGATTTCTATTTCGACATTTTATTGAAACTTATCTTTCTTTTCACAAATCTCATCTTTTAATACTAACTCTATAAATGTCAAATAATTATAATTAATTATCATAAAATTGTCATTTAACTTATTTATTAATTAGACCTTTCAAAGTCTCTTAATTAATAAATAAACCCTAAATCCTCTATTTTTTTTTCAAAGAAGCCCTTGCTTAATGAAACTCATAAATAAGACATAGTCTTATTAAGAATTCTAATTGATTAATTAAAATCAATTAATTAAGTCTACAAGACAATATTATCTCAACTAGTGTGAGGACCATGGGCCTATATAATCAAACTCCCAATAAGTAGTTCTAGAATTTACCGAGTAAATTTTCTATCTTATTAATTCATCTTGACTCCACTATAGATTCGAAATTGTACTCCTAATTACATAGAATGACCTATTCACCAAGAATAGATACACTATAAATTATCTATTGTTTCAATCCAAATAATCAAATATCCTCTATAGATGATTTACATCGAGTAAAGATAAATTTACTGCTCTACCCTTCAATGTATTTTATCCTTAAAACACTTAGCTTCTTATAAATGATATTTCAGTAAACTAATATTACTGAAATAAATGATCTTCCATTTATGTCTGTTAAGCCAAGCTCTAAGGAAATTATTATTTTACTTATAAATAGTTATAAAAGCTATAGATTCGATATCTATGATTAGAGCTCCCACTCAATTGTACTACCATGTTCCCAAGATGTAAGTATTGGGCCGATCCAAGTGGTCAACTTTAATGAACAAATCAAAGAACATATATAGTACAGTTAAGCCAGAACCTAATCATCTCAGGATTACGATCTTTTGATCTAAGATTAACTAAGTGACATTGACTTAGAAAAGATATAACGGTAAATTTATGATATCTTTTTTCACTGTCAATATTGATCTATTCCGATATGTATAGCCAATACATCTAATACTACTATACTTTACTAATACCTTGAAAAGGACATTCCACATATCATTGTGTATGTAAACTTTATCGTTGATTATCATGTCTGAAATTCCGTATTTTAATATTCCAAATTTTATTATTTAATTAAATGCAGAATAATGAAACTGGTACTAAAAACAGTTTTTTCGTAGTTATAGAAAATAACTCTATAACTCCAGAAGAAACTAGAAAAATAAAAACACACAAGGTTTTTTTACGTGGTTTCAACAATCCTTTCAAATTGTTACTAGTCCACGGGGCCACGCCTAGAGATAAGATTCATTAGATCGGTCTCAATAATACAAAGTAATTGACTTATGCATAAATAGACTCCTTCTTATTATATGCCGCAAGCTTGATGTATTCCACCTACTAACCGAATCTTGATAAAACTCCAAGAGCTTGAAATCCCTTCGATCACCTTGAAGAGTGCTTGAATCTTCCCGATGCAAGACTTGAAAAGCAATCTCCCGAAAGCTTTGTAAAACCTTCTCTCGAAGGTTGAGTGCTTGCTTCCTTTCGATGCAAGACTTGAAAAGCAATCTCCGGAAAGCTTTGTAAAACCTTCTCTCGAAGGTTGCACTGATGTTCTTCTTCTTTGTAGACTTGAATATAGACTCAAGACAATACAAAATACAAATAAACAGAGTAAGAGTCGAACAACTCTTCTCTACAAAATGAAGACACTATTTCCTTAAGATATGAATACAATTTTAAGTGTATGAAAAAGATACTAAACCTAGCTGCTATAAGGTGTATTTATAATCAATATACACCTTATTGACAGCTTACACACGGTCTAAACAAGACCTCAGCCCACTAGAAACTTCCCTAAAATAAATCTTCAATCAGCCCAAGAATTTCCATTTGTGTACCTACAGAATCGTGGGCAGTAAGTACAACTTTTCTTTTATAGAAAAGGAAAGTTTAGCTCCAATTTTCTCTTTTGATGGTTGACCAAGCATTCAAAGGTCGTCCAACCTCATCATAAGAACCCAAGGGATTGCCCAAGACTACTGTACAAGTCTTATACTGCCTCCTAGCAATACCTCACCCAGAAGCAGATTCAGTCTGCTTAGCCTCAAACTCACTATCCTGATCGATCGAGGCTTCTTCACCCTAGTCGGCCATGGGTTGCTCAGCCACAGGTTCCTCAGCCTACCCGGCCTCTGGTTGTTCAGCTTGGGGCTGTTCAGCCGCTCGACATGATAGACACGTCCTCTTGTCATCAACCCAGCAATGAGAGGGTCCTTAGGAGGTTCCCTACGACACGTTTGCTTTGTCCTAGCCATGGTAGGTATGGCTCAAACTGTTTAGCAATAGTAACAGTAGCCTCGGCTGCGTGGAGATCTCTGACTAAAAGAATTGCCCATCGAGTGGGCAACGTGTCAAGCACACCGAATCGGACAATATAAGTCCATGACTTGGGGAGGAACTGCCTCAACCCCTAGTTTAGTTCCTAGATGAACCGACCGTAGCTCACCTTCTATTCGCTCAAAATAACGGTGGTGTTGAACCTCAGGTTCCAGAGAACTACTGCTAACCTTAAAATTGGTCGGGGAGCTACCCGAAGAACCCTTAGAAGAAGAATTATCTAACTAAACTAGACGATGGTCTTTGTAGAGAAGACTGAGCAAGTCTTCGTCAATCCAGTTGTCACCTCCCCAAAAGTCGTTCATGTTCATCTATGTAAAAAGGTAGAGGGAGGTGAGCAACCAGACGAAATAAAAAGACTTAGACAAATCACGAGTCAATTGGCCTAAGTCTAAAGGTGTTAGCCAGACAGCCCTAATGTACAAAGTCGTTAAGCAACAAAGTACGAGATCCAGGTACAAAAAATTAAACAGACATTGAGTTCATGCCGCTAATTGGCTGGGGTAGACTCCACCTAAGACATGCCATACAAAGTTCCCATGGGAATCAAGTACGTGATAAGGGTGAAATGGGCTTGAGACACCATACAGAGTCTATACAAAGACTAAGTATGGGCTAGAACTGACCAAATCTCATGATGCCAAACCACATGTCATGAACCAGCCAAGTTTTGGGTACAAAACCATGAACCGACCAGGTATGGGATTCATAGTCGTGAACCGCCCAACTTTCTAGGGCTAGGGGAACGAACCAACTAGGGTCCTAGATTATAAGCATGGACTGACTAGGGTCACGAACATACCCTATGTGCCGGCCAGAGGCTCAGGAGAATCAAACTTCTATTTTTCAAAAACTCAAACAAAGTTCTTCATGTTCTTCGTGACTCAAAGAGTCAAGAATTTAATTTGAGCTCAAAATCCAATATTTTATATCATGAAGTCATACATTATATGTCCTAAAGCTATCAAGCAAATTATAATGTAAAAGAGACTACATAACAACGTGAGAATCAAAGATTTCAAAAAGCTTGAAAAAGCTTAAAGTCATTTATGGAAGATTCAAGAAAAGAATGAGAAAGTGAAATTCAAAGACTTGTCCACTATTGAAGGCCACTGTAGATGCTTGGGGATGTTGGGTTTTATGCCCTAAATAAAACTCATTTCAATATAATCAGATTTACTTATTAATATAGATCAGAAATAACATTTAATGTTGCATGGTTCACATGATTTATTTCATGATTATATGTACATAATGTATAAATTCATCTGAAACCCTTTTCACATACTTGATCCTGTTTATTGTGCCGTCAACACATTGGAAAGTAAACATGACTATGTGAATAAAGTTTCCTAGATTTATCAGACACAGGGTTTTACTGATATGATAATCTACAACAAGAGTTTACTTGTATTTGGAGAAATACTATGTTTTTTCCAGAACATTGGTTAAAGTAAAGCTCAGGTTGGATGCATGGAGTATGCATCGGAAGGGACCGATATTGAACTTTGATTTAGATTTAATTAAACTTACCGTAAAATCTATTCAAGTCAATATCGCCTAGTGATCCTAGATCAAATGATCTTAATCCTGTTATGATTAGGCTCAATCTTGAAAGCCTATTCGTGTTCTTTGATTTGTTAGTTAAGCCTACTTTTAGGTCAGGGTGATAGGTACATTTTGGGAACACGGTAGTGCAATTGAGTGGGAGCGCTAGCATAAACATGGAATCTATAGCTTCTATCTGGCGAATAGTAAGCAAAGGATGATCTCCTTCGAGCTTGACCAAACGAAAATAAATGGTGGAGATCTCATTTCACATAAGCTGAAATATCATTTATACGGGGTCAAGTGTTTTAAGGATAAAATACATAGTAGGGTGTTACGGTAATTTAATCCCTTTACTGTGTAGATCATTCATATAGAGGATAATTGATCACATTAGGATTATAACAATGGATAACTAATGATGTGTCTATATGGTGGAACATATAGAGCATTCTGTATACTGAGAGTGCAATTCTAAGTTCTATGCGTGGATTCAACGAAGAATTAATAAGTTAGTGAATTTTAGTGCTAAATTCTTGATCTACTTATTGGAAGCTCGGTTATATAGACCCATGGTCCCCCCACTAGTTGAGATAATATTGCTTGTAAGACTCATGTAATTGATTTTGATTAATCAATTATAATTCACAAATTAGACTATGTCTATTTGTGAAATTTTCACTAAGTAAGGGCAAAATTGTAAAGAAAGAGTTTATAGGGGCATATTTGTTAATTATGATACTTTGTATGGTTCAATTAATAAATATGATAAATGACAATATTATTTAATAATTATTTATAGTTATTAAATAGTTAGAATTGGCATTTAAATGGTTGAATTAGGAAATTGGCATTTTTAAGAAAATCAGATACAAAAGGTGTTAAAATTGCAAAATTGCAAAAAGCAAGGCCCAATCCACTAAGTGTATGGCCGGCCACCTATTGTAAGTTTTTAAGTTGATTTTTTCATTATTTTAATGCCATATAATTCAAATCTAACCCTAGTGGAATGCTATAAATAGATAGTGAAGGCTTCAGAAAAATAAGACTTTCTTAACACTTTCTGAATCAGAAAAACTGAGCCTTCTCTCTCCCTATCTGGCTGACCACTCCCTCTCTTCTTCTTCAATATTTCGAAATCCTTAGTGATTAGAGTAGTGCCCACACACATCAAGCAATACTTCAATCATAGTGAGGAAGATCGTGAAGAAAGATCATCAGCAAAGGAGTTTCAGCATCAAAGATTCAGAGAAAGAGATCCAGGTTCAGATATTGATAATGCTATGCTACAGAAAGGAATCAAGGGCTAGATATCTAAACGGAAGGAGTCATATTATTCCGCTGCACCCAATGTAAGGTTTCTTAAACTTTGTATGTGTTTAATTTATCGTTTTAGAAAGTTCTTATTTAGGATGTTAATAAACATACTTGTGAGTAGATCTAAGATCCTGGTAAAATAATTTCCAACAGGAGAATGCTTGGATCGTCAAAAATAATCAAAAATCTCGAGAAATAAGGGAGCTTGGGGCGTCAGGTTTAAAGAGGAAAGTGGAAAGTTTTTTTTTTTTGCTGAGTGTACGAAGGAGAGAGACACTACAACAAAATTTAGAATTATGACATTTTATTTTGTAACATTTGTAAAAAAATATCATAATAATAGTAATTTAGCAACATTTCATCAAAATGCCACCTTAGAAAGGATAAATGATATTTTTAGTTGGTAACATTTATTTTGAAGTGTTAGCAATTATATGTTATATTGACACTTGATTTAAATTTCATAAATTTATAAATAATTAATATTAATAGTATTTAGAAAATGTTAGTAAAATATATAAATAATAATATTTGTAAAAATGTTACTAAACATTAAAATTAATGACATTTTTCAAATGTTAGTTTTTTTTTTAAAATTTTTTTAACAATATAAAATAAAAATATTACTAAATAAATTAAAATTTTTAAGCAATTCAATTAAGCAATTTTAGGGTTACAGTAATTGAGAACCAAGCAACCCTAGGCGAACGAAAACAACCTGGCTCTGTGTGTGATCATCTCACCCTCTTCCAACCTCTCTGTCAGTCTCCGACGGTAAGTTTTCTCTTCTCTCTCTCGATCTAGACTTGTATATATATATCTCTATTTCCATCTAAAATTTGAAAATCCCTAAATTCGTAAAAGTTTGGAGAGAGAGAAAATAGACCATAAATGTTAATAAAAGTCACTAAATATGACATTTTCAAATGTTAATAAAACTCATTTTTGGTGTAGAGAGAGGATGAAATGAAGTAAGTAGAAATGGGACAAATTGAACCTTATATAGGTTATGGGGAGTTTTTTCCCAAAACTTAATGGGTGGTTATTTTCTCCTCAAAAGTAGTCATGCAAAGGAGAAGGAGTCCAATAGTTCGCAAGTGGGAAAATATGAAGCCATAATGCAAATCCCCATAATGATTGGCAATAAAGTTATTTTTTATCATAAAGATGAGTCATCTGACTGAAGAGTTAAAAATCTGACTAGGCATAGTTGGTCAGTTATGGTTTTTACAGCCAAGGATGGAATTGATAAGTCCCTATACATACAGACATCCGCATAGGGACTTGGGGAGCGGATATTATCCTAATTTTTGCCCACTTGACGTGGCATGTCCACATAGACAAAACTGAGGCCACATGGAATACAACTTGTTAATAGGTGAATGAAGTCACCTTGCCACATGCCAATTGCCAAGGGTTCCAAGCAATCAACCAAGATCAAGCTAGGAGGAAATGGACAGCCAAGGAATCCTGGCCAGACCACACCTTGCCCGACCAATGAGGATCCATGCGCTGGCCAATCCCTAAGGATAGGGCTGGTCGGCCAGCACGTGCAAATTGCATCCAAAAGGGTCTAAATGAATGGTGGGGTCCACAACAAGCTGTCTAAACAGTTCATAACTTAATTTCAGTTACGGGACAACTCCAACAACCCCTTAAGATAGAGATTCAACCTCAAATTTTTTGTATATTCTTTAGAGATATTACTTATCCGTTTTTGTAATTTAAATACAGGGGAATTTGTGGAAAAGTCCCTGTAAAGTTCAATTTCATGCAGATAAGTCCCAAACGTCGAAAATAGCGATAATAATCCTCAAGGTGATATTTTTTGTAAGTCCATTAGTCCTTTTTTTTAACTGAGCCGTTACTCATTTAAAAATGGCACATGTTAAAATTTTATTGGTCCAAATTACATTTTAATTAAAATAATTTTAAAAAACAAAATATCTTGTTTAAAAATCATAGAAAAATAAATTTTTTATCTTTTTTTTCCTTTCCCTTTTTTCTTTTTCACCTTATTCGTCTTCGTCATCTTCATCCAGATTCCAGACGCACCCCTACCTCCACCCCCACCCCCACCCCCAACCAGACCCCTACCCCCTACGACGAAGCCTTGTCGTCAAAAATGGAGGCCACCGATTCTGTGATTTCTCCCCCGTTATGGTTTGTTTCAGATTTCTCCCTTTTTTCTTTCTTTCTTCTTCTTCTTCTTAATCTCCTTCACTCTCAATCCCGATTTTCTTTAATCACACCACTAATCAAATTTCTCTTTCTCTTATATTCGAAACCCGAAGGTATACCTAGGGCATATGTTCATTTTTTTTATCCTTCTCTAGGTCTCTCTCTTTTTTGCATGTTAACGGCGACGAGCTAGTCGTGGTTAGGGTCGTCGATCACAGTTGAAATGTGTGGGATGACTTGGGATGGAGTGAAATCACAGTCGGAGCAAGGTGCAACGATTATGGTTTTCTTGGTTTTTTTTTTTTCTTAATTAGTTTTTTGGGCTTCTTTTTAAGGGAGTTTCTTGGGTTTTGTTCATAAATGAGATGGAATTGAGAGATGAGTTTTGCTTGGCAGTAGGGACTTGTAAAGGGTATGGTGGTAATTTAATTTGGGGGTGAATTGAGATTGATGAATGAGACAAAGAGAAAAAATGGAAGTGGAGGGGTTTGGTTGAAATCGGGAGAGATGCCAGTGTTTTTGGGTTTCTGATTTTTCTGGACAGTTAGAAGAACACGAAGAAGAAGAGGAAAGAGAAAAGAGAAACGAAAAAAAAAAGAAAAATATTTTAATTAAAATATAATTTGGACCAACAAAATTTCAATATGTGGCATTTTTAAATGAGTAACGACTCAGTTAAAAAATAGGACTAACGGACTTACAAAAAATATCACATTGAGAATTATTGCCGTTATTTTTCGACGTTGGGGACTTATCTACATCAAACTGAACTTTTCAAGAGCTTTTGCCGCAAATTTTCCTAAAATATATGATAGAAAGAGAGATTTTAATATTTACTTATTTGAATAATGATATTTTGTAAGCCCTAGATTTTATAAAGAGCCTTAGGCAAGGTAGAAAGGACCTGAATTCTAAGTCTCATAAGCACTCTTGCTTCTCTCTCATGCCTCCTCACTCACTCACTAGACACTTAGTCTATTTTCTTCACAAAATCTCATAAGTCTCATAAGTTTTGAATCTCTAACACTCAGTTTTCATTATTGTACTATTAAAGGGAGCCATACTAATCCGTGTGCTATTATCTCAAGAATCAATACAACTAAAAAGGTAGCAGGTCATTATATGCAGGGCCGGCCCTAGGCATAGGCGGGCTAGGCCCGCGCCTAGGGCCCACACTTTTCGGGGGCCCGAAATAAAAAAAATAAAAAAAATTATTTAGGCTTTTATTTAAGTAAAATTTAAGTGTATTATAAGCAACACATATTCATAGCTTAGTTGGTTGAGGTGGATGGCATAATGTCCAAGGTCATGGTTCTAATCCCATAACACTCTTTTTTTGATTATTTTTTATATATTTTCGAGGGCCCCAAAATTTAATTCGTCTTGGGCCCATATATTTTCAGGGCCGGCCCTGATTATATGCTAAATAAAAAGGCCAAACCTCTATAAACACCGTTGTCATTTTTACTATTTGTTTACACTTGGTAGTTATCAACAATAAATAAAATTCTATTGGTCAACCAAATTCCAAGTCACATTTTCATTTTGTGTAATTATTTATTTAATTCTAATTTACTCAACAAATAGAAAAGTAAACTGTAACGTAAATCACTCTGCAAAAAAAAAAAAACTGTAACTTCAATCAGAACCTTTCTAAAAAAAATCTTAAATCAGAACAAAAAAACTAATTTCTCAAAGAAAAGAAAAATTTCTCGTTTCAATTATCTTTTTCTAAATAAAATAAAAAAATAAATAAATTTTGTGCTTATCGACTTTCTTCAGTTCTTTGCAATAAAAAAAAAAAGACTTTCTTGAGTTCGTTTTTGTTGGTCATTGGAGTTCGTGTCAATGAAAAATGGCGCACATGTAAATATCACGACACGAACGCTGATTTCGGCTCCTCCTTCCTGTGCATGTGCCCTCCATCACTTTCTCTCTCTTTCTTTCCTATACTCTTTCAACTCTACGTACCGCTACTCACTACCACTACTTTCTCTCTCTAAACTCCTTTCGTTGCAGACAATCAAAGTAGAAGAAAGTCGGAGATCTCCACCGGCTGAATCGTCGGGGTCTTTGTGCCGCTGAACCCGATCCAATAATGTCCACCACCAAAGCCTCGCTCAATCCTCTCGTTGCCTTCGAGCACAAGAGGTACTCTTTCTCTGTACTACCTTCTCTTACTATCTATCTCATTTCCTAGGGTTTTACATCTGTATGGATCGCCGTAATTCACATCCATGTGGTTTTGAATAAGTTGTTATTGTTGTTGTACTTTTTTTTTTTTAAATTTACAAATGTGTGTTGAGTCCGAGGAGTGATTTCTCTGTTTTTGCTATGAGAATTTTGATTGATGAGCTTGGGATTGAACGGGTGATTTTTTACTTTGAATTGTTGTGAATTTTCAAGTATTTTTTAGTTGTTTGTTTTTTTGACTTGGTTTTTGTAAAAGAAATTGGGTCGAATATTGGTCTGGTTTTGGTCAATTGAAATTGCGTTGACGCAATGTCGGTGTGTTTTCGGATGTAGAAATGAGGTTTCGTACAGAGTATTTATTGTCGAGGGAGAGTTGGCGATCTCTCAAAGTATTGCTGCTGATTTAAGCCATGTTCAACATTGGGGTTTTCTCGGTCCGAGATTTGATTTGGATTTTTATTTTCAGAGAAGAGTCTGTCTGGGTTTTTAGTATACGCGTAGGGTTAGGTAGATTTTATTGAAATGGAAAATTAATGGACAATGGTATTGAGCAGGGACGCTTATGGCTTTGCTGTGAGACCTCAGCACGTTCAGAGATACCGGGAGTATGCCAATATTTACAAGGTCACTTTTTTTTTTTTCTTTCTCATATTTTGTTTTATGAGATTAGGTTGCTTATAAGAGGAAAACGAGAAGAAAAGGATGTTAAATTCTCGCTTCCAGCTTTTTGCTAAATATTGTGTTTTTTATTTTCAGGAAGAGGAGGAGGAAAGATCAGATCGGTGGAATTCTTTCCTGGAACTCCAAGCAGAGTCTGCTCTATTGCCTGTCAATGGGGAATTTAATGTAGACAGTAAAAGGTCTTTGCAAAAAGAAATTTCAGAGAAGGAAGCAGATGCTAGTTTGGAGAAAGAAGTAGCTGGAGATGGTTGCGAAGAGCCTGGTTCCATTAATTCAACAGAAAGTGTTTCTAATAAAGAGGAAAAACCAGTTACTGAAGAGACAAAAATTCATAGGATCCAAATATGGTCTGAGATTAGACCATCTCTTCTTGCCATTGAAAATATGATGAGTACTCGCATAAAGAAGAAAAACAACATATCTAAAGATGAGCACGTCAATGAAACAGGGAAGTCTCTTCCTTCTGTTGAAGAGGCTAGATCACCCAAGGGAACGTTTGAGGAGGATTCTGAGGATGAGTTTTATGATGTCGAGAGATCAGATCCAATTCAAGATTCCCCTTCAAGTGACAGCATCGTAGGTGGTTCCTCTGATGGGGTACCTACAGAATCCTTATTTCCATGCAGAGAAGAGCTGGAAGTTCTTGTTCGTGGGGGAGTGCCAATGGCTCTCAGGGGAGAGGTGCGTATTTACATGTTTGACTCATCTTTATGACATGAAGTGCATTATTGATGAATACGTTCATAGCTTGATTAACTAAATTTCAGCTTTGGCAAGCCTTTGTTGGTGTAAAAGCGCGGCGAGTTGAGAAATATTACCAGGATCTGCTAACTTCAGAAACTAAGGGTAGCAATAATGTAGAAGAAGATGTTTTAGACTCAGACAAGACCAAGGGTTCAACTACAGTTTGTGCTCCTGAAAAATGGAAAGGACAGATTGAAAAGGTTAGTTGTTCCACTATCTTGTTGTGCTCATTATAAGTAGCAGCTTTGCATTTTCCCAACTTCTAGTTTGTGATTCCATTTGCAGGATTTGCCTCGAACATTCCCAGGTCACCCAGCACTGGACGAGGATGGTAGAAATGCCTTGAGGCGTCTACTTACTGCCTATGCAAGACATAATCCCTCTGTTGGATATTGCCAGGTATTGGTTTGGATACCTTGGTTAACTGTACAATATATTATTAAAAGTTTACTTGTGTCGTGGAACTTACAACTTATTGATTTGATCTCTACGTAGGCAATGAACTTTTTTGCTGGCTTGTTACTACTTCTTATGCCTGAAGAGAATGCGTTTTGGTAAGTTCATAATTTTTTTTTTGAGTACAAGATGCTCTTTCTTGACGTTCTTCTTTTAAACTAAGCTCAAAATTTATGTTGGGCTTTGTTTTTCTGAAAGCAATGTACCTTTTTTATGATAGACATTTCCTGATTCAGATTTCTTTATAGTTCCGTGAATATTACTGGACATAATAATTGTCATATTTATTCCTTCGCTTTGTCTAGTTACTGTTAGCAGGCTATATTAACTAAACAATTTGTGAAATCAGGACCTTGATGGGCATTCTTGATGACTATTTTGATGGCTATTACTCAGAGGAAATGATAGAATCTCAGGTAATGCTTGTTTTCTTTGTTCTTTTTTATTTAACCCCTGTGGCCTTTCACTTGTGAAACATCATGAAAAATGAGAGTTCTGTTGAATATTGTTGTATTTTGTCAGGTAGATCAACTCGTTTTTGAGGAGTTGGTGCGTGAGAGGTTTCCTAAACTGGGTTTGTGTATTCTCTGCTTTTCCAATGTTTATTTTTTTTTTAAAAGATACATATTGCATAGAAACTGATTTCAACTTACCCATATTTGCAGTAAATCATCTAGATTACTTGGGAGTGCAGGTGGCATGGGTTACGGGACCGTGGTTTCTTTCCATTTTCATGAACATGCTTCCTTGGGAAAGTGGTCAGGTTTTATATGTATCTTTAGAATTGATTTTTAGGCTTGTTAGAGAGCACATTTAGAATTCCTTTCATGGCATTAGCTACACAAGATTTTGCACTCATAATTTGCACAGGCAACATCCTCATTTGATGGCAATTTTTTTCGGATGCAGTTCTTCGAGTATGGGATGTGCTTCTTTTTGAAGGAAACCGTGTCATGCTATTTAAAACTGCACTTGCTTTGATGGAATTATATGGTACTACATGTTCCTTTGTGCTTTGGTTTGGTGACTTCTTTACTATGAAGGGTAATTCAATCTCTGTATTAATTGGTCACTTATAGGCCCTGCATTGGTTACAACAAAGGATGCTGGAGATGCAGTCACTTTGTTACAATCACTGGCTGGCTCAACATTTGACAGCAGCCAACTTGTATTGACTGCCTGTATGGGCTACCAAAATGTAAACGAAGCTAGGTTACAAGAGTTGAGAAATAAACATCGTCCTGTTGTGATGGCTGCAATAGAGGAAAGATCGAAGGGACTTCGTGCATGGAGAGATTCTCAGGGTCTTGCATCTAAACTTTATAGCTTTAAACAAGATCCTAAATCAGTAATGATAGAAACAAAGAAGGGAGAGCGATTGCTTGATGCACAAACAAATGGAAATTTATCTCGCTCAGAGTCTGGATCATCTAATGCTGATGAAATTCTTATTAGCTTGACGGGAGGTGGGGAGATAGATTCTCTTCCAGATCTTCAAGACCAGGTTGCTTTTCCGTTTAATCTATCTCTTATATATATATAGGAAAATTCTTAGGCAAGAACATCATTAACATCATTTTTGCCCTTTCCATGGGGCACTTTTTGTTTTCAACACTTGAAGAAACTATAATTCCTTTTTTTTTTTTTAATATTACGACGTCTATTGTAGTTATAGCAGACATGTTAGTTTTTGGGAAATTTTGAAAAACTTACGATGTTGAAAATAGGGTTCAAATAGTAAGTTGCGCTCGTGCCTATTTTTTTTCTATTCGTGTGGAACTGGTTATTTTGAACTCTTTTTGACACCATAAATTATTCAAAATTTTCCAAAAACTAGTGGGATGCTTGCTAGAACTGTGTTCTATTTGTAAATTTATTAAGGAAAATTATCAGTCATCCCATCAAATATGTATATAAAAAAATGATCGCACAGATTTTTAGCACATTTTTTCTGTATTGATGCTCTCTGAAAGGATACCTGGACCTTTCAAGCAATAGCTTTTAATGTGTTAAAGAAGTGATGATACTTTAATTAATTAATTATATTTTGTTTTAAATTTGAATACATCTTATTTCTAACATTCTAATGAGAGAGTTAATATATGAGCAAATGCAGGTGGTATGGTTGAAGGTTGAATTGTGCAGGCAGCTTGAGGACAAAAGATCTGCTGTTCTCAGGTGTTAATATTTCTCTTTTATGTTGAATACAAAAAACCATTTGTGTCAATAAATTGTTTGTGAAGATACTTGTATATTTATATGTTTCAATATAACTTTTCTTATGGTGGCTATGGATTTTTGATTATTATCTAAGAGTAATATTCATATTTTTGCCTTGTATTCTCAGAGCTGAGGAATTGGAGACAGCTTTAATGGAGATGGTGACGCAGGACAATCGAAGGCAATTGAGTGCCAAGGTTTATTTAGTGCATTCATTTACTCATGGAACTTATTTATTCAAATAAGTTGTGTGTGTATTTCCCCCTTGATGCATTTTTTAATTCTCAATTATCATACTTATGATAATGTGTCCCTATCTTCCCATATCTGTTTAAAAAGAAACCCTCTCTCTATTATACGTTTAATGGTTGATCTTCTAAGTTTTTTCAATTATTTTGGTGTAGTTTCTGGATAATAAGCAATATGATACACATCAATAATTGCACAGTGATGTCTCCTGTTAGTGAAATTTAATTTCTTCATCTGATAGTCGGATGATCTTTCTTTCAGTTCAAGAGAATGAGAAGTGTCCAATTTAAGGCCTTTTTTTCCTAAGTTTGTTTAATTTTTTGTCTTCGCTATTTTTTTTCTAGGTCGAGCAGTTGGAGCAAGAAATTGCTGAACTTCGCCAATCTCTTTCTGATAAGCAAGAACAAGAAAACGCCATGCTCCAGGTATTTTTTTTTTGACAAGAGGTTTTATTTTTGTCTTTAATAGTGTAATTTGTAGTTTTCATTCCTTTTTTATCTTTTTACTTAAATATAGCATTGTTGTGGTGATTGTTGTTGGTTGCACACTTCACAGGTCTTGATGCGAGTAGAACAAGAGCAAAGGTTAACAGAGGATGCTCGCAGATTTGCAGAGCAGGATGCAGCAGCTCAGAGATATGCTGCTCAAGTGCTTCAGGTTGAACTTTAATTTCTTTAACCCGTTGTTAGACTAGATGCCTTCTACAATTATTGACGATAATTAGTTCTCAACTTCCCATATATGAGTTCTGTCATAGATTGATTTAGATGAAGCAAATTGTGGCTGACGAGGTGGTTTGAAGAGTAAGGGAATTAGGTCATGTATGAAATAAGTTATTGGTGAATAATTTGTAAAATAAACTAATTTTAAATATTATTTTAAATAACATCTTTCTTTTGCTGTAAAAGCTCCGTATGGTGTGCAATATCTTGTTTATATTTGAACTCTTCCTAGTTATTTCATTTATTCCTCCATGTTTCAAGTATTTCAGTTTCCATGCATCCTATCTATAGAAGAATAGGAAAGACTTCATATCATCTATGTTTTGTTATTGATGTCATACTTCATTTCCAGAGCTTAATCGAATTCTGATGTCAAGTTTTATTTATTTTGTTTATTGTCATCTTCTATATTCCAACTAATACAGGAAAAATATGAAGATGCCACTGCTGCACTAGCTGATATGGAGAAGAGAGTTGTTATGGCTGAATCAATGTTGGAGGCTACTTTGCAATATCAATCTGGACAACTCAAAGCGCAGCCTTCGCCTAGGTGCGTTGAAACTTTTCACTTTGTTTTGGGTGCATCTTTTAGAGAAGAAAAGTTGTAAAAGGCCTTTTGATGCAAGGCCGAACTTTGTGTCCTAATTTGGTAAGAAAGCATTGTTTTGCAGATCTTCTCGTCCTGATTCTCCTGCACACAGCAATCAAGATAATTCACAAGAAATTCCTGCAAGAAAGATTAGTCTGCTATCCCGACCATTTGGACTTGGTTGGAGAGATCGCAACAAGGTTGGTTTCCTCATTTATCAACTAATGCACTGTAGGAGTTACTGTTTTGTTGGAGTACCAATAGCTTATATGCGACTAATTAGAATGTTGGATGATTCCCAATTAGAGAAGTGAAAACCTATATATTTGTGCTGTGTCCCTTCTATTTGAATTTTATTGTTCAGTTGCTTCTATAATTTAGTTTCTTTATCACATGTCACAAATTGTTGTTATAACATTTTTGCATTGGGTGTCTAATACTTTTTTAGCGGAAGCCCAGTCTTCAGAAACACAAAATTTTCCTGAATATTTTCTGGGAACTTTCTCTTTGTAATTGGGTTCTGCCCAATAAATTTTCTCCTAGAAAGTTGTGTAAACATTGAGCTACCAACAAATTAAATAGAGGGGATATAATTTTAAATTACTTTCAATAATGATTGTGTAATATGGTTAGCTTCATTTGTAAATAACATGATGGTGCGTTTGCTGGTTTACCATGATGGTCACATTATAAAGCTTGGAAGTATAGTGTTTTTGTTATGTACTAATATTTGCTTGAATGAAACAGGTGAAATCTGAGGAGATGACAACGAATGATGGAAAGTGTACTAATGAGGAGGTACAGGATCCCATCACAGAGCAGAAGGATATAAATGGAAGAGAATTGCAAGAAAAGGAGTAGAGGAATGCAAGTTATTCGAAGATGCCCTTCGCCTTCCAAATATCGCCACACTGCTTGCTTGGTAATTGGTATGCTTCCTCTCCAACCCCATGTCATTTCTAGGGCACAACCTGAGTCGTAATAGTTTTATAATATATATATATATATATATTTATATCGTTTTGTTGGAATTAGCCGACCAATTCTATAGCTTCATTGTTTCTTTGTTCATTATGTAGACGAAATATAGTTTAGGGGATGAGAAGATCATAAGAAATGTGAGTATCCATTTAAGCAATTGTATAATTTTTTTTTTTTTTTCCCAAATCCATTGAAGTATAGTTGTTCTTTGTGGGAACCTCTAAGTTGAGGGCTTAACGATTTTGATTTCCCATTTTAAGAGACATTATAGTGCGATATTCTTTCTGTTATATATTCAGTCATGACTCGTGTGGTATATTGAATTAAACGCATTATAATGTAATTCAGTAAAACCATTTTTTTCTTGAGAGAGAGATAGAAAAAACATCTTTGCGGAGTTTAAAGTAGCTCAAAATAATTAGGTTTGGTGTGTTTGTTTAATTAAGTAGTTGTACCATAATTTTATAATTACAGGTAATAATAAGAGTGTCCCGTGAGATCCAAATGAGAATAGTGTAATTATAAAATATTATTATATTTAAATAATTAATTTTTAGAATGTTAATTCTTTTGTTTACTCGTTAACTCTTTTGCCAAATATAAATACATGTAACAGTAATTACTACTCAGTATACAAACACATTTTGGTCAAGCATGGATGCCTTTTGTTTTCATATACACCTTTAAGAAAATCCTTAATCCTTTAAGTTGGATTTCGTGTGGTAAAGAAAATGTAGAAAAAGAAATGGAAAATAAGATAAAAAACAAGTCTCATGTTTGCTATTGGAATTAAAAATATTATGGAAAAAAATATTCAACAAAAATTTTCAAATTGATTTTTTTAACTCTTTGCACTTATTTGTTTTTTTTTTTTTTTTACTTTTTTCTTTCCACACCAAAATTTTGCTTCCAAACATAGTGCCATTATTGAAATATTACAAAAACTAAATTTATGTACTTTTATCTTACCAAACAAAATTAATAACAAATTTTATATCCTTGCATTGGTAACGTGTAATGTTAGGTAACATTTGGTTAGAAATAATTAAAAATGAGAATATGAATAGAAATTGAATGGAAGCAAATTAAGAAAATGTCAAAAAACTGATAAAAGAATATTAATTTTTTTTTAAGAAATAGTTTTCTTTTTCTTTTCTGTTACATGCGTTTCGAGAGAGTTGACATGTGGTCCCTCCCGGAGGCCCACTAAAGTACTGTGCCTATTACTGGCCCAGGCGAATGAACAAGACAATTTGTCTCTCAAATGGATACGAATTCAGAGAGCATGTCCAGGAATGACTTGGATCTAGCAAATTCCCGAAAGTATAATTAACTCTAATTAAATACCAATGACCTAAGTAATGTTGCGAACCTAAGACGAATACCCCTAGGAGTCATTCGAGAGCAGAAGCTGAAAGGGTTATCCGAAATGGTCTAACCTTTTGGATATTGCTTATGTGGCACGCCTCTGACAGAATCCGAGGAATTTGGTGACCTCTCTCATTCGTCGAATTCTAGAACGACTCGCGACAAAAAGGTGGTTACCATTTTATGCATTACACTTATATTTTGACATTCTCTTTCCCAACAATGTTGCACACACCAGTTGTCACCATCACAGTACCATGCACCGCACACCATATTACTTTTTGGAATTGGGCCTCACCTACCTGACCCAATAGCTTAAGAAAATACAAATACAATGTACTATATCCCATCAGTGGGCTTTATTGATAAAAAACCCTAGTACAGACCGAATCTATCCAGCCCATTCAACTTAATTGCTTATAAATATGGCACTATGCCCTCCATGCAAATGGTTTAGAAAATTCATAACCAGTAAATTACTTATTTGAGCTGTAAGAACTCCATTGCAAAAAGCTTATAATACTGCTCGTGGACTAAGGCTCATTAACACCCCAACCACGTAAAAAATTGTGTCTCATTTCTTATTAGTTTTATTTTATTTAGCTTAATCTTTCTTTATATTCATTTTTTAAAAAATTCGGTAATATTTTAGTACTTTCATTGAGAGCTGAAGAAAGATTTTCACTATTGTTGTTGTTGCTCCAAAATTTGCCCAAAATACGTGGACCAGTCAAGAGGGGACACGTGGATCAGATAACTTGGAAAGATTTGCTAAGTCTTTTTATGCCACCAGGAAGCGCTATTAGCATGGGTCCCGGAGGAGACATCCGGAGTACAAGTTACTCTTGGAAGCTAGTATAGCGTAAAGGCCCTCCGGGATGTGTCAGGTCTCTCCCGAGAAATCAAGTCGCATTTAATGCTGCATGGGAGGAAGCGTGTTGGGACTGTAACACGCAATAAAGTCTGACGGCACAACCCCCGAACAGCAGCGCTACAGTAATGATCATTTAAGTCTAGCGACGACTACTCTGCGAAGAGTCACGTCAATCATAAGACAAAAAGGACATTCTCCATAAAAACCCTACAGCACCTAGGGATTTGACCATGCATCACCCATGGTATATTCATCGGAAATGCCCAACTTGATGGATACTTACAGACACATGTGTAAGAACAATTCTAGGGATTATCCCACCAAAACACTATAAATACCCCCTCAAAGCTCATTTAAGGGGGTCGGAGAATCTTGGTTGCAAAAGAGCAAGAAGAGAAAAAACTCACCAAGAACATTCTCTGTATTTAAGAGAAAAACATTCTCTCAAGTGTAGAATCTGTATTAAATACATCCATTAATAGCAGTGGCTCGTGGACTAAGGCTCATTAACGCCCCAACCACGTAAAAAGTCTTCATCTCACTTTCTTACAGCTCATTATTATAATTATATTTTAATAGTTGCCGAAAACCTCGGTCAACAGTTGTCATCTAAAAAATGGTGGCCACAAGAAACACGGTTGTGCGACCAACTGGTTAAATAGGTTGGAACACAATTGAAAACCCTATTATATATGTTTTTAATCCTCTTCCTCCGGTGGATGCCCGGGCAGCTACCGTGCGAGAGGAAAAAGCATAGGTGGTGGTTGGTGATCCCCTCCAAAACAATAACCAACCAGAGGATCCGTACGAAGAAAATCCCGACAAAGACATTAACCAAGATAGGTACTATGAGGACGAGCAAAAAGATGACTATGAAAAGGAGGAAGAAGATTACACTCCTTCAAAAGACTCAAAAGTTACTCATTTAAAGCAGCTGGTCCTAGACCAAGATGCCAAGAAGGAGGAGCAAGAGGAAGCTACCGCCAAATACAAGAAATCCTCATGCTATTGCAAACCCTAATTGGAACTAGGGAATTTAACCCGAAGGTCCCTCCTACAAACTAGCACCCCAGTCTTGGGGTTTAGATCAACACTAACTCGCCAGTGGCCACGAAAAAGTTTGATCACCCTAGAGCTGGACCATCCAAATCAACAAATGACAAAGGAAAATCCATAGTAGATGCCCCCAAGAAAAGCCAACATTCCAAGGCATGCGAGAATAAATCTTGACCTCCCAAAAGGGAGGAATGATGAAACCCCAAGGCTAGATTGCGAAACCAATCCGTAATGGAGGGACCTGCAAGGCAATAAGACCCGTGCTCAAGCACCGGGACTTATTCCCCAGGGAAGGAATGCTTGTCCTAGTGCCTTTGTTAACCAAAAGGAAGATATCGAAGACTTGGACGCTGAAGAAAGTGATTTAGCGAATGACCTTAGGGACAACGTGAATGCATGAAGGTAGAAAGCACGTTGCGAAAGAATCAGGCCTCAAAGAGAGGATTTACAAATTAATATCAATGACCAAATCCAGTGATGAGAGATGCCAAATGATAATACACGAAGGCTGGAGGACTACTAGTAACCTTAAAGAAAGTAATAGATCAACTGATCAAGAAACAAAGTGGAGCCGGATTAGATTCAGAAGATGAAGATCCAGAGACATGCGTTAGAAGAATCTTGGACGTAGTCCTACCAGAGTGCTTTTGGATGCCGTAGATCAACTTGTACAAAGGCAAGACGGACCCCAGAGTTCACTTGCCCCGATACAATCGACTCATGAGGGTCGCACACGTGAATGGAGACAAGAAATGTTTATGTTTTCCTCTTACTTTGGTTAAATTCGTAGATAAATGGTGGAAGAGGCTACCACCCAAAATGTTCAGAGTTGGCAAATCTACAATTAATGTTCATGAAGCACTTCGTTGTTGTAAGAACTTTGATATGGAGGTCAGTTCTTTAGCCAACATCAAGCAACAATAGGCTGAGACCCTCAAAACTTATATTTAACTCTTCACGGAAGCAACATCAAAGACGAAAGTCAGTGATGAACAGAAGCTAGTGGCCCTACAGGTAAAAATCAGAGCCAAATCCCTACTTTGGAATGAAATGTAGATGAAAAGACTAGAATCACCTTTTGACTTCTTGGCAAGGGCTGAAGGCTTTCATTGTCGTGACGGTAATGGAGCTACGCATACTTCAAGTTGCCTCATATCCAGCTCCAGCTATTGTGCCTCTCGAAACCCTGTATGCTGCACCTACACCCTGTATCCAGCTCCACCTACCTCAGGGTATGCCTCTCTGTAGACAACTTTCTTTGGGTATGGGGCGGCATAAATTAAATTTAGTGTTACTCCCAGAACAACTCAACCACAACAATAAACAGAAGTCCTTGAGTCAAAGGTAAGCCAAGCTAGAGGTAAAAGGAATTACAAGCCTCAAAGTCGGACGTAGTCCTCCAAGAAGGAAAAAAGTGGATACGAATCCCAGTATACTGAATACACAAACTTGATAGATACCAGAGAAAACATCTATTGGGCAACCTGCAACATTATTCACTACAAGAAGCCACATCTAATATTCAAAGGGGGATCTTGAGTTGTGCCTCTCAATGAAAATACCAATATATTGAAAGAAAAAAAACTCGCCAACACTCGCTCGCTAGATTGGCGAGAGAAGATAGAAGTTAAGTAAAGTAAATAAGAGAGACACAAGAGATTTATAGTAGTTCACTCCCGTGTTGTGACGGTAATGGAGCTACACATACTTCAAGTTTTTATTGCTCACGAAAAATACAAGAAAATTGACTAGGGCAAGAGCTTTGTATTTCTAGAGAGAGAAACTAGAGAGAAATGCTCTAGCCTTATGAGCATTTTTTAGAATGTGAAAAATGAGCTAGTAGAGCTATGCTTTTATAGGGAACGAGGTCCATTAAAATAATAATAAAATAAGAAAAAATTATGGAAACATACTTCTGGGTTGATCTTGACCATTTATGATGATCTAATGGTGAAAATGACTTCAGATGATGATCATCAAATTTCAGAGCCTAAATCTTGTCCGTTGAATCGTTTTTGAGTAATGTGAACAAAAAATTGCACTTGTTTTGGAGGGAAAATTTGGACTTGAAATCTTTAGAATTGTGATAAGAATGTGAGGCACGACTTGAAAGAGCTTTAATATGCAAGTTGAATCGCATTAATCAGATGAATATTGAGGGAGATATGGTCGTTTTACTGAAGGCTGTTAAGCAACCAAAGCTTCGAATTAGTGAGTAAATTCTTCATTTCCTTCCTTTTATATGTTTGAATGTTTAATGTTCCTGGGTTTCTGTTGCAAAGCTTGATAGTTCTTGAACTTGTTCTAGGAGAACCATAGAAATTTTGTAGATGAACCTTGGTGAGTTTTGGGGAAGTGAACATCGTATTGACTAGGATCTGCTTCAACTTCTACACGAGGATCATCCTTGCCTCTGTGCTAGTTCGTCTTCATCTAGTGATAACCTCTCCAATTCAAGCTTCGAAGACTGGGAGATTATTAGTGAACACACACCTTCCCCAGAACCTAAAGTACAACACCATTTTTACCCTGGCCAGATCGAAGGTCAGGGCTACGGACGTTTCATCTAGGAGCTTAGGAAGCATTTGAGGCGCTATCTACCATCCAACTGGATGTATATTGTCCGACCAGATACTACTGACACCTTGCCCATAGGCTGTCCAAATCCTGCTGCTGCAGGTACACCCATCGCTACACTCGCGGTAACCATCACCAGACACACCAACTAGGTTCCGTCCAAGACTAGGATGATGGTGCGAACCAAACACACAGTGCAGAAGTCTTCACTATCTAATCCACACGTGGCCCGTCTTGCCACAATGTCGAGTGTGGAACAGGCCTAACCTGCTGTTGAGGAAGAAGATGTTGTGGGGGATGAGATGGAGGATCAGGGCGAGGTCTGCTCTGGAACTCCTTTTGAAGATGAAAAGATAGGTGCAACTCGGGGGCTACCCTTCGGGGTTATAATGAGGAGGGATTACCTGTGTCTGAGACTGAGAAACTCCTAGAAGCCGGCACGGATTCTGTCATCGAGGAATACACCGAGGTTATTCCTTTGAGGAGGCAAAGTGCATTAGGAGATGTGTGGTTTCCTCCTCCATCCATGGTAACCAGAGCAAAGATGAAGAATTTACTCAAGGGTGGTTACCTAGGGGATGTCGAATGCTTCCTTCCCACTCCTAACCTTTTGGCAACCAGTCCAAGGGAGGGTTACTATGCTTGGTCAGGTGCTCACACTAAGCAGGGTGCTATGTTACCCTTGCTTCCGTACTTCAGGAGGATTGTGGATCACTACGACCTCTGCCCGTCCCAGTTTATTCCTAAGGGCATCAAGTACTTGTCTGCCCTATTTATCCTCTACGCCTCGCAAGGATGGGGTGAGCCTTCCCCTCACGACACCAACTGGTTCTTCAATCTATAATCCATCCCTAAGCAAAGCAGGTTAAGATATTTCTACTTCTCCTAAATTGAAGGGACTTGGTTGAGGGGCACCACAGACTAATAGGTGAGCAAAATAGGGAACTTCGTGGATGAGTATTATTTCATCCAGGGAATGAATGCCGCCCACATTAGCTTTCAGCAGGTGCCATCATACTGCCGCTCTCCATTCACACTGGGGCTTAGGGAAAGGGTACAAAAAATTCGCCAACTGTCGGAATCTACACGGAACATCACCCTCTAGGCCACCGAGGCTAATTTCGTCAAATATAAGCTTTTCCTAGCCGATTTTGTTCTAAAGGCTGCGAAGAAGGCAGAGTCTGGCCAGGTGGTGGTACCCGACCAGGAGGATCTGAGCAAGAAGAAAAAGAAGGCCCCTGCCAGTGAACAGGTTCCAGTTGAGCATGCTATCAAGATTTGGGAACCTAATAGATCTGTCTGGCCGTCTGCCCCAGTAGAGGGAAAAGGAAAGGCAGTCCTGACGGAGCAGGAACAAGAAGACTCTTCAGAGGATGAGACTCCGTCCTTACTTGTTCGGGAGAATGCTCCTGCTCACGTGCAGGGTATTTTAACTTATATTTATTTGTCCCATGGCTTTCTTTACATTACATTTGCATTTAACTTTCTTGTCTTGTTTATATGTAGCCATGTCTTAAAAAGTGCTCCAAGCTTTGAAGAAGAGGACTGGTGACAGTTTGGGCCTGACTCCCCCGCCCAAGCGATCTAGAGGTGACGAGGTTTTGTCCAAGGAGAAGGGCCCGATTGAAACATTGATCGACCTCTCTGAGGAGATGGTGCCTGCTATGGACCCTCCAGACCAAAAGGTGTCCAAGTCGAAAAATGCCAAAGGGGGGAGCTCGGATGGGTCCGGTCCAACCAAGTCTTCTTCTACTGTTGTGGTGCTAAGCTCTGAGGCCAAAAAGGAAAGGACATGCTCCAATACTATCTTGATCGATCACTTCCCGAGGTGAGCGATCAATTGTTTAGGGTAGACAATGAGTTGTCCTTGGAGTTGGTGATGGGCAGGGTCCTAAAGGAAGCAGCTCGCATAAGTATTTTCTTCTTTATTTTTATTGTCTTTTTACCAGTACAGGTTTTAACAATTTTTTCATGTAGGTCAATCTGAGGATGGATTATGCCTACTCACGAGCCAAGTCTACGGCTGCAAAGAATCTTGCCACCACCAACAACCTGCAGAGAGAGGTGGATGCAACCAATAAGAAGGTGGTGGACGTGAGAGCCGAGCTATGGGAGGTGAACAAGAAGCTCCTTGCTGCCAACAACAGGGTCGAGGAGCTGACAAAAGAAATTCAAGATATGCCCTCTACTTCCCAACTCGAGGCAGACAACGAGGCCTTGTCCAAGGAGGTCGATGCGCTCAATGACGAGAGGGAGAGTCTCTGCACTCTTCTTTCAAATTTAACCTAGGAAAAGACCGACCTGGAAGAGGATGTTAAGGCCAGGCAGACGAGGGAAGAAGAGCTCTCGAAGGAGGTCGAGAATTTGGAAACTACCGCCCTGTAGGTCTTTTATGAATTCTAGAAGGCAAACACTGCAGGCAATTTTGATTACCTCGGAGACTCCAAGAAGGCTTATCTTAATTACTGCGCGGGCTAGGCAACTAGAAAAAGCCTTGGGGTGGCCAATTCCTCAGCCCCGACCGAGCAGAACACTGAAACCTCGACTCCTTTCGTCCAGAGTACTGTGCCTCCAGCCCCTTCAGACGTCCAGAGTACCTTTCAGATTTTTACAGATGCAGCCATTGATCTTAATCGTAAAAAACACAGTATTGGCGTTGTTGTTCTAGACCAATTCAATAAGGTTAAAGCAGGGTTCTCCAAACCCTTTGTTGGGTGTGTTCCTCCTGCAGTGGTAGAAGCTAAGGCCATCTTTCAAGCCATCCAATGAGCTCAAATGTTACACCTTCTTGTGGATGTTCTTAAAACTGATTGTAAATCTATTGTTGATAAGCTTATTTCTTGTAAGTGGACCAGTAGTCTTTTGGGTGATTGTTTAATTGGTGTTAAGAGCTTTTTATCGTTCAGTCTGAACCTATCGTCTATGTTCACATAGAGTTTAATATGTTGGCTTATAAAGTTACTAAGTTAGGTCTTGGATTAGATAATGAGTTGGTTTGGAATAGTTCTCTACTTTTCTTGTGAACTTATTTGTTTTGTATTCTCTGTTTTATCCAATGAAGGACAAGTTATTTTTTTAAGAAAAAAAAAAACTTATTCATTATTCAACTCTTACTTCACCACAGATTTATCTTATTTTTATAGGCATTTATTAAAATTTTAAATTAATTTTTTATTTTCTGAATAATTTGATCATACTGACTTTTCAAATAAAATCTTCCAAGTATAAAAACACTGTTAAAAATAAATAAATAAATAAATAAAAGGTTAAAACCTTTAAGCTCCTACTTTTGAAGTCATGCCAAATACAGTCCAGCTTAATTATTATTCTTTCTTTTTTCTTACAACTTTTTCGTCACGAGCATATTAGTATTTAGTTTGTGATGAAAAAACAAATACATAGCCGACAACAAATTTCCAGTCCAAATTTAACTTCTCTTTTATTTTATTTTCAGAAGATATGTGTATTTAGAAATTTAAAGAAAATTCATCCTTACAAAAGAAAAAAAAAATTATCATTTCTTCAAAAGCTGCGAAAGTGGAATTTATCTTCTTAGTTTAAATAAAAAATTTAGATTTTTTTTTTCTAAATTTATAGCGATTAAAGATTGGTACCAGACCTAAAATTATATTTTAACTAATTACTATTATTTTTATTAATTAAAATAATAATAATAAATATGGTGCAAATGCAAACGTGAATGAATAAATTTTGGAAGAAGGAGAGAGAGATTTATATTTATCCAGCAGTAGTAGACTAGTGGAAATGGAAAACAAAACATAGAGGAAAGGGACACGTGGAAGTGTGGTAGCCAAGTGAAAGGGCCCCTTCATGCTGACCCGATATTCTGTATCAAAATGGATGGCCTCAACTACCTCTTCGTAAAACGCGACCGAATTTCGTTTCCAGCCTTACACACGTGGACACCAAACTCACCACAACATCATTTCAACACTACCCAATAGTCCAACGCCAACTCAGCATTTATTTCTTATACTTGATTTTACCATCTTCTCCCTCCCCTCAACCTCCACCCCCTTCACCTTCACCTGAACACTAACAACAACGATTCAACAACATATTCCAGAAAAAGACATTGGTATGCCGTTGCTAATACCATTTTAACCAATACATTTTCTTTCTTTTAATAATAATAATAATGGAGATCATTTAATCTTTTTTAAGCCAAAATAAAAGAGGTCATAAAAGGCATTGCCTTTCTTCTTTCTTTTCTCTCGTCCTTTTTATACTGCAACTTTAGCCCAATATGGTTCAGCCCATCACACTCTCTGGTCAGCTTCTTTCTCTATTTCTCTAACTCATCAATGGAAATAATCTCCTATTTCTATCACCACCCTGTAAATCTTTGAATCCAAACTTTTGAGTTTTCTCTGTACAATGTTACCATATCATAATCTATGAAAACTCTTTGGTACGTGAGTTTTTCAGTTTATTTAATTGAAAAACCTTCTGTTAATGTTTCTCTACGACTGAACTCTCTGCAGATATATATAACCAGAGAAGCACAGTACTTGATTGGCTGGAAAAAGCTTCAGAATGATATATATACACAAAAGCAAGTTTGATATTTCAAGAAACAACACAAGAAGAAGGAAAGAAGAAAGGTAAACAGGAAAAGAGTTTCTTCAACCATCCATTCAAGTTAAAATGATCATCTAGTCATGAAATAATAATATTACACCCACTTAAAGTGATTTATTGAGAGAAGGCTCTATTCTTTTTGAGGGTTTATCACCTTCTATTTAGTAGAATTGTAGTACTTAATCCTAGCACAGCCGTTGGCATATTACTTATACACCTTCAATATTAATACAGTCCCATATATTCAATCATAAAAGCTCTGTAACTATCTACTGCAAACGCACCACATCTGCATCAAGGATTCTAATGGCTCCTGTTATGAAATTGGTTCAGGTTCGTAATTTATGCCTTTTCCCTTGTTTTCATTCATTCCCTTTCTAATAAATTGTCCTCGAATTCGGGGTCTTTGTTCTGCCAGTTTTTTTCTACTCTGATATCTCACCTGAAAAAGTAAAAATTAATGCTTCAGGTCAGCAATATGGAACTTCAAAGGAAACAGATCAATTATTTATATTTCAGGGAAACAATTTTCTGTTCTTTTCCTTTTTTTTTTCCCAAAAAGCTTCATACTAACTGGATCCCAAAGATGATGGTTCAAATGTGTAGTGTTGAAAATGAAACTTCCTTCTTTCAGACTCCTACTTGTTTGTTTCCATGATTTACTTCTTAGAGAAAATAAGGGGGGTGATTTTCTGTTTACCTTTTTCTCAAAGCATCTTTCTTGCCTCTTCTGGCGGAATCTTTTCAAAGCAGCTTCTCTTTGTGCAAATCGATTTCCATCCGATTCACTTCCTTCAATGGTTTTCCCTCTTCCAGTAACCACACTCTCACTTTCTGTCTTTTTCCCTCTGGAGTTTGAAGCATTGGTGCTTCTCTTTTGTCCGTTGCTACCATGGTTACTACCTGACCCACTCCTGTTGAGACTGTGATTACTAATATTGCCTTCCATGGGTGCTCTCAATGCATTGGATGAACCACACTGTGAAGCATCTGCTGCCATAGTTTTTGTAAAACAAATCAACATCGATGAAAAGTTATTATGAAGTGGTATGTGGCCTTTGCTTGTGTCTTATTTGAATTAATTACTGAGGCATCATATTCGAGTATTTACCTTGAATAATAGTCTGAAGGGAGGCTTGGCCATTTTGCACTTGTTGGAAACCAGTGTTTGATTGGAGTTTGATTGTGGATTTGTTTGTAGGCCTCTCTGCAAAAGCCACTTGTTTGGTAAAAGCATTATTCGTAGTGGATCCCATGTCATTATTGTTGCTACTACCATTGGAACCCTGGTTGGGAGGTGTACCATTTGAATCAGATTGCAAATTTGGGATTGATTCTGTTTTTGCTGCATCTGAGCTATTATCTAGAGGAGAACAGCTCCCTATGTTCCCTGTTGGAGCTTGGTTTGCAGTTGAAACAATGTTATACCTGCATGGTAATGGGACTTAGTTATATTCTTAAATTTAGAGTTAATTGTTATTGAGCATGTTTATATCAACACAAAATATTTCTATACCTTGAAAAAGCTGAAATATCGGAATGTCTCAAAACATTTCGATCGTGTGCGCTGGTTCCAGTATCTTGGATATCTCTTGGCCTCTTTAAAATGAGCTCAAAAAAAGGTGTTTCTTTATTCTCATGGTTGGCATTATCTCTCATGCAGGCAGCCTTGGAGAGTTCGTTTGGGACATCAAGAACTCCACTTTCCATGTGAGGATCAATACTATAATTGGAGACACCCATCAGATCAACAGCTTGGGTCTTTTCTGCACTCGGTTCTTCATTGTTGAGGTCTAATTCCCTTTTCTCCTGCTCCTGATCATCTTTCTTTGAGTTCAGTTCAGAACATTTATCTTTATTAGTACCTTCCATGTTGGTCAGCCCTTTTTCACTTGTGTCTTCAAGAAGGCTAGGTAATCCTATTTTCAAGTCTTTTCCCATGACTTTTTTGTCTAAACAATTTAAATAAATCATAACTTAGAGAATGATCGAGAATGGAAGAAAGTTAAAAAAAAAAAAGATGTTAGGAAAATTTGCCTACCAAGCTCATCATTATGTGGGCGTGGTGTTACTGTTGCATTTTCAGGTACCCAGTTGTTTCCAAAGGCTTCTTGCCTTGGATGATTGACCTGATGATTAGTGCTATCAGGAAGATCAGCAAACTGCTCCCACGACACTGCCTGAGGGCTGTCAACTTCTGCTCTCTTTGTCCAAGAGCTCTGTAAAAGCTCAGTAGTAAGTTTTCATTCTTTTTCTTGTTTTCTTATCTTGCTAATTATCATTCCTTCTCCACTTACATATACATAAAAGTATTAAAAACTCTTACATGAATATTCCTCCACCAAGATCAAATGAGTAATATGCAAACATGGTAAATAGATATATGGGTGCTGTGATAGACAAATTCCAAACTAGGTGTGTGGAAACTAACATAATTATAGTAGTTTCTTGATACATAAAACATAAAACTTCATGTGGAAACTAACATTTCGCTAATATTTCTGTAAATACAAAGACATAAAACTTCATTCCCACCAAAAAAAAAAAAAAACAAAACTCTTTCATGAAATTTAGTGAAATACCTGTGTTCCACTGTCACTTTCATTCCTGAAATTTAGACCAATGCTGTCAGTATCATCCTCATCATTGCTGCCACTGTTGTTGTCTGAATGTTCCACAGTTCTTGACTTTAAAGGCTTTTCAATCCATATACCACTTTCACTTCCACTATTACTAGACTGATGAAAATATGAAAAATTAATGCACAACTCGAGCAAATTTCTGTGTTTAATGGTATTATGTCAATTAAGTGATGTTTGCATTACATAAAACATATTTTTTATCAAGCAAAGATTGAAGCCATTTTTTTGTTTGTTTTCTTTGGTATAGTTCGACAATTGGTGCTTAATGAAAAACAAAAATGCATAAATGAGAAGAAACCTGAACCTCAAGGTGAATTGGTCCATGATATAATAAATCAAATAGATTGCAACTCACAATGTGGCATTTTCTCCAAACATGTTGCCAAAGGTTTTTCAGCTCATTCTTTCGAATAGGTTTCACTAAAAAGTCAACGGCACCTTTCGATAAACACTTAAAGACCATACTCCTAGAATCATGTGAAGACATCACTGTGAAAACACAAACACAAACACACACAATAAATGTATTAGTTAAAAGTATAAATTACAAAAAGATACTAGAGAAAAAAGTATTATTTTAAATCCAAAATAAAGGAAATATACTCACTAATTACAGGGATGTCCTTGCATGTTTTTTTGCTCATGATCTTGCCTAGAAGACCAATACCAGATAAACAGGGCATGACTACCTCAGTCAAAACGAGATCAACATCTGTCACAAGATCTTCTAAGACTTTCCAAGCTTGTCTGCCATTTTCTACAGCTGTAACTGCCAATATGAGAATACATTGAATAATTGTTAGTTTATTGAGGGAACCAATAAAATTCTAGTTTTGACTTTTAGGATGTAAACTAAATCAAAGCTTCTGGCTAACATTTATGTAATATTATACCAAGCAGTTTGCGTTGGAAATAAAACATGGTCAAATAAAATAACAATATTTAAATAGCTTACCATAACTTGAACACATATATGAAAAATGATGATGAAGAAAGCATGACATAAATATAGCGACTGAATGTCTAATTATCATAGCTAGAAAGTAAGATGTCAATTGCCAACAGGTCTGGAGCAACATGTTTTTCTTTTCGAGAATATCATACTTATAACCAGGTTATCTTTAGAAGGTACACATAAACATACTCTACAAACTAAGTAACCCACTGTAGTATCCTCAAGAATGGTTCTATGTCAAAATCTAAGCTAGGTCAAGAAATTGTACTTGACCCTTCATGAACGAAATGACTAAAAAACTTCCCGCTAGACTATAAATATGAACATCAAAATAGCACAAATAGACACGTGAAGCACCAGAGTATAGGAACTGTTGTTAAAATGTAGTGTTAAAACAAAAGAAAATAAATAAGTAACAAAAACTAGTTTAATAGTTTTCAGCATTTCTGATAGGAACTCAGAAAAAGAGCGCTGCCACAAGATCAGGGGATCAGTCTAGAAATGTGTGTAATTAGATGGTGGAAAATAACATTTCAGAAATAAGATCTACTTATATTAAACTAAAACAAGCTTTAGTCTAATAATAGTGCCATGCTCACCTTACTTGTTTGTTTTTTATTCTTTTGATTCGTTTTCTGTTTGTTATATCTTTCTTTGGAGGGCGGGGGAGGGATTGAACCCTTGACCTTCTCTACAAGAGGTGAGGTGTGGATCAGCGAGGCTAATCCTAAGACCACTCTTTCTAGGTTATGGTTAGTGACAACAACTATTAGACCATGGATATTATTACTCGTAGTGGAGCAAATAAACATGGTTTCCTTTCATATCATATAACATCAAGTTTATTCATAAGATCTACTACAGTGTTTACTTTAAAAGTCATCTCCGTCAATAATCAAACATAAAGCCATTAACATAGAGTGTATACTTCTGCATAAGAGAAATGCAATGATCATTTCATGTTGCTGAAACGTACTGACCTTCGTAGCCACAATTTCTTAGTAGCGCGCTGACAATATGGCGAGTTGAGTCATCATTTTCCACCAATAAAACCTTTAGCGACCTGAAAGCTAGGAACCTCTCCCAGCGAACCAAATGTCCTTGAGGCTGTTGCTGAGACCTCCGCTGGCCAGAATGACTCCTCTCCAGAGCCTGTACTGTTCCAATCTCCCCATTGCTGACATGTTGTTGCACATCTTCATTGATCCTAGATTCATGTTCCTCTGAGAGCCCTTGGCGTTCTCTCGTAACCCTCTCCCTTCTTTCTTTTTTCCCATCTTGAATCCGGTGATTCAGCTCAGTTAGCTCATCATTGGTTACGGGAGCTTTATTATTCATCTGGACCATTTTCATCAACCAGATTCAATAAGATCAATGATGAGAAGGGTAATGGATAGAGCTGGCGAGAAAGCTGATCCACAAGAGTTCTTGCACATCCCGTTGTGACAAAAATACAGGCTCAAGTAAAACAGAAAGCCCCTTCACAGATCCTCTACAAAAGACAAATAATAAGTACAAATATATTGCTATCAGAAACCAATAAGAAGAATAAGGTGGATAGCATATGTGTGTGTCTGTGTGTTCTGATCAAAGTCCCAATAGCATAAAATGAGGAAAAGTTGAATTAGACACAACAAATAAAAGGGAAGGAAATGATTATGATCCTTTTCTATTCCCATATCTCTACTACTTTCCCACTATCAATCTATATTGCGATCAAAAGTATACAAGGTATGTAGCACATATAAATTTGACCGTAGCTTTTTTTGATGCATATAACAGTATAATTAACAAAAACTGAACCCAGATAATGGACATAAAAAATAACAGAAGCACACCTATATGGTTAAATAAGAATAAAAAAGTTCCTGAATATAAAGTTCATATCAAACCATCTTTTGATATAGAGATAATAACAGCATCATGATATACCAAACTCATGAATCTTCAAACAATTAACAAGTGTGTAAGACTTTAATCATGCATATTCAACTCAATTAAAACTTATAGGGTTTGCTAATATATGGTGAGAAAGAGGTTCTTTGGAAGATTTCAGAACACTTAATTCCAAAGGTCATTTTCCTTTTCATTTCATCAAAACGTTAAAAAACACTTCAATTATCCGAGATAAAATATATATTAATTTATGAATTTATAGAATACATGCAAACAATTTAGAGAGCGGGAAGAGAAAGAAAGCCAAATAATTCAGTAAATACAAATATACTACATATATATACATATTTTTTTTTCATTTTTCAGTGAATGAGTGAGTAGTACTCGGAAACACTATACTGTGAAAAATCAAATACTCTCGTTCCTTCATTATAACATTTTTCCCGTTGTGTTCCTTTAAAATTTTCTTAACAGCCAAACAAAAGATGAAGAAACAAATAAGGAAAAGAAAATCAACATTGAGCAACAAGTTGCTACTTTATACAAAGTGAGAATACCTCTCTCTCAAAACTTCATTCGAACTTGGATGATAATCGCCAATGGTGGAATAAAGTTCAAAAGTTAGAAACCAGAGGTTTTTCTTTTTTTTTTTCCTATGAAGTTAATTTTTTTTTTTTAAAAAAAATTATTTATTTTTTTCTGTAGAGTTTGAGAAATCTCAGTGAGTTTTGTACCATTTTTTTTTTCCAAATTATATTTAAAAAAAAATAATTGAAAAGAAAAATTATTGGTAGAGAAAGAAGGAAGGTTGGAAAGGTAAATGGAAGCGATGGATATATGATATAAATGAGAAAAAAGATATTAGAATTGTCCCTACAAAGTTCTAAATGGAGCGAATAAAGGTTGCCACGTAGGACGCCACGTAAGAGGAAAATGTTCTAGTGCGCTCCAATATCTATAGCTGGGCTGTGAATTGTTTACCGCGGATCCAGAAGCGATCCGTCAGATCCGTATTCGACACGTGGCGTTCTCTCTGATGAGTAAAAGGTTTCCCAAAGGAAGTGGCTGCAAATCCTTTCTATTTTCGAAGCCACTTTCGCTTTTCCATCCACAACCACACCTACTTTTGTTCTTCCCATACCAATTATTAATAATATAATATAATATAATATAATACAAATGAGTTCCACACCATCAAATTTATATCATGCCTGAATCAATTTAGGTCTTTTTTAAGGAAATTATCTTTTACATTTGTATACTATATATTATTAATATTTTTATGTTAGATATTAAAATAAAAGAAAATAAAAAAGATAGAATATTTAGTATTTTCCTTTTCTTTTTATGCTTTTTTTATACACTTAGTAAAAATGGAGAAGTCTTTTCTCTCTTTTTGTAGGCGAGAATACTTCAGAGTTTTCTTCTGATTTAGTTTTTATTATTTTATTTATAGTGTATTCGATTATATTTTGAATTCAATTTAATTTGCATGATAGCTTAAAGTTATTCTAAAACAAATTGGATCAGTTATTTTAGATTGATTACTTTATAAATATTAAATTATTTAATATTAATTATAAAATATTTTTTTTTACATCATTAAAATCACTTAAATATAAAATATAAAATATTCTTTTTAAATTCTCCAACAATAAAGTAAAATAAATTATTATTCTACATCTCTAACAATAAATTCAAATAAATAAACAAAAATAACAATAAAAGAAAAAAAATAAAATTATATGTATAAAGAGGAGATTGATATAGTTTTAGATTATGTTTTATTTTGTATATAAAATATATATTTGATATATAAAATTTTAAAAATATTTGTATTATGTATTAGTTTTGTCTAATTACTTTAATGTATTTATAACTTTTAAATAAATATAAATAAATGTAGATTTAATTATGTTGACTATATTTGCATGTAAAAAAAATAAACAATCTGTACTTTGTAAATTGCATTAGATTATGTGGATTGAATTTGATTAAGTTCTTTATGAATAGCACTAAGAACAACTAGTATTTTTTTTTTAAAAAAAATAAAAAACTAAATACTACTTGCAATTTTTTATTTATTTTATTTTTTGAAAACTACTACTAGTTTTAATTCTATATGTATATGTATATTTTCCAAATGAGTTTTGAAAAAATATTTGTTAATTTTAAAAATATTTTTATTATTTTAAAGTAAACATACAATACATAAACTTTAGGGGCTTTTTTATTTTTACACATCAAAACAATTTTTTTTTTTTTTTTTTTTTTTTTTTTTTTTTTGCATTTTTACGGAATTCTACATAGAAATCCCTATAACTAGCGCTGCAACCACTTTAGAAACCCAAACCGTAAATTTGAAAAAAAATATATTAAAAAAACAGTATACGAGGTAATTCTCCAAAACTTTATGGGGTTTATTTTTTAAAATATTTGTGTTATTTTAAAGTATTCAAAATTTCTCAAAACTTGACAGAATATCTATTGTAACTATAATATACAATATTATTTTTTTTAAAAAAAAATAGAATATAATATCTTAAAGTATGAAAAATACAAAATGTCCTTACAATATGCCCCACCTAAGAAGCTCCCATGTAGGGTTGAACATCATGTGAGTGTTTCGAGTTCGCAAGTTTAGTGCTAAAAAAACACTCGTACCTACCATGCAATGACTGAGTTTGATCGGGTTTATGAGCCATGGGTCCGCTAGATCATGAGTGGCTGTGTTACTGTAAAGACCGTTTAATTTTGATATAAAAATTAGCAGATAATGAGGGTTAATTCAAATACTAGACTTTTAATTATGATTTATGAATTTATGGGGATATATTTGAATTCTAGGTGTATTATTTGTGCTATATATGAAATTTCATATTTTTTTATATTTTATGTCCGATAACAGTAGAACGTGATGTTAGGCCAATATAGTCATATTTTCGTATAATTTAGTATTTTAGTATTAGCAGGGCAATATAGATAGACATTAGAAATGTCGAGATTATTCGGGGTACTAAGTTTGACCAAAATACCCCTAGGTGGTAAGGATACTTTTTGGCTTAGGCAAGGGCAAATTAATCTTTTGTCATTTGAGTTATTTGTCCTTTAGTGATTTTCAATTAAGTTAGTTAATCTGCAATTAATTAATGAGTGTTAGATAAATATTAGGACTTGTCCTTTTATTCAAAAAAAATTAAAAAATTAGAAAAGAAGCCACTTTCTCTTTCTCTTCAATCCCATCTCTCGAACCCTTGAGAAACCAACAGCATTTGAGGATTTCTTCAGCTCAATTCAGGGTTTTCTAGCAAGATTTTGGTGTTTTAACCCAAGGTAAACATCATAGCTTCCTTCTCTTTATTTTTCCTAAGTTCAAGCTAAGTTTCTAGGCATGATTTTTGGAATTAGGGTTCTGTGATGTTAAGTGGTGTTTGATTTTGTTTTCAGAGGTTATTTTAATGATATTTAAGCTAGTTTGGAACTGTTTGGGTGTTTGTTGTTGTGTTTGAGCAGAGTATGAACTTTAGAGCTCAAACTTTGCTCTCACATGGTGATATTTGTTTGAGTGGTTGTTTCTTGGTTTTATTGCTTGGATTAGGTTTATTTTGAGTTGTTTAGGCACTCTAAAAGTTTTTGTGCAGTTTGGGGTCATTTTGTGGTGTTGGTGTTATTTTTGGGGATTCATGTATTGAACTAGTCGATCGGTTCAATATGACCTATAGGAACCGAAATTTTAGTTCATCCCCAGGCAGACTCCCTTAGAACCGGTCTTCTGATTGGGAATCGATATATCGGTTGGGGCATTTTAGGGCACCTTAAATTTTCCCGTATATACGATATATAAGGTATTTCCATGTTATCCATCGATAGGGAAAGTTTTAGTTTTGATTTTAAGTCCTCGAAAAGTGATTTAGTGTGTCACTCATCAGTTTACAAATATTGTGATTTAGGGGCCTATAAATCGTCGAGCAACTATTCCACTCAGGTTGACCGACACACCTGGATTCAGAAACGAGGTAAGATTAGTATAATGATATGCATATGTGTTTACTGTTGGATATATTTTACCAGGATCTAGATTTATTACCATGTATGTTTCATTAACATCCTAATATGAATTCTAAAACAATGAAATAAACACATATAAAGTTTAGGAAACCTTACATTGGGTGCAGCGGAATATAATGACTCATTCCGTTCAGATCTCTAGCCCTTGATTCCTTTTTGTAGCAGAGCATCACCAAGATCTGAACCTGGATCTCTTTCTCTCCTTCCTTGATGCTGATTCTCCTTCTTGTTGATTGGATTCTTCACAATCTTCCACACTATGTTTGAGATACCACTTGATGTGTGTGGGCACTCACTCATTCACTCAAGGATGAATAAAATTTAAGAAGAAAAAAGAAGAAGAAGTGGCGGCTAGTGTAAATAGAAAGAGGCTCAGTTTTCATCTGACAAAGTTAAGTGTTAATGAGAGCCATCACTATCTATTTATAGGTAACCACCTAGGTTTAGGTTAGAATTATTTGACATTAAAATAATGAAAAAATAAATGATAAAAGCCTACACTAGTGGCCGGCCTGGGCTTTGGATATTGGGCCCCACTTATGCAATTTTGCTGTTTTATCATTTCTGCATCTCATTTTCTCAAAAAACGCCAATTTTCAAATTCAACAATTTAAATGCCAATTCCAATTATTTAATAACTGAAAATTAATTATTAAATAATATTGTCATTTAATATATTTATTAATTAGACATATAAAGTCTCTAAATTAACAAATAAAACCTAGAATCTCTTTTCTTACAATTTTGCCCTTGCTTAGTGAAAATTCATAAACTAGACATAATCTAATTTTAGAATTATAATTGATTAATCAAAATCAATTAACTGAGTCTTAAAAGCAGTATGGTCTCAACTAGTATGGGACCATGGGCCTATATAACCGAGCGTCCAATAAGCCGAACCAGATTTACCAAGTAAATTCCCTAACTTATTAATATGTTCCATGATATAGATACACTATTAATTAACCATTGTTATAATCCTAATTTGATCAATGATCCTCTAATAGATGATCTACATTGAATAGGAACTAAATTACCATTACACCCTTCAATGTATTTTATCCTTAAAACACTTAGCTCCGTATAAATGAGTACTCAACCATTTATCTCTGTTTAGCCAAGCTCGAAGGATATCATCGTTTCACTTCTAAATACCTGTAGAAGTTATAGATTCCATATCTATGTTAGCGCTCCCACTCAATTATACTATCATGTTCCCAAAATGTACGTATCACCCTGACCCAAAAGTAGGCTTAACTAACAAATCAAAGAACATGTATAATACTCTTGAGATCGAACCTAACCATATCAGGATTAAGATCATTTGATCTAGGATCAACATGTGATATTGAATTGAATAGATATTACGGTAAATTTTAACATATCTAATCAAAGTTCATTATCGGTCCCTTCCGATGTATACTCCATACATCTGATACTGGTAAACTTTGCCAATGCCCTGGAAAGGACATAACACTTATCTAAGGTGTAAGAATACCTATCGCTGATTATCATCCCAATCTAAATCCAGTGAATTGACAAATCAGGGAATAAACTTTCGAACATATAATCAAGATATTATATTCCACTGTGCTGACAACACTATAATCATTAACAAATAATATGTTTTGGACTTAATATAATTTATACATTATATATAATCATGAAATAAATCATGTGAATCATGCAACATAAAAATATTATTTCTGATCTTTATTTACTAATAAATCTGATTATACTGAAATGGGTTTTATTTAGGGCACAAAACCCAACATTTACATGTTTAGCGTACATGTTTATTAAGTCTCTTAGATTACATCGATAGCGGTATCAATATACGTAGAGTTGTATTTGATACCAATAGATGTATGTTTGACTCAGATACTAATCGATGCTATCACATCGGTAAAACTAGAGTATGATTAGAGTACCGAGTATAGGCTGATATTATGGTCGATAGTATTGTCGTATGAACGTTCTAAACTCAGTACCGCCTAGGGTGCGGGGATAGGTTTACAGTTGGGTGTATGGGCGCCTAATTGTAATTCAGGTTATATTTATAATTATGATTATGCTTTTCTTACTGAGTCTATCGACTCACAGTTATTGTTTGCATGTGTAGGTAAGGGCAAGGCTAAGGCTGAGCAGCCGTGAGAGCGAGTAGATGAAAATTGTACATGTCAGGACGGTTAGACCTGCAGCATACAATCTTTGTGACAGCTTGTTGTATTTTGTATTGTCGCTAGGCAACAACTTTTGTATCACAGTTGTAAACATTTTAAACACGGGATTTGGCTATATAAAAGTTATTTTTTATCAAATCAATAGTAATTAAGTTATTCAAAAAAAAAAAAATAGTAATTAAGTAAAATTTTAATTATTCATGAATTTCAATAAGCCTGTTGATTAGCAACAGATTGCACAATTAATATAAAATCACGATAGCACGCCTAAACTAGTAAGGTATTATAATTTGGTATCAAAGTCGCCAGGTTGTGTTCCAAAGGTCGTCACGACATGTACAATCATCATTAGAGATAAGCTCGACTCATGGTTCAGTAAGTCTTTATTGCTTTAGCAGTTTATCTTATTACTATGTTATAAGAAAAGCCTGATAGGAAGCATGTTAGTAGCCGAATAGCTGAATATGCGCATGTTTTAATTTTTAAAATAAGCGATAATTAGTAAATTATTCTTGATCGCAATCTGACCAGGCTAGCTCTTAGTTTTGTAGGCTGTTCTATTAGAATGGATGCCAGGCAAAATACAAGAAGCTAGGGTAACTCCATCGGATCTAATGGCGATCAGAGAGTTCAATTTCCCCTGAATATACGTGGCCGAGGTAGAGGCCCTAGAGGCAGGGCACACGATCGGGGAGATGTTAACCTGGCGCATGCTACCTAGGATTGGGAAAATAGGTTTGCAACAATGAAAGCCAGAATTATTGAACAAGACGAAGAGATCAAACGCTTGAGGTAGGAGGGTGCTCTTGCAATGCATGCTCCTAAAATGCAAATGGTTCCTACCCCTGCTTTGTAGGCGGGACCGGTTGCTGCTGTGAACCGGATGGAATCACTGTACGAAAGGCTCCGCAAGCAAGCACCTCCAGTCTTTTTGGGAGGTCTAGATGTGATGAAAGTCGAATAGTGGTTGATAGTTATTACACGGATTTTGAATTTTATATGTGTCACCGATAACAACAGAGTGGCTTGTGCCACATTCCAATTCTAGGAAGATGCCCTGGTTTGGTGGGATATGGTGGCTCTTACATGGGATGTTACTACCATTACCTGAGAAGAGTTCCAGGAATTGTTCAATGCAAAGTATTACAACGAGGTAGTTAGAAGTGCAAAAAGGAAAGAGTTTACTCAGCTGACTCAGAAAGAGAATATGACCATTACTGAGTATACAACCCAATTAAATAGATTGGCTAGGTTGACCTCGTGAATTGTGTCAACCGAATTTATTAAGAAAGAGAAGTATCTGGATGGATTGAGCCCTAAGATTAAACACGACCTCATGATCACCACAGATGATAACACCACCTATGCTGATATGGGTGGAAAAGCACTGTGAGCTGAGGGCACAGTTGAGTGCATCTAGGAGTCCCGAGGGACTCAGGTTGTTGGTGGAGCCACTGCTCCTCCTACCTCAGGTTGTTGGTTGAGCCACTGCTCCTCCTACCTCGTGGCAACCGTCAAGGTGCTTCTAAAACCTGATACACTTACCTTGAATGTCCTAACTATAAGAAGCACCATCTGAGTGAGTGTAAATGGCGAGAATGTTTCCAGTGTGGTTTGCTTAGGCACTACAAGAGGGATTACCCGCAACTCAAGAAAGAAGAGTAGAAGATAGCAGCAAAGCCCGCCCCAACAAGGGTGTTTGCTCTTACGCAGGCTGATGCAGAGGCTAGCCCCTCAGATGTTACAGATCAACTCTTGGTCAATAACTCATATTTCTCCATATTGTTTGACTCTGGGCCCACTCATTCATATGTGGTAGCTAAAATTTTGATAAATTGGGTAGACCATTTAAAGGTTATGATAAGAGGTTTGGAACCCTACTGCTTGGTGGAGAATTAGTTATCTCCAAAATGTTGGTTCGGTCTATGCCGACCAGAATTGAGGATGGAGAGTTGAGTGCTTATTTAGTGGAATTGGGATTAGCGGATTTTAATATCAAACTTAGAATGGATTTTTTATCTAAGTACTCTGCTAGTATTGACTGCAAGCGAAAGATAACGATCTTCCAACGTGAGGGCGAAGAACTATTTGTATTTGTGGGATCAGTTTAGGGATCCCAAATTCCAGTGATCTCGGTACTAAAAGCTAGAGAATTATTACAAGATGGATGCCTAGGGTTTTTGGCAGTTGTATTGGATACCACACGGCCTGAGTCAATTCGGCTAGAGGATGTCAGGGTGGTTCAGGAATTTCTAGATGTATTTTCTAATGAACTTCTGAATTTACCACCGCAGCGAGAAATAGATTTTGTTATCGATTTAGCATCTGGAGCAAAACCAGTCTCTAAAGCACCTCATAGAATGGCTCCGACAAAGCTTAAAGAATTGAAGATTCAACTTCAGGGGTTGCTTAACCTAAGGTTTTCACAACCTAGTGCGTCACCCTGGGGAGCTTCTGTGTTGTTTGTTAAGAAGAAAGATGGATCCCTATGCATGTGCATTGATTACTGGGAATTAAATAAACTAACTATCAAGAATAAGTATCCTTTACCTAGGATGGACGACTTATTCGATCAGCTTTAAGGAAAAACGATCTTCTCTAAGATTAATTTTCGATCAGGCTATCATCAGTTGAGAATTCGAGAGGAAGACATTCCAAAGACTGCTTTCTGTACTAGGTGGGCACTATAAATTTCTGGTTATGTCTTTTGGACTAATAAATGCCCTAACAACTTTTATGGACCTGATAAATAGAGTATTGAAGGATTTCCTCAATATATGTGTTATAGTATTTATTGCTGACATCCTTGTATACTCTCAATCAGAAGTAGAGCATGAGCAACACCACCGGATGGTTTTGCAGCGATTATGAGAACATAAATTGTATACCAAGTTTAAAAAGTATGAATTTTGGCTATCTTAGGTGTCTTTTCTTGGACACATTGTCGGTAAGGATGGGATCAAGGTCGATCCAGGGAAGATTGAATCTGTCAGGGATTGGCCGAGACCGAAGACAGTACTGAAGTCAGAAGTTTTATGGGTTTAGCTGGCTATTATTGTTGGTTTGTTGAGAGATTTTCTAAGATTTCCACACCGTTAACCGAGCTCCCTAAAAAGAATCAGTGGTTTCTGTGTACAGACAAGTGTGAAGCAAGCTTCTAGGAATTAAAATAGAGGTTGATTACAGCTCTGGTATTGGCCTTACCATCAAATAAAGATAAGTTTGTGGTTTACTATAATGCATCCAGATAGGGTCTGGGGTGTGTTTTCATGCAAGCTGATTGAGTCATCGCTTATGCCTCTCGTCCGTTAAAGGAGTACGAACAATAATTGCCAACTCACGATATAGAACTTGTCGCGGTAGTTTTTGCTTTGAAGATTTGGTGGCATTATCTCTACAGAGAGAAGTGTGAGATTTATACTGATCATAAGAGCCTCAAATATTTATTTATCTAGAAAGATTTGAATATGAGACAGAGGCATTGGTTGAAATTGGTTAAGGACTACGACTATAAATTTTTTTACCATCCCAGAAAAGACCAATGTGGTGGCAGATGCCTTGAGCAAAAAAGGTCTTGGGGAAGTAACTAATATGATTAAGATTTCACCTCAGCTAGCAGATGATATGGTCAGATCATGTATTGAGTTTGTTGTAGGCAAACTTAATAATTTGACATTGCAATCTAATCTGTTAGATAGAATTAAGGTAGCTCAATTAATTGATCCAGAATTGGTGAAGATCCGAGAGGAGGTTTTAGCTGGTCAAGCTAAAATTTTTACAGTGTTAGGTAATAGGATGGTGTTGTATAGAACCAGAGTTTGTGTTCCAAGCAGTGTGGAACTTAAAAATGAGATTCTTGAGGAAGCTCATACCACTTCTTATTCACTGCATCCTGGCACTACCAAAATATATCATGATTTAAAACCCTTCTACTGATGGTGCGGGATGAAGAAGGATGTGGGTAGAATTTGTATCCCAGTGCTTGACCTGTTAGCAGATTAAGGCTGAACACTAGAGACCTACAGGGTTGTTGCAGCCTTTGACTCTTCCTGAGTGGAAATGGGAAGATGTCACCAAGGATTTTATAGTTGGGTTACCTAGAACCACAAGGATGTTTGATTCTATTTGGGTTGTGGTAGATCGGTTTACTAAGTCCGCACATTTTCTAACAGTGAAAACAACCTTTACAGTGGATTAGTATGCAAAATTATACGCGAAAGAAATAATGAGGTTACATGGGGCTCTGAAGTCCATCATATTGGATAGGGATCCGAAGTTTACCTTAAAATTTTGGCAAAGTCTCTAGCAAGCCATGGGTACCAAGCTGAAATTTAGTACAACTTTCCATCCTCAGACTGATTGGCAGATCGAGAGGACAATTTAGATACTTGAAGATATGTTGCGTGCATGTGTGATGGATTTTGAAGGTTCCTTAAGCAAATACCTACCACTGATAGAATTCTCATACAACAACAGTTATCAGAGTACCATAGGGATGACTCCCTATGAGATGTTGTATGGCAGGAAGTACATATCTCCAATTCACTGGGATGAGACTGGAGAAAGGAAATACTTAGGTCCAGAATCAGTGTAACAGACCAATGAGGCTATAGAAAAGATCAAGGCCAGAATACTTGCCTCTCATAGTAGGCAAAAGAGCTATGCAGATCCAAAACGTAGAAATGTAAAATTTCAGGTAAGAGATCATGTATTCGTATGAGTATCTCTAATGAAGGGGATTAAACGTTTTGGGAAAAATGGCAAGTTATGCCCTAGGTTACAAGGCCTTTCGAGATTCTCAAAAATGTTGGACTGGTAGCATATTGTCTAGCCTTGCCTCCAGAACTTTCAGCAGTCCATAACGTGTTTCATGTCTCTATGTTATGGAAATACATTTCAGATCCTACTCATGTGTTGAGTTATGAAAACCTAGAACTCCAGACGGATTTGTCATACGAAGAGCAACCAGTTTAAATTTTAGACAAAAAAGATAAAGTCTTTCAAAACAAGACCATAGCTTTGGTCAAGGTGCTCTGGAGAAACAGTAAGGTGGAGGATGCTACCTGGGAATTGGAGTTCGATATGAGTGCTCAATATCTAGAGTTATTTAGGTTAGATTTCGAGGACGTAATCCTTTTAAAGGGGGGATAATTGTAAAGATCGCTTAATTTTGATATGAAAATTAGCAGATAATTAGGGTAATTAAAAAATTAGACTTTTAATTATGATTTATGAATTTATGGGGATATATTTGAATTTCTGGTGTATTTTTTGTGCTATATATATATATATGAAATTTCATGTTTTTCATATTTTATGCTCGGTAACAGTGGAGCGCGACGTAGACCAATAGAGTCACATTTTCATATAGTTTAGTATTCTAGTAATAGCTAGACAATATAGATAGACATTTGGATGTCGGGATTATTTGAGATACTAGGTTTGACCAAAATACCCCTAGGTGGTAAGGATGTTTTTAGCTTAGCAAGGAAAAATTAGTCTTTTGCCATTTGAGTTATTTGTCCTTTAGTGATTTTTTTAATTAAGTTAGTTAATCTGAAATTAATTAATGAGTGTTAGATAAATATTAGCATTTATCCTTTTATTAAAAAAAATAGAAAATTAGAAAATAAGTCACTCTCTCTCTCTCTCTCTCTCTCTCTCTCTCTCTCTCTCTCTCTCTCTCTCTCTCTCTCTCTCTCTCTCTCTCTCTCTCTCTCTCTCTCACCCTTGAGAAACCAACAACATTTTGAGGATTTCTTTAGCTCAATTCATGATTTTCTAGCAAGATTTTGGTGATTCAACCCAAGGTAAACATCATAGCTACCTTCTCTTTGTTTTTCCTAAGTTCAAGCTAAGTTTCTAGGCATGATTTTAGGAATTAGGGTTCTGTGATGTTAAGTGGTGTTTGATTTTATTTTCAGAGGTTATTTTGATGTTATTTAAGCTGGTTTGAAATTGTTTGGGTGTTTGAGCAAAGTTTGAACTTTAGAGCTCAAACTTTGCTCTCACATGGTGATATTTGTTTCAGTGGTTGTTTCTTGGTTTTATTGCTTGGATTAGGTTTATTATGAGTTGTTTATGTACTCTAGGAGTTTTTCTGCAGTTTGGGATCATTTTGTGGTGTTGGTGTTATTTTTGGGGATTCTTGTACTAAACCGATCGCCCGATTCAGTATGACCTATAGGAACTGGAATTCCGGTTCATCCCTAGGCAGGCCCCCTAAGAATTGGTCTTCTGGTTAGGAATTGGTCTACCAGTTGGGGCATTTTAGGGCACCCTAGATTTTCTCATTTTTTACGATATTTAGGGTATTGCCATGTTATCCATAGATAGGGAAACTTTTAGTTTTGATTTTAAGTCCCCAAAAAGTGATTTAGCGTGTCACTCATCAATTTACGAATATTGTGATTAATGAGCCTGTAAATCGTCCAATAGCTGTTCCACCCAGGTTGACCGGCACACCTGAATTCAAAAACGAGGTAATATTAGTATAATGATATGCATATGTTGTTTACATGTTTAGCGTACATGTTTATTAAGCTTGTTAGATTACATCAATAACAGTATCAATATACGCAGAGTTGATTGGATACCAATATATGTATGTTCGGCTCAAATACTGATCGACGTTATCACATGGGTACGACTAGAGTACTGAGTATAGGCTGATATTATGGTCGATAGTATTGTCGTATGAACGTTCTAAAATTAGTACCACTTAAGGTATGGGGATATGGTTACAGGTTGGTGTATGGGCGCCTAATTGTAATTTGGGTTATATTTATGAGTATGATTTTGCTTTTCTTACTGAGTTTTTCGACTCACAGTTACTGTTTGCATGTGCAGGTAAGGGCAAGGCTAAGAGTGAGCAACCGTGAGAGCGAGCGGATGAAAATTGATGTTAGGGTAGTTAGATCGGGAGCGTACGATCTTTGGGACAGCTGATTGTACTTTGTATTGTCTATAGGCAATAAATTTTCTATCAAGTATTTTGTATCACAGTCGTAAATATTTTAAACACGGGATCCCGACTATATAAGAGTTATTTGTTTTCAACTCAATAGTAATCAAGTAAAATTTTAATTATTCACGATTTTTAGTAAGCACGTTGATTAGCAATGGATTCCACAATTAATATAAAATCACGATACCACGCCTAAACTAGTAGAGTGTTATACTTACCATTTTAAAACATAAAAATAAATAAATAATTGTGGTTGTCGAGAGAGAACCCCATGGGAGGGCGGGAGGAGTAAAGGAGGTCTGTTTCCTTTGGGTTGCGTGCTATGAAGATTGGAGAGGGAGGTCTAGATTCTGTCTTTGGCACTGGTGCCAGTAGTGCTGCACTTTCAGATCCTCGTGCAACTTGTTTGCAAAGGGGGAGGGGCAAAGGTTCACGACGGCTCGACTGAGGAAGAGAGGAGGTGGGTCGTGAGAGAGAGGGGAGAGGGAGGCTAACTTCAAGCATGGTTTTAATCTTTTTAGTTTTAGATTTTGTGTATTGATTTTAGTTTTAGGGTATCAAGTTATTTGAAATTTAAAAATATATATGTGTGTGTTTGATCGGGTTTATGGGCGAGTTTGGGTTAGACCCAAATCCAAGCATACATAAAATAGTAACCCGAACCCACGGGTACAACTTGATCTGCCCATTATATATAAGTTTTTTCACTAAAAGGTTTTACGGATCAGGTCCGAGCAGGTTTGACCCAAATGTTCAACCCTAAATTCTATGTATATATTTTTGGAAAAATTACATAAATTGCTATTTTTAGTAAAATATTTACACTTTTACATTTAACGTTTTTTTTAATATTTTTACGGTATTCAATAAAAACACAAGAAAACAATAAGAAAATCACATAAGTGTAAAAAAAAACATCAAAACTACATAAAAAATAATATACAAATAACAAAATAACAAGAGTACAACATAAAAATGCATCAAAAGACAATATTTTATGTAAATAAAATCTTAAAAACTATAAAAATATTTAAAATTCTGTACAATTGTACTTTTGTAATTTTTTATTTATTATTTTTGCATTTTTTTTTAAAATTATCCCCATATTTTTTTTAAGCACCCACGACCCACTTGATTTTAAGTTTATGTATTTAAAAATAGGACAATTTTGTTTAATACATTTGCCACGTTTATTAGCATACTTTTAATATGATCACATAGAGCATTGCTATTAGGCACCAGTGGTGTCTAGCACCTTCTCGATATGTCGCGTTGTGATTGGCTAGCGATACTCTCTATAAGTTATTATATTAAATTATATGGGACCTGATACTTAGTTGGACCATTAGTGATATTGACACGTAGGAGGGTGCTAGGCACCGCTGGTGCCCTTTAGCATTTCTCGATTACATATTCACATGTATTTATTTTACTTAATTCATTCATATTTTTAGGGTAAATACTATTTTAGACCATGTATTTTACAAAAGTTATTAGTTAGACTATTTATTTGTTTAAATGACAAAATAAACCTTATATTTTTCAAAGTGATACAAATGGGACCATGAACTAATATTTTTGCCAATATAAAACTTAATAATAATTTGATCTAGAGGTGTTATAATAAAACTGACTATATTTTTTGTATTTGTTCGTAGTAAGAATTATTTTCAAGTTGGTTATATTAAAAAAAAAAGGCTAATTAGGATTTTTGCTCCCTGAACTTTGACATGTACCAAATCATGCCCCCTGAACTTTTAAGGTCGTTAAAAATGCCCTCTGAACTATTGAGATTGTTGGATTTAAGGACTTTTTTCTAATTTTAGTAAAAAAGTCTAATATGGATGAAAGTTTAGGGATCATAATTTAGTACATGTCAAAGTTCGAGGGGCATGATTTTGTAGATATCAAAGTCTGGGGAGCATGGTGTAGTACATAAACAATCACTGAAATAGTAAAATTGAATGAAATTAGACAAAAGTCCTTAAATCCAACGATCTCAATAGTTCAAGGGGCATTTTTAACAACATTAAAAGTTCAGGGGCATGATTTGGTACATGTCAAAGTTCAGGAGGCAAAAATCTTAATTAGTCTAAAAAAAATATTATCGAAAATTGAGCTCAAGGCTTAAGGTCTTGTTTATACTATTTTGAAAAATATAGAGTCTATTTTATCATTTAACAAAATAAATATTCCAATCAGTAACAACACAAAGTTGAAAATAATCATGTTGAGCGAATTGCATTAGAATTGAGAGATAATCAATCTATGCATTTATATATATAATATAACTAGAGATATGAGGTGATATCATATCACTTTAAAATCTTTCTAAATAGCACTATATGTTCTCTTTAATTCTCATTTTTAAATTTTTTTATTAAGTTCATAATATTGATTGATATAAAATATAAAGTTCTTCTACAATAAACTCCCTTAAAAGAGATGTATCGATGCACTCTCTACATGTTTCAGCGTAGAAGAATATTTTAATTTTTTTTTTCATATTTGTGTACGTTATAGTTATTTAAGACATCCTGCAACATTTTAAAAAATTATAGAAAGCAGAGTTCAAAAAGTCTAATTCACATGCATATAGAATTAAATAGTCACGTGTGCAACACACAGTTTGAACAATATTTTTGAGGGTGTTAAATCTTTCTAAATTTTACAAATTTTACAGAATATCTTAATAACTATAACATACATGACTACTTGAAAATTTTCTTAAAAATATAAGGAATTTATTAGTGCATTATTTTAAGAGATATATTGTATAATTATCTAAAATATATACCTTAATTTATTATCTCTTAAATTCTCTATTTTTTTTATTTTTATTTTTATGAGCTAAAATCACTCCAAAATATCATTAATTATATAAAATGATATATACATATACTATATATAACCATTGGTCCATTACATATTCTGTGTAAGATTACATGCAATATAGAGTAGTGATTATATTAATTTTTTAAAAAAGAATAAAAACACTACAAGAAGTCTCAAAAGAATTTAATAAATATCATAACTCTATCCTATAAATTATAATAATTATTAATTTATATATATCTTTATATATTAAAAGTGTCTATTTAACGGTATTTCTTGGTTTAACATTCTTGGTTTAACAGAATATACTTAAAAATAAAAGAATATTCTGTTAAATTTAACGATTAGGTTTGATCTCCCGTTAAAAAATAAACCCAATAATTAAACCAAAAAATTAAACAATCTTTTAAATATTAATAATCTCTTTTTAAATTAAAAAAAATTATCTTAGCCACATATCTCTCTAACAAATCTATCTTGGGAGAATATTAATAATTTTTTTATTTATTTTTTAAAAAAGAAAAATAGAGATAAAATATCTAGAAAAGATAATATAAAAAAAGATTGATTGTGTTGGCTTAGAGATTTTTGGGCTTGGGCTTAAAAAAAATAATAATAAAAAAAAGATGAAATGGGCTGTAATTAGTTTTACCTTATATGTTTGTGCTTATTTTTAGTTTTATTTTTAATTTTACCACCAAGAGGAGAAGGTTGAAAAATATTAGAATATGAAAATATTATTGGTGCTTATTAGTAATTTGCAAAGAATGTGAAAGTCTATAAATATATAGTTGTGTAGCTATTATTAGATATGAAATGAGATAATAGAATTTTTTTCAATTAGAAGATTAATGTACATTTTACTATTAATAACATACATTATTATAACACAACTATGTTTTACTTACTAAATATACTGACACATATTTTATTTTTATAAAACAAATCGTTCAAATAATTATACTATTTTAATTATTAATTAAAATAAAAAACTAAAATATTAAATAAAACTAACACTACGTGGCTATATAACTGAATTCTTGGTTTATGAGAAATTATTAGGTAACTATTTTTTTTAAATAAAAAAATAATAAATTATTAGATGTTGCAGCATCCATTTAGTTAGTTAAACCTAAATATAATTAATTCACCTAAAGTGTTGCAATTAATAATAAATTTGTTCATATTGTTTATTTTTTTATTAAAAATTATTTTTAAATTTAAATTTTAAATTAAATTTGAATGTTTTGATAATTTAAACAGATGAACATGCATTTTCATTAATTTCGAAGATATATTTAGGACGAATAATAATTTTTTTTAATTACTATTACAAAGTATAATAGTAATTTTTTTTTATTTAAATCATTGCTTTCAAATTTCAATGATTATCACTACATTGAATATTATTAATTTTAAAATTATGATATTAAAAAAACTAAAAACTAAAATAAAAACTAAAATAAAATTGATATACGTGACTTGGCACGTAACATCTATCTAGTATTTATATATATACTTATCATATTTTTTCTTATGTTTTCTCTCTATAATAATTGTACACTATATATATACATATCTCTCTCTCTCTCTCTTTTTTTTTTTTTTTTAATAAGTACACTATATCTCTCTTAGTTTCTCATTTCTTTTAATTTTTCATTAAGAGTCAAAATAAACTAATTAGTAAGTATAATTGTGATTATAAATATTATATATTTATATATTGTGTTTTCAGTTCATTTCTAAATTCAATATTGTACATAGAGATTTTTTTTTTATAGATTTTTCAATTTATTTAAAAATTTATTATTTTATAATTAAAAAATTCAAATTATATATGTAAAAATATGTTATTTCTTGATTTATTTTATTTACAAAGTAAATTTATTGGGAAAAGCAGTAGAAAATGACTATAAGTAAGATACGATATTAGAGAATATTGTCCCACATTGATTAAATGTAAAAGTATTGAGCCATATATAAGAACATGAGCTACTCCACTCATCACCAATTGATTTTGAGATGGAACACCATGATTCTATTTCTCAACATGGTATCAGAGTCATATCCCTATCAAAATTTCGATCCACACCTATCCAGATGGTTAGCCAGCCGCACGAGATCCAAATAGTACAAAGACACCAAACAAAAATAAGCGAGCAAATGACATAGCTTGTAATAAGGTAATTCAAGATTGGTGAGCAAAAATAACCTACCATATTGATAGGGTATATTGGAGAATATTGTCCCACATGGATTAAATATAAAAGTATTGAGTCATATATAAGAACATGAGCTACTTCACTTATCACCAATTAATTTTGAGATAGAACACCATGATTCTCAATATACGATAATGACAATAGGTGAGAAACAATAGTAACAATGATTTTGAATGGTCAAGATGTAAATATAATGCATTATAAAAGAAAAAGTGTTTACTTAAATAATAATAATAATAATAATATTAATAACACTCTAATTTTTTTTTCTATGTCACCTACTTATTTATTTTTATATTCATAATTTTTTAATGGAGCTATTTAAAATTTCATATACTTTAATGTTATAAATATTAACTTATTAATAAATAAATAATGAAATTTTTTAATCCTTTTAATAATAATAATAATAATAATAATAATAATAATAATTAATATTAAGGTAAATACTATTTTAGACCCTCTATTTTATTAAATGACAAAATAGACCCTGTATTTTCTAAAGTGCTACAAATATGACCCTGAACTGATTTTTTTGTCAAAATAAAATATAATAATAATCCGATCTAAAAGTATTATAACAAAACTATTTACACTTTTTGTATTTGTTCGTGTTAGGAATTGTCTTGAAGTTGGTTACACTAAAAAAAGTTATCAAAAATTTAGCTCAGAATCATATTCTTACCATTATGAAAAATACAGGGTCTATTTTGTCATTTAAAAAAACAGAGGGTCCAATCAATAATTTTTGCAAAACACAAGATTTAAAATGATATTTACCCTTAATATTATGGTGAATAAACTTAAAATCATGATGTTTTAATAAATAAAATTATTATTGTATCAAAAAAAATATTATAATAATGACGTGATATATTAATTATTAACATAATATATGATAAGTTTTCACTCTAGATACAAGGTTTAAACGTTGATGAGTTGTACGAAATACAACAAATGTTGATATTATGACGATATTTTGTATGTTTATTTATTATTATCATTACTAACGAGTGATAAGAACTTGTAAAGTGAAAGGAAAAAAAACATAATGTGAAGTTGGTAACTATCAATAATGTTCATCGAGATTATAGGCCTTGCATTACCAAACTATATAAAATATACTTAATTATAATATCACTGAACTTATTACTTACTCAAAAAAAAAAAAAAGGTTAATATAAATGTTTTGTTGTACGAATAGAGGTCTCTAGTTCATTATTTAGTGAAAACAATTTTTTTTTGAAAAAAAAATCATTAAATAAAGCATGTGATGGAGTGTCATTTTAAGGTTCCATAGCCAATTTACAGTTTACAGATTTAGCTATTTTATACATGAGTGCTCTAAGCAGAAAATAAACGATATTATAACTTCATATAATTAAGTGGTAATAAATGAATATTAATATATAGATATGAGTATATATAAATAAATTAGATCATAGAATTATGAGCATTAATCCGTGGAATACTGGTCTTGTGGATTTAAGAAAAAGCTCAATTAGTTTCTCCTCGTGAAATCATTCATTTTTGAGAAATGATATGTGCACATAATTTTTATTTATCTAAAAAATTTAGCTTGATGACATAAATAATATTTTTGACACGTGACTCGAAGGAAATAATCTCAAGTCCTGTATCCTAAGATAGGATAGTGGTACATTCACACTGGAGGCACTAAAATAAGCACCAAGATCCAACGAAATCGTTTCTGAGTGCTATCCTTCAATAAACTAGTCGCCATGACCCTAAACGAAGAATCATGAAGTTGAGAATGTCACGTGGACATCCCAGGGCTCAACCTGGGATCAACATTAGTGTTGGGCACTTAGGTTGACATCATGTACGCCGTCTCACATTAGTTTTGGGCGATATGCTCAATCATTGTCCTGAGATACATGAGAGACATGCCCCAACCAAGTTTCAGAATTTGGTGATGAGTCTGCATGAAACGACACCTGGGCACCCGGAACCCCTAATGGGCATCCATGTTGACATATAGTCAATCTAGGCGCACCATGGCTAGGGTTTAGGTTTCAGGGGACATACTTGGACCTCGAATCCTCAAATCTATCAAGGAACAATGCAAGGACATAATATTTCATCAACAGCATCCCAAGGAGCCCATACATAACTTGGGCGCCCTCGTTGACATTTCAACTTGGGCATCAATTTTGTTTCACCAAGTCCAGCCCATGAAAATTTGATGAAACTAAAATTTGTGGAGCACTTTTCATTGAAAAGAAGATTTAACATCAATGAAAACAATTTTGAGATTTGGACCCCCACTTGGGCGCCCAGTGCATGCCCCCAGGCCATCTTGGGTGCCCAAGTTGACATATTTCAACTCGGGGCACCCCGTGACATCACTCCAAAGAAGTCTCTCAAGAATTTCCCTTTTTTTTGCCCATAAGCAAGATATATACAAGTACTTTTGGGAAGCAAATGAAGCCATCAAGGCCCAAAATGAAGAGATGGGTGCTCAAGTTGACATCTCCCTAATCACTGGACGCCCAAGTAGACGTAGCCTTACTTCTGGTGGTTCTGTTAATCCGATTGCAATTCTATCCCAAGCATTCTTCTTTTTTTTTTTTTGCTCCAAAAACAAGATATGAGACTTGGAATTAGAAGAAAAAATTGTTCGAGTAATGAGTTAGCTCCTAGGCATCACTAGACGCCCAAGTTGACACTGTCTTGGGGCTCATTGTTATGTCCTTCAAACAACAGTTTTGCTTTGGGCATCGATCTTATTTTGCCTCCAAATTAAGATTTGAATGCTTCTGCAAGTTAATATCTCATGTACATGTGTCACACGCAAGTCTACCGACATCCATGTGTAATAATGACCGCCCGGGTATCACTTAGTCGTCACTAGTGATTCATTGGGCATCACCTGTGCATATTAAGTGAAATTTCCAAGAGAACTTTCCCTAGGTCAAAGAATGAACTAAGGATAGCTATCACATCATTCAAATATCTTAAAATATGCTTAAAGCCCAAGAAACCAAGTTATGGGCCCCCAGGTTGACGTTTATATCAACCTAGGTGCCCAAAAGTTAGGTTGATCTTGCAGTCACTTTCAACTATGTACAACACTCAATGACCATAACTCTCTCAGGTTCAAGTGGCCAATTAAAGATCTTTTCAAGACGGATATAAGTGTGTCTCACACCCCCACTGCAATTCTGATGATTCGAGCCTCAAAATTAACTAGCGAGATAGTGCTGGATTTCATAATGAATTTTTCTATTATTTTATTGTAATTTAATTGGACCTCCTTCCTTATAAAATGAGAGCTCTCTTGCTCATTATATACATTTTCCATTCTCTCTATAATGTCATAGCTTCTCTCTCTTCACACTTTCTCTTTCTAGAAATTGTGAAGTGAAGCTAGATTGAGTCATTTTCTCTTGACTTCTCTTGTAAGGCAATTAGCTTTTTGTGATAATAAAAGTTGCAAGTAGACGTAGCTAGGGGTGTTCATCCAATTCAATCTGTATTATTTTGCTCATAATGCATCCGCTCCCCACTAAGTTTGAATTTCAAATTTTGGATCCAATCCAATCCGCAAAAGTGTGAATTAGATCGATTATTTTGATTTGGTTACTTTTTAATATTAAATTATTTAATATTTATGAAAAAATTATTTTTTTCACATAACTAACACAAAAAAAAAAAAATATTGTTATTTTATGTCTCCAACAATAAATTAAAATAACAAATAACAAATTCAAATGATAGAAAAAAATTGTATGTATAAAGAAATATTTAATTTTGTTTTAAATTGTATGTTGAAAAAAAATTATATATAACAATGAAACATATATTTGATCTTTTAAGTTTTAAAATATAATTGTATTATATGTATTAGACTTTTAAATTATTATTTTCTTTACATTTTAATTGTGTATATAATTTTAATTTTTTTTTTTTGTAAATATGTGTTGATTGGATTAAATCAATTACTTTTACATGTCAATTAACATCCAATCCGCACTTTGCAAATTGAATTGGATATGATCGTGCGAATTAGATTGAGTCAAATATTTTATGAACACTCCTAGACGTAGCTTCATAATCATCACGACATAGAGAATAAACTACTATAAATTGTAGTGTTCCTTTTACTTTTCTTTATTTTCTATTTACTTCTATCGTTTATCAGACAATACGAAGTTGACCATTTTTTAGCGTCAACAATTTAATCGTAAACTTGACACAAACTTATGTGACAAGTAACAACTAATCATTGATATTAAGATCGATAAGATGGATCTCACTTATTAAAAATGACTAGCCAGATAAGTGTGTAACATATTTGTATGTAATTTATGTGTACACATATCATTATTGTTACTTTAATAAAATATAAAATATCATTAAACTACATTATCTTATAGTAATATTAGACACCATAATATCTAATAAAAATATTTATTCTTTTTTTTTTTTTCTTTAAATTAATTAACCGCTAGAAGAGATGCCTATGGTCACTATTTTACTATGAGATGTTATATTATTTTTATAATTATAATTAAATATTAAGTTTTATATATTTTAATTTAATAAGTATTATACAATATTATTAATCATTCCCAAAATATTATCTTATAATAATAATACTGGCTTTACTATTCACCCAACGTGCAAAGTAGCAATGCACTTAATTGTAATGATGGAAACCAGTTATAATTAATACATTTTGAATGTTTAATTATTATTATTATTATAATTATTTTGTGAGAATCTTTTTACTTTTTTGTTTGCTCTATGTCAAGTAATTTTTGTTGACTAAGAGCATCTCTCGTAAATTATTAAATAAGTAGTTATGTTTTGATGTTTATTAAAAAAAAAAATTAGTAATATAACTGCGTTTTACGCAATTATATAATAAAGTAAATATAAATTTTGGTGTTATATTTTAAAAATAATAATTGTTCATTCTCTTTATTTATAGTTAAATTATAATTTAGATATTATGGTTCTATAAATAAAATTTATCGATAAATTAAGTCTAATTGTATCAAATATTTTTACCTTATTATTTTTAAAACTTTCACTTTTTAACTTTCAATAACGAATTGTGATTTGATTTATGATCTAATTACACCGAACCAATCCAATCACACTAAACTAATCAAATCCATTCTAATTAAGAAAAAAAAATGGACATTGAGTTACAATTGAATTAGATTGAATGTGAGTAGTAGTATTCTAGTTGGATTGGGTAAGTTTTTGGAAATTTTTTTTAAAATCTAATTAAAAATTAATTTAATCTGATTACCTGTATTAAAAATATATTGTAGTTATTCATATATAATAAGAAAAATATTTAAATTTTATTTTTATTTGTTGGTTATAAATATTCGATGAGCATATTACACCTTAGTAAAGAAATTCCTAAAAAAACTTTAAAAACGTGTAGTTTAGTCTTTATGTATTTTCTTAGTTCATATTAAATTTAACTGTTGAATAAAGTAATATTTATGATACCGATTTATAGTCTAAGCCATTTAATTTTTTTTTTATTAAGATCTCAAATAACTACATTGTGAATAATTTAAATCACTATAAATAATTCTAATTTAAAATAATTTATTTAAAATGTGTATTGCATTTATATAAAAAAAAATATTTGTGATAATCACACACATTTATATAAATTCACAAATATTGAACGTAACATAATAAAAATAAAAACTATCATAATTATAACTTTAAATGAGTTGAATATTAATTTACATAATAGGACAAGTTTTTTGGGATACAAATTTTACACCAATTTTTACATTATTTTCACTCCATCTAATCAAACACGATCTAATGGTCCATATTATAACAACTATTAAGATATTCAATCACCAATACAATCTTAATTTTTTGACAAATTAAAGTGAATGAAGAAATAGTTCACTTATATTTAACAAGTACAAGTCTTAGTAAACTTTGTAGAACTTTTACCATAAAAAAGTTACTAAGAAGATATATTATTTAACATATACAAAACTATAAAAGAAAATGAAAACTCATCAAAACTCCAATAAAATAGATAAATGATACAAAAATAATTATAAAATCACTCATCATTTAATTTATATTTTTCTTCTCATAAATATATAGAATCGATATAGATTTAGTCTATAACATAATTACTTTTAGATCATATTAGATTTTTTTTAGAATAATCATATTAATAAAATTAGTGAGAAAAAAATAATTGTAAAATACTTTATTGTATATATTAAATATATTGAGTAAGACTAAGTTGTTTAATCACTCATAAAATTAAAGTAATGTAATACTAATTTGAGATTTTGATAGATTTTTACTTTATTTTTTAAAATTTTATCCATCAATATGTTGCATTTTAATAAAAAATATAGATATTTGAACTTATAAGGCAAGACTAAGTTACTTAATCACCCATAAAAAATAGGCAAACTAAGGAGAATGAAATAGTCGCCTAAATATAACCTATAATACAACACTTACAAATGTTTCTAAACCATGTAGAATTTTTTGTTAGAAAAATTCTAATATGTCAAACCACTAAAAATTTATAAATAAAAAAAAATATAAAAAAAATTATAAAAAAGATAATGCGGAATAATACTCTCTTAGCATGACACATCACCTCTATTTTATTCTCTTTTATATAGATATATAGATACTTCTCCAATGATGTCCCTAAAATTTGTGCTAAATTGAGTGCTTTTACAATACACCTCATTAAAATGGGTGCATTGATGTAACTCTTAATTATTTCGACATCTATAAGAATATTTTAGTTTTTTTTTTTTTTTTTTTTTTTTTATATATATTCTTGTATGTTATAGTTATTTATAACATTCTGTAAATTTTGAAAAATTTAAAATAATTTATAATATAAAAATAATTGTTCAAACCGTCTATTTCACATGCATATAAAATAAAAAAGTCATGCGTACAACAAACTCTTTGAGCCCTATTTTTGACTTGTTAATTTTTTCTAAATTTCTCAAAATATTATTAGATGTCTTAAATAACTATAACGTATACGATCGTACAAAAATTTGAACTAAATATTTTTAGATACAGAATTAGATAGAGGTGCATGAGATTGGATACACCAAACCAAGTGCACACTGTAAACATCTTTATCTAAGATCAAACTGTCTTTTTTTTGTTTTTTTTAATTTCAAATTCATTTTTTAATGGTCAAATTTGAAACCCAGTATACCATATATGTATAATTTTAGATTAAAAAATATCATATAAATATTATTAAAAAGAGTATCATGTCTATACTTCTAAAGATAAAGTACTTTTTAAATAAACTTTGGGTGGTTGCACCACCTAAAAATAGATGTACTGATGTACCTTCTACCTATTTTATTATTCAAAATTTTTTTAGTTTAATTTTTTTATATTCATGTACACCACTTATCTCTTTATTTTATCTAAACTGATATTTATTTTCATATCCCTCATCGATAGAAAAGAAACCTTAAACATATTTATAAAACTATTTGTATTTTAAAAAAAAATAACAATAATAAAAAAAACTACAAAATTAAATAAATTGAAAAAAAATGGATCTTGCATTTTATAAGGGACCTTTTTTGTATTAAGAATAGTACTTAAAAGATTCACTCTATTTTAGCTACATTTTAATTTCTCTGTTTTAAGAAATGATAAGAAAAACTATTTGTTTATAAAAATTGTAAAAAATGGTCTCTTGGATACAATTTTTGTCAAACTTTGTTCAAATAATTTCTTTTTTTAATTGAGCTTAGATTAGATTTTAGTTGATTCGAAAAATTAATTGTTAAAAATTAACAACATTAGTAGTCTTTCTCAAAAGAAAAAAATCACCAAAAATATGTTATGGGGACTATTTTTTACCATTGTAATTATGAGAGGATTTTTTTTTTATCATTTTTAAAACAGATGGTCAAAATAGAATTTAACAATAACAAAGATGACTTTTTGGTACAATCTCTTATAACAATATTAAAACTAGGCTTCTAAATTGGATCTTTGTCACCATATGCTAACCCTTAAAATTAGCGCTGCTAATTTTTGAGGTTAGTTAACTAATCTTAGAGCAATTAACAAAAGTGCATTCAATGAGATTACCTACTCGGTATGTATTTCACAACGCCACCATCGATACTCGTAATTCTCAGGATGCACCTGTGCGATTCGATGATTGGTCTTGTGGTGATCCAACGACAAAAGTACGAGCATAAGAATGAGAGGTTGTACATGTGTGGATAAGCGTCGTGTGCATGGGTGTGTGAGAGTGTGTTGGTGCAAATAGGAGGCTCGCATGCGAGCCGTGGGTGTGTGTGAGTGTTGTGCTACGTGTGTGTGTGTGTGTGTGTGTGTGTGTGTGTGTGTGTGTGTGTGTGTGTGTGTGTGTGTGTGTTGGTGCGAGTGTATGGGGGCTCGCATGCAAGCCAAGTGTGTGTGGGGAAGGGGTGTCATGTGTGAGTGAGGAGTGTATGGGAGCTCGCATGCGATCCCATAGGGGGCTCGCATGCGAGCTGTGTGTGCATATGTTGGGTGTTAGGGGCTCGCATGTGAGCCATTGTGTGTGTTACGTGAATGTGTTTCAGGATTTGTAAGTATAAAGTGAGAGGTGAATGCACATCGACAAGAATGACATTGGAGGAGGAATTAAAATGACAAGGTGTGTAAGGGAAAAGCGTACAACCACACCTCCCGAAGACTTTGAAAGTGCGAAGGTACGAGTAGCGATGACAACAGACCTACAAGGTCTGAAAACCCTATCAAGGGTACGCTACAGCCACCCTCCTGCAATCTGTAACTGGGGACCACATGCCTGCAACTATGGACCACCCTATTGCAACTCGGGATCACATGCCTGCAACTGGGGATCACCCTCCTACAACCTGTAACCAGGGATCACATGCCTAACCAGGGATCACATGCTTGCAACCGAGGACCACCTAACACCAGGCAAGGGTACGAGGTGCAAGGCCACATCCTGCACCTACTGCATGCAGCATGAGAGTGACGTTTTCCCCCTTGGGACCACTTTGTACCTCAAGCCATTAGAGCTTATAAATACCCCTTTTTTTAAATGTGAGAGGGAGTTGAAAAATCATACTTGTAATACCATATTGAGAGTAATAGAAATTTCTCTATTATTCTCTCCATTTCAAGATAGCAATTTGAGTTTACATTTCATCTTTTTCTTCATTTCATCTCCGATCTTGAAGCATAAGTTGATTTTTCGGCCACAAGTTGGTTGACAAGTCCTCACCGTCAATAGTTTGGCATCGTCTATGGGAACAATAAGCTTGAGCCAAGTCGTTCCTTCTCACAGAATCGATATAAAATGCCTAGATGCTCTCGTTGCTTAACGACAACTAGTTGGTCAATTTGGGGCAAGACCTCCCTCCACAAGTCATTGGAGAACAAGGCGCTAATGGTCCAGCCCTCAGGTTAGAGGAGAAAACGAGAGTATTGTCCAGCCTCAGGTAGGAGGAGAGGGTGCGAGCAGGTGGGAATCTCAAGCAAAGAAAGGAGACCGTCGCCGTAGAAAAACCCTAGTGGACAAGCTGCACGACAAAGTTACTGCCCCCATCATGAGCGAAGGTAAATGTATGATACAAAGGAAGGAGGTCCCATCATCACTGAGGCACCCTCTGCTACTAACACCGCGAGATCTCGGTACCTCGCGACATCGCCCTGGAAAGGAGAAGTGAGCTAACTCTGTGAGTCCAAAATCCCAAATTTTCCACTATGAAGACAAAGTAAATAATCTCCACCTGGAAGAACCAAAGACTAGAAACTACAGTGGCCGATGTGCAAAAAGTATTGAGTACCATTCTTGAAGGCAAAACTCCGACTTTGCACTTTTTATACAAAGGTCATTGACAAGAGTGCGAGATCTTAACTACCCACGACAACGGGGAGAACTCCATGTCATCCACTGATGGCACCCCAAGGGATGAGAGAGGAAAGGACCTGTCGCAAAATGAGAGCCCAAGAGGTTGCTCAGAGAAACATGAATCTACCCGTTGGGGTAAGACTGCAATGGGGGCAACATCAGGTAGTCTTACGAAGGGATTTTAGCCAAAGAATCTCATGCTAGAGGACACCGCGCTTGCACCCCCTATTCAAGAGCAAAGCAAGCAGAAGGCGTCACCCCTTAACCATGGTGGAGAGCCGCACGATGATGGGATGAGAGGAGTACTACCCACGGGCTCCATGCAAACCATATGGAAAACCCAAGCTCCATTCTCTAACTCTCAAGAAATGATGAAAAATAGAATGAAAGAGCTAGAAGCAGAGATGAAAGATCTACATCGAAGGATGGCTACAACATCAACGGGAGATTTAGAGGATGATAAATTCGATGAGGAATCCCTTTTTCAAGGGAAATTCAAATGGAACAACTTCCACCCAATTTCAAAGAACCTCGCATGACGCCATATGATGGTACAAGTGATCTGAAATACCATCTAGGAGCTTTTAATGAGCTAATGAAGATAAAAAAAGGTATCATGTAAGGCAAGGTGCCAATGCTTTATGGTTACACTTAAAGGGGTCGCATATAAATGGTTCAAGAGGCTTGGACCAGAAGCAATTACATCTTGGAAATAATTTTTGGAGGAATTCCTTCAACAACATTAAGCGACAAGCGATTACATCGTGCATGTAACGAGTATCACCAATATAAAGCAACGGGAGAAAGAAGACTCAAGGAGGTACATCTAATGCTTTAATGCCGAAGCTGACAAGGTAGGAAGGATGACCAACGATGAACATAAGTTAGCTATAGCTGCTGGAATACGTCCTGGGAGTAGACTATAGAGGAATATGTTGAAAAGGGAATTGGATGGCATTAAAGACTTCTACGAGAGGGTAGAAAAATACATTTGGACCGAGCAAGGAAATGAAGTCTTAGAGACGAACACAAGCAAGTGTACTTCAAAAAGCTTGCCAAACCCTTACAAGGTCTATTAGATAGTACCCCCAATGCTCGTAAGCTAATACATCCAAGTGAAGTCTCTGCTATACAACCCATAAAAATGAATATCTGAGGTATTCCTCTAAGTAAAGCCCTACTATGCGAGAAGAAGATCCTAGCAATAACCATTTTGCTTTTAATGTGCTGCAGTAAATTAAAGAAGACACTCATGTAAGCCTCCAAGTCAAAGTGAATGATGCTACACACTTGGGGAGCACAAAAAAAAAAGAAGAGAGAGAAAGAGAGAGGGAAATTTATCAAATCGACAAGGACTAGCCACCCTTAGTCAATAAGAGAAATGCACCTACCTCTCCCCATAAGAGATCTTAAAAGACACTCATGGCCTAATGCTAAAACAAGGGGGACGCCTCTCAAGAGTAAGCAAATAATTGCAAGTCAAAAGGGTAGCGCAGTAAAGTACCATAAGGTTCCTCTCATTCGAGTAAAAGGATGAAGAAATAATAAGAGGTTAAGACTACTTAAAGAGCCATACTCCCTTAAATGGATGCCCACTTAGCACAGTGGAAAAATGGCTTGGCCATAGAGCGATCCCCAGAGTCACTCGACTAATGCTATTTATGAAAATGGCTTAGCCAAAGAGTGACCCCCAAAGTTGTTTGGCCAATGCCAGTTACAAAAATGGATTGGCCAAAGAAAGACCCCCAAAGTCAGCCAGCATCAATTACGAAAATTGTTTAATGAGTGATCCTCAGAGTCTTTCAGCCAATGTCAAGTAAAATTGTTGCTCGATCGCATGGGGGATGAGGTCACTCAGTAAAAAATAAGTGGGAAGAGAGAAAAGAGGGCCAACTAAGGTAAGAAAAATCCATTACACCAACATATTGCCATAAAATAAGGTTCAAGCAAGGGAAGCCCCCAGTGCAAATGGGGCACTTCCTCGAAGAAAACTAAGAGGGTCTCACACTTCGGCAAGGTAACTTCCCTAACTCACTCAGTCGACAAGCACCTAAAGGAATTCTTGTAGACTTGAGGCAAGTGTTGGTTGGTTAACTAATCTCGAAACAATTAACAAAATCGCATTCAATGAGCTTACATACTCGGTATGTATTTCATAATGTCGCCATCAATACTCGCATTTCCCAAGATGCACCCATGCGATTTGATGATTGGTCCTGTGGTGATCTAACAGCGAAAGTGTTAGGTTTTATGCCCTAAATAAAACTTTTTACAATCTGATTAGTTATCAATATAAGAAATTTGAAGTGATTGATGTTTGCATGAATTTTACATGCTAATGGTTTAATATGTTTAATATGTTTATTACATTCATACACACAAAATCAGTTAAATCCAGATCATATGTTTATTCACAATTACAGTATCGTCAACACAGTGGAATGTGATTGTGATCATATGAATCAAAAGTTTTGGTCCCTGTTTCATCAGTGTTATTGGATTTACACTAATGTGATAATCAGCGATGATGTGTACTTACACTTGGAGTAAGTGTTATGTTCTTTCCAGGACATTAGTAAAGTATACTAGTTTCGAATGTATGGAGTATACATTGGACAGGACCGATATTGCAACTAAGTTAAGATATTACAAACTTACCGTTATACATATCTTTCCAAGTCAATATCAGTAGTTGATCTTAAGATTAAAAGAATCTAAATCCTAATATGCTTGGGCTCAACTCAGGAGTGCTATTCATGTTCTTTGATTTATTAGTTAAGCCTACTTTTGGGTCAGGGTGATACGTATATTTTGGGAACATGATAGTATGATTGAGTGGGAGTGCTGAACATAAATATGGAATCTATAGCTTCTACTGGTGTATAGAAGTTAAGTGATGATTCCCTTCGAGCTTAGCAAATAGAAGTAAATGGATGAGCTCTTGTTTAACTGACTAATTATTAGATCACTAAACACCATTTACAGGTAGCTAAGTGTTTTAAGGGGCAAAATACATTGAGGGGTGAGAACGGTAAAGAAATCCCATCTCGATGTAAATCATCTATATAGAGGATCTTTAAATCACAATAAGGTTATAACAATGGTTAAATGAGATAGTATATTGGTATCGTGAAACATACAATATGCTCTATATAAGTCTGAGAGTGCAATTCTAAGTTCTAAGAGTGGATTCAACGAAGAATTAATAAGTAGGAATTTACTTGGTAAATTTGGCTCACTTATTGGAAGCTCAGCATATAGATCCATGGTCCCCATTCTAGTTGAGAACATTCTGCTTGTAAGACTCATTAATTGATTCGTGATTGATCAATTATAATTCTAAAGTTAGACTATGTCTAATTTTATGAATTTTCACTAAGCAGGGGTGAAATAGTAAGGAAAAGAGTTTTCTAGGTTTATTTATTTATTAATGGACTTTTTATGTCTAATTAATAATTAAATTAAATGACAATATTATTTAATAATGTATTTTAATTATTAAATAATTAGTTTTGGCATTTAAAAGGTTAGAATTGGAAAATTGGCATTTTTGAGAAAATAGAGATAAAATTTGATAAAATTGCAAAATTAAGTGAGGCCCATTAACACCATATGGACGGCCACTTAAGAGGCTTTTTCAAATTAATATTTTCATTATTTTAATGCCAAAGAAATCCTAACCTAAACCTAGTAAGTTGCCTATAAATAGAAAGTGATGGCTCATTCACAACACATGCTTTTATTAGCTTTCTGACAGAAATTTCTCTCTTCAGAAAAACTGAGCCTTCCCTCACTCTCTACCTTGGCCGAAATACCTCTCCCTCTTTTCCTTCATCTTTTTCGTGACCCTAGTGAAAGAGTAAGTGCCCACACACAGCAAGCAGTAACTCAATCATAGATTGGAAGACTGTGAAGGATCAAAGCTTGAAGAAGAAGGAGATTCGGGCTCAGATCTTGATTATACTCTGCTACAGAAAGGAATCAAGGGTTAGAGATCTGAGTGGAAGGAGACATTTATTCCGCTGCATCAATGTAAGGTTTTCTTAACTTTATATGTGTTTATTTTATCGTTTTAGAAAGTTCATATTTAGGATGTTAATAAACATACTTGTGAGTAGATCTAAGATCCTGGTAAAATAATTCCCAACAGAAAGCACCAGCGTAAGAAGGAGAGGTTGTACATGTGTAGATGAGCGTTGTGTGCATGGGTGTGGGTGGGGGTGTTGGTGTAAGTAGGATTCTCGCATGTGAGCCATGGGTGTGTGTGAGTGTTATTCTATATGTGTGTATTGGTGCGAGTGTATGGGGGCTCGCATGCAAGCCGTGTGTGTGTGGGGAAGGGTTGTCGTGTGTGTGTGTGAGGAGTGTATAGGATTACTATTGGAGTTCTTCGATCAAATCCATTAATTCTTGAAATGAAGCATGGTTTTCGGGTAGGACTGTAGGTTTCTCACCTAAGAGATGGTATGGTGGTTTCCACTGACCTCAAAACCGTACACCATAGACTATGGAGTGTGCCATGTTGGAGTTCTTTTTGTTGTCTAGTATGCCCAAAGAACTCTAGGAAGCTCTTCCAACCAATGTGCTTTGTAGACCTACAATTTCTTCTTCAATGTGGTTTTAAAGATCTTGTTGACGACCTCCACTTGTCTATTTACTTGTGACCTGGCCACAACCAAAAAGCTTTTGATAATCCCATGTTTGGTACAGAATTCAGTGAATTGATGACTATCGAATTGTTTTTTCTGTTATCAGACACGATCTTATATGGAAGACCATAATGACATACTATGTTCTTAATTAAAATATTCAAGGACTTTTTGGAGGTTACTGTATTCATTGCATCTGCTTCAACTCATTTGGCGAAGTAATCGACGACAATTATGGCGTATTTAACTCTTCCTTTTCCAGTAGGAAGAGACCCTATTAAATCAATTCCCCACACTATGAAAGGCCATGGGTTGTTCATGAGGGCTATTTTTGTAGGCAGAGCTCAAGGGACATTGGCGTAATGTTGGCATTGCTCACACTTCTGAACGTAGCTGATACAATCTTTTTTCATGGTGGGCTAGAAACACCCTTGTTGGATGATCTTTTTGGATAAACTTGGTCCAGATGTGTGGTCTCTGCAAAAGTCTTTTTGTATCTCATGGATAATTGCACTGATTTCGGTCCCAACTATGCTTCTCGAGTATGGCATAGATAACCCTCTTCAATACAACCTCTCATCCATGATGACAAGTCTTAGAGTCTAATACTGGAGTTTTCTTATGGTTACTATATTTGTGGGTAGTGCTCTAAAATAAAAATTTGTATATTTGACCTATCCAAGAGGCGGAGTGGTCAATGACATTTACCCCTAGTACCTGAGTACTTGGCATGACGAGTCGAGCTACAGGAACCACTCTATTTTTCTTTATCCTTGAATTAGTTGCTAGCTTGGCCAGCATATCTGTAAAGGCATTCTAGTTCCTTGGGACTCGCCCGATGGTGTATCTTTTGAAATTCTGAAGTAGTTCCCAAGCTTTGGAGATATAGGCAGCCATCTTTTCTCCTTTGGCTTGAAACTCCCCTGATATTTGGTTCACAAATAGTTTTGAGTCACTATAAACTTCAATGTTTTTTAGCTCTGACATCCTTGGCTAGATGCAAATCGGCAATCATTGCTTCATGCTTTGCCTCGTTGTTGGAGGCAAAAAATTGAAAGTGGAGGGCACTTTGGAGCTGATGCCCTTGGGGAAAAATTAGAATTACTCTAGCTCCGACACCTTTTTTGTTCAAAGCTCCTTCAATGTAGTCTTTCCAGATCACCAGTCCTATAACTAGTTCTTCTGAGTCATCATTAATTTCGGTGGATTCCATAATAAAATTAGCTAGGGCTTTACCTTTGATAGATATTATTGGTTGATAATGTATGTCAAATTGACTTAGCTCCATAGCACACTTGAGCAATCTTCTTGAGGATTCTGGCTTTTCCAGGACTTGGCGAAGATTGTGGTTTGTGAATACCTTAATGACATGAGCCTAAAAGTACGGTTTTAACTTCCTTGAGGCTATTAGTAAGTAATAGGACAACTTTTCTATCAAGGGATACCTAGAATCCGCACCCATCAATCTTTTGCTTACATAATAAATTGAACCCCTCCTTCTTCTCGCACTAGTGCGACACTGATGGCTTGATCTAACACTGCAAAATAAAGGTATAATAGTTCTTTCTCAATCGGTTTGGATAAAATAGGAGCTCTAGCCAAATTTTCTTATAACCTTTGGAAAGCCTCTTAACACTCAACGATCCATTCAAATTTCTTGCTTCCACATAAGATGTTGAAAAATAGAATGCATTTATCTGTCGTTTTCGACACAAATCTACTGAGAGCTGCAATCCTTTTGGTTAAGCTTTATGTTTCCTTGGGGAGGGCATATCTAGGAGAGCATGTATCTTCTTTAAGTTGGCTTCGATTCCTCATAAGCTGTCAATAAATCTTAGTAATTTCCATGAAGAAACTCCAAAGGTACATTTTTTTGTGTTTAGCTTCATACCATATATTTGGATTATCGAAAAAGCTTCTTCCAGATCATTCTTATGCTCCCCCAATAGTTTTGGACTTTACTAGCATGTCATCCACATAAACTTCAATATTCTTTCCCAAAATATCCTTGAACATTTTATTCACTAATTGTTGATAGGTGGCTCCGATATTTTTCAACCTAAAGGGCATGACTAGGTAGCAGTATACACCTTTATTTATTTGGAAGCTAGTGTGCTATTGATCTGCTACATGTATCTTTATTTGGTTGTAGTTGGAGTACACGTCCATAAAACTCAATAGTTTGTATCTAAATGTAGCTTCCACCATTTGATATATGCGTGGAAGTGGGAAATAATCTTTCAGGCACACCTTGTTCAGATCTGTGAAGTCAATACACATTTTCCAAGTTCCATTTGGCTTCACAACAAGAACTGGATTAGCTATCTTGACATGGTATAGAGTTTCCTTAAGGAACTCTATTAATGTTAGCTTTTTGACTTCGGCCTACACAACCTTTATACCAGATCAAGTGGCCTCTGGTTCTGCCTGACCGGATCAACATTTGAGTTAATGTTTAGGACAATAGCTCAAAAGTCTCTCTTCAGTCTGGAAAAATAACAAAGGAGTCACCCTAGACTTTCTGCAACCCAACGTAGAAAAATGTGTCGCCATCTTCAAGAAAATGGAAAAGGAAGATAAAGCTGCAAGAGGGAAAAACGAGCACCAGAGGGAGAAGGCGAGGAAGAAGAAGAAGAAGAAGAAGTTGCCTCTAAGTCTCCTGCTAAGGAGGCTTAGTTAATCTTGTTATATATATAGTTAATGGCCTGAAGGCCGAGATAATATTATTTGCCTTTCTTAATTTAAGACTTAATTTTAATTTACTTGTGACCTTTGCCTAGTTGCACGGCCAACTAGGTTATTTATATTTAAATGTTAGACTTTATATGCACATATATATTTTCCTACACATGTTGTCTAAGCATATTCTTCATTTTACTTGTGAAAGATTAGATGTGTTTGACTATGTAAAGCAATTCATGACTTGACCATATTTTATTAAAAAAACTTTACTTTCCTTGAAATGACTCAAGACTTGTCGCTATTCATCTCGATTTTACTACTTGTTTTTCGTGCAAGTAATAATCACAAACTCAAACACTTCGTAGAACTAATTTTATACTTAGTTATTTTTGGTGTTTTTGTTTTGACATATGCGAGTATTTAGTTCATCCTTTTACATTTAACTTCTCATTTTACTATTAAAATTGATCTTAGAAATCTCGTTATAACACTTGTTATTATTTTTGCTTTATAAATAGAATGAATCCATCAATTTTTTACTGTTCCGAACCTGTTTGTTGAGATCCCTTTATCTATTTTTCTTTGAAAAAAATTTCTTGGCATTTAAGTATTAAAATTTAACCTTTCCATGAATAACATGGTTGTTAATGTTTGGTTAATTATCAATATTATATATGTCTGTCCCTAAGTAATTTAAAGTAAAAACTTTATGTTACTTGATAAAATGTAAATTTCATTAAAAAAAAATCAAATATTACATAAACTTAAAAGTAAATTTATATACTTAATTAAAAAATTTCTTACTAATAACAAAGTCTTAAATGTTCGTTGTTTCAAGTATTTTTTACCAGGTGTCGTTAGGCCAAGCCAATTTATAAACTCATGCTCCTATTACATCCTCAATTACATATTGACCTTCCCAGTTAGGATTGAATACACTCGCTATTGGATCTTGTGTAATGAGGAATACTATTCATAAAACCAAATCACCAACATTGAACAACCTTTCTTTGACTCTTTTATTAAAAAAAATTGGGTATTTTTTATTGATATGTTGCATTGCACATCTATTATTTGGTGTATCTTTTTTCGAGCAGGTTTAAGGATTCTTGTAATAACTCTTCGTTTTGTCCCTGGTCGTAAAACTCACGCTAATGAGTAACAATATTAACCACATTAGGTAGCATAGCTTTTTAGCTGAACGCCGGTGAAAATGGAGTGTGTCCTGTTGCCATTTTCTCAGTCGTTCAGTGGACCCATAAGACTTGTGGTAGCTCATCAACCTTTCCTTTTGTTGCGCCGAGTTTGTTTTTTATAGTGTCTTTAAGAGTTTTATTTACAACCTCTACTTGGCCATTAGCTTGCGGTTGAGCTGCTAAAGAGAAGCTTTTTATGATTTCATTTCTCTTGCAAAACTCTGTGAATATATCACTATCGAATTGAGTCCCATTATTTGACACTAATTTTATTAGAATTCCAAACTAACATATTGTGCTTTTATCATGAAGTCCAAGACTTTTTTTGAAGTGATTGAAACCAATGGTTCAGATTCTGTCTATTTTGTAAAGAAATTGACGACCACAACTGTATATTTTTCCCATCCCTGTCCAACTGGTAATGAGTGAATGAGGTCAATTTTCCATATGGTGAACGTATAACGAGAGTTCATCATTCGTAATTTTGTTGGTTGCACCCAAGGAATGTGTGAAAATCTTTGACATTTATCACTCTCTAATAAACTCATGTGTACCTTTATTTATGGTTGGCCAAATATCCTTGTTGAATTATTTTCTTTGATAAGCTCTACCAACCTACATGATCTCCACAAAAGCCTTTGTGTATTTCTTTAATTATACTCTTGGGTTTTGCTAGTAATACACATTGTAATAACGACATGGAGTTGCCTCTTCGATAAAGCAAATTTTCTACGATTGTGTATCTTGAGATCTTATACATGAGTTTCCTAGCCTTATTTTTATCAAAATAAATTCTTCCATTTAGTAGATAATCCGTTATTGGTGTCATTCACGTCGAGCTTGTATTTACCGTTTCTACATTTGGATCTTCCTTCTCGCAAATACTAGGTTCCTCAAGATTTTCAATGGGAACCAAATTGAGGTCATTAGTCTTGAATTACAAGGCTAACTTTGCAAGGGTGTTAGCATTAGAGTTTTATTCTCTTGGAACTTGTTCAATTTTATAGTAATCAAATTTCTTTAAGTTATTTTGAACTTTCTCCAAGTATTTTTATTTTATTTTAATCCCTTTCGCTTGATATTCTCCCAATACCTGGTTTACGACCAATTGAGAATCACTGAAACAATGAATTGCTTAAGCTTTTAAAACTTTTGCAATCCTTAGTCCAGCTAACAATGATTAATATTCAACCTCATTATTGAAGCCTAAAAATGATACCTTAGAGCATAGTGGAACCTAAATTGCTCACGTGATATTAATATGATCCCTGCCCCGAGCCATTTTCATTTGATGAGCCGTATACGAATAACTTCCACAAGTCTTGGCCTTGTTTCCATACCCATTCCCTCTATCATAAATCCACTAATGCTTGTCCTCTAATTGCATCTTTGGGATGGTTTGAAATTTTAAATTATCCTAGCTTAATCGACCATTTTATTAAACGCCCTTAGCCATTGGGTTTTAAGAGAACTTGTCTTAATCATTGATTTGTTAAGACTCTAATGGGATTCACTAGAAAATATGGTCGCATTTTTCTTGAGGCATGGATTAGACTTAATGCAAGTTTTTTAAGTGATGTGTATCTCGTCTCTGCCCCTAACAACCTTTTGCTAACAAACTATACTGGGTATTGGATTTTCCCTTCTTCTCACACCAAGGTTGCACTTATAGCTTTTTTTGAAACTACTAAATAGAGGAACAAGGTCTCTCCCATTATCGACTTTGATAGTACATGCAAAGTTTAAAAATCTTCTTTAATGTTTGGAATAACCTGCTTACATTCCTCTGTCTATTCAAACTTCTTATTGCCTCTCAACACATTAAAAAATAGAAGGCACTTATTACTTAATTTTGAAATAAATCTATTAAGTGTAGTTGTTTTTCCAGTTAATGATTGGACTTCTTTTGGTAGGAGATGGAATCTCGAGCAATGCTTTTATCTTTTTAGGATTTGCCTCCCATTAACTATAAATCTAAAGAATTTTCCTAATGAGACTCCAAAAGAGCACTTCTTAGGATTAAGCTTCATTTTGTATTTTCTCAGAATAAAAAATCATTCATCGAGATCTATAATATGATCATTAATTTGGACTGATTTTACTAACATGCCATCCACACATAAACCTCCATATTGTGGCCAATTTGTCCTTCAAACAATTTATTGAAGATTCATTGGTACGTTACTCCTGCATTTTCCAATCCAAATGGCATGACCTTGTAAAAATAAAGCCCCATATTTGTTATGAAATCTTGGGAATAGAAAACTTTGCCTAAAATTTTTAATATTTTCAACTATTTTCTTATCATGTGCAAAATAAGTTTTCATAGCCTTATACCTAAAAAATTGGGAGTAGAATCTTTGCCTGAAATACTTGGACGTTTTCAACTGCTTTCTTACAAAATTTTGCGAGAGGTAAATTTATTGTTCATTAATTTAGCTCTGTAAATTAAAATTGTGGAAATGAAAATATTGCCTGAATTTTGATGTATTTTCAGCCTTTATCGATATTATGTTGGTGCAAAAAATAAAGCTATGCCTGGAATACGAAAGCCTAGCCTTTTGGGAGAAAGCCACTTTATCATCACATGTAGATTTAATAGTTTGCTTAAACAGTTAATCTAAGTACCAAATAGGAGTTGAGCTCTGTGAACCCCTAGTGGTTTGGGAGTAAACTTAAGATCCTTTTACACTACTTAGAAATTAACTAGCTAAAGTCTATATGTGCCATAAAAATGCCCTAAGTCCCATAAAGTATTGAGACCCAGAAGAAGAACTTGTTTCTTAACACTTCCAACGCTCAGCAAGTGGCTTAGAATCGGTCCTAAGAAAGGTTTAAGGTTCAAAGCTTTGGCTGTTGGAACCAGCATCTTAAGGCATCCTAAAATAACCTATTAAAAGGCTAACAAATAAGCAAAACATAAAGGCTAAAATAGTATGCTTAAAAAGACAAAAAAGAAAAGATGTCTAAACTATTACAAACGACCTTCTGGTCAAGGCATTTTTATCTGTCTTCGTGAATACCAAAAGGGAGCCAAAGGCCCCCAAAACCAAAAGAAGGAGAAAAAAAGAACAAGAAGAAGAAAGTGCCACAATCTCATGGTTGAGTCTGGTTATGGGCATGGTCTTGAACTGGACTCTAGCCAATCTGGTCTATTTCGAGTTGTGATTCAGTTTTGGAAGAGGCAACCATAATTTTTGGGAGAAGAAACCTCTCCATCAAATTTGTAGGAGTCAGCTGGGAGATATGTGCCATTCTCCAAAGCCTGTACCTTCGCCAAATACTCCGCTTCATCTTCCCTTAAGACCTTGAGTACAGAAGGATACTTATTCCATAACAAGTGAAGGGTGCTTACAAAGGCTATCTCAACGCTTTGCATGTGATAGGTCTCCGCAGCCTCTGTAGCTTCCTTCTCAACCTTCATGGAATCTTAGATGGAGTCATTGATGTGTTGGTAGTAAGTGGTAGCAGACCTACAAAAAGCCCTGAAAACCACAAAAGCCTTGTGTCTTTTAGCTTCCCAGGCTACCTTACATTTCAGTAGAATTTTCTCATTGTCAACAAGGTTCTTCCACCAATCCTTCTCTGCCAACCGATCCATCTCCAACTTGTGCACTCCCTTCGACTCTCAGATTCAGACTTGACTTCCTTGAGCTTTGCATTATCATCCCTTAGCTTAATATTTAGAACATTGACCTTAATCTGCTTATAATTAGCCACGGTGCTCCTTTGCAGTACCCGAGCCTACAAAATGTCATTAAGATCATTGACCTCTTGGATTTTCTTGGAAAGAGATTCCACTTCGATCGTAGCAGTGGACAACTCAGTCTATAACTGTTGGGTTTTTTGCTGATGGGATTCAATGGCCTTGTTAATGAAGTGATTATATTTAGCCTCAACCGTTCAGAAAGCGTCTTTGATGGCCCTCCTCCAAAAGTCCTTTGCTTGAATTTTGATCTCCTCCACTTTGGAAGTCAGTGTCCATTTGTCGGCCGTAAGTTGGTCTAGCTCGACAGCCATGGAGTTGGATTTTATGCCCTAAATAAAACTCATTTCAATATAATCAGTTTTACTTATTAATATAGATCAGAAATAACATTTAATGTTGCATGGTTCACATGATTTATTTCATGATTATATGTACATAATGTATAAATTCATCTGAAACCCTTTTCACATACTTGATCCTGTTTATTGTGCCGTCAACACATTGGAAAGTAAACATGACTATGTGAATAAAGTTTCCTAGATTTATCAGACATAGGGTTTTACTGATATGATAATCTACAACAGAGTTTACTTGCATTTGGAGAAGTGCTATGTTTTTTTCTTCAGAACATTGGTTAAAGTAAAGCTCAGGTTGGATGCATGGAGTATGCATCGGAAGGGACCGATATTGAACTTTGACTTAGATTTATTAAACTTACCGTAATATCTATTCAAGTCAATATTGCCTAGTTGATCCTAAATCAAATGTTCTTAATCCTGTTATGATTAGGCTCAATCTTGAAAGGCTATTCGTGTTCTTTGATTTGTTAGTTAAGCCTACTTTTAGGTCAGGGTGATACGTACATTTTGGGAACACGGTAGTGCAATTGAGTGGGAGCGCTAGCATAAACATGGAATCTATAGCTTCTATCTGGCGAATAGTAAGCAAAGGATGATCTCCTTCGAGCTTGACCAAACGAACATAAATGGTGGAGTACTCATTTCACATAAGCTGAAATATCATTTATACGGGGTCAAGTGTTTTAAGGAATAAATACATTGTAGGGTGTAACGGTAATTTAATCCCTTTACAGTGTAGATCATTCATATAGAGGATCATTGATCACATTAGGATTATAACAATGGATAACTAATGATGCGTCTATATGGTGGAACATATAGAGCATTCTATTATACTGAGAGTGCAATTCTAAGTTCTATGCGTGGATTCAACGAAGAATTAATAAGTTAGTGAATTTTAGTAATAAATTCTTGATCTACTTATTGGAAGCTCGGTTATATAGACCCATGGTCCCCGCACTAGTTGAGATAATATTGCTTGTAAGACTCATGTAATTGGTTTTGATTAATCAATTATAATTCTCAAATTAGACTATGTCTATTTGTGAATTTTTTACTAAGTAAGGGCGAAATTGTAAAGAAAGAGTTTTAGGGGCATATTTGTTAATTATGATACTTTGTATGGTTCAATTAATAAATATGATAAATGACAATATTATTTAATAATTATTTATAGTTATTAAATAGTTAGAATTGACATTTAAATAGTTGAATTTGAAAATTGGTGTTTTTGAGAAAATCAGATGCAGAAAAGATAAAACTGCAAAATTGCAAAAAGTGAGGCCCAAATCCACTTGTATAGGGCCGACCACTTTTGTAGGGAATTTAAACTGATATTTTCATTATTTTAATGCCAAATAATTCAAACCTAACCCTAGTGGAATGCTATAAATAGATAGTGAAGGCTTCAGAAAAATTACACTTAAATTTCCACACTTCTGATTCAGAAAAAACTGAGCCTTCTCTCTCCCTGTCTTTGGCCGAACCCACTCTCTCTCTCTCTTCCTCATTGAGATTTCGAAATTCTTAGTGTATGAGTAGTGCCCACACACAGCAAGTGATACCTCAATCATAGTGAGGAAGATCGTGAAGAAAGACTTTCAACAAGAAGGAGGTTTCAGCATCAAAGATTCAGAGAAAGAGATCCAGGTTCAGATATTGATAATGCTCTGCTACAGAAAGGAATCAAGTGCTAGATATCTGAACGAAAGGAGTCATATTATTCCGCTGCACCCAATGTAAGGTTTTTTTTAACTTTATACGTGTTTATTTCATCGTTTTAGAAAGTTCATATTTAGGATGTTAATCAACATACTTGTGAGTAGATCTAAGATCCTGGTAAAATAATTTCCAACAGGAGTTACCTCCTGGGAAGTCCTCTCGAAAAATAGGGCCATCTAGTACATCTAGATAAAAAAATTTAGTATGATAAAAACTACAAAAGGAAAGAAAAAAATTTAATGTGAGAGACTTACCGCTATAGCTTGTTGTTTGGAGGCATGTTTCAACATGACAAGGTCCATGATGCTACAAACTACCCATTCTTTATTATTAACTTTCATATGATGTTAGTAGTCAGATCTATTATGTTTGCGACAAAGGGCACCAAAACCTTGGGAGCCAAAGATCTAGACATGGCTGGGCAATCCATGATGGGACTAGGGCTCATCCCTTGGTCACTATCGGCTATCTCTGCCTTCCTTTGGCATGTAAGATGCTTGCTTTCTTTTGGCTGGTTGCCACCTCCCGGTCATGATGTCTCTTGAGGTAGAGATTAGCCTCTGCTACTTTCTTAATGATCTCAGCCTCGATTACCTAAGGGTGCGAAGGCCAGTTGAGAGAAAAGGAAGGGATGGCCAGAAGGGTAGTGGGAAGTTATTTCGGAGGTACTGGCTATTGATGGGTCTGTTGTTTTTGTTATTGTTGGAGTTGTTGTTGGTGTTGTTATTGTTACTGTTTTTGTTTTTGCTGTGGTTGGATAGGAGTTATGGACAGTTGGGGCCTTGCTTGGACCTCTCTAGTAGGGGTTCCAACCCACCTCAAATCTCCCTTGCCTTCGGGAGTCTTCTGCCTTCCACCGCCAACTTAGCCTTTTTGGCCTCTCTCACAGAGTTAGATAGGGGGTCAGGACGCTTAAGTGACTGAGCAGCTTTCCTAGTGAAGACATAGCCTTCCCCACTTTCATCCAAAAGGATGATGGCCTCGATTCTACCTTGGGAAGGTTTGGCGACAGAGCTCCTAGGAAAAACCCTATTAGGTGCTAGTGGAAGTTGATGGAGGGGCTGAACTTCTTCAATGAATGGACCCTTTGGTCCATATAAGTCTTCTCAACACCCACAGATATCTTTTCAACACCCATAGATGTTTTCTCAAGACTCACTTAGCCTTCTTTAGCATGTGGAGGAGTTGGAGTGGCGACTGAAGGAGTGGCACTAGAAGCCTTTGCTTTATTGGCCCTCTTTTCCTTGATCTTTCCTTTACCTTTGGTTGCTCCAGAAAGTAGCCTAGCTCTAGTATTGGCTTTAATCTGGGTAATGTTCTTGTCGATGTTTCCCATAAGTGCATTCAACAATCCCATTTCAGGTGTTTTTGAGTTCTCTGCAAGACAAAGGAGATTGTCAAAAACAAGTGCAAGTCAAAAGTGTGTCTGACTGATAGCTAGTTAGAAACATAAACAAAGCATAGAAATGAAGACAACCATCAACTTTTCTACAACTTGGGTTCCCTCGAGCAAACAAAGTTATATCCTCCCGGTTCAGGAGACTACCATACTCTCTGAAGTTTGGGAAGAACATTAAAAAGAAAGGATCCATCCTAGTGATCTGGGGTAATGTCTCAGAATGCCCCGGGCTCCTTAAGATCTCATATATCCTATCATAATATTCCTCTACCAGATACCTATTGAGATCAATGTTCATAAAATAGTCGCCAAATCCCCCTTGGTCTAGCTGAGCCATTTGATTTGGACGTGGAGCATGAATTAAATGGAAAGGCACTATACCTCTTTCATAAGTGCTAGCTTCCAGAGCACCTTTATCAGGCGTAATGACAACAAACCTAATGGCCAGTTCCTGCTCCTCACTAATGGGATCCGGATGACATCTTGCTCAATCCACCATCAAGGACTTGTCTTTCTTAATGGTCCTTCTTAATGGCTTCCTTTATTTCCCCTACCAGCATGGCATCAATTTCCTCCTTGACCTTTAGAGGATCCCATCAGAGATCTCGATTGTTGATATGATCAATGATTTGGGACTTCATGATCAGGCCATAATTTTGAAGTAGCTTAGTGGTGGCGAGATCCTCTATTTGCAAAACATTATTAGGAATCTTGTTGTATTGTGCCTGCTTGGTAAACAAAGCTTTAAAAATAGGGGTATGGGCAACAAGCGCTGTATAAATATCACCACTTCCATCAGTCGTGAGCATAAGGCACGTCAAAAGGAAAATTGAAAAGTAAAAAGTCGGGGAATGTACCTAGAGTTGCGAATTCAAGATGGGGTATTGGAACTCTCTTCAGCGGGGAGTCAGTACTAAAGAACTAATAATCCCGAAAGTTTGGGACGTGTTTTGTAATGCTAAAGGAATGTGTCCTCAAATACTTTTCAAGCTTGTAAAACTTGATCTTGATGGTATTAGTTCGCATTGGTTGAGGCTTCATCGGGTAATAATACAACATTTCTTTTGGTCCTGGAATCTCTATCCTCTGCATCTTACACAATACGTACCATCCTACCAAAAGCTTATACGCCTACAGGGTAAGTTGGAAGGGTGCAATCCCAATTTCTACCCAGATTTTTACAAATTATGTCTGTAGAAGCAAGTGAGCTCTGTAAGAGATGTGGGCCCAGCTCTAAGCACCAAACACATCTATGCTCTTAGATGATGACTCATCTAAAACAGAAAGTGAATTTTAACACAGACCAAGGACGTTTCGGACTCTGCTCGTGTTCAAGAGTCGTTGGAGCATGTCAAACCTCAAAACTTATTTTGAATTTGGTACATTTCCAAATGGATGAATTGTATACAATTGGAATGTTTTTCTTTTTAGGCTTCCTCTTTCAGACTACTTCTAGGACCACGTCCTGCATTGGCTCCTCGACTGGAGGTTGTATCTCGACTTCCTCAAGACCTATAGCCTCGAGGTGAAACTCATCACCAGGAGTAGCCACTAGAAGAAAAGAAAAGATCCAAGTAGTTAAATACCCGAAACCACGAGGACATGAAGGGTATCAGGGAAGGCCTCCCCTGAAACTACTTAGAAAGGTCCCCTCTAGACCTGTTACTCAAAGGGCCACTCTTACAAGAGAAATGCCTTCGAGAACCAGATCGAGAACTTAGAGAAATCTAGGGGAAAACTTAAAAAGACCCATCCTAAGCCCTAATGGGCTTAGATGAGAAGACCTAGGGGCCAATCTAATTCAAAACTTACTTACACAGTCAAAACTTACCAAGCTACTATACCCAAAAAAAAAATAACATGAATTGGAAGTTCAACATGTTTATAATCACCATACCACCCCAAAATAGCTATTCTATCATCCTAGCATTCGCGTACAAAAAAAAATTATCAAATCAATACTCCAATCTAAATTCCTATCGAATCACAGAGTAATTTGAAAAAGAGGGTCAAAAATTAGGAAAAAATTACTTATGGTACGACATGAGGATAAAGGAGGATGAGAGTAGTTGGCCTTAAAATCAAGAGCCCAGCAAAGAACTTGATTACAGCCTGCTTGAAAGTCGATGGTCTTAGTCAAATGGGGATGTCTCACAACTGGGTTCAGACGTGGCACTTTTGAAAACTCCCTCACCCAAATTTGTAGCAAAAGGAGGATGAGAACGTTGCATAGCTCACTCATTCATCAAAGAATAAAACTTGGGATTTCTAGCATTTTTCTTTACAATTTTTCTTCTTTGCTAAAAAGAAGGCTGATGCTCAAAGTTTGAAGATGAAAACTCAAAAGTTTGAAAATACAAAAATGGTGAACATAGGTCCCTCACGCCTATATATAGGTGAAGATGGAAATCCCTGTACTTTGAGATCAAGGGCCAAGATCCCTTCGTAAGAAACTCACATTGCAATCCAACAACCATGGAACTGAAGGGACAACTTTAAATGCCTTAATTCCTTTATGGGAATTGAGGCATTTTAGCATCATTAACACTTTCCTTGGGGCCCTCATAAACAGTAAATAATCATCATCCCATCATTTTGCACAAACCATTCCTTGTTGGGGTGCGTGATGGTCATGAACCCAATAAGTGTAACACATGGGTAATGCCAACTGTTTTGCAAGCTAGTCTTTAACTCTTCAACTGTCAAGTACCAGAAGGAGAAACTACTTCCACCACTTTCAAAATTGTCCATGTGTCTAAAATGGACAAGGTCGTTCGGGCGAAAGGCTGCAAGCTTCCACCACTCTCAAGTCTCGGAAGCTTTAGGGGGTAAATACTATCAATAATTTTTAAAAGAGACACGTAGCACAACTAGAAAATAATCACCATTTAAAAGTATGACAAAGTCGGATCCAGAACGGGCCCAGGCCTAACAAAGATTTAGGACTTTGCCTCCGAGACATGTCACTTTCCCAAAATCTGGAAGCCTCCCTAGCCTTTCATGACAGAAAGAATCGAAGGCCTCTTAATGAAGATAAGGGCCTACCTAGAGACAGCATGTAAAGGATGACATTCAAAAGCCTACTTCAGATTGGGAGTCGAATGTCTACCACAGGGTGAGAGCCGGATGTCTACCCTCGAACGATGTCTCCTCCTCTCTGACACAAGATTGGATATTGTACACTGTGTTAGACCATAGTAGTGTGTGTACCACCAATAGCCCTTTTTTTTCTGACGGCTCCACTGATATCTTTGTCTGCCAGGCATGTTCTCCGTTCAACACGTGCCCTATACCAACAGTGGTCCCAGTCATACGAAACCTTCGCCCCACGAGAGGAGACCTTCTAAGGGGCCCAACAATCATGTATATAATGTATTTTACCCTAATAGTGGGCGGGTTTTTGACAAGAACCCTAAACGGGTCACAAGTATGTCTAGACAAGTACTTTAGCCTATATAAACTCCTTCATTTCTTTATGAGGGATCAGGAATGAAGGAGAATATAGGTTTAGAGAATGAGGCATGGTGGTTTCACCACCTAGGTGCCTAGGTGAAATGTTATCATTGTGATTGTTATTTTTGTAAAATTAGGGTATAACACTTGCCCCTCAAAAGTATGCTCGTAAGTTAACGAGTAATACTTTTGAACTTCTTCTAAGACTTGTAAAATAGGTTTAGAATTAACTCTCCAATTTTTATTTTAAATGAGAGAAGTGGCCATCAAATCTTGTCATGTGGACAAGGTGATGGCACCTCTTGGTCACAAATAAAGTGGCGTAACCCACTCGTTGTGGTACAAAGATTATTTAACCATGTGGAGGATGACATGGAATAGGTGAGGTGGTGACATCTCATGGTGACGTGGGCGATGAGGTAATGTCAAATTAAAAATTATATCAAATTTAATACATGCTCAAAAATTATACCATACAATATAGCACAAAGTATATTTTTTTTAACAAAGCACGAAACATATTTGTATCAGCATAAATATTACTTTTTTAAATTTATTTTTAAAATAATTATTTTATTATATTATTATTATCTTTAGTTATCACATTAATTATTATTTTTATTAACTATTGCTAATAAAATATATTTTTATATTAAACATAATATTAAATATTGTGCTAAATAAATCAAATATTAACTTTTATAATCAATATAGCACAATCGATATGATAAGGATGGATGTATTATTTAATATTTCACTATCTGTTATAAATATTAATAATTATGTGGATATCTAAATCTTTTATTTATTACCATTAATTGTAATCAACATTCCTCTTTTTCTTAGTTTTCCTTTTTCTTAGTTTCTTAATATTTGACTCTTGTATTTGTATAAATAGGGGTTCACCCCATTGAAATAAACAACTGAGAAATTCTCATTCACTTTCTCTTTCTCTCTTCATCTTCTTCTTCTTTCTTCTTATCTACTTTATATAATTTTATATTATTTTATAATACGTTATCAGCACGAGTCTCTGCCCAAGCTCCAAGTATGAGTCTTTGCCCAAGCTTCAAGCATGGGTCTCTGCCCAAGCTTCAAGCATGAGTCTCTGCCTAAGCCCCAATGTAAGTATTTTATTAAAAGTTCTTGAATTGTTTCAAGGTCACGGTACACTAAATATATATTTATATATATACTTATCTGACTGAAACAATTTCAAGAATCTTTTGGTTTCCTTTTTCTTTTTTATCTATATATCTATATATTATGTATGTATGTATATGTTTTTATATATTTATTATTGATTTCATATATATATATATATTATGTTCTTATCATTCATAATATTTACAATATATATGTGCCTATGATATGATAGAGAAAATCTATATAAATTATACATATATCCAGAAGATTATGTATCCTCGATAAAATATTGCATATATCCTAAAAATTATGCATCCTTGATAAAATATTGCATATATCCTGAAGATTATGCATCCTCAGTTAAATATTGCATATATCCTGATGATTATGAGTCCTCAATAAAATCTTGCATATATCCTGAAGATTATGCAAACGTAATATTCATTATATAGTTGATGGATATATAATGACAGAGATGAATACATATTTATATATATGTTCTTGTATTATTTGAGGACAATGAAAATCAATCTAATATCGATATAGATTTTGACAAACATTTCCTGAAGTAAATGTTTTATATTTGTCGAAAAAAAATTATATTTATGTGAATACAACTAAAGAATCATCAAAAATAATTATTATTGATGCAATTTTATAGAAGGTTTTGAATACCAAGAAAAAAAAAAGAATGTTAAGAAAATTACATTGAAACATCAAAGTTTATGAATAACAATGAGCATGACTAATGTTATTTAAATACATGAGGCATGTATTTATTGTTCATCATTCCCTGCAGAGAATGATACGAATTGAATTCAATTACTTTTAAAGATTGTTCGTATTAGTCATGTTATTATACATTGTTATTACTTGCAATGTTAGAAATTATTGCATGTGACATATATTAAAGATCATAGTTTGCATACATCTTGGAGACTATGCAAAAATTGTATTCATATAATCTTTGAAATATCGTAAAAGAAATTGTTGAATAATTTCTTAAATTTTTATGGATGAACAAGTAATAAATTTTTAAGAAATTTATAATAATGTTCTACTTGTTCAACGTCATTCCCCGAAGTGAATGTAATGATTTTAAATAATCGATGGCATTATTTAGTACTCAAATATTCTCAGAAGAAAGTGGAAACAACCAAAAGATGAGATACCACACACAATCAAAGTGCATGAAATCTATATATCATGTGTGGAATTGAATAATAGTAGTTGAGTACCTGTAGTACGGACACACTTATAATCAAGATAAAAGTATATTTGATTATTTAATAGAATGTGAATTGTACAAATTTATTGTACATTTAGAATATTTAATTATCATTCCCTGAAGAGAATGAATAGACATGAAATTCTATTTCAATGAATATAGATTTCACATATATTGGTAATGCCAGAAGCAAATTAATATATACATATTTTATTATTTCTTGAAATCAATAGTTTCAAACTATTATTGGTACAAGATATGTATATATACAGTTACTATTTAATTCAGTTTGCATATTCCCGGAAGTGAATATATAACTTACTAATATTTGTTAGTGATCTAATATAATCAAAGTGATAAAGAATCACAAAATGATTATTTGAAAAGCTTCCTGAAGAAGTCTTACATACAATTGCTACTTGGAGTAGTAAAATATCTTTGTATGTACCTAGATGTATAACTTTTATCTAGTTATGAAAGTAATAAGAAATAACTTATTATATGTACTGATTGTACATTTAAATATATAATATATCGAGTCATGATAATTAGACTTATGAATAATCTATTAATAAATTACACGACTTGTTAAAAGGATACCAGGAAAAATGAATGATATATTATGGTTATATCTATTTGACCATTACAATAACATGATGAAGTTATCATGTATCTTTTAAATTATACACATCATTGAATTGATGATAGTAATTCCTGAAGAAATATAAAGTTTAATAAACATAATAGTGACTCTTGAAGAGTGTATATGTTTTGGAGAATAATATAATTATATTATTCGTGTATATAAAAATGAAACTTGTTATGATTACTTATATGTTGTAGTGATTTTACATTACCTTGTGAAAGTTTCATTGAAATACAAATTATAGTGAACCTGAAGTTCATGAATTGAGTTATTTTGACATGATCAATCATATGCAATAAATTGTCAAATGATTTGACTAAATTTTGTTGAAGAACCAAAAGATTCTTCTCATTGTTAATTTATAATGCTCAAAAGAAGAATGTGCATATATTTGCACATAGAAAATATTTAAATTATATTTCTTTAACAATCTTGAGTCATTGTTAGATTTTTATTGCATAGTTTCTTATCGATGTGATAAGATTATATGATCATGCATTTACAAAATGTGTAAATTTATGTATTTCTAATTATACACGTATGACTCATTCTTAGAAATGAATTAAGCTCATAAGTATTGAACTTGAAACTGAAGTTTATTGAACCTGAAGTTCAATGTCATATAGTATATATGAGTTTAAATAAATATTGATTCATTGTGATATATTAAAATCCCTACAGGTGTATTAATATTATTAGATATCACAATTTTTAAAAATTCTCTCGATCAGGGGGAGAGAAGCAGTTGGGATCGATGATAATTTTTGAAAAATGATCCTTGCACAAAGTATATAAGAACGATATAGTTCAAAATGATATATACCAACTGTAAATCAATATTATTCAAAGTTGAGTTAGAATGAGTTGAAAACGCCCGAAGCGTAAATGAATAATATAGAAATTATTATTAAATGTTCATTTGATTTATCCTGAAGTTGTTAAATCTAGAGGTACTCATGGAGATACCTTAATGTTATAAAGTATTAATGATTAAAATGATAACCGTGATGACAACGGTACTTGAAGAGACTCCCAAGAGAAGTTAGACATAACATATTTGATCATAATTGAATCCCTGAAGTCATTCTATATAGGTACCTATAAATGATAAATATATTTGAAATGTAATTTAAAGAGATATCTATAAGTTATGTCAATATGAGAGGAAATTATCATTTATTGAAATTTTTGTCGACAATAAATATTAAATGTGTGCATATGCAATAAACTAACATGAGATAGTAAGGATCATGGTATTAGATTTGTCGAGAATCATCGACATACATTTTGTTTTTAGCCAAAATATTATGACGCAGTCCAGGCAAGTTTATTCACATAAAGTGAAGTAAGACCTGTAGGGTGTGGAAATAAATATTTCTAATGAGAAATTTGCATATATGTATTTGTACATAATGAATTATTGTACAAAGTTTGCATAGACATGAGATTGATTAAAATAAGGCTTAAATATTGCGAAAATATAATCATGATTTGATTATAGCCTGAAATATATTTTATGAGGATTTATAAGCGTCACATAAATGTTGCAACAAAAGGTTATTTATTTGGAGCTCCTAATATAGTGAGAATTTGAAATAAGCCTTATCTAAAAATTCTAGAAGAATTTAATACATGTCTTAAGTGAAGTAAATTCAAAGTCGAGCGCACTATATGACATAGATCTTTGTATGAAATAAAGACATGTAAGTAATTATTATTTGAAAAATACCTATGATTGTCTATACAGTATAAATACGTAAATTATACGTTGTGATAGACTCTTGAAGAGTTTTTGATTAATTGAAGAACAAACTTTTATTTCTTTTGTATATTGAGAAATATTAAATGTATAAAGTTTGTTCATTAGTATTGAAATCCTGAAGTACTTCATATGCATCAAGAATTATAGATATATGATCATTTGATATGGAAATTAAGATCATACAACAAGAATGGAACAAAAATAAGGTCTTGGAGTACCATCTTGTCACAAATGAAAAATTATATTATCATTAATGTGTTATGTTCATATCTACTTGAAATTTTAAATTTTAGTATGAACAAAATTATACACACATGAATGATACAAATAGTTGGATAAAGATTAATGTTCCACGAACCCCTCATCTATAATTTAGAAGTCCACACATACTCTGGAAGAATTATAGAAAATATATGATCAAAGATTGTATATGGTGATATTTTAAAAGTAATAACAATAATCTTATGAGATATATTATCACCAAAAGAGTTATGGATCATATGTGCATGAGGGGGAGACATATTCATGTTGCACTCTTTTTCCCTTAGCTCAGGTTTTGTCCCACTAGGTTTTCCTGGAAAGGTTTTTAACGAGGCAACTTGCAAATTATTATGAATATGAAATATATATTGTACTCTTTTTCCCTAGCTCAGATTTTGTCCCACTGGGTTTTTCTAGCAAGATTTTTAACGAGGCAACTATAAATCATATTAACATACTTGCATTTTATGAAGCAAGTAGAGAATGTGTGGGAGTGAGATCATTGACATAGCATACTCGGAAAATATATGGATTGCACTCAGTAAAGAAGTATCAACACAAGCAGTTCTCTATGGATAATATTGCTTGCATCGTTCAACTAAAAGGAGGGTACATTGAAGGAGATAGAGTTAGAACACATTTCACCAAATTCCTCTTTATACGCTTCAAGAAAATGCATATTGGTGTTCAACATATTCAATCAAGTGTCAATCTTGCAAACTTATTCACAAAGTTATTACCAACATCAACATTTGAGAAGACGACAGATAAGATCGAAATTCGTCGATTAGAAGATCTCTACAAATGCCTAAATGAGGGGGAATTATTTTACACTATACTCTTTTTCTTTCGATAAAGTTTTCAGCAAGATTTTTAATAAGACAGTTATTATGGACATCCAAGGGGGAGTGTTATAAATATTAATAATTATGTAGATGTCCAAATCTTTTATTTATTACCATTAATTGTAATCAATATTCCTCTTTTTCTTAGTTTCCCTTTTTCTTAGTTTCTTAATATTTGACTCTTGTATTTGTATAAATAGGAGTTCACCCCATTGGAATAAACAACAAAGAAATTCTCATTCACTTTCTCTTTCTCTCTTTATCTTCTTCTTCTTTCTTCTCATCTACTTTATATAATTTTATATTATTTTATAACTGTTGAAAATGTAAGAATTTTTTCTCCTTAATAAAGATAAATGTACTCAATATATCACAATTTGTAATTATTTATAGCCACACACATGTTCACTTACAAATATTATATATAATAATATTTAATAGAATAAATATTTTTTTAAAATTTAGAATAAATATGGTTAATTCTCCCCAATTATGGTTATTGTAAAGTTTTATCTCTTTGAATTTTTCTCAATTGCAAGAAGTTTTCTTAAATTATAAAAATTATTGTAAATATCCATCTATAGTTGTATTTTATTCAATTTCTTAAACAATTTTTTGAAATAACACTAATGCAATGTTAGTTAGTATGATTTAAGAGTCGAGACAAAAAAAAATAAATGTACAAATAGCAAATGAATATTATAAAGATATATATGCGGATTCTTAGATCTATTGTTTGTATATTTAATATTAATAAATTAAAATTTCACGTCAAAAAAAAAAATTAAAATTTAAGTAGCTTAAAATTATTAAATCGGTCATTAGATTATAATTATAATTGTTACTCATAGTCATATAAGTAAATTGTTTTAAATAATGAGTAAAATGTAACTTGAGGAGAATATTTGCATAGTTCGGATAAATTTTTCACAACATAAAAAAAAAAATCAAAAGGCAAAACTCTACAACAAGAAAAAAAAAAATCCTTTTATTTTATTTAATAATAATAATTATTACCTTCTAGTTCTGTACATTACAACTTGTACAATATAGAATCACACACACTTATCTAAATATAAAGACCAAATTAGACCCACTTCTAAAGTCAGTATGTTTGTATAATAGTCAATGAAAGAAGTGATGGTCTAGGAAATATGTAATATGATCGCTACACTATATATTGTTTTTTACTTTTATTTTTTTTTTAAATTCAAAATTCTACAATTCATGGAAGGTTTACCGATATACTCTTATCTTTTTCGCTAACTAGAAAAAAAAAAAAAAAATTCGTCTGAATTTTTTAATTATTATAAATATTATAGTTACTTAAGACATTTTGTAAAATTTTGATAAATTCAAAAAAAAAAAAAAAAAAATTAACACGCCGAAATTAAAGTTCGAAGAGTTTATTACACGCGTGACTTTTTTATTTTATACGCATATGAAATTGACAGTTTTAACATTGAATTTTTTATTGTAAATTATTCTAAATTTTTCAAAATTTTACAAAATATCTTAAATAACTATAAGATGCACGATTATGAAAAAAATTAAATAAAATTATTTTTAGATGTCGAAATAGTTAGGGCACAAATGTACCTATTTTAGTGGAATACATTATAGAAACACCGAATAATAATAATAATTAAAAAAAAAAGTGCCAATTTTATTTCCTAAAATTAGTTTTTTAGTTGCATAAAAAAAGATTTTTTATTTATTTTTTAAGAAATAATATATCTTTAATAAAAGAATTAATAAGGTGCTTTTTGGTACACTGATGCACCTTTTTGTGTTTTGGAGGTGTGAATAGTTTTTTAAAATATTTTTAAAATTTTAAGAAATTTAAAATAATTTATAATTCAGAAAGTAATGTTGAAACGGTTTATTTTACATTTGAATGAAATAAAAAAATGTATTTGTGTAATAAATTTTTTGAATCTTATTTTTAGTAGGTTAAGTTATTATGAATTTTCAAGAAATTCATAAAATGTCTTTTATACTGCAGTATACATTATTTTTTAAAAAATTAAAATTAAAATATCTAAATATTGAAAACACAAAATAGATGAATTGATACACTCATTTAAAAAGTTTACAATGAATTAGGAAATGAGACAATGCATACTACTCTCTATGAGAACAACCCTTGGAGCCTCTTTGAAACTCAAAATTCGACTAAAAATGACTAAATTGAATTGAATGATGCTCAAACAATCCCGTGTTTGGTTTTATGGACTATTTTTAATTTAATTTTATTTTATTTTATTTTTTTTTTTTGTAAAAAAACTTAAATTAAAATAATATAATAATTAATAGATAATAATAATTTAAATTAGAATATAAAATAATAGCATTTTTTGTAAAAAAAAAATATATATTTTTATCAGTAACCTATTATACATAATTAAATATATATATATATGATAATATACATAAATTTATAATAAAATAATTGATTATATTTTTATTTAAAAAATAATTAAAATTGCAAAATAGTAAAATTAAAATACTTAAATAATAAATTAAAATTGCAAAATATACAACTCTTTTATTTGAATTCTAAATTAAATTTAAAATATATTTACTAAATTAAAATTTAAAAATAATAAAAAATTCTACCTATATGTGATTATTTATCTCACATTGCTCTAATAATTTTTGAAAACTACTCTTAATATTTTTTAAAATTTTTTTCCTCACATTATTTTATGTTAATTTTAATACTTATTTTGATTTTATTTTATTAAATCATGTATATTTTTTTAATTTTTTCTTAGAAAATTCCAAATAATTTTTTATTTTATTTTTTTTGTCACAATATTTACATTATAATTTATTTTTGTTTGATAGATATATTTTTTAAGAAAATGAATTTGAAGAAAAAATTAAAACTTAGTACAATTAAAAATATAAAATTTATATAAAATAAAATTTTATTTTTTATTTTTATACTTTAAAGCAGTTTTTATTGCATTTTTACAAAAAAATCTACATAGCAACCAACGAGCAACCTAAATCACAACCAAAATCCACGTAGCAACCCACATAAAAAATACTGGAGCAACCTAAATAGTAAATTTGAAAAAAAAAAAAAAGTCAAAAAGTAGTATGAGGTAATTCTCCTAAAAATTATTAAAATAAAGTGTCTTTATAAATTTTTAGGATGTAAATAAAATCCCCCTTTTAATATTTAAATTATAATCTCAATTTTTTTTCAATGGTGTTTATTGTGGGTTTTTTTTTTTTTTGAATAAAAGCATTTATAAATTAAAAAAGAGTTAGACCTCATGGTTATTACAAAAAATAACATTTGGGATAGTAGAAACCTCTACCATACCGGTAACATTATTGGCAAACGCCTATTTAGTCATATTATGGGCCGTAAAATTACAGTTTCTAGTAACAAAAGAAAATTTACAGCTAGTCATAAAAGTAATGAAAAGCTTGCATTGTCTTGTACAGTTCTCAATCCCTCAAAAAGAATTGACACCTTTTAAGTTCTTGATCACAATCTCATCACTATCCACCAAATATTTTGTGAAATTTGAAAATAATTTACAATAAGAAAAGTAGAGTGTTAATTTTCTATTTTATATGTGTATAAAATAAAAAAAGCACGTGTGTAATAAAATATTTAAACAATTCGTTAAATTATTTTTTATTTTTCAAAATTTTATATAATATCTTAGATAATTATAATATACTTATGCTCATATAAAAGAAATAATTAAAATTATATAAATCTCAAAAACACAAAAGGTGCATCAATACATATGGGGCACCATAAAATTTTTTTAGTTTTAGTTTATTAAAATATAATGGCTTATAAAAAAAATAAATTCACACCAATCATTAGAGATTTTAGATAAAATAAGTAACCTCAAGCACGAGGGGCAAGTAAAATATGACCAAAAAATATAAGAAAATTCTATGGCCCACTCAAAAGATGTGTACAATGCATTTTCTTTGTATCTTGGAAATTCCAATAATTTTATCTTAAAATTTTATATAACAGTGTAAATTCAGTTATTTAAGACATTTTATAATTTTTTTAGAAATTTAAAAAAAATTAGCACTGAAAACAAAGTTTAAATTATTTTTTGTTCTTTTATTTTATACACGTATAAAATAAATTGTTTCAACCTTACTTTTTAAATTGTAAATTATTTTAAATTTGTCTGACATTTTACAATATCTTAAATAACTATAATACATACTATTATATATAAAAAAAAAAATTAAAACTATAATTATTTAGATATTAAAAAGATCATAAGAGTAAATAAACGTAATCATATATATATATATGAAGCTAGTTGGCCATCATCCACGTATTTTTTTAGATGAATTTCCCTTCATGTAATATGTATTTTTAGATAATTTTATGAATTATAAATATATTGTTTTTATGTTTAACTAACTTATAATATGATTTTTGCTAAAAAAAAAAAACAACTTACAATATGCATGATTTATTTTGACAAAAAAATAAACCTTATAATATGAATTTTGTGGTCATATTTTCTCACAAAGACTAGGTCCGAAGGTAAAATTTTCTCACCAGTATTTAAATGTATATAATAATAAAAATTATAATATAAATTTTCTTTGTTAATTTCAATCATGTTATAATTTATTAGAAATTCTTAAGTAAGGTATCACTTTTATTTTTATGGTAAGAGTATTTTTCATTTTTAGTGTATTAAAAATTCAAACTTTTTTTATATGTGAGAGTATATTATAGTTATAGTAGTTATCTGGTATCTTTTCAAGAAATTTTGAATAATTTAAGATACTAAAAATATAATTCAAATAATTAATTATACGTGTGATTATTTTATTTTATACACCTCCAAATAATTTTAAACTTATTTTTGATACTATAAATCATTTCAAATTTCACAAAATCATATAAAATAATGCCTATTGATACTATAATTAGAAAAAATTAAAGAACATCCCAACAATAAAAACAAAAGTGATGACCACCAATTCAGAAAAAAAAAAAAAAGTTATGCTGTTGTTGGGTAAAGTGTTATGTTATATGTTTTATTTATGTTTGGTTATTGTACATAGAGTTTTTTACTATATTTTGAGATACTTATATAAATATATATATATATAAATGTATATATATATATATATATAAATTTTCTTCTTTTAGTTTTTAGTTAATACTCTTACTTGGTGAATATTACTTATTATTGGTTTTATTAATTAGGAAGTTTTAAAGGCATTCCAGTGGTTGCAATAGAATTGATAATAACACTAGGTTGCTGGCTATTCACATTGAAGTTGTACTACTGATGTTATTCAAGGAGAAGCATTGGTATAGCATTGGATTGATCTCACACACTTCCCTTTTGATTCTTTGAGATTCTGATTGCTTAGAGTTTAGATTAGAAGATTTTGCTAGTTTACTTCCCAATGTTCCCAAGACATCCTTAATTTATGTTTGCAGTATAGCTATTAAAGTTATTTATAAATTAATTGTACATGCACTTAGAGTGAATGATAAATTAAATTAGATTAAGAATTTTCTATTTATTTATTGATATATTAAACTCTGAATAATTGTGATTTTTTTTAAAAAAAAATAATATGACATGTTTATTTTAATGAAGTGTTTTTCTTTTTATTTGAAAAAAAGAAAAACCAAGAAAAGAAATGGCATCAGCACTCGCCATCGAAGGCAGCACCAAATATTGGGTGGTGTTGGGAGAAGATTTTAAGAATTTCTTTTCTCCTTTCTCTAGACGCTTCTCACCAATTCTATCCGCTGACCATTCCTTAAAAGCCCATACCATGATGATGTTACAATTTTGCCACAAACCAATTATTATAATAATAATTACTATTATTAATTGTTCTTCCATCTCCTTCTTATATACAAAAGGAAAACAACCCTTTTTTTTAAAAAACAAATAACATATCATTTTTATTATAACTAACATTACTATGTTTTAAATAATCTAAATATATATATATATATGCATATTGTATTGTCAGCTGTATGAGAAGGCGACCTGTAGAGTGAGGGTATTATTATTACTTTGTGCGCTTTTGTCCTGAAAATAAAGCTTATTGGCATCTTATTCCTTGTGTGTGGCCTTGTTTGAAGCTTTGGTTTGAACATCACGAGGAAGAAGAAAAAGAAGTATTATTCTTTAACCTTTGGAATCTCCTCACAAGGGTCTATACCTTTATCCAATTCTCTTTTTGCATGTCCTATTGTTCTATATCCTTATCGGTGGTTCTCCTTCCTTGCCACTGCTTTTCCCTTCTTTCTTTCTTTCTTTCTTTCTTTCTTACAATTTACATATTTTTTTTTTTCCACAATATTAAGATAAGGTGGAGGATTCACTTCAAAAAGTTTGCCATAGCTTTGTTTTGTTTTGGGGTCACCACGAGTGGCTCATTTTTCATTTAGTACAAATATAGGCAGACATAGTTCAATTATACCCGTTTTGGTTCAAGACAGAAGAGAATCTTATGTTAAATACTCTTTCAGCTGTGTTTAGTAGGAAAAAGATAGAAGATTCTCTTTTAAAAATAAGTTATGTACTATGTTATCTCTTCTTATTATTAGTTAATGCAATCCAAAAAGGAGAGAAAAAGTTCAATAAAGCCAAGTAGTCAGCGAGTCAACATGTTGGCAAGTGGAATGCATTGGTACAATGTTTGAAATCTCACTTGTTTTTTTTATAACCTTAATTCTTTATTTTGAGCAAAACTCTCTCTCTTGGTTTTTTTTTAAAAAAATATATGTATTTAATTATGTAACCTTATTCTTTATTTTGAGCAAAATTCTGATTTAGAAACTAAAACTTAGTTTAGTATTTTATTTCATGAATAGAGAAATCTATAGAAAAATTATTCAGTAGTGATTTTTTATAATTACTTTTCATTCATAGATAAAGTATATATGTAAAGATTATTATTTTAATTTTTAGAAAATAAAACTAAAGATTAAGATAATTTGTAAATAATTATTACTTTTTAATAATTAACAATAAGAATAGGAATTAAAATTAGTTTATTAGAGTAATTGTTTAGAATTTTCATAATAACCCAAATTTTATAAAGTATTTACAATACCTTATGATGTGTTATTTTACATATCAAAATTTTGTAATTTATATACTCACATATACTCATTTATAATCTCACTATTGTCTATATTAACTCTTAAGAAAATAGATAATTCCAGCGACATATCTGTGTTATAATGGCGGATACCTTAGAGCATTTCCAATAGTATTATCTTTTAAGGATGCTAAAAATTAACACATCATCAAAAAATATAATATTTTTTTCCACATCATTTTTGGCACTCTTACTTCTAAAAATACTCCAATGTATAGCACTTTTTAAAAATGTTATAATTATGATCTCGCACATGATTATTTAATGTATATCCTAATTTTTAGTTACAATAACTTTTTAGCTTTAATTCTTTATTTAAAAAAATGAATAGCATCAATGCTACAACGTAACATTTGTGCAAATTTCTAGAATGACATTCTTTTCTCTTCAATGATATACTATCTCAATATTTTATCACATAATATATCCACCTCACCAAGCATCCTTTAAAGTTTTACCATTGTAGATGTTCTTAATAGATGACACATAAGGCCTATGGAACAAATTAGTTACTATTCCATTTTATAATTTTTTTACAAGATTTTATTATTTTTTTATTCTTTCTTTCTTTCTCTACTATCTTTCTATATTTTATCATTATTTATAGTTGATCACCAATTTAGCAATTTACTTACGCGCTCTTCTGTCAATATCTCAATTTTTTTTCTTCTATTCTTTGTTAATTTCCCACTATTTTAACATTTCTCTTGAACCAAGTTGGTCATTTTTTTATGTCTAACAATTTCATTGACTATTTTTCTTCTCTTATGTCCTCCATCTCTATATGTATAATATTTATTTTGTGTTCATTCTTTTAAAATATTTTAAGCTCTCCAAATAATGGTTTAAATTTCTAATAGTTATCCTAAATTGATGCTTCTTAGAATTTTTGTAAATAAGTTTAATCTCTCAACTATATAATTAAATTTGGCCCCATTAAAACAAACAAAATTATCAAATATAAACTTACACATCTAAAACTCGTGTATATATCTAATATATTATTTTTAAATTAAAAAAAAAAACAAAAACATATAATATCAGATTTTTTTTTAAAAAAAAAAATCTTACATGATTAAATAATTATATTTTGTATCTTTTCCAAATTAAGAATTATATCAATTAATTATAATAAAAAATATACATATCACAAAATTTTAATTTGATTCTATTATATCAATTATATGGATTATTATTGATTTCTCTCCAAAAGTAAGATTGATATCAATTAAATTTGTGATCTTTTTTCTTTATAATATAAATTATTTTTGGAGATTTTTTTTATATTATTTGTGATTTTTTTTTTTATCAAGAATATTATTTGTAGACTTGATATCAAGTATATTAATTTTTTAATTTTTTAGACAAAGAAATTAATTTGTTTTGATCAAAGGATATAATGTAAATAAGATGTGATTCATGACGAAGATCATTATTATATACATGCATGTGTGTATATATATATATGCATAAAATAAGATATGATGATCACATAGATAATGTTTAGAATAAATAAACTAAATAGTAATTTTTTTAAAATTTATAATAAATACACTAAAATATTCCATAATTAAATTTTAGAATCATGGATTAGAAAGAAACAAGAAATTAATTATTGAAATCAAATATATACTTTAATAAAAATCACTATTTATACAACAAGTCATTAGCAAGTTACCCATTTAATTTGTAATTTTTAAAAAGAATATATTTTATTATATTTAATATTTTTGTTCATAGTATTAACCATTAGATTATAATCACTACTATACAAGGACCCTATAAATATATATATATATATATATATATTATGTATATATTATAAAAAAAATCTTAATTTAATTAATGTGATTAATTTTAAAGTTATTTAAAATATTTATTTTTAAAAAGAGTGAGATGTAAAACGATACTAAATTTAAAAACTAAGTTAGTAATGTCCCTTTATTAAAAAAAATTAGTAAAATAGACAAATATAATAAATTGGCTAATAAAAATTATAAAAATACATTTACTACATATTAATCTTTTAAAATATATATATAATAATTAAATTAAATTATATAATTTTTTTAGTATTCATATTAATATATTGTAACAAAAACAAATAAATATATTAGATCATTAAATATATACAGCAGTATTTGATATATTATATCACTAAAAATTAATATACCGTAGTAATAAAATTATGTACTACAAAGAAATTATAACAATACTTAATTAATACTCAAAATATATAGCATGCTAATAAAATTATATATACCACTATTAAAATATGTATACATAGGAAAAAAATTATTTATAATCATTATATATAATAAAATATAAATTAAATATCATCTTAAATAAATGTTATACTATACACAATAAAAATTATATACCATACAATAAAATATATATATAACTACAATAAAATAATATAATATTATTTAAAAAAATTGTATATACTATATAAATAAAATTATTTTACAACTATAAAATAATTATACTGTACTTTTAAAATTATATATAATAAAATAAAAATTAAATATGCATGATCTAAAACAAAATGATATATTATACAATAAAATTTATATCCATATAACAAAAAATATAAACCTTACAATTGAAATATATATATAATAATAATAACAGATAAAAATAAAAATATATAGCATGCTAATAAAATTATATGTCATGTCAACAAAAGTACAATAGAAAATAAATTTTAAATATTATTTTTTTAAAAATAATATACCGCATAACAAAAAAAATATATATCATTCACCAAAACATATATACTAACAATAATAATAAAAAATATATACATATATTACTAATATATATCTTTATACTATACTAAACAAATTATATACTTACAATTAAAATATATAAACCATGAAAACAAAATTATATACCACCATTGAATATAATAAAATAAAAACTAATTAAATATTGTTTAAAATAAATAATTAAAATATATAAAATATAAATAAATATATGTAGCATGCTAATAAAATTATATACACGCATTAAAATATTTATATTATGCTAACAAAATTATACCACTATTACACATAGCCAAATAAAAAATAAATATCATCTAGAATAATAATATGTCATACAAATATACTGTACAACAAAATTTATATATCAATAACTCATAAAAAATTTGAAAAATCAACATAACTTTAAAATAAAATAAAAAAATAACAAAACTAATATAGATATATCATAATCTTTAGGTAATTTGTTTCTAATTTTAAAAAAATATAAAAAAATAATTAATTTTTTTATGTGGCAAAAAAATAATATAAATAATAAATAATGTAAAGGATCATTTATCTACAAGTTTTAAAATGAGAATATTTACTTACATGCTATAATTTATAGTCATTTGCTATAATTTTCTTTTACAAAATGTGGTTATTGGTTTTATTATTATAATATATATAGTTTATTTTTCAAATTTTTAAATATTAGATATTTATTTTTTACATATAATTAATGTTATATATATTATAAAGTTATAAAAAAAAAATTGAAATGGTTAGTTGTTATAATTTTGAATTATAGTTAAATGATATTTTTGTTTAAAAAATTATTATAAACCTATAACTATATTATTTTATTATTATATATAGATATATTTAATAAATAATTAGTTATATATATTTTTTCAATTTTGAATTATAGTTATAGGTGGTTACAATAACTTATTTTAAAACATTATTAAAATATTATTTTCAACTAATCTAAATGCACTATTTTCTTGTGTAGTTAGTTAAAATTTTTGAATTTTTTTTATGTAAATCCTAACTGTATCTTAATTTTAGAAATTAATAATTTATAATTAATTTTTTTATGGAATATTTTAAAATATTTCTATTTTTAAACAATTAATTATATTCAAATTATTTAATTATTTAATTACAATAAAAGTCTTAAATTAATTTATTTGAAACTAATTTAATTTAATTAGAAATTAAGTTTCTAATTATATGGTGGTGGTAAATAGAATATGGTGTGAAATTTCTAAAACTACATGGATGGACAACAAGAGAGTCAAGAGAGAGAACAAGAAGAGCTCTTAAAGAGTAGTGATATTCTAGTGTGTATCTTATTCTTTTTATTTTAAAGGTTATAATTTTAAAAATACTCCAAATTTACTCGGCTCACATTTCATTTAGTTATTGTTGTTAAATACTTGTTTACTAATAGTTGATTAGTACATGCATTTTGTATGACATACATAAAATTTCACACAGTTTGCTATTTTGATAATCATGCATATCATTCTAGAAAAATAATTATTTAGGATTGTCCTATATATTTTATGTGTATTGTATTTAGTGAAATGAATACACATAAAATGCTAGGTTGCTTTAAATAGTTTAAGTAACTTGGTAATTTACCCTAGTGATTAACTTCTAAATCTAGTCACTATTTTATAACCAACTTATTCTAAAAAAATTTGAAAATTATTATGTAATATGGTATTAATTAAATTATTTTTAGGACTATATTTAGTAATTTAATTAATGTATTACAAAGATTAAAATTAGAAATCAAAATCTTTTCAAAATAATTTTAATTGAGAAAAATACATGCATTAAAATAGTGAGTGGGAGAGAGTTGTCATCTATTATGAAGTCTGTGATCTCCATCATTAGTCCAACACTGAGGGTGTGGGGAGGGTCTCGAGACAACTTTATTTTCGTCCTCCTAAAGAAGGTGTTGAACCATACATTGTCAAGGTTGGCTTCCTCTTTAGGATAGGACAAAGTGATGTATTTTAGTGATACCGATCCTAAGCGGCGTTACTAAGTTAAGTCATAGAATCTGAAATAATGAATTACACTCACAAAGTAATGCCCCTGTCTTTGAAGCTAGGGGACATAACTTGACCAAACAAACGATACTTTATTATGTAAAGAAAATAAGAGTTATTCTAGTTACTATTAATAAAGACAAAAACAAGTCATGTAGATTATTTGATATTAATTTGATTGACCCTAAGGCGAAATTTTAATCTTTGGATAATCTTATCATGAAATTTCTAAATTATTTTTTATGTTTTAAATGTGCTCATGCATCATATTTAGATTCCAAACTTGATATTTATTTTTTCGATTATAGCATTTAGAAAGAGGTTTCAATGGTTACATTTTTTTTGTAACCATCATGGTTACATTTTTTTTTAACATTGGATTACTATTAAATGGTTGTGATTAATTTGGAAATTAAATAAAAATAAATAATAAATAACTTGTAACTTGAAAGTAACCTAATAATTTATTTCCTAATAAAACTTTAATTAAGATTAATTATATTTTAAAATTAAATTAATTATAATTATTAATTAATTTTTTATAATTTATTACTATAGAAGGATCTTTTAGCAATTTATTTTTTTGCACTTAAATTATTTAAAATTTTATAGCAAAATTTTTTATAATTTAAAATTATACACATATAATTTCATAATTTAAATTTTATTATACTTGTAATCTTAATTTTAAATTATTACACTTAATTATTTAATTTTTTGATTTAAATATTTAAAAAGTAAAAAGTGAAATAAGTTGAAAAAAATTTTAGTTCATCTAATTGTAACAAAATAATTAATTATTTGAAAATTTATTATAAGAAGAGAATTTTAATTTGTGTAAAAAGAAATTTAATTTTTGTAAAAAAATAAATTTTATTGTAAATATTATAATTAAATGGCTTAATTGTTAAAATAATTAGAGTAATGATTTAAATATAAATTAAAAAAAAATTATTTATAAATATTAATTGCTAAAAGAGATCTTGTAAAATATTTAACTAATTATTTTAAGAAAATAGTTAATTATAATTAATTAATTCTAAAAAAAGAATATTTACCTATTAGTAACCTGCTATTACAGGTAAAAGAAAAATGTAACCATGATGGTTACAATAAAAATATAACCATCGAATAGTCAACCTCAAAAGAATTAATCTTGAAAGTCAAAATTAAAAGTTTGATAGTCATAACCATTAAATACAATAAAAGAATAAAATTTAATTTTAGAAAAAAATAAAATATTATTAATTATTGTAGTGAGAGTATACTACTCACTAAAATAGTATTGGATTCAAAATAATTATTATTATTGTTCTTAATTAAAATAATTAATATTCTTTATAATAATCATGAATTTAAGAACTACAAAGATTTCAATAAATAAGATTTATTGAAATATATAATATACATGGATTGGTTTGAATATCCAACTAATTTTTTTTTATTTTATTTTTTTGACAAAGTTATTAAAATCACTCATGAATTTACGACGCCTACGTCCGCCACCGGCGCTGGAACCTCCTCGAACCAGAATAGCTCATCGTCTAACCGCAGAGCATGCTTTGCCAACCATTGGCCGCTAAAATCTTAGAGCGAGCCCTATGGGACAAAACTGCCCCCGGAAATTTAGACAATAAAGCTATAACATCTTCCAACAACGCTCCCAACTCAATAAAATACTGAAATTCCACCTGAAAAAATATCAAAAAACAGAATAAAACTTTAATTAGAAAACTATTCAAACTGAATAGAATCAGCTAACCACCAAGACTAAGCAACTAGATCTCCCTATAAAATACTAGAACTAGCCAAAGGGAGTACCCTTTGGCTAGTAACAACTAAATTATAGCATTCTACTTCATAACCTTCATAGGATCCCTATTCCTTACTTTTACCCTTTTAAAAACAAACATAAATAAAATTTTCCTTTTAATATCCATTATTCCTTAAATATTCAAAATATTATATACTAATTCTTTCATTTATTTCTTAAAAGTATTACTTATTTTTAGACTAAAACATGTCAAAATTCTTAATAAGTCAAATTGTATATTATTTTATTTATAGCGTAAAACATGGTATCTATAATCTTTATCCAGCCTAAATTAAACCAAAATTGTATTAATCTCCTTAAAACTTAAGATTGTACTCTTCACATTCAAAAATACCTTTTTCCTAATACATCTTAATCATACATTTAATTATTAATATTAAATTAATATTAATTAATCCAATTCGGTATTATGACATAATGCTTCCTTATTTATTATTTAAAAAGATGACCTCCTAATTATTAAACCATTCAAATTATTATAAAAACCATTAATATTAGTATTTTCCTATACTACTAATAAGGCAATAATCTCAATACTTCATTAGCATTTACTTCCCATTAATTTCAATATCTTTCCAAAAATAAAAATAAAATAAAATAAAATATTCTCAATTCACAATAAATGTTCCTACCTCCAATTAATTACAAAATTCCACATTTATAATTTATATACCAAAATTAATATTATGTTATTTATAATATTATGTTATCTATAATAAACTCATATTTATAATTTATATAGCCAAAATTAATATTATTTTATCCATAATAAACTAATAAGGCAATAATCTCATAATTACATATCATAATTGTTAGCTATTAAATTTTATAATATTTTAATAATTAATGATATCTTGTAATTTTAACCAAATTACCCTAAATAATTAGGGGCCAGCCATAAATCAGACGCGAAAACCTTGAAAGGCACCAAAGCCATAATAATGGCGCAGCTCATCCATCAAATTTGCACTTCTATTTCTTCCATCAAAAAAGCTAATACCACTCATCCAGAAATTATTTAAAAATACTAATAATGTAATAATTTTGGTACATTCCCATAATATTAATAACAAACCAAAATTCCATAATAATTTGACTTCCCTAATATATTTGAAGCAATATATTCTCATTAGACCATTGGTATTACCACCTCCCTTTATTACAAGATCCTCAAGATTCTTATTCTTCAATTTATTTAATTAATTATAATATTAGAATCTGAATACTAAAATTTCAAACACGAAAAGTCTTAAAAAAATATAAACTAAAATATAGCTAATAGGAATTAGCGTTTAAAGTAAACCCTCCTAAACCTTATTTCGGTTTAAAATATTCTTTAAATCATACCTTAACCAAAATAATCCTTTTATTCCGACTAATAAATCTGTATAGTACATAACTTTAACTTTAAAATATTATTCTGTCAAAATTTTCTTATACATTCAATACCGAAAAATGTGAAAATTTAAACAAAGTCCCTAAATAATTAGGGGCCCAACCATATAATAGGTGCTAAAGCCTTGTAAGGTGCCAAAGCCATAAATAATGGCACAAAATAGAACAAAATCAATATAAAACAAACCTATAACAAAATTAACAGTATATCCCATTATATCAGCTCACCCAAAAAAGAACAAAATCAATAACAAACAACAAGATAAAATCAACTATCCACCATTTCAGCCTTCAACCCAACACGACACTGAGCGAGATCTCCCAGGCTCAAAACTAAATTTAAAAAATTTAACTCAAAATTTTCATCACACTGTGCAAACATTTAAGCAAAAATTCTAAAATCTATAGGCCTTTCACTAACTCAAAAAGAAACCAGCATAAATTCCCAAACAAACCAACTACAAACAATCTTAATGAATCTAAAACTAAAGGGCTAGTGTTATCTAGATTCACATATTTTATGTATATACAATCTATGGCACAAAAATAAAAAATAAAATAATATAAACTAGAGGAATAGTGTTACTATGTTTTAGAAATCCGTCTCCTATGGAGAAATTGGGGTCTCACGGGCCAAGAAAATTTAGGGGATTAAAGATTTTGGGTTCGAAAAGATATTTCTAAAATTCATAACTCATATGAATATCTAAAAAGAATGGAAGATTTAATTCAAAAACAAGAAAGAAACTAACCTCATAATCGAGTTTTCAGTCCAATCCAAAAGAGGATCTAAGATATCATTCAGATCTGATCTTTTATTTTCATAGAGTAATATAGAGAGAGATTGAACATATAGTATTATATATTGATTTTATTTTATTTGATCTCTCCTAAAAAAATAAAATTATACTAATTACAATCAAAATCTATATAACCAAACTTGGCTTTTCATGGTTGCAAAAATAATAATAATAATAATAATAATAATAATAATAATAATAATAATAATAATAATAATAATAAAAGAAAATTTTTCTTCCCCAGGTAAACTTTTTGAAGGAGTCTTTGGAAGAGGTTAAGCTAAATTATGGTGGCATTTAATTTTGAAGGAGGACTGCAAATCAGTAATGCCCAAGTTTCTTTCAGAAAAAAATCTCAATTTCTTTCAGGAAAAGAAAACATTTTGAAGAAGGATTGTAAATATAAAATTCTATAATGAATATATATATATAAATAATCATTTCATACAATGACCAATGAGATGATGGCCTATATGTCACTAAGTAATAAAAATTGTGACAGAGAATGAGAGAAGGCTAACCTGTTGAAACGAACATGATTGAAAAAACCATGATGACGACGAGGAAAAAACTCCAACTTGATTCTTTCCATGCCCAATTCATCTGCTCGTATTATAGTCAGGATGAAGCATATATTATTACAATTGATTATCAATATTTCACTAGAGATCAAGTTCATTTTTTTTGAGTGTAAATTCTCTTCCCATAAACTCGCAAGTCACAATTTCTTTTCATAACCTATCTTGAAAGGAAATATTTAAATAACACGAAATTGAAAGTTCTTCCTAATTACAAAGTATATATATATGAGAAGAAATTTCAACTTTGTATTATATTTTAGGATGCAAAAATGTATAATGTTCATATAATTGTAAATAGAGTTAAAGAAAGAAATTTGTGATAAGTTTTTCATTTTAAAAGAGAGAAAATTTGTAGAGAGGATTGAAATTGGTTTAAATCAGTTCACAATTAATATACGTCATTATGCTCTAATTGAACATGTAATTCTCTCTTCTATTCTTCTTCTTTTTTTTTTTTGTGTTCTCTAGTTATACGATTTCGTACGTTTATACTTTATTTCACTAAATATATATAATAAAATAATTATATTTATAAATCAAACTTTACTGCTGGAGGATAATTAATATAGCTAGAGAATTTCGAATTATATATAAAAAAAAAAAAAATATCCAACTAATTTAAATTAGTGATTACTTTATAATTTGAAAAATTAAATCATCATGAGAAAGAAATTAATGAGAAAGTTAAGACTTTCTAATTTCAAATGTAGGAGTCAAAATATGATTATTCAATAATTATTCATTAATAGCTTCATTAAAAATATTTAACACATAAAGATGATATTAGATAAGTAATTTTAATAAGTGATAAATTTTAATCTTATGAAATTGAGAATTGATTATGATAATCAATAAGAGGTATATGTGATAGTTCGAATCTATATCTAACAAGGATACAATGACATAGTCGTTGACTTCCAGATGTAGATGTTTGAATTTATATATGAATTTATTAATACATAAATCTCAATTATGAGATAATTAAATTATAGAAGTATAGATAAATAAATATAAATTAAACACAAATCATTAATCATTTATTTGATATCTATTGCTGTTAGAGAATAATGTAGATGATATCAATGGCAAATAATTACATGACTGTAATATTATTAAATAGAGATTTAATAAAGTAAACATGATGATTGAGAATGTTAACGAGGTATTGAATAAATAAGTGAAATTGTATTCATAATATGGGATATTTATGAAATACAATAATTGTTTGATAATGAAACTTAATGATACTTGTACAATGTGATTTAACAAGTGGTAAACTTCAGATCATGAAATTAAAAAAAAAAAAAAAAGTCTTAATATCATGATTAAAATGTTAGATTGCAAAAGAGGTCGTATGTTGAAGGTAAGAACTCATCAACTAATCTTTTGGCCGAAAAATCAAAATCTAACTTCAAAACTCAAAAATAAGATGAAGATAAAATGTGAACTGAAATAAAAATGTGCTTTCAGAGAAGAGAGAAAATTTTCTTTCTATTGCTTTCAATGTGTTGATTACAAGAGTGATTTTCCACTCCATTCTCACATTTGAGAAAGAGATATTTATAGGCTCTAATGGCCTTTGATACATTAGTGGTCCCTAAGGACATGGTGACATCCATTATCTAGCAATTGCAGGTTGTAGGAGGTGGTCTTGTACCTTGTACCTTTGTTTGGTATTAGGTGCTCTGGGTTGCATTAGTGGTGGCTGTTGTGTACCCTTGGTCGGTTCATCAGGCCTTGCAGGTGTGATGCTTCCACTACTCGTACCTTCTTGCTTTCAGAGCTTGCAGAAGATGTAGTTGTACACACCTCATATGCACACCTTATCCTTGTGATCGTACCCTAGTTACCTTCATTTCCATACTTAGGAAAATTTCACTAAGTATAGCCATATTGCTATGGAAGTTGCATACCGAGTGGCATGCTTGAAGTGCATGCCGAGTGAGCTCTTGGAGGGTGCATGTCGAGTGACTTTTAGAATGGTACATGCCAAGTGACTTTGAGAAAGAGCATGGCGAGTGACATGCATGAAGTGCATGCCAAGTGACTTTGAGAAAGAGCATGACGAGTGACATGCATGAAGTGCATGCCTAGTGAGCTCTTGGGGGTGCATTTCGAGTGACTTTGAGAATGGTGCATGCCTAGTGACTTTGAGAAAGAGCATGCTGAGTGACTTGAGAATGAGCATTCCGAGTGACTTGAGAAGGGTGCATGCGTAATGACTTTGAGAATGGATGCATGCTGAGTGACTTGAGAATGAGCATGCCGAGTGACTTGAGAATGGTGCATACCGAGTGACTTGAGAAGGGTGCATGTTGAGTGACTTGCATGGTGACCATGGTGAGTGACCTGCATAGTGGCCATGTCGAGTGACTCGCATGATGACCATGCCGAGTGACTTGCATGGGGGTCATGCCTAGCGACTCGCATAGTGACCATGTTAAGTGAATTAGATGGTGGCCATGTCGTCTGACTTGCATGGTGACCATGTCGAGTGACCATGCATCACTACTCCTCTGAAGCGACTCTCTTGGCACGTTCTCGTTAATATCTCAATTGCCAATTAACTATTTTTAGACGTTAGTGTTAGGTTATTTTTAGCCTACGTTTTGGGTCACTTTTTATAGTTATTTTCCTTCTTTATTATTATATTTGGAATAGAATTACGCTTGTTTTCTTTGGTTTCAGGTTTCACACTTGGAATATATCAATTGATCAAATTTCGGAAAATAACAATCTATAGAATAGAGAAAATTCTACAAGAAAATAAAGCTAAAACTTCAAGCTTAAATTTGACTATGTTCTAGTCAGATTTTGGAAAAAGTCAAAACATAAAAGTTTTAGATTTCTTTTTCTTCTTTCCAATGCATCTTGAATCAACTCATTTGGAGTTTGTATGTGAAAGTTATGCACATTTTACTAAAAGATACTGAAGCTGTCCAATTTTGCTTCAGTAGTCGCGACCACCACTTCCCATGGTCGCGACCATGGTCGCAACTAGGAGCCAGGCAGCGAGCATATTTTTTCGTATTTTGCCTATGGTCGCGACTAGACTTTATGTAGTCGCGACTAGGGGCGAAAAATGAGATTTTTGGGCAGTTTTTGACTTTTTCAAAGGTAGCAACCCTAATTTCTATTTAAGGGGCTCGTGTTTTAGAAGGAAGGGAGGCAGAAATTGGATCTAAAAGTGAAAGAAGGAGGCAGAGGAAGCAATGGTGGCGATCCGGAATGCAATCACCAACTAGTTCTTTCTTAAACTCTTGATTTCTATGTTAATTTCTGTTTTAGATTTGATTATGGATGTTATTATGGATTTTATGAACTAAACTCCTATTTAGGGAGATGATGAATGTTGATTGAAATTACTTTTGGTTAATGATAATTGCTATTTCTCCTTTCTTGATTGTGAATTTATCCATATTTGTGTTTAATTACATGTTTAAGATTGATCACCTTCTACATGTTCTATGATCCTAATTCAAAATCTGAAAAGTGAGAATTTGGAATGCTAAAATTGGATAAACTAGGTTTTGATGTGAAACGAAAGTATTTGCATAGACTTTGTGACATTTAGATTATTTCTTAATGCTGATTATATGTTAATCTATCTCAGAGATGATTAGATAACATGTGATTTAGGACCTAAAAGATCTGAAAAGAGTTAGGTTTATTTTTATAATCTGTCATTCACATTGAGAAAGAGAATAGTAATTAGCATTAACAGCTGGGTAATTAAATCAACAAGATTCTTTTCCCTAATTTCTCATCCTTGATTAAACACCTTTATTGCTTCTTTAATTTTCTTATTTTTCTTTATTTCAAAATCTATCAAAATTATTTATCTACCAAATAGAATCATAAGTCTAATTTAGTTGTATTCAGTTCAATTCCCTGTGGTTCGACCTCACCTGCGTGAGTTTACTACTTGATTACGTGCACTTGCGTATTGTTCATAATTTTCGTAACAAGTTTTTGGCGCCGTTGCCGGGGAATTGTTTAAAGATTAATATTACACAAAATTATACTAACTTCTACTTTGGTATATTTTCTCTTGCTGAATTTATAACCTTTCTCTTGCAAAACTGTTCTTATCTATTTCAGGTATTTTGAGTGCATGCGCCGCCAAGGGCAAGCAGTTATATTACCCATTGACCCTGAAATTGAGAAAACTTGTAGAAGAAACCGAAGGAACGAGAGGCAAGAAGGAGTTTCAGCAACTGCTGAAACAACAGAATTCATGACTGCTAATGTGAATGTGAATGCTGCAAATAACGGTAATAATGGTGGTGCCGTGGAAGATCAAGCTAATGGCCGTAGCTTGAGAGATTACATTCTCCCTACTCTAACGGGAGTGCAGTCATGTATCAGGCCACCGGCAGTGGATGCGAATAACTTTGAGATCAAACCTGCCATACTTCAAATGGTGCAGTCTTCAGTTCAGTTTGGTGGCTTCCCTTCTAAAGATCCTAATCTGCATCTTTCTAACTTCATGGAACTTTGTGAAACTTTTAAAGTTAATGGAGTTAGTGATGATGCCATTCGACTGAGACTGTTCCCATTCTCGCTCAGAGAACGAGCCAAGAGTTGGTTAAACTCCTTACCACCCAAATCTATTGCCACCTGGAATGATCTAGCTACGAAATTCTTGTCAAAGTTCTTTTCTCCAGCAAAGTCTGCCAAGCTGCGAGGAGAAATCAACAACTTCTGCCAACAAGATAATGAATCTCTCCATGAGTCTTGGGAGAGGTTTAAAGATCTGATCAGAAAGTGCCCTCATCATGGTATAGAGAAGTGGATGCTGGTCCATAATTTCTACAACCGGTTGGTAGGTAACACTAGAACTCTGATAGATGCAGCAGCTGGTGGAGCCTTTATGAGAAAGAGTGCTAATGAGGCTTACGATCTATTGGAGGAGATGGCTCTAAACAATCAGCAGTGGCCAACTGAAAGGAGTCAAACTAAGAAGGTAGCTGGTGTGTTAGAGGTTGATGCCATCACAAAGTTGACAGCTCAGGTTGAGGCATTGACAAAGCTAATTGCAGGGCAAGCTAAACAAGCCCAAATTGTTTGTGAGATATGTGGAGGAAATCATCACTTTTCAGAGTGTCAAGCAGATGTGGATGATTTGCCAATGGATGAAGCAAAAGTCATTGGAAATTTTTCACAGAACAACAACAACAATTATGGGTTCAACCAAGGTGGTAACCGAAGAAATACTAGGTTCTATCAGCAACGAAATCAGAACCAGACACAGAACCAACAGTTTAATCAGCAACAAGCCTCTGGTGGAAATTCTGGTTTGCAGACAGATTTACTGGTACAATTCATGACTGAAACTAGATCTTCAATTAAAGACTTGCAGACTCAAATGGGCCAACTAGCAACTCAGGTAGCAACCCGTCCTCAAGGAAATTTGCCTAGTACAACTGAAGTTAATCCTAAGGAAAACTGCAATGCAATTACCCTGAGGAGCGGTAAGAAGTATGATGGGCCTGAATTGACACAACCAGTTGATGTAAACAAGGAGATTAAATCTCAACCAGTGCCAACCCCAACACCAACAGTAGAGAAGGCTACTGATAGCCCAGCACCACCACAACAGTCAACACCAATCAGTATTAATCCTCAGAGACTTATAAATTTTTTTTTAATTATTGTAGTTATTCTGTTCTTTTTAGTTATTTTGCTTTAGTTTAGTCTTTTTATTTTGTTGTTAGTCGATTAAATAAACTAAAGATAGTTGTGTGCTGCTGTTAATTGTGATATATCCTGAAATTTTAAAATTGTGTGCTTAATTCTTTTAACTCTTTGGATTAGTTTGGATGCTTGTGAAACCTGTGTATGAATGCAATTTGACGATCTGTGAAATATGTTATAATTGTTTTACTGTGGTTTTTGGTAAGATTGATTGAATAGCTTAGAACTTGCATGTCTTATTCTTTTGAGGCGAAATCCTTGACAACATTTAATAGGAACATGATTTAGGCAATTTGTTTGGATAGTTTGAGCCTTTCAAGCCTACCATAAAATGAATATCCTTTGTTATAGTGAGATTTCTCTCACCTAGAAACTCGAGACAAGACTCCCATTTAAAGGACACGTATATTCAGATTTCCAATGGAAGCTAAAATGTCCATGAGAGACTACTCGAAGTTTTAAACCTCGCCCAGGATAAAGCCAGCGAGATACCGCGAGTACGACCAAAGTCGGATCGCATAGCTGTGACTCGCATTATGCAGGATGAAAGGATGGATCTAACTCGCATGTGTCGCGACATATGCTAGTATCCTCTCTATACTTCTGCGAGGTTAGAGATCAACTCTCTATGATGTGTTATGGTCCCGACAGCCCAATAGCCTTGATAAACCGATATAGACTCGCATGTCTAAGTTCTATCAGCTCGACATGCGATGTCTACAAGAGGTGATTATCTAAGGATACGAACATTCCAAACGTAATGATAACCCTGCGAGCTCAACAACGAAACATGAACAGTCAACTCGCAGATGCGGAAGACGCATACGTTGATGGACTTAGTAACTGTCATTCATTTATTAATGTTAACGTTGCTTGGGTTTAATTATTGCAATTCAATATGTAAATAATGGATTAACAATGAATGTGATCCTTGTGTAACCGATTGGGCACCTGCTTTGTATATAAAGGGGTGATCCACCATGAAATGGCACCTACGAATCCCTTGCTACAGTGGACTAAGCAGATCATAATCTGACTGAACCACTATAATTCTCTGCCTTATTGTTATTTTCCAGCCTTCGTTGATTATTTCTCATTCCCAGTCGAGTACTCGCCATTCTAGGTTGAATACTCGCACTTGTCTTTCCACATAAATTTCTTCTTGTTATTAATAATACTATATAATTTGGTGTTGCAAAATTCACTCGACAACATTTGGCGCCGTCTGTGGGAATCGACTAAGATTTTATTTATTTTAAAGAAAAATACCATCATGGCTGGAAATCATGCAAACGGAGGAGCTAACAACGGGTCCATCAACATTGGGACGATGAACGTACCGTTATCAGGAACTGGAATGCCACCTGTGGACGTCATTAACGGCGGAGTAGGGAGAAGCAACATTAGACCTCTCAACTTGTTCCCAGAAACGACTGACCCTCAAGTCGGGGACACATCCACACCACCAGCAACCATGCATTTTCCCCCTGTCACTCCGGCAGTGGTATCTGAGGGAATCATCCAACTCACCACTGATCAATATACTGCGATTCAGGATCAACTGTGCGCGCTACAGGCCGAAGTAGATGGATAAAACCGAGCCCGACGCCCTCCTCGAGTTCCTGCTATTCGCACGGATAACCCTCAGGTAACAACTTCTAGACATCATACTAACCGTGTACGCAAGGAACGGAGAACCAACCCTGAAGGTTTGGACCTAAACCATCCAACGTCGAGGGATCAATTCGCAAGGTATCCAAACCAAAGCACACAGGTTGATGAAGACCCTGAACGACGCAATCCTCGCAGTCGACCATCAAGAGACAACGACGCAGAATCAGCCTCTTCGTCATCGCACGGTCGTACACCAAGTAGATATACAAGGTCCGGCTTTGTACAGACGCAAGAGGGAGGACATTACCAGGTATATCAGGGTGATCTGCGTGATCACCTCAACGCAGTTTTTAGGGCACGTTCTTGCGCCCCCCGTAATACTGAGACACTCCGTGATCCCCATGCGGACGATCAGGGTGTCAACACTTATAATAACCCGCCTACCGCGCCGATCGCGACCACTGGGATCAATGTCCCAGCAAATCTCGCCGCAGTAGTTGCGACTCCCGCGGTCGTTATAGCCCAGAGTCCTGCGACTGGAGGGATCGACCAGAGCATGCTTCTGCAGGCTTTGAAAATGCTCGAGCAGCAACGGAAGTCAATATACAAGTTGCATGGTACCTCGCCCTTCACTACAGAAGTGCGACAAGCTCAACTTCCAAAGGGGTTTCGTCTGTCCGAATCCCTCAAATATAAAGGTACTTCTAACCCAATAGATTATCTTGAAAAATTCAATACTATAATGGAAGTGGATCAGGTACCACAGCTCGCAAAGTGTCACATTCTTGCGGCAACACTCGAGGAGAACGCCCACGATTGGTTTACCCAGTTGCCTGAGGCGTCGATATCGACGTGGGAAACCTTCGTCGACTTATTCCTCACACATTTCCAGGCCACAATGACCTATAGGCCACCTTATACGACTTTGGCCAACATCAAACAAGAACCTCATGAGTCTTTACAAGACTATTTTAAACGGTTTAATGAAGAAGTAACAAAAGTCGAGAAGGCTCCCGAGTCTTCGCTTGTTTGTATGCTAATAACAGGTATATTGCCGAGGACCGACTTTTGGAAGGAGTTACAAGCTGGAATGGCCGAACCGCACAAGAGAATCGAGAATTCTCTGGCGGAGTTAGAGAAGGGAAAAGACAAACGTCGATCACCAATACCGCGTTCACGATCTCGCAGTCCCTGAGGGAAGAACTCCAGGGGCCGAAGCCCAAGGAGACGTAGCCCGCGGAGACAGCGAAGTCCGAAGTTGGCCAAGTCTCCTCCAAAGAAGGAATCCTCGCCGAAAAGGAAAGGTGGACCTCGTTTCGTCAACTATACTGAACTCGCAGTCCCCCGAGACCATATCTACGCAATCGAAGAAAGAAACGGAGTCTTCAAGAAGCCGCCCCCCATCAGGGGAAATCGCGACAGAAGAGACCCCAAAAAATGTTGGAAATTATTTTACCAGGATCTTAGATCTACTCACAAGTATGTTTATTAACATCCTAAATATGAACTTTCTAAAACGATAAATTAAACACATATAAAGTTTAAGAAACCTTACATTGGGTGCAGCGGAATAATATGACTCCTTCCGTTCAGATATCTAGCCCTTGATTCCTTTCTGTAGCAGAGCATTATCAATATCTGAACCTGGATCTCTTTCTCTGAATCTTTGATGCTGAAACTCCTTTGCTGATGATCTTTCTTCACGATCTTCCTCACTATGATTGAGGTATCACTTGATGTGTGTGGGCACTACTCTAATCACTAAGGATTTCGAAATTCAAAGGAAGAAGAAAGAAGAAGTGGTAGCTAAAGATAGGGAGAGAGAAGGCTCAGTTTTTCTGATTCAGAAAGTGTCAGAAGAAAAGTCTTATTTTTCTGAAGCCTTCACTATCTATTTATAGCATTCCACTAGGGTTAGGTTTGAATTATTTGGCATTAAAATAATGAAAAAATTAACTTAAAATACTACAATAGGTGGCCGGCCATACCTTTAGTGGATTGGGCCTTGCTTTTTGCAATTTTGCAATTTTAACACCTTTTGTATCTGATTTTCTCAAAAATGCTAATTTCCTAATTCAACCATTTAAAATGCCAATTCTAACTATTTAATAACTATAAATAATTATTAAATAATATTGTCATTTATCATATTTATTAATTGAACCATACAAAGTATCATAATTAACAAATATGCCCCTATAAACTCTTTCTTTACAATTTCGCCCTTACTTAGTGAAAATTTCACAAATAGACATAGTCTAACTTGTGAATTATAATTGATTAATCAAAACCAATTACATGAGTCTTACAAGCAATATTATCTCAACTAGTGGGGGGACCATGGGTCTATATAACCGAGCTTCCAATAAGTAGATCAAGAATTTAACACTAAAATTCACTAACTTATTAATTCTTCGTTGAATCCACGCATAGAACTTAGAATTGCACTCTCAGTATATAGAATGCTCTATATGTTCCACCATATAGACACATCATTAGTTATCCATTGTTATAATCCTAATGTGATCAATGATCCTCTATATGAATGATCTACACAGTAAAGGGATTAAATTACCGTAACACCCTACTATATATTTTATCCTTAAAACACTTGACCCCGTATAAATGATATTTCAGCTTATGTGAAATGAAATCTCCACCATTTATTTTCGTTTGGTCAAGCTCGAAGGTGATCATCCTTTGCTTACTACTCGCCAGATAGAAGCTATAGATTCCATGTTTATGCTAGCGCTCCCACTCAATTGCACTACGGTGTTCCCAAAAGTACGTATCACCCTGACCTAAAAGTAGGCTTAACTAACAAATCAAAGAACACGAATAGCCTTTCAAGATTGAGCCTAATCATAACAGGATTAAGATCATTTGATCTAGGATCAACTAGGCGATATTGACTTGAATAGATTTTACGGTAAGTTTAATAAATCTAAGTTAAAGTTCAATATCGGTCCCTTCCGATGCATACTCCATGCATCCAACCTGAGCTTTACTTTAACCAATGCTCTGGAAAGAACATAGCACTTCTCCAAATGCAAGTAAACTCTGTTGTAGATTATCATATCAGTAAAACCCTATGTCTGATAAATCTAGGAAACTTTATTCACATAGTCATGTTTACTTTCCAATGTGTTGACGGCACAATAAACAGGATCAAGTATGTGAAAAGGATTTCAAATGAATTTATACATTATGTACATATAATCATGAAATAAATCATGTGAACCATGCAACATTAAATGTTATTTCTGATCTATATTAATAAGTAAATCTGATTATATTGAAATGAGTTTTATTTAGGGCATAAAACCCAACAAACTCCCACTTGCACTAATATAAAACAAAAAAGTGCGTTTCAAATAATCTCATCACCTTGATATACAAATCAAGTGTAGTAGTAGTAAACTCCTCGTAATAGGATTTGAAAGGTTGAATTAACCACAACCTTTTCTCCACCATTACTCTTCCTTAATCACAAAATCATTGATAATGTGAAATTCCTCTCTATATGTCTACTCTCTTGGGATACTGGATTCTATATCTTTGGCAACTACTTTTGGTTAATCAGGAAATTAACACTAGTAGTTTAGGCAATTTGGAATGGTGCCAAAGATGTATAGAACTTTCCTTAGACTGAATAAGTACCTTTCCTGCAACCTTAACATTCAGTCCCTCTCTGGTAGACCTAGAGACTTCAAATAGGCTTTTACACTTCTCCAAAATCACTATTCCACTCCCAGAGTAACCACCATCTTATCAGAAATATTTACTAGCACATAGGCAAATTTCAAAATCTGATATGGTGTAGTCTAAGAGTTTTAAACACACCCTTATAGACTAACATATAGTTCCTCTTCTTAATCTTAGGATTTACTTGATTGTCTTCCAATGTTCTTCTCCTGGATTAATCTGATACCTACTCATTACTCCCACTCAACAGCAGGTGGCTGGTCTAAGGCATACAAAAGCATATCTAAGACCTCTCACTGTTGAAATAAGAAATTCTTTCATGGCTTTATCTTTTCTCGAATAGTTGAGACTTTTCCTTAGATAAATAAAATCTATGCCTTAGAAGTTGTGAAGCTTCTATAGATTTCCATTAGAAAGAAAATGCTTCAGCATCTTACTAAAATAAGTTGCTTGCATTAGAGTAAGTAATTACCAGGTATACCACAAGCCATAGGTTTAGATAAACTCAAACCTATAATACTAGGAACAGGAAGTTTGTTAAGTCCATAGAATAGACTTATTAACTAAAATTTCCTTTTATGTCCTTGTAATAGAAAACTTTAGGTTATTCCATGTGAATGGATTAAACCATAGTTCTATTGGCTTTCTTCTTAGTTTCTTATCTTGACAATCCATTACTTGTTTAAACTCACAATGGATTTTAATCACTAGTGTCTCCCAAGTCATAAGAAGGTGAGTTCCTAGAAACTCTCCCACTACGACAAGGTACCGTGAATTATGTCGAAGAAAACTAAATGGTATTAACCTCTTTGGTTGTGACAAGACAACAGAGGCAGTGGGATCATCATATGTAAGATGATAGAACACTTTTGGAATCAAGAAAAAAATATCTCCTTTATTTACTATTTGTTTTCAGACTTAGTCATTATCTTAGAAAAGTAGTATTTGTTTGAACAAACACTTTCTTATCTATTGACTATGGGATGGTCCACCCCTAATCACTTAGAATAGCTAACAAACCATGGTTAACAGTTCTAGCCTTTCTTAAGATTTTGATTAGGTCATCCATGAATCTAGTAATGATTTACACGAAGTATACAACCATTACATCATTCTGAAATTGTATTACCATAGAAGGATTTAGGCAACGACTAGTAACTAATCATCAACATGCAACTCGAAATTTCTGGGGAGGTAAGTTTGGATATAATTCAAAAATCAAATTAATGATCTTTGAACTGCATATCTACTAACTATTTCTCCACCCCTATCAGTTCGCAAGATCTTTAACCACTTACCTTAATGGTTTTAACCATTGCTAGAAATTAATGAAATTTTTCAAACATTTCAAATTTCTTTGCATAAGGTATAATCTAGAGTGATCGTTTTAAGAATACAACGAAAAACTCATATCCACCCCTGAATGTACATCCATCTGCGAATGAGATGAACTACTTTCAGTGGATATAGGCATATTAACTCTTTGCAGAGCTTGATCTTGTCAAATCCACTATGAACAAGATACAAATGCCATAGATTAAAAAAAATGTGGTTGAGTCTTTTGATGACTTAGGTGTAGTTACATCAATGAGTTCATAGAATACTGCAAGTGGATCCTGGTCACAGAATACCTAACTCATATTCCATACAGTTTTAATCCATTAATAGAAGATGGATATTAAACACTTGAGAAAGTGTAACTATATTGTATTCTGGAATCAGAAATATAAGAAAATTTCTGTTTGGATTCTAAAATTAAAGTCAAAGACTTAAATTCAACCAAATATAATGAGTAATTTTTTCTTGGACCACCACTACTATTTAAACTCTAAGTCAGATTTGCCCATACAAGTAGGATATTTCTAAGATTGAGAATTTATATCAATTGGAAATAGAATTTCGGGATTATAATCATATGCGTCATTTAATTTCTTAAGAGAAAATATAGAATGACATGAAATGATTTATAGACCATTCATCCAATGATATGCTATTAAGCTAATTCGAAATGAATAAGCTAAGAGGAATTAGGATAATTTCGTTTAAAATAAGAATCCAACGATGCTTCGATTAGCGAAAGTCAAAGTAATCTTATTTATACAATCTTCTTGTTTCATATCGTAAAAATACTAGTCTAAGGTGTCATCAATTGATGAACAGCTAGATGTCGCATATACAATATTTATCTTTCGAGATCTAACACTATTATGAATGTCTAATGGTGAAAATCCACTAGGGATTTATCTCATTAGATAAACAAGCCAAGTTAGACCAACAATGAAGATTCAAAATTAAACTACAACTTAATAACAGAAAATAACATGGTTCAATATAAATTCATACACAATTCAGAAATTATAAACATATAGCAAGTAGGAATGACAAGTGAAAATACTAAAACTTACAATCCTAAATAATTTCCAAGGTTTTCAACAAACTGATATCAGTGTCCCGTTTAGGCGAGAGTCAAAGCTACCATTCATTGAATAGAGTTGTCAGCTCGTCTAAAATGTTAAACATTCTAGCAACCTTTTATTCGATCAAGATTGGAATTCAGCGTTGTCCCGTTTAGGCGAGAGTCAAGGCAATTCTATCTTATGAGCTTCCACCATTGTTTCATAATTTGCAAGTCAAGTATGGTCGCCACCATTAGGGTGATCCATACCATACAAAACACTTACAAACTACTTATCATGCGAGGTTAAACGGTGCGAAATTGCTAATGAACGTTCCTCCATTAGGGAGGATTACTCACTAAAACAAACGCGGTGTAAAACCCACAATGGAGATCGAATGTCTTAATAATAAAGCTCATTATTTAAAAAGAGTTGTATTTTCTTTGATTCTCTTTATTTATTCTATTTATTTTAAATATATATTTATTTAGTTAAAATTTCCAATTTAGAATGAAAAATTCTAAATATAAATTTTAATTTAATATTTATAAATTTTACTTAGATGGTTATGAAAATAACATGAATTATTTCTATCTTAGTAATAATTTTCAATAAATATTTAGAAAAATATTCAATTTAAGTTGTTACAAAATTAATTTAAATTAATTTACAACTCAAATTTTATTTTCTATAAATATATATTGCATTTCAAAAAATTAAAGTATTTAAGAATACAATTTTCGAAAAATGCAAGTTAAAATAAAAAATAAATCCTGGAAAAATTATTCTAATTTAATGTTGGCCCAAAATTAATTTACAACAAAAAATATAATTTTCCTATTTAATTAAATATATAAGAAAAATTTCAAATATTTAAGTATGATGATGAAAATCAACTTAAATATTAATTTTCTATTTAATTAAATACACTAGAAATATACTTTAAGCAAAAATATCATCTATCTAGATTTTCCTTTGACTAATTAATTCAATTTCTAATAATATACTTTAATTCAATTTATTTTAAATTAATCAATAAATGAAAAAATCATTGATTTAAGTTGATCCAAGAATTAATTAAAATAAATAATTAATTTACAACTTAATCTATTTTTCAAGATAAAATTCGAAATTCTAGCATGTAAGAAATGCAATTTCGAAAATTGATTAATAAAATAAAGAAAAAAAATATATTTTGAAAATTATTTAAATTTAGTTGAAAAAATAAATTTCAACTAAAAATAATTTTCTATTTAATTAAATGTCATGAAAAAGAAATATTTAAGTATGATGATAAAAATCAACTTAGATATTTAATTTTCAAATTAATTAAATGTATTAAATTCAAGAAATAAATAATTAAGTGTAGAGAAGGCTTAATTATTAATCTCTAGTTTAATACTAGGAAAAATATACTTAAAATAAATTGTACCAAAATTAATTATATAAATAATTAATTTCACAATGTATAATATTTTCCTATTTAATATTAGAAATAATAAGTAGTCTAGAAATAACTATCTAGAAAATATCTTATTTGACTAAGTATATTTTCCACAAAATTTGAAAAAATATCTGATTTAGGTTGTATTAGAAAAAATCTAGAACCTAAATATTTTTCAAATTTAAATTTAATTAAATATCAAAAATTAAGTTGTAACCACTTAATTTGAAAATATTCCATTTTAAGTTAATATTCGAAAAGATATTAACTTAAAAAAATATCTAAAATATTTCATTTTAAGTTAATATTCGAAAAGATATTAACTTAAAAAATATCTAAAGAATCTTAATAACCAATGCCTAAAATTCCTCAACTTAATTTTGAAATTTGAAATTCAAAAGATATTCAGATTTAAGTTGGTTAGTTGTAGATAACTAAATATCAACTTAAATAAGAATATTTAATGAATAATTTAAATTAAGTTCCAGAAAGAATCTAGATGGTTATAATTCTATATTTAATTAAATACAAGAAAATACATATAGTTTAGCTTAGAATAAAGAATTCTTTAAACTATAATTTTCTTAAATTAATTTCAAAATAAATGAAATTAATTATGTTGCTAATCAATTTTATTAGGTTAAACTAGTGTAATTAACCTAGTACAGTTGTTCAAATCAGGCAAATGGGCCTTCACAATTGGGGTGGTTCATGTGAGGGGGTGCTGGGTTCAGTATGTCGTACCCACTTCTATGGCTCGCAACTCTCACACAAGGCCCAAAAGAGAGGAATTTAACCTTAATAAGAACAACTGTTATTAATTGAATAGGCCCAAAAACTAAATGGGCCTAAATAAATTCTATCAAGAACTATGATAATTTATTTTAGCAACAACAACCTATATGTATCTATAATCAAATTAAACACATAGGCTCACACAGGCACACTTTGGATGGGTCCTATCATGTTGCTAGGTCATACACAGATGAAAGAAGATTGTAAATATACCTGTTACAAATTATTATCTTGACCAAGGGAACCATCAGATCATTAGATCTGGCAAAAAGTAACCATGGCTATTTGCAATCAAGTAATAATAGGTTTTGAAAACTTACACATAAGCTAAAACACATACTCCTGCAACAAGGTTAGTTGGATAGTTGGATGTAGGATTTATTTAATTTTAAATTAAATATTTAATTTCGAAAATAATTAATTAAATAAAAAATAATTTTTCGAAAAATTTAAAAAAAAATTTGAAAAATTCGAAATTTTTAAAAAATTTAAATTTAAAATTAAACCTACAATTTTTGAAAAATTAGGTTTCAACCAACCTAAATATCATTTCAAAAATTTGCTAACTACTTTTAAATTTTAAATGTTATTTTATAAATAAAAATTAAATAAAAAATTAGAAAAGATAAATAAATATCTTTTTCAAATTTTAAATGTAATTTAAATAAATAAAATAACAAAATTTAAAAAATTAGCAAAATATCTTATATCATTTAAAAATTACATGATTATAAATATCTTATTTTTAAATTTAAAATAAGATAAGATATAATCAAATTTTAAAATAAGATAGATTTTTAAGCAAGAAGATAGATACTAATTCTATTCAAATTCAAATTACACTAATATCTTGAATTAAATTTAAAAAATATTAAATTAATTCAAAAAGATAATTAGAATTGAATTAGGAATAGTAATAGTATAAATACAAAACTATACCAAAAAACGGAAGTTAATTCCATGAAAAAGCATGAAAAATTGAAGAAAAACGAAAAAATTGTGAACTGTACGGACAGATTTGCGATCGCAGGAAAATATCAGCACAGCCCCGATTTTTTCAAATCTTCAAAAAATCATAACTAATTCAAATAAAATCTAAATTAAGTTCTGTAAAAAGGCTAACTTACTTAATTTTTTCCATACTATCCAATAAAAATAATTCCAGAGATAAAATCGCAATTATTTTTCACGAAAAGTTTACAAACATCAATCAATCATCAAATAACACTCAATACAACATGATACCATCCAAAGAACATACAAACAATCGTTTTAAAGTCCAAATTTCTTGCAAGTAAATCAATTACCATGGCTCTGAGGCCAGTTGTTGGAAATTATTTTACCAGGATCTTAGATCTACTCACAAGTATGTTTATTAACATCCTAAATATGAACTTTCTAAAACGATAAATTAAACACATATAAAGTTTAAGAAACCTTACATTGGGTGCAGCGAAATAATATGACTCCTTCCGTTCAGATATCTAGCCCTTGATTCCTTTCTGTAGCAGAGCATTATCAATATCTGAACCTGGATCTCTTTCTCTGAATCTTTGATGCTGAAACTCCTTTGCTGATGATCTTTCTTCACGATCTTCCTCACTATGATTGAGGTATCACTTGATGTGTGTGGGCACTACTCTAATCACTAAGGATTTCGAAATTCAAAGGAAGAAGAAAGAAGAAGTGGTAGCTAAAGATAGGGAGAGAGAAGGCTCAGTTTTTCTGATTCAGAAAGTGTCAGAAGAAAAGTCTTATTTTTCTGAAGCCTTCACTATCTATTTATAGCATTCCACTAGGGTTAGGTTTGAATTATTTGGCATTAAAATAATGAAAAAATCAACTTAAAATACTACAATAGGTGGTCGGCCATACCTTTAGTGGATTGGGCCTTGCTTTTTGCAATTTTGCAATTTTAACACCTTTTGTATCTGATTTTCTCAAAAATGCCAATTTCCTAATTCAACCATTTAAAATGCCAATTCTAACTATTTAATAACTATAAATAATTATTAAATAATATTGTCATTTATCATATTTATTAATTGAACCATACAAAATATCATAATTAACAAATATGCCCCTATAAACTCTTTCTTTACAATTTCGCCCTTACTTAGTGAAAATTTCACAAATAGACATAGTCTAACTTGTGAATTATAATTGATTAATCAAAACCAATTACATGAGTCTTACAAGCAATATTATCTCAACTAGTGGGGGGACCATGGGTCTATATAACCGAGCTTCCAATAAGTAGATCAAGAATTTAACACTAAAATTCACTAACTTATTAATTCTTCGTTGAATCCACGCATAGAATTTAGAATTGCACTCTCAGTATATAGAATGCTCTATATGTTCCACCATATAGACACATCATTAGTTATCCATTGTTATAATCCTAATGTGATCAATGATCCTCTATATGAATGATCTACACAGTAAAGGGATTAAATTACCGTAACACCCTACTATGTATTTTATCCTTAAAACACTTGACCCCGTATAAATGATATTTCAGCTTATGTGAAATGAGATCTCCACCATTTATTTTCGTTTGGTCAAGCTCGAAGGTGATCATCCTTTGCTTACTATTCGCCAGATAGAAGCTATAGATTCCATGTTTATGCTAGCGCTCCCACTCAATTGCACTACCGTGTTCCCAAAAAGTACGTATCACCCTGACCTAAAAGTAGGCTTAACTAACAAATCAAAGAACACGAATAGCCTTTCAAGATTGAGCCTAATCATAACAGGATTAAGATCATTTGATCTAGGATCAACTAGGCGATATTGACTTGAATAGATTTTACGGTAAGTTTAATAAATCTAAGTTAAAGTTCAATATCGGTCCCTTCCGATGCATACTCCATGCATCCAACCTGAGCTTTACTTTAACCAATGCTCTGGAAAGAACATAGCACTTCTCCAAATGCAAGTAAACTCTGTTGTAGATTATCATATCAGTAAAACCCTATGTCTGATAAATCTAGGAAACTTTATTCACATAGTCATGTTTACTTTTCAATGTGTTGACGGCACAATAAACAGGATCAAGTATGTGAAAAGGGTTTCAGATGAATTTATACATTATGTACATATAATCATGAAATAAATCATGTGAACCATGCAACATTAAATGTTATTTCTGATCTATATTAATAAGTAAATCTGATTATATTGAAATGAGTTTTATTTAGGGCATAAAACCCAACAAAAAATTCTATAAGTACCACAAGGACATTGGTCATACTACCTTAGAATGTTGGGTCTTGCAGGATGAAATCGAGGAGCTAATTCGGAGAGGAAAGTTCGACAAGTATAAGAAGAGCGAGGAAAGTCATCCCCAAGCGGATGACAAAGGAGAAAACCAGAATGCGAGTGGCTCCAGAACACCTCGCAACATCCTAACTATTATTGGAGGACCCCATATTGCAGGGGACTCTCGCAAGTCACAAGAGCGATATGCCAGAGAAGCTAAAGAAAAGCCGTTCACCAATGTCAACAATCTTAGTGAGCAGCCCGAGAAACTTTTCAAGAAGGAATGCGATGACATCACCTTTATGGAGAGTGATGCGAGATGGGTCCATCACCCGCATTCCGATGCACTAGTCATAATCGCCAATATTGGCGGGGATAATGTCCATCGCATACTCGTCGACAATGGGAGTTTGGTGAATCTGTTGAATTTCCAAGCATTCAAACAAATGGGGTTGCAGGAGAAGGATCTGCGACCTGTGACGTCGAGCATCTATGGTTTTACAGGCGACGTCATAACCATAAAAGGAATGATCAAACTCCCAATCACTTTGGGAACTGCCCCAGTGACAGCCAAGTCAATGGCTGACTTCGCAGTAATCGACCAGTACTCAGCATATAACGTCGTGATTGGTTGACCGATCCTGAAGGAGATGAAGATCATAACCTCGATCTATCATCTGACAATGAAATTCCCTACTCCCGCTGGAGTAGGTTCTGTGCGGGGAGTCCAAGCAGATTCGCGGGAATGCTACAACACGGCAGTTAAACTCGTAGAGAAAAAGACGGTAAATGTTATCTACCTTTTGGAGGCACCACCTCCTCGCCAGGAGATCCTCAGAATCGAGGAAGTGCCGCACATAGATGAACCAGACTTGGATCCAAGAATCCTCGATCATACCGCCGCAGCCCAAGCTGCGGAAGACACTATTGAGGTACCTATAGATCCTGTAGATAATAATAAAGTTTTGAAAATTGGTTCTAAATTAAATTTTCAGCTGGGAGAACAATTAACGACTTTTTTAAAGCAAAATCTTGATGTTTTTGCTTGGAAACATTCAGATATGGTCGGGATATCTCCGCAAGTCATGTGTCATCGCTTGAACATTGACCCCGAGGTGCGAGGTGTCCGACAAAAGCGCCGCAAAATGGACCCCGCAAGGTACCAAGCGCTAAAAGAAGAAGTCGACCGCCTCCTTGCCTGCGGCTTTATACGGGAGTCGTTTTACCCTAACTTGTTAGCAAACCCCGTACTCGTGCCTAAGCCTAATGGCTCATGGCGCACATGTGTTGACTTTACAGACCTAAACAAAGCCTGTCCCAAAGACAGCTTTCCCCTTCCTAGCATTGACCAGCTTGTTGATGCCACTGCAGGTCACGAACTCTTGAGTTTCATGGACGCATACTCGGGATATAATCAAATCCCGATGTATGAACCAGACCAGGAACACACCTCGTTCATTACTGATCGAGGACTATACTGTTACAAAGTGATGCCTTTTGGTTTGATAAACGTAGGTGCGACTTATCAGAGGCTAGTGAACATGATGTTCGCAAATCTCATTGGAAAAACCATGGAGGTATATGTTGACGATATGCTCTTAAAATCTCAACATGCGAAGGATCATATTGCCCACTTACAGACCATGTTTGACATATTGCGACGGTATAAGATGCGACTAAACCCTCTGAAATTTGTCTTTGGAGTTGGCTCGGCGAAATTCCTTGGGTTCATGGTTAATCAGCGAGGAATAGAGGCCAATCCTGCGAAGATCAGGGCATTGGTGGAAATGCCATCACCAACCAAGCCAAAGGAAGTTCAAAGCCTCACAGGTAAAGTCACAGCCTTAAACCGCTTTATATCCAGATCTTCCGATAAGTGCAAAGAGTTTTTTCAGATTTTGAAAGGCAACAAAAAGTTCCATTGGACCGAAAAATGCGAGCAGGCTTTCCAAACCTTAAAAACACACTTGGGGCAACCTCCGATCTTGTCAAAGCCAATGACCGGTGAAGTCCTATCCATCTATTTAGCAGTGTCGGAATATGCGATTAGTTCGGTACTAATATGCGAAGACCAAGAACGGAAATACCCGGTGTATTATGTCAATAAGAGATTACTGGATGCCGAGATGCGCTATCCCCAAATGGAAAAGTTGGCATTTGCCTTGATAACATCGTCAAGAAAATTGCGACCTTATTTCCAGGCTCACAGTATTGAAGTTTTGACAAACTATCCCTTAAGGCAAGTTCTGGCAAAACCAGAGGCATCGGGGAGATTGTTGAAGTGGGCGATGGAGTTGAGTCAGTTCGACATCAAGTATAAACCAAGAACTGCGATCAAGGGGCAAGCCTTAGCAGATTTTATCCTTGAATTCCCCAGCACCGAGGTAGCACTCATAGAAGACAAAAGCGACATTGCTATAGCGAATAGAGAGATGTGGACATTGTACGTCGATGGAGCCTCAAATAGCGAAGGCTCTGGTAGTGGGATCTTATTAATCAGTCCCAGTAATTTTAAGGTACATGCTGCTTTACGTTTTGAATTTTCTGCATCTAACAATGAAGCTGAGTATGAAGCATTAATCGCAGGATTGAAACTCGCTCTCGAGATGAAAGTCGAGTACCTTTAGGCTTTCAGCGACTCCTAAATTGTGGTATGCCAGGTGAATGGAGAATATCTGGCAAGAGGCAGGAGATTGGTTAAATATTTAGCCATTGTATGCGAACTAATGCAGAAATTCAAAAAAGTAGTGTCTCGAGTACCGCGTGCTCAAAATTCACACGCAGACGTACTGGCTCGTTTGGCCTCAACAAGAGAAGCCGAATTGCTCGATGTAATTCCGGTAGATGTATTGGCTCACCCAACTATAAATCAAGAAGTGATCATGGAAGTAGATACCGTTCAGGAGGTCACCTGGATGACTCCTATCGTCGCATATCTGGAAAGGGGTCTCTTGCCCGATGACAAAATAGAAGCAAGAAAGCTGCGACAGCGAGCCGCCCGATATGTAATATATGACCAAAAGTTGTATCGCAGAAGTTTTAGTCAACCTCTACTCAAATGCATCAGCGGGGAAGATTGTGGTTATATACTTCGCGAGGTACATGGGGGGATTTGTGGCAATCATACCGGAGGTAACTCCCTTGCATTAAAAATCATGCGACAAGGGTATTACTGGCCAACCTTGCGACAAGATGCTCTCGCATTTGCGAAGAAGTGTGACAGATGTCAGCGAATAGCCACATATACCCACCAACCTCCAAGTAACCTCCATTCTATCACAAGTCCATGGCCCTTTGCAGTATGGGGGATCGACTTAATTGGCGAGCTACCTAAACGGAAAGGTAGAGTCAAATATGCGGTAGTCGCAGTAGATTACTTCACGAAATGGGCCGAAGCCAAAGCACTCGCAACCATCACAGCAACAAAATTGCGCGAGTTTGTTTATACCTCCATAATTTGTCATTTTGGTATTCCATACAAACTCATCTCAGACAATAGAAAACAGTTTGATTGTAAAGAGATGCGACAACTATGCGACAATCTAGGAATCAAAAAGGCATTCTCCGCGGTTGCTTACCCGCAAAGCAATGGACAGACTAAAGCTGTTAACAAAATAATAAAACACACCATTAAAGGGAGACTAGAAGATCGCAAAGGGGCTTGGCCAGACGAGTTACCGCAAGTCCTGTGGTCTTATAATACAACTCCTCGATCCACAACTGGCGAAACACCCATCTCGCTCTCTTACGGGTGCGAGGCCATGTTGCCAGTTGAAATTGGGGCAGGTTCCCTACGCAGAGATGTTTTCAACATCTCGCAGAACGAGGAGAAGCAGTTACTCTACCTTGATCTTCTGGAGGAAAAACGTGATCAAGCGCACTTAAAAAATGCGGCTTACCAACAGCAAACTGCAAGATACTTTAACTCTAAGGTAAAAGTAAAGGTCCCGCGAGCTGGAGACTTGGTCCTTAGAAGGGTAATGCCAAATACTAAGAACCCAATGCATGGGGTCTTTGGAGATAATTGGGAAGGACCATATCTCATCGCGGAAAAAATAGGTGACACCACATACCGACTCGCAGCACTCGATGGTACTGCGATTCCACGAGCTTGGAATGGCGAAAGTTTAAAATTATATTATTAATAGTACTCGCATTATTAAACTATGTTCGCTCTTATACTTATACTTAGACATTTTTCATAAAAAAAAAAAAAAAAAAAAAAAAAAATCCTAAGTATAAGGGGTATATATGCCATAATGTACTATTGATTATATAAAGGAAATGCCTCATGTTTGTTAATTTTTCAAATTTAAACAAATTTTGTCAAAGTCTTGTAAGCTTTTCTACTTATTACACCAAGCTGTAATTAAAGTCGCATATATATATTAAAAAACGCGAGTACCCGTGTACTACAAAAATGTTAAAGGATAATTATCCCCGCGAGGATATAAATTTGTCCAAAGTAAAATGCAAATATGTCTAAGTACAGAGTGCGAGTACCCCTGTACCGCATAAAAACTAAACTAGCAAATTCAAGAAAAATAGTTTAAGCATAAAAGTCAAGCATCGGGAGCAGCAGGAGCAGGTTCATCCGCGACTTTTCTGGCGGCCTCGGTCTCGACTTCCTCGGCATCCGCAACCTCGGCCTCCTTAGGAAGATTCCCTCCACCACCTTGAGTTTGAGTGGGCGACATAGCGCGAAAAGCCTCGGCCATCTCAGCGGCTTCCGCTCCGAGGATAGAGAAGTCAAAGTCTGGGATTTTGGAAAGAGTGGTGTAAATATAATCAGACACTGCCTGATCATACTGTTTCTTCCCATTCTCCTTCTCGACCTCTAAGACGCGAGCCATCTCCTCGATCTTCACCTGAGAGTTCTTGGCCTCGAGCTCAACCTGCTCCTTAGACTTGCGAAGGTCTTCAAGCTCTTTGTCCTTTCTAGCCGCCTCTTGTTTCAGTCTCTTCATGTTCTCCTGGAGCTGGGCGTTATGCCTCTTCAGCGAGTCAGCTTCTTTAGAACCAGCGGCAACAGCTTTCATGAACAGAGTCATCGACTGCGAAGCCAACTCCACAGAGCGCGGAACAAGCTCCTCAGAAGGGATCTTCTCCGCCTTGGATATGAACTCCTCACCCACGAACTTCTCCTGCATAGCCAGAAAATTGCGGGCTCGGATAGTTGGCTCGATCATGACTTTCTTCTCTTTGTCCTGCGTGGTCTTAGCCAGCTTCTTGGAAGAGTCTGCGGCAAGAGTAGTTATAACATCGCTCTTCCTTTTCTGGGCAATGACGGGCGATGTCGTCGCTGTTCCACTTTTTGGCTTGATTTTAAGGACGGGTACGGATTTCAAAAAAGTCATCTCTGCGAGGACAAATAAAAGATAAGTATGAATAAATTTCAAGGCACTAGTTTATAACATGAGATATGTTACCTAAGACTGGTCGAGAAGTTTGCTTGGAGAGGCGTTTGTCTATCCGCTCTTGTTGTCTCTTAGATGGTTCCTTGTATACTGGCTCTCTTTGAAGACTTGCGTTCTCTGGAATCAGCTGGTGTTCTCGCAGCTTGGCAGTCGTACACAATAATCGCCAGTCGCGATCTTGTACCGGAAGGCTCCCGAGAATTTCAGCTGTCTCTCTGCGAGTTGCGTCAAGTGCAGGTCGAGCTGGTCTATCTGCGAGAACAAAAAGAGCGAGTTAGCATAAGATCTCAAAATAATTCAAAAAAATTTCTAAGTTAGAAGACATGCGACGTACTAGGTCTACGATTAAAATCAGTTCTAATCCCTGAGACTTTGAAGATGTAGAACCATTTTGATTTCCGGTATCCCATATTCGACACCATTCCTTCTACCCCGTTAATTTCAGAAGTCGCCCATTTGCTAAAGCAGTAGAAACCGTTATGAAGGCCTACGCTTTTTATGTCGTAAAAGTAGCTGAACTCTTCTACCGAGGGAACCCTATGAACGTACTCCATATACATCGCGTAAAAGGTCAGGGCAGTGCGATAACTATTGGGAGTTAGTTGGAAAGGTGATACATCATATCGTTTAAGGATGGCCGCGATGAAGGGATGGAAAGGGACTGATACTCCACATCGGAGAATGGGTATTGAGATTACCACATCCTCTGTGGGTATAATCGCAGGATTGGTAAAAGGAAGGTGCGCCCTCTGGGTCAGTTTTGGTCGCAAAAAAGCAAGCCGCAGCAGGTTCAGCCTCGTAAAAGTAGTGAAGTCTGATTTGGTAACTCTCGAAATCAGATCCTCACATGCGAAAGGCTCGTTCAGCTGGGCGTCATCGACCGAGTCAGTCCCGCTCCCTTTAGCCTCTTCTTCATCCTCCCCTGATTCGCGAGCTGGGGCCGTCCAGTCATCATCCATCTCCTCGACCTCGACATCAGGAGCATGCCTCGAATGGATAAGGTAGTCGGGGGCCGACACCATAGACTCGCTGTCTCGAATGTCGATAGTCCCAGGTTCAGCGAGTTCCTCCACCATTCTCTCGATGTTCGCAGAAGACATCGGGCCTAGCTCTATAGGTGCGACCTCCTCTTCTCAAATCTAAGTTGGGAGAAAACTATCTTCCTTCTGGTCCTCGTCGCCATCGAATGCATGGCCTCCCGAGCTGAGTAGTTGACTATCCGACAGGTCGCTCATCTGAAAGATAGAAGATCTTTTCAGCGTGATGAATGTGTGTAAGCAAAATAAGTGATCTCACCCGCGTTAAAATTATAAAGTCGCACTTGATAGAATGGTCAGCATCCTTGCGAATGCTGACAACCCCATCCATATACGAGTAGAGATGCGAATAAGTCACGCATCCTGGGCCAAGCGATATACCTCCAAAAATGGCTGGGAGAAACTCAGTTACTCAAGGGGCATGCGTTCTCAAGCATGACCCTGAAATTACTGAGTTACTCCCACCGTTCCGAGAATACCTATCAGCCAAGGAGTACGCTCATTTGAGTATTAACGCATGTCGCAAATGGCTGGGTGTATCTCAGTATTTCAAGGGGCATATAACTGCGTATATGACCATTAGAATACTGAGACACACCCACCATTTGAAAACTCGGTTAACACTCTCGCGACTCAATTCATAGCATATAAAATCCTAAAAGATCTAGCGAATAATCAGAAGCAAGTAAGTTTTGTCAGTGTGCGAGTATTCAAAGTGTTCGTCCGAATACCTGCGAGTATTCGAAGTGTTCGTCCGAATACCCGCGAGTATTCAAAGCATTAAACAATGCCTATTCAAGTATTTCTTATACAGTATGCGATTATTCCAATTTACAGATCATTTTTTATGGCTTTACCCAGTTTTTTACCTAAAAAACGTAACCTCATACGTACCCCCTTACAAGCATGCATTCCTAAAAAGCCTCGAAATACCAAAACCCAGAAAAAAAGCATTCTTTCTCAAACACAGAAAACGGAAAATGCAATGAAATTTGAAACTAACCTTTAGTTTTGACAAGTTGTTCCTGCGATTGCTCTCGATCACTTCTGAAATTGAGAATGTTTTAGAAAGAGCCGTAGAAATTTGGGCAAAGTATGAAAGTGGGTTTTTGAAATCTCTGTGAAGGAAGGAAGGAGGAAGTTAAGAACAAGAGGGAAAAATGGAGGTTTTGATTCGTATCAAAGAGTTTAAATACCCATATCCCTTATTAATTGGGATTACGACACGTGGCAACCAGAATGCCTAAGGTCGCCCAATCTAACGGCCAACGATGGCCACGCCTACACGAAAACCGAAGAGTTTTGTGACGTGGCACCATAAATGCAATAAAAAGTAATAATTACAGCCGTCATTTTTCGAAACCCTCGATGGGACAACCAAAAGGGCACCTCCTCGTGACAACCTCTCACCTGTCTCTTGAGTAATAGTTTCCCTCTGTGACCGCACCTGTCACATCGCGAAACTAGGGGCATGTGTTATAGTGAGATTTCTCTCACCTAGAAACTCGAGACAAGACTCCCATTTAAAGGACACATATATTCAGATTTCCAATGGAAGCTAAAATGTCCATGAGAGACTACTCGAAGTTTTAAACCTCGCCCAGGATAAAGCCAGCGAGATACCGCGAGTACGACCAAAGTCGGATCGCATAGCTGTGACTCGCATTATGCAGGATGAAAGGATGGATCTAACTCGCATGTGTCGGGACATATGCGAGTATCCTCTCTATACTTCTGCGAGGTTAGAGATCAACTCTCTATGATGCGTTATGGTCCCGACGGCCCAATAGCCTTGATAAACCGATATAGACTCGCATGTCTAAGTTCTATCAGCTCGACATGCGATGTCTACAAGAGGTGATTATCTAAGGATACAGACATTCCAAACGTAATGATAACCCTGCGAGCTCAACAACGAAACATGAACAGTCAACTCGCAAATGCGGAAGACGCATACGTTGATGGACTTAGTAACTGTCATTCATTTATTAATGTTAATGTTGCTTGGGTTTAATTATTGCAATTCAATATGTAAATAATGGATTAACAATGAATGTGATCCTTGTGTAACCGATTGGGCACCTGCTTTGTATATAAAGGGGTGATCCACCATGAAATGGCACCTACGAATCCCTTGCTACAGTGGACTAAGCAGATCATAATCTGACTGAAGCACTATAATTCTCTGCCTTATTGTTATTTTCCAGCCTTCGTTGATTATTTCTCATTCCCAATCGAGTACTCGCCATTCTAGGTTGAATACTCGCACTTGTCTTTTCACATAAATTTCTTCTTGTTATTAATAATACTATATAATTTGGTGTTGCGAAATTCACTCGACAACATCCTTAGTGAACCCTTTTGAGCCTAAACCTGTTTTGTTTCTTCACCCATTGAACTAAAAGATGTATCCACAATGTTGTTTTTGTCCTCATTACATTTTGAATGGTATCATAAGCCTTACAATAAGTTTGGGGGAGTGAAATATATAGTGTGTGGAAGTATTGAAGAAAAGAAAAAAAAATCTTGCGTGATTGAGAAACATGTGAAGAAAAAAGAAAGAATTGTAACTCGACATCACTTGAAAAAAGAAAAGAATGAAAAAAAAAAATTAGAAATAAAAGAAAATTTCAGTGATGTCTAATGATTGAAAAAAAGTAGCAAAATCTCAATCATGGTTAGTTGTGGGAACACTTCGGGCAATTTTAAAATTATGAGAAGCATGTGGGTTCTTTTGTGCTTATGATATCTTTAGCCAAAAATTTCTTGTGTTTTTCGAATATCTAAGCCGTAAAATTCTTACCTAAAAAGTCCTTTTGATTCTAAAAAAAATGTTGTCAACATTAGTGGAGAGAGGTAAGCATGCAAGCATATTGGCTATTGGTTTGTGGACTAGTTTGATGGAGTGAAACCATTATGACATTATTTCGATAGTGAAATTGGTTTGTATCTCTGCATTGTGTGATAAAATGAGCATCCTAATTAATTGTTAGAGTTTTTGGAATTGAAAATCTAGTTTAGTTAATTGAAGGAAGTTTCACATGAGCCAGCAGTATTATAATTATCTGATAGCTTATTTAATCGAGTTTTTAGTGTTAGTCTTAGTCTTACTCGAGGGCGAGTAAGAATCTAGTTTGGGGGAATTTGTTAGGCTATTTTTAGCCTACGTTTTGGGTCACTTTTTATAGTTGTTTTCCTTCTTTATTATTATATTTGGAATATAATTAGGCTTGTTTTCTTTGGTTTCAGGTTTCACACTTGGAATATATCAATTGATCAAATTTCAGAAAATAACAATCTATAGAATAGAGAAAACTCTGCAAGAAAATTAAGCTGAAACTTCAAGCTTAAATTTGACTATGTTCTATTCAGATTTTGGAAAAAGTCGAAACATAAAAGTTTTAGATTTCTTTTTCTTCTTTCCAACGCATCTTGAATCAACTCATTTGGAGTTTTTATGTGAAAGTTATGCACATTTTACTGAAAGATGTTGAAGTTGTCAAATTTTGCTTCAGTAGTCGCGACCACCACTTCCCATGGTTGCGACCCTTTTTCATGGTCACGACCATGGTTGCGACTAGGAGCCAGGCAGCGAGCATATTTTTCGTATTTTGCCTATGGTCGCGACTAGACTTTATGTAGTCGCGACTAGGGGCAAAAAACGAGATTTTTGGGCAGTTTTTGACTTTTTCAAAGGTAGCAACCCTAATTTCTATTTAAGGGGCTCGTGTTTTAGAAGGAATGGAGGCAGAAATTGGATCCAAAAGTGAAAGAAGGAGGCAGAGGAAGCAATGGTGGCGATCCGGAATGCAATCACCAACTAGTTCTTTCTTAAACTCTTGATTTCTATGTTAATTTCTGTTTTAGATTTGTTTATGGATGTTATTATGGATTTTATGAACTAAACTCCTATTTAGGGAGATGATGAATGTTGATTGAAATTACTTTTGGTTAATGATAATTGTTATTTCTCCTTTCTTGATTGTGAATTTATCCATATTTGTGTTTAATTACATGTTGAAGATTGATCACCTTCTACATGTTCTATGATCCTAATTTAAAATCTGAAAAGTGAGAATTTGGAATGCTAAAATTGGATAAACTAGGTTTTGATGTGAAACGAAAGTATTTGCATAGCCTTTGTGACATTTAGATTATTGCTTAATGCTGATTATATGTTAATCTATCTCAGAGATGATTAGATAACATGTGATTTAGGACCTAAAAGATCTGAAAAGAGTTAGGTTTATTTTTATAATCTGTCATTCACATTGAGAAAGAGAATAGTAATTAGCATGAACAGCTGGGTAATTAAATCAACAAGATTCTTTTCCCTAATTTCTCATCCTTGATTAAACACCTTTATTGCTTTCTTTAATTTTCTTGTTTTTCTTTATTTCAAAATCTATCAAAATTATCTATCTACCAAATAGAATCATAAGTCTAATTTAGTGGTATTCAGTTCAATTCCCTGTGGTTCGACCTCACCTGCGTGAGTTTACTACATGATTACGTGCACTTGCGTATTGTTCATAATTTTCGTAACAGTTAGCAGTGCTAAATTTTGAGATTAACACTTGCCCCTAGTCTGCAAGAATTCTTTTAAGTGCTCTTGTGGACTGGTTATTCTAGTGTTCTCTAGATTAATTGTGAGTCTGCCCCTTGGCACAAACTTTAAGAAAGAACAAACTATATATAGGGAGCCTCCTTCCCTTAAACTTCACTTCATAATTTCTTCCTTGGCCTAGTGGTGAACTTCAATCCTTCTTTCCAAGAGATCCTAGGTTTGATCCCAACCTTAGTCCTTCCTTTTGTTAATTTCTTAAATTTTTTTTGTGGGTCGGGTGACATTTGAAATCACTCATGGCCGAGTGACTTAGTCTAACGTCCTATTGCTTAGGCACGCTAGAGTGACTTTCTAATTATTGTGCACTCATTTGCTAATCAAAGGGTTTACTTAAAAATCGTATCAAATTTGAACTTTTTACTTAAGCTTTAAACTTTGCAAATATATATCTAAAAAAAAGTTGGGATCCCATTTCTAAAATTTAAAAATATATTCAAAATACACTTTATAGACGTCGCACATCGACTACAAAAATAAGGCCCAAGACTGAACTCTCTAGGTCGAACCATCTTGACATGTACAATCATCCCCGAGCTCAGGACTCATTGGTGTTCCACCTTAGCCTTTCCTTTACCTACACATAAAAACAATATATGTGAGTCGACAGACTCAGTAAGAAAAGCATATAACATATTACCGACTTGCATTTAGGCACTCATACACCTATTTATAAGGCTTAACAGATGATCAAGAATGTTCCTAATAGAAGTACGACCTCTGTACCACATGTACTAAGTACTTGTCCCGTATTAGTGTTGGTAGGGCTAAACCATACCCTGAGTACCATTGAGTGTTGTACCACATGCACTACGTACTTAACCGTACTAGTGTTGGTATCACAGGTTTGTACCCTTTGAATATCATATATTGTACCAATGCACTCCATACCGTTACTGTACTAGTGTTGGTAGTATATGAATCACATAACATAGCATGCAATTTACATACATACACATATACATATACATGTTTTATACTAATCTTACCTCATTTCCGAATTCAAGTGTGTCGATTGACCTGAATGGAAAATCACGCACTGAACGGAGGCCCTATGTCACTATCACATAAATGGGTAAACAACTTGCTAAAATATTCTCAGAGACCTAAACTAAAAACTAGAAGTTTTCCTATTGATACCTACCAAGATATTGGAATGGAGAGCACCTTCGCAAATACTATCGGTAACCAACTTACAGAACACTACTCCAAAGTAGCAATTCTACCTACTCAACATTAGAGTACAAAAGAGCTAGTACCCACGACCTTTTTGGCATGGTCTCCCACCATTCTTCAACGGTGGCCTCTTCTATGCAAGGCAAGCAAGGGTAGTCACTTGACATCTAAAAGCTAAATCTGTGTAATGTAAGCTTGTAGATTCATTTTATGTAAGTTGCACAGCAACAAAGACCAATTAATGAATAAAAATAATGTTTATGTTCTATTTATTGTGTCTAAACTACTTGCTCACAAGATTAACTTCTTAAAGTTATTTTTTTAGTTCCACATGTGTACAATGGGCAGCACCCCAAGAAAGAACCCAGGCAAGGTCTGTGAAACTTGGTGAATAGCAAGTGACCAAGAGACCAGTCTGCATGGTCACTTAGGGGGCACCCACACCGTACAATGCATCGAACTAGCACAAAGAATTTATGTAGATAAATTTTAATGCTTAGAATAAGTTACTAAACCTACCTCTAAGTCGTCCAGGCATACTTCAGCTTGACAAAGTAAATCCAGACCCTTACATGTCAAGGCCATAAGAAGATAGCCAGGTTTAAAGACCGCTTGGTCGATCACACAATCCATGATAAAAAAGCAACAGGGCCAAACAATAGTAGTGTTCAAAAATAGAGGGTATATAGGCCAAATATACGAACATGAAGGCCCTGAGGCTGAAAATAAGTAGTGTTCTAAAAAGACCACAGGCCATGCAGAACATGAAAATAAGTAATGCTCTAAAATTAAAATGCCACAGGCCATACAGAACGTGAAAATATTTTCTATAATATACAAACATGATGTTAAATACTAATAAGTGAAAAATACTGTCTATGTGTGGTAGGGCTAGGTGGAGCCGAGTTTGAAGTCGCAAGATCAGGATCACTAGAGTTTAGGCTGGCCCCAGCATCAACAAGCTGGCCAACCTGGTGGTCAATGTAACGCCCTAACAATTAAGCACGTTACCCAAGGTGATTAAGAAACCCTAATCCCCTAAACGGGATTACTAGAAAGATAAACACGGGTAATTTAAACTTTAATCGAAAACAAATTGAAAATAAAACTTGTAATAAACTTAACTTTACAATCAAAAGTTACATGTTTCGAGATCCCAGAAAACATTTTACAAAATATTACAAGTCTTTTCGCTAGCCGACCTAGGCGGCAAAATCAAAGTTTCAAAAGTACATAACTGGTAGACCCCAACCCGGTTGGACTAGTGTGGCCTGAACATGTACATACATCGCTTAGCTCTCGCACTCATGGCTGGTCTAAGACAGATTTACCCTTTCCTGCATAGTAGAGCACCCGTGAGCCAAGCCCAGCAAGACAGTATATTTATCAATAATCATAAATAACACATCACATGGATATTAATTCCATTTCACATTTGTCTATATGAGACAGACCCGCGTGTTACACTTACACGCCTACTTATGTCTATGTGGCATAGACCTACATGTTACGCTCACACGTCTATTTGTGTCTATGTGGCACAGACCTATGTGTTACGCTCACACGTCTATTTGATGGAAATTATTTTACCAGGATCTTAGATCTACTCACAAGTATGTTGATTAACACCCTAAATATGAACTTCTAAAACGATTATGAAATAAACACATATAAAGTATTCGAAACCTTACATTGGGTGCAGCGGAATAATATGACTCCTTCCGTTCAGATCTCTAACCCTTGTATCCTTTCTGTCGCAGAGTATTATCAAGATCTGAACCTGGATCTCTTTCTCTCCTTCTTTAGTGCTGAAACTCCTTCTTGCTGAAAGTCTTTCTTCACAATCTTCCTCACTATGATTGAGGTATCACTTGCTGTGTGTGGGCACTACTCTAATCACTAAGTGTTTCAAAATCTCAAGGAAGAAGAGAGAGAGAGAGAGAGTGGGCGGTCAGATATAGAGAGAGAAGGCTCAGTTTTTTCTGAATGAAAAATGTAATTTTCCTGAAGCCTTCACTATCTATTTATAGCATTCCACTAGGGTTAGGTTTAAATTATTTTGCATTAAAATAATGAAAATATCAGATGATAAATGCTATAAAAGTGGCCGGCCATGGCAGTATGGACTTGGGCCTCACTTTTTGCAATTTTGCAGTTTTATCATTTTTGCATCTGATTTTCTCAAAAATGCCAATTTTCTAATTCAACCATTTAAATGCCAATTCTAACTATTTAATAACTATAAATAATTATTAAATAATATTGTCATTTATCATATTTATTAATTGAACCATACAAAGTATCATAATTAACAAATATGCCCCTAAAACTCTTTCTTTACAATTTCGCCCTTACTTAGTGAAAAAATTCACAAATAGACATAGTCAAATTTGAGAATTATAATTGATTAATCAAAACCAATTATATGAGTCTTACAAGCAATATTATCTCAATTAGTGGGGGGACCATGGGTCTATATAACCGAGCTTCCAATAAGCAGATCAAGAATTTATTACCTAAATTCACTGACTTATTAATTCTTCGTTGAATCCACGCATAGAACTTAGAATTGCACTCTCAGTATATAGAATGCTCTATATGTTCCACCATATAGACACATAATTAGTTATCCATTGTTATAATCCTAATTTGATCAATGATCCTCTATATGAATGATCTACACTGTAAAGGGATTAGATTACCGTTACACCCTACTATGTATTTTATCCTTAAAACACTTGACCCCGTATAAATGATATTTCAGCTTATGTGAAATGAGTACTCCACCATTTATTTTCGTTTGGTCAAGCTCGAAGGAGATCATCCTTTACTTACTATTCGCCAGATAGAAGCTATAGATTCCATGTTTATGTATCAAATAGACAAGCAATTGATAAGGTGAACCAAAACATACACAAATGAATAAAAAATACTTCTGTTTCTTTATTGATGTTGAATAAAATAGATTACATTGAAATGGAGTTTTATTTAGGGCATAAAACCCAACACTATTTATGTCTATGTAGCATAGACCTACGTGTTACGCTCACACGTCTATTTACAATAAGGCCTTAGTAGAGTTTATCTCGGTTATAGTTACCGAGTCTAATTCGGTTATGCCTTGCTCGCATAACCCTATTTATATATATGTAATCCATACATTACCTTCTGTCGGTGGTTTATCCTGGTGATATATACCAGGTTTAACCCAGTTATGTCTTATACACATAACTCTTAACATAAATGCATGCCCACAATTTATACTATAACATATAGAATCTTAGGGTAATAACCCTATCTTTCATACCAAATAATCACTCATATAACATATTATAGTATGCTCAAAATAACATCTATTGAGGGTAATAACACTAACTCATGTCTTCACTGGATTAACAATATTATCATACATCATCGCTTTCTTACCTTCATAATATTCTAGGGTAATAACCCTAGACCGCATTTAATTAAACTCAAGGTACTAGTTTACCGAGTCTAGCTTATTTATGCCTTAACCGCACAATTCATAATCTCAAATATACATACATATATTATGGCATATCAATACTTATTAACAATTCACTAGGGTAATAACCCTAGGCCAATAAACCGCTCACTTTAGAGTAATAACTCTAATCCCGATTTCTAGTTACTCATATATATATCATATTCCATATAAGCGCCATCGCGCATAACTTTACATGCTAACTACTGTCTTACCTGATGTCGCGCAAAATATGGAGATTCCAAATCCCCAGGTGCTCTTGGCCAAGTGCCGGTAATCCTAGTCACAAACTCGGGATACACAAGTATAGGGTTGATCCCTAAATCTATTTTTACAAACTATAAAATTGGCATTTAAATTACAAATATTCACATAAAGCTCAGAACAAGCTTTCCAATGATATAAAGAACATCCCAAACGGAGTCCCGAGTCAAAAATTATGGCCAAAACAAAAATCCGAAAAAAAATACAATAAGCTGCCAAAAACTGGTCGCGGCTACTGGGTTTAAAAACCCAGAAAACCCAATTTCCAGCCACGAAAAATGCATCCAAAAACACCAATTTTCATACTAAACCAGCCCACAATCATAATAAACTTTCACCTATCATAAATCAAATAATTAGAGAAGAATTTCACCTAATTCACTCTCCAACAACACCAAAATATGCATCAAGATCTTTAATTTCAGCAAGGTTTAACTAGAGTAAAAATCCCAATTCAAGAGCTTGCAAACCATAAAAAATCAGCATCTTTACACAAATTTATTCTCAATATAACTCAAGCAAATGCTTTAAAATCATTAGGAACAATTTCATATCTTTGCAACACATACATGCCAAAAACAACAAGATTATTCCCTTAATCCAACACACATGCAAAGATGACATAAAGTATGTTTTTCAATCTTATTTCAGCAGTTGAAATTAAATTAAACCAATTAAAATGGCTACCTCAACACAAGCACAAAGATTACCAAACTAAGCTTTGATCCAAGCAACAACTCACACATTCAATCAAAGAAAGAAATAGCTTAAGAGGGAAAAGGGGTTCAGTTTTGAAGAAGAAGAAACCCAGAAATTTTAGCAACAAATTCAAATAGAAAGTAAGGAAAGCTAGCTCAAATCCAAGCAAGAACAAAGCCCCAAATCTCCAAAACTAAGCTTTCTTCCACAAGCAATTCACCACAAAATCAAAGCTAGAATAAAAGAGTTTTAGAGAGAGAGAGAGAGAGAGAAGGGGGCTGCTAGGGCTGGAAAAAAAATACAGAAAATAAAAATCCTCTTTTCCTTAAAATTTTCCTTTTAATGAATCATAGCCCAAAATGCACAATTACCACATTGCCCTTATGGCCAAATTCCCATTTTCAAGCATATCAGGGCAAAAATATAATTCTCACATTTCATACATAAATATTAAATTTCAGATTTCTCATATAAAAAATAAAATGCCAAACAAACATCCCAAAATTGCATTTCGACCCCAAAATCTTGTTCGACCCGAAATACCTGGTTGTGACTATACCGCGCCAACTTGTCAGAACACACCTGAAAAAGGAAAAGACATACATACTATATAATAATATAATCCATAAGCACATAATTAAATTAAATTCATAGTTTTACCCTTTTCGGGTCAAAATTACTAAAATACCCCTGGCTTACTAACGAGATCTTAACATGTCATAAATCATAATAATTCACATATAATAAATTATATAATAATATAATTCCATAATTATACATAGTTAACTAGTTAGGGTTTGCTAATCCATTCTCTTAATCTTAGAATATTACATTCAATATCCTGGTTGGCCACTTCCTCAGCAAGTGGACCGGCCAGCCCCTCATCATGGTTCCCTGATGATGACCCCTCTCAATAGGCATTAGTCTGGTCTGCTCCCAACTGGCTCTCGAAGAGCACCTTTCCTCGGGCCAACGTGTTCTCCACTAAAGCCTCACTGCCCATGTATGACAGATTAGTTCTAGAATTACGTAGCTTGAACTCATAGGTGAGTTCGGAGGACAAGTCAGCATACTCCTCCTTTATGGCCTGCTGGCCATCAAGAGCTGCTCTCAGTCTCTCCCCATGCCCTGCTAGTTTAGACTCCAGCCTAGAGATAAAGGCAGCTTGTGTGGTGTTCTACTTGTTTCTGGCTCCCAGCATGGTCTCTAAGCCAGAATTCATGCTCTGTCTTTCCACAAGGAGAGCCTCCATCTCAAACATGGGTTTGTCCTTCGCCAGAAAGGAAACTTCCATGGTCTTCACCTGCTCCCGAAGAGCATCTAAGGACCCCCGGGAGCTATCGCATACAGAGCTCAACTTCATCAAGACCTGAAAGCAAAATAAGACAAAATTAGTATCAAACTACAAACTGGTCAACTAGCCCCTCTTTGTGACTGCTATGGTCGGCTAGCCCCTCATAAATACATCCATGGTCATCCTACCACATGTAATAAGTCCCTTGGTTGGCTAGCTTACACAGTGCCAGAAAGATGAACAAAGCTAAAAATAAAACTTACTAGAAAAAAGATCTCGAAGGCCAGTAGAGTAGAGCATATCTGGCTCGCCATCACCAAGCTCCTTGAGCTCCTCATCCATGAAATGAAAAGCTCTCTCTATGCGTATGTGGGCTTCCCCCACAACCCTCTACCCCGCAGTTGAGCCTGCTCCTCGATCGGGCCTCTAAGCACCCTATCCCGTAGGTTGTATCACAGGCTGCCTAGCAAGTCCAACCCCGGTGGAGGAGGAGGCAGAGATGACCTAGAAACATCTCTGCCATGAGAAGTTTGAGCCACCTTGGCCCTCACTCATCCCATGGGCATATCTAAGGTTCCCATGGAGAAGTCTCAGCCTGGAAGACATATCTGCAAAAAAGAAAGTAATGAAGTCATATTGCAATCATCAGCATTCAATGCAAGACAAGAATATGGTGTTATAAACTATAAAATACCATCATCTTCAAAAGAGGAACTGTCAAAATCCTCTATAATGGCCTTGGCCTTGCCTCTAGATGTAGGCAAGGGGCGAGCAGGTCCCTCAAAAGTCGGGCCTCTAGGCCCGATCTGGAGAGAAGCAACAAGACCGCTGCTGGCCAAGCACCGGTGGAAGGCCCTCTCTTTCCTCTCTAGATTCTATGCAATGCAAGACAAAGGCACATCATCATCCAATTAAGGAACCTATCCATCTCTAGGATAGGCTCCCTCTGCAGTTGAGACTCCCGCAACTCCAAAAGTAGGAGGATACAAACCATACTTTTGGAAGTTGGCGACACTGCTCAACTGGAGTATGTTCCTCTGCTCCACTAACAGAGACATGACGTGGTTCTCCCTATCCCTCATTTACAATATGAGGATAGAGCGTTTGAAGAATGGCACCCATTAGAACTCGTAGTGTCCAATCCTCTGAAGGCCATAAGCAATAAAGTACTTCTTAGCGTACCCACCAACTTAGAGCATGGCTACACTATTAGTGTCACCCAACCATTGGTGACCGATCTGACTGAAGTAGAAGTACCCAAACCTATTCTACTTCAATGAAAAATTTAAATTAAAATAATATCCGATCTCATAGGGAGTAGGCTGAGGCCAGCCTAGCTCCCTATATAAGACAAACATTATTGAAAGGTACTTGATACTTTTTGGGGTGACTTGTGTTGGACACGTCCCAAAGTATGCAGCAATGTCTCAGAAGTATGGATGAAGTGGCAACACCGCCCCATGCTCAATATGATACTCTAACCAAGCCAACCAACCCAGGGGAAGCAGGTGTGCCCAGTAATCTCTATGAGGTATCTCACAATGGACACCCCTCACTAAGCCACTAGCAAGTATCTTGCTAAAAGCATCATCAAAAAGGGTAGAAGCGGGAGAGAGCCAACTGCCTCCCTGTGATCTTGCATCTAGTATCTCAGGCTTAGAAGGCTGCTCCAAGACGTGATCTAAGCCTTACACTGAAGGCTCACCAAGCCTGTTCAGCAGATCGCCATTGGCATCGTAACGACCCAAGGGACAGTTGGAAATGAAAATACAAGTCCTTTACCTCCTCCTCCTAACCGGTACAGCCTCCTCAAGATCAGACTCAGTATCAGGACTCTCAGCCCCCTAGTCAATCTCTAAACATCAACATGAGGCTGAGTAGCCTCCTCTACGATCCTAACTCGACCCCTTGTAGCCACCTTAGCTACATGGAGGCGTTCTACGACAAGTCTACTTCGTCCTGGCCATAATTACAAAATAAATAAGGGACCTACGCTGGTGTCACCTTCCCCATCCAACATCCAGTGCCACTTGCATAGAAGAGATAAGGGAAGGTGAGCAACTTGACAAAGCTATAAACATATTCTAGTCAACAATACCTAAGGCTATCTTCCAGGTAAAACACAACGTGCAAGGTCAATTATCGACCAAGTACCGTCTTAAGTACACTTACTAAGATATATAGTAAGTCCTAAGTTATATAATTAACTATAATGGACTCACTACTGAGCCTTATACAGAGTTCCCAAGGGGAACCATGCATAAGGCTATAGTTGTATATGCCTCTAAGGCTGTCACGAGACCCTAGCCTTGGTCAGCAGAGGGAAGCAAACTGGCTGCCCCATTGGAGCCTTGGCCTTGGCTGGCCAGGGTTCTAAGCCTTAGTGGTTGGCCAGACCCCTTGACCTAGTCTAATAGCCAGCTAGGAACCCATGTTCCAAGAATAGGTCGGCCAGCTTATGCAGTACATCTCCTTAGTTGGCCAGACCCCTTGACAGCCACCCTTAGCTGGCCAGGTCTTAAACAAGACCTCCTTGGCCAGCCAGGACTTGTATAAATCAAAACATGTGTATTTTCAAGAACTCAAACATGTTCTTCGTGTTCTTCATGACTCAAAGAGTCCAGAATCACAACGAAGGTCAAATTTAGATTTTTTTGTCTAGAAATCACACATTAGATATCCTAAGGGTATCATGCAGATCAAAATACCAAAAATAAAACAATCTAACATAGGAATCAAAGGATGTTCAAAGCAAAGAATAATGTTTATGCATTCATGACAAAATCAACCAAATCAAGTGAAATAGAGGGAATATGAAGCTTGCCCACTACAAGTAACTGTTGACGACGAATGTGGGAAGCTTGGATGGTCGAAACGGTGTGAAAACCCCAAGAGAATGGTGCTTGATCGGTTTGACCCTCTAGAGAGAAGGAGGAGCTTCTTCAAATGAAAATTTCAAGTGAGAGAAGTGAAATGCAAAAAGTAAAAAGTGAAAAGGGTATTTTCTTCCCAAAAACACATATAGTACATGTGGGACCCTTTCTTCACTTACTCCACCTACACAACAAAGAGACAATTAAAGCAGTTATTTTTCTACGGAAAATAAGATCAGACAATCAAGGCAAGGTATTTCAAAAGGCTAAAAATGCAACAACTTCTATTCAGTAAAGGCAACAGCAGTCTCGACCGCACCAATCTAGCTGGTAAGTCCCACTTATTTGTACAGACACCCACACAGGGACTTGGGGGCAAATGTTATCCTGATTTTGCCCAGCTGATGTGGCAGTGCTTACATGGACAAAATAAGTGCCACATGGTAATACAGCTCACCAACAAGAAGGTCAAATTAGTACCTAAGTAAATGGGGACCCTAGCACTCAAACAGGCTTCAAATGATAGACCAACTTCCTCACAGAAGCTGGCCTGCCAGCCTCTTGACAACACCATGGTCGGCCAGCCTGCTCCCTGCAGGTGTCTAGCCAGCCAAGGAAAGAACTTGGCAGGATTTTCTATGCAATTCTACACGTGGATAGTATGATTAGGCTGTGAAATGGGCCTTAAAATCCCATTAGAATAGCTTAATATTATCTATGTTCAAGGGCATTTTTGGTCTTTTATATTAACTAATTTAATATACAAATATCTACGATTTCAAGTTGTAAATTATGGTTTAGGATTTCTATATAAAGGCCTTAAATCTAACCTAGAAAACCTAGGTCTGAAAGCCATAACCAAGTCACTAAGTGAGAACTAGGTCTAAAATCTATAACTAAGTCGTTGAATCTGATACTAGCCTCCAAGCTCTAAGCCTAAGTCTGATAACTCTCTTCTTCACTCTCTCTCACACACCCATACAAGCATTTTTAACACTTGAGATTTGCCAACATTAATTCATACTTTGTATACTTAAGGGTGCTATATCAGATCCCACCTACAGTGATCAGATTAGTCTTAACCCTTGGTATCAATACAACTAAAAGGGGAGTAGGTCATTACCCGCTATCAAAGGGGGTTGAACCTCTATAACAATTATGTGTGTTCTTTACTTTTTCATTCTCATTGTGTAACACGTGGCAAGCATCAGATCCATACGACCTCGTTGTCATTTGATCACTTTTCAAGGTCAACAGTTGTGATCTATGGACCATGGACCTATAATCCTAATCTCCAATGAACTAGATTTATTTATTGAATCTAATCAATCAAATAATCTTGTTTATTAATTTCATGATTACTCTACTATAAATATAAAATTGAACTCTTAGTAATTATAGAATTATATGTACTTAGTTTTACTGCAGTGTCCATTGATATAATCAATTCCAGTGGTAAGCCCTCCTAGTGTTCGTTCGTAATTAGTCTTGGTTAAAATATTGTTTTACCCTTCTAATTACTTCTTTATCCTTTAGTACCATTAAATCACTAATGAAAGTATAATTTAGATCCAATCTAAATTTGCGTTCAACTTTTTGTTTCCATAATTAACACATAAAGGAAACCAACATTCTATTTGTTAGGAAAGTCAAGATTCTATAATTGTAGATCATGTTCCCAGCCATCCACATTATTAGATTCCCAAAAAAGAAGTTGTAAGAATCATCTTCTCTTAGAAAATTTAACGAGTGAATCAAAGAAACTAATAATATGAACATGAGTTCATGATTACTCATGGTTTAGGCTTCTCTACTATTGATCATCATTATGATATGAATTAGGTCTTTATGGTAAACGGTAAGTTTGATAAAGATAGCTTTATTCATATTGGTCCTTGTCATACATAATCTCTATTATATACAACACATTCCCTTAGATTTCATGTTACATCAGTAATCCAAATCGAGATTACTTGCACTGAATTACAGGCATTAGTGAACCGTACTAGCAACTATTGATTAAAGACACCTAAGCTTTAATATGTTATTGACTATTTTATTCATGACTAAGTGATCTTAATTATTCGTACAATATAAGTCACAGTCTCATGTATGAATAAGAAATTTTTCGATATTTATATATAAATTATTCAATATTAAATATTAATAATTTAACATTCATGCATATATTAAAATATTCAATTATTATTCATAATCAGAAATATCTTTACAAGTTTTTCAGGGCATAAACCCTAACAATCTCCCACTTGTCCTAAAAGTAAATTGGGCATATATCTTAATCCCATATTAGTTATATGACCCATAAAATATTTCACTGGAAGCATCTTTGTGACTAGATCTACCAGGTTATGTTCTAACATAATCTTCAAGACCGTCATATCACCACTCTCTACTATATCTCTTAGTAGATGGTACTTTCTCTCAATATGTTTGCTTCTCTTGTGGCTTATTGGTGTTGGGATTTATGCTATAGAAGCAAGTAATTAATGGATAATATATTATAGAATATATGAAATGTAGTTGTATGATAAATGAATACATTAATTATAGAAGTATAATTAATTAATATCAAAAAATTTCTTATTCATTTAGAGATGGTAGAACCTTGTAAGGTTATACAAGAGAATTAAGATTATACAATATGAATAAAATAAGTTAGTAGTGTATTAAAGTAAAGGGATCCTTAATATAGAACTACTAATTATGGTTTACTAAATATTATACTTTACTGTGTGTAGTTTTGATTCGAATCACATATGTGGATGGCATGTAGTATAGGTGTCGTGTATAATTTAATTATAGATGACTACACCGATATGTAATAATATCTTTCATTAACATGTTATTTACCAAAAAATAATTATTCATATCACATTGATGGTCATTGGTAGGTCTCTCTGAATCCTAAGTATTCATGAACTCATGTTTGTGTTCATTAAGTTTTTTAATTCACTTGTTATTATTTCTCAGAGAAGATGATTCTTACAATTTCTGTTTGGAAATCTAATAGCATGAGTGGTTGGGAACATGATGTACAATAATGGAATCCAAGCTAACCTAACGGATCGAATATTAGTTCCCTTATAGTGTTAGTTTTAGGAGTGCGACCAATTGAATCTAAATCTATAATAAGTTATAGATTAACTATTCACATTGAATTAATGGTACATAAAGAGTTCAAGAGATAATTAGAAGGGTAAATCGATATTTTTGAGAAACTTTAATTATGAACTAGTAATTGGAGGACAATCTACTTGTAATGATTATATAAATGGACTACTAGTAAGAATTTTGTAAATATAATTCTATATTGTCAAAGAGTACAATTCTATATTTATAGTGGAGTAATAATTGAATTAATAAATTGGATTATTTTATTGATGAGACTTACTAGTAATCCAGTATTTATTAGAGCTTTAAAATATAGATTCATGGTCCCCAGATCACCTCTATACAATATTGTACAAGGAAAGATATAATTTGTAAGATGAATTGAGAAATAATTCATTTTTAAGAGAAGTAATTCTTGAAGGCAATATAGTAATTTTGTAAAAATTATTATTTTGTATAATTATTTCAATTATGAGTTGAATAATTAAAATAGAATTTAACTACTTAGTTTTATTTGATAAAACTATATTAATTAGTTACATATAATATTATTGCTAAATAATATTATAAGAGTGAAGCTTATTATTTTAGTAGAAAATAGTAATTATTTAATCCAAGTTAAATAAGAAATTAATGAGAATTAATTAAGTATTATTTATTGTAAATAATAAATCTTATTCAAAAAAACAAAATTGAGAAATTAATTATGGGCTCTAAAATATGACCCACACATGTGGGGCTATAGACCCACACTTGTAGGTAAAATATAAGACCTAATGAATTTTATTTTGATTATTTTATTAATTAAATAAATTAAAATAAAATAAAGATTATCTTTTAATTATTTAAATTAAATATTTTATTAGATAAGATATTAAGAATTAAAGATAATATAAATAAAAAGTTAACTGAATTTAGTTATTCGTTACTGATATTAAATATAATATATTCTTTTTATTTTAAAGGATTAAAATATAAAATTATGAATTATATATATATATGTGATATATAGTTAATACACAAAAAATGATATAGTTAACAAGACAGAAAATATAAAGAAAATTTTATACATAATTTTAAATTCTCTTGCTCTATATATATATTTTGAATTCTCTCTCTTCTAGTTATTGAGAATTTTATCCTCATCTCATAATCATAGTGTCTCATAAGTTGAGTACACGTTGTGATAGAAATTCTTCTTCTGATCATATCCGTAAGCACACTCTTATCCTGAGTGTTAAGGCCGATTTAGAAGACTATGGTGTGAAGTCTTCATCATTGTTCATAGTAAGGATTGGATGATTGATATTTTGTACAAGAAGATTTGAGGATCCCATGATAGGCTACAAGAGTTATATTTCCTTCTCATGTAGTTTAGATTTAATCTATATATTATTATGTTGAGATCCTTGAGGATGATGACTCATATTCATTAAATCAATTTTTATTAAAATCCACTTCCGCTTTCAACTCTGATATGGACCATTAAAACTAACACTTGGTTCCTTGGAGTTGGTCACTGCTCCACTGTTGCGATAGAAGAGTACTAGTGTTTTTCTATTTCTGGAACTACTTCCAAATCAGTGTAGAATTTCTTCAACCAAACTGCTTCCTTAGCTGCTTCACAAGCTACTACATATTCAACTTCCATGGTTGAATCTGCAATACTGGTTTAGTTAATACTTCTCCAGACTACAGATCCACCACCAAGAGTGAATATTGACCCAGATGTCGATTTTTGACTATTTTTGTCAGACTGAAAACCATAATTAGTATATTCAGTAGAATTTAACTCTTTACCTGAATATACAAGAATGAGATCTCTCGTTCTCCAAAAATACATGAGAATGTGCTTCACAGCTATCCAGTGTTCCAAACCTAGATTAGATTGGTAACGATAAATAATCTCAACAGCATAGCATATCTCAAGCCTTGTACACAACATTGCATACATCAAGCTTCCAACTTCTTATGCATAAGGGTACTTTCTGATGTCCTCCATCTCATGATGTGTTTTTGGACATTGATCCTTGCATAGAGTAATTTTATGTCTGGACGATAACTGTCCTTTCTTGGAATTTCCATTGAGAATCTTTTGAGCACCTTATCTATATAAGTTGCTTGAGAAATTTCTAATGTTTTCTGCTTTCTATCGCTATAGATTTTAATGTTGAGAATATAGCTTGCATCTCTCAAATCTTTTATTTAGAATTGTTTGGCTAACCACTTCCTTACATCTGATAACCTTTCTACATTGTTGTAAATAAGTAGAATGTCATCAACATAAAGAACTAGGAAGACCACTACATTATCTATAATGTATATGTATACACAGGATTTGTCTTCATTTTGTTCAAAGTCATACTCTTTAATAGTCTTATTAAAGGTGATATTCCAAGATCTAGAGGCTTGCTTCAATCCATAAATAGATTTAAGCGATTTTCATACCTTTCGATCTTTCCCTAGTTGCACATACCCTTCTAGTTGTTCCATATAAATGATTTCATCAAGATTTCCATTTAGAAAAGCAGTCTTGACGTCTATTTGGCATATCTCATAATCATAAGGGGCAGCTATGGAAAGAAGAATATGAATAGATTTCAGCAATGCCACAAGAGAGAGAGTTTTGTTATAATTGATGCCTTCTCACTATGTGTAGCCTTTGGCTACAAGCATATCTTTAAAAGTCTCTACCTTCCCTTTAAAATTTCTTTTTTTCTTGAAAATCTATTTACACCCTATGGGTGTAATGTCCTCAAGTGGAGTTTTATATACTCAGCCTTTGTCGGTGCTCATGGAATCCATTTCTTGATCCATGGCATTGTTCCACTTGTCTGAGTCAGGGTCTTCCATTGTTTGCTAGTAAGTCAATGGATCGTCCTTGTCTGTGTTAGAGACAAGAACATGTTTTTCGTGTTCACAGAAGATAGGTTGCCTCACAACCATCTCACTACGACAATGAACCGGGGTTTCCTTTTCAAGAATAGTGGTGACCGTTGTTGGTCGTTCAACTGATGATACTGAAGTTGATGGCTCAAAAATTTGTTAGTTTCTAATTTTCTCGATGACCACTTGACTACATGGTTTATGACTTTTCATATAGTCATGTTCAAGAAAAATAGCATTTATTGATACAAATATTTGTTGTCTTAAAGACTATAGAAGTATCTCCCTCGAGTTTCTACTGAATATCCCACAAACATACACACTTTAGTTCATGGAGCAAGTTTCCCAGTCTTTGGTTTAGGAACATGAGTAGGACAACCCCAAATATAGAAATATTTTAAATTGGGTTCTGTCCCATTCTATAATTCTATTGGCGTGTTGCTTATACTCTTTGAGGGTACTACATGTAAAATATAAGTAGCTGTCAGAAGTGCATATCCCTAAAAGCTTAGTGGTAGTGTTGAGTAACACATCATTGATCTGACCATGTCTAATAAGATCCAGTTTCTTCTCTCTACATCGTTCTGCTGAGGTGTTCTTGGTGTTGTAAGTTGGGATAAGATCCCTTCTTCAAGCAAATAGTCTTTGAATTTGGAATCTAAATACTTGCCACCACAATCTGATCGAAGTTTCTTTAATGACTTACCTCATTGCTTTTCAGCCGTGGCTTTGAAGTCTTTTAACTTTTCAAAAGTTCCAGACCTCTTGACCATTAGGAAAGTATGATCGTATCTAGAATAATCGTCAATAAAAGTGACAAAAATATTCGTAACCACCTCAAGTTTGAATATTAATTGGTCTGCACACATCGATGTGAATAAGCTCAAGTCGTTATTTGGCTCTATTGCCTTTTTCATAAAAATATCTTTTATCCATCTTGGCTTCTAGACAAGATTCACATACCGGAAGAGTTCTGACTTTTATTTCTCTCAAAGGACCATCATTTGTTAACCAGTTAATTGTGTCTAGCCAATGTGGCCTAAACGTAGATGCCACAGATACGTTTCATCACCATTTGGAACATTTTGCCTCCTATTTTATTGAGGCAAAGCTACTCTAAATAATTCATTATTCAAAATTAATTGCTCACTTGGTCTGAGCACATAAAGTCCATTTCTTTATTTTGTAGAATAAATTTTCGTTCTAAACTTAGAAATAATAATCTCATTATTAATAAATTCAATGTTAAAAGATTGTTCATGTAAAAACGATAAATAATAATATTCTTCGTACAATAAGGAATGAAAAAAATATTGTTCAACAATAAAAACTTATTTTTAAAGTTCAACCGGACTTGGCCAACACTTTTAGTCGATACTTGTGCTCTATTCCCAAACCATATGGTCAGCTCTCTATCAGCCAGCTCCCATGGCGAATCAAGTATTTGCATAAAAGAGCAAATATGATAAGTGGCTCTAGAATCAATAATCTAAGAATATTTATCATCTTCCACTAAGTTAGCTTCAAGAACAAATAAATCGTATTTATCTTTCTTAAGCTTAGAGAGTTACTTATTCTACTATAAAACTCTTTGATAATTGATCACTACCATAGGGTCGGTATTGAGTCAATTTCATTAAGCCTATGAGACAATTCTCATCTTTATATTTTGAAACTTAATTATCCCATATTTCCTTTCAAAATATATAGTACCTTTTTTCGATCAAGTTAACAACTAATTACATGGAAGTTTAGTTGCACTTTGTGAGTATAACCTACTATTTCAAATTCCATGAATTGACTTAGTAATGCTATCTTAGAGTTGATATCGCACTAAAATACATCATTTCCTCTTATCTTAGTCAAGAGATCAACCTTGAACAACACTATAGACAAACCTTCCTTAGGGGGACTAAAATAAAATCGTCTCGAGGCTAGTTTATACTCCTTCAATTTTAACCAATAATGGAGACCGTAGGTTACATTAACATGTACTCCTTCTCCCACACACTATTTTAAGTTAATGTATTTATTTTATTAATTCTCAAAAATAATACATATTAACCACTTTAATAATTATGATTAATTTATTAACAATAAAACTCTCAAATTATAAATAAATTTCTCATCACAATTATTAAATCTAAATTAAAACTCTTTTAATTCATAATTTAAAATTATTTTAAATTGATAGGTTAATTTTAAGTTATCAAGTTTAATTCTAAATTAATCTTAATCAGATTACATGTTTTCAGTTTCAAAAAACACATAAACACATAGGACAATCCTAATATATCATATTTCTACTATGAGATGCATGATGATATAAACTGTGTGGGATTTCTATGTATGACATGTTATTCACTAATGCATGATCATATTACTAATCAATTATTAATGAATATTTATTTAAAAGTAATAAATAAATAATGATAATGAACCGGATAAAATTTAGGTATTTTTAATTTTACAACACTTGGAAAAATTAGAAAAATAAATTACAAAATCTTCTCTCTATTGTTGCAATGGCATTTTTGTAATTTTATAGGATCGTCGTAAGCCTCAAAATTAATTAAAATATGTTTTAACTAATCATTCTTAAATAAACTTTTATTTAAGACATCTCTTAAACCTTTTAAATTAATTAAAACGATTTTAATCAATTTATTCTTAAATAAAATATTTTTATTTAAGACACAATTATCATAATTATTTTTTCTTTTTAATTGTCTTTAATTGAATAATAAAACATTTTTATTATTTAATTATCCTTACGACAATTATTGTCTTAAATAATTAAATTACTTATAACTGAAATTTGAATTTCAAATTTATACCATAATATTTATACATACATATATATTGAAATATATATACATATATAATAATGGTCGGGTTCTAAGTTCGGGTACCATGGTCCATTCATGGTTGGCGACTCTAAGAGCCACCATGGCCACGGTGGCCATGGCTGCTCAAGGTAGGAAAAATGGGAGCAGGGTCTATTCGAACCAGGCAGGTCGTGGAGACCCAGACCATATACGGGTCTATCTTCCTTGGTCACGAAATGGACGAGGAGCACCATTTGGGTCTTGTTGACCCTTATGCAAAATGGCTCGGGCATGGGTGGAGGGATTTGAATCCTTGTAAAAATGCCTCGTGAGGAGCAGTGACTCTGGCAGCACCCAAGGGAGGATCGATCGGTCCTCCAGGCGCTGCTTCAAGTAAGTCATGGGCCTAGCCAGACCTTCACAGTCCTTTTTGAGGTAGTCCATGTGTTGGTTACACCACTGTGTTTACATGGTTCAAAGACCCAAGCAGGTCTCGTTCTCCTTCACGTAAGTACTGACGTCCCATGCATGCTCGCATGTATGTATTTATGTGGGCACAGAATTTGAGACAAGTTAGTCGTCGTGCATGGTTGGGGTTCCTCCATGAACCCGACTACCGAGCTCCATGCAGTGGTCGTTTCACACGTGCATGGTCAGGATTCTAGTTTTGAATTGGAGCTCACATGCAATGAGCATTACATCGGTAAATAATTTACATAAAAAAAATTAGAAAATTAAAATTACACAAAAAATCTTATACCCCAATATTGGCTTACATTATTTTCTAAAAAAATAATAACGAAACCTACACCTAATTTTACCATAAAATTAACGATCAGTTCAACACATACATTCGCAATATGATACCATTCATTCACAATATATATCACACATGTATATAAATATAAAACTCACACAATATTAAATATACATACATAATAGAGTTGTTTTGGTACCAATTGTTAGTTTTATAGTACCAAATTAGGTACACTGCTAAATAATTATTCTAATTATCATTGTACCATATGCCTAAGATCACCATATGTATATATTAAATTAAAGTTAAATAGACTAAAATAATTTTTACCTCTAGAAGCCTATCAGGATATCCTTAATTCTTTTTGCAAGTTGTATCATTTTTCGATTGATCATAAAGCTTACCAGTAGCCTTCCAAATCTTCCAGCACACACAAAAACTAATGTAGGCTAGTAGGATAATAGAGTGTATAGAGTTCTTGAGTTTATCTCGGCACATGAGCAAAAATATTTCTTTTTAGTGATAGAGAGAAAAAGTAATAAATTTAGCCTTTTTAGGCTTCTCAAAAATTATACATAATAATTCATATAACTTGAATTTAGTTTATATACGGTATATATAAAATAAAAATTAATAAATATTTTATTTTAAATTCAAATCTATTATTAAATTATATTTAATTATTTGAATAATTAATATGATTGTAGATATTTATTTTCTATAACCAATTTAGGAAATATCTCAATTGCATTGAGATAATATCTCAACTATAAGAAAATATCTGTAATTACTTTACAAATTCACATTTAAATAAATATTTATCTTTAGAATTAATTAAATAAATAATTAACCTAAGAAGACAATTCGTGGGGACACCCTATGTAGGTGGCGCCTACACTGTGTCTAAACACAATGTAGATGGTGCATGTGTCTTTTATCCTGACAACTTTTGTCTTTTCCTAATTTATTTAATTTAATTATTTTGAAAAAAAAATTATTAATAATCACTATTTTGACAATTCAAAATAGATTTTTCCAAACTCTCACACATCTATTTTCCTTCGATAGTGTTTGATAGTGGCGATCCGAGGACCATGGACCTATAATCCTAAGCTCAAATAAACTAGATTTATTTATTGAATCTCATCAATCAAATAATCTTATTTACTAATTCCATGATTACTCCACTATAAATATAGAATTGAACTATTAGTAATTATAGAATTATATTTACTGAGTTTTACTGCAGTGTCTATTGATATAATCAATCCATTGATTAACCCTCCTAGTGTTGGTTTGTAATTAATTTTGGTCAATCTACCGTTTTACCCTCCTAATTACTTTTTTTATCTTTTAGTACCGTTAATTCTCTAGTGAAAGTATAATTTAGATCTAATCTAAATTCGCGCGTAATTTTTTAGTTTAAGAATTAACACATAAAGAGAACCAACATTTGATCCGTTAAGAAAGTCAAGATTTCATAATTGTTGATCATGTTCTCAGTCATCCACATTATTAGATTCTCAAAATAAAAGTTGTAAGAATCCTCTTCTCTTAGAAACTTTAACGAGTGAATCAAAGAAACTAATAGCATGAACATGAGTTCATGATTACTCATGATTCAAGTTGATCTACTATTGATCAATATTATGATATGAATTAAATCTTTATGGTAAACGGTAATCTAAATCGAGATTACTTACACCGAATAACAGGAATTAGTGAACTGTACTAGCAACCATTGATTAAAGATTCCTAAACTTTAATATGTTACTGACTGTTTTATTCATGGCTAAGTGACCTTAATTCTCCGTATAGTTTAAGTCATAGCCTCATGTATGAATAAGGAATTTTTCTACATTTATATATAAACTAGGCAATATAGCCGCTCTTCGCGCGGCTGCTAATTTAATTTTTTTAGTATTATAATAAATAGTTACTTAAAAATATAATTCTAATATATAGTAAAATTATAAATATATTATCTTATTTCATATTATTAATAATTTATTTATTAAAATTTAAATGCACAATTTTATTAATTATTATTTAAAATTATTTATTAAGAAGTTTAAAATTTATTATATGTAGTATTTTAAATTGTTTTGTTAAAAAAAAAATATTTTTGTAAAAATAAATAAATAAAATAGTGTAGAAAAAAAACTACAGTGTTTCCCATAATACATTATTTTCATATCTCGATTTTTTAAAACTATAATTACTATTATATCTCACTTGTTGTCTCATTGTATCTCACTTATTTTTATCACCGTATCTCACCCGTTGTCATCATTGTATCACATCTCTTGTCATTACCGTAGTTCACTTGTAGTCGTCACTATTTTATTTCCTAAATCTATATCTTAATATTAGATTTCATCTCGAATTTTAAATATTTTAATTTTAACATTTTTAAGACATTAGAGAAAATTTATTAGTTTGTTTTGTTATTAATTAATATGTTTTAAAAAATTGATTATTATTTTTTAAATATCTTAATTAAAAAAATATATATATAAAAAATGTGATATTTTAATTATGAGAAATGCTAAATGAAAAATATAGATATAGATTTATATGTATTGATTGATATTTTATGTATGTATATAAATGAAATTTATGATTAATTATATTTGATTTAAGTTTTAATATCTTTTATTAAATTTATTTTTTTTTTCTAACTTTTTTTAAAATATTATATAGAAAAATTATTAAAATAATAGTAAAATATCAATTTGTAAATTTATTCTTTTTATATAAAAAAAAAATTATTAAAATAATAGTAAAATATCAATTTATATAGATTTATGTTTTAACAAAATATTAAAATTGAGAGAATTAAGGAGAGAAGAGAAAAATAGTTTTGGAGTGACTTTAGGCTGTCATGTCACCGCCTCATACTTCTCCTTTATATAGATAGATAGATATAGATTATTTAATATTAAATATTAATAATTTAACATTTGTGCATATATCAAAATGTTTAATTATTATTCATAATCAGAAATATCTTTATAGATTTTTCAAGGCATAAACCCTAATAAAAGTGGTGGTACGATTGAGACAAACTCACAAGATGACAATGAGAAAAATAAGATGTGAAATGGAATGAGATCATCCACCATCACTGTGAATAGAGAGAATGACAATGGAAATTATCTCTAGGAATTTCAATTTTGATCTATCGCCGCCTGATTCCTTGTGCTTCCTCTCTGGCCACGTCTCACCAGCCTTTTCTTGGGGTCGGTGTGGTCATGGTTGGAGGGGTTTGTCCCTGATCTCACTAGATTTTGATCGTCAGAGATCCATTTATCTATGGTCTCGTATGTGCATTTTGTTATTTTATGTAATTATTTTTATTAATTTTTTTTATTTTGATTATGGTTTTAATAATGTTGTTGCAACACCACAATATTAGATTAATAAGGTTAATTGTTATTTTGAGGGAGGTTGTTTGTGAACTTTATTGGGTAGGGTTGTTAATGTTTCATCAATTTACTCAAATTGCATTTGCGAGGTAGCCATGAACTCTTTTCTTAGGCATTTGATTTGGGAGATTTTCAAATTTTTATTTGGTTTTGTGTCTAACGATCTTCCACTCTCTTGTGTGGATCGTATTGTGCATGGTTGGTCATGTGTTAATTTTCATTTATTCGCGATTGAATAATGAGTTTGTTATTGCCTAACTTTTGTCTTTGACGGATAGCCATGAATGGGTATAAATCATCAGATGTGCATTTAGTTTGAAAATCTAGCATATTTCACACTTGTTGGAAGCTTCATAACTTGTTGCTTATTAAACCTTTAGTTGGAATTTCTGCTAGGATTTCTTTTTTGTTATTATTATTGTAAATGACTTGATTAGTCTATTCTAAATAATTTTGTTTAATAAGTATTAACTGGATGTAATGGATATTATCTGATTAACTTATTAATGGGTATTTTCATTCTCAAAAATAAAATAAGAAAGAGGATGACAATGAGAAAAATCAAATCAAACTTTAACTAAAGAAATGAGAAAAAATTTGAGTAAAAATTTTAGAGACAATAATGGATGCTTCTCATCCCAATTTTGACCAAAAAAAAAAGTGAATACGTGTCATAATATTATTTGATTACAAAGGCCCCTACTTGTGGGTTTCTTTTTTTTGGTCTTGCAAAGAAAAATTCCATACATATATATAGGTTGCGATGGTTTTGAGGATACCAACCATGGCTCCTCAAGTCATCATTGAAGGAGACTCATCTTCCATCGAGCAGTTTTTCTTTTTCAAAGTCATGCATCCGGGGCGGGTCAACCCCAACCCGCTGAAATTAATGTAAGGCGGGACATAAACCAGATAAGTGTCCTGCTTGTTTCGGGTCGGAGAATATCCGAATTTTTTGGCTACCTCTATCTTATCTATCCTTAAATATAGAATTTTCTTTTTCTGGAATAGTAAATATTATCCTCGTTTGGTGAGAATTCCTTGTCTATTACCATTACAAGGGAATCTTGTTTGGCAACTAAGTAATGGCCCATCTTGGGATCTCGACTGGAATGAGTGATTGCTCAATTAAGTTCGGTATTGAGCTTTGTCCATGTAACAAATTATATGAATTTCTATTTTCTCAAGAAAGAAAAAACACGTACACAGCTTCTGCCACATACTTATTTATCAGCAAACACCCATATATATATGATCTAAAACGTGAATTGGCTTTTAATTTCTATTAAAAGAAAAAAAAAATTGGATGTTTCGCTTGGAAACATTGAAGAAGGCCCAGAGAGGCTTGAGTTTCAGAGGTTTTAACCAAAAACCTATCCCAACCTAAACTAGATTTCATGAAATTCAAACCAGGCGCAATGGTACTAAAATTTTGAACATGAAAAAATTACCATTGTAAATTTCATATGGGTAAGAAAAATTAAGAGGAAAAAAAAAATAACTAAGACACTCAACTCAAACAAAGCACTAAATCATGTCGGAAACTTACATAACATGCCTATCCTCATTAAATCATCATTTATGATGGGGGCAATAACAATACAGAAAAATACAAGCGCCACAATACAAGGTTATAATCACTCGGCTACATATGGTCAGACCTGCTATCATCCTCATTAATTCCATCTCCTGCATGCCTGAAACCAATAACAATGCCTTATTATTACAATAATCTTGAAGATGCAGTTAATAAACCGAAACCTAATCCGTACCCAAAATCGGTTTCAACCATGACATAATTCTACGAAAAGGGAATCAACATTTCACAAAAATTGGTCCCCGTAACATTACGGATGACAAATCAAGTTTAAAACCTACCGCCAAGACGTAGTTAGATTTCGAGCTTTTCTATCTAGCTGAAGGTTTTCCAGGGCAGATGATGCTCGAATTACTTCCTCTGGAAGCTCATCACTGTCATATCTCCAATTATACTCATCTTTCCTGTAACTTGACATGGAAGACCCACCTCTCCTATCTGAATGCTAGAAGGCATCAGAAAAACAATGGCAACCATACACGTAACCAAACGTTAAGCTAACATAAGTTTTTTACTTACCAGATGCCTGGGAAGCAGGAAGAGACCTAGAGTGGAAATATCACCAAACTAAAACATCTCAGTTACAAGTGGAAAAGAAAAATTGAATACCATAAAGAGAATTGATTTCCAAAAGAAAATGTAAAAAAACATAAGAAATAAGAAAAACAATGGTTGGCACAACACCTTCCTAGTGGAGGGAGGCCCCCGGCAACAGATGAAGAGGAAGGTCTTCGACTACTTCGAGAGTCTAGACTGGATACAGACTCTGTTTCTGAAGTGGTTAGCTTTCTTCCAGTACCCCTTGCTTGAGACAAATTCTGTATGAACATTTTAGAATCAGAGATGATAGTCAGAATATAAGGCAAGGCACCATTTGCAGCTAAGCTACAGATGTGCAAAAAAGGGTCCATATATTTACTCAAATTTTCAAGATCAGAATGTTATTTTAACTTCTATATGAAAATACTTCATGCATCGCTACTTATTGGCCAATCCAGCTTAAATTCCATAGTGACACCATGGTGGTAGCTAATTTATTACATGTCATCATAAACCGTGTACAGTGTTTGTACACATAAAATGCTCTATGTCTAACTTTAATCATGGAAGCCTCTCCCCACAAAGTATATTTGGCTTTAAGTAATAAATACAATGCAATTGAATATTTTGCCTTCATAAAGTTCCCAGAAAATCATTATATTCTGATCCACGTTAGAGAAGAAATTTTCATCTCTAGTTAGTTTTAACATTCCCTGCGACAATGTTTAAAAATTGCCCACCAAATTGTGCTACACAAAGTTATATAACTCGACTAAATTTTCCGTGCTTGGTTTACTCTCATATAACCTCTGTTTGAGTGTTTCATCCCTCTCAATCATGTGTATCATTCTCATTCTACGACAGGTTGAGAAAGTTCTACAACAATAATTTAGGCAGAATAAGTATGATCTTATATAAGTTGTGAACTTGAAGCTTACTGTTGTGACACATACTTTGGTTTGAGAAACATAAGACCAATCATATATTGTTTCCTAGATGACTAGATCAATATAAAACAATAGGCCTTTAAAACTAATTCTAAAGCAAAGTTAAGTTCTCTAACACTAACTTCCTTATAAAACTTGAATATACACAAATATAGATCTACAATACTTCTGTATAGAGAGTTAATGTCAAACCTCAAATTTCAAGAATCCTTCAAGCACATCCAAAAGCAAAGGACCACTATCACCGTTTCTGTTAAGATCATACCCATTCTTGCTACTAAATTCTTTCAATTCGGTTTTCCAGAAATCTTTTTGCTGCAAGTTGTAAAATAAATCACCATTCATTAGTAAAGGATACAGAACAATTCAAAAATCTCTTCAATGATCTTGCAATGCATAAAAGGATTTTACTTGATTACCAAATTACACTCGGGAAGGTAAACTTTCATCGTGTGATTTAGTTGTGCCCATTCTAAGTATTCACATATCAACGCAGTCAGCAACCTCCCTGCAATTTGGAAATCGTAGATAAATTAAATATGAGATTACAAATTTCACAACACCTGAAACCCAAACAAGCTAAAATGCTAGGCACGTCATAATTTCTACAGACAACGTTTACCATCTCATAGGTAAAAATTATATCAATTAGGAAGTAGCTTAAGTGAACTAAGGATGTTTAGTCAGCCATTAGCAAATGAAAAAGACATTTAATCAGCAAAAAATGGTCACGAAAACCCATAACCTCACAACAAGCACCTCACTCCGATTCTGTTTTGCTATCCAGATATATTATTCAAAAGCGAATTTTAACCTGTACGGTTGAACCCATTTCAACAACTCCATGGACCAATCAAGTGGATAAAACCCCACCAACAGAGCTGAAATGACAGCCCACTAAACAAAAGCTCCTTACCAACCAATTTATGAAAGAGATGGAAAGGAACCTGAAGGTGACGCGTGAAGTTGTTTAGCACGATCATTACAGCTCCCAAGTAAAGCAGGAGGCACACCATCTTCCTTCTCGACAACACGATCCTCTTCTTCAATTGCCTCAAACACACTTGCTCTCAACTCAGCCTAGAAATATTTGAAAAGAACCTCACCATAAATACAATATAATCCAAATATTTTCAAGTTTCAAATCTCAACCTAATTTTTCTCAATTGAGATTCACATTAACAGAACTAAGCTTTCGGATACAAATTAAAACAAAATAAAACATTTAGGTGTTCTCAGTTTACTTTGATTCCATTTTATAAGCACTAAATTAACTCCAAATCACAAAAACCAAAACAAATAAAACCCTAAAACAAAATTAGTAAAAATATGTATCAAGCATACTACATCGCTAGCTAACACAAAATAGTATTTTTCATATTTGCAGTTTAAAATCGGGCGCAAGCAAATTCTGTGAAGATCTAAATAAAAAATCCGGCAGCAAAAGAATGACATGAACAGACATAAAAAAAAAAAAAAAAAAAAAAAAAAAAAAAGTGATGATCGTGTAAATTGTACCCGGATCTTGGCAAGGACGCCCTTCTTCTCGAGAGTGCGAGTAACTAGGGTTTTGAGGTCCATCATCTCCCTCGTGTAATCATCCATCTTTAGCTTCTAAAGCTTATGAGAATTTTGAAATCCTCTGCTTTCTCTCTCTCTCTCGCTCTTTGGGTTTTGAATTGGAGAGAGATGCTTTGCTTGAGTTGTGTAGGAGAGAGAGAGAGAGTAGTTTAGTCGAGTACCGAATAGAGCAGAGGGGTGGGCAGTGCCCGGTGGGTGCCATAATGGTGAATGTGGGTGGGCCCAGTTCCGCCATCTCTCATTTTGTTTTTGGGCTTTGGTCCATTGGATATCTGTACCCCATCTTCTAATAGTCATTTGTTCCACACAAATAATAGCCCATTAGCCCATTCAAAAAGATGCATCACCCTAAATTTAAAAAGGGTAAATACCATTTTGAATTCTGTGTTTTGTAAAAGTTACTGATTGGACTATGTATTTTATTGAATGAAAAAATAAATCCTGTATTTTCCAAAATAGTAAAAATAGGACTCTCAGCTTAATTTTTGACAACTTTTTTTTTATATAATCAACTTGAAAACAATTCCTATTATGAACAGATACAGAAAATGTAAATAATTTTGTCATAACACTTTTAGATCAGATTATAATTAAATTTTATTTTGATAAAAAATCAATTCAGGATCCTATTTGTACCATTTTAGAAAATACAGGGTTTATTTTGTCATTTAACAAAACAGAAGATCCAATTTATAACTTTTGCGAAATACAGAGTCCAAAATAGTATTTATCCATTTAAAAATTAAATTAATAAATATTTATTTCTTTAAAAAATACTGTATTACTCCTCCTTAAAAATAAAAAAATTAATGTTATTATATCATACTAATTTTTGTATATAACTCCACTTACATTTTGTTAATATATAAATATTCTGTTAAATTTAACGATGTTAATAGTTTTGATCTCCCGTTAACAAATAAATAAACTCAATAATTAAACCCAAAAAATTAAACAATCTTTTTTTTTTAAATTAAAAAAAAAATTATCCACATATCTCTCTAATAAACCGGATATTTTTAATTTTTGAAATTTTTTGTTATTTTTAGTACCTATGCTGCCGGTAATGACTTTTTTTAAATCAGTATGAAGTTTTCTTAAAATTAAATAGGTGACATTGATATTTTATGAAAAATTTAGATACACCCAAAAAGAAGTTAATATGCAAGACCAATGAGGTAGCAACTGAAAGAGTTTTCTCAAATTGTATAATCCAAGAATGAAGAGGTAAACATCACATTTTGTAACTTTATGTTTTCTTTCATGTATATGCTAACCCATTTATTTGGTTTCCAAAGAAGAAATAACTTCAACCAGGGGAGATGATGACTAAATGGAAGAAGTTTTAGAACTCGAAGGGACAACATTATTAATTAAACTAACACTATATGTTTCTGATATTGATGAACTGGTAATGATTTTATTTAGACTTGAGTTTTTTAATTCTCGCAACCTAAAAGTATGTATTCATATTCATACCTCACATACAATTTTATGCACTGATATATTTATATTAAATATATGTATATATGTGAATATATTATTTTCTCTTATTTGTGTCTGCATTTTGGTTTCTAATTTGAAACAAAAGACCTTAAGAAGAATTGATTTCTTGAATTTAGGTCACTGAAGAGCGGCTTTCTACCTTATTTAGTGTCTGTGGTTTATAGACAAGTAAGTGAACAACCCTCTCTCCTCTTTATAATGTGTTAGTTAAGCTGAATATCTACTGTATGTGACTTGTTTTCTAATTATCATGTTACCTCTTGTTTAAATTTCATATGTAATAGCATATTATGGTTGCATATGCCGTTGTGTTTCTCTCTTTTGATTGGGTGTTGTTAGCATTATGTATAAAACATATTAATCAGCTAATCTTTTTTGCCTCGTACTGTTTTTATTTTCTTTTCATTTAATTGGCTAACTCAAGTCTCAAGCTTCATGCCATCTCATTTAACACACACATATGTATAACCAAGTAAATATTTGAAAAACAAAAAACACACAAGAGGAATTAAAGCGATAAAAATAAGAGATATAAATAGATACTAATAGAATATTTATATGCATAAAACATATAGGCATTCTGTTGTATACCGAAATGGTACGTTTTACATTTATCAACTCGCAAGCGCACGAATCTTTATTGTAGTATTGAGATTGTGAAGAACGAGGTCGAACCCATGGGAATTGCGTGAAATTGAAGAAAATACTTATTTAATCTAAGCTAATAAAACTCTAACCTAGTTCCGAAAATGGTGAGATTTTTGGTAACAAAATAAAATAAAGTGTTTAAATGATAAAAATGACAGTAACAGATATTTTCAGAAATATTTTGGGATATTATTAAGGGTTCAGAATCCACTTAATGTATATAAAAATATTTATGTTTATGTTGATTCTCATAATTTAATCAGTAATCAAACCAATTATTTTCTAATAAAAAATAGATTTTCCTTCGCTTTAAAATTATAACTTCTAAGCATTAAATGTGAAACAATTTAATGTAAATACAAAAAATCAAAGAATATTATTTTTAATAAAATATGGAACCAAGCATAAATAATTTCTAACTATCAAAAATACTTGATATTAAAGATGAAAGAAATTATTTTAAGAAACGAAAATCATAAGCATATATTGTACTGAGAATCAAAATAAAAATAAATACTTAATTAAATACACTAGGTTTCATCGTCCTCCTTAATAATAAGGGAACTTAGAAACCCATAAGAAAATTAACTAAGAAAGCGGTAAACTAACACTGAGCGCTCTGAGCGTTTTCTCTGGATTTTTCTGTCTGAAACTGAAACTGTATTCTAAAAACCTAAGCTTCTATTTATAGAAGGGTAAAAGGACTAATCCGCAATTAAACTTATTACAAATTGCATGTGGGTAAAATTGTAAATACAAAAAGTTAATTTCAGAGTGCCACGTGTCGCATTTTGATTGGCTGCCTTGGGCAAGGCAGTGCCACGTGGCAAGCTTCTGTTGGCTGAAAAAATAGCAAATTGAGCCTTTGAGTAACACTTGGCGCATGCAGAAAAGAGGAGAAAGCTTCCTTTTTGAAGCTTGGTGACCAAGGTGGGACGAGGCCCACTCGCGCGCCTGGAAGGTGGCGCAAACGCACGGCCAAGGAGAAGTCGTGCGCGTCACGCGCGCGTGTGAGCAGAGGGGCTGCTGCTGCTTTTTCCGAGCCAATGGGAGAGCGCCACGTGGCGCTAATGTCGGCAGGGGAGAAGAAGAGGGCCAAATGGGCTTTTGTCCTTTTGTGCTCTCTTTTGGGCTTCAAAAATACCAATTTTATAGCTTTGGGCTTTATTTTTGTCATTTTTTTATTTCTTTTCTTTTCTTTTAATAATGCTATTTTTCAATCAAACACAAACAACATTAAATCCAAATAAAATATTTTCGACATGAAATATATCATAATAATTTTAATGAAAAATATTTATTTAAAATCTAATTAATTTGTATTTCTTTAAATAAAAACAATGCATTTTCTTAACTTTTTATTTCTTTTTCTCTATTATGCCATAAATACTATTATTATTTATAAACAAAGATAAAATTAATCTTAAATAAAATATTTTCAATATAAAAATATATTGTATTAATTTCATGAAAATATTATAAAGAATTAATTTTATTTTGTATTTTTACACTATAACACATTCGAAAGCTACTACCTGGTAATTAATTAATTAGATACTAATTAATAACAATAACTTGTTGCTTAATTAGAAAGTAAAATAAAGCTTGAAATTCTAAAGATATAATTAATGAGCTATATCTATTTGTATCTGGTATTTTCTTCTTTTGTGCTCTCTCTTTAATTATAATGTCCAATCTATGATTACATGACTTTTGAGTACAATAATTAAGGTGGCGTTTGGTTGGAGGTAATGAAATTGAATGGAATGGAAAGGAAACAATTTTCATTCTATTCCTTTGTTTGGTTGCATTTTAAAGTATTGGAATGGCATTCCAATGGAATGCCCTTTCCACTATTTTGGTGGAATGGCTATTCCATTTTGAAAAGAAAGGAATGACCATTCCAATGTAAAAAGAAAGAAAAAATTAAAGATTTTTTTATCAATTTTTTTTATGCATTTTAAATTTTATTCCATTCCTATTCTTATTTCCATTCCTATTCTTATATTTTCATTCATCCCAACCAAACGCCTCCTAAGTGTGTAGTTACTTGGAGATATCTCAATTGATTTGGTGTGTGAATGTGTGGGAGATGTATAGCGGGATGGGTTGAAATCCCCATTATAACATTTGAATAACAATGTGTATATTATATTGTCAAAAAAAAAAAACAAAGTGTATATTATAGGTTTATATACACAATTATAACATTCTTAACAATTAGTTATATAAAACATATCGTTTATAAAATAATTTACAATTAGTTACTGAATTCTTAAACAAAAACCACTAAAACTTATATAAAACTAATATTTACGTGTCTCGCCACGTAACTCTCATCTAGTATGTATATATATATAATGTATTATGTACAATTATTTTTGTGATTTCATACGATTTTGTTATTTTTAAAAAAAACTTGTGCTTCATTTGTATTATTACATTTTTTTTGGAAATATTTTGTAAAATTTGATATATAAAATTATTTATTTTATACAATATATTATTTAGTCAAATACTTAAATATTATTCGTAAACTTATAATGTGGTATATTTTTTTTTATCTAATATAATTATCATAATATTTTTTTAATATTAAAATTACAAATTTATTTTTGATTATTTAAAGTTTACTTGGCTTTTAATCTCTACTTGATTTCAATCATTAGTTATAGTAAATAATAATGCCTTATAAATTTATTATATATTTATTTTTGAAAATGATAGGAAAAAAAATATTAGAATAAGCTAGCATCTATGACCTAACCTTAATATATTTACAAGCTATACTTAATTTTAGATTGTATATGACTATATGTGTAAACAGAAGAAAAACAATACAAATACAGGATTTGATAGGAAATCCTAAGTTGTCCTTTCTAACTGTTATGCAGTGTTTTGGGATAAACACTTATTAGTTTATTATTGTTATGACATAGGGCTCGAGATCATCGATCGTACTCCAAGTAGGTCGGCTAATATAACTGAACTAGAACTTGAGGTAAAAAAGTATATTGTACTGCATAGTACGTTGTATATAATATAATTAGTATTGTTATGAATTGATTAATAATGAGATATAGTTAATATTGTTATATAATGAAAAGATTGATTGGTTGAATATTGATAATGTGATAATATTATGCATGTGATATGGGCTCACCTGATTAGGTGATGCAATTTTCTTGGCGACGTACTGAGCGTAAGTATGGGCGTCAGTGATATATGATGAGTACCGAGTGTAGGTACGAGCTCACCTGATTAGGTGATGTGATTTTTCTGGCGATGTACTAGGCGTAAGTACGGGCGTCAGTGATATATGATGAGTACTGAGCGTAGGTACGAGCTCACCTAATTATGTGATGCGATTTTTCCTAGCGATGTACTGGGCGTAAGTACGGGCGTCAGTGACATATGATAAGTACTGGGTGTAGGTACGGGCTCGTCTAATTAGACGATGCGATATATTGGTGTCAGATTGTGGCACAAGCTCACATGATTAAGTGATGCAATTATATGATACATGGGTGCAGGTTTTTACACAGGCTCACCTGATTAGGTGATACAGTTATGCGACATATGAGTGCCAGGCTATGACACGGGCTTGCCTGATTAGGTAATGCAATACAAGATTATCAGATTAAAGCATCGACTTGCCTGATTAGGCAACGTGATGTTATGAAGATGGTTGCTTTATGAGGTAATATATATTATTTATATGATTAAATGAATATGAATTCTTTTATTGGTATAATGATTTTGTATTACCAAATATTTGTATACTGATGTTTATTCGTGGCAGATGTCAGTAGTGATTTGGATTTCATCTTATGAACAATGTGTGATGGTTTGACTCTTATTGTGTATAAATGACAATATTCGAATAATAAACTATATGATTATTATTATTACTTTTTTTGCTGAGTCTTGTGACTTACGGGTGCTATGTGGTGCAGGTAAAGGCAAATAAAAGCTAAATCAACCATGAGGTGACTGTTGGAATTAATTTATTTTACCAGGATCTAGATTTACTTACAAGTATGTTTGATTAACAACCTAATATGAATTCTAAAACAATGAAAATAAACACATATAAAGTTTAGAAAACCTTACAGTGGGTGCAGCGGAATATTATGACTCCTTCCATTCAGATCTCTAGCCCTTGATTCCTTTCTGTAGCAGAGCATAATCAAGATCTGAATCTGGATCTTCTTTTCTCCTTCTTTGATGTAGAATTTCCATAGTCTTACATACTATGATTGAGATACCACTTGATGTGTGTGGGCACTACTCATCACTCAAGGAATTTCGAAAATTTAGAGAGAAGAAAAGAGAGAGGGGCGTGTGGCTTTCTGAGAGAAACTAAATGATCAAAGTTGTGTGTAAGTTGTTTGTTTCCTGAAGCCAACACTTTCTATTTATAGAATACCCTCTAGGTTTAGGTTAGAATTGTATGACATTAAAATAATGGAAACTACAAATGGCAATTCTCATGCATGTGGCCGGCCATACAAAGGGATTGGGCCTCACTTTGTAACTTTCCCATTTTGTTATTTTCCATTCCCATTTTCTCAAAAATGCCAATTTTCCAATTTAACATTTTAAATGCCAATTCTAATTATTTAATAACTTAAAAAATAATTATTAAATAATATTGCCATTTAATATATTTATTAATTTAGACATGTAAAGTCTATTAATTAATAAATAAACCTAGAATCTCTTTTCTTTACAATTTCGCCCTTGCTTAGTGAAAATTCATAAAGTAGACATAGTCTAACTTTTAGAATTATAATTGATTAATTAAAATCAATTAACTGAGTCTTACAAGCAGTATGGTCTCAACTAGTATGGGGATCATGGGTCTATATAACCGAGCTTCCAATAAGTCGAACCGAATTTACCAAGTAAATTTCCTAACTTATTAATTCCTTATTGAATCCACACTTAGAACTTGGAATTGCACTCTCAGTCATATAGAACGCTCTATATGTTCCATGATATAGACACGTCATTAGTTATCTATTGTTATAACCCTAATGTGATCAATGACCCTCTAATAGACGATCTACATTGAAAAGGCACTACTGTTACCGCTGCACCTTCAATGTATTTTATCCTTAAAACACTTAGCTCCGTATAAATGATATTTCAGCAAAGTGAAATGAGATCTCCACCATTTATTTCTGTTTAGCCAAGCTCGAAGGATATCATCGTTTCACTTCTAAGTTCCTATAGAAGTTATAGATTCCATCTTTATGGTAGCGCTCCCACTTAATTATACTATCATGTTCCCAAAATGTACGTATCACCCTGACCCAAAAGTAGGCTTAACTAACAAATCAAAGAACATGTATAGTACTCTTGAGATCGAACCTACCCATATCAGGATTAAGGTCATTTGATCTAGGATCAACAGGTGATATTGAATCGAATAGATATTACGGTAAGTTTTAATATATCTAATCAAAGTTCAATATCGGTCCCTTCCGATGTATACTCCATACATCCGATACTGGTAAACTTTGCCAATGTCCTGGAAAGGACATAACACTTTTCCAAGGTGTAAGAATACCTATTGCTGATTATACCATGTCAGTCTAAATCCAGTATTCTGACAAATCAGGGAATAAACTTTTGAACATATAATTAAGATTAGATTTCACTGTGCTGACAACACTATAATCTTTAACAAACTCATATGTTCTGGACTTAAAAAGAATTCATATATTATATACATATAATCATGAAATAAATCATGTGAACCATGCAACATAAAATGTTATTTCTGATCTTTATTAATAAGTAAATTTGATTATATTGAAATGAGTTTTATTTAGGGCACAAAATCCAACAGTGACAATCTTCTCCAGCAATGTACATATTGACCTCACCGGCCTGCGCCCCGAGTTGCCAGAAGTTGTTTTGGGTTGGCTGTATCTACTGACTTTGATTTTGTGTGTAAATTGTTGTCGTATATATTTCTTTAACAAAACTTTTTATAACAGGGATCCCCAGAACACACTTTTTATGCCGTTATAATGTATGTTCTTAGTGTTTTATTTTAGTCAAGTTTGTAATATTATCACGGTTTTTAATAATTAATTAATCTATTAGTATTAAACTAGTTTATAAAATCACATGTGGTCTCTATAGATTAGGACGTTACAATAACTCACCCAAACCAAACCGAGATAACTCGACGAAAAATACAAACTTAAAAACTCAACAAAAATATAACCCGCCCCATCTTTATATTGGGGGGTTGTAAATAATATCAATTCGCCCAATCAAACCGAACTAATCTAATTAACCTAAATAAGAGAGGTTTTTTTATATATTTAATTTTTTTTATTATATATATTTATATATCATATAATTTATATGACTATTTCAAAAATATAAAGTTGAAACTAATATGTTTTTTATTATTGTGGTTGATTTGAACTTTAAATTCAATCTATATATATATATTTGTCTCATTTTTATAATTAATTAAAATATAACAATTGAATGTAAAAATAATAAAAAAAAAATATTAGTTGTCAGTTTGGATGGGTTAACCTGACCAAACCGATTAATTTTATTGGGCGGGTTACTATTTTTTTTTCTTAATTAGGCGGGTGGCACTTAGATTTTTGTAACCCGATATTTATATTGGGTTGAATAAAATGTACCATAAACCGACCAAACTGATCGATATACACCTCTAGTAGTTAGTGAAGGTGAATGGATAGAATAAGATGTATTTTTATAAATTTTTGTTGCTGTATAAATATTTATAGGACTTAATATATTTGTGTAATATTTTTATTATTTTAGTATATACATACAATTTTTTTTTATTTTGTACGTATGGAAGAAAAAATGGAAAATATTAAAATATATAAAATAAAAATGATTAAAGATAAATTTTATTTACACTTAAAAATTTATAAATACACCCTATTTTAATAATTTTTATTTTATATAAAAAATATATCTTTTCCTTTTTGAGAAAAAAAATTATATCTTTAATTGTATTAAGTTTTTTCAACTTTTTTCTTTCAATTCATTATATCTATCAAATAAAAATAAATTATATTTTAAATATTATGACAAAAAAATTAAAATAAAAAATTATATAATTTTTTAAAAAAAAAATATATACATAAGTGAAAAAATTATGAAAATGAAATTAAAATAAGTATGAAATTAACAAAAAAAAAAATTAAAAAATATATTAAAAAAAATAAAAATTATTTAAGTTTATATATATATATACTAGCAAAAAACTACGTGCGAGGCACGTATACTAAATTTTATGCTAGGTTTTTTCTATGTTATTTGAAAGTGATACGATTAAAAATTAAAGAAAAAATATTATTAGTTATTAGGTGAGATTATTATTATGTGTATCTAAATATTATAGTTTATAATGTTGTCAATTAAAAGTGAATACCGAATGCAATATATTAGTGTTTAAGAAAGCTTAAGCTTCAAATTAGTTTGAACTTGATAATTCTAATAACTCTGTGTAGACTATGTTTTTGGTGTAGTTTTTATCGTGCTGGCCTGTGGTCACAGGTCGGATTAATACACGCACTGTAGACGATGTTTTTGCCCTTGACAATGCCACATATAACTGACCGTGTGAAAAAACAGGTTGTGGCAAATAAACTCCAACATAATCTAACGTTTGGCCTCGCAATTTGTTTATTGTCATAGCAAAACTTAATCTTATGGGGAATTGTGTTCGTTTAAATGGAAAGCCGCTATTTTCATCCACATTGGGTAAGAATGGTATTCTTGATATAAAGACTCTTTTTCCTCTATGGTGTCCTACAGCAATTTCAGCATCTATCACATTTGGTTCAAATGCTCGACAAATCAAACAGGTTCCATTGCAGAGTCCATCTGAAGGATTAATGTTTCTAAGCAACATTATTGGGCAATTCCTCTTTAGCTGCAATTCATGTGGAGGAAGACCGTTTGGTGTAAGAGTGTTTAAGAAATCTTCCATAACTGATTGCTCGGTGCTATTTATAGCTTCATCTCAACTGTAGTAGTGATGTGCTTCTCCCGGGAAACGTGGAATTAACATCAAATTAATTTCATCGACAAAAGAGTTCTTTGGTGTTAATATAGCTCGATTCATCATGGTAGACACATTTTCTGGGTAGTGATGGATGTTGTGGAAGACATTTTCTATTAGGAGGTTTAAAGATGTGTTGTCGTCGTGATAAGGAATGAGCATTTTACTTGGGATTTGTAAGGTGTCATTGACGGTGATTGGTGGCATTCCATTGCCCACCGACAATACGTAATCAGAGAATATTGGGTCCAGTCTTGCTCTCATATTTTCAATTAGGTGGAACTTGGTGAATATTAACATTACTTGGGAGAATAAGCAGAGAGAAAAATCTGGAGAAGAAGAGAAGTGGTGTAACGGCCAACAAAAAAAAATTAGAAGGTATATGATTCTGTTATATATATTGGAATGAAAAAATAGAGAGAAGAGATGAGATATAAATGGATTGGGTTGATGACATATATTATTATTCTCAGTAAGCTCTGATATAAATTAGAATAAGAATGCCCAAATTATAATAGGAAAATGAATACATTGATATCTAATTTTTAAATTCTTTATGGCAAACTAAATAATAAATAAAAAAAAAAGATAAAAAAATAAAACAAAAGCTAAATAACAAAAAAAATAATAAATAAAAAATAAAACAAAAGCTAAATAACAATTGATCTATGGATCACACCAATTATAGTAGTAATAATAATAATATTCCCTTGATCTGAATCGAAAACAACCGAAAACGATGGATAATTCAAACCACCAGGGCTACTCAAAGTCCCAACTTTGGTAAATGTCGTTTCACAAATATCAGCTCTAGTGGGTGCTTTAACAAATATTCATATACGCTTAGAATCATACCCAATAGAACAAAGGAAAGCCACATAATCATTTACATCAAGATCATAAACCAAACCCGGATTGAAAGTTTTGTTGGGATCAACATGTCCTGCTCCATGAATGAAAGGTGTTGATTTTTCCCCTGACCTAAGATCATCAAAAGTCTTGATTTTTCCTCTTTCATGTACTACTATGATTAATTTTAAATTATAACTTGTAAATGTTACCAAACAAATAGGGTCTAATAAATTAAAAGTCAAACTAAAGAAACATATCGAACATCTAATGCAATATGATTTGTTTTTTTTTTTGTTGGGTATAAATCAAAAAACGATATTTTTCAAAATAATATATAAATTATGATACTTTCAAAAACACTTTCCTTTTACCTTCTTATAGATCAAGTCTTTAGTTACTAACGGAATTTGACTTTTTGAATTTGATTTATCATAATTTCTCGTCATTCGAGAATATTTACTTTTTTGAAAAATACTCACAATGGATGACCTGATTACAGTCCCTCGGAACAGAATAGTAGCCGCGGGATCATCACTTGATTTTATATACTGTTTCATTTTATCACCATTAATCTGACCAACCATGGTCGCTGGTATAAGATGAGAATCAGCTATGAGCTCTTCGCCACTGTCTTCTGTATTAGCTAACACCAAAGCAAGACCACCTGCGAGCTTAACAACACTCTTTCCGGCGACTTTAGAGGCAATGAGAGATCCAGAATAGCAGTACCTATTCCCTGCGTCACCGGCGTAGATCAACGAAAGCTTTGCATCGGCAGCTAAATGCTCTCCTGCGTACAGAGACACGCCGATTAATATTCTACCGTCACCCAAAAAGACATCGGCCGGGAACTCTCTGTCGATGGTGGAAGCACCGACGGTCAGTATCCAAGGAGCGATGTTGGTGGCAGTGGAAGGGTTGGGACCGGAGTTTCCAGCAGAGCAGGAAACCAAGACGCCGTGTTGGGATGCCCAGATGCAACATTTCCTTCATACATATCGAAATGAAACAAGTCCTCAGCAACCTGAAATTCATTAATTAACATAGATCAGTCTATCAAATATAATATTTCATTTCTTCATAATAATACTAATATTTATTTATTATACTAACTTTACCATTATTTTTGACCTTCCATCGTTACTCTGAGCTTCCTCTGGTTCGTCAGAAACAGTAGTATTACTGAAGGACACTGGATCTTGTGTTGAATGATAATCAGAACAAATTTGAGATGGTGCAACATCACATATTGTAAATGATGAAGAGCCAAATGATGGATGAGCAAGAAAACTCAAATTGTCGTCCGTATGAACCTTAGACTGTGGCTTGCTCGTCTCACTCCTGCTAGTAAAACACTAAATAAAATAAAGCTATACTTATCCAAAACTAAAGATGTACTCCACAAAAGGATTGGAATTTTTCTTCAGAACTCACCTAAATCACATGTAGCTTCAGTAATAAAATCATCAAGACATTCCAACACAGAAAATATGTCTGCATTCTGAACATGACAACACTTATCAACATAATGTTCTAAAAGCATAGGGAAAAAAAACAATAATATTCAAATTTCTTACTCCTTACCTCTCCTAAGGATTTCCCCAAGCTAGATTGCCAATCTCCATTTCCATCTGTAGCCACATCCTATGATTGCAAACAGTCCTCGACAGCAGACTGCGAAGGATTCTCCTTGATAGAGCATAAAACTGTTCTGTCCATTAAATTTGGAAAATCTGCCTCAACTGCGATCGAGTCCAAATAGTACGGCGGCGAGTGTCCATTTGCCCCAACAGAAAGAGAAATTATATGGACACCATCGGAAATCGCTTGGTCCATGACTGCTAAGATATCCGAATCGAAACATCCTAATTTTTCGAAACATGTGGGCAGTGCAAATTTTGATGGTATAAGGTAATATTTAATATCAGTTCAAATATTAATAGGATTTGTTTTATTATTATTTTATTATATATAAATAATATTTTATTATTTTATTAAATAAAAATAAAAAGTCACCCATAAATTTTTCAAAAATTAAGAATTTCAGTTATATAGGCACACTTTATATAGAATAGATATATTTTTAATAATGGGAGTGATATTTATCATGTAGCTACTCATGATTAAAAGGGGTGGTGGGTGCAAACTTGAAAAGTTAAAGTGAACGGACAATTATACCCTTGATTAATGTTCAGTTTGGATCCTTCTTTAGTTACAAGTCATCCGCATGAGTGGCAATTTAGACATCATCTTCTCCATTCTCACTCCAACCGGAACTCTGATTAATCCTCTCTGAAAACCCTAATCGTTCTTCACATACCAAATCTTCGAATTAAATTGGGTTTTCTTTTTCGGTCCCATTAATTTGAAGTTTCCTTTTCATATTTTGGGATCAGAAAAAGATTTGGTTTTGAAATCTTAATAGCTATGCCGCCGAAGCAGCAATCGAAAGCCGATGTGGCTAAGAAGCAGAAGGTCGTAGAGGATAAGACCTTTGGGCTCAAGAACAAGAACAAAAGTAAGAATGTCCAGAAGTATGTTCAGAACCTCAAACAGTCTGTTCAGCCGAAACTCGATTCAGCTAAACTCACTGCGAAGGTTTGTGTTATATACCCTTCTCTCTTTTATACGTATATGTATGTATATTTTTGATTGGGTTCTGTGTGATTTCGGGAAAATTGGCCATTCAAAATACGTTGTAAATAGTACAGGGATTAGTTATTAGTCTTGTTTTTCTTCGTTTTCTTCGCCGGTGAGCTTGATTTATTTATTTGGAGGTCTTGGATGAGGATTCTAATTGATTAGTAATTGCATGAACAGAAAAAGAAGGAGGAAGAGAAAGCAAAAGAGAAAGAGCTGAACGATTTGTTCAAGGTTGCTGTCAGTCAACCCAAAGTTCCAGTTGGTATGTATTGTGCTTTCTTACTCTTTGTTGTTTTCGGTGATGGTTAGCAATCTGTTTTATTTGGTATTTTGGGTAATTTTTCCGTCTTTTATGAAATTTGGACTTGTGAAAATTTGGATAGGTGTCGATCCCAAGTCTATATTGTGCGAGTTTTTCAAGGTCGGACAGTGTACCAAAGGTTTTAAATGCAAGTTCTCACATGATTTGAATGTCCAGAGGAAGGGTGAGAAGATCGACATTTACAGTGATAAGCGTGATGAAGGTGATTGGCTAACATGGCTGTCTGAATTATTCTTGCTTTCACTTGTGTTTTGTTGATGTTGATGAACCAATGGTTTACCCTTTTGTTCTTTTCTGGGTTCGTTATTGTTAGACACGATGGAGGACTGGGATCAGGAGACACTGGAAAAGGTTATTGAGTCAAAGAAGACCGAGTACAACCAGAACAAACCAACTGAAATTGTATGTCATATACTTCCCATTGGTTACTTAGATATTTGTTGTTGTTGTGGAAATTTTGCATTTAAAGGTGTTGTTCTCACTCCGAGAATGTTTTTCTTTGGCGTTGTGTTGCTTGGCATGCTAGATGTTAATGCCCCTCCCATACGGGCCTATGCCTGTGGGTGGCTTTCAAATATCACCTTTGGAAATACAAGTGGGCATGTAAATGTTTTTAGTGATATATGGTGCAACACTTCAATTTTTTCAGTTTATCATTCACTGCTTGTGCTGAAGAATGTGGTGTTTACTAGTGACTTTTGTTCAAGCTGTATGTCGGAGTCTATTATGGAGACTTCCGATAAAATTTTGATAGATTAGATTGCTTCTGGAATCAATGAAGTTACTGGAAGTTTTTTGTTTGTTTGCATTTTTCTTGAATTTGTTATCAATTTGAAAAAGATACTAATTTAAGTTGCACTAAATTCTGGATTATTAATGCATGTGACTATCCATTTTTGTGAATTTGTTTATGTTAACAAGCATTTTGTTCTGATTGTAATGGTAACTTGTAAGGCAATCATGAATAAACTAATCAACTTCAAGTTAACGTAGATACAAAGGCAGGCTAGGCAGCACAGATTAGCATATATCCTAGATTCTGTAAATTCTGTTACTTGACTTTGGGGTTACATGATTGCTGGGGTAGCAATTGGAATAAACTTCATCGTTTCAATTGATGTAAACTAACTGTGTAATTTACACCCAGAGTTTGATTGATCACTTATTTGTTAAGGGGTTTGACATATATCATTCATGATGGCCCATGGTTAATTTTGTGTTTATTCATTATTCTCATATTTAGGATTTAAAACTTGATTTCTGACAAAAGATGCTCTTCATCTGCTTAATTTTAATTGAAAATTTTAATACTCTATAAACTTCATCGTTTCAATTGATGTAGACTAACTGTGTAATTTACACCAGAGTTTGATTGATCACTTATTTGTTAAGGGGTTTGGCATATCATTCATGATGGTCCATGGTTAATTTTGTGTTTATTGATATTCATTGTTCCTCATATTTAGGATTTAAAAAAGTTGATTTCTGACAAAAGATTCTCTTAATCTGCAGTTGAAGTAAACATATATATTTTAATTGAAATTTTTAATATACTATGTGTAGGTCTGCAAATACTTTTTGGATGCTGTGGAAAAGAAACAGTATGGTTGGTTCTGGTCTTGTCCAAATGGTGGCAAAGAGTGTCACTACAGGCATGCCCTTCCTCCTGGCTATGTCTTGAAATCTCAAATGAAGGCACTTCTTGAGGAAGAGGCTGACAAAATGCCGATCGAGGAAGAAATTGAAAATCAGGTGAAAATTAGAATATGTTTCCTTATGAAATTTCCTCTGGCGATCCAAACTTCAAGTAATATATCTTGTTTTACACTCTGTCTTGTGTTTTAAATTCTAAACTCTTAATCTACTGGTTGCATCAGCGCTCCAAATTAACAGCCTGCACTCCCATGACACCTGACTTGTTCTTCCAATGGAAGAAGAAAAAGGTGGACGAGAGAGATGCTGGCTTAGCTGCTCTCCGAGCTGATAGGGCAAAGAATGACCGAATGAGGTTTTGTATCACACTATTAAACTATAAAATATTTTTTCTTGGTCTGTTTAGCTATAAAATATACTTGATATGAATAGGGATTTAATCTTTTTGTTCTTTTCAGTGGTCGTGAGCTGTTTCTTTCAGATGCCAGCTTGTTTGTGGATGATGCTGAGGCATATGAAAAATACAATAGAGAAGAGCCTAACAATGTCGAAGAAAGGGTAATCCTGCTTTCTTCCTTGACTGTTAACCGGATAAAAATCTGACATTCAACACTTAAGGCTTGCTTTTGGAAACAAAATGTTACTTAAACTGTATTTTCTATAAGTTGTTTTTGTTTTGACTATATCATTGTTAGTTGAAAAGATGATTCCTTGATTGTTATAATGCTACTAATTGGATCTCGTGTGCCTGTAACTGCTGGCATTTGCACTGCTGTCCTTATAAGCTTCTTCATCTTACATTTGGATTTATGCATAATCTGCACTCAATTATATCTTAATGGTTGACTTTACATATGGTGTTTCTTATTGTCAGGACAACAAGAATGCCGCCACAGAGGGTCCAAGCACCTCTAATGATGCTGTTTCCAACTCTGAAGAATTCCCTGATATTGATGATGACGACGATGATGAGCTGGACTTAGATGAGTTGAATGAGCTTGAAGCAAGTCTGTCAAAAACCTCTATTCAAATCTGTGAGCCAGGTATTGAGACATCTTGAATGAGAGGGGTTTCAATTAGTGCTCTGTCATTTTGGCTGTAGAATTAATGAGGGACAAAGGGGACTCCAAGTCCCACAATTTTTAATGAACTTCATGGGAGTTATAATCTGCTCTGTGGTATTGTGAAATTATGGGTACTACTAGTTCTTGCTGGTGATAGGATTGTGGTTTACGGTTTAATGTTATCGAAGTACCAAATTTTGATCAAACTTTCTTTTACTCTTTTTATATATATATATATATAAACTAGTAAAAACTACGTATACTAAATTTTATGCTAGTTTTTTTCTATGTTATTTGAAAGTGATACAATAAAAAATTAAAGAAAAAACATTATTAGTTATTAGGTGAGATTATTGGAATAAAGAACAATAAATAATCACGTAAAAATCAAAAATAATTATTTGAATAAAGAATTCAATATACACATTTATATATATGAATCTCATTAATCAAAAAGAATTATTAAATATATGAACAATAATTTGTCACGCTATATGTTTCCCAATAAAGAAATCCACCTCCTCATAGTCAAAAATAAACAATACATGTAATACAGATCTTTGTAATGAAGTACCTAAAAGAAACAAAACTTCAGTTAGCATAATCGGAAAAGGTTTAAGTGAACTAAATAATGACTAAGAAGATCTAAATTACAAAATGAAAATAACATGTCTATATGAGTATGATTCTATTGCTATATGAGAATATAATTGATCTAAGAGAAAATAGATAAACTTATAAACATATAAATATACTTAATATTAATTTTGACAAAGAAACAATTCAATTATAAACAATTCTAAATATCAGCTTGACAATTTCAACACACTAATTACTCATTAAATAATCATAATGTATACATCATGATAATTTTATTTTATTTGATATCAAATGATAGAGATTGTTGAGGTTTTCAGCCATGGAAAACACACTATGATCAAAAAGTAATGCTCATTAATTGTATATTTCAAAGAAACCCTAATTTCCATGAATGTCCCTAATAATATATAAACAATAAAGTTGTAAATTAAAAAAAAAAAGTAGCAAAATTTCATTTAATATAAGAAATAGAACAAATTGAAGATTTATACAATACTGGAATTTGAACTCTTAGAAGTCATTAGCGAAGGGGCGAAACTCGTTAGATCTCATAGTTGAACACTACCTTAAAAAAAATTAAATGATGTGGAGGTTTTTTTATGTGTTTCTGTTTCGATATGTTCTTTTGAAACACCATAAATTGTAAAACAAGCCTAACAGTTGCTTAATGTTTCCTTAGCTTTAACGTGGCACCCACTTCTTAGATTGGCTTTTTTATCTTGTATATTTATGTATCTTTGAGATTTAACGGAAAAGGCTCTATTGCCTTGAGATTTAAACCACGTTTTATTTTCTTATTATTTACAGGGCCGACATGCTTTGGTCTATGATATAAATACAACAAATGAGACTTGGGAGGGTTGACCTTAAGGAGGTAACAATTGTGTTTTAAAATCTTGGTTCCTGAAGAATGTTTCAAGATACAAGTATGATGGGTTTTTTATATTATAGACGATTTGTTCCAAAACATAATAGAACTAACCAATTTAGGTTAATGATCTGGCTTCTGATACGTCCATATTAAAGATGATTGGGGGTGTGCGGTTCTGTAAATGCTATGAAATAATTTTGTAGTTAGTCTGTGAATATTGCAATGAAAGTGTTGGTTTGACCTGGCAATTTTGTGGTTACAACTTACAAGAATTCTTGACAAGGTTGTTGAATAGTAAACCAATATAAAACTTGTTTTACTCTGTTGAATAATATGAAAGATAATTCATTTTTTTCACCATGTTTAAAAATAAAGACAAATTTGATGAGCATATTCTTTTTTTTTTTAATTGAGAGTTCCCGGGTTGTTTTTTTTTTAAATGTGTTGTGATTCTCGAATATTTAGCATCAAATATCAGTGCAAATATTAATGGAATTTGTTTTATTATTATTTTATTATATATAAATAATATTTTATTATTTTATTAAATAAAAATTAAAAGTCACCCAAATATCAATTCAAATATTAATGGGATTTGTTTTATTATTATTTTATTATATATAAATAATATTTTATTATTTTATTAAATAAAAATTAAAAGTCACCCATAAATTTCTCAAAAACCAAGAATTTTAGTTATATAGGCACACTTTATATAGAATAGATAGATATATATTTAGGACATTGTTACAAATTACCCCAATCTTATGTTTCGTATGGTACTATCATCAATATTCTCCCACTCCATTGTGGACAATAATTTCCTCCATGATAACATCCTCTTTTTTATGATTCTTCTCTATATACTCCCCCCATCCTTCCCTCGTCTCTTTACTATCATCAATATTGCCCATTGGGTTGTGATTATCAACTTCTGCTACGAGTCTTATTTGTGCTTGATGGTAATTGGAAAAGCGTGCAATTGCTCGATTCAGTTTCATTCTTAGAGGAACTTGATGCGTGGTATACTATCAAATTTAATAGTTATTTTCTTTTCAGTATTACCATTAAATTTATCAATTTATTATTTTTTTGAGGAAAGGTAGTTTCAGTAATCAACAATGATCAATCATACAAGCTGAATACACATTCAATGAGCAATACAATTCGCACTGTAAATGAACATAGGGCAGAAGCAACTTAAACTTTCAGTCTTCAATAAGACATTTTCATAGTGTTGCGCACCGCGTGGACTACTACCAAACTCCATTGCCACCACGACTCATTTTATCAAGCGAGTGCTTCTGTAATTTCAGGTGTTTTTTTTTTTGCAAAGTTTGTCAGGTGTTGTTTCACGCCTCCACAATCTGCCTATTGCAATCTCGAACTACGCACTCAAAGGCATACCAAGACTTATCTAAACAATTTGTTGGATCACCATTTAGTTTTGACATTGAAATTCATCTAGTGGAGTACAAAGCTCAAACATAGGAACCCATCTGTATCAAAAATAGGGTTCCTAAGATGTAAAAGTAGGCATGTCAAAAAGGTCCTTTCAGTTGAAGTGGGTCGGAGTTTCGATTCGACAGATCACTTTTGATTCGAAACATTTGGATACTGATTTGATCTCGAATCAGATTCGCTTTACCTCGCTTAATTTTTTTTTTTTGAATCAGATTTGATCTGATCAGTTTTAATATATTAAAAAAATTAATTCAAGACCCGGACCTAGGCTCTCGGACTCGAGACCCGAGACTGGACTCGGACATGGGACTAGACTCGAGACCCAAACCTGAACCCGAGACCTCAGCTCGGACTTGGGACCCAGACCTTAAACCAAATCCGAGACCAAATTCGAGTTTTGGGACCCAGACCCGAACTCGGGACCATATCTGAATCCGGGACCCAGACCCAAAATCGAATTCTGGGACCCAGACCTAAACCCAAGACCCGGACTGAAAATCGAACTTGGACCCGAACCCCGACCTGGGACCCGAGACTTGGACCTGACCCAGGACCCAGCCCGTGGACCTAGACCCAGACCCAGATCCGAACCTGGACCAGAACCAAGACCTAGACATGGGCTTAGGACCCGAACACGGACTCGAAATTAGACCCAGGACTCGGACCCAGACCCGAGACAGGACTCAAACCTGGACCCGGACCCGCGACCCGGACTTGGACCCAGACCCAAGACCCAAGACTCGAGACCTAGACCGAAACTTGGGACTCAGGACCCGCACCCGGGACCTAGACCCAGACTCGAACCCTAAACCCAGACCCCGACCCTAACCTGGACCGAGACCTAGACTCGAACCCGAAGTTGATGTTGGGGTCGAGTTTATTGAAATATGTTATCTTCACATAATCTATTAATACAAGTTAATACCAAACATAGTATTTTATTAAATAATACTAATACAAAATTAAAATTAAAATAGGTATAAAATTATATGTTTAGATATAAAATTAAAAAAAAAAAAGAAGTTAGGTCGGATCAGATCTGACCCGATTTATTCGGGTCGGATCTGATCTGATCCGAGTATTTGATCTAGCAGGACGGGGCATGGTGAATCCGTACATGATCTGGATCATGTCAGATCATAGCCAATCAAATTCGACTTGACCCATTTACACTCCTATGTAAAAGATATGCTATCTTGAGCTTTCAACCATGATCAAACATAGTTTTTGTTGAAACAACTCCCTCAGCCATAGTACACACTATATCCTCCAAAACAACCCCATTCCTAGCCTTTCAAATAGCCAAATAAAGCATGAACATCATGGTACCAAAATTGCAGCCAAATTTTTGTGAGACCTGAGATATGGCTCACTACGGCTTAAGAACCTAAAGGTATTTTTTTCCTTGTTTTTTAAAGCATTCATAGTTTAAAATTACATACATAAAAGCTAAACACAATTCAAAACTTAAAAAAAAAAAAAGAATAATTAGCAATTTTGTCCCTTAAAATTTCAACAATACTAATTTTGTCCCTTAAAATATACAACTTGTTAAAAATTCTCCCTAAACTTTTACATTTATAGAAATTTAATCTTTCTGTTAGGTTCTGTCCCATTATTCTTTTTAAATGCAGACATGTCTGTAAATTAGCAATCACTAAATTATGTATATTTTTATACTTCTAATTGGTTTTATATAATTTTTTAACAATATTTTACACATAATCATACAGAAAACTAATTAGAATGATTATAATTTGAATACTTATTAGTAAATACATATGTATTATTATTATACTAATTTTTCATGTGTTGTGCTTTTGGGCAAGTATATTCGTGCTCACGGCTTGTCGTACCGTTTCGTGCTTAAGTCCTTTTTTTTATGTCATGCTGTGACGTGCCAATTTACAGTATCGTATCATGTTGTGTCCAAATTTATATTTCTAGTTTTGGATCCTGCTTATGCCTCCCGAGCTCGTATCAATTTCATGTTGTGTCAAAAAGTTCAGACTATACATACAACATTACTCACAACTGATCAATTTTTTTTTTTTTGGCCTTTATTTGGACCATGAAACATCCTTAAGTTAACATAACAAATAATAAATAATTACAATAAACATTTAAACATATAAGCATCCATATTAGCTTTTAAACTATGTTATCATTATAATCACTAAATATGCCTTAAAATGAAATTCTCATATATTGTTATCCAACGAGTCCACTATCAAGGTAGCCTCAACTTTGTAATCAGATCTAATCTAACTCCATATACAGTTAATCAAATAAAGCAATCACCACTACTTCCATCAACTTAATCAACAAATAAACCCTACCCATGCCTGATGTAACATGTCAGCCAAGATGAAATGATACATTTTAGGTCGATGTCCACGAGGTGGCCAAATGGTGGCACATGTTGGTGGCATGCTAATGCCTAGTTTGTACAATTATAGTATTTTCGTAAATATTTTCAATATTGTTTAGATCAAAAAGAGACTTGATATTGCCATTTATTTGGGCTAGGAATACAATGTCACAATCGAATTTGAGTAAAGCGAATAATTGATATATCTTGATGATCATATGTCTATAGAGAAAAAATTATATATGTTCCTGGTAGAAGGTTAGAAGCTTAGAATGCTCCTTAAGGGAGGAGCTCTTGGTGTCAGCTCTCGACCACTCCCTGACACCTTGGTGCTAAGTGAGCACTACTAGTCAGTGGGACTAGTAGGGCGGACATGTGAGGACCACAGGGGGACTCATATGTCCCCATGAGTTGGAGTACTCACAAACATTATCGAACCGACTCAGTAGTGCGTCTAGGAATGCTGATAGAGGTTAGTTGGCAAGTTCTTATTGGCTTGCTAGTATGTTGTTTGCATGGAATGTGGCTAAACCTCCGAGAGACATCGTGGTGCACCTTGGCCATGAGTCTTAACACGAGATGACACAAGTAGTCATTCACGGGGCTAGTTTGCATATGCACATGGGATGGATGTACCATGCTGGAAAGAACAAAGTTCTTACATATGCTACTAGTCTGGTTGCTTGTCTTGAGGGCCTGCCAACATGCGTGGAAGCATGGTGCCTTTGAGGATTAAATGTATGGGTATCATTGGGCCATGAGGGAGACTGTTCGAACAATATTGTATGGGTGTCATTTGGCCAAATGCACACTTGAGAGGGTTGAGATTCAATCTGTAGTGTCTAAGAATGCTAAAGAACTCTTCCAGGTCTCTCTCGTGTACTTCTATCTTCTTAGACTTCACTAGCATATCATCAATATAAACATCTATGCTGTTCCCAATGTAACCATGAAACATTCATTTGACTAGTCTTTGATATGTGGGCCCAACATTCTTGAGACCAAATGACTTCACCTTGTAGCAGTAGAGTTCAACATCTCATTTGAAGCTAGTATGCTCTTTGTTAGGCAGGTGCATGCTAATTTGGTTGTAGCTTGAGTAAGCATCTATGAACGTGGGCAACTCATGGCCAGTAGTGGCATCTAATAGTTGGTCAATGCTTGGAAGCGATAATCAATCTTTCAAGCAAGTTTTATTCAGGTCTGTCAAGTTGATGCAGTTCAACATCTCATTTGAAGCTAGTATGCTCTTTGTTAGGCAGGTGCATGCTAATTTGGTTGTAGCTCGAGTAAGCATCTATGAACGTGGGCAACTCATGGCCAGTAGTGGCATCTAATAGTTGGTCAATGCTTGGAAGCGATAATCAATCTTTCAAGCAAGTTTTATTCAGGTCTGTCAAGTTGATGCAAGTTCTCCACTTCATATTTGGTTCAGGTACAAGCACAAGGTTGGATATCCATACTGTGTAGAAAGCTTACATGATGAATTTTTTCTCATGTAATTTCTCAACTTCTTCCTTCAAGGCCTTTAATCTCACTCTATCAAAAAGTCTTCTCTTCTATTGAACTGCCTTGAAGTTTCCTTTGTCAACGTTGAGTGTATGAATGAAGACATCAGGCTTAAGGCCAACCATGTCTTTATGTGACCAGGTGAAAATGTCTTGGTTGCATCGAAGGGAACTAAGTAAGTTCATTTGGGTCTCCTCTAAGTTCTTTCAAATCTTCACCATTTTGGTTGGGTCCTTTTCGTCTAGTGGCACTTCTTCTAACTCCTCAGTTGGACCAACTCCTGAGACATTGCCCCAAAATGAGGAGCTACATCCTCACCTTAGTGTTGGGTGTCCCTTTATTTTCGACCTAATGCAACTTATGAATTGGATGGTGCTGGTATCATTGATGAAGCTTTTTGAGCTAATGCGAGAGACATGTTTTTGCATTTTTGTGCCTGCCTCTGGTTGCCTCTCAAGAAAGCTATACCAACTATAGTTGGAATTTCATTGCCAAGTGAAAAATAGAGGTTGTTGCTAGCGAGTCATACAATGTTGGTCTCCCAAGTACTACATTATATTGAGATAGTACATCAATTACAAAAACAGTGGCCATCACTGTGTTTGACATTGAAACAACTCCCATTGTCAATTCCATCTTGATCGTTCCAATTGGTATGGTACCAGTACCATTGAGACCATATGAAAATTGAACACATGGTTCTAAGTCCTTCACTAGAAATTCCATTCTCTCCTAACATTTCTTGTAGAGAATGTTAACTAATGATTTATTGTTGATTAGAGTCTTCGACACTGTCATATTGGCAGTCTGAACTTTAACCATTAGAGGATCGTCTTGTGGATAAGTGACATTAGTTGCATCCTCCTACCTAAACATGATCGGTAAAGGTTCATATCAAGGCAACTTTGGAGGCCTCTCCTTAACTACTTATACTTCAGAAGTTGGCTCATGGCGTAGTGAGTACATGTAACTCTCATGAGAATTTCTTGAGTTGCTTGCTAGATGTGGTTCTTCAAAAATCCCATGTAAGTGGCTTTCTACAGGTGCAACTTGAAGAGTCAAAGCTTGCCCCTATTGCGCTTTGCTAGGTTTCCTATCTTTAGGTCAAATGTATCACTGAAATTTCACATGCTTTTGACGGATGAGAAACTCAATCTCTTCTCTAAGTTGATTACATTTTTTAGTTTCATGATCTAGTCTCTAAGACGTTTGTAAGGTAATGTTGGAAATATTTTACCAGGATCTAGATTTACTACCAAGTATGTTTCATTAACATCCTAATATGAATTCTAAAACAACGAAATAAACACATAAGAGTTTAAGAAAACCTTACATTGGGTGCAGCGGAATATAATGACTCATTCCATTCAGATCTCTAGCCCTTGATTCCTTTCTCTAGCAGAGCATTATCAAGATCTGAATCTGAATCTCTTTCTCTCCTTCTTTGATGCTGATTTTCCACAGTCTTACATACTATGATTGAGGTACCACTTGATGTGTGTGGGCACTACTCTATCACTCAAGGGAATTTCGAAATTAAAAGAGAAGAAAAGAGAGAGAAGGGGCGGCTTAGCTTTTCTCTGAAGGAAACAATGTGCAAAGTTATGAGTTTCCTGAAGCCAACACTTTCTATTTATAGAATGCCCTCTAGGTTTAGGTTAGAATTATGTGGCATTAAAATAATGGAAAAAATAAAATGGTAATCCTCTTGCATAGTGGGCGGCCCATATAAGGAAATTGGGTCTCACTTTGCAACTTTCCCATTTTGTTATTTTTTATTTCCATTTTCTCAAAAATGCCAATTTTCTAATTTAACCTTTTAAATGTCAATTCTAATTATTTAATAACTTAAAAATAATTATTAAATAATATTGTCATTTAATATATTTATTAATTTAGACATATAAAGTATCTTAATTAATAAATAAACTTAGAATCTCTTTTCTTTACAATTTCGCCCTTGCTTAGTAAAAATTCATAAAGTAGACATAGTCTAACTTTAGAATTATAATTGATTAATCAAAATCAATTAACTGAGTCTTACAAGCAGTATGGTCTCAACTAGTATGGGGACCATGGGTCTATATAACCGAGCTTCCAATAAGTTGAACCGAATTTACCAAGTAATTTCCCTAACTTATTAATTCCTTATTGAATCCACTCTTAGAACTTGGAATTGCACTCTCAGTCATATAGAACGCTCTATATGTTCCACGATATAGATACGTCATTAGTTATCCATTGTTATAATCCTAATTTGATCAATGATCCTCTATATAGATGATTTACACTGTAAAGGGATTAAATTACCGTTACACCCTACAATGTATTTTATCCTTAAAACACTTAACCCTGTATAAATGATATTTCAGCTAAGTGAAATGAGTACGCCACCATTTATTTTCGTTTGGTTAAGCTCGAAGGAAATCATCCTTTACTTTCTATTCGCCAGATAGAAGCTATAGATTCCATTATTATGTTAGCGCTCCCACTCAATTGCACTACTGTAACGCCCTGAACCTCAGGAACGCCACGTGTGTGCTTTTATAATCTTATTATCAATAATCTATTAGTTTAGGAAAAGTGTGGTTTAATTCAAAAAAAATATATATTATCTTTAATTAAATTTAAAATAGAAACTTTAGTTCAAAATACTGTCGTAATATGGGGATCCCCTGCTAATAAAATTCTTTTATAACCAATTATAAAACCATTAATACAAGAGTAGGTTATACATCCAATCATAGAAAAAGGGGTGATCCTGCTTCCTGGAAGCCAAGACAACACGGTTGATATGTACATTGCTGGGAGACCTCTGACTCGTGGCCAAAAGAACCGCTAATCTTCTTACCTGCATCATGAAGCACCCGTGAGTCATAATGACTCAGCAAGAAAGCTATTAGACAAAAGAAAATTATGGAAAGTGATAGTAGATTTCTTTTCAACAGATTATTCATACCAGTAGATTGCACTCTTTCAACGTATATTTACAATTCAACGTCTATACAAGTAACTCATTACAAAATTAAGAGTATTTATAGCTATACATAATCAACAATCTCAGCAGTTCATAAAACACCTTAATCATGCATTATCATAAATATTCATTTTCAATGCTTCATAAAGCACCCTAGCTCACACATTAGCATATCCACACAATTTCAGTGCTTCATAAAGCACTCCAATCATACATCATTACAACCTGTTTTCTTACATCCCTAAGCCACTGAGACTGTAAGAAAAATGACCAATTTCATAAGCAATTTAACATTTATTCAATCCTACCTTAACAAAAATGTATTCAATTACAACTCATCACATAATAACACTCTTGATCGTTCCACAACTTCATAACCACATAATTTAGGTACTTCATAAAGTACCCCTACCACTCGTTAACCACGAGCTGTATATGTCACTATCGTTGTCCGATACAACAAACGATAAGTAAGAAACCTATCCGCGGTTTCAGGAGTAATTACTCATAACGGTAATAACCGTTTCTTTTACTCGATCATAATCGAGCCACAACGATAATAATCGTTTCATAATACTTCCCTCGATCATAATCGAGTCAAACGATAATAATCGTTTCATAATATTTCCCTCGATCATAATCGAGTCAAACGATAATAATCGTTTCATAATATTTCCCTCGATCATAATCGAGACTATCACAATTATAATCGTTAACTACAAACGGTATATAGTACTTTTCTTACCTCAAGTCCAAAGTCAAGTATGTGGGCCGACCTGAGTGGAACGATGCCCGACACTTTCGAGTCCTATGTCACGATAAAAGTAAATCAATAAGGGTCCATTCTAAAACACTGTCTAAAACCCGCATAAAATAACTTATGGTTTTCTACCAAATCTTATGGTAAAAACACCCTAAAATAAAATACATCTTTTGGCTCTAATCTATGTCTCATACTGTAGAGCTCTTCATAAGCTTCGAAACGGTATATAGAATGTCTAAAACGGACACCCGAGTGAAAAGTTATGGCTAAAATACGAAAATCGGCGATTCCTGAAATTTGACCATCCGGAATTCCGATTGGTGCAGCCATGCTCCATCCGGAATTCCGGTTCACAACAGCAGAAACTCGAAAATTTCAGCTCTTCAAAGTCCCAAAACTTGCTCCAAACCTAACCAATTGATCCCAAACTTTACAGAGCAGTATAATAACCATAAGACAACATATTCCAAGCTTCAAAACACAACAATTCAATCTCTAACTCAAAATCACATGTTCAAGTGAAGAAAACTTAATTTTTAGCTTCATCCAATGCAACTCAAGTCAACCAGCCATGGAAACCACCCAAATCAATTTTCAGCATACTCAAAAATCTAAACTAAACATAACCCTAACTTACTTTAACTCCTACAGCTACTGAAACACAAAACCTTACTCCAAAACCAATTAAATTCTTAGAACAAAGCATAGAACTTACCTTGATTGCTTCTAGGTTGTGCTTAGGTTCTACAAGCTACTTCAATTCAAGAGAAATGGTGAAGTTTTGATCCTTTGCTGGCTGGTTTTTGGTTCACACGAAGGGAAGAAGAAGGAGAAGAAGAAAAAGTTTTGTTTCTTGCCTTGGAAGCTTTTCCCTTAAATAGGGTTTCTTATTATTTTCTTTCTTTCTTTTTTTTTAATAATAGTGGGCAGCCCACAAAGTCTAGAAAGTCAAAATACCTATTATACAAAATGACTAATTTACCCCCCAAAGAAATTAAACTTTAAAATAACCTAGGGGCATTTTGGTAATTTTCTAACTTTCCCGATTTAACCTAGTTCTCAACATCTTAACCTAGTCCGGTATAATTTCCAATATAACACAATTTCAACCATCGTGACATTTCTGACCATTCTGTCGAGTTCCACAATTGTCAGGCCCGAACATATTTTATTCGAATTATGGTATCTACGATACCCACATATTTCAATACAATCTCCGTAATTAATAAATTACGCTTTATTATTCATTTACTCATATTTTCCTAATCAACTCGTAATTAGTTTAAGTAGGATTATAATCCTACTCTAATACCCACTTAATCACATATTTAATAAAATATGTCCAATTAAAATATCAATATATTTTTCGGGATATTACAACTACCGTGTTCCCAAAATGTACGTATCACCCTGACCCAAAAGTAGGCTTAACTAACAAATCAAAGAACACGAATAACACTCTTGAGATTGAACCTAATCATATCAGGATTAAGATCATTTGATCTAGGGTCAACAGGTGATATTGAATTGAATAGATATTACGATAAGTTTAAATATATCTAATCAAAGTTCAATATCGGTCCCTTCCGATGTATACTCCATACATCCGATACTGGTAAACTTTGCCAATGTCCTGGAAAGGACATAACACTTTTCCAAAGTGTAAAAATACATATCGCTGATTATATCATGTCAGTCTAAATCCAGTGTTCTGACAAATCAGGGAATAAACTTTCGAACATATAATTAAGATTATATTCCACTGTGCTGACAACACTATAATCTTTAACAAATTCATATGTTCTAGACTTAAATAGAATTCATACATTATATATATAATCATGAAATAAATCATGTGAACCATGCAACATAAAATGTTATTTCTGATCTTTATTAATAAGTAAATCTGATTATATTGAAATTGGTTTTATTTAGGGCATAAAACCCAACAAATACCATTTCATGGGTGACTGCAAGAACTCCTCGAGGAGGCTTGTCTTTTGTCTTAGCCTTCTTGTTCCCATTTTTGCCACCAGCTTTTGGCCCATTGTAACTTTGCTTGCCATTCGTGTCATCATTCTTCTCATTTCATCCTTGAGTATTTGCATCATCAGAGGATTCATTTGTCTTCTTGTTTCCCTCTTTTGATCCTTCTGCTCTTCTCTTAACTTCTTCTAGCTTGATGAACCCATTTGCCCATTTTAAAAATTCTTGCATGGTCTCCACGACTCTTCAAGTATTTTCATAGCAGGCTTTTAACTATCAATCTTGCTACAAGTTCCATCACCAGCGCGTCTTCACTGATTATTTTCTTCTTAGTTACTTCCATTAGAAATCTTATGAAAATACATTTTGATTTTTAAATAAATAAAGTAATTTTATTATATTTGATTGTTAAATTATTTTTTATTAATAATTTATAGAATATATAAATATTAGAATATTCCACATTTATTGATGAGTTTATGCTCTTGTAACAGAGAGAATTAAGATCATGCATGATGATGAAATAGTCAGCAACATATTAAAGTATGAAATTTTTAATCAACAGTTGCTAGTACAATTTACTAATGCTCGTCATTCGGCGCAAGCAATTTTAATTCGGATTACTGATGTAGTTTGACATCTTGGTAAATGTACTTTATACAATGGAGATTATATATGATAGGACTGATATGAACTAACTTGTCTTTATCAAACTTTCTGTTTACTATAAGGACCTAATTCAAATAAAAAAGTTGATCAATTAGTAGATCAATTTAAATCTTGAGAATTCCTAAAATCCTGTTCATGTTAGTAGGTTATTTGATCCATTTGTTATAGTCTTATCGATATGAGCCTTACAACTTTTATTTAGAAAATTTAATAATGTGGATGGTTAGAAACATGCTTTACATACTCAGGTTAGCCTTGGGGATAGATGAGTATGTTGGACATGTCAAAGGGATGGAGTGTGGCGTCACCCAGACCCAATCTTTCAAGACCCCATGCCCTAGAAGAAAGAATATGAGTAAAGATAGTGATCACATAGCTGAGCTCCAGAGTCAACTTTTGGAGTACGAGCACTACAAGAAAATGTCACTTTTACTACCACAGTTTGTTATTGCGCTGGTAAAAGTAACTTTTACCAGCGTATTTCACAAACTGCGCTGGCAAAAAGGTCAAAGTTTTACCAGCGCACATTTGCAGTGGCTAAAATCTAACTTTTACCGCGTAATGAAAAAGTTATTTTTACCAGTGCTTTTCATTTTGTGTTGGCAAAAGTTCTAATACCAACGTTGATTTGCCAACCCCTTTTGCCAACACATCAGAAGTAAAATCCATTTTACAAGGGCAATACCAAACTTTTGCCAGCACGAAAAATGTGCTAGCAAATGTTCCATTTCTTGTAGTGGAAGGACAAAATAGAAAACAACAAGAAGAGATAAATGAAGTCCTCCAAGCAATAAGGTCTCAACAGAGAACCACCGGTGGTACTTCTCATGCACTTGGTACAGATGTTGGGGGAGCATCCAACGAACCAACAATAGTCAAGGCCTATTCTCCACCACCACCCCAACACTATTTATCGGGGCATCTGCTCCACTCGCAATGACTTCTGTGGGGGCATCTGCTCCACCCCCATCGCATCCTGTTAGGGAATCTACTCCACCAATACCAACATTTCACTTAATAATTTAATTTATTATTTATTAATAACTACAATGAATTTAATTAATATTTTGATTTTTTTCTTGTAAAAAATAAATTGCAAGATGTACGTGGAGGATCGCTCCATGAAAAAACATCCCTTAGTTGCAACGAGGCACGTGCTAGTACAACCAAAACTCAAGAGGTTGATAGTACATGGAGAGGATTATGAGAACACCAATTGTTGTGTCTTTACCGAGAAAGTCATCAATCATAATGCTCTACTAATACACCCACTTGAACAAGAAGGCTATCATGGAAACTTAAATAGATGGCGGTTGGATGGCTAAAGTAGAAATCACGAAAAAATCAAAATTTCAAAAAATGTGTTTGGAGTTAAAAGTTATGAGACTTGGATAATGAAGTCAAACATCATTGACTTTTGCGACCTGAAGACGAGCAAGGCTTCATCGATATCTCTTTGGTGTAGGTATAATGATTAAAAATTAACTTAATATGTATAAATAGAGTTTGTTATTACTTATATATTGTTTACTAGCCATTTGCAGAGCCGATTACTCAAACGTAGTGGACTGGATAAGGATTATGCATTTATTAACCCATCTTGGGTAGCTATTAAAGCTAGAAACTTCAGTGATCGTGTGAACAATTTATCCTGATGGTTGCACGGCATAGACCCAAACCAGTTTCTCAATTTCTCACTTTCCCAATAGAGGTCGACAATGGTTGTCTAATATTTATTTTATATATATATATACATATAGTTTTTATCATAATTGAAAGCCTTTATATTTGAGTTTTGTATGCTTTTGGTTTATAGTATTAGTCTTATAACTCTATTACTCTTTATATATGTGAATGCATGTATCTTTTATAGGAGGATACTTATGTATAAATAGATACATTTTTATTGTGAAGATTGTTTCTAATTTTTTTTTTTTTAAGAATGATGCAAATGTTATAATTTTACTAAAGTTAATATTTTACGTTAAAAAACACAAGAAATTTTGTTACCACACTAAAAATTATTAACATATAATAAAAGTAAAATATTAGATAGATAGATATATAAAAGATAAAATATATATTATGTTAGCACTAAATGTACAAATTAAGGCCTTGATGATAATATTTTATACATATAAGGATTGAACATTATCTATCAACTTAATTATGTGTATACATTAATTGTAAGGACTTAGTTTGCAAGGTGAGAAGAACACATATCTCATAGATGTTTAATATAAATATAAATATAAATAATATATGTTACCATAATGTAGTAGGAATATTATTATTTATCTAAGAAAACACAATATATATCCATTCATACAAAGCCACACCAATATTAATTAACTCTCAAACTTTCTTACATTTAAAAATTAACCTTGTTCATCTATATTATTATTATTATTATTATTATTATTATTTCATTCTCATATTTTTATATTTTAAAAAATTATGGTTGTTCTCCTGAAAAGAAGGTAGTGGATGCTTGGAATTTAGACCCAGGAATTAGGACACCGGGCTTTTCTTTAACCCTATAAAGGGGCATTGCTACCTTATATTCATTTTTCTTTGATTTTTTTTCAAACATTTTGTAATCATCTTTCTCTTTAATACTTTGCGTTGGTGCCTCAGCTGGTGCCTCCGTTGGGTCCTCCATCGCCATGGTTGTTGCTTTCTCTGATGCAAGTATCGTCCATAGAATGAGAGTTACTACCACAATTTTGAGAAAATCTGTTGAAGTGTTCTTGGTTGAAGCCCACATCTTTCTTCCAATTTAGTATAATTATTATTATTTATTTTTGTGGGATTGTGGTATGGATGTAAAGCTTTTATTAAATATTTAAAGAATGTGGAATTACACTTGAATTATGATTCTATTTTGAGCTTGAATGTTTGTTGGAATGAATGGAGGAAAATGTATTAGGGGTGGGGGATTGAGAAATTTCATGGAAGGTTTTAATTGTTTTTGGGTATGATTGTGTGGACTAAGTCAACATTAATATATATTTTATTTTGATGATTAGATAGTTCATAAAATAGTTATACACTTCTTCATAATAATAATAATAATATCTATTTTCATATTTTATATACAAAGAATAAAAATTAAAATAAAAATATAAATAGAAGTATGATTAAGAATGACATAAAAATAATATAAAATAGTAAAAATGTCATTGCAATCATTGAATATGCAACCAAATAAATGATTAAAATAAATTTTATTCCTTTTTTATTTCTTTACCCTCAAACTAAAGGCACCCCCTAAATAACTAACCGAAAGGCGAAGTTCTTGTCGTATGACATGGTGGGCTATGTATGATAATTGATGTTTGTTCTTCGGTCTGGGTGTTTAGTTTTTGGATTTTGTTATTTTGCTGATTGATTATTTCCTGAGGTGTGGGAGCGGAATATTTTCTTGACCATCTATGGAGGAACAATATGCGGCCTTCTCAATCCATGATGATGATGAGGAAGGGCTTATTTTTGAAGCAGGGGCTGATGGATTGGCAGAGATTGACGATCGATAGCTTCTGGTAGGACGATTTTTATCTAATCGGGCTATAGATTTTCAGGCGATGCAGAACAAGATTGCTACACTTTGGCAACCAGGGAGAGGTCTGTATGTGAAAGAACTTGACTCAAACCTTTTTCTATTTCAATTTTACCATGAAGTTGATATAGAACGGGTTATTGAGGGGAGTCCTTGGACGTTTGATCGAGCACCTTTAATCTTTGAACGAGTGAAGAGTGGTGAGAATCCTAGGAGTATACCGCTGGTAAAACTGTATTTATGGGTGCAACTGCATAACTTGACAGTCGGATTCATATCAGACAAAGTGATACAAGGTGTGGGGAATTACATTGGTTCGTTTCTTAAATCCGATCCTAATAATTTCTCAGGTGTTTGGCGAGACTATCTACGTATCCGTGTGTCAATTAGAGTGGACAAGCCACTGAAAAAGAAGAAAAAGCTTGAGATATGAGGCGGTCCGACATGCCATGTGCACTTTAAATATGAGGACTTACCAACTTTTTGCTTCATCTGTGGTGTTCTTGGACATTCTGAGAGGTTTTGTGAGAAGCTGTTCGAAGTTCCCAGAGAACAGATTGTTCAAGAGTATAATCTTGATCTGAAAGCGGCACCAAGAAGAAGGAATTATGCTGATGGTTCACGATGGCTAAAATCTGGGCTAGCAGTCAAAAGTAATACAGAGAAGCCGCCAGAAGCAAGCAGCTTCAATGGTGGTGGCCGAAGTCATCAAATCCCACCATTCAGGGAGAATCAAAGGGGGAGAATTACCATGAATCAAGTAGCTTCATTAATTCACCAAGATTTACGCTCGAGGAATGACTCACCAAGCATTAAGATAGTTGACCATAGTAATGAAGCACAAATCACTATGGAAAAATCCCTAAGTTTAAGGAAAGATAATACTACTGGGATGATGGCGCCAACTCAATCGGATTTGAATTCAGGGCTGGTCTTTATTGACAACAAAAGGAGAAGAATGGGCCATACAAATGAAGTTGGGCTTAATGAAACACAAGAAATTGAAGTGGGCCGTGGGGGAACAAATAATGATCAAGATGTCAATAATATGGATATTTCTCAACCAGAAACCAATGTAGACACAGTCCAAAATGATGCTTCAAAAAACTTTCTCGAGGCGGGTGCTGGTTCCCAAGCCCGCCAAGAATTATGAATATTTTGAGCTGGAATTGCCGGGGGCTAGGGAACCAACGGACTATTCAATTCCTTAAAGAAATTGTTTTTCAAAAGAGACCCGATTTTATCTTTTTGTGTGAAACAAAGTGTCATAAATCTAAAGTTGTGGGCCTGGCCCAAACTTTAAATTTTGAAGGTGTGTTTGTGGTAGATGCTATTGGAGCTTCGGGTGGTATTGCCTTACTTTGGAAAAATCAAGATGATGGTACTTTGTTGGGTTATTCAAACAATCACATTGACTTACAAATATCCATCTCTCCTTCCACTCCGAGTTGGCGTCTCACTGGTTTTTACGGCGAGCCAAACCGCAATAGGAGAAGTGATTCTTGGGCTCTTCTTCAAAGTTTAAGAGATCGCTCCTCTCTTCCGTTGTGTGTTATAGGGGATATTAACAATATTATTTGTCAAGAGGATAAAAGAGGTGGGCGGCCCTACCCTCAGTGGCTTTTAACGGGATTCCAGCAGACGTTATTGCATTGTGGGTTAGAGGATTTGGAGCTACAAGGCCATCAGTATACATAGGAAAAAGGAAGAGCTACGAATGCATGGATTGAGGTACGTCTTGACAGAGCTTTAGTTTCTAACACTTGGAATCAACTTTTTCAGTCGGCTGTGTTATCCAACTTAGGCTTTGCTACCTCAGATCACTCCCCATTGTTTCTTGAACCTGTAGTGATTAATAATGTTACTCATAGCCATAGATTTCGATTTGAAAATTCTTGGCTAAAGGAGCCCCTTTGTTTGGAAATTGTTCGAGATGCTTGGTCCGAGGAACAAAATGGTAACATTTCTAATAAAATTAAGCTTTGTGTCGAAAGGTTATTAAGTTGGGGAAAGGAATTAACTGGTAATCTTAATCAACGTATCAAGGCTTATAAGAATGATTTGCAAAAACTCCATGGTTTAAGGGATATCAATTCGGTTCAGAGATATGATGAGATTAAAAAGAAACTGTATGAAGCCCTTGATCGAAGGGAGAGTTATTGGAAACAACGGGCCAAACAATTCTGGTTGAGAGAGGGTGATCAAAACAGTAGCTATTTCCATAAGGCGGCGAGTAGGAGAAAGAAGAATAATCAAATTACTCAGCTTAGAGATAATAATGGCAACTGGGTTTCATGGGATTCGGGTTTAACAACGGTTGTGGCTGATTATTTCAATGAGTTATTTACTGCTTCGGGAAGTGTTTGTACTGAAGTTGTAGATTGTGTGCCGAGTTCTGTGCCGAATTTTGTGAATATGGAGCTTTGTCAACCAATTGAGGATGAAGAGGTTCGAAAAGCAGTCTTTCAGATGCACCCTGACAAAAGCCCGGGACCTGACGGGATGACACCTGCTTTTTTTCAAAAGTGTTGGCCGATAGTGGGTAATGAAGTTGTGAAAAATGTTCTCTGTTTTTTTGAAGAGGGAATCTTGGCTGATAGTTGTGGTGATGCGAATGTTGTCCTTATTCCAAAAACGAGAAATCCAGAACGTATGTCTGATCTTCGTCCTATTGCCTTATGTAATGTCTTGTTCAAGATCATAACAAAAGTCATGGTTAACAGAATGAAGCCATTCATGGATTCCATTATATCTGAAAATCAAAGTGCTTTTATCCCAGGTAGATTGATCTCTGACAACATACTTGTTTCTTTTGAAATATTACACTATCTTAAAAGGAAGCGCAAAGGAAAAGAAGGTTTTATGGCGTTAAAACTGGACATGAGTAAAGCATATGACCGCATTGAATGGGACTTTCTTGAGGCAATGCTTCGGAAACTAGGCTATGTTGAGAGATGGGTTCAGCTGGTTATGATGTGTGTGAAATCGGCCAAATACTGTGTTATGCATAACAACAATGAAGTTGGTCCAATCATTCCCACAAGAGGTATACAATAGGGTGATCCACTTTTGCCGTATCTTTTTATTCTCTGTGCTGAAGGTTTCACAGCTTTACTGCGAAAATATGAACAAAGAGGGTGGCTTCATGGATGTAAAGTGGCCAATGGTGCTCCGAGGGTGTCACATATGCTCTTTGCGGATGATAGCTATCTATACTGCAAGGCCACTGAAATGGAGGCTCGTCGGATCCAAGAAGTGCTATCCAAGTTCGAACTTGCCTCGGGTCAAAAGGTTAACTTCTCTAAGTCCTCTATTTTCTATAGTGCTAACACTTTGGATACTATGAAAGTTAGAGTAAATGCATTGTTGGGGATGACCACGGCCATTGAAGGGAGCTTATACTTGGGATTGCCTAGTTCTATGGGGAGAAATAAGTCGGCTGCTTTGGGTTTTTTGAAAAACAAGGTAAAGAATAGACTCTCGGGTTATGGTACAAAGTTTCTCTCAAGGGCTGGTAAGGAGATTTTAATTAAAACGGTTGCACAAGCACTCCCAAGCTATGCCATGAGTGTTTTCTTGATCCCGCAAGAGGTTACAAGAGATATTGAGGGATTGATGTCCAAGTTTTGGTGGCAATCGTCGAATAACTCTCCTAAAGGAATACATTGGATGTCTTGGAAAAAACTTTGTAAACACAAATCTAAAGGTGGAATGGGCTTTCGGAACTTGAGAAGCTTTAATTTGGCACTTTTGGGTAAGCAAGGTTGGAGATTAATTACAAAACCGGAGACGCTTGTTTCGAGAATTTTTAAAGCAAGGTATTACCCTCGTTTCTTCACTGCTGATATTGGTAATAATCCTAGCTATGTTTGGCATAGTGTTCTTGAAGCTCGTCAATTTCTGTCTCATGGTGTTTGCTGGTCTATTGGAAATGGCAATTCTATTTCAATTTTGGGGGAGCCTTGGTTACCTGACACTCAAAATCCATTCATCACATCTTCACATCCTACTCTTATAGGTGCTAAAGTGTGCAATTTATTTTCCACTGATGGTGTAGGCTGGGATGAAGAGATTGTTGCTGATCTATTTGTTCAGAGGGATCAAGATCTGTTACTCGACATCCCCTTGCTGCGAGGCCAGGATCGAGACAACATAACATGGAAAGGTGAAATTTCTGGACTTTATACAGTAAGGAGTGCATATAAAATTGTCCAAGAAATTAATGGGGAAGAAGATCAAGGTTCCGCTGCTGTTGAACAATTCTGGAAGAAATTCTGGGCTTTAAAATTACCTCTGAAAATGAAAAACTTGGCTTGGAGAGCTTGTCAAGGCTGTCTTCCAACCATGATTCAGTTGAGAACTAAGCGTGTGGAGGTGTCTTCTGTCTGCCCTGACAGCCAGGAAGAATCGATTTTCCATGCTCTTGTTGGCTGTCCAGCTGCTGCACTTTGTTGGAACAGAGTGGGAATCGGCACAGCAGCACCACAACAGAATAATTTTTTCGACTGGTGTGCTTTGAAGTTTCTGGTGTGTGATGCAGATCAGAAAAAACTCATGGTTGCTCTTTGTTGGTCAATTTGGAACGCACGGAATGACAAGGTTTGGAACAACAAAACATCAAGTGTGAAGAGTATAGTATTTTCGGCTCAATCTTACCTTAATCAATGGCTAACTGCTCACAGTTCTAATGTTATTTTCCCGAGTCCTGGTCTTATTCTAGGTGACGGAGCTGAGCAGTGGCAGCCACCACATGAAGATAGTATTAAGGTTAATGTCGATGCTGCTTTATTTTCCAACACAACTCAATTTGGAATTGGCTTTGTGATTCGTAATGCTCAAGGAGTTCTCATTGAAGGAGTAACCAAGCTTTTTAATGGCTCGGCCACACCAGAATTAGTGGAAGCAATGAGTGTAAAGGAAGCTTTGAGTTGGATTAAAAGAAATCAACTTTGCCAAGCTATTCTTGAGACCGACTGCTTAGTCTTTATACAAGCCTTGCGTAGTTCAATTGAAATGATTTCCATGTTTGGTCAAGTGGTTAAAGATTGTAAGGTTTTATTAAAAGAACTTAAAAGTGTTTCTATCTTTTTTATTAGGCGATCAGCTAATAAGGTGGCTCATAGCTTTGCTAGAGCTTCGTTATTCTATCCTGATTGCAATTTCAATATGGGGTCTGTCCCAATTGATTTGCTGCCTTTTTTGGTAGCTGAAGTTATTGATTGATAAATTGATGATTTTCATTCAAAAAAAAAAAAAGGCACCCTAAGATTTTAAAAATAAATATATATAAATTGAATCCTCAACCTTTTCGAACATTTTCAAATGACATCATTTAGATGTACCAAAAGTCATTAATGAATGAATTTTTTAATTCTTCTTTTCAAAGTATATCAAGAGTTAGGTTTTAATTTTTTTCAAAATTACTTTTAAAATCTTTTAAATGTATTTTAAAAATAAACAATAAAAGGTGTTAACATATTTGAAACAAAGTCGTCTCTATTGGAAATATAGTATATAATTGATTTATAACTTAATTATCAAAAATATTTTTATATATTTAATTTTTAAAAAAATATATGTTGTATTTTATTTAGTTTCTTTTTTATATTTGTTTATAAGATAAAAGTATATTTTTATTGATAATAATTCATTTTGATATATATGATTTTATTTATTTATTTATCTAGAAAATAAATATATATTAAATTATTTTTCAAGAAAATATTTAAATTATATATTTTTTAACAATTTTAAGCTATTGTTCGATTTTTATTGCTTAGTTTTTTATCGATGTGATAAGATCATATGATCATGGATTTATAAAATTTGTAAATTTATGTATTTCTAATTATACACGTATGACTCATTATTAGGAATAAAATAATTTCATAACTATTGAACCAACATGAAGTTCAATGTCATATAGTATATATGTATTTAAATAATTATTGATCTATTGTGATATATTAAAATCTCCACAAGTGTATTAATATTATTAGATATTATAAATTTTAAAAAATTCTCTCAATCAGGGAGAGAGAAGTAGTTGGGATTGATGATGATTTTTAAAAAATGATCCTTGCACAAAGTATATAAGAACGATGTAATAGTTTAAAATCATATATATCAATTGTAAATTAATATTATTCAAAGTTGAGATAGAATGAGTTGAAAACACTTGAAGCGTAAATGAATAATGTAGAAATTATTAATAAATATTTATTTAATCTATCATAAAGTTGTTAAATCTAGATGTACTCATAGATATACCTTAATGTTATAAAATTTTGATAATCGTGAATGAGACAGTGCTCAAGAAGAGACTTCCAAGAAAAGTTAGACATAACATATCTGATCATAATTGAATCTCTGAAGTGGTTCTATATAGGTAACTATAAATGATATACATATTTAAAAAATAAATAATTTAAAAAGATCTCTATAAGTTATGTCAATATGGGAGGAAATTATCACACTACAAAAAATCTTACATTTAGTCACAACAAAACTTGTGACTAAAAGTAAAAAAATTGAGACTAATTATAATCATGATTTCTATGTTGTGACTAAAAGGTCCATGGCTAAAAGTATTAATCACAAAAATTACAATTTGTTGTGACTAAATGTATTTTTAGTCACAATATTTGTTGTGACTAAAACTAAATTATTGACAACTTATAACTAAATACTATGTTTTAGTCATAAGTAAGATTTTGTTGTGACTAAAAGTCACATGTAGTCACAAAAAAATTATGTTGTGACTAAAAAATTGTCACTAAAAGTAGCAGTTTTTTGTAGTGTCATATAATGAAATTTCTATCGACAATAGATGTTGAATTGTTTACATATACAATAAACTAACATGAGATAGCAAAGATTATGATATTAGATTTGTCGAGAATTATCGACATATATTTGATTTTTGGCCAAAATATTATGACGCAGTCCAGACAAAATTTACTCGTATAAAGTAAGTAAGATCTGTAGTGTGTGTAAATAAATATTTCTAATGAGAAATTTGTATATATGTATTTGTACATAATAAATTGTTGTATAAAGTTTGCATAGACATAGATTGATTGAAATAAAGCTTAAATATTGAGAAAATATAATCATGATTTGATTATAGCTTGAAGTATATTTTATGAGGATTTATAAGCGTCACATAAATGTTGCAACAAATGTTATTTATTTGGAGCTCCTAATATAGTGAGAATTTGAAATAAGCCTTATCCAAAAATTGTAGAAGAATTTAATACATGTCTTAAGTGATATAAATTCAAAGTCGCGTGCACTATATGACAAAGATCTTTGTATGAAATAAAGACATGTAAATAAATTATTATTTAAAAAATACATATGATTATCTATGCAATATAAATTTATAAATTGTACGTTGTGATAGACTCTTAAAGAGTTTTTGATTATATTATAAATGATTGAAGAACAAACTTTTATTTCTTTTTGTATATTGAGATATTAAATGCATATAGTTTGTTCATTAGTAGAGAAGTCCTAAAGTACTTCATATGCATCAAGAATTATCGATATATGATCATTTGATATGAAAACTAAGATCGTACAATAAGAATAGAACAAATATATGGTCTTGAAGTACCATCATTCTCGCAAATGAAAATTTATATTATCATTAATGTGTTACTTTCATATCTACTTAAAATTTTAAACTTTTGTATAAAATAAAGCTGTATACACACATGAATGATTCAATAAATTGGATAATTAATGAAGTTCCTTGAACCCCTCATCCATAATTTAGAAGTCCACACATACTCTGGAAGAGTTATAGAAAATATATGATCATAGATAATATACGGTGATATTTTAAAAGTGATAACAATAATCTTATGAGATATATTATCACCAAAATAATTATGGATAATATGTGCATGAGGGAGAGACATATTCATGTTGTACTCTTTTTCCCTTAGTTCAGGTTTTGTCCCACTGGGTTTTTCTGGTAAGGTTTTTAACAAGGCAACTTTAAATCATGTTAACATACTTGCACTTTATGAAGCTAGTAGAGAATGTGTGGGAGTGAGATCATTGACATAACATATTCGAGAAACATATGGATTACACTCTGTAATAAAGTATCAACACAAGCAGTTCTCTATAAAGATAATACTGCTTACATCGCTTAACTAAAAGGAGGGTACATTGAAGGAGATAGAATTAAAACACATTTGACCAAATTATTCTTTATACATTTCAAGAGAATGTATATTGGTGTCCAACATATTCAATCAATTGTCAATCTTGCAGACTTATTCACAAAGTTATTACCAACATCAATATTTGTGAAGACGACATACAAGATTAGAATTCGTCGATTAGATGATTTCCACGAATGCCTAAATGAGGGGGAGTTAATTCATACTACACTTTTTTTCTTTTGGCCAAGTTTTTTTAGCAAGGTTTTTAATGAGACAGTTTTGATGGACATCTAAGGAGAAGTGTTATGAAATATTATTTATGGATGTCCAAATCACCAAATTAATTATCATCATTAATGCTTAGTTGTATTTTCCTTTATCACATTGATTTAGTTTCTCATTCTTTTGTCATATTTTTGTATAAATAAGAGTTCACCTAGGGATGCACACAGGGCAGGAATTGGCGGGGAGTACTCCCCCCGTCCCTATCCCCGTTAAGAATTTCAATCCCCATCCCTGCTTATTTCCCATCAGGGGTGGGGTGAGGAATACCACAATGGGGGCGGGGAATTTCCTAATAGAAAAATAAAATTTATAATAATATTTTTAATATACAAAAATATTAAACTATATAAAGAATTAAAATATTACACATTAATTATTATTCAATAAGCTAATTATTATCCAAAACACAATTTAAAATTCATAAAGAAGATACTACTATACTAACAAAATACAAACATAAATTATAAATTATGAAATATTACTAAAAATATAAGATAAAATACTAAACGCGTCCCCGTCGGGCGGGGAGTGTGATCCCCGTTCCTGTCCCGTTTAACATTCAGGGATAAAAAGTAATCCTGGTCTCCGCCCTATTCCCCATTTAGACGGGGAATCTCCGCCCTATTAGGGCGGGTCCCCGCAGGCCCCATCACGGGGAAATGTGCATCCCTAAGTGTTAAGTAGTCAAAAATGCATATTTATTAGTGTAAAAATACAAAATAAAATTAATTCTATATAATATTTTCATGAAATTAATGTAATATATTTTTATTTGAAAATATTGTAGTGTTGAGTTAATTTTGTAAGAAAATAACATTTTATGACACAAATAAGAGAAAGAAATAAATAAAAAAAGAAATTAAGAAAATGCATTGTTTTTATTTAAAGAAATACAAATTAATTAGATCTTAAATGAATATTTTCATTTAAATTATTGTGATATATTTTGTGTTGAAAATATTTTATTTGGATTTAATTTTATTTGTGTTTATTAAGAAAATGACATTTGTGAAAAGAAAGGAAAAGAAAAAGAAAAATAGTAAAAATGTGATCCAAAGCAATAAAAAATGGCATTTTTGAAGAGCCAAAACAGTCCAAGAAACAAGGCCCAATCGGCCCAAATCCCTCTCTCCCAGTAGACAAGGCAGCCACGTGGCCTCCTCCCATTCGCCCGCAGCTGCCACCGCCAGCACCAGCAGCCCCTCTGCTCACACGCGCGCGTGACGCGCACGGCTTCTCCTTGGCCGTGCGTGCGCGCCACCTTCCAGGCGCGCGAGTGGGCCTCGTCCCACCTTGGTCACCAAGCTTCAAAAAGGAAGCTTTCTCCTCTTTTCTGCATGCGCCAAGTGTCACTCAAAGGCTCAATTTGCTATTTTTTCAGCCAACAGAAGCTTGCCACGTGGCACCGCCTTGCCCAAGTCAGCCAATCAAAATGCGACACGTGGCACCCCAAAATTAACTTTTTGTATTTACAATTTTACCCACATGCAATTTGTAATAAGTTTAATTGCGTATTAGTCCTTTTACCCTTCTATAAATAGAAGCTTAGGTTTTTAGAATTCAGTTACAATTTCAGTTTCAGACAGAAAAATCCAGAGAAAACGCTCAGAGCGCTCAGTGTTAGTTTACCGCTTTCTTAGTTAATTTTCTTATGGGTTTCTAAGTTCCCTTATTATTAAGGAGGACGATGAAACCTAGTGTATTTAATTAAGTATTTATTTTTATTTTGATTCTCAGTACAATATATGTTTATGATTTTCGCTTCTTAAAATAATTTCTTTCATCTTTAATATCAAGTATTTTTGATAGTTAGAAATTATTTATGTTTGGTTCCATATTTTATTAAAAATAATATTCTTTGATTTTTTGTATTTACATTAAATTGTTTCACATTTAATGCTTAGAAGTTATAATTTTAAAGCGAAGGAAAATCTATTTTTCATTAGAAAATAATTGGTTTGATTACTGATTAAATTATGAGAATCAATATAAACATAAATATTTTTATATACACTTAAGTGGATTCTGAACCCTTAATAATATCCCAAAATATTTCTGAAAATATCTGTTACTGTCATTTTTATCATTTAAACACTTTATTTTATTTTGTTACCAAAAACCTCACCATTTTCGGAACTAGGTTAGAGTTTTATTAGCTTAGATTAAATAAGTATTTTCTTTGATTTCACGCAATTCTCATGGGTTCGACCTCGTTCTTCACAATCTCCATATTACAATAAAGATTCGTGCGCTTGCGAGTTGATAAATGTAAAACGTACCATTCCGGTACACAACACTAAGTTCACCTCATTAGAATAAATAACTGAGAATATCATTCAATTTCTCTTTCTCTCTTCATCTTCTTTTTTTTTTCTTATTTATTTTATATTATTCTATATTATTTTATAAAAACATGCAATTTATTTATTTATTTATAATTAAAAAAAACCCTGAAATACTCTTCTGCATCCTCTCTCTCTCTCTCTCTCTCTCTCTCTCTCTCTCTCTCTCTCTCTCTCTCTCTCTCTCTCTCTCTTATTTATTTATTTTATTTTAACTTTCAGGTCCATCTATCTTGAAGTTTCCTCTGATTGTTTTTCTTCAAAAAAAATTTCCCTTTCTCTATTTGTGAAACCACTGTGTAGAAAGGAGTGAGTTGGCAAAATAGTCTTTATGAAAATTTTTATTAATAAAATGACTTTTCAAATATTTTAATTAGCAAAATAACTTTCTTTTAAAATTGACATAATAATTAATATAATAAATACAATTAATATTAATTTTTCTTTATCATTTTAAATAAAATAGATTTGGTTGGACTCCCATGACCTCTCTTCATCTTCAATTGAGTTCTTCATTACCATTTGAGTTTTTATCTTCATCTTCATACCACTAGTTGAGTATTTCTTCTTCAATGGTATTCATTCACATTTGACCTAAAAAATTCAAGAAACCCTTAAAGAAGAAGTGAAAATTCAATCCAACAATTGTAGATGTTAGTAACTGACTATACTCTCAAGTTTAATGATTGAGTATTTATTATTTTGCAGTTATATAGCAATATAAAGCATAAATTTAGGTTATTCTAAAAAAATTGGTGTGAAAATAACCCCAGTTTGAGGTTGAAGATGACCTGTGATATGCGACCATGTGCGACCAATTGGCCGCCTTTGGTCGCATATGGTCGTTTAGTGAAAAAAAAAAAAAAAATACTACGCGACCATGCGTGACCATGTAGGTCGCACATGGTCGCTCAGTGTAACTATAAAACTATAATATGTGACCATGTAGGTCGTACATGGTCGCTCAGTGTAATTAAAAAATTATATTATGCGACCATGTAGGTTGTACATAGTCGCACATGGTCGCTCAGTGTAACTAGAAAACTATACTATGCGACCATGTAAGTCGTACATGGTCGCACATAGTCGAACATGGTCGCTTTCCACTAATTTTTAGATTTCAACATGTATTTCTAAATGCATCTAAATGGCTTCAAAATAACTATAAGCTAAGTGATTTGATATCCTTACTTTAGACTTGTTAATTTGAAACTTTAACTTTATGACAAGTATGGATCATATCTTTATATGCATGGACTATAATGGTGAGTGGAAGATTACCTATAATTGTATTTGGGAATGGTTTGGTACTGGTTGCAATAAGGAATTTGTGGTTGATCATAGTCAAGTTTCATCAACTAGTGAATAAAGTCTATGAAAAAATAGGTGTTGATCAAAATTTGTATGAAATTGAAATAACTCATAAGGTGGCAGGTGAAACATTCAACAAGATGGTACCAAGTAAGATTTGTGGTGATTCTGATGTAGAGGATCTATTGAAATAGTTGTACAAAGTTAAAGAAGTGATTCCTTTATATGTGTGCATAAAAAAGAATAATGATAAAGGAAAGACAAAGTTTGTCAATGATGATGATGGTGATGGTAATGAACTCACTGGTGATGATGTTGAATTTGATTGTGATGATGATGTTTTTGATAATAGAAGCTTTTACGATAATTATTTTGGGTGTCATATAATAGATCAAGTTCCGAATGATCCAAGTTATGTCCTGAATGAAGATATACCACAGAGTGGTGAAGGCATCATTGGTTCCAATCCCACACCAGATGATATTGTACATGAAAGCGGTAACAATGAACTTCAGGAATGTGATAAAGTAGTTGAAGAAAATAATGATGTAATTGAGAATGACATTATAGTCGAAGGGGGTCAAATTATCCCTTATCAACATTATAATATGTTTATGGGAAATGTTGCACAATGTAATAGAAAGCAAGTCAAAATAGTGGCAGATATGATGGATCGAATTTGAAAGTCAGAATAGTGGCAAACATGATGGATCCTAATATTGTTCTATGTGACCCTGTGCGACCCTGTGCGACCCTGTGCGACCATAGTATATTTCAAAATATATCCTAATATTGGTATGTGCAACCATGTGCGATTATGTGTGACCATTGTATAGTTCAAAACATATTCTAATATTAGTCTATGCGACCCTGTGCGACCATAGTATATTTCAATATAATCATTTAAATACATTATATTGATGACAATAAATTATTTAACTATATTTTCTAAGTTATATCATAAAGTATGTATGTGTATAACCATTTAGTATCATTTATAAATTATAATTAAAGTATATTATATAATTGTATAAGTCTAGGTGACTATTTAATTATATATTATATATATATGAAATTCAATATATAAATTAAGTTATTTTATAAAATATGTATGTATAAGGTATAATGTATAGATTATAATTAAAATATATTTTATAATTGTATAGGGATTTTACTATTAAAGTACACTGTATAAGTCTTTGTGACTATTTAGTTACATATTCTAAATAACTCAATAATTGAATTATATGGTATAAGTCTATTTTTAACTATTTAGGACTCGTTTGGAATGTCGTATTAGATCGTATTGTATTGTATTGTATTGTATTGTATTATATTGAATTGAATTATATATCATATTTTTATATAATACTATGTTAAACTTTAATTTATATTAAAATATTATATATTTAGGTGTTTATAAAAATTAATACCACATATAGTTTTACATAAAAAGTAATCCGTCCCTGTCCCGTTTAACATTTGGAGATAAAAAGTAATCCTGATCCCCGCCCCATTCCCCATTTAGACGGGGAATCCCCGTCTCATTAGGGCGGATCCCCGCAAGCCCCCATCACGGGAAAATGTGCATCCGTACCCCATTCGAATAAATAACTGAGAATAAATTCTTATTCAGTTTCTCTTTTTCTCTTTATTTTTTTTTTCTTATTTATTTTATATTATTTTATAAATGCTATTTATTTATTATTTTTTTTTTTAAAAAAAACCCTAAAAATACTCTTCCGCATCCCCTACACCGATGCCTCTCTCTCTCACTTTTATTTATTTTATTTTAACTTTCAGGTCCATCTATCTTCAAGTTTCCTCTGATTGTTTTTTTCTTCATAAATTTTCTCCCTTTCTCTATCTGTGAAACTACCGTCGGGAAGCTAGGGCTCGCGGAGGAGCGGCAGATGCTTGGGATCGCCGAAGAAAGTAGACGCATATACGTGTCTCACAGGTTCGGCTCGTGGAGGAGCACATCAACTAAGATTTGGTGGATGTATGATGGAGGTGAGCAGAGATGTTTAGGGATCTGTAGAGTATAAGATTTTCTTCCTTATATTCTCTAGTCGTACTATGTTACGTTTTATTTTTCTTACAGAATTTTTTTCTTGGTTATGCTTTGATACTCAATTCTGAGCTTTAAATTTATTTTGGTCACAGTGTGTGTAAATACTGTGCGAATATCAATGTTGATGCAAATACAGGTTGCTTTCAGATATATGTTTGTGTATTTTGTGAATAAGTTTTTCGAAAGTTGCATTTCAGTTGTTATGTAAAGTTCCGTTGCTCTTATATTTGATTAAAGTGTGTTTTGTTGAAAAAATACTTATGTTTGATTTGATTAAAAGTGGACTGAATTATTTTGATGGGTGTATGCTGCAAATGTTATATGGATAACTCTGCTGAAGTTGTCTTATTGGGATGATTTTTAAATATATTGTACTAGGCTCTTGTCTGTGTTTGTGTGTATATTTTGCTAAACCCTTCGATTCCTTCCTATCCAGGTGTCAGTTTGTGAAGTAAAGGGAAAGATGGATCACCATGAGGATGAAGGGCGTGTTGGTGGTGGTGAAAATATTGGAAAGCAGAATGAGGAGGTGTGATTGGTGTTCCCAATTTAGTTTTCCTTGTAACAGTATCTTTTTAAATTTTCTTGGTTTACAGTTAAGTTGCAGATTTTAGTCTTTTGTCTTGGAACATTTATCTAGACTTAGACAATTGAATCACAAATTAATTCGGACATTGGAATAGTAAATGTCTTCTGAAATGTGCCATCATTTTGTTCTAGTCTTTTAGATATTAAAACTGTTTGTTTGTTGTTTCTTTTTGTTTTGTTTTTTCCCTCCTATTTCGCTAAACTAAATTCCCAATATTTGCTGTATTTGACGTTCAGTTATTGGAACTCATACAAGGGGAGTTGGTTCCATTACATGAGTATGTTATAAAAAGTGTTTTTTTTTCCTTTCTACTCTCTTCTTGTAGGAGGCTGTTGCTCGACTTGAGGAGATGAAGAAATCAATTGAAGCAAAAATAACACTTCGGCAGAGCAATTTGAATCCTGAAAGGCCTGGTTAGTAAATACTTATGAAGTCCTGAGTTCTACTCTCACACATATGTAGGTGGTTATTTATTGAATAGGATGAACATCTTTGGGTGGTCAGTTTCACCATCCATTACTTCTTTCTAAGCACCAAAAGTAGCTATCGAAAATCCTTGATGCTGAAACAAAATTTTTGCTGGTCTTTGTTTTTTTAGAGTGATAAGGTCGATAGGCTGATCATGTCCTTTTTTTTTGGTGTACAATTGTATTTATATTTGTACGACAGTTTCTTTTTGGGGCTTAGGTTTATGGAACAATCATGATTGAAGAGATAAGATGGAATAAGTTACAATTTGTTGGGATTTAAAACATGAACTATTTTTTTATCCTTTCATACTCTTGGTCTCAAGTGATTATTTTTTTGTTGATGTAATATAATATTTTTAAGATATTATTTCAATTATCTTTTAAAATTTCTGTTGCCAACGTTTGGTCAATTATCCTTTCTTGATTTTCATATTATTGATGACGCTTTTTTTTCAGATTTAGTTGCAGATTTCTTTTAGAACTGATTCTTTTTTCTAATGTCTTCTTGTTACTATATTTTTTTCATTTTACATGTTTTTATGTTTATATTGCTTTATTATGGTTGGATGGTGCTCATTGTGGTAACTGATTCCTATTGTGGATGCATGGTGTATCTACACTGTGGCAACTCCACGCTCTCTCTACTCTTATTTTCAGACTCAGGATTTCTGAGGACATTGGATTCTAGTATTAGGCGTAACACAGCAGTCATTAAAAAACTGAAGCAGATAAATGAAGAGCAGCGTGAAGGGCTGCTGGATGACTTGAGAAGTGTTAATCTAAGCAAATTTGTCAGTGAAGCTGTGACTTCCATTTGTGATGCCAAACTTAGAAGTTCAGATATACAATCAGCAGTTCAGGTAACTTTTGTTGTATCAAACTGATGATTTCTTTATATAGCAGCACCATTATACAGAACAACAAAAAAAGATATTTGTGGTATTTATTCTACATCTGACAGTTCTCCGTATTTTAAAGATCTGCTCTTTGCTTCATCAAAGATACAAAGACTTCTCCCCGAGCCTTGTTCAAGGGCTTTTGAAAGTCTTCTTTCCTGGAAAATCAGGGGATGACTCAGATACGGATAGGAATCAAAAGGCTATGAAGAAGCGCAGTACTCTGAAGCTACTTTTGGAACTTTACTTTGTTGGAGTTATAGAAGACAGTGCTATTTTTGTAAGCATTATCAAAGATCTTACCAGCATTGAACACTTGAAGGATCGGGATACTACTCAGACAAATTTATCTCTCCTTGCTAGTTTTGCTCGACAGGGAAGAATATTTCTTGGGCTTCCACTCTCTGGGCAAGAGGTGTATGAAGAGGTATATTTTCTATTTGATGGGATTTCCTTACTTCTTTTGTAAGGGAGCTTTCTATGTTTATCCATTTCTTTTTTGTATGTATCTTCTTTTAAGGACTCCCTCTTCCATGTTGTGCTCCAGTCTATACCATTTATGCCGTTTTTTTTTTATTACAGTTTCTTAAAGGTCTTAATATCACATCAGATCAAAAGAAAATTTTCAGGAAGGCATTACATGCATATTATGAAGCTGCATCAGAACTTCTTCAGACTGAGCATACTGTAAGATTGACTATCGGGATTTTTGCTTCTACTCTTGGTCACTTCTTTTCTCCTCTACTGTATTTTCTTTATTTATTTATTGCTTATGTGACAACTCTTGTATACTTTTTACATTTACCTCTCTCCCTCTCTGTTGGGTTCTGTTCTTTGCCACTTGTTTCTACTATTACTGGAGTTTGTATATTTGATTTTATTTTCTTGTTTATGTGCCAACATTTCTATCCTTAGTTACACCTTGCTCTCTCTCTGTTGGATTACTAGACTTCGTATTTTCTTAACTATATATTATTGTATCAAATTGATATTTTTTTTTAATATCTTGCTAGTCTCTTCGTCAATTGGAGCATGAAAATGCAAAAATTCTCAATGCCAAGGGAGAGCTAAGTGATGAAAATGTAGCATCATATGAAAAACTGAGAAAATCTTATGACCAGTTGTACCGCAATATCTCATCGTAAGTACTTTATTATGTTATTTTTATTATATTTATATGATGATGACTAATTAATGGAGCTAGGCAGTTGAGGTTTATATGGTGTCACTGGCATTTTTGTTTAGGGTGGGCATGCTAGATTATTTTTTTCCTCAATAAAACTAACATCGTAGAGATTAAACGAACAAAAAATAAACAAGGAAATGAAGAACAGATTTTGTATGGAAACTCTTTTAGAGAAAAAATCTCTGGTTAAGAAAAAATTTTCAATGCCAAGGGAGAGCTAAGTGATGAAAATGTAGCTTCATATGAAAAACTGAGAAAATCTTATGACCAGTTGTACCGCAATATCTCATCGTAAGTACTTTATTATGTTATTTTTATTATATTTATATGATGATGACTAGTTTAATGGAGCTAGGCAGTTGAGGTTTATATGGCGTAGCTGGCATTTTTGTTTACGGTGGGCATGCTAGATTATTTTTTTCATCAATAAAACTATCATCGTAGAGATTAAACGAACAAAAAATAAACAAGGAAATGAAGAACGCAGATTTTGTATGGAAACTCTTTTAGAGAAAAAAATCACTGGTTAGGAAAGGTAAATTCATTATGTCCAAATCAATAGTACAAAAATTGAGTATTTGAACATACACTGTACATACTAAACTAGATTGGGCCTATTAAAAACTTAGAAATTTACTGTTTCTACTTTTCCGCACCACTGACATAATATATGTGAAAACATGAACTATAAACACAATTGTCTAGGTGAAAATAAATACAATTATGGACAGATATATGGAAGTACTTCTTGAGAAAAAAGAAAAAGAGAATTGCAACAACAGTAGGCTGAATAGTGTTCAGACATTTGATCATTTGATCCCCACTCATTCATAGAATTATATGATTGACAGCTTAGCAGAGGCACTTGATATGCAGCCTCCAGTAATGCCAGAGGATGGTCACACAACTAGGGTTACTTCTGGAGACGATGCTTCCTCCAATTCTACTGGGAAGGATTCTTCTGTTCTTGAAGCCATATGGGATGATGAAGATACTAGGTCTTTCTATGAATGCTTGCCAGATCTCAGGTTTGCTTCCACACTATGAAAAGCCAATAATATTGGCATGTAGTTGGTAGTTACTCATTGGATAATTGGACTATAGTTTCAATGTTTTTCTGGAAAGCAAACTTTCACTTGATTGAAATGTCACTGATTTTTTTCTTTAAAAAACTTCCAGAGCATTTGTTCCCGCTGTATTGTTGGGGGAAGCAGAATCCAAGATGAATGAGCAATCTGTGAAGACACAAGAGCAATCCACTGTAATAAATTAAATATGTATATATAAAAAATTTATATGGTTTGTATATTTTCTGGACTACATTTTTTGCTGGGCTGCTTGAATCTGGACATCATCACATCACATGAAAAATCTGATAGCTTGGTTGCATGACATATACTATTTTTTTAGCCTGCTCAAGTAGTGCTAAATTTGGGTTTATATCGCTCGACTGTATAAATTATTTTCTTGTGAGTTGGATCTTTGTAAACTTATTTTCAAATGATTCCTTGTGCACCTTCGACATATTCTTTGGCACTCATGTACCACAAGGCTTAACCAGAATGCATTGCACTCTTTTCTATTAACTATTTGCAATGTTTTGCTATGTAATGTGTTTTGTCAGTCACTCTTTCATATTTATGGCTGTTTCCTAAATTTACGTTATGTCCTGAAGTATATGTTGTTGGTCACCTAATGAACCTCCCATGTGTTTTTTTTCTGGCTAAATGAACTCCCTTTGAGAGTCTTCAATTTTATTATTGTGATGTTACATGCTCGTGAACCATTTGTACTGTATATAACATAAGATATATAGTATGGACTGTGGAGCTGTGTTTTTTTTTCTTTTTTGTTCAAATATGGAGTTTTACTTTGTTTGCAAGCATATGATCCTGACTTAGTTATAATGTCACAATAATTCCTCTTCATATCATTTTGGATCACAGCTGATGAGAGCGTTCCTTTTCTTTTATTTCGTTTGAAGGAATTGGCACCTGAATCAGACCAAGTTCAACAAACTGCCCCAGACTCTGCAGAGATTTCTACAGATTCTGGTGCTTCACAGGAGGGCAGAAGCACAGAAAAAGGGAAGGAAAAGGAAGAAAAGGAGAAGGATAAGAGTAAAGACCCTGAAAAGGAGAAAGGGAAAGAGAAAGATGCTGACAAGAAAGGAGACACTGAAAAAGAGAAATTAAAAAGTATTGAAGGGACAAATCTGGATGCCTTATTGCAGAGACTTCCAGGTTGTGTGAGCCGTGATCTTATCGATCAATTGACTGTAAGCATACTCCTGGTTATGAAATTCAACTGCAATCATACTTCTTTAATCTTCTTCGTTGTTGTTGTTTTTTTTTTTTCAATCAACATTCATATAAATTTATTTTGTTTTTCTTGCTTTTATATGTGAGCTTCTACCTTGAACATGTTACTGTTGCTGTAATATATATTCAGGTAGAATTTTGCTACTTGAATTCAAAAGCAAGTCGAAAAAAGCTTGTGAGGGCATTGTTTAATGTTCCAAGGACTTCATTGGAACTGTTGCCGTACTATTCACGCATGGTTGCCACATTATCAACATGTATGAAAGATGTTTCTTCCATGCTCCTACAAATGTTAGAAGAGGAGTTTAATTTCTTAATTAATAAAAAGGTTTGTTTTAAATATATTTGTATGATACTAAAACTTGAAGTGGATAGTATTCTAAAATATTTTGTTGCTGTCATTCTTACGGGCGAGGATTTCTAATTGAATTATATTTTGCTGCAGGATCAAATGAACATTGAAACAAAGATCAGAAACATTAGGTTTATCGGGGAACTATGCAAGTTTAAAATTGCACCAGCTGGCCTTGTTTTTAGTTGTTTGAAGGTAATGTCCTAGTTGCTGGTTTTTTTCATCTCTATTAGATTTTTTTGTGTTCTTTTCTTTTCCTTCTCTTATAAATCTGTGCTGGAATTGCAAAAGTATTTATCTCTTTTCTGTCATTTCCTCGAATGTTTTCTAGCTGCAAGATAGTTTATATTAACTATGGATGTAAGTTTCAGTCAGCTATAATCTTGTATCTATAGTAGCACTTGATGTTTGATTACTGGAAAGATGGGCTAATAAAGTGGCTACTGCTGTTCACCAGGCTTGTTTAGATGATTTCAGTCATCATAACATTGATGTTGCTTGCAATCTTTTGGAGACCTGTGGTCGTTTTCTGTATCGGTCGCCTGAAACTACTGTTCGAATGGCTAATATGCTGGAGATATTGATGCGTCTGAAAAATGTCAAAAATTTGGATCCTCGGCATAGCACCCTTGTAGAAAATGCTTACTATTTGTGCAAACCACCCGAGCGGTCTGCTCGGATTGCTAAAGTTCGCCCTCCTCTGCATCAGGTTCAAATCTATTCCACCATTTACACTATTTTGTATATGCCTCACCTAAAACCCATCTCTCATCTCCTTTTTTTTCATTTTCTTTTTTGCAGTACATAAGAAAATTGCTATTTTCAGATCTTGACAAATCTACAATTGAGCATGTGCTGAGGCAGCTTCGTAAATTACCATGGAGTGAATGTGAACCCTATCTTTTAAAATGCTTCATGAAGGTTCACAGGGGGAAATATGGCCAGATTCACTTGATAGCTTCTCTCACTGCTGGCTTAAGTCGCTATCATGATGAATTTGCTGTGGCTGTTGTTGATGAGGTGAAGTTTCTTCTAGCTTCCCATACTCTTTTGGCATTATAGTTTACTGGTTCTTAGGACGAGTATATCCCTGTATTTTTTGTTGTTTCCTGATAAATCATAGTGATATGCTCTAGTTTTCAACAAGTAGTCTTGCTGCATTCCAGTTCTTTGGCATCATGTCTTATGCTTATCAGTACAAAACTCTGAGAATATTTCTATCATTCTTTTCCATAGACCCGAACCTTGTTTTAAGTTTTAAATGCAAAGAAGAGAAAACTGTATCAACTAATTGAGTGAATAGAGAAGTTAGAAAGTGATAGAATAATGATAATCTTAAGAGTAGACATTATATATCAACACAAACAACTACAGTAATGAATTCCCACAGGAATGCTTTCTATTAATCACCAAAGAATTACTGAAAATAGCTCTTCGAGAGGCTTTCTCTCCTATTCTAACCTTTCAAGAAGGCTAGATCTCTCCCAAGAGATTTCTCAATTCTAAACCCTTTCAACATAACTAAAACTGAGTTCTGATTCCCTATGCATACACGATAGAGAATAAAGCTTTCTTCGTAGCAACTTAATTAAAAGCTACTAGCCAATACAAAAAAAACAATTCAGCTTAGAACAATTAGAACAAAGACTAAAACTGAATAAACTGCTGTCATAAAACTTATGCTTGGCATTTGTGGCTTTTCCTCTTTCGGTAGACACATCAAGGGTTTATCAATATCCCTACTAAAATCTTACCTTGTCCTCAAGTGGAAATCATGCATTGATAGTTGAGCAAGTCTCCTGTGTAGCTTCAAAGTCAGGTAGGGAGTGCCATTCCATCAAAACGTTGGAATTTGCTTGAGTACCAGCTGTTATAAAATGGTGTTGGAGGACCTGTCCGGGTTCAACCTGTAGCTCCAATTTAGGTGTCAGTTGCAGACGTAATGTAGGAGAGGAGTGAGCATCACCTACTGTGCAGCGAAGCTGGGAGACATGGAAAATTGGATGAATAAGAGCTGGATACGATAGCTGGAGTCTGAAAGTGACTACACCGATTCATTGGGAATAGGGTATGGGCTAGCATCTAGTTGGCAGTTTTTCATTGGACTGTTTGGTGAGTGAATGCTGGTTATATAATTTGATTTTTAGGAAGACCTTGTCTCCCCACCTTAAACTCCTCTTTTCGACGTTTTAGATCAGTATGGGCTTTCATACGTTGCTGTGCACGTTAGAGATGCATGATGCATCCTTAAATCATCACGATCTCATTCTGTGCCTCAAAACTTTTCAATAGATGAAACCACCGCTGTCTCCTTTTTGTAAGGCAAAATAGGTGGTAGATCTTGACCATATAATGCTTTGAAGGTTGTGGACTTGAGGGATGTATTCTGTGCTGTATGAAAAATCAGCCCAAGATAAACCATTTAGGCCATTGTTTAGGGTGCTCATATGTGAAACAATGTAGGTACGTGTCCAGACACCTATTAAGAACCTTCAATTGCCCTTCGATGGTATGGTATGTGGTGCTTTTCTTGAGTTGTTTTCCTTGTTGCTTGAATAAATGGCTCCAAAAGTTGCTCACAAAAGTTCGATCATCATCGGTAATGATGGACATGGGAAATTCATGTAAGTTAACAACTTCGCGCATAAAAGTTTCAGCTAGTGTTTAAGCTTCCAAAAGTGAGCATGGTCAATCTATCAACAACCACCAAAATCGTGTCCCCAACGTTGGATTTGGGAAGGCCTTCTATGAATCTATGATTATTTCGTCCCAAACTTGTGCTGGTAGTGGGAGGGGCTGGAGTAATCCGGTAGGTTAAGTATTGAGGAGTTTATTTTGTTGCCCCAAAAAGTTCAGCTGCGATGTGTTTATAAGTTTTGAGCTTGCCTAAATGTCCTCGCCATGGGACTTTTCTTAAAATCAGCTAGGATGTGTGGAATTATGGTGGGTTTTCTTTGGGATAGCTACTTTTGTAGTAGAGGATGTGTTATGGAGAGTGAAAACGTAGTGTTGTTGATTACTGACGTGAATATCATATCATAGCTGAGTAAGGAAGGCATCAGCGGAATTAATACTAGGGTAATTTTAGTGGGGGTAATTTGGTCAAGTAAAAAATTCATTACATGAAATTCGGGTTTCCCAATCATAATCCCAAAGCTGGTGCAACTCAGTGAGTAAGGAAGGCATCAGCGGAATTAATGCTAGGGTAATTTTAGTGGGGGTAATTTGGTCAAGTGAAAAATTCATTACATGAAATTCGGGTTTCCCAATCATAATCCCAAAGCTGGTGCAACTCAGCTTTGGCTCTTTCTTTTTCTGATAAAAAAAAAGACGCTTAAAGACAGCTTTGGCTTTTGGCTTCTAGCTGCAAAAGAAGCTTAAATTAATTAATAAGCCATTTTTTTTTTTTGTTTTACCAAACAGTTTGTCATTTAGCTTATTCAACAAGTGCTTTTAAGTTTCTCTAAAAGCTGTCTAAATGGGGCCTAGATCTCTCCAAAGAGATCTCTTTCAAATCTAAACTCTTTCAACATAACCGAAACTGAGTTCTAATTCTCTATATATAGAGAATAAAGCTTGCGCATCAACAACTTAATTAAAAGCTACTAACTAATACAAAAAGAACAACTCAGCCTAAAACAATTAATGAAAGACTAAAACTGAATAAACTGCTTTAATAAAACTTATGCTTGGCCTTTTCTCTTTTTGTAGACACATTGGTCCAGGGTTATCAGAAAGCAGTCTGAGCAAGTGATCTGGTTGTATTTGTTTTTTTTTTACAAGTTCTGTGACTCTTATTGATGCGTTATTTATATATAATCTACTAAGTTGCCTGCATTCTAGAAAAACTGGTGCATCTCAAGGTTTTTGCAATATGTTTTTGCCTTATTGTCATATGTTTGAACTTTCAGGTTTTGGAAGAGATTCGGGTTGGCCTGGAATTAAATGACTATGGTATGCAGCAGAGACGCTTAGCCCATATGCGATTTTTAGGAGAGCTATACAACTATGAGCATGTGGATTCGTCTGTTATTTTTGAGACGCTGTATTTGATTCTTGTCTTTGGCCATGGCTCACCAGAGGTATTCTTCTATGTGCTCAGAACAATTGTTAGGAATCTTTTTTGTTTCTGACATACATGCTTTGATGTGAAAATAATAGATGGAATCTCTTCATACCAACGGGGTTTTTTTCTTATAAGTTTTATTTATAGATGCTATTTGGGATGGTGATACAGCTAAAGTGCGATATGGAAAATGATTTGTGTCATTTGGGGTGTCATATAGCTAAAAGTAGAACATGGTCTTATGGACTTGTATGTCAAAAATGAATTTTTAATGACACTATGCCATGTATAACTATGTCTTTGTTTTTCTTAATATTTATTTTGTTTGATTTTTGGTGCGAAATATATTATGTAAAAATATTCTGACATGGTATCTAATATTATTTTCCCATCTCATAGCAAGATCTACTAGACCCACCGGAGGATTGTTTCCGCATGAGGATGGTTATTACTCTCCTTGAGACCTGTGGGCACTACTTTGATCGAGGCTCTTCTAAAAGGAAACTTGATCGATTTTTAATACACTTTCAAAGATATATCTTGAGCAAAGGTGCTTTACCACTGGATATTGAATTTGATTTACAGGTATTTATTGCAGTTTATTTTTTTAATTTCATTTGTAGTTGTTCTTCTTGCATGCTTTGATGACTGGAAGTAATATTATAGCACCGTTTATATTACACCTATATTATATGCTTGAAATGAGAAAACACTGAAGTCTGTTATATCCCTTATGTTTTTGAAAATGTGTTGTATCTTCATTCCCTTTATGCACTCAATTTATTACCTTCCTGGAATTTGAGGGAGATCTATTGTACTGAAGCTTTCATTTTCAGGATTTATTTGCTGATTTACGTCCCAATATGACTCGATACTCATCTATTGAAGAAGTTACTTTAGCTCTGGTGGAACTTGAGGAGCATGAACGTACTCTCCCATCTGACAAAACAAGTAGTGAGAAGCACTCTGACAGTGAAATAAGGAGTTCTTTCAACTCTATTTCAGCAAATGGACAGAGTGCTGTGAATGGTAACGAGGGAAATGGTAGGTTGCATGATGGCCTTGGAGACAGTGACAGTGATTCTGGAAGCGGGACTCTTGATCCAGAGGGGCGTGATGAAGAAGAACTGGATGATGAGAATCATGATGAAGAATGTGATACTGACGAGGAGGATGACGATGGGGGTGGACCTGCCTCAGATGAGGATGAAGTCCATGTGAGGCAGAAGGTGATGGAAGTTGACCCTCTTGAAGCAGCAACTTTTGAGCAAGAACTAAAGGCTGTCATGCAGGCAAGTGTTTTTTCTTTAACTCTTGTGGCATATCATTTAATGTGTTTTATTCTGATGACTGTGGTGTGGGGCTTGTGTGCTGGTGGTGAATATTGATTATTTCTAACGTCAAATTAAATTAAATGCAGGAAAGCATGGATCAGCGCAGGCAAGAACTACGTGGTCGACCCACATTAAATATGATGATACCAATGAACGTGTTTGAAGGATCAACCAGGGGGGTTGGTGGTGAAAGTGGTGATGAAGCATTGGATGAGGAGGGTGGAGGAATTAAGGACGTCCAGGTAAAAGTTCTTGTGAAGCGTGGGAGCAAGCAACAGACTAGGCAGATGTACATCCCTCGGGATTGCTCTCTTGTACAGAGCACAAAACAGAAAGAAGCAGCTGAGCTTGAGGAGAAACAAGACATCAAAAGGCTAGTTTTAGAATATAATGATAGAGAGGAGGAGGAACTGAATGGGTTGGGAACCCAAACATTGAACCATATGCAGGGTAGCGGCAGTAGAGGTTCCACCCGAGGTCACTTGTGGGAAGGAAGCAGTGGGAGGGGGGGAACACGTCATCGGCATTATTCCGGTGGTGGAATCTTCTACAACAGAAAAAAGTGAAGGTTATTATGCTAGAAGGCTTTCTTGTTTTTGCCACAAGTTCAAATAGGTACAGTAAACTATCTCAATTTCTAACGAGATTTGTCGAGGCTGCCTAAAACGAAGCGGTGCCTTTTCTGCAAGACTGATGTGCCGTTTCTTACCCCATTCTGATGAGCTCAATAGTCTAAAAAAAGTAGCGCTTCGGGAAAAATGTTTTAAGAAGTTCAATTGCCAGGTAGTTAGTGCGAGACACAATGCTATGTGTTTTCAGTTTCTGATCTGCAATGTACCTGTAGGATTTGATTGTGTTCTGTATAGATCCTGCGTTTGGCATTTGCTGCAGTTTGCATGTATATATATGTTATGTAAGACAAAATGAAGATAGTATGACCAAAAATCTCTTGCTTTGTTCTTATTTTAGATATAGTGTAATGATTTCTGTTTTACTTGTGTAGTGACTGACTCATTCAAACCGAACTTCATATGCATTTGGAATGTTTGAGAGTTTATTATAATGATAATGAAATACCAATCTCATATGACCAATTCCTGTATTGTATCCATATTGTTTTGGACAGTTAATGTGTTGTAATGGTACTCATCGTTTTAGTTGCCCCACGGCTACAAATGTTTTCAAATCGTTTCGAGTCCAATTGGGTAAGGTGTGGTAATTTTAACAAATCTATAATGAATGTAATACCAATCTTATACGACCAATTCTTGTATTGTATCCATATTGTTTTGGACAGTTGCTTTTTTTTTTTTCGTGTGATGGTACTCACCGTTTCAGTTGTCCAATGTTTTCAAATCGTGTTTTGAGTCCAATTGGAAAAGGTGTGGTAATTTTAATAAATATATATCGAGTTTTGCATAATTTAATTTAATAATTATTTAAAATATTTCTAGCCATTTGTAAGGTATTACTTCATTCTAATAGCAATATGTGTGCAATGTGTGTGTGTACACTTATATATATTTTCACCTTAGTTTTTGACAACCTTGTTCTGGGTTCCGTATTTAGAGAGCAACTCTTTTATGTTGAAGTAAGAAATGGTTTCTTCGTTTCTTTCTAAAGTAAACTTTCGCTTGGGGATACCAAATCCACAACCACAACCCTTTCACTGCACATTTATTCTTTTTTGGTAGGGAACAAATAATTTTTTTCTTAAATCTAAATATTCCCAGGCCTTGTTTGGTTTCTATTATTCTGGCGTATATTGGCTGACCATTGCCCATGCTTATTGCCCCATTTTCTCAAACGAAAAAGATGTCTTAGAAAATTCTCTTGTAACCGCAGCATCTTTTTTGACCAGAAATTCAGACACATCAACCTTGTAAAGGCCCATTTAGATAGATCAATAGTGGTACTCCCACTAACACCTAGAAGGACAAGAACTTATAGCCTTTTAAGAGGGTCGATTTTGGACCTTTTAGGAAGTGAAAAATAAATAAAACTAGGGAGAAACTAATTTTCAAATTGAAGCTCACATAAACATCCTAAATGGAAAAATTATTCCATTTCGGGCACTTGGATATAAACTAAAACTATAGCTTTCAAATATATACCTTGAAGATAATTTTATGCCATTTAAGTTGGTGGTGTCATTCCTCAATTAAGTGACTATTGCTACGCCTATTTTTATTATTTGTTTTTTTCTTGAAAAAGAAACAAACAAAGAAAGAAAACGATTAAATAAAGCAAAGAAACACAACACAATATGTTTTGTGTGCGAATTTGGTTCTCAAAAATTTTGGTGGTCTTAAGTAATTATCTATTGGTTTACAGCTAAGAATTGAGTGCCATACGTGGAACAAGTGGTGCCCACGATTCCACTTTGGCTTAAAATTGCGATACCCCTTAACTATTTTGGACCCATTTTATCACCTTTTCTTCTGCACGTGATCCACGACGATAAGTATTGTTCACATATTATATATGTTCCTTTTCTTGAGGAGAAGAAACTTATTGACCTACTGAATCATAGTTATTGATTTCATTTTATAATAAGCCTTTCATTTATTTGGCCATTTTTTTTTACTAACACACACACACAAACATAGCTTCAAGAAGCAAAGTACCTCCTTCGAAGTGTTTACTTGCTCTTACCTAAAAGAATATTATTCCAATCCCCTTGTACAGTTTAAAAGTTAGCTGATAAGAAACAACAATAAAAGGAATATAAGGTCAAAGGTTTGCTTTCTAAGATTCTTGCTTTTTTTTTTTTTTAAACAAATATATAATTTTTAGGTTAATTAACAATTTTTCCCCTTGAACTTTGACATGTACTAAATCATGCTACCTGAATTTTTTTGGCCGTTAAAAATTCCCCCTAAACTATTAAGATTGTTAGATTTAATGACTTTTATTTAATTTTAGTAAAAAAATTCTAACATGGATGAAAGTTTAGGGGGCATGATTTAGTACATATCAAAATTTGTGGGGCATGATTTGGTAGATATTAAAGTCTAGAGAGTATGGTTTAGTACATAAACAATCACTGAAACAGTAAAATTGAATGAAATTAGACAAAAGTCCTTAAATCTAACAATCTCAATAGTTTAGGGGGAATTTTTAACGGCCAAAAAAGTTCAGGGAGCATAATTTAGTATATGTCAAAATTCGGGGGAAAAAATTGCTAATAAGCCTAATTTTTATTAATTTGCTAAATCAGCCAAAAGATAAGACTGTACCTCAATAGGAATATCATCCTTATTAAACATTCGATCTGAAAAAGAACAAAATGCTACTATGAGCAACCATGTTAGTAGATTGGTTAATAAAAAATAAAGAAACATTGTTTAAAGATTCTAGAAGTTTACGATAATCTTCTATAATAACCCTAAAAGAAGAAAGTATAGATAATGAATTTTAAATAACTTAAACTGCTATCAAGCAATCTGACTCTAACTCTACTTTCCGCCATGTTAACAAATTCTTGCTTTTCAATCATATAAATTTATTTTCTTAAGTGAGATTTAAATCGAACGGAACTTAGTTTTATAATTAATTAAATATAATTTTTACTCTCCTCTTCTAGAGTTTTGCTTTTTATTCTATTCTTTATAAAAAATTCTTCAAACTATAGTAATTATTGTAAATAAAAGTAGCTTTAAATATATAATATTAACTCTAAAAAATAAGACTACACAATCTTAGATTTTACTCTTAAAGTACTATTTATGTAAGAATTTTTTGTTTGTACTCTCAAATTATATGAATGAAATGCAACTAAAATGATAAATTTGCAATAATTTTTATATTTCAGGAGATTTTTTTTTTTTTTTAAAAAAAAAACTTAAGGATAAAACTCAAGTGTCATAATTTAGGGATAAAATTTTATTTACTCTTTGTAATTTGTCTAGTAGTACATGAACTTATGCCTATACTTAGAAAAATATTACATTAAAATTACAAGAGAGAATAAGAGGATTACAATCAAAATATCCAAAATACAAATAACAGTATTACATCAAGATTACAAACTAGAGAAGAAGAAGAATAACACACAATAAACTTAAGGCTCAAGGAACTTTGTCCTAAATGTCATTTCTTCTCTCATATGGACACTTAAAGAAACTCTAGAAATGCTCTTAAGAATTTATCAAGCCTCATATGCTCAGCCTAGTGTCTACCGATGAACATTTCCTCATAAATAACTAACCACAACGAATGATTTCAACTACATCTCTCACAAGTGAACAATATGACCTCTATTTATAGAGTATTCACTCCCATATGAACATGAATAACCACCATAAAGCCATTGGATGTTACCAATCATAATTGGGTGTTTATGGTATTAATTGGATGATTTGGAAGAGTTTTAGGCTCTTAGAAAGACTCCCAAACTTTCAAAAATATATGCACTTGTATACTGAAAAAAGTAATTAGTTACTGGTCACTATTTTTTCAGCTTTAGCCAATTATTCTCTAAAGTGTTCCAAATCACTTCCACTTGATTTTGAGCTATTTATACACCTTATAAATGAATAAATCAAGTCTCCAACATCTATATTTTCAATAGCTATCATTCATTCACATTCATAAATAATTAGTAACATTTTTTTTTTACTAATTTAAGAGTTAAAAGGAATTGAGAGTTACATATTCAAATGATCATCAAAATTAAAGAATTTGTAACTCCTATTTTGTGATCATTCTACACATATTTTGTACCTCCATAATGTATGTTATAATTTGTCATACTTAAAATATTTAATCTAAATATTATATTGTATAAAATAATATATCATTCTCCTACTAGATTAAATAGTATCTCATTTGTGGCAAATAATTTTGTAATACAATATTTTATTTAATCAATCAAACATTATATTATATAAAATAATATATCATTCTCCTACTAAATTAAATAGTATCTCATTTGTAGCAAATAATTTTGTAATATAATATTTTATTTAATCAATCAAACATTATATTATAGAGTAATGTAATATTCCCCCACTTGATTAAATGACTCCACTCTAATGGAAACCATTACATTTGTGCATAGTGTAAAATGTCTTTCGTCTTGAATTTTACCTTAGTGTAATTACCACAAAGTTTGTCAAAATTTTAGTTGCTGTAGCATTGAACCACTATTACTAGATAACAAACTGGTGATACCACATACACCTTTGCTATGTTCACTCAAGAACCTTATGGATTACTTTTGCACCGTTAATGAACATGTGCAAAAATCCACTTTATGAATATTTTAGAAAATAACTCCCAATTCTCATAAGAGGCGGCACCACCCCTAGTCTATATAGGTAGAGTTTTAGTGTCTCACAACTCTTTAGACACTTTCTTAAGCTTAAGCTCCATTAAAAAACCTTTCGGTTTTAACCCTCTAATTTTTATTACATGTACTTATCCATAGATGGGACAATTGAGTACCACATTCACTTTATTGACTTATTATTACCTATTGAACTTAAGACTTAATTTTTACTAGTGTTAAGATAAGTTACCATCAATGAGTAAAACACTAAGTCCCATCCCTCAAAATTCATGCTTTAATCTTGTATGAAGATTAAACGGTTTGTTAACCTCACACTTTTAATTCCAAGCGAAACATGCTAGCCAAATATAGTGTCCACCTTTAAGGTGACCACTATTCTCCTTAAGTACTTAAGTTTTGAAAATTTAATCATAAAAGATTAATTTTCACGCTACTCAAATTCTCAATAATTTTGATACAAAGCATATCAAAATTAAACACTAATTTAGACACAAAACATTTCTAAATTACACACTTAACTTTAGACACCAATCATCTCAAAGTTACACTTACCAAGCATGTCTCAAATATACATATTTTTAGTTTTAGACAATAAACATGTCTAACAATTAATAGAGTAATACAATGGATTAGCCTTTATTGTGTATTGGGTTGAGAAGATCCTTAGAAGCTTCTATTTTCTCTTGGTAATAGAGCATTCATTGGCTCACGCCATGTCTACAATCAGCTAGACTCCACACGGAGGAAATCAAGATGATGGAGATGGTGCAGACTAACAAACTCCTGGACAACTCTGCTCCCCTCAGACCATTAATGGAGGCTCACAGCAAGGATTTCACACTGGATTTGGAGGTTTCAAAAACTCACCGTTTGGGAATACTCTTACTCAACCATTTTCTATCAAACTTGATAGAAACAATTTTACTCTCTAGAGAAATCTTGTCTCTACTATAATCAGGGGTCATCGTCTTGAAGGCTATGTCAATGGATCAAGGACCTGTCCACCTGAGTTTGTACCATCACCTAGAGCTACATCTGAAGATACATCAGATCCAATTCTTATGCTGAACCCCGAGTATGAAAAGTGGATAATTTGTGACCAAATTTTAATGGGTTGGCTCTATGGATCTATGATAGAAGCCATAGCTGTAGAGGTTACGGGGTGCTCTTCAGCAAGGACTTTATGGACAACTTTGGAGAGTCTTTATGGAGCACATTCACATGCAAAAATGGACGATACTCGAACCAAGATTCAGACAATATGCAAGGGAAGCACTACCATGGCTGAGTATCTTTGATAAAAAAGAACTTGGTCTGACAACCTTGCTATTGCAGGGGATCTCTATCCTGAAGCTCACCTCATTTCAAATGTGCTAAGTGGTCTTGATGCTGAATATCTAATAATTGTTTGTCAACTTGAAGCACATGCAAAAATACGGCTTACCTGGAAGGAGTTGCAGGAAACTTTACTGATCTTTGACAGTAAACTCGAGCGTCTGAACTTGCTTGGATCCAGTGGGAAAACTCACATTCATTTGGAGCTGGAACATCTGCAACTTTGGCCAATAAGCATCCACAACCATATCACCCTGCTGGACGTGGCAACTTCAATAATAGCAATTATGGTCGAGGGGGCAGAGGATCAAACTATCATAATGACAATGGCAGTAACAATAGAGGAGGTGGTTCAGGCCGTGGTCGAGGCAGGTGTGGTAGAATTCCCAAACCAACCTATCAAGTTTGTGGACGCTATGGACATTCTGCTGCAATATGCCATAACAGGTATGATGAATCCTTTATGGGATTCACACCTAGAACCAACAACAACAACAATGAAAAGAAGGATCTCAGTACTTATGTGGCTACACCAGAAATGATAGATCATGAGAACTGGTATGCTGATTCAGGAGCCAACAACCACCTCACTTCGAACTAAGATAATATTTCAAACAAGTCTATCTACAATGGTAAGGATCGCTTGACTGTTGGTGATGGTACTCAGCTACATATTTCACATATTGGTTCAAGAACTTTGCAATCATATAATGATAACGAGTTATTTTTAACTGATGTATTATATGTTCCAAAGATTGCAAATAATTTAATAAGTATTTCCAAATTGACTGCTGACAATAAAGTGTTTGTTGAGTTCTTTTCTGATGTTTGTTTTGTGAAGGACATGAAAACAAAGATGGTGGTGCTGCGGGGGAAACTTAAAGATGGTTTGTATCAGCTTGAAGGTGCTACCAAACCCTGAAACTTAAAGTATCCAAGCCTTGTTTTACCAAACACTAGACCCGAGTCTTTTCATTTATGTCTTAGTCCATTTTTGCAATTGTTGAGTCTGTTTCTTAGTCCAAGTCCTTTGTTAGTTCGAGTCATGTGTCTGTCAAAGACTTGTGGCATAGAAGATTGGGTCACCCCTCCTCTAAGGTCTTAAGTCAAGTCTTGAATAATGCTAATGTAAAAACATCTATAAATGATAACCTACTGTTTTGTGAAGCATGTCAATATGGGAAATCCCATGCCTTACTCTTTAAAATTTCTAACAGCAGGGCCACCAAAGTGCTTGATCTGATTAATATAGATCTTTGGGGTCCATCACCTGTTATGTCCAACACGAATTTGAGATACTACATTCATTTTGTAGATGACTTCAGTAGATACACTTGGATCTACCCTCTCAAAGCCAAGTCAGATGCCTTAGGGGCTTTTGTTCAGTTTAAAACAAAGGTGGAAAATCAATTTGAGAGAAAGATTAAGAAGTTACAGACCGATTGGGGGTGAATATCAGTCATTTAGCAATTCGGTTGTTGAAAATGGCATTATTTTCCAACATTCTTGCCCCCATACTTTGGAACAAAATGGCCGTGCTGAAAGAAAGAACATGCACATTGTCGAAATGGGACTAACACTCCTTGCTCAAGAAAACATGCCTCTAAAATACTGGTGTGATGCCTTTTCAAACCTCTGTTTATCTTATAAATGACTTCCAACACCTGTTCTTGGGGGTAAGTCACCTATTGGACCCTATTTGGCAAGAAACCTGACTACAGTTTCTTAAAGGTCTTTGGTGCTGCCTGTTAACCGTGTCTAAGGCCCTACCAAAACCATAAATTTCAATTTCATTCCACCAAGTGTGTGAACCTAGGGTATAGTGAAGTGCACAAAGGATATAAATGCCTAAGCTCTAATGGGAGATTATATATCTCTAGACATGTTAATTTCAATGAGAGAGAGAGAGTTTCCTTTTGCTGTAGGTTTGCTGAACAATTATAGGAAAGAGTTTGATATCACTATTTCATTACCAGATGCCTAGTTTGACTTCTTATACAGCAGCCTGATCCAACTTTATCTCACCAAATTCACATCCACCACATAATCAACAAAATGAACCATCTGCTGCCACACCTTGTCCATCACCTGCTAATATAAATCATCAAAAGTCAACTGAAGCATCACCATCATCCATGAGTCCAAGTTAGTCTCCTACAAACCAGGTAGATCTCACTGACCATTTATTTGTTGATTTGGATTTTGCTCAAACTCATGCTGTTGACAGTGAGACAACAGGAGCACCTGGAGCCGATACATTTGTACAACAGTCTCTTGAACCAGAAATGGTTCCACAGTCTAGACACCCCATGATAACCAAGTCCAAGGTTGGGACATTTAAATCCAAACTCTACACTGCACAGATCAAACAACACCAGGGGACTTCTGAACCTAATTCTGTCCTGGAAGCTCTTCAACACAAAGGTTGGAACAAATCTATGATTGAAGAATTCTAGCCTTAATCAAGAACAAGACCTAGGTTCTAGTTCCAAGGAGAGCAGAAATGAATATAATTGGAAACAAATGGGTGTTTAAAGAAAAACTTAATCCTGATGGGACAATTGAAAGGCTTAAAGCAAGACTTGTTGCTAAAGGATTTCATCAAAGACCTGGCTTGGACTTTGGTGAAACATTAGTCCTGTTGTCAAAGTCTCAACTATCAGAATCATTCTTACTATAGCAGTCACCAATGGTTGGGATGTGAGACAGTTGGACATCAACAATACCTTTTTAAATGGCAAGCTTGAAGAAGATGTTTACATGGAGCAACCACAAGGGTTTGAGGACAAGGAGAAGCCCCATTATGTCTGCAAACTGGAAAAATCTTTGTATGGGCTTAAATAGGCATCTCGTGCCTGGTATGAGCAGTTGAAACAAACACTTCTCGAGTGGAACTTTGTGAACTCAAGGGCTGACACTTCCCTTTTTCTCTTAAAAACCTCCAAGTTTGTTATCATGGTACTCATCTATGTGGATGACATAGTCATAATTGGGAATAATGGCCTTGAGGTTAACAACTTCATCACTCGACTTCACAAGGTGTTTGCTTTAAAAGACCTTAGTGCCTTGAATTTCTTATTGGGGATTGAAGTTATTAGAGACAAAACATGGATGTACCTATCCCAAGGGAAATATGTAACATAGTTGCTAAAATGTGTTGATATGTAAAATATCAAACCTTGTCCTACACCCATGACAGGAGGCAAGCCTCTGTCATTATATGAAGGATATACTATCTGGCAGGTTCCCAGACACGAGAATGCCTTCGAGGACATGTTGGCCAAGCTAGCAACAGATCCAAAAATAAAGGAAGACAGGGTAGTCCCCATAGTTCATCTTGCTACGCTAAGCACTAGATATGTCATCCTAGACAAAAAGTTGTACAAAAGAGGGTTATTTGTACCATATATGAAGTGCACAGTCAGGACAGAAATCAACGTAGTTATCTATGAGATACACGAAGGTTTTTGTAGAGATCACACATCTAGACCAAGTCTATCTAAGAAGATCATCTGGCAAGGGTATTTTTGGCCCACGATGAAAGGGGACTGCATTGACTACGTCCGAAAGTGTGAGCAATGTTAATGTTATGCCAAGGTCCCTCGGGCTAGGCCAACAGAAATAACCCTCATTAGCAGTCCATGGCATTTTGCAGAATTGGGAATTGACTTAGTATGGTCTCTTCTAATTGGGAAATGAGGAGTGAAATACGTCATATTTTTAGTTGACTACTTCACCAAGTGGATAGAAGCAGAATCAATAAACACAGTCACATCCCAAAAAGGCTTTGGATTTTGTAATCAAGAATATTGTATGTTGTTTTGGCATTCCACATAAGATCGTGTCCGATAATGAAAAGTAATTTGATAGTGACCACTTTACTGATTTTTGTACCAAACACTAAATTATAAAAACTTTTTCAATCGTGGTCAAACCACAGGCAAATAGATAAGAGGTCGATGCCATGTGTATTCTACTCATGAAAAACTTAGAGTTTATCAGTATCCATGACTTGATGTCTTGAACAGGCATCTCGTGCCTGGTATGAGCAGCTGAAACAAACACTTCTCGAGTGGAACTTTGTGAACTCAAGGGCTGACACTTCCCTTTTTCTCTTAAAAACCTCCAAGTTTGTTATCATGGTACTCATCTATGTGGATGACATAGTCATAATTGGGAATAATGGCCTTGAGGTTAACAACTTCATCACTCGACTTCACAAGGTGTTTGCTTTAAAAGACCTTAGTGCCTTGAATTTCTTATTGGGGATTGAAGTTATTAGAGACAAAACAGGGATGTACCTATCCCAAGGGAAATATGTAACATAGTTGCTAAAATGTGTTGATATGTCAAATATCAAACCTTGTCCTACACCCATGACAGGAGGCAAGCCTCTGTCATTATATGAAGGATATACTATCTGGCAGGTTCCCAGACACGAGAATGCCTTCGAGGACATGTTGGCCAAGCTAGCAACAGATCCAAAAATAAAGGAAGACAGGGTAGTCCCCATAGTTCATCTTGCTACGCTAAGCACTAGATATGTCATCCTAGACAAAAAGTTGTACAAAAGAGGGTTATTTGTACCATATATGAAGTGCACAGTCAGGACAGAAATCAACGTAGTTATCTATGAGATACACGAAGGTTTTTGTAGAGATCACACATCTAGACCAAGTCTATCTAAGAAGATCATCTGGCAAGGGTATTTTTGGCCCACGATGAAAGGGGACTGCATTGACTACGTCCAAAAGTGTGAGTAATGTTAATGTTATGCCAAGGTCCCTCGGGCTAGGCCAACAGAAATAACCCTCATTAGCAGTCCATGGCATTTTGCAGAATTGGGAATTGACTTAGTATGGTCTCTTCTAATTGGGAAATGAGGAGTGAAATACGTCATATTTTTAGTTGACTACTTCACCAAGTGGATAGAAGCAGAATCAATAAACACAGTCACATCCCAAAAAGGCTTTGGATTTTGTAATCAAGAATATTGTATGTTGTTTTGGCATTCCACATAAGATCGTGTCCGATAATGAAAAGTAATTTGATAGTGACCACTTTACTGATTTTTGTACCAAACACTAAATTATAAAACTTTTTCAATCGTGGTCAAACCACAGGCAAATAGATAAGAGGTCGATGCCATGTGTATTCTACTCATGAAAAACTTAGAGTTTATCAGTATCCATGACTTGATGTCTTGAACAGGCATCTCGTGCACGGGTATGAGCGAGCAAAACAAACACTTCTCGAGTGGAACTTTGTGAACTCAAGGGCTGACACTTCCCTTTTTCTCTTAAAAACCTCCAAGTTTGTTATCATGGTACTCATCTATGTGGATGACATAGTCATAATTGGGAATAATGGCCTTGAGGTTAACAACTTCATCACTCGACTTCACAAGGTGTTTGCTTTAAAAGACCTTAGTGCCTTGAATTTCTTATTGGGGATTGAAGTTATTAGAGACAAAACATGGATGTACCTATCCCAAGGGAAATATGTAACATAGTTGCTAAAATGTGTTGATATGTAAAATATCAAACCTTGTCCTACACCCATGACAGGAGGCAAGCCTCTGTCATTATATGAAGGATATACTATCTGGCAGGTTCCCAGACACGAGAATGCCTTCGAGGACATGTTGGCCAAGCTAGCAACAGATCCAAAAATAAAGGAAGACGAGTAGTCCCCATAGTTCATCTTGCTACGCTAAGCTTAGATATGTCATCCTAGACAAAAAGTTGTACAAAAGAGGGTTATTTGTACCATATATGAAGTGCACAGTCAGGACAGAAATCAACGTAGTTATCTATGAGATACACGAAGGTTTTTGTAGAGATCACACATCTAGACCAAGTCTATCTAAGAAGATCATCTGGCAAGGGTATTTTTGGCCCACGATGAAAGGGGACTGCATTGACTACGTCCAAAAGTGTGAGTAATGTTAATGTTATGCCAAGGTCCCTCGGGCTAGGCCAACAGAAATAACCCTCATTAGCAGTGCATGGCATTTTGCAGAATTGGGAATTGACTTAGTATGGTCTCTTCTAATTGGGAAATGAGGAGTGAAATACGTCATATTTTTAGTTGACTACTTCACCAAGTGGATAGAAGCAGAATCAATAAACACAGTCACATCCCAAAAAGGCTTTGGATTTTGTAATCAAGAATATTGTATGTTGTTTTGGCATTCCACATAAGATCGTTTCCGATAATGAAAAGTAATTTGATAGTGACCACTTTACTGATTTTTGTACCAAACACTAAATTATAAAAACTTTTTCAATCGTGGTCAAACCACGAGTGCAAATAGATAAGCAGGTCGATGCCATGTGTATTCTACTCATGAAAAACTTAGAGTTTATCGATTCCATGACTTGATGTCTTGAATGTGCATCTCGTGCACAGTATGAGCAACAAACAAACACTTCTCGAGTGGAACTTTGTGAACTCGAAGTGACACTTCCCTTTTTCTCTTAAAAACCTCCAAGTTTGTTATCATGGTACTCATCTATGTGGATGACATAGTCATAATTGGGAATAATGGCCTTGAGGTTAACAACTTCATCACTCGACTTCACAAGGTGTTTGCTTTAAAAGACCTTAGTGCCTTGAATTTCTTATTGGGGATTGAAGTTATTAGAGACAAAACATGGATGTACCTATCCCAAGGGAAATATGTAACATAGTTGCTAAAATGTGTTGATATGTAAAATATCAAACCTTGTCCTACACCCATGACAGGAGGCAAGCCTCTGTCATTATATGAAGGATATACTATCTGGCAGGTCCCCAGAGACCAGAATGCTTTCGAGGACATGTTGGCCAAGCTAGCAACATATCCAAAAATAAAGGAAGACGAGGTAGTCCCCATAGCTCATCTTGCTGTGCTAAGCACTAGATTCGTCATCCTAGACAAAAAGTTGTACAAAAGAGGGTTATCTGTACCATATATGAAGTGCACAGTCTGGACAGAAATCAACATAGTTATCTATGAGATACAGGAAGGTTTTTGTAGAGACCACACATCTGGACCAAGTGTATCCAAGAAGATCATCTGGAAATGGTATTTTTGGCCCACGATAAAAGGCAACTGCATTGACTACGTCTGAAAGTGTGAGCAATGTTAATGTTATGCCAAGGTCCCTCGGGATAGGCCTACTGAAATAACCCTCATTAGGAGTCCATGGCATTTTGTAGAATTGGGAATTGACTTAGTATGGTCTCTTCAAATTGGGAAATGAGGAGTGAAATACGTCATATTTACCGCTGACTACTTCACCAAGTGGATAGAAGCATAATCAATAAACACAATCACCACCCAAAAGGCTTTGGATTTTGTAATCAAGAATATTGTATGTTGTTTTGGCATTCCACATAAGATCGTATCCGATAATGGAAAGTAATTTTATAGTGACCACTTTACTGATTTTTGCACCAAACACTAAATTATAAAAACTTTTTCAATCGTGGCCAGACCACAGGCAAATAGATAAGAAATCGATGCCATGTGTATTCTACTCATATAAAACATAGAGTTTATCAATATCCATGACTTGATGTCTTGAAATTCAAGAAGACTAAGATTATACATTATTTTGTCTACCACAAAGAATTCAAAAGTGAAGCTACAAGCCTTCACAACTCTCGAGCCCCAAAGGTTTGGGGGTAAATGTTATTCGTGTTTCTGGTAGGGTGAAACGTGTACGTTAGAGATTCATCTTACTTCAAGAAGGCCCATTCTCAAGCCTAAAGTGGGCCAGTCCACTAAGGGAGTCAGTCTACGAGTTCACGTTCAGTTGTAGATTAAACTCATCCATTACAAGGTCAGATTATCTGGGTCCGAGAAGGGTTCTCAGCCAGAAGAAAGAAGGCCCAATATGGGATATTTGGATACCCTCATGGGGTATTCCCAGAAGGACTATCTAGAAGACATTTGGAAGCGAAGGCTTACGTGGAGATCCCTCCAATATGGGATCCCACTAAATCAGTGATTCACCTAGAGCCATATCCTCTGAAATTTATTGTATAAATGTGATAGCATACAACAACTTTTACCATTAAATGGACTCCGTAAATATAGATGATCGTTATCTTGAAAATGAGTTCTTTTCTATTTAATCTAAAGTCACTATTAAATGTATTTACCCCTTCAGTGGGTTTAGCTTCATACAAAAATCCTAATAGTCTTAACCCTAGCCTATAAATAGAAGATTGTATCTTCATGCAAATGGTGGAAAATCATTATTACTAAGACTTAAATTAGGGTTCTTAAGTTTGGCAAAAATATTATCCTTGTGTAAGACATCAAAGTTTCTCAAACTAACAATATATTGACTCGTGGACTAAAGTTCATCAACGCTCCAACCACGTAAAAATCTTAGTTTTCTTCTTCTTTAAATTTTTTGTTTCTTAAGCTCTATTTATTTTATAATCAATTTTTCTAAAACTTGGTAAACATTCAATTTTATGATCGAGTCCCGATTTGAAGTCCTTGGATGATCTTTAGATTTGTATTTTGTCGCTCCTAAAATAGATATTAGGATCGAAGTATTAGAAGCGATACATTAGGCGTGACAAGTCGCCCCTATTACGCTTTAGGGACGATTATAAGAGTTTTTAGGGGTGACTTTTATCTCCTTTAATATTCTCTTTTCTTGTAGTTTGGTTAAATGGACTTTTCACCCATTTGAAATTTGTTTTTTTATTAAATCGGCTTCTTTGCGTTGGTTGTACTAGGGCTGTGCATAAATCGATCCAATCCAATGAGAACCGACCGATCCAATTACAACCGACCGCCAAATATTGGATATCCAATTATGATCGGATCGGATTGGATGTTATTTTTAAATATCCAATTGGATCGGATCAGATCGGATGGTGGATGGGGTGTCTAAAAATCCAATACATCCAACATCCAATCGAACTAATTAGTATTTTCTTTTAGTTTGGATGAGTAATTATATTTTATATTGTTATACGTCAAATCTATATGTATATATGAAAAATAACATTAAAATTTTACTCTTTTTTTCTTGGATAGGATGGCTCCAGTCCAATCTAATACATACTGGACCTAAAATATTGGATGGATCCGATCCGATCTAAAAAATACTAGGTCTAAAATATTAGATAACCCCAAATTAAATAAATAAATATATATGAAATACATCCAATGGATAGAACCGATCCAATCCAACATCCAATGGATGTTGGATCGATTGGATAATGAAATTAATTGGATCAGATCAGATGGTAAAATCTAACATCTAATATATGATTGAATCGGATCTGGATAGGCTTAAAAATATTAGATGTGATCCAATGAACACTCCTAGATCGTATACTGATGCAACCTAGTTCTAGTACTTACAAACGAGGCAATTGCCAACTAATTAGTTGTGTTAGTCATGGGCGCGCGTTAGCCAACGTGTTAACTTACGCAGATACATAATTTGGTAGAGTATAGTATAACCACAAGTTTACACATAAATATTTAAACACGAGTTCTCGCATGATATAAAGAGCTCTTATTATATATATGTGGTGCTGGGGAAAGACATTCCGTCATTGCATATATATATATATATGTCTATATATATGCGACATGTACTCAGTATTCCGTACCACAAAACCAAAAAATAGTTACCTTTCTAATCAGAAACGTAAAAGGAACCTGTCCAAGTCCATCATCAATAGATACATTCATAAAAATATACAAAACAATTGCATTATATATATTATATCATATATATATATATTCTTTGGCACGAAAATCATTATAACAGATGTTGTTCCCGATGGTAACCTAAAAATGGTGATAAGTAAACATTTATAGTTAATTAGTAAAAATTACTGGTAATACCCTGCTATTCATGTCAAGGAAGTTCTCGGTAGAAGAGCACTGTTACAATTGTCTTCATAATTCACTACTTTCTTTATTTCTAAGTTGAAATCAAAGAGAGGTACGTAGTGGAGGAAAAAAAATTGTAAAATAATGAAAACTATCATATGAATCTTCGTCAATTTTCATCTCCCTCTCTTTGGTTTAGGGTTTGACATTTAATATTATATGAACATATCATTGTACTAGGGGTATTATAATCATTAGTTTTTGCAACATATAGTACAAATATTTAGTTATTTAAT